>NC_052069.1:110071939-111304439 GCF_015852505.1 Tachyglossus aculeatus
AGTAATTAGCCCAGTGTTTACGGAAGGCATAACGATTGGTCTGCCCCTTGACATCCTCAGGGGATGAAGGCACCAATGAACTATGGAAAGAAAAGGGAACAAGTCAGCAGAAGTCTTTCAGAGAAATCCAAGCAGGTGGGTGAGGGTTTTTTGGTCCAACTCACTACAACAACTTTGGATCAAGGCCTAAGGGCACTTAATTATCCCTATAGTTGACCAAAAGCTGAATATGTCAGGAGTGATATGTTCTTACTTTTTTTTCCATAGCCCTAAGTGCAGTAACAAGAGTCTGGCCTGTAAAGACTGGGAAATAATCCAGTTGCTACATTCTTCCCCAGCTAGAGTCTTTTTAAAGTACTGTGTCAAATTTTGGTGACCATATTTTGAAAGAAACTTGGAGAATCTAGAGAGGGGCTGGACACCATATTGATTCCAGGGATGGAAAATAAGTTTCATGTGGAAGGTAAAATGAACTGGGGTTGTCTAGCCTGGAGGAAAAAAAGCAAGTGGTGCCTTGATAGCTGATTTCAAGGCTAGAGACGGGTCTAATGAAGGTTGCTGTTAGTCTTTTCTTCCTGACCACTGAGGCTGGCCACAAGGAAATAGGCTTAAAACAAGAAGCATTTTAGCTGGACTCAAATGTGGTGTTTGTTAAGCACTTACTATGTGGCAGGCACTGTAGTGAGCACTGGGGTAGATACAAGATAATTGGGTTGGAAGCAGTCCCTGTCCCACTTGGGGCTCACAGACTTAATCCCCATTTTTCAGATGAGGAAACTGAGGCAAAGAAAATTTAAGTGATGAGGTCACACAACAGGTAAGTGGTGAAATCAATCAATCAATCAATCAATCAATAGTATGTATTGAGAGTTGACTGTGTGCAGAGCACTGTACTAAATGTTTGGGTGAGTACAATATAGCAATATAACAGACCCATTCCCTGCCCACAAAAAGCTTACAGCCTAGAGGGGAAGACAGAGAATAATATAAATAAATAAATTATGTATATAGTCATAAGTGCTGTGGGGCTGGGTTGGGGGTGAATAAAGGAAGCAAGTCAGGGTGAAACAGAAGGGCAGAAGGGAGTGGAAGAAATAGAAAAAAGCACTTAATCAGGAAGGCCTCTTGAAGGAGATGTGCCCCCAATAAGGCTTTGAATGGGGGGAGAATAATTGTCTGTTGGATTTGAAGAGGGAGGGCATTCCAGGCCAGAGGCCAGATGTGGATGAGAAGTCAGCAGAGAGATGGACGAGACTGAGGTGTAACGAGTAGTTGGCAATAGAGGAGCAAAGTGTGCAGGCTGGCTTGTAGTATGAGAGTAGGGAGGTGAGGTAGGAGGGGGCAAAGTGATTGAGTGCCTTAAATCCAACGGTAAGGAGTCAGGATTTGTACTTCCCAAGTGCTTAGTACAGTGCTCTGCACACAGTAAGCGCTCAATAAATATGATTGAATGAATGAATGAATGAATTAGAACCCAGGTCCTCTGATTCCAAAGCCTGTGTCCTTTCTGCTAGACCATACTGCTTCTCAAGGAAAACTTCTTAACTGTCAAGGCAGACTGCAGAATACCCATCTTGAGAGAATTTTAAAATGCCCATCTGCTCTGTATGGTTTAATCATTCATCTGCCTGAAGGCAGGGGATTGGACCAGATGTCCTCTCAAAGTCTTTTTCTCTAACTTTGGGATACTGTGATTAAATCTCTATTCGAAAAGAGCCACCCCATGCCAGAACGGAGGGCCTGCTGCTGCTGTTTCCAGCAGTCACTGCTCTGCTGCTTCATTTGACATTAATAATAATAATGCTTGTTAAGCACTCATTCTGTGCCAAGCACCTTTCTAAGCTGGGGTAGATATAAGTTAACCAGGTCAGACACAGTCCCTGTCCCACATGAGGCTCACAGTCTAAGTAGGAGGGAGTAGGATCAAATTGACATTTTACAGATGAGGTAACTGAGACACAGAGAAATGAAGAGGCTTGCCCAAAATCACACTGCAGACAAGGGGTGGAGACGGAATTAGAACCCATGATCTTCCAACTCCCAGGCCCATGCTCTATCCACTACACCATGCTGCTTCTCCCCACCCAGAGGCTACAATATCAATGCTGATGGCTATAATGATCACCGTGATGATGATAAATTCCTGCCTGGCATCACTAAAGAGCAGGACACCAGCCTGAGTAAAGACAAGGAGCTTGGTGGTCAACTATTACTGCTGCATTCACCTTCCCATTTTGGAAAAGGGTTGTTGCTTTGCATACCATCAGGCTAATGCCAAGTGCCCCCCAGGAAGTGAAACCCTTCCCCCAGATCCTAGTCTAGTGCATGAGCAGTGTAGCTTTGCCCAGAATATATGATTCGGCTCGGGAATGTAAGCTCGGCTCTATTTATCATGTGATGTTTCGTGCCAGCTCTATTTTGAGGGACGACCAACCATCTGTCATTGGGGGACAACCAAACACTAAGCTGAGATGCCTGTTCTTAGTTGTACTCTATACCAGATTGCAGAAAAATGAATCAATGGAAAGGAGGCCCCATACCCTGATCAGTTCATCAGCACATAATTTAAGAGAATAAATGCACTGGCCAGCCCAGATCATATCCTGGAATAGATTTTCAGGTTTGCAATCAAATTCCCAGATTGTCCAACATGCAATATCCCCTCACCTTGCAAACTGGATTGAAATTTTTTCTAGCAGACAACCCCATTGCATTAATATCATCTACAGATTTCACTTTCCAGGACTACCCTTGACTAATAATAATGATAATAATTATTATTATGGTATTTGCTAAGTGCTTACTATGTGCCAAACACTGTTCTAAGCAATGGGGCAGATTCGAGGTAATCACTTTATCCCAAGTGGGGCTCACAGTCTTAATCTCCATTTGACAGATGAGGTAACTGAGGCACAGGGAAGGCCCAAGGTCACACAGCAGACAAGTGGAGAAGCTGGAATTAGAACCCAAGTCCTCTGACTCCCAAGTCTGTGCTTTATTCCAAGCTACGCAGTTTATTTCAGAACCCGTATGATCTACTCTTATATTTTAACATAGCCACACAGAGTGCTGTCCTTTCAAGGACAGAACAAGAGCAATGGTGATGCAGACTCTTTTATCGGTGCTACTCCACCATGGGAGTGATCAGGACCCAGAAAACTGTCCAGCCCACATTTACCTAGAGCCAGCTCTTGTTAGAACAAACATAACAGACTTCATTTTTAAGAACACTCTTCCAAATTGTTCAGTATGTCTGCAAGTATACCTTAGAACAGCTGGACAGGATTTGGAAAAATGGATTTCAAGATTAACAAACAAACCAAGAATTCCCTGATTGCCATTGAAAGGAGAATTCATAGTGTTAGGGAAAACATATCATAAATACTTTTCTTGAGAAGTATAGAGTGTCTCCAATTCTCCCTCATCCTACCCCTGAGGCACGCACAGATATTGATTTCAGTGATCCAACCTGAGTCATTACTAGACAATATTAAGAATGCATATTCAATTTCTGAACTATCTAATGTCAGGTCTGCCAGTTCCACATGAGTCTCTTTTGGCACTCACATCTATAGGTAAAATTTACCATCAACGATGTCATTTTCAAATGTGGAAAAAGCTATTAATGAGCAAATATGGCCTTCAAACTTCTCAGATGTCACACATGGATAGGATTTTTATAGGATGACTACGTAATTTCTCAAAATAGGGCTGTTAAATGTATGTGTTCCAAGTTCAAATGTGAACATCTGGGCATTGTGATCCAGAGACTTTTTTGCAAGTCAGGAGCTGCTGAGCCAAACACCAGCAAAATGTGAATGTTCAGCAGGATGGATTTGGTGGAGTTAGGACATTCACTTACCTTTTTGACCAACCATAGCTCTCCCTCTGACTGGATCTCCCTCCCTCTTCAAATCTGACAGACCACCACTCTCCCCACCTTGAGACTCCTATTAAAATGTCAATCAATCAATCAGTAATATTTATCTTGAGCACTTACTGTGTGCAGAGCACTGTACTGATCTTCTCCAAGAAGTTTTCCCTGACTAAGCCCACAATTACCCTACTCTCTCTCCCTTCTGTGTCGCTTATGCACTTGGATCTGTACTCCATAAGGCCTTAATATCACCTCATTTCAGCCCCACAGCACTTAAGGACACACCCTTATACTCTCCCATTTTTCCCAATCTGCAATGTTTTTACATCTGTGTCCAGTGCTTAGAACAGTGTTTTGCACATAGTAAGTGCTTAATAAATGCCATCATTATTATTATTATCTGTATCCCCCTCTAGACTAAGCTCTTTGAGGGCAATGATCAAATCTACAGCTCGATTGCTTTGTACTCCCCCAAGAGCTTAGTACAGTGCTCTGCACCCAGTAAATTCTCAATAAATACCATTGATTGATTGATTGATTGAATGATCATTCCAGTTAAGTCAAAACATATGGTCAGTCTGACATAAAACCAAGACATTTTGTGAATCCTGAGGATTTTTCTCAGGATACTAGGACGAGCTATCAACAACAAAGCATGACTAGGCAAAACTGAGGTTCTAGGTGACTCAATCTGTGGTATTATTCTGAATTGAATTTTCTAACAGAAAGTCCAGTATCCAACTCAGACACTCAATCCTTGGGCCGTGGAAACGTAACTGTCCATCAGGGAGGCAACAGATGTGTCACCCTTGTTCAAACCCCATTCCTCTCTCCCACCTCTCTTGGGTTCTGGGCAAGTTCCCAGAGTACAGCCAAGTACAACAGTGGAGTGAAAGAAGAGTACAGCCATTAACTACCTAGGCACAGGTTGCCCATGACTTCCAAGCCAATCAGAAGATACAGTGTGGCCTGGTGGATAGAGCACTGGGCCTAGGAGTCAGAAGGACCTGGGCTCTAATCCTGGGTTCTGCTTCTTGCCTGCTGTGTGACCCTGGGCAAGTCACTTCGCTTCTCTGAGCCTCAGTTTCCTCATCTGTAAAATGGGGATGAAGACTGTGAGCCTCATATGGGACATGGACTGTGTCCAACCTGATTAGCTTGTATCTACCCCAGCACTTAGTGTAGTGCCTGGCATATAGTAAGCACTTAACAAATACCATCAACAAATATGGACCTTTCTCTTTCTCTCTACGAGCCCTCACTGGCTTTACTAGGAAAAGCCATAGTGAATCGAGACCAAAAATCATATTGACCAACAACCACCCAATGGACTGAAAATCAAGCTGAAACTTCAATAGCCATTAACCAGTAGTCAAGATCCATTAGCTTCCTTCATTTTTTTTTTAATTCATCCACAATGCTGTTTCTTGTGGTAAACCTAGCCAATATGCTTGGTATGCTATTCAAGTTAACTAGCGGAGAGAAATAGTCACTCCTAATTTAGAGACATAAGTTCACATGTATAAAATTTCACAAGTATTGTCCTGGGGGAAGGAAAGGGGAGATTATGGCCCCAGTTAAAGCGGATGTTATAGTGGCGTGGCAGAATTGTGTTTGTTTTCATTGCTTCTCCCCTTTTCAGTTCTCTTTAAGCCTTTCCCTCCCCACACATTACTTGAATCTGTAAGGAATTACTAGTTTGAAATGGCTTTTCTCTTCTTTCTCTTGTTCATTTCCCTTCAGCGTTCTACCCGGCTGCTCAGATCGCTGTCGGGGCCAGATTCTGTTAATGTGTTATCTCTTCATTATTTCACTCTCTCTGTGAAGTGCTTAGAGATGCTTTGTCCGTAAGCCCAGATACACAAATAAACTCAACTAAATTAAGAAGGGAACTAAAGAGATTTGCCTTTCCTCTGTGAGTCCTAGGATTAACCCGTTTGGCTTCATTATTTGGCTGCTCCACAGGAATTAACATTCACTGTTGTCAGTTTCCTTCCCAGCCTCCTTTCTCCTCAGACCACTTTGTCTACCTCTGTTTTGAATTTCTTTTCATTTTATTTTCAATTTTCCTTTAGCTTCTGACCTCCAAAGAAACTCGAGTTTCTTTCTTTCCATTCTTTTAATCTTTTTTTTTTTTAAATATCACAATCAGCTTTGTTGGTGGGTTGGCTGGAGCACAAGATTGATCCACAGTGATTCAAATCCCAGAATTCTAATGAGAGGGGTATGAGGCGGCTAGTTAAACTAGAGAATGAAAAGCACAACCAGACCAACTTCTCCCTGGCTGTGATCCAGTTTTGAAGGGCTGTGATTTAGCGAGGAGTATAGCATTGTTCGATAACTTGTGATTATCTGGTTCTGTTAGAACTGTAGAACCTGAGTTCTAATCCCAGCTCCACCACTTGTCTTCTGTGTGACCCTCGGCAAGTCACTTCACTTCTTTGTGCTTCAGTTACCTCATCTGTAAATTGGGGACGGAGACTGTGAGCCCCAGGTGAGACACGGACTGCGTCCAATCTGATTAGCTTGTATCTAGTCCAGGGCTTAGTACAGTGCCTGGCACATAGTAGGTGCTTAACAAATACCATTGAAAATAAATACATTTAAGATTCACTGTGGTAGGTTAGTGTTGTTTTATTTGACTTCTTAAAGCAAAACCAGGCCTAGGCTGTCTCTGAAAGAGCAAGAGTAAATGGGAGTGAAAAAACAGTTTGAGGAACAAAAGCCCTTTGGGTTCCATCGGCCAAATCACCATCCCTGGCTCTGAGCAGCCAGCCAAACGTAGCCAACCATTCCGGTCTGCAGAGTCAGTGGCCCACTTAGTCACTGGCCTGCATGGTCATTTAGCCAGTGTCCTGCTTTCACCAGCTGGTTGAGAATGCAAATCTCTGTGGTTGATTCAGCCAGCTGGGTACATCTGCAGTAATTCCCTTCTTAAATAGCACCCACGGATTCAGCAATAAAACACGGATATTTTCTCTCCAAAATCCCAACTGTGCCTCAGGACCTGCTTCGCTGATCAGCAGTGGGTTGAAACAGAGCTGACACAGGCCTAGGAGTTGGCTGACCATAGAGTTTAGTGCTTAAGACAGTCTCAATTTTAGAAAAATACAAGTGTCTTCATTTGGGGGCTGTTCTGGATAAATTGCTCAGTCTTCTCTGCACTGATCTCTGCCTGGTCTTGCTCACTTTAAATGTTTGGACTTTCATGTCTGTGCTGGACTATATTGCCGAATTGTACTTTCCAAGTGCTTAGTACAGTGCTCTGCACACAGTAAGTGCTCAATAAATACAATTGAATGAATGAATGTTAGGTGCGTGCTTAGTTTAGGCCTCAGAAGTTTCTGGGATTTGTAGTATAGAACCTCAAATGCTGGGTTGCCTTAACCCATTCTCTTCCTGTCCCTTACTCTGACTTTCATTATCACTGAGATAGAAGGGATCAATCAATCAATCAATGTATTAAGTACCTACTGTGGGTGTAGAACATCCTTTTAAGCACTTGGGTTAGTGCACTACAACAGAGCTGGTAGATGTGAGCCCTGTCCACAAGCAGCTTACAGCCTAAACGGTGAAGCCAGACATTGAAATAGATTAGGGGGTAAGGGAAACAGTAGATTATTAGAATATTTACATGAGTACTGGGGAGGATGGGGTCAATATCCAGGTGTTTAAGGGATACACAGCTAAATGCATAATTGATGCAGAGGGGAGGGTGGAGAGGGGAAGTAAAGTGCTCAGTCTGGGAAGGCCTCTTGGAGGAGATGTGATTTTAGGAGTGCATTGAAAGTGGGGAGAGTGGTGAACTGTCAGATATTAAGGGGGAAGGGTTCCAGGCCCGAGGGAGGAATATGGGCAAGGGGTTAGTGGCAAGAGAGAAGGGATTGAAGTACAGAGAATAGGCTGGTGTTAGAGGAGTGGAGTGTGTGGGTTGCTTGTAGTAGATCAGTGAGGTAGGAGGGGGAGGGCTGATAAAGTGCCTTAAGGCTGATCAATCACTGGTACTTACTGAGCACGTACTAGAGAAGCAGTGTGGCTCAGTGGAAAGAGTCCGGGCTTGGGAGTCAGAGGTCATGGGTTCTAATCTCAGCTCTGCCACATGTCTGCTGTGTGACCTTGGGCAAGTCACTTAACTTCTCTGAGCCTCAGTTACCTCATCTGTAAAATGGGGATTAAGACTGTGAGCCCCACATGGGACAACCTGATCACTTTGTATCCCCCCAGCGCTTTGAACAGTGCTTTGCACATAGTAAGTGTTTATCAAATGTTATTATTATTATTATTATTATTATTATTATTATTATGTGTAGAGTACTCCACTAAGTGCTTGGGAGAGTGCAATACAACGGAATTAGCCTATGCTCCCTGCCCATAACAAGCTTACTGTCTAGAGAACAGTAAGGAGTTTCTGTCTGATGTAGATTTAGATGGGTAGTCACTGAAAATTTCTGTGGAGTGGGGAGGTAGGGACAGAATTTTTTTTAGAAAAATGATCTGGGCAGCAGAGTGAAGTATGGGCTGGAGAGGGGAGAGACAGGAGGCAGGGAGGTCAGCAAGGAAGCTGATTTAGTAGTCAAGGTCGGAAATGATGAGTGCTTGGATCAGCGAGGTAGCAGTATGGATGGAGAAAGTAAAGGGCAGATTCTAGAGATGTTCTGAAGGTAGAACCAACAGGAATGCTGGAATCTTGATCCAAATGCCTCTATTTTTAATCAAGATAATACTATTCACCTTCATACGAAGCATTTGGGCCACCTCTCAATAGGACTTTTGGAGAAGACCGTAAGGAAGAGTGCATGGTTTGCTTTTTCATTTCCCACAGAACCGGTGTGAGGATAAACAATAGACGTGTCTTTAATGACCATAACTGAGGCCCTGACACAAAGCCAGGAGTGCTGGGGCTAGAAAAGAGAAAATAGAGATGGTGGTTCAAATTGCTGGCCAGGATGAGGGAAAAACTAGACAGTAGACAATCTGGGCACAGTGGTGATTGGAGCGGGAGGAACATGGGTTTTGAAAGACTGAGGAGTTAGTTCTTAAACGGTGCTATAACAAATTCCCTGCTCCCCTTCCTGCTCCTAATTGCAGATAAACAAGGATCGGATCTAACTTCCCTGGAAAGGCACTCATTGATGTGTAACCAAGTAGCCCAGGCAGCCCTTTCCCAACTCCCTGATTTCTTAATGGCTATTTTGGGTCAGAGGACTTATGAGTCCCTTTCCTAACCATAAGCTTGGTGAGTGACTGAGCTTGGGCTACCCACACATCCAAATAAACAAATGAGTTTATGTTTGGTAGGGCTCCTTCGCTCAAGTCTCTAGCTCTAAGTCATTATGTGAAATGAATCATCTTTCTCGTCTCCAGTGAAAAATACTGGAAGAGTGACAGAGAGCAACCCAGGAGCCCACCCAAACTTCATGACCTCATCCCAGACTCAAGACAGGGGAGCAGAGGGACTCCAGTTTGATCATCCCATTTCAGGATGCAATTTAGAGCTAGGTTGGCTGAGTCACCAACCACTTCCAGCTCTCTCTGGCCCACCACCTCCTGGAAGCATTCCTTGATAAACTCAACCCACTGTCCAACCCACCAAGATAATCTATGACCTACCCATAACCCCTCCTTCCAACATGTGCTTGTCATCATTGCTACTTGAACATTATCTATATAGACCACGTGTCTGTGTCTTCTCACTCCTACTAACTGGTCTGCTCCTTAAGGGGAGAAGCTGCATTCCCTAGGTACTCCTTGGATTTTACCTGGTGCAATTCCTTGCACTGGAGACTCAGTAAATACTGTTAAATTGATATCTGCCCTGCCATCGCTCCTTCTTAATAACATTAAAATGTTCTTTCTGTTCTACTTCTTCCTCCAGCATCCTTTCCTAATTAACCAAGGTGATCTGTGCCCTAATTAATAATAATAATAATTTTGGTATCTGTTAAGCACTTACTATGTGCCATGCACTGTTCTAAGTGTTGGGGGAGACACAAGGTAATCAGGTTGTTCCACATGGGGCTCACAGTCTTAATCCCCATTTTCCAGATGAGGTAACTGAGGCACAGTGACTTGCCCAAAGCCACACAGCTAAGTGGCAGAGCCGGGATTAGAACCCATGATCTCTGATTCCCAAGTCTTTGCTCTTTCCACTAAGCCATGCTGCTTCTCAATAGTAATCATATTAATGGTATTTGTTAAGTGCTTACTATGTGCCAAGCACTGTTCTAAATACTGGGGTAGATACAAGGTGATCAGGTTGTCCCATATTGGGCTCACAGTCTTAATCCCCATTTTACAGATGAGGAAACTGAGGCCCAGAGAAGTTACATGACTTGCCCAGGGTCACACAGCAGACAAATGGAACCAGGATTAGAAACCACATCCTCTGACTCCCAAGCCCATGTCCTTTCCACTAAGCCACACTAATTGTACTCTTCCAAGCACTTAGTTCAGTGCTCTGCACACAGTAAGTGCTCAATACATATGACTGAATGAATCTCTCCTAAAAGTAATAATAATAATTGTATTTTTTAAGCACTTACTATGTGCCAGGCACTGTACTAAGCACTAGGAATGGATACAAGCAATTTGGGTTGGACACAGTCCCTGTCACAGGTGGGGTTCACAGTTTCAATCCCCATTTTATGGATGAGGTAACCAAGGCACAGAGAAGTGAAGTGATTTCCCCCAGGTCACACAGCAGATAAGTGGCAGAGTCAGGATTAGAACCCATGATCTTCTGACTGAAAGGCCCGTGCACTATCCTGAGTACCTTCTTCTGGAGCTGACCCCCAATGGCAGGGGTAGGGGGCAGGGGAAGCCCAGGCCCTTCCTCCAGAGTTAACCTCCATGGTGGGGGCAGGGTGAAGAGGCCCTGCAGTACAAAGTCAGGGAACACAGTCTCTGGCCTGTGGTTTCCCCTGCCAGGCAAGGAAACATGTGGATTGTGGGAGACAGGGAGGATTGTCGGGGTGGGGGCCAGACCAACATCAGATTGCATCATATGATGGGCAGATGTCAATCAGAAGAGATATAGCTCTCATTATTCAACCTCCTCTACCTAGGGATCGTTAGATCTGATAGGAAGCCCAGACACATTCATAATCCAAACAAACACCTCTTATGCAAATCGCACCCAGTTAACTACTCTCCTGAAGACAAATAAAGTCAATCACCCCCTGCCGGGGATGGAATTAGAGCTAAGATTGTGCACCGGCCTAGAGAACAGGCATTAAGACTGCGTTGAGATTTTCCCAGGTGATTAAGAATGGGAGGAGTGCCTGAATTTAACCTCAAAAACCACCTTCTCACCTGTGTGAGCCTTCAAAGGGTTTCCCCCGGGGTGGCGAGTAGGGGCTGAACCCCTTTCATCAGGACACTTTCCCTCAGGTCCTGAATGCAGGAAATGTTTCCTTCTCCAAAAACCAGGAAAAAGGGGAGGAGGACCCCCTGCAGAAAGAGAAACAGACCCTCCAAGTTAAACTCTTGGTTTACCCCAAGGACTCTGGGGAAAACATAATCCTCTCTCTTGCAATAAGTTCCCAATATCCCAGAAAACTCCCAAATACCTATTTTTTAATGGTCTATGTCAAGCACTTACTATGTGCCAGCCACTATACTAAATGCTGGGGTAGATACAATTAGGTAGCACACAGTCCATTTTCCACATGAGTCTCACAGTTTTAATCTCCATTTTGCAGATGAGGTAACTGAGGCACAGAGAAGTTAAGTGACTTGCCCAAGGTCACACAACTGAGAAATTGGGGAGCCGGGTTTAGAAGCCAGGTCTTTATTTCTTATTTCCTCCTGCTCTTAACTGGCGATCCTTTCTGTGCCCCGAACCAAAATAACAAAATCAGCTCTGTAGGCTGACCTCTGAAAGGACAGGTTGACCTTAGAGGAGACACTCACAATTAAACATTGCCCAAAAGGAGGTGGAAATAGAGCTGTGACTCAAATCTCTCTAATGGACTAGTAAAAGGAAGACAACAGCGAGAGGGAATATTTCCTCTCCCATTAGCTTGCCACAGATGAAGCTGGAGGGCTGGCAGGAGCAGCCTAGACTAGAGGAAAGAGCACAGGTCTGGGAGTTAGATGACTTGAGTTCTGATTCCAGCTCCCCCTCATATCTGCTGTGTGACCTTGAGAAAGCCATGCAACTTCTCTGTGCCTCAGTTCCCTCATCTGCAAAATGAGGATTCAGTACCTGTTCTCTTACTTAGACTGTGAACCCCATGTGGGACCTAATGACTATGTGTCTATCACAGCGCTTAGTACAGTAAGCACTTAATAAGCACTAACAGATACCACAATTATTGTAGAAGCAAACAGATGCTTCTCCCACTCTCTTCTGCATCACCCTTGCATTTAGATTTGTTTCCTTTTTTCACCCCTCCCTCAGCCCCTTAGCCATTATGTACATATCTGTAACGTATTTATGTTAGTATCTGTCTCCCCCTCTAGACTAAGCTCCTTGTGGATGGGGAACATAATAATAATAATAATAATAATAATAATGATGGTATTTGTTAAGCACTTACTATGTACCAGGCACTGTACTAAGCGCTGGGGTGGATACAAGAAAATCAAGTTGGACACAGTCCCTGTCCCATTTGGGACTCACAGTCTCAATTCCCACTTTACAGATGAGGTAACTGAGGCACAGAGAAGTAAAGTGACTTGCCCAAGATCACACAGCAAAATGGCAGAGCCTGGATTAGAACCCATGACCTTCTGACTCCTAGGCCTGTGCTCTATCCACTAGGCCATGCTGGTTCTCACAATATGTCTACCAACTCTGTTGTAGTAAATTCTCCCAAGCACTTAGTACAGAGCTGTGCACATAGTAAACACTCAATAAATACAATTAGTGGATTGGAGGCCAGCATAGTCCCAAAGGGGTTCTGCCTGTCTGACGGATGTTAATCGAAAAAGACAGATCTACCTGCTCTACCACCATTTCTCACCCACAAGTTTCCCCTCAAAGGAGGGAAAGAGGAAGGTTGGCAACCTCAAAAGCTAGAAATCCCAGCAAGAGTTCTTCCCTTAAGGCTAATGCTGAATCCTTAGCCTCTTTAAACAAGAGGTCAGAAAAAGGGTTTTGAAAGTTTGAACATGGTACATGGCGTGCCGTATGTTACAGACAAGAAATGATCCTGTAGCAGATATAAAGCAGTGCTAGTTATGGAAGGATTGGTTCCTCGCTCTCTACAGATAAGTACTCTATAGAGACGGGGTCAGATCAACATCAAACATCTGCCTGGATGTTATTATCAGTGATGAACCTGATATACTGCATTGCTGATCACCCAACACTGAGGGCCTAGTTCAACAGGAAAAGACCCGGGAGGCCAGAAGGGTGAAGAAATGGACATTGGCCAGGAGAAGCAGTGTTACCTCGTGGATAGAACTTGAGTTTGGGAGTGAGAAGGATCTGGGTTCTAATCCCAGCTCTGCCACTTGTCTACTGTGTGTCACTGGGCAAGTCACTTAACTTCTTCATGCCTCATTTCCTCATCTGTAAAATGGGGATCAAGACTGTGATCCCCATATGGGACATGGACCGTGACCAACCTTATTATCTTTTATTTTGCCCAGCCCTTAGAACAGTGCCTGGCACAGAGAAAGCTCTTTAACAAATGCCATTAAAAAATAAATAAAATCAAAAAGGAGAATCTGTTTCTAGGAGCTATACATCTTAAGCTGGAAGGCTGCTCTAAATGCCTTCGAGAAAATGATTAAGAGCCCTTGAGCAGGGAATCCAGAGGTAAAAAGACTCCAGGAGCCCGTTCTGGACGTTGGTCGGCTTTTACCTATGACCCTCTGGATTATCCAGGCTGATGTATTTGGCAGCATTATGCCCTCTGGAGAGGAAAAACCCCAAGTCTAGGAGTTTGCTCATATGCAAAGAGACCTTGAACTTTATATGTGGATGCAGAGATTGTCCTATATCCATGAATGGAACGGGGTGAGGCCGAGCAAGGCCGATTCTGCAGTGACCCGGTAGGCTGAAACACCAAATCCAAACTTTTTCAAAGACAGAAATCATTTAACCCATATTGGAACCTCCATCCTGGCCCCTCCCAGCAGTTGGCCAGGGCATAACCAGTGATGCTTTTAGGTGCTAGACTGTAAACTCCTTGTGGGTGGGGAAAGTGTCTACCAACTCTGTTATATTGTACTCTTCCAAGTGCTTAGTATAGTTCTCTGAACACAGTAAGTTCTCAATAAATCCAATTGTTTGATTTGGTTCAATTCTAAAAAGCATGAGATGTGACCTAGTGAGAGGGAGCACAGGCCTGAGAGTCAGATGGACCAGGATTATAATCCCAGCTCTGTCATTTGTCTTCTGTGTGACCTTGGGCAAGTCATTTAACTTCTCTGGGCCTCCATTATCTCATCTGTAAAATGGGGATTAAGACTGTGAGCCCCAGGTGGGACAGGTACTGTGTTCAACCCAATGTGCTGGTGCAGTGTTCTGCACATAGTAAATGCTTAATAAATACGAATGAATAGTGTCCACTGCAGTTCTTAATACAGTGATTGGCTCACAATAAGTGCTTAACAAATGCCATTATTCTAAATTTGTTAAATGAATGATTTTTCCAGGGCATTTAGAAATCACATGAACCAGGGGAAAAACAGGTTGGAATACACCTGTTTTTTAGTCCAGGGAAGAAGAAAACTCTCCCAAGAAGCAAGACAGCTACATTTTAAAATGGATCCAAAGCAGTGCAAAGCATTAGCAAAGAAAGCTCTTTGGCTATCATACATCGTTTAAAGTTGCTATTGTCAGACAAAGAAAGTGCTATCTGAGCCGTTGCTGAGAAACTAAAAACCTCAAAAACACAACACTGGTTGGAAGACTCGACAAGAAGACACTCTATTCTCACTGTTGGCTCAGAGGGAAGGGTTACCATATGGTCTCCGATAAGGGGTGCCATGCAATCCTTGCAGCACCTAAACTTTAAGACACGAAGCTACACATTTTCACAAGTGAAATACCTATGCTTGTGGCATTCCTGTTGGAACTAGAACAGAGCCGTTGTTCTCATGTAGATAATTGCAGTGAACTAACAGCCATTAAATAATAACAATAATAATTATGGTACTTGTTAAGCACTTACTACATGCCAAGCACTGTTCTAAGCACTGGAGCAGATACAAGTTAATCAGGTTGGACACAGTCTCTGGCCCACATGGGGCTCACAGTCTTAATCCCCATTTTACAGATGAGGTAACTGAGGGACAGAGAAGTGAAATGACTTGACCAAGGTCACACAGCAGACTTGTGGAGGAGTCGGGCTTAGAACTCTGGGGTTAAACTGGTGGTTTTGGTGGTGGTGGTGACCAGCAAAGATGTTTTTGTATAAGCATGTTGATCTTCTGTTGAAACCTGATGTTAATGCTTTGCTAGTGCACAGAGGCTTTTATCCAGGCATCTCAAAGGGCTTTCTAAGCACTAGGTGATTAAACGTCAAACATCCCCAGGAGAGAATAGTATTCCTATCCCTGTTTGTTAATGGGAAAATTGAGGGCTGCAGAGGTTCAATGACTGTCCAAGAGTGCAAAGTTAGACAGCAGAAAAGATGAGAACAGACCCAGGAGTCTGCCTCCCAGTCCTGGGCTCTAACTACTAAATCACCTGAAAGAGACACGTTGGGTTTCATTTCTATTCCGTACACAGGAGGGGAAAATCAATGTTTGCTAAATGAAAAGAACAAAAATTGGCAGGAGAAAAATGGATTTTCAACCTTTTAATGGAGTATTATTGACAATGACAAGTCAAAACTAAAACAATAAGGAATGCCTTGACCAGGTGGTTTACTTTGATTGAGGGATTTTTTTTTTTTTTTTTTTTTTTGGTGGATGAGAGAACAGTGACTTAAAGTTCCCTCTCAACAGAATGGGTGGTGGAAATGAGGGGGCAAACCAGGGGCAGCCCAGGTCTCTTTCATAAAACAGGGTGGTGAACCACCTTCATTGGGATGAATTGACTCATGATTTTGCCTGTATACAATGTACTTCTGATGCTTTCATGTCAAAAAAAAAAAAGCCCTACCGCTGTCATATCCAAGTGTTGAAGCAGCAAGGCCTAAGCAGCATGGCTCAGTGGAAAGAGCCCGGGCTTGGGAGTCAGAGGCCGTGTTTTCTAATCCCAGCTCTGCCACTTGTCAGCTGTGTGACTTTGGGCAAGTCACTTCACTTCTCTCTGCCTCAGTTACCTCATCTGTAAAATGGGGATTAAACCCATGAGCCCCACCTGGGACAACCTGAGAACCTTGTATCTCCCCCAGCAATTAGAACAGTGCTTGACACATAGTAAGTGCTTAACAAGTGCCATCATCATTATTGTCATTACTATAGAGCACGGGCCTGAGAGTTGGAAGGAACGGGGTTCTCATTTCATCTCCGCCACTTGTCTGCTGTGTGACCTTGGGCTTCTCTGTGCTTTCAGGTACCTTTTCTGTAAAATGGGGATTAAAACTTGGAGCTCCCTGGGGGACAGGGACTGTATCTCACCCAATTACCTTGTATCTACCCCAGTGGTCAGTTCACTAAGCACTTAGCAAATACCACATAAAAATAAGTGGGGGCCTAGCTGTAAGGCTGGATAAGGATAGGAATGGGACAATGATTCTTTAAAAATGCAAGTCCCTACCACTGAAGTTGAGTGGTGGATAGGATGGGCAGTTGCTTACACCCTTCCTCCCTCCACTTACCTTTTTCCAGCCTAGGTGTTTGCTCACCTGTTATGACTGTTGACATTTATTGAGCACCTTCGGGTGTTTTTATCACCACCCCCATTACCAGGATTATAGAGGCTCAATCAATCAATCAATCAGTGGCATCTATGAAGTGCTTACTGCTTGCAGAAAACTGTTCTAAGTGTTTGGAAAAGTATAATAGAGTTTGTAGACATGATCCTTGTCCTCAAAGATTTTGTAATCCAGCAGGTAAGACAGATATTAAAACAAATGTACAGGTAGGGGAAGTAACCAATTATAGAGAGATAGGTAGATTGTAAAGTCACTATGGACAGGGAATGTGTCCATCAACTCTGTTGTATTCTCCCAAGCGCTTAATACAGTACTTTGCAAAGAGTTAGCATTCAATAAATGAATTGATTGATTGATGGATAAGTACCTAAGTGCTGTGGGGGTGGGGAGTTAGAGGGAAAGTATACCTAAATGCTTAGTGGGTACAGACTTCAGTGCATAGGTGATGCAACAGAGAAAGAAACTAGGGTAGGGAGATTAGGAGAATCCTGATTAGAAGATGGGGATAATGTTGCTGTGATAAAGAAGTGTGGGAGTGGCCCTATTTAATTATTGCCCATACCAGGAGGTGGTGTGACTAAAGTCATTGGTTCTGTCTGATGAATGCAGTCTGGGGAGACTGTCAGATGGTAGTAAAAGCTTAAATTTCTCAAGGCTGAAGAAGCCACACTGGTTGTCATGTAAAACTCTGTCTCTAAAAAGCAATTTCTGAAATTGGTTATATTTTGGTTTTTCTGTTTGAGGATTGGAAATAGCTCCTTGCAACTTGCCCAGCATGAGCTACAGTAATGGGGGGAGAGAGGAGGTAAACGGTGGGAAGGAGAAAGAAAGGAGAGGGAAAGGATGTGCAGGAAATGTGCAGTATAATAACAATAACTGTGGTGTTTCTGAAGTGCTTACTAAGTGCCAAGCACTGTGCTAAGCACTGGAGCAGATTCAGTATAGTCAGATCAAGCACAGTACCACATGGAACTCACAGTCTGAGGGAGGAAAAATAGACATTTAATCCCCATTGTTTAGATGAAGAAATTGAAGTGCAGAGATATGAAAAGACTTGTCCTAGTCACACAGCAGGCAAGTGGTGAAGCTGATTACCTTGTACTGACCCAGCGTCTAGCACAGTGCTTAGCACATAATAAGCACTTAATAGGTATTATTATTGTTATTACTATTAGGGAATTTTAACTTGATTTACTACCACTGACTTTCACAAGGAGAGAACAGGCTGGTAAGCATCTCTTTTCGCTGGTAAATTCCTTATGCTCATTTTCAAGGCTCCTTTATGGGTGAAGGATGTTGAAGGGCCTTGAGATCTCAGCTTTGTCTCAAGGCTGGCCTTGACATCTCAGCCAGGTCCTTGAGCAGTCGTTGCCAGGGAGATGATGATGATGATGCCATTTAAGGCACTGACTGGTTTGCAAGAAAGCCATTACCTGTGGAAATCTGAGTTTTCACAGAGTAGGGACTTACTCTGGGAGCCATTTGAAAGAGACTGTTGAATTGACCTTTCCTTCCTGCAGCTCTAGGGCAAAACGCAGAGGGAAAGGAGGCTTAGATTTAGGTTTAGGGGTTGATCTCAGCTACCTAACAAGAAAGAAAAACTAGGCCCTATAGAGAATTACAGAGAATGGAAGAGCCCTGCTCTTGAAGTATTCTTGCCTGAAGGAAGAGTTGGGGAAGATGACTCCCAAACCCAAAGGAAGAAGATTCATGAAATACAAGTGACAAAAGCACTTTGACCATGAAAAACCATAATAATAATAACAACAGTGGTGATTAAACAACTTTTGAATCCCCATTTTACAGATGAATAAATTGAGGCATGGATAAATTAAGAGATGTGCTCAAGGTCATTCAGGAGGAAATAGTAGAACTGGGAGAGATCCCAGGTCTTATTAATAATAATAATAATAATGGCATTTATTAAGCACTTACTATGTGCAAAGCACTGTTTTAAGTGCTGAGGAGGTTACAAGGTGATCAGGTTGTCCCACAGAGGGCTCACAATCTTAATCCCCATTTTACAGATGAGGTAACTGAAGCACAGAGAAGTTAAGTGACTTGCCCAAAGCCACACAGCTGACAACTGGCAGGGCCAGGATTCTAACCCATGAACTCTGACTCCAAAGCCTGTGCTCTTTCCACTGAGCCACGATACCAGGCCCTTGCTCTTTTTTTCCATTACACTACCCTGATTCCCCCAAGTAGTAGATCTTTTCTGGCTCTTTGCCATTTGGGTGAGCCTCAGAGACCAGTGGTTATTAGAAGGGGAAAAGTATATCTTCCTTCCAATAGCTTATGAACTTGAGTTGTTTGGGCAGTAGTGGTGATGGTTTCCACAAAGCCATCCGTGTTCTCTCTCCTGGCACCTCTGAGCCCAGAGGAGTGCACTGGGAGACAGTTGATAGGGAGAACCGGGGCAGTCTGTGATCACAGAAGGGAACATCTCTTAGACCTACAGATGTCTCCCCAGACTGTAAGCTCCTTGTGGGCAGGGGACATATCTATTGCACTCTCCCAAGTGCTTAGTACAAGCACTCTGCAAACTGTAAGCGCTCTTCAAATATCTATGATTCATTGATTCATTCATTCATTCAATCGTATTTATTGAGCACTTACAGTGTGCAGAGCACTGTACTAAGGGCTTGGGAAGTACAAGTTGGCAACATACAGAGACGGTCCCTACCCAACAGCAGGCTCACAGTCTAGAGGATTGGAAAAGCATCATGGCCTAGTGGAAAGAGCATGGACCTGGGTTTTAATCCTGGCTCTGCTGCTTGTCTGCTGTGTGACCTTGGGCAAATGACTTAACTGCTCTCTGCCTCATTTTCCTCATCTGTAAAATGGAGATTAAGACTGAGCACCATGTGGGAGAGGGGCTGTGTCCAACCTGATTACCTTGTATGTACCCCAGTTCTTGGCACTCCACAAATATTATTATCTACTATTGCCTCCTGTATGACCTTGAGCACGCCCCTTAACTTATCCATGCCTCAGTTTATTCATCTGTAAAATGGGGATTAAAAAGTTGTTCTCCCTTCCTGCTAGATTATGAACCCTATACAGGGGCAGAGACAGTTTCCAACTGATTATTAATTATATTAACCTGATTATTATGTTGCCAACATGTACTTCCCAAGCACTTAGTATAGTGCTCTGCACACAGTAAGTGCTCAATAAATACGATTGAATGAATGAATGAATGAATGAATCTTGCATGTACCCCAGAACTTGGTACAATGCCTGGCATAGAGTAAGAGCTTAATAAAGACCACTGTTGTTGTTATTATTATTGTTAAGGTTTTTCACAATCAAAGAGCACAAGAGATTCTGTCTCAAAGATACTCTCACTCATTGATTTGTCTTGCAGTCAACAGTGTCATCTTTGAACTGACAGACAATTCTCCAACTGTCCCATTGCCCTTCTTATACCTACAGTAATTCACCTTATGCCACTTTCATTTTTGTCACTTTTCTCATCTTAAAGAGGGTCACCTCAAATATCAAGCAAAATACCATCTTTAGGACAACATTTCTCCAATAATTTCAAAAATCTAGAATTGCCCTTTGAAAATGGATTTTTCAACTCTAATGATCATTTCAAGAGTCAAAGCTGAGCTTTGCTCATTGCATTCAACAGTTCAGTCATGAAAAGAATTGGGGGGAAAAGGTTAAAAAGAAAATTAAAAATAATTGTTTAAACAGGCTTGCATTTACTAAACACCCACTTAAACCACATTAATCATTAATTACTGTGATCTTCAAACTAAAACCCTCACTGATTTGATTAAAAAATATATGAATTAATAAAATCGGATGCTGATTACAAATACTTTTTTGGAAATGCTTTTCATAATGTTTCTAGCATTTCTCTAGCAACCTTTTACTATCTCAAAGTGGAGAAATGGATTTATCAAACCCTGGAATAATTTCCATATAATTTTCCAAAGTATACCAAAGATTTTTCTGGAACATATTCATTTTTTCAGTTTATACTTAATATATCATTTTCCAGTGTATTTGTACACACATTTCATTGGCTGATTTCCTATCATATATGAAGACAAACAGGGGTGATGACTACATTGCTATTGCTAAGGTTTGTTAAATTGTGATGTGTATCTCTCTCTCTCTGTATGTATATATATATATGTATATATATATATGGTTTATATATGAAAACCATATAAGGGGCCATCAGAAAGCTTCATATTGGGCACATTTTTTCTGAGGAAGCATTCAGCAACAGAAAATTACACATTATTGTGCATTTATTTAAGGGGTAAAATGGTAAAAATCTTAAAGGTTTAAGAGGCTGCATTTACCCACTCAAAAGAGGCTTTTGATTTTAGCATAAAATTTCACACGTACTTGCTTGGCTATGATCAGTCTGTGAACTGGTTTAAATCCTTTTGTTGTGTGGAAAATAGCCTTGTGTATGTTGAAGGTCATAAATGACCATGTATCCACATAAAAAACCCCTTCCTCCCCTTCCCCCCTGCAGAAGCTCTTTATGTTGGTAGCACATACAGCCTATTATGTAATTACTGAAGACGGGAGTGGCCAAGCTGTTGGCTATGTAATATGCCTAATTACTCGTTTACCCAGGAGAGCAGAACCCCGACACTCTTGGTTAACACTGCATGCTTGATTTCTTTTTATTTTTTGGCTAATTACAGGTTACCCAAGCGAAGGCTGCTCTCGTCCCCTGGGAAAATGTTCTGCCGTAAAAGTATATGGAAGGGTTTATAGTGCAAGCGTTTAGTACAGTGCTCCGCACACAGTAAGAGCTCAGGAAATACAAATGAATGAAAAGGGTTTGAGGGACTAGTGGTGCTGGGACCTTTGGGCGCTTTCTCAGACCCAGTGACCGCTTCTGATTTGCTAGCAAGTGAGGAGAACACTTTAAATCCTGGGTTATCGGTCATTACGGGCAGGGAACATGACTGCTAATTCCTCCTGTATTGTGCTCTCCCAAGAGCTTAGAACAATGCTCTGCACATAGTAACCACTCAATAAATACCACTGATTGATTGATTAGTGTGGGGTATGCGTGACCCATGTAAACTTGGGTCCATGGAGGCAAGGTGAACTGAAGAACTGCTCAGAACATTCAAGCCTCCAAACCCTAAACTCAGGGAATAAGGCCTGAGGACGAAGGGGAGAAAAAGAGAAGATTGGCCTGAATTATTGATCATATCCTGTGGCCCCAGTGGGACTGAGAGTTAGGACTGAATGTCAGGAAACCAGCACCCAATTCTCAGCTCTGCCATTAGCCTGCTTTCTGCATGACCTTGGACAATAGCTTTTCTGGTTCTCAGCATCCTCATCTGTAAAATGGGGATAAAATAGATTGGGATCTCTGGGTGGGACAGGGATTTTGTCCTATCTCTAAGCTTTGTATCTACCCCAATGCTTAGTACATAGAAAGCATTTTATAAACACCACCACCATTGTGATTATCACTTAATTTTGCTGTTGCACACAAACACTTTTTTTGTGTGGGCTAGAAGCAGCATGGCTTAGTGGAAAAAGCACGGGCTTAGGAGTCAGAGGACGTGGGTTCTAATTCCAGCTCTGCCGCTCGTTAGCTATGTGACTTTGGGCTTAACTTCTCTGTGCCTCAGTTACCTCATCTGTAATATGGGGATTAAGACTGTGAGCCCCACATGAGACAACCTGATCTACCCCAGCATTTAGAACAGTGCTTGGCATATAGTAAGTGCTTAACAAATACCATCATTATTCATTATTATTCTAAATCCTCCATGGGTATGTGTCTGGGTTCATTTATAATTTTTTTTAATGGTAGTTCTTAAGTGTTTGCTACATGCGAGGCACTGTACTAAGCTCTGGGGTAGATACAAATTAATCAGGTTGGACACAGTCCTTGTCTCACATGGGGCTTACAGTCTTTATCCCCATTTTACAGATGAAGTAACTGAGGCATAGGGAAGTGAAATGACTTGCCTAAGGTCACAGAACAGACATGTGTCAGAGCCCGGTTTAGAACCCATGTCCTCTGACTCATAGGCCCTTGCTCATTTCACTAGGCCATGCTGCTCCTTCACGAAAGGGTTTATCTGACAGGGTAATGTAAACACTACAGAGAAGGCTTGTTGGAGGAGTTCAGGTTTTAGAAGGGCTTAGAATGTAGGAAGCACCATGTTCCAACAAATCTGAGGAGGCAAGAAGGGAAGGAATCCAAGCTGAAAGGACAACATGGTTGAGGTGAAGAAGGTGGGAGAGGTAAAAGCGAGGCACAGTCAGTTAACTCCGTGCTTTCTCCAAGCAACCATGTGAACTCACCCCCAGGATGGTGATCCCCAGTTTCAGAGTGAGAAACTGATTTCTTGGAAGGCATGTTGACTTGTGGAAGGTTAAGGCAATGCAAAACCCCAGGAGCTGTTTCAGACCCCTCAGTTCAGCCCTCCATGCCCCTGATATCCCATACTAATAACTTCAATAATTCTCCCCCAACTGGCCACTTCCTCTTAGAGCTCCATGTGACACGATGCTGAGATTAGGGGGTCTTGATGGTGGTGGCGACAGGGTTGCATGGGCTTGGGGAATCATCCATCTTGATCTAACCCCATTTAAAAAAAATATAAAAGGAAGAAAAGGGTGGGACAGAGGGTAGGGGGAGAGAAAAATGATGTATCCGCTCAGAGCCTTTGTTCGGCTGCTGTTCCTGAAAAGGACTTGGGGTGGGGAGGAGGAGAGAAAAGATGGCCCCTTTTTATTTTTTCAGTGTTACCATGGAATAGAAAGCTCCCAGATCTCAATAGGGTGACTCCTTGGGAAGAAAAATCATTAACGTGATGAGTTGCATCTGTTCCTTGGTTTTGATGCCTCTCCCCCTCCTTCCATTCTCCCACTCCCCCCCCCCCCCCACTCCACCCCATTACTAATTATTTGAGTATTCTGGGCCCCCCAAATCAAACTGGGGATCTTTGTCCCCAGCTGGCTTGATTAGGGGTGGGGAATCAGGGGCTGTGGGAGCCTATTTTGAAAGATTCTGATCATCCCACCCAACAAGGCCTCTGATGATGTCCCTGGGATATTAGGAATCAACTGGGTTTACTGGCTTCCCAGAGGCCTCTCTCCCATTGTGGAGAGAAAGTGTGCAAGGGGACCAAGGGTTTTCCATAAGGTATCTCTCATCTGAGGATTTTGAAGCAGGAGGCTTGCAGGAAGATGGAAATTGAGACTGTCATCTTGAAGGCTCACTGGGTGTGCCGGGCCATTGCTAATTAGGCCCAGTTCTGAGGATTTAGAGCTGTGGAGATAGGACTCCTGGGTCCTTTCCTCAGTTTTCCACTCAATTGCTCCCTGTATGCCCTTGGGGAAGCTCCTTAATTGTCCTGTGAGGGGAGGAACAGAAACATCTCTTGCCTCACCCGGGCTGGCTGTCGGGCCTCAATTAAGCCTGCGTGTTCCTGGGAAAGCTGTGGAGGGAAGACTTTTTCTCCCCAGGGGAATGTGCTTGTACCCTGCCTTCCTTGAAAAGGAGGAAGAGCAAAGTAAAGCAACCCTGCTACTTTGCTACTGTTCCACACACCCCACCCCCCTGACCTACCCAGCACCTCATCCTGCTCACAAAATTAACCAAAAGCATAAAGCAAAATTCAAAAAAAGAAGACTCCAATGAACTAATGAGCAAAAAGTGTTAGGCTTATATGTGTGCCTGTGAATTATTTACACGTGATGCATACATGACAGTATTTACTGATTCCTTGCAGGGGGGAGACTCTTCGGTGGGGCATAAGCTAATAAAAATATCTTTATACAACGGATAAGACTCTTTAGGAAAGAGATGAAATTTGCCTGATATTTTCGATTCAGCATGATAAAATATGGGCACATAATAGACTTTTAATAGAGCTGTGAAGAGAAACCTAGGAAGCCTAGATCACAGGGAGCCATAAAGCCAAGAGCCTCAAGGTAGGAGGATGCTATAATTCTTCCCCGACTGGGGGAATCCATCTACCTGTCCCTCATTTTCCGGTTATTTAGAAATTTACTGCGTCTTTAGGAAAGGTCTCTGCCTCTCTCTGAGGCCCTCTCTCAGCCCAGACTAACCCTCTGTGTCGTGCAAGATGCTTGCATCCCCCAAGGACAGTGTTAGATGGTAGTGATAAATATGTCCCCATGTTTGCAATAGGCAGATACATTCATTTGTACCCACACAAAGGAAAAGAAGGAAGCACTAATATAAATTTTTGTGTGGGTGCCAATTATTTCTCAGCCCTGGTGTTATTTCTTCAAGCCGAAATCTGTTTATCTTCCTAGTAAGAGTTTTAAAGATGTTACCCATAACTCACCACTACCAGCCTGCTGCCTTATGCCTGCTTCTTGGAAATGCAAGAGTCCCACTGGCTTTAAGCATCCGCTTCACTACAGTGGATTGTTGGGGGTAGCTATTAACTTTTAAGCTTCAGCAGTTTAACCTGTTTATCGATTGGGTTTGCTAACAATTACCATTTAAAAGCACACACCATAGCGAGGCTGGGGCTTGGTGTGCAATTGTTAACTTGCTATGGAATTTGGTCTAGGGGAACAAAGATCTTTACAAATTCATATGGAGTGAGTCACACATTGGGCTTTCTCACAGGGCCCAGAGAAGTTGGTGGCTTCTCTGAGAGTTGTCCCGTAGATCTGTTTGGCTGGGAAGGAAAATCAAAATCAAAAGAGTTTAGTGTTGTTCTCATAAGAAAATCATTTTTTGATTACACATATCGTAGGAAGACATCTGCTATGGATTACCCCGCTTATATCGAAGGGGATGAAAAAAAGATTTTTCTTTTCATGAAAAAGGGAAGCACATTTAGATAACATTACAAAGCTAACAACCCAAAGCAACTTTGACATAACCTATTTTACAAACACAAGGGGCCCTCAGCTAACTCCATAATTTACAGATATCAGCTTGCTGGAATACACGCTGGTTGTTGGCAGGCACTGCTAAAAACACTAAACCCAGGTCTCTGGTTCCTCTTCGGCCTGAAAAACAAAGGGCTATTTCACAGAAGTACAGAGCCCGTTTTTGGGTAGGGACCGTCTCTATTTGTTCCCAACTTGTACTTCCCAAGCGCTTAGTACAGTGCTCTGCACACAGTAAGCGCTCAATAAATATGATGGAATGAATGAATGAATTTAAAGTCCCTACAATTAGGCACCTAGATTTTTATTGACACCTCAGCTTTCAGAGATTGTTTTTACCCTTGACAGCAGCCTTTTTCCTTTCTTCCAGGTCATGTGAAAGGAAAAAACAAAAACAAAAATCGAATAAAAGATCCTCCAGGATTTGGTTTTCAAGGATTTACAGTGTTGGGGGAAAGTGGGTGGTGGTGGGAGGGGGCTGAAGTTGTAGTTTGCATGGCTCAAGTTCTGCTGTCAGTGTTGACTGGCTTTGGAAAGTGTCTCTCCTTCCATTTTTAGTTATCCCCTCGTGGCTTCCAAACTGACCCCCAGACCCTGAAAAGCAGCGTGGCTTGGTGGATAGAGCACAGGCCTGGGAGTCGGAAGGGCCTGGGTTCTAATCCCAGTTCCGCCACACATCTGCTGTGTGACCTTGGGCAAGTCACATAACTTCTCTGGGCCTCAGTTCCCTCATCTGTAAAATGGGGATTGAGACTGTGAGCCCCATGTGGGACAGAGACTGTATCCAACCTAATTAACTTGTATCTGCTCCAGCATTTTGAACAGTACTTGGCACATAATGCTTAACAAGTACTATCATCAGTATTATTTTTACTATTATTATAAATAAAAGGGCCAGGCTTATTGATGTCAATAATAATAATAATGACATTTAGTAAGTGCTTCCTATGTGCAAAGCACTGTTCTAAGCACTGAGGAGGCTACAAGGTGATCAGGTTGTCCCACGTAGGGCTCACAGTCTTAATCCCCATTTTACAGATGAGGTAACTGAGGCACAAAGAAGATAAGTGACTTGCCCAAAGTCACACAGCTGACAAGTGGCGGAGCTGGGATTTGAACCCATGACCTCTGACTCCAAGGCCCGTGCTCTTTCCACTGAGCCATGCTGCTTCTATGCTGCTTCAATAAATCAATGGTATTTATTGAATGCTTACCACATACAGAGCTCTGTACTAAGCGCTTGAGAGAGTACAATACAACAGGGTTGGTAGACACATTCCCTACTCACAAGGAGCTTATAGTCCAGAGATAGTCAAAAATTGCCTGCATAAAATCTGAGTTGTATTGAGACCCTGCCTCGGTGATCACTGTACATGGTCCCTTGGTACAGTACTCCCTCCACCCTCCCCACTCAGGGATGATGTTTTTGATCCTCCCTAAAAGGAAAGGCGATGCTTCTCTCTTTAAACCAACGGCTTCCCTCATCCACCTCTACATATCATCTGGGAGCTGAATGAAGTCTTCAGCGGACGACTGTTGTGGAAAAGTGAAAGCTCGATCCCTAAAGAAAGCCCATTTCAGGTTCAATTCATTAAATCTATACCAAGTGGGATTGTAATGGTCTCTACACAGAGATATCCTTGAAGCGATAACTGTGAGTGTAACCTGATGACACAAGTTGCATGCCATAAAATGTCAAGCAAAGTTCATGCAATCCATGTGAAATGAGTTAAAATTTAACCAAAGTCTGTAAAGTGTTGCCGTGTAATTGAATCCATGATGGGCCCTGGCAAGCGTCTCAGCATGTCCAAACTTTTCCTAAACCATATTCCTCTTGAAAAATGATCTATTTAACAGAGATTGCTGTCAACATACCCCCTTACCCCACCTCTTAAGCACCAAACTCAGTGGTATAAACCTCTGAGTCACATCCAGCATCATTTTTGTGTCAAAATTGGTTTGGAAATCGGGTACTATTCAGATGAAACAGAAACAGGAGAAAAACCTCGCAGCCATTAGCAACTGAATGCTAACTGATGCTTCACTGAATAACATAGGTCCTTACATTGAGAATAACAGTCAATTACTCTGTACCCACACATTAAGGAAGAAAAGATTTTTTAAAATCTTGCCAGTGAAATGTGGGGTTTTGTTGTTTTGCTTAACCAGACGCTAATTTTCTTCTTCCCGGCTTGCCTGAGTGTGGACTACTTGAAACTTTTTTTTGAAATAGAAATGCTTTTTTTCCCTCCTTCTATATACTATTCCTTTTCTTTATTTTTTTAGATGTTGTAGTTTATAAATTTAGTGCAAGAGTTGATGGTGTCTCTGCATGCATATGGGTGCTCGCAAATGTCCCCATACATATGTATTCCTGGAACACTGCAAATTTGGAGATTTGCAATTTTAATGCCCAAGTCCTCAGAGAACTTAGGCTCAAAGGCAGTCGGGACCATAAGGATTTAATACATAATGCCAATGCCATATTTACCCTAGCCCTCATCCAAATAAAATACCCTCATGCAGAAATACTACATTATTAATTGTGTTCTTTCTTCATCCCACACCCAGTGTCACGTTTTTAGTCTTTTTCTTAATCTGCATAATAATAGGAGTAGTAATTGTGATATTTCCTGACCACTTATTATGAACACTTACTTAAGGGCTGGGGTAAGACATCAGATTGGATACAATCCCTGTCCCATATGGAGTGAATGATCTAAGAGGTGGGGAGAGCAGGGACCTAATCCCCAATTTACAGATAAGGAAATGGGGCACAGAGAGGTTAAGTGATTTACCCAAGGTCACACAGCAGACAAGTGGCTGAGCTAGAATTAGAACCCAAATCCTCTGCCTCACAAGCTGGTGGTTTTTCCACTTGGCCTCAGTACATCTTTGTACCATGAATAATAATAATAATATTTGTTACTAAATACGAGCAGGAAATGTGTCTGCTAATTCTGTTGCACTGTACCCTCCCAATTGCTTAGTACAGTGCTCTGCACACAGTAAGCCCTCGATAAATACCTCTAAGTAGGTACTGTGCACTAGACACTAGAGTAGATAGAAGGTGGATCAAGTTGGACACAGACCCTGTCTCACCTGGGGCTCACAGTTTAAGTAGGAGAAAGGATAGGTGGTTACTCCCCATTTTACAGAGGAGGAAACTGAGGTATAGAGAAGTAAAGCAACTTGTTCCAGACCACACATTAGGCAAGAGGCAGAGCCGGGATTGGGATCCACACCTTCTGACTCCCAGTCCCATGCTCTTTTCAGTAGGCCATACTGTCTCCCATGAAATTAATTGTGGCCTATATGGCTGTACAGACACATTCTAGATGTGGGTTTTTGGGGGGAGAGCAGAATATTCCCCCTTCTTCCACGATTTGACTCCCTGGCTTCCCACTCAGAGGAAGGAAGAAGGGCCAGACCCGCCCTTTCTTATTTCATCCTCAGATGCCAGTTGCCTAATATTTGGTCAGCTGAAAATAGTGTCCTCCTAACCGGCCTTGGAGTGGTCGCAGCTGGACTTCCTCCCAGCCAAACAGAGCACAGGCTAGGAGATAGACAGTGTAGGCTTTGTGTGGCCCGAAAAGCTTTGGCCAGGAAGCTGCAGAAGCCCTGGAGAACAATAGATCCAGACAGGTAGCAGCCTTTTTCCGCGGCAGGTTCTGCAGGTCCCCATCAACACAAGTCCTAGTGAGGCCACAACATCATCCCCACAGAATGAGGTTGCAATTATGTTAATTAGCCTACACTCCACACTGCAATTATAGTACCTTCTCCCAGGCATGTCTTCCGTCATCACGTCTCTTAGCATAAAGCAGTGCATTTCATTATGCTCTCTTCATTATAGTGATATAATGTGGAACGTGATGGATCGTCAGTTTCCATTTTTAATCAGGTAAAATCTGTTTTCTAAACTCAGTGGTCGTCTAGCGGCGACTTCCCCTCCTTGAGATTAATATCTGGGCCGATCCCAGGTAGGTGCTCTGACTTTGATCAATGTCAGACCTCCACAGTAAGTGCAGAGCCCTTCAATTCTCAATGTTCATTCTGGTGATGAGGATCAGACTTGATCTTGATCTTCTTTCTGGGCACTTTGTCAGTTGGACCTGGGGATGGGCTGGCTGAGCATTTCTGAGGGAATGCAGGGAGGCTTCATCCCAAAGAAACATGAGGCAGGCTATATCAGGAGCCAGATAGGAGGCCTCGTGGCCTGCTTGCTGGTGTGTGTGGCCTTGCTTTGTCTCATGGCCATTTCGGTAGTGGCTGACCTTGGCTGGAGCCCCGGGCTGTCCCTAAGTGAGAAGTTTAAGGCCGGCACAGTTAGGAGTTGAAAGAGAATTGTTGGATTAGGGCATGAATTCCAATTAACAATAATAATGACTGTAATAATAATGGTGTTTCCAAGTGCTTATTAAGTGCCAAGTGTCATGCTAAGTGCTGGGATAGACAGACTCCGATCAACTCAGACACAGTCCTTGTCCCTTGTAGGACTCTCAGTCTAAGAGGGAAGGAGAACAGATATTTCATCCCTATTTAACAGATGAAGAAACTTAATCCTAGAGGAAAGGGGAGCCTCGGAGGTTCATCAGACCTTGCTGAAACAGATTATGTTTATTTTCCTAGAATTAGGAACACAAAGAAGGGTGAGAAGAGTGGACGATTTGTAGTCTGTAGTCTCAGTAATGGTCAAAGCTTGTTAGACATTCCTAGTCTCCTCCCTCTGGCCCACACCCTAATTTCAGCTACCCAAAGCCCTACTGAGAGCAGGGGATGAGGGGGAGGGTCATGTATCTGATCCCTTACTGCTCAACCAGAAACACACAAATGGAAGTCTAATTTTCCCTTTCATTCAGAGCTTCCAAGGATGAAAACTCCTTAACTGACAGGTATTCCATTTCAGCGATTTTTCACTGGGAAAATCACGAAGTTCTTTGTTCTATAAATTGGCATTTTGGGATACGTTGAAGAGCAAATGGGACATCCTTGTCAATTTCTTCATTTTGGAAAAGTATTATTATTGTTACTATACTGAATCTCTGGCATTCATGAAGCACTTTTCTCTGAGAAGCTCAAAGCACTCCACTGATTGTGTTTTTCCTAACTGATGCATTATTCTATGAGGTTGGGGGGAACCTGCCTGAATTATTCTCCCAAATAAGTAGGCAAGCAGTAGATTCCTTTACCACCTGCTTGCACAACACAACAAAATGTACAGTTCCATGGAGTTGAACTTAAGACCCAGGGCCAGCTGTGTGCTTCCAAGTGAACCAAAAAGAATAATAATGATAATAATAATCTCAGACAAGTTGGTTTTGCCAGAGCTGATTTTAGAAGGGTTGGACACAGGAGGTCACCCCATTTTCCTTAATCTCCTCCTGCATCTATTCATTCATTCGGTCATTCAATCATATTTATTGAGTACTTATTGTGCACAGAGCACTGTAATAAGCGCTTGGGAGAGTTCAATGCAACAATAAACAGACACATCCCGTGCCTATTGGAGCTTAAAGCCTAGAGGCAGGGAGACAGACATCAATACAAATAAATTACAGATATGTACCTAAGTGCTGTGGGGCTAAACCAAGAGAGTAAGTCAGAGCTATGCAAAAGGGAGTGGGAGATGTGCCTTCAATAAGGCTTTGAAGTGGGGCAGGGGGAGAAAAAGGAGGAGAAAAATTGTCTGTCTGATTTAAGGAAGGAGGGCATTCAAGGCCAGAGGCAGTACGTGAGTGAGGGGTCAGTGGTGAGTTGGGTGAAATCAAGACACAGTGAGAAGGCTAGTAATAGAGGAGCAAAGTGTGTGGGCTGACTGTAGAGTAGAGGGGGCAAGGTGGTGGAGAGCTTTATGCCAAGATAAGGGCCCAGTGCAATGCAACTAGAACTGGCAGACTCTCTGATGCAATCAGCACACAAGGCAGATAAGCTCCTCAGATCCCAGTCCCCTCCCCCAGCATCTGGGAGCAGCCACAGCCCAGCTGGGGATAGTCTAAATAGATCAGCTTGAGGTAGAGGATTCCCAACTAGTCATTGATTTCCCCCTTTTTTTCTCATTTTGCCCAGCTGAACTATCACTAGGCAGGGAGGAGATGAGCACTGACCCTAACAGGCCCATGATCGTCATTATTGCAGGAGAACTAAGGGAGCAAGGAGGGGAGAGCAGAGAGGTAATCAGATCGAACAGTTTGCATCTTCAATGGGCTGCAATTCCCTGTGGACACAAAGAGTGGGACACCCTCGTTAATTCAACTTCACTGGAAGCTGCCTCCCTCCTCCCCCCAACCCAAGCCTCCTTTCCACTTCCAAAGCTCCTGGTACAAGAAATGGTGCATTGCCTAGAGGAAAGAGCACGGGACTGGGAATCAGAGGACCTAAGCTTTAATACCTGCTCTGCCACTTTCTTTTTAAATGGCTTTTGTTAAGGGATATAGGTCAGACACTGTACTAAGTGCTGGGCTAGACACAAGCTCTTCACAATCCATGTCCCACCTGGGGCTCAGTCTTCATCCCCATTTTATAGGTGAGAAAACTGAGGCACAGAGAAGTGAAGTGATTACACAGCAAAGTGGCAGAGCAGAATTAGAACCCAGGTCCTTCTGACTCCCAGACCTGTGCTCTCTCTAATAGGCCATGCTGCTTCTCTTGCCTTATCTGCAGTGTGACCTGGGCAACTCACTTAATTTCTTGGTGTCTCAGTTTACTCATCTTTGTGCAGAAACGCTCTGGGCATGTTACTCCCCTCCTCAAAAATCTCCAGTGGCTGCCTGTCAACCTACGCATCAAGCAGAAACTCCTCACTCTCAGCTTCAAGGCTGTCCATCCCCTCACCCCCTCCTACCTCACCTCCCTTCTCTCCTTCTCCAGCCCAGCCCGCACCCTCCACTCCTCTGCTGCTGACCTCCTCACCATGCCTCGTTCTCACCTGTCCCACCGTCGACCCCCGGCCCACGTCCTCCCCATGGCCTGGAATGCCCTCCCTCTGCACATCCGCCAAGCTAGCTCTCTTCCTCCTTTCAAAGCCCTACTGAGAGCTCACCTCCTCCAGGAGGCCTTCCCAGACTGAGCCCCCTTTTTCCTCTCCTCCTCCCCATCCCCCCGGCCCTACCTCCTTCCCCTCCCCACAGCAATTGTATATATATTTGTACAGATTTATTACTCTATTTTACTTGTATATATTTACTATTCTATTTATTTTGTTAATGATGTGCATGTAGCTTTAATTCTATTTGTTCTGATGATTTTGACACCTGTCTACATGTTTTGTTTTGTTGTCTGTCTCCCCCTTCTAGACTGTGAGCCCATTGCTGGGTAGGGACCGTCTCTATATGTTGCCAACTTGTACTTCCCAAGCGCTTAGTATTCATTCATTCATTCAATCATATTTATTGAGCGCTTACTGTGTGCAGAGCACTGTACTAAGCGCTTGGGAAGTACAAGTTGGCAACATATAGAGAAGGTCCCTACCCAACAGCGGGCTCACAGTCTAGAAGGGGGAGACAGACAACAAAACATATAAACCAAATAAAATAAATAGAATAAATATGTACAAGTAAGTACAAGTACACAGTAAGCACTCAATAAATACGATTGAATGACTAATAAGGAGATTCAAAACCTGCTCTCCCACCTACTTAGACTACGAACCCATGTGGGACAGAGACTGTGTCCGAACTGATTATTTTGTCTCTACTCCAGAACATACTACAGAGTTTGGTGCAGATTAAGCTCTTTACAAATATCATCATTTTTATTATTATTGCTATGATCGTTGTTATTCCCTATTGTTCACTTGGATACATGCAACTGGCCCTAGGTCTCAAGTTCAGCACCATGGAGCAGTGCACTGCAGTGTGTTGTGCAAGCAGGTGGAAAAGGAATCAGTGCTTGCCTAACATGATCTAGCAGATAGAACCCGGACCTGAGAGTCCGAAGGACCTGGGTTCTAGTCCCAACTCCGCCACTTGTCTCCTCTGTGACCTTGGGCAAGTGACTTTACTTCTCAGGGCCCCAGTTCCCTCATATGTAAAATGGGATTGAGACTGTGAGCCCCACAGGGGACAAGGGACTCTGTCCAACTCAATTTGCTTGTATCCACCCCAGTGCTTAGTACAGTGCCTGGCAAATAGTAAGAGCTTAGCAATACTGTTATTATTATTACTTAACTTCTCTGTCCCTCAGTTATCTCGTCTGTACAACGGGGTTTAAGACTGTGAGCCCCATGTGAGATGGGGACTATGTCAAGCCCAATTTGCTTGTAAATACCCCAGTGCTTAATATAGTGTCTGGCACACAGTAAGTGCTCTACTAATATATATTAGTGCTATAACAATAATAATACTAATAACATGGAGAAGGGATTCCATAATAGCCAGCCCACCTTATTCATTCACTGAAACTTCCCATTAAAAATCACACTCTGCCTTTCTAAAATTCTGCCTGTCCTGCAACTCCCTGGTTTGATGTTTCCCACATATTCACCCTTATCTTTGCTGTGTTGGTATTTAAGTACATACTTTATGCCAAGCACTGCACTGAGGTGAGTAGGTAAGAAATTGAGCCTTAAGACACAATCTTGAGCACTGGAATCCCCCTTCCCATTGCTGTAAGCTCCTCAAGGGTAAGGATCATATCTACCACCTCAATTGCCTTGTACTCCCTCAAACACTTAGTACAATGTTCTGCACATACCAAGCACTCAATAAATACCACCGACTGATTGATTTCCCCTCCACATCAGTTTACTCAGTTCAGGGTGAAGATATACTCCTTTTCCCAACTACCATAACCTCTTTGTGGATCTCTCTCCTCTTTAACTCCAGGTCTCCCTCGCCCCTCCTGGGATCCAACAAAGAGTTTCATCCATCACTTTGAACCAACTTTCCATTTGGAGTGCAGAGACTCAAACACGTTGGGATTTTAGGGGGTGACTCAAGAAGAGCAGATGGGCTTTAAAAAGGTAACAGGCTAGAAAGAGATTCCTTACTGTAGTAATAATAATAATAGTAATAACAAATATAATTATGGTATTTGTTAAGTACTTACTGTGTCAAGCAAGACTGTAAACTCATTGTAGGCAGGGAACATGTCTACCATTGTATTGTACCCTACCAGGCACTTAATAATAATAATGGTGGTATTTGTTAAGTGCTTACTATATGCAAAGCACTGTTCTAAGCGCTGGGGGGCATACAAGGTGATCAGGTTGTCCCACTTGGGGCTCACAGTCTTAATCCCCATTTTACAGACGAGATAACAGGCACAGAAAAGTTAAGTGGCTTGCCCAAGGTCACACAGCTAAGTGGTGGATCCAGGATTCGAACCCATGACCTCTGACTCCCAAGCCCGCGCTCTTTCCACTGAGCCACGCGGCTACCCCTGTGTGCACAGCCACTTAGTGCAGTACTCTGCACAGAGTAATAATAATAATAGTGTTTTTTAAGTACTTACTATATGCCAGGCACTGTACTAAGCTCTGGGGTGGATACTACCGAATCAGGTTGAATGCAGTCCTTGTCCAAATTGGAGCTCACAGTCTAAGTAGGAGGGTGAACAGGTACTGAATTCCCATTTTACAGATAAGAGAACTGAGGCAGAGAGAAGTGAAATGACTTGTCCAAAGTCACGCAGCAGACAAGTGGAAGTGGTGGGATTGCAATCTAGGTCCTTGGACTCCCAGGTCTGTGCTCTATACACCTAGACCATGATGCTTCTCACATGGGATGGAAAGCCCAGTGTGGACAGGGATTATCTCTCTTTATTGCTGAATTGTACTTTCCAAGCACTTAGTACAGTGCTCTGCACACAGTAAGTGCTCAATAAATACGATTGAAGAATGAATGAATGAATGGGGTCTTTTCTGTCCCACTTGGAAGCTCTCCATTCTTAGAGATCTGGGGTGCATGAGGCTTGGGTCCAGGCCAAAAAGCTGCTGAGCAAAACCAACTGCCTTGACATTGCTCCCTTTCTCCTTAGCCTTAGGGAAGCAGCATGGCTCAGTGGAAAGAGCTTGGGCTTGGGAGTCAGAGGTCGTGAGTTCTAATCCCTGCTCAGCCACTTGTCAGCTGTGTGACTTTGGGTAAGTCACTTAACTTCTCTGGGCCTCAGTTACCTCATCGGTAAAAAGGGGATTAAGACGGTGAGCCCCCCTTGAGACACCTTGATCACCTTGTATCCTCCCCAGCGCTTAGAACAGTGCTTTGCACATAGTAAGTGCTAAACAAATGCCATTATTATTATTATTATTGTTATTAGCCTCCACAGAGGTGGCTCCACCAATTTGAGCTATGGTGGGGCCCAAAATTGCTCAGAAGAAATCTGAACTGCGGCTCTTCCTTGGCCAGGAAGAATGTGCTTTCTCAGCCCTAAGTGCAAAGATGTGTTCCCCCAGAAGTGGTCCCTACAAGCAAGCTTCCAGCCAAAGCCTGAGGCGGGGATCACATCCAGCATAGGGGTTCTACAGGGGGAGACAAAGATGTGACCCCCATAAAATTCAGGGTAGAGAGCTGCAATGTTCTTACAAGGCTCAGGTGGACATCCTGGAGGAACGAAGGCTTTAACCGGCACCCTTAGGGAATTCTCTTCTGATGGAGCCCCATGTCTGAGAGACGGGGATGAATGCATTGCCCCACAAAGATCTCCGTCTTAAGCCCGCCGGTCCCGAAGTGGAGAGAGGATTCAGCAAGGAGCCCAGACTCTATGGCCCTCAAGGGGGAGGTGGAAATCCTATTAAAAGCCAGGGTCTGGCCTGGGATCACCCCACCCAGCCCTTCCCGCCATCCTCCCAACCATGTAGGTCCCGGTTTTGGAATTCCAGTCCCAGCCAGGTGTCCCCAGCCTGGAGGAGGTTGCACAGCAGCCGGGGCCAGCTGGCAACCGAGCTGTGTTGGGTGGCCAAAAATAGTGGAGGAGAAAAGGAGAGAGCTTGCTTTCTTCCTGCACCACATGCGTTGAAGGACTCAGGAACACCCTCCCACTCAGGTAAATAAAGGTGAGGATTTGTCTCTGTGCCCGGCCTGTCAATTGGGCCCCAGAACATCTAAAAGATGGAAAAAAAAGTCTTCTGTCTGCTGGGAAGGAGTGGATGAGGTATGCAACATTTCAAGTTTCTGGTAATGGTTGTAGAGGCTGGGCCAGAGTACTGAGGTTCCTTGTGCCCTTGCTCTCCTAAGTAAGCTGAAAACAAATTTAGCACTTAATGCTCTGAAGAGTAAACACTTTAATGCCCACTTGTCTGCCCAAGTGCTTTGTTTATTACTCAGGGATGTTAGACTCCAGCAGTTTTCCATGGAGATTGAGAGCCTCCTCCACATTGCCCAGTGGGTGAGTAACTACTGGCTTGGGGCTCTGTGCTGGGAGAGGAGCCGATGGGCCAGCTAGAGCTCATCGGGACCACCACCTTGATGGCAGGCTGCACTCCCCACCCCCACCCATTCTGAGGAAGGATAGGTAGGGCTAGAGCAGGGAGATGACAGAGTGCTGAGTCTTCACAACAATCATTAGAATGGTATTTGTCAAGCACCCACCATGTGCCAAGCACCAGGCAAGCCTCGAGGGAAATACACAATAATCAGATTGGACCCAGTCCCAGTTCCACCTGGCGCTCCCTGTTTAAGGGGGAGGGAGAACTGGTATTTATTCTCCATCTTACAGATGAGGAAACGGAAGCCCAGAGAAGTGAAATGACTTACTCAAGGTCACACAGCAAGGAAGCGGCAGAGCTGGAGTTTCTAGGACTTTGGGTGCCAAGGATCAGACTGAGGGTGGGGAAAAGGAAGAGAGGAGGACAAAAATCCAGTTCAGGAACAGGCCACGTCGTCTAAAAAGACAAATGAAGGAGGAGGAGCTGAATAGTAGGCTTCTTTCCAAGAAGCACTTCAAGGTCCCAAAACGGTAACTGGCTAAATTATGTGCTGGTGGCCTGAATAAGAAGATAAGGAAGTTTCCAAAGGGATCTGATTTATAGTGAGGGAGGATCTCATTCCCTGGGAGGAATCACAGCAGGAAGCAATTAGGCGATGACTTTTGACCGGCTCTAACCAGCCCTGGTCACACTTGGAACTCCTGAGGGCCAGAACGGGTCTGAAAACCACCTGCCTGAATCGTCCTGGTGGAAGGCAGTCAGCAGCCTTGGATTCAAGGACCACCCATCCACCCAGCACTCCAATTGTACTGTGGTATTTATTGAGCAATCACCATGTGCAGAGCATCGTACCAAACACTTGGGGAAGTGCAATAAGAGTTGGTAGACATGATCCCTGCCCACAGGGATCTTACAATCTACAGTTTACTGCAGAGCAGGATATCGGTCTCATGCAGAGCAGGATATTGGTCTTTCCTCTGACTGAGTGTGTGAATACCAGCCCATCTGCAACATACTCCCTTAAAAGCAATTTAGAAATGAGATCAAACCTAATTTTGATGTCCTTTCCTAGAGGATGCTGCACTTCCCCTGAACCACACATCAGCTGGGACCTTTCACCTGCTTGTACTTTGATTCCGCCTCACATCATCTTTTTTACCTGTAATTTTTTAAAATTATGCAACCCTTCAAATTTGCATTGATATGATCCACTTTGGTCAGCAGCTCCCCCTCCTTTGTAGTTAAGCATACCCACTTCCCCATCTCATGATTGTGTAAGCAAACACACTCGTCCTCCTTCATCTGATATGCTGAATTTCCCCCACAGAGCCAATTCCTAGGAAATCCAACGCCAGTGAAAATGGAAAAGAGAGGCAGAGAATATTAAATTGATTTTGTGGTCTGCTGCCTGACTTCCATTAGTCGCATCCTGATTTCTTTGCGCCCGTGGGCACCCGGGAATATGATTATTTTCATGGATGCTTTAACTCACTGCAAGACAGGACATCAGCCTTGTCAACCTATCGCCGCCGCAGCCCAGACCTACTTTCAGATTCAGCATTAGCTGGGATGCTGCAGCACGGAGACCCCGGTGGGCTGCTGTGGGATAATGAGGAAATTGATTCTAGCCATGGCATTCTCCCATCTTACCGTCCTTGCCCCACCTCAGGCCCCCACACAGAATGACAGGATGTTCTCTCCCAACATAGCCGCGATCTGGAGGGAGCAAAGAATCCCACATTACAACGACCCTAGCCCCCAACTCAATGATGTAATGCCCAGATTTCTGCTATTAACACCACTGGTCTCGGTGGTCATCAGTGAGTCTATGAAATGGCACTAATTCTGTCAGAGGTCACATCATGGCGCTTGCTGGTGACATTACTATCTGCCAGAGTTCTCATGTGCTGCAGTGGGATTGGCAAGAGGTAAACTCTTCAGTCCTGATTTAAAGCTGTTGGTATTATGGGCTAATGAAGGCTAACTGAATCTAAGTTAGTGGTATAGTGGACTTCCCGCCAGACACCACTGGCCAGAGCAGAGTGTGACACAGCAACCAGTGTTCCAGAGAGATGTTGGCAGACCAGAACTGCCCCTGAGTCCCTGAATTGGACTGAAGCAGGGATTTGTGGGAGTGGGTGGAGGGGCTGGCTCTTCTTCACATTTTTCCTCGGGTCCCTGGCAAGCAATAGGCTTCCACTGCGCCAAGACCACAGCGTGTTAAGTAGCGTGTCCTTCCCTTGAACATTTCAATGCCTTCATCTGACCTGGCCATTATTGGAAATGTTGGCAGTTAATCACATCCAGATCATATTCCCCATCCCTGGGTGGGAGGGCAAAGGCCGAGCAGTTGATAAACAACTTCTGTGCTGAAGTTCTTTTCTGGAATAGAACCTTTTCATCAGAATGTCTTCTAGGCAGATGGAATCTAACAGTTTCCCTTTCTACTCCTTAATATGACCAGGTAGGTAGGAAATCTACTAATTTATACAGGAAAAATGGCAAGGCATTTGTCTTTCAGTCCTCTCTGGGGTCAAACAGCTCCATCATGATTTGCTGAGCATTGTGAGAGGAAGATATGCTGCCTGGAGAAACTATTCCCTCTGACAACCTATTGAGTTTCTCACCGTTTGGTACCTAATAGGACTTTATTGACGCTAACTCAGGATGACTCCAACACTCAGCATTTACTCGCTTTCCAAGCCTTCACAGGTGGACAGCCTCCCAATTAACTTTTACCCAGATGTCTAAGTTAGGGATGTATAAAGAAAGAATCCATCTATTCGAACAAACTAAGCTTCTTGGTAAATAATAATCACATTCAGTGGTCTCTTCTAGAAACAACCCCAACAATGATAATAATCATGGTATTTGTTAAGCTCGTGGCATTTGTTAAGCATTTATTATGCGTCAAGCATTGTACTAAAGGCAGGGATAGACACAAGAGCATCAAGAGCTTAGTACAGAGGTTTGTACAAAGTAAGCACTCAATAAACATGACAATAAATGAATCAGGTCAGTCACAATCCTTGCCCCACATGAGGCTCATGGTTCAAGTAGGAGGGATAGCAGGTATTTGATCTTCATTTTCAGAGGAGGAAACTGAGGCTCAGAGAGGCTAGACTTGCCCAAGGTCACACAGCAGACAAATGGTACAGCAGGGACTACAATCCAGGTCCTCTGACCTCAGGCCTATACAACAATCTGAATTGGATTTTTCCTGGTCCTGTTTTGAGACTTGTCTGCATCCCTCTTTCCTCAACCAGAGTCCCTCCTCAAAGGGGTATCTCCCTCACCCATCACACAAGAAGCACGTATTTGCAAATCTTACTGCCAGTTTGGAGGAAGTGCCTGGGTCACCTGAGAAATTCAAAGTTTGCATCCTATTTAGTGGGCTTGACTGCTTACTGTGTGTAGAGCACTGTCCTATGTGAGAGGAAAGAATACACAGGAGAAAATTTAGACAACTCCCTTTCTCTTTGAGGGCTCCCAATCTAAGAAATATAGTAGAGGGAAATAGGCACTACAATACATTACAAGTAGGGGGAGGTAGCAGGGTTGAAAGACAAGCAGCATGAGAAGCAACATGGCCTAGTGGATAGAGCACAGGCCTGGGAATCAGAAGGATTTGGGTTCTAATCCCAGGTCCAACACTTGCCTGCTGTGTGAACTTGAACGAGTCACTTCAGTTCTCTGTGTCTCAGTTCCCTTGTGTGTAAAATGGAGATTAAGACTGCGAGCCCCACCTGAGACATGAACCTGATTAGCTTGTATCTACCTCAGAGCTTAGTCCAGTGCCTGACACAGAGTAAGCACTTACTGTAAAAAAGAAAAAAAAGGACTGGTACATTAGCTAGGGCTGCAGCTTCCACAACTCTCTCTGTCCAGCTTTGTACAGAAAACCACAGACCAGTGACTGGTGAGCCCTCATACCTACAGGCCAATGGCAAAATATCTCAATTTCCTCCTCCCCCTTTGGCACCAAGATATTACATTCATTCATCTCTGAGGCAAAAGTGTGGTTAGCGGCTGACAATCCATTATGGTGATGTAGGCTCTCATTTCTTGCTGTCAGAGTCTATAATAACTGTATCCATTACCCAAGAAGCCAAACAAGAGCTTCCTTCTGGAAAGTCATTCACCTGCATGGAGTCCCATCAGACCTTTCTCCACCTGCTCTTCAGAGGCAGGTGAAATATTCCTTCCCTCACACTCTCTCTTCTGCTTTTTCAGCAGTTTGAGATTCCCCTGTGCTCCCCTCTGTTCCACCTCTCCTACCCAGGAGGGTGCAAAGACTGGAAAGGGTTAAGAACAAGAGGAGCAGTTTCTGAACTACCCTTGACTCCTCCTAGTTGGAGCAGACTCAACAATTCCCTCAGCACACCACCCATCCCCAGTGCAGAGGCTCAGCCACTGTGAGTCTGAACTGAAGCCCAGGTGCGCCACTGTCACCCAAGATGAAAGGGCCGTAATTAAGATCCAATAAGAGGAGAGATTTGTTATCATAAGGCAATATTTGGCTCTGGTCTATTGATCTCCAAAATCCGTCAATGTCAAAGAGGCCCTCGTGACAGTAAGACCCCTCTCACCCCAGTGGACTCACTGGGGTCCGCAAAATACCCGAGAGAAAGAATGGTAGGGTTGAGATTTATTCCTCAGAGAGTCCAGTCTGACCTGGGTCCAAACCCTCCCCGAAATAACCACAAGTGATAATGAAGCCATTTTTCTGAAGAAGGAAGGTTAACCTAAAAGGCAGCTTCATCTTTCAGCCAGTTAAATGAGCAGCAGAAGGTGGACCAGGGTGTGGGGGAGAGGTAAAAGAGAGAGGGGGGAGAGAGAGAGAGAGAGAATGTGTGTTTGAGAAAGGAAAGAGAGAAAGAGAAAGAGAGAGAGAGGAAACCAGTGCAATTCAGAAATGCAGCATGGCCAGACTAGAGCCCTCTTTAGCATGGGTCAAGGGAGGGGAAGAAGGGAGAGGGGGAGGGCAGGAGTAGAGAGAAATGGGAAAGAACAAAACAGTAATGACCTATTTTGCAGGAAGTCTGAGAATGTGCTGATATGATTGACACCAGATTGACACCTGTAGGTATGAGGGCTCACCAGTCACTGGTCTGTGGTTTTCTGTACGAAGCTGGACAGAGAGGGTCGTGTAAGCTGCAGCCCTAGCTAATGTACCAGTCCTTTTTTTTTTTTTACAGTAAGTGCTTACTCTGTGTCAGGCACTGGACTAAGCTCTGAGGTAGATACAAGCTAATCAGGTTCATGTCGCACGTGGGGCTCGCAGTCTCAATCCCCATTTTACATATGAGGGAACTGAGGCACAGAGAACTGAAGTGACTCATCCAAGGTCACACAGCAGGAAGGAGAAGCCCCTATGTCCACTCAAGCAGAATTAAGTAAATGGGTTTGTATTTAAAAAATGAATAAAAAAGCAAGACCCCAATGAGACAATAAGGCCTAGTGGAAAGACCACAGGACTGAGAAGTTGGAGACCCAGATTCTAGTCCTAGCTCAGCCACTAGCTTGCTGTGTGACCTTATACGAGTCACTTAAATCTGTTTGTGCCTCAGTTTCCTCATCTATAAAATGAGGAAAAGATGGATTGTCAGCCCCACGTGGTAGACTGTGTCTGATTTAATAACCTTCTATCGACTGCAGCATTAGCTAACTAATTAATCATTCAATCATATTCATCGAGTGCTTACTGTACTAAGCACTTGGAAGGGTACAGCACATCCATATAACAGATGCGTAGAAGGTGCTTGGGGAAATAAAAGCCAAAATTATTCATAAGATACACAGTTTTTTAGAAAAGCCAAACCTGTTCAAAGTTAGGCTTTCACTACTTAATACCTCTGACTTGACTTTGGATGCCGACTTGTACTTCCCAAACGCTTAGTACAGTGCTCTGCACACGGTAAGCGCTCAATAATACGATTGAATGAATGAATGAATGAATAGTAAACAGCTCTCCAATCTAGCCAGTCTCCTCTGAGGCTGAGAGCAGCTGCCCACCAATCAGTGCTATTTAGAAGAAACAGTCTTTTTTTTTTGCAGTCACACAACAAGCGTTTTCCCCCTCTGGCTCTCCAGAATTCCTCTCTATCAAATTATATTTGCTTTCCCTATTTTTCTCGCTCCCTGCCTGCACAAAAAGGTCTCTAGCTTTCAGACTCTGATGGAGACATCCTAAAGTTACCAGCATCCTTCTCTAGTCTGAAGCTTGAGCTGTTCTCTCAATGATTTGACCCTCTGGGTAAATCATTTACTCTCCTTTTCAAGAGTAAATTCCTTTCTTAATATCTCCTTCCATTCTCATTCAGCGTTCTCTCTCAGTCCTGTTGTTCTCCATGGAAAATCTCAGCCCAAGAGGGGATGGGCTACAGACTGAAGTAGTCATTTCACTGAAACCCATGTCTTTCTGGCATTTTATTTCCCTTCTTTATTCCCCCGGATGCTTTCATCAACACAGTCTAGGGGATCCATGGAACTTTCATCTCTTCTTGCTCCACCGAAAGACAAAAACCTTTTGTTTATGGCACTTTAATAATTTTCCCCAGCAACGGTGCTATCACAGAAGATGATGAGTTCGGGTAGGGAGTAAAGCAGCAGGAGTGGCTACATTCATGAAAAAGAGCTCTCATTTTCTTGATGCTTCCTGAGCAATTATAAAAGAAGATGAAGAAGAAAACAATCAACACCAATCAGAAAGCAGTCTCTCTCCCGCTGCAAAAATATATTGCACGTCCATCCAGAATGTTTTCTCAAGAGAAAACAACATCCCAGCTCACCAAAAAGATGACAGCAAAGATGACATTCAGCTGGAATTTGGTAACCTTTACCCTAACTTATTTTGGTCTTTTTTTTAGACCACTAGAGTCTTTTTCATTTGATCGTTTTTTTTTGATCCCATCCTAACTTTGAGAGAATGACATAGATATCAATGCAAATTTGATTTATTTTTAAGCAACTGCCTATAGTCCAGTGTAGTATTCCCAAGCCCTATTCATTTGTATTAAAAATCAGTCAATCATTTGAGTGCTCACAGTGTGCAGAGCACTGCACTAAGCTCTTGGGAGAGTACAACATAACAGAATTGACAGACTTGGTCTCTGTCCACAACAATCTTATGGTCTAGAGTGGGAGACAGACATTCATATGAATAAATAAAGGACATAAGTGCTGTAGGGCTGAGGGTGGGGTGAATAAAGGGTGCAAATCTAAGTGCAAGGGTAATGCAGAAGGGAGTGGGAGAAGAAGAAATGAGGGCTTAGGGAAGGCCTCTTGGAGGAGATCAATCAATCAATCATTCGTATTTATTGAGTGCTTACTGTGTGCAGAGCACTGTACTAAGCGCTTGGGAAGTACAAGTTGGCAACATATAGAGACAGTCCCTACACAACACTGGGCTCACAGTCTAGAAGGGGGAGACAGAGAACAAAACCAAACATATTAACAAAATAAAATAAATAGAATAGCTATGTACAAGTAAAATAAATAGAGTAATAAATATGTACAAACATATATACATATATACAGGTGCTGTGGGGAAGGGAAAGAGGTAAGATGGGGGGGATGGAGGGGGGGAGAGGAAGGAGGGGGCTCAATCTGGGAAGGCCTTCTGGAGGAGGTGAGCTCTAATAAGGCTTTGAATTTGGGGAGAGTGGTTGTCTGATAGATGTGAAGAGGGAAGGAATTTCAGAAGCAGTGTGGTCCAGTAGAAAAAGCACAAGCCTGGGAATCAGAAGACCTGTGTTCTAATTGTGAATCAACCACTTGTTAGCTGTGTGACCTTTTGCAAGCCACTTCACTTCTCTGAGCCTGTTACCTCATCTGTAAAAAGGGGAATTAATCCCATATGGGACACAGATTATGCCCAACCTGATTAGCTTGTATCTACCCCAGTGCTTAGTAGAGTGTCTGGCACATATTAAGTGCTTAACAAATGCCATTTAATAAAAATAGGCCAGAGTCAGGACGTGGATGAGGGGTCAGTGGCAAGGTAGACAAAATTGAGATCAAGATCAAAAATAATTCACCAACCCTGGCAGTGATATTTTCTCTTCTTTACATGAAGCAGCTAATGGTTCATTCAGTCAGAGTCCTTAACCCAACCACTCATAACTTGTCAGGAGGTAGGTCATAGACTGCAGGGTGACAAAGTGGTTTGGGCTAGATGGGAATTCAACCCCACCTGTACTTCAGACCTGTTGGGTGTACTGGTCACCCAACTTGAGTTTTCCTTCAGTAAAATGGGGCTGATAAATTATAACAATGTGCAGGGTCTATTTCTCTGGATAATGTTTCCCATGACCTTACAGGGGAGAGATGAGGTTCAGAGAGTTGGGGTTGATTTAAGGGAGGGCGGTCACAGCAGAGCAGAGATAAAAAAGAAGAAAGCAGGGATATCTGGGGGACAGATAGGAAGGACAGGTGGGGAGGAGGAAGGGAAGAAAAGGGTAGTTGGTAAAACAGGGAAGGAAGGAAGGATGTCCGGATTTTAGAGATGGGAGAGGCGAAAGAGATGGGGAGAGACAAAGTTTGAAGACAGGAGGAAAAGGAGAGAGAGAAGTGGCAAAGGGGGAACAGGAAGAAGCAAGGAGGCAGAGGGAGGAATCAGGGTGGGGACAAAGAGGCAGACAGGGAAAGAGGAACCTCCCTTAGCGATTTCCCAGATCCTGGTAATATCTATCTTGGGGAAGCAGCATGGCCTAGTGGAAAGAGCATGGGCCTGTAAGTCAGAGGACCTGGGTTCTACTCCCCCTCCATCACATACTTGCTGTGTGACCTTGGGCAAGTCACTTACCTTCCTCAGGTTTCAGTTCTCTCACCTGCAAAATGAGGATTCAAATCCTGTTCTCCCTTCTACTTAGACTGTGAGCCCCTTGTGGGACCTGATTATCTTGTTTCTACCCCAATACTTAGCACCCTGCTTGGCACATTAGTGAGTGCTTAACAATTACCACAATTATTATTATTACTATTATTATTTAGAAGCAGAATGTCCTAGTGGATAAAGCATGGATCTTGAAGTCATGAGGACCTGGGTTCTAAACCCAGCTCTGCCACTTGTCTGCTGTGTGACCTTGAGCAAGTCACTTCATTTCTCAGCGTGTCTCAGTGGAGAGAGCCCGGGTTTGGGAGTCAGAGGTCATGGGTTCTAAACCTGGCTCTGCCACATGTCTGCTGTGTGACCTTGGGCAAGTCACTTAACTTCTCTGTTCCTCAGTTACCTCATCTGTAAAATGGGGATTAAGACTGTGAGCCCCACGTGGGTCAACCTGATTACCTTGTATCCCCCCCAGCACTTAGAACGGTGCTTTGCACATAGTAAGTGCTTAACAAATGCCATCATTATTATTATTCTCCATGCCTCAGTTTCCTCATCTATAAAATGGGGATTAAGACTATGAGTCCCATGTGGGATATGTATGGATTGTGTCTGATGTGATTAGCTTGTATCTTCCCCAGTGTTTAGTACAGTGCCTGGCATATAGTAAGCTCTTAACAAATATGGTAAAGAAAAAAAAAGAGGATGTGATGGAAAAAAATAAGATTGGGTAGATGAGGAGCTTTGGGCTCCTTAAAAGGAAAGGGCTATTTGGACTCAAGGTCTCAGTACTATTGAAGCAGCCAGGCCTAGAAGAATTAGGTTCTAATCCCTGCTCTACTACTTGCAAGGGTATTTATTGTATTTATTGAGAACTTACTATGTGCAGACCACTGTACTAAACACTTGGGAGAGTACAATACAACAGAGTCAGTAGGCACATTTCCTGTCCACATCCCCATTTCACATGAGGAAAACTTTTGGCCCCAAATAAATCCATTGGTCATCTCTACTCCTCTTTTACTAACTTAGACCTTTTGTCCGGCTGCCGGGGTTCCTGCCACCAAAATCCAAGGCCTGGGAGCCAAATAGTGTTCCAAGGGGAACTGGGTAGGGAAGAAGATGGCATTGGAGTAATTGGGGGAGGGTCAGAGGACCCTGGAGAAATTCTCTCAGTCAAGCAGAGTTGGGGAAGATTCAGGCAGGCTTCCCACAAAATGGTATCCGTATGAACATCATCATATTATGCAGCACGCCTGTGTTACACAAGCAAAATCTCTGCCCATTTGGGGTCTGTTCATTGTTTGTGGGGCGGCTTTTGAAATCCATTGCTGGGGCCCGAAGTCGAGTGAATAAATAATAATCTCCCTTGTGGCCCATGGCTGCCACGTTCAAAATGAATCTTGTAGCCTTGCAGGGATTGCATGCCATACTAGGGGTGGTGGGTGTTCCCGTGGGGCTAAAATGCTGGCTTATGCCAGTCTACATGGAGAAATGAACCTGGGCATTTGTGCCGGGTGAAGAGCAGGAGAGAGGTGAGGAATGAAGAGCAAGTTCCATCATGTTCTCCCTTGACCAGTTGGGGTTGGGGGCTGCAGGCAAAGCATGGCCCCTGAAGACACTCAAAAATGCCATAAATTCACATTCACACCTGTGAATGTCACACATCTTATGTTGAGCAGCCAGCATAACTCCCCCCCTTCTAGACTGTGAGCCCGTTGTTGGGTAGGGACCGTCTCTAAATGTTGCTGATTTGTACTTCCCAAGTGCTTAGTACAGTGCTCTGCACACAGTCAGCACTCAATAAATATGATTGAGTGAATGAATGAACATAGTTTTTTTAATGGTATTTGTTGAGCACTTACTATGGGTCAGGCACTGTATTAAGCACTGGGGTAGATATAAGACAGTTAGGTTGGACACAGTACCTGTCCCACATGGGGCTCACAGTCTTAATCCCCATTTTACAGATGAGGTAACAGAGGCTCAGAGAAGTGACTTGCCCAAAATCACGCAGCAGACAAGTGGCATAGCCAGGATTAGAACCCAGGTCCTTCTCACTCCCAGGTCCATGCTCTATCCACTAGGCCATGCTGCTTCTCAGTGGCAGCATATAATGATATCAGAGGCACCATTTTGCAGCAGTACACTGATTTTGCCTGCATCTAGAGAAAACTCTTTGTGGACAGGGATTGCCCCTACCAACTCATTGTATCATAATCCTCCACACTCCCCTTACAGTCCTCTGCGAACAGTAGGTGTTCAATAAATATCATTGACTGATTGACTGATTCTCTAGGTAAAGGGGACCCCCTCACTGTCCCCACCCATACACTCATTTGAAAGTCTTTGTCTTCCCTTCTCAGATCTCAGAACACGAACACGGCTTCCAAGCTCAGCAGCTGGAGCTACAATGGAGAGAAGCTGGTAGCTGAAAATAAAAATACCAAAAATAAAGGCATCTGGTGCCATATCCAGTGCCAGCTAGAAAACTGGACTGTCCAGGAGAAAATAAGCTGACTGGCCACCCTCTCAAGATGGTATTTCAGAAGAAAGTCCTGGTTTGCTTCATGGAAAGACAAGGTGGGAGGACAGGGCTTTACGCCTTTGGATCCCAAATGACAATGATGTTTGTTTTTAGAGCACAGAAATGGACACAAAGCAGGTTGACTCAAGGAAGCAGAAATTTGGAAAAAAGGGAAAACAAATGACAGGAACCCTGACTCCCTTAACAACTGCAGGACCCCAGAAACGCACATCTAGGAGAAGGTGGAAGTGGCAGGCTTCCTATCAGAAATCCCGGTTAACAACCTTAGCATTCGCTTTCTCCCACTCCCACCCTTAAGTCACCAGGATATATATTTCTACTACAGAGGTCACCTACCCTTTAGTTATATAATTGTCAGCAAAACTGACAGGCAAGCAAACTTGACACTCGGGGAACCTGCTGTGCTTACCGTGGCTGGGATGATTAAGTCATTATACTCTAAGACGTGTTGCCAAATTTTCTGCATTCCTAGTCCTCTTACCTCAGGGACCTTGAAGCATCACAGACCCAGACTTATGGGCTTGCAAGCAATCCAGAAAATGGGCAGCTGGATCTTTGTTATTAATGTGACAACTGAGGCTTTGACAAGTGAGGCATTGGTGGTTCAGTGGTAGGATTCTTACCTGCTACGGGGGGACTCCAGCTTGATTCTTGGACAATGCGGCCAAGTTCCGGTAAGTAGTGAGGCCGAATGGAAAGAGCATGGGTTTAGGAGACAGAAGACCTATATTCTAACTTCGGGTCTGCCACTTCCCTGCTGTGTGATCTTGGGCAAGTTACTTCACTTCTCTGTGCCTCAGTTTCTTCATCTGCAAATGGGAATTCAATACCTGTTCTCCCTCCTAATTACACTGTGAGCCCCCCTGAAGCCAGAGATTGTGTCTGACTAATTAACTTATATCTACCCCAGTGCCTTCAAGAGTGCTTGCTACATAGTATTTTTATAGTGTACTCTTCCAAGCACTTGGTACAGTATTCTGCACACAGTAAGCTCTCAGTAAATACTATTAACTGACATAGTGAGCGCTTAACAAATACCATAATAATAAAGAGTGTCAGAGAGGACTCCTAAGCAGAGCTCTCCAGACTCCTCTGATCTCTGCCAAATTTAGATACTCTTTTCTCTCTTAGCTTTCCATCTGAACATGAAAGCATAAGGAACACCATTCGGACTCAGACCCTCAGCCTATCCAGTCCAGCATTCTGTCTCTAACAGTGGTACCAGAGGATGATTGAATGGATTCTGACAGGCTCCCCTCCTGGACATCCACCTTCAGAAAAGGACCTTTTTTAAATGGTATTTTTAAAGTGCATACTATATGAAGCAGCATGGTGTAATGGATAGAGCATGGACCTGGGAATCAGAAGGTCATGGGTTCTAATTCTGACTCTGCCACTTGTCTGCCGTGTGGCCTTGGGCAAGTCACTTTGCTTCTCTGTGCCTCAGTTACCTCATCTGTAAACTGGGGATTAAGACTGCAAGCTCTATGAGAGACAGGGACTGTATCCAACCTGATTTGCTTGTAATAATAGTAATAATAACTGTGATATTTGTTAAGTGCTTACTATGTGCCAGGAACTGTTCTAAATACTGGGGTGGATACAAGCAAATTGGGTTGGACACAGTCGCTGTACCATATGGGGTTCACAGTCCACAGAGCCAGAATTAGAACCCGTGACCTTCTGACTCCCAGACCGATGCTTAATCCACTAAGCTATGCTTGTATCCACCCCAGCACTCAGTACAGGTTGGATGCAGTCCATGTCCCACATGGGGCTCACAGTTTTAATTCCCCATTTTACAGATGAGGTAACTGGGGCACAGAAAAGTTAAGTGACTTGCCCAAAGTCACACAGTAAACAAGTGGTCGAGTTGGATTAGAACCCAGACCCTTCTGACTCCCAGGCTTGTGCAGTGTGGCTCAGAGGAAAGGGCACGGGCTTTGGAGTCCTGTTGTAGGGACCATCTGTATATGTTGCCAACTTGTACTTCCCAAGCGCTTCCCAAGTACAAGTTAATTAGGTCGGACACAGTCCCTGTCCCACATGGGGCTCATGGTCTAAGTAGGAGAGAGTACACTGAGTTTGTGTGTTATTTATCCTCCTTTACAGATAACACGTCAGCCACCGCCAATGTGCAAATTCCTCAGGGGGAAGGGGGTCAACAGCAGAACTGCTCATCAGGTCCCCAAGGAATGTGAATGTAGAATTCATCACTGCGGGAAGTCATTCAAGTTGAAAATATCAAGGGGTTCAAGAAGAGTTGTCTAAGTTCATTATTGACTGCCCACATAATCAGTTACTAGAGGGAAAGTTAGGCATATGGAGGAGGCAGAGGGGAAGGAATTTGGAAGGTTGTGGCCTAGAGGGTAGATAATAATAATAATAATAATGATGATGGCTTTTATTAAGCGCTTACTATGTGCAAAGCACTGTTCTAAGCACTGGGGAGGTTACAAGGTGATCAGGTTGTTCCCACAGGGGGCTCACAGTCTTAATCCCCATTTTACAGATAATAATAATAATAATAATGGCATTTGTTAAGCGCTTACTATGTGCAAAGCACTGTTCTAAGCACTGGGGAGGAAACAAGGTGATCAGGTTGTCCCTCGTGGGGCTCACAGTCTTAATCTCCATTTTACAGATGAGGTAACTGAGGCGCAGAGAAGTTAAGTGACTTGCTTAGAACAGTGTTTGACACATAGTAAGCACTTAATACCATGAAACAAAAAAAAAAGAAAGAGATGCTTGTAAGTAAACTGTTACTATTGCTATTAACCTACTCTTTCCCAATGCTCCCATCTAGACAGGTCCTGAGCTGGCTCTACCATGGAATTCAATGGGAAAATCTGCAGAGGACTTTTCTGAGCTAATAACCAAAGGGCTGTGTGTTATTTTGCCCTCCTACGCACATTCAGAGATATCCATGTGACCTGTCCAACACTGGCTGACACTCATCTTGACCCAATGTAAAGAACACAAGTCTGGGAGCCAGAAGACCTGGATTTTAATACCAACTCTGCCACCTGTCTGCTGCGTGGCCTTGGGCAAGTAACTGAACCTCTCTGGGCTTCAGATGTCTCCCTCTAGACTGTGAGCTCCTTGTGGGCAAGGAAAATGTCTACAAATTCTATTTCATTCTCTCAAGTGCTCAGTACAGTATTCCGCACACAGAAAAAATAGAAAAAATACCATGGATTGATTGGCAGTCGATCTGGGAAGAGGACAGGTGCAGGAGTGCTCCAGATTTCACCAAAGAGAACTGTCAGCCTGGTCTGAGTAGTTCCAGAGCAGTTGTCTGAAGGCAAATGAAGGCCAGTAAACACAAGAACAAGATGCCCCTTCCTGTGGAGGTAGAAATCTCAGAGACTTGGCCTCAGATGCTGAAGGCACTCCTCACAGGCAAGTGGATTGCTTAAGTGGAGATGGGGGGAAAAAAATTAGGAACCAGTTGAGCAGGCCAATTGAGTCATGAGGAAACATCACATCCTGCTGACAGAGACTGACATGGGGTATACAACTCAAGCTGGATAGTTTGTCTCTTTGGTTGGGGAAGCAGCTGGACCCTCCCTTCTTCAGAAGCTCCAAGAGACTCCACAGTACAAAATCTACAATAAAGGAGACTTTCCTCCCACTCAAAGAGGGTCCAGGAGTTCGGATGTAGAAGCCCTCTTGGCAGTGCACTTTGGCTCCTCCTCCTCCAACCTGGCCACTGCTAAACTGTCCTTTACTGCTGTGCAACCTAGGGTTCTCCTGAGCAATGGTATGGCACCACTCCCTGCCACTCCTCAGGGTACAGAGGCACCATTCTCTGGAGGAAAGAACTGAACTCATCAAAAAATGCTTTACCTTTAAGAGATACTGACATGCTTCAATAGAGCCTCTTTTCACCTCTCCCAGTTTATTGCCTCAAACAGTACTTTACCTACATGGAGCACTTAATATATGTGGACGATGAAGGTGATGAACCGCAGTTGCCCCAGAATCTTCTCAGACTTTGTTTTTGAGACCCAAAGCCGTGGGCTGATCTTTTTGGCAATGCCTCTGTGCAGTTCTGATATGAAAACCTTCCACTTAGAGACAACTAGATGCACAAATAGTTCAGTAGTGCTGCAGGCTAGATGTGGAGGAGAAAGATAGTAGCATTGAGGTTGCTTAAACTGTATTTCTGTGGAATCCTGCAGTCTCGGCAGGTGCCATATTAAAAGTGTTTCCTAGCTACATTTTACTGAAGGGCTAGAATGTATGGTGATGGAATCTTTACATTCCTAAGCTGCCTATGGCTACGGGGCAAATATTCAATGCTCCCCACCCCCACTTCTCCTCTTGGGGGCTGGGAAAAATTAACAGGGGGGAAACTGAACTTCTGATGAGCAATCTAATCCTGACTCCACCTCCTGTCTGCTGTGTGACTCTGAGCAAGTCACTTAACATCTCTGTGCCTCAGTGGCCTCATCTGTAAAGTGGAGATTAAAGCTGTGAGCCCCACGTAGGACATGGACTGTGTCCAACCTGATTAGCTTGTATCTACTCCAGAGTTAGGTACAGTGCCTGGCACATGGTAAGCACTTAACAAATACCACTTTATAAAAAACCACCTCTGCTTGTTTCCTCTGCTCCCTCTGTCCAGCTGCCCTAATAATAATGATGATGGCATTTGTTAAGCGCTTACTATGTGGAAAGCACTGTTCTAAGCATTGGGGAGGTTACAAGGTGATCAGGTTGTCCCACAGGTGGCTCACATTCTAATCCCCATTTTACAGATGAGGTAACTGAAGCCCAGAGAAGTGAAGTGACCTGCCCAAAGTCATACAGCTGACAATTGGTAGAGCCGGGATTTGAACTCATGACCTCTGACTCCTCAGCTCGAGCTCTTTCCAGAGCAGCGATCTTAACAGTGACCACAGCATTGACCAGAGCAGTGAGCCCATTTTGTCTCTAAAAAGTAATCCACCCCTAGCCTCCAGCATCCTAATACTTCTTTTGGGTCATCTACAACTACTTGAAGTAACTAAGATCTATGTGCCAGGGTAAAGATTAGCGATTCTCCCCTTAGTCTTTGAGTGGTCTTCACAAACCAGTGGTATTTATTGAGAGCTTAATTCATTCATTCATTAATTCAATCGTATTTATTGAGCACTTACTGTGTGCAGAGCACTGTACTAAGCGCTTGGGAAGTACAAGTTGGCAACATACAGAGATGGTCCCTACCCAATAGTGGGCTCACAGTCTTAATGAATGCAGAGCACTGCACCAAGTGCTTGGGAGAGAACAATGTTATAATTATGGTATTTGTCAAATGCATATGATGTGTCAAACACCATCCTAATTGCTAGGGTAGAGATAAGTTGATCAGGTCAGACACAGTCCCTGTCCCAAGTGGGGCTTGCAGTCTAAGTAGGAGTGAGAACAGGTATTGAATCCCCATTTTACAGTTGAGGAAACTGAGGCACAGAGAAGTTGAGTGATTTGCCCAAGTTCACAAAGCAAGCAACTGGCAAAACTGAGACCAGAACCCAGGACCTCTGAATACCAGGCCAGTGCTTCACTTACCAGAGCTGGTGTACTTCCTTCAGAGCCTTTCAAGCCCCTCCATTTTACAATTCACCCCACTGTGGCTTTCCAGCTGCCCTCCTCTGGTAAGGAAGTAGGTAATAGGGTAGGAAGTGCTGGATAAGTGTTGTATTGTGGAGACCACCATCCTGGGAGCAGGTGGAGATGGGACAGGATTCACTGTAAAATCCACCCACCCCGTGACTTGACTTGGACCGAGGTGATATTGTTGAGAAAAAACTGGTTTCTAGTTCCTCTGACCTGGAAGCGATCCCCACACCATAGCACTCCAACTGCCTTGTCCCCGGGATCCCTACCTGACCAGGGCCTGATTGGCCTCCTCACTTGGTCTGGATCCATGAGATCCCAGGAGCGTGTGCTGGGTTGAAAGCCTCAAAGACGAGAACAGGGGAACACGGATGAGTCATTTTCTTGGATGAGTCATGATTTCCCTGCATCGTCTGTTGCAAAATATAATAATTAAAGGGACTATTTCCTTTCAAAAATGCCTCTACTCTGAAGGAAAATTAATCTGATGTAGTATCCCCCTAGTAAGTGGGGGTGAACTTCAAAACTACAATCATGAACACCAACACATATGTAAACTCATTGTGGGCAGGGAATGTGTCCATTTATTGTATTGTATTGTACTCTCTCAAGCACTTACTTCAGAGCTCTGCACACAGTAACACAATAAATATGACTGAATGAATATTACATGCATTCCAGGGGCCCTTACTCTACCCATCAGCATCACTGTGACAATTTATGCTGGGACCCAGTTCAAATTGGAATATTATCAAGCTGCTTCGCCATATAGCTTGAAGAGTCAGGTGAGGAAAATATTTTTCAAAACCTCTTCCGCAGGATTCTCCATTCTGTGGGGCCACAAGGTCCCACAACATCTGGCTAGCTCCAACGAGATTGTCCCTCTTACTTGGAGAGATCCCTCTGAATGGTGCCTCCTGCCAACTCTCCTTTTCTGGTCTTGCAGAGAGGGGAAGATGAGTCGAGCTGAGTTTTGGACTCCAAGTCAATCAAACACTCAAATCAATGGTAGTTATTGAGCTCTTACTGTGGGCAGAGCACTGTACTAACCATCTGGGAAAGTACAATACAATACAATTGGTAGGTGTGATAAGCAAGCATGCCTGCCAACTCTGCTGTATTGTACTCTCCCAAGTACTGAGTACAGTACTCTGCACATAGTAAGGGCTCACTAAATACCACTGATGATGAACCCTGCCTACAAGGAATTTACAGTCTACAGGGAGACATACTTTAAAATAAATTACAGATGGGGAAATTATAGAGTGTAAGGATATGTAAATAAGTGCTGTGGGACTGGGGTGAGTATCAAAGTACCTCTGTGGTACCCAGCCAAGTGCAAAAGTGAGACAGAGAGGAGGGCCAGTTGGGGCAATGAGGAGGGCTTAGTTAGGGAAGCCTTCTTGGAGGCGATACAAATTTCGGAGGGTTTTGAAGGAGGAAAGAGAGGTAGACTGTTGGATCTGAAGGGGAGGAAGTTCCAGGCCCAAAAGAGGACATGGATAAGGGGTTGGTAGTGGGATAAAAAAGATGGAGATTCAGAGAGTAGGTTGACATTAGAGGAGCAGAACATGTGGATTGGGTCTCTTGGAATGGGCGATGGGAGACCATGGGCCATTTCTTGCGATTTGCTCAGCTGGTAATGTGCCACCTCCTACACAAGCCTTCATGAAAACACCATGTTAGCCTGATGAGGACTGAACACTTGTCATGGGAGTAGGCTCCCTGTGAGCTTCCAGAAGGGCCCAGTCAGGCTGGACAGTTGTCACAGAACTCACATGGGCCCAGCAGGTGGCAGAGAAGTGGACAGGGAATCTTAAATTGACACACCATGTGCCCAGAAAACTGGGCCATGAAATAGGAACAAGAATAGTAGTAATGACATTTATTGAGCAATGCTCTGTAGTCATTCTTTAATTCATTCAGTTGTACTTATTGAGTGCTTACCGCATGCAAAGCACTGTACTAAGCTCTTGATCTACTGTACTGATGTTGATGGCACCTCCCATCAGGAGCAACGGTTGAGCCTCAGGCCTGAGACTTCAAGACCGAGAACCTTTGCAGAGGAATTGATCATAGTGCCAGTGGCTTGTAATATGCCACACATGCTCACTCATCCCTGACAGATGAATTCCTGTTGCAGAAAGGGTTACCGCAAGTGAGGAGGCAGAAAGGGATGCAGTACTTTGTGAAGGCCATCTCCAGGCTTAGACCAGAGTAGCCAGCTACAGGCTGAACTGGGGCAAGAGCCCAGGACTTCTAATTTCCAAAGTAGAGTTCTTTCCACTGGACCAATTGCAAGGTTAATAATAATAATGGTATTTGTTAAGCCCTTACTATGTTCCAGGCATCGTACTAAGCACCGGGGTGGATACAAGAAATCAGGTTGGACTCAGTCCCTGTCCCAAATGGGGCGCACAGTCTCGATCCCCATTTTACAGACGAGGTAACTGAGACAAAGTCACTTACCCAAGGCCAAACCGCAGATAAGTGGCAGGGCCAGGATTAGAACCCATGACCATCTGACTCCCAGGACCCATTCCCTGTCCACTACACCATGCTGCTTTACAACAGAAGCAAAGCAAATGTGTCCTACCCACAAGGAACTTGTAATCTATAACTTACCTGTACCTATGTGAGCCACTAACTTTTTTTTTCTTTTAATGGTTTTTGTTAAGTCCTTACTATGTGCCAAGCATTGTATTTAGCACTGGGGTAGATACAAGCTAATTAGGTTGGCAAAGTCCCTGTCCCACCTGGGGTATACAGTCTTAATCCCCATTTTACAGATGAGGTAACTGAAGCACAGAGAGGTTAAGTGATTTGCCCAAGGTTACACAGCAGACAAGTGGCACGGCAAGGATTAGAACCCAGATCCTTCTGACTCCTGGGCCCATGCTGTATCCACTAGCTATACTGCTTCTCCACTCTCCCTGAGAGGTTGGCTACTTCAAGGGAAACTCCTGGGAATGACTCAACTGAACTTCAGAAGAATTGACAAAATGGTTCAAACTCCATGGTCAAGGCAGGGGCAGAGGTACCCCTGATTCTCTTCTTTGAGAGAGAATCCTTTCAATTATCCAGAAAGTTGTCTTAACTCTTCAGTTTATGTTGGCCAATTTAAATCGTCCTGACTAGGGCTGGGGAATCCTGTTTTCTGATCCTGTTTTTAGAGAAGCAGCATGGCTCAGGGGAAAGAGCACGCAGTTTGGAGTCAGGAGTCATGGGTTCAAGCCCCAGCTCTGCCAATTGTCAGCTGTGTGACTTTGGGCAAGTCACTTAACTTCTCTGTGCCTCAGTTACCTCATCTGTAAAATGGGGATTAAGACTGTGAGCCCCCCAAGGGACAACCTGATCACGTTGTAACCTCCCCAGCACTTAGAACAGTGCTTTGCACATAGTAAGCGCTTAATAAAATGCCGTTATTATTATTCTGATAACTGGGATGGGGGTCTGAGCAGTTGTCACAGGTACACAGCCATGTCCTCCTCCTCTTTCCTAGAACCAGAGCTGCAGAGGAAATTAAGCTTCGATCATCAAAAAGGTGGGTAGGGGAAAGGCCGTGTTCACTCTCAGTGCATTCAAAAGACAGAAAAGTCCATCCAGACATAAAAGGGAATTTATTAAGTAACCCTTACGTTTGGACTGTGCTGGAGATGGTGATCATGTTTGCCAATGAGACATACTCTTCTGCTGCTGATAAACCAGTCTCGACCCACAAGACACTCTGTGTGATACACAAGTATTCATCACTCCATTTCTCAGACAGAGAAACTGAAGTACCAGAAGATTAAGCGACAGGCCCTAGGGATTGGAACCACGATTAAAACACAGGGGTTTTCAACTGTGCAACTTGAACTCTGACCACCAAACCAAAAGGAAACCAGCACAAACCTATCAATGTAGTCTTCTTGTTCTTTTTTCTCTTTTTTTCAAGCTCCTATACTATTTAGAGTGAGATACAATATCAAATGGGTCCTTTTCAGAAACCAACACTATTAGCATTTTCAACATATTTCAGTTGCAGGCACCTCCTCTGTTCGGACAGAAATCCGAAAAGGGTCCTTTTCAGAAACCAACTCTGTTAGCATTTTCAACATGCTTCAGTTGCAGGCACCTCCTCTGTTCAGACAGAAATCGGTAATTATAATTTAGGGTTAGCTCAAAGTGGATGAGTTAGGAGAAAGCATTTTGCTGCAGGGCCCTAAAGTCTAGGATACACCACTGGTCCTGCTTCCTCTCTGGGTGGTCTTAATTTAGACCTTTTCCAAACATCATTAGGACTGGTGAGACTTGAGTTTTGCAATATAACCCATGACCAAAGCCGAACCTTCTGTTTACCAGGAAGGCAATATCAGTTCCTGTGAAACACATTCACTGTCATGCTCTTAAACCCTCTAAATGCTTAGAGAAGCAGCGTGGCCTAGTGAAAAGAACACTGGCCTGGGATTCAGAGTACTTGGGTTCTAATCCCAGCTCTGCCACTTGTCTGCTGTGTGACTTTGGCTAAATCACCTAACTACCCTGTGCTTCAATTACCTCATCTGTAAAATGAGGATTAAAGCTGTGAGCCCCTGTGGGACAGGGACTGTGTTCAACCTGACTGTATTGTACCCTGGTGCTTAGTACAGTGCTTGGCACATATTAAGGACTTAACAAATACCTCAAATTAAAAAGGAGGACCAGGGCGAGAAGGTTTTTCCTCCAGATTACTGTCCTCTGCTGGCATATCGGCAAATCTAGGAATTCCTCCAAGAGAAGGTGTCATAGACACTGGGAACAGTCATTCATTCAATAGTATTTATTGAGGGTTTACTGTGTGTAAAGTACTTTACTAAGCGCTTGGGAGAGTGCAATATAACAATAAACAAACACATTCCGTTCTCGCACAATGAGTTTACAGTCTAGAGTCATCAGAGCTCAATTAGTTTGTTTTTATATGGAGGGGTTGGGAGCATGTCTTACAGGGAAGGGCCTGCTTTCATCATGTGGAACTACGAGCACATAACCCCTTCTAGATCACAGAATCATAGCAGCTAGATTGTAAGCTCCTCAGAGGCAGGGAGAGTGTCTATCATACTGGTTCAAGCATTTTGAAAGTGCTCTCCACAGAGTAAGTACTTGATCAATGCCATTTACTGATGGGAAGGAGTCAAAGGTCATTTGGTCCCTACCACGGTCTATCCTAGGGAGATGGTAGTTCATCCTAGTTCCTCGGGCCAAACTTTGTTTCCCAGTCTCAGAAGTACCTTTGTATGCCACTCCAGTTGGTCAATCCATGGGGCACCAAAGAAGAGTCTGGTTAATCTATTGAGAAGTCAGTGATTAAAAATTCAGGGGAGAATCTTAAGGTTCTTTCAAGTGTTCAAAGACGATTTTAAAGGAACTTCTCACCACTGGCCTGTTTCATCCTGAGATAATCCACTGGGAAAGGGGAGAGAAAAGCTCATCCCTTGTTGCTGGCCGGGATGTCCTTTGAATTCAAATCTCCTTTTCGTCGGACAGTCTGCTTCCTCAAGAACAACTCAGCAAAGAGGATATTGAGTCAAAAACAGCCAAGATCTCCCAGCCCCCTCACTAGATTTTTACATCTGTATCTCTATCTGCATCTGTATCTGTTTACATAAGGTGCATTTCTCAGTGTTCTCTAGCCCGATCTGGGTGTGGAGGAAGTTGACAAACTAAACACAGAGTGCAGTGTTCAATTCACGCAAGCTATAAGGTTTTCAAAACAGCAAACCAGAACTTGCAGCTGCAACGTTCTGCCTGAAATCTGTGCAGCAAGCAAGACCCCCTCCATAATGCATTTTCTGCACATGTCAAGGGCTAAGCTGGCTAAACACATAGCACAAGGGATGGGAGCACTTTAACATTAATCATTGGTAATTTTTGAGCAGAGTTCTGCAGTAGGTGCTTGGAAGAGTACAATACAATGGAATTGGTAGACAAGTTCCCTGCCCACAGGTGCTCACAGTCTAAAGAGTTGTTCACAGTCTAAAGAGGAAGGTTATGCATTCCCCACATCATGAGCATGTTAAAAGGGGCTGGCAGACTCGCCTGTTATCGTCTCAGCTCTGAGACACTCTGGTTTTCCGACTTTGGACACTGATTCTCCTCTTCCTAGGGCCCTGAAATTCACCTCAAGTGATTACGCAGGGCAGAAAATCAGCCATCTAGAAGAGTCACTCAGCTTACTCAAATGCGTCGTGCATTTTTCTCCCATTTAAATGAGCAACTTCAGCTCCAGGGAAGGACCCTCGCTTTCATCCATTTGACTGGTTCCATTCATTGATGGAAAACCACCTGGAAGTGGAGAGGGTGAGGGGGACAGGGGCACAAGGCTCAACTCCTTCTGCAAACAGTTGAAGCCATTTTCACAGAATGATAGTTGGATCAAAGCTGATAGCTTGTCGGTCTGATGTGGGCCACCATGGCCTGGCAGATGATTCAGAGCCCCGTGTTGTTTCAGGTGATCGGGTTTCAGAGTCTCTGGGCAACTCCACCATGGTGCGAATCAAGGAGTGGGGAGGTAATAATAATAATTAATAATTATGGTATTTGTTAAGCACTTTTTATGTGCCAGGCACTGTGCTTAAGCCCTGGGCTGGATACAAGCAAATTCGGTTGGACTCAGTCCCTGTCCCAAGTGGGGCTCATAGTCTCAATCCCCATTTTACAGATTAGGTAATTGAGGCATAGAGAAATTAATTGACTTGTCCAAGGTCACACAGCAGACAAGTGGTGGAGTTGGATTAGAACCTATGACCTTCTGATTCCCAGGCCTGTATCTATCCACTACTCCATGCTGCTCCTCTGATGGCTCAGGTAACTGGCTTCTCACTCCACCTCAAGACCTGCAATTCTGTAATGGTTTCTTGGAGCGGAAAGCCCTCCTTCCCCACTTTCTGCTGGAGAGACTGAACCACAGCGCCTGGAAACCAGTTGGGCGGGGGCTGGAGCAGATGCGGCATCTCTTTAAGGTGAGTTTGGAGGAGAAGGTATCCTTGTTCAAGCAGGTTTCAAACCTCCATGTGGGGCTGGTTAGAGAGACTGCAGAGCCTCAGGGCATGTTGGTGATGAAGGATGAAAGAGTTGGGGGTGGGGATGGGGATGGGGGTGGGGGGCAGTGGGAGGAGAGACAGGGTGGGAATAATTAGCCCTGCCAGAGGAAAGCTTCACATCACACCTGGGTGTCTCTGCCTGGGAGGGCTAGATAAAAAGAGCTCCCCGAAGCTTAGCTCACTTGGGGGGCCTTTCAGAGGAGTGGAGTAAGGGAGGTCCAGGCTAACGTCACTCCCTAAGTGGAAAGCTAAGGGCAGATGCAGCTGGAAGAAGCCCCCCCACCCCCACCCCTCTTTTCCTGCTCTCTGTCTTCCAGATGTCTGTTCTTCAGCACCCTCCCCAGCTCTGCCCCACATCAAGAATCAGAGAATAATTGAAAACTCCACATCTTGGTGGAAATGCTGGTCCCATGAAGTCATGCTTTCCAAATCAGACGACCATAAGCAGTGCCATACTGGATCGGACCGATGGTGTTAGGCCTCTGAATGCAGCATAGTGGGAACAATGGGGTTGCTAGCCTCTTTACATCCATCCTTAAAGTTCATTATGAATCCTCTAACAATACTCATTTGCCCTTCTTCATCCCCAGTATTCCATCTAATAATCTACCCTGGACCATTCAGAAGGGTTCAAGAAGCTTTTAGGTAAAATAGGTTATTAAAAGGATCACTGGGGATGGAGAAAGGCAAATGAGTGATATTAATAATAATAATAATAATTCTGGTATTTGTTAAGTGCTTACTATGTGCCAAGCACTGTACTAAGCGCTGGGGTAGGTACAAGGTAACCAGGTTGTCCCATGTGCGCCTCACAGTCTTAATCCCCATTTGTACAGATGTGGTAACTGAAGCACAGAGAAGTGAAGTGGCTTGCCCAAGGTCACACAGCAGACAAGTGGCGGAGCTGGGATTAGAACCCATGACCTCTGAATCCCAAGCCTATGCTCTTGCCACTAGGCTATGCTACTTCTCTAAGGATGGATTCATTCATTCAATCGTATTTAATGAGCACTTACTGTGTGCAGAGCACTGTATTAAGTGCTTGGAAAGTATAATTCATTGTTCATAATCCATAATTCATAATCCACTGTTCCTGCTTTGTGGTGTGGGACTGGGTGAACAGCAATGTCATATTCACCTTGTCTTTGAGTACTTTGACCATGATCCCTCCCAGTCTGGGTCTCTTCAGGTGGGAACGAACTCTAATCTTTCCAGTTTCTTCCCATATGGAAACCACTCCGTCTGTCAGATCATCTTGGTTGCCTGCTTTTCTCTGTAGCTTCTCCAGTTCTATTCTGTCTTTCCAAGGGGTGATGACCAGAACTCCTCACATATATTCCAGGTGCTGGAGTCAACGGTTTGATTTGGGAGCAAAACACTGCCTTTTCTTTTGTTTTCTACCCCCCTCCGGATCAAGCACGGCATTTTGTTGGTCTTTTTAGCTGCTGCTCTAAAACAAACCAGTTCTCATTAAGACCAGTGAGAAATAGAGGTTCAGATTTTTGATATCACATTTTTCAGATTTTTTTCAGTTTATTATTTTTTTCGACGCTAATTAAGAGCAAATTTTGTGCCCTGCCAAAACTGCAGTACGTACTCTGGCTCTGACTGGTTTTTCACATTTTCATCTTGTATAAACAATTGACTCATTCATGCCCAAGTAGCATGCTTCCTGGACTGATTTCAGTTTATCTAAAATTTCCATTCTGGGGGCTAAGGTCAAGGCTGAGAACTATTTTTTTTTTCCTTCTTCCTTGAAAGAACTTTTTTATTTTTTAGGTGCCATTTTCAATCCCACACCCCAAAAAATGTCTAACAAGGTGCTTAATTCTCCCCAACATGCTCTTTCCCAACACTCAGTACAGTGCTTTACACACGGTAAATGCTTATTGATTATGAGTAATACTACAACTAATAATAATTGTGGGTTTTTTCAAGTGCTTACTTTGTGCCAAGCACCATACTAAGTATTGGGGCAGGTACAAGATATTTGGTTTGGACTTAATCCCTGTCCCACATGGGACTCACAGACTAAATAGGAGAGAGAAAAAATATTGAGTCCCCATTTTACAGGTGAAGAAACTGAGACTCAGAGAAGTTAAGTAACTGGCCCAAGGACACAAAGCAGGCTGATGGCAGAGCTTGGTTTAGAATCCTGGTTAGCTGACTCCCAGCCAGATGCTTTTTTCTTTTTAAGTAGTGTCTGTTGAATGGTTACTATGTGCCAAGCACTGTGCTAGGTGCTGGGGTAGATTCAAGCTCATCAGGTTGGACACAGTCCATATCCCACATGGGTCTCGCAGTCTAAACCTCCATTGGAGAAGCAGCGTGGCTCAGTGGAAAGAGCACAGGCTTTGGAGTCAGAGGTCATGGGTTCAAATCCCAGCTCCACCAACTGTCAGCTGTGTGACTCTGGGCAAGTCACTTAACTTCTCTGTGCCTCAGTTCCCTCATCTGTAAAATTGGGATTAAAACTGTGAGCCCCCCATGGGACAACCTGATCACCTTGTAACCTCCCCAGTGCTTAGAACAGTGCTTTGCACATAGTAAGAATTTAACAATACCATCATCATTATTATTATTTTACAGATGAGGTAACTGGCACAGAAAAGTTAAGTGACTGTTCAAGGTCACAAAACAGACAAATGATGGAGCTGGGATTGGAGTTCTTGTGATTCCCAGGCTCATGCTCTATCCACTAGGCCATGTTGCACCTTGATTACTACAACTCTACTATTAGTGAATGCCCTCTCCGCCCTGTTGACGAACAGGAAGGGACATGGGTCTGAAAACAAAGATAAGCTTGTGCAAACCTCTTCATTCTCACTATCTGGAGAAGTAGCAGGACCTAGCAGAAAGGATACAGGCCTGGGAGTGAGAGGACCTGGGTTCTAATCCCAGTTCTGCCACTTGTCTGCTGGGTGACCTTGGCCAAGTCTCTTAACTTCTCTGTGCTTCAGTCTCCTCATCTGTAAAAATGGGGAATAAATTATCCTTCCTGATACCTAGACTGCAAGCCCCATGTTGGAGAGGGACTATGTCCAAACTGACAAACTTGTATCTACCTCAGCACTTAGTATTTGGCACATAGCAAGTGCTTAGCAAATACCATAATTATAATCATTAATCAATCAATCAATCAATCAATCGTATTTATTGAGCGCTTACTGTGTGCAGAGCACTGTACTAAGTGCTTGGGAGGTACAAGTTGGCAACATATAGAGACGGTCCTTACCCAACAGTGGGCTCACAGTCTAGAAGGGGGAGACAGAGAACAAAACAAAACATATTAACAAAATAAAATAAATAGAATAGGTATGTACAAGTAAAATAAATAAAGACCTACACTGAGAGGTGTGATATTGTTTCAGTGGAAACTCCATTTCTCCATCTCCATTTCTCCATCCTATTCCCAGGGAACCCCAAACCCAGGTGGCCCAGATGCCAATTATAGCTTCATGGGACACTGAACTGTCACAGTAGACTAAGCAAGCAGTGGTATTTAGTGAGTGCTTACAGGGTAAAGAGCACTGTATTAAGTGTTTAGAATGAAAACTCCAGTCTAGAACTGAGCCAGTCCTCAGAAGTAAGGGGTGATAGCATTCTGGACCTGGCTCATATCTAAATATCAGTCCATGTGGTGGAGAGTGAGTCCTCGGGTTGGTCTATGCCAGAACTAAAGTTTACATGTCAGCCAGTGTAACAGAAGTAATGATAATTATGGTATTTGCTAAGTGCTTACTATGTGCCAGGCACTAGACTAAGCGCTGGGGTGGATACAAGCAAATCAGGTTGGACACAGTCCTTCTCCCATGTGGGGCTCACAGTCTCAATCCCCATTTTACAGATGATGTAACTGAGGCATAGAGAAGTTAAGTGACTTGCCCAAAGTCACACAGCAGACAAGTGGAGGAGTCAGGATTAGAACCCATGACCTTCTGACTCCCAGGCCCATGCTTTAAGCTCCTCTGTAGCCTGCAAACTCCTTGTGGGCAGAGAACTTGTCTACCGACTTTGATCTCCCAAGTACTTAATAGAGTGCTCTGCACACAATAAGCACTCGATAAGTACTGGCAAGTGATTTAGAACTAAGTTTTAATTTGGAAGCAGAAAGTGGGCTTAGAAAGTTAGTTTAAGCCAGGTGAAATTCTACTTTTTGTTTCTACTTAAGTCCTGAAAGGCTTCCTGGAGGATAAAGGCTTTGATGGATAAGAACAGAGAGAGTTAGAGAGTTAGAGAAGCAGCATGGATCAGTGGAAAGAGCGTGGGCTTGGTAGTCAGAGGTCATGGGTTCTAATCCCAACTCTGACATTTATCAGCTGTGTGACTTAGAGCAAGTCACTTAACTTCTCTGTGCCTCAGTTACCTCATCTGGAAAATGGGGATTAAGATTGTGAGCCCCATGTGGGACAATCTGATCACCTTGTATCTCCCCCAGAGCTTAGAACAGTGCTTGGCATATAGTAAGCGCTTAACAAATGCCAAAATCATTATTGTTATTATTATTAGAAGATGCTTAAGCCAAGATCTCCCCTCTTGACCATTTCAGACATCTGTGAGAGGCCTCTAAAAGGATGTGGGAGAATTAATGTTTGGAAAATTAGGGTGTGGAAGAAATACTAAATATCTCTATAATCGTCTTCAACAGCATGTACTGAGCACTGTCCACTCCTTATTGTTGCAACTATCCTTCTCCCAGACGGGAAAACCAAAGTGCCTTTCCCATTACAACACTTAAAGGGAAACAGTAGCATGAAACATTTAGTAGGTACTTGGAGGGGGGAAAAAAACTCCGGGGGAGCTTTTCACACCTGTTTTTCTCTCTTGAAGTTTCACACTGATGGGTAACCATGACCTCGGGAGTGAAGTGCATCAGCTATATTTCCCAAATATCAGCAAATTGTACGAGAGCGATATGCTAAAGGGGCAGACTGCTCAAACCATTATCATCCTTCTTAGTACCACTTAGCTGAACTGTTAAAAAGATCCAGGGCTCCCAAAGACAATTAGGCTCAGGGGAAACCATAAATCTCAATAAACATCAGCCCAAGTTTTCTTCACTGCTTGAAACAACATATATAATTTCATTGGTTTCTGAGATCATGCTCCCAATGGGATTTTAGATAAAAAGCCATTTCTTCAAAACACCAAGCCCAAGTTCTTCTTGTCTTTCAACCTACAACAGGGTATAGGATCAGGTTCCCCACTGGGGAAAAGGTAGCCCTGTAAACTGACCAGATTTATCATACCTGAGTCACTGTCCATTTATTCAATGTCAGACTACGCTAATATCTCTTCTCATATGCTTGAAGACTTCAAAGCCAATCTGCACGGTGATGGAGGAAGTGGAAATATCTTCCTTATCCCAAATGTGAGTTCCTGGATTGATGGAGGCAGGGTCCTCATGGGCAAGGCAAGGACTGGGGAAATCCATAACAAAGCCCTAGGAAAAGGATGCTCTGCTCTAATTTATGAACTCCTCCACTAGATAGTGAAATCCTTGAGGGCAGAGAGTGCTCTGCACACAGTAAGCGCTCAATAAATACAACAGAATGAATGAATCTACTAATCAGTCATTCAATCAATAGTATTTATTGAGCATTTACCAAGCGCACAGCACAGTACTAAGCACCTAGGAGAATACAACAGAATTAGTGGGCAAGTTCCCTGCCCATAACAAGCTTACAGTCTAATAATAATAATAATAGTAATAATAAGAAGTATTAGTTATGGTACGTTAAGCACTTATTATGTGCCAAGCACTCTTCTAAGCCCAAGAATAGATACAAGTTAATCAGTTTGGACACAGTCCCTGTCCCACATGGGGCTCACACACTTAATCCCTATTTGACAGGTGATGGAACTGAGACCCAGAGAAGTTAAGTGACTTGCTCAAGGTCACACTGCAGACAAGTGGTGGAGCTGGCATTAGAACACAGGTCCTTCTGACTTCCAGGCCCTTGCTTTATCCACTAAGCCAAACTGCTTCTACTATTAAGTCTACTGTACTATTGTTAATGCTATTGTACTCGCCCTTGCTTAGTACAGTGCTCAACACACAATAAGTGCTCAAAAATACTACTAAAGAACGATTGATCGATTTAGGTCAGGGACATGAATTAGGCTGAAAGCTATAAGACAGTGGAAAAAAAAGCAAATGACATCATTTTGACACAATAGCAACCCATATATACCTCCACGTGGATTACTCTGTGAAACTCTGGTCACTGCACTTTAGGAGGTGGAGAAAATACAGATAAAAGCAATCAAGATGGTCAGTGGGATGGAGAAGAGTCTGTTTGAGGAGTGGCTAAAAAAATCAATTGATCAATCAGTCACATTTATAGAGCATGTAACTGTGTACAGAGATCTGTCCTATGCACTTGGGAGAGTACAGTACAGCGGAGTTGGTAGACATGTTTCCCATCCACAGTGAGTTTAAGATTAGAACCCTTTCAGTCTGAAGAAGAAGATTAAAAGGGGACATGATTGGCACCTTTAAAATCACAAAGAGTGTGAAGAGAGTGAACGAGAATTGTTGTTAACCCAATTCCGCAACACAAGATTAGGGTGCACCTATTGAAGGTTGAAGGTGCTAGAGTCAAAGTAAGAGGAAACCTGTCATTGCACAGCAGCCCGTAAGCATATGGAATTTGTTACCACCTAAATTTGTCCAGGGAAAAAATATCAGGAGATACCAGAAGGGTTTGGATAAATTCGTAAATGAGAGGTCCATAATGGGTTCCTAGAATGAAAGTTCAGGATGTAGAGGACATTGGACCTAAACTCTCCTCCCTCTCAGTCTTCGACTTGGCCCTTTCTTATATTGTTGTTACTAATATGTCTCTCCCCAGTTGGGAGTCTTAGAAATGAAATGAGGGCAATATGACTGCCACCTGATAAATTATGCCCGCAGCAATTCACATCAATTCTTCTTTAGTTCCTCCAGGATTAAAGCCTTTCATTCTGGATCTCTGCTGCACCTACCATCTGGAAAGGAACCAAGTGGGTGGAGAACTAATTCTGACCTTATACGCCCACATGAGTGGTTTCAGGGCACAGTCAGTATGAGAAATGGTAGCAGGGTCATGCTTCTTATGGTGGGATTATGCCGAATGAGCTCAGATGAGGATGATAGATGCACTGTTGGAGGAAGGCGAGTTGTGGTTTAGACATATTGGCCCCATGGGCACTGGGCTCACACACCACAGGACAGTCTGAAGTGCTTCCAGGCCCCAAGGCATTGGCCATGAACAGAACTTTAGTGGCAGTCTAGACATTATCCTTCTTATCAATCAATCAATCAATCAGCAGTATCTGTACTGAGCCTATTCAGTAGGATCAGTGGACTCCATCTCTGCCTACCATGGGTTTACAGCCTAGGAACGGGAGATGGATATTCAAATAAATTACAGGTTAGAGAAGCACAGGAGTTTAAGGATGCATTCTTAAGTGCTGTGGGGTTGGGGGTGGGGTGAGCATTCAAGTGCTGAAGTCAGTCAGTCAATCGGATTTACTGAGAGATTACTGTGCGCAGAGCACTGGAGTAAGCGCTTGGGAGAGTACAATATAACAATGTAACAGACGCATTCCCTGCCCACAATGAGATTAGAGTCTAGAGGTGGAGACAGATGTTGTGGGGAAGGGGGATGAATAAAGGGAGCTAGTCAGGGTGATGCAGAAGGGCATGGGAGAAGAGGGAAGGAAGGTTTAGTTAGGGAAGGCCTCAGAGTAGACATGCCTTCAATAAGGCTTTGAGGTTGGGGAGAGTAACTGTCTGTGGAATATGCCAGGCCAGAGGCAGGACATGGACAAAAAGGTGGTAGTGAACAGGTTAACGGACTCAAGTGCATAGAGGACGCAGAAGGGAGGGGGAATTGGGTGGGGAAATGAGGGCTTAATCAGGGAATATTTCTTGGAGTAGCTATGATTTTGTATACAATGTTACCACTCCATACCCTCCAGGCCTCCCTGGCTCCCTGCAACCGGCTGCCTGCATTTTCCTCTTTGTCCCCCACACTGTCTCACTGCTTTTTGCTGTACACCCTCACCTGCTGCTTTTGTTGATTTTCACAGGATGAATTTTATGGTGATCAAACCCCCAGCCTGGAGAGGCCGGTTTGTGCCTGGCAGAATCAGCGCCTTGCCTCCCCTCCCTCCAAACTTTTTCTTTTTCCATTTCCTCCCAAACTTATTGGCATGACCGTTGGCAATGGAGAAAACAGAGAGGAGGTCTGCCCCTGAGGTGTGAAACTTGGCCTGCAAAGGTGTGTGGATAGAAACGGGCCTATCGGAACATATCTGCCCAGTGTGTGACTTGGGAATGCTCTACCTAGGAGTGTTTGTTTTTTGTGTAACTCTCTTTCCATGCCTCAGAACTAGCAAACACTGACCAGGGGAGTATTTTGTTTTGAACAGTGGAGGCAGCAAAACTGTCCACTCAAAAATCCTGGGCACTGTAACATCTCTGTGCCCCTTCTGAAATTGTTGCAAAAGGTCCTAAGTGGTTTCTGTCACAGATCAGAAGCCCTTGAAACACCTGATAGTCACCCCACCCACAACACTAATGTACATATCCATAATTTATTGATTAATATTAATGTCTGTCTCTCCCTCTAGACTATAGACTTGTGGGCTGGGAATTTATCTACAAACTCTATTGCATTATGCTCTCCCAAGTGTTGAGTACAGTGCTCTGCACACAGTAAGTGCTCAATAAACACCACTGATAGATTGGTTCATTGGTGATTTTCAATCTGGCTATTAGGTCCAGAACAGTTGGGGATCTGACTGGATCTAGAGGGAGAAACCTCTCACCAGGGGGTTCATCTTGTTTACTTGCTTTCATTTCCCTCTTTGCCCCAGATCACACTCTTCATCCCTCCCAAATACCCTTTTTCACTTTACTTGTCTCTTCCGGGCTCCTCTTCACTGGTTTCTTCCATCTCCTACCCCTAGCACATGACCTTCCCCTTTCCAGGAGTTTCCTCTTCCTTCAAATCTGCCAAACTACAGGTCTGCCCACCTTCAAAACTCTCCTGAAAACCTACCTCCTCCAGGAAGCTTTCCCTGATTAAACTCCACCTTCTCAGATCCCACCCATCCCTCAACTGCCCTAAGCACTTTTGATTACTCTGAACATGGATAGGCTTACTCTGGCCTATTTCCATATTCATCCTTCCATACTTTGGCTAGCAACAGAAATGGAGTGAATGGCCTTTGTCTGTCAGTCTCCCCCAACACCCCAGCTGACTGCAAATACCTTGAAGGCAGAGACTGTGTCTCATCATCAATCGTATTTATTGAGCGCTTACTATGTGCAGAGCACTGTACTAAGCGCTTAGTTATAATAATAATAATAATAATTTTGGCATTTGTTTAGCCCTAAGCACTAGAGTAGATATAAGATAATCAGTCTGGACACAGTCTCTGTCCTACATGGGGCTCATAGTCTAAGTAGGAGGGAGAACAGGTAGCATACTCTCCCAAGCACTTGGTACAGTCTTCTGCTCCCTGGAGAAGCTCAATAAATACAACTGATTGACTGATTGATCATTTCATTCCAAAGTTAGTTCCTTAGCACTAATACTGCTAATGATGATGAAGAATATTATCAAATTTTGGCAATTTTGACCAGGAGATTTTAATTTTAGACAGCTTGTCTCTCTCTCTTCTAGCATCCCCTGTAGGAAGCCAAGGTAAGCTTGTTATGGGCAGGGAACATGTCTGCTCATTCTGTGTATTGTACTCTCCCAGGTGCTTAGTATAGTGCTCTGGAAACAGTAAGCACTCAATAAATACTATTGATTGAGTGAACTGTAGATCATGAACAGCTTTCCATATTCTGTGACTTTACTGTCATTCAAAGAACCAAGACACAAGAACTATTATTATTATAGTATCTGTTAAGCATGGGGGTAGATTCAAGTTAATCAGTTTGGACACAGCCCCTGTCCCAAAAGGGGCTCACAGTCTAAATAGGAAGGAGAACAGGTATTGAATCCCCATTTTACAGTTGAGGAAAATGAGGCCCAGAGAAGTGAAGTGACTTGCCCAAGATCACATAGCAGACACATGGCATAGCTGGGATTAGAACCCAGGTCCTCTGACTCCCATGCTCTTTCCACTAAGTCATGCTGCTCTTCAGTGAAAATTTAGGGACATGGGTGGGAGTGTATTGGTGATACCGAGGAACAATTGGAATCTGTCCATAAAATCTAAGCCAAAAATTGGCCCCAAGAAATGGGGCTTTGTTCCCTGCCATCATTCCAATTTTCACACGTCTCCCTTGGAATATCACTTTTCCCTGCCTTAAGTACCAGCCCTTTGGGGAGCAGAGAGAACCCCAAATCCTTTCATGAATTTAGGTCAGAGAACAGGACAGTTTTATGGATGGTTAATCTGCCCCATTTCCAAATAACAGTTCATGTTTTTGAATGCGCTTTAAGATTTTGCTTTTAAAAACTCAAGTAGACTGGAGAATCTAGTGATGGAAACAGCTAGAAAATGAGCACATTCTCTGGATATTAACCTTTAAGGCCAAAAACTAGGGTGAAGGCATTATGTTGGAACGTATCATCTTTCACCTAATGCATTGAGGATGCCCAGCTAATATTTATCTGAAGGTGATATTTGTTATGACCTCCACTGTAGGAAATCTAGGCAGAATTCTAGATGGAATTCTGTGGTTTAAATAGAACTCATTAAAACCTCTGCTTCAGGGTGATACATTTATTAACTAGAGAAAACAATCCATGGTATTTTGAATACTGTCTCAACAAATGCTTGTAAAGAGCTTTTCCTCTTCCTCCTAGCCAGCCATCCCCAAGACCACAACCACAATGATGAGAAAGATCGAACATGACATTAACTGAAATATTTGAAGATGATATTTTAAGACGATACTACTGGCCGGGGAATTTGGTCCACATAAGTGACTGAGGCTGACAGATGTTTATGCAGTTAAAGCTCTTTTCCATGGTATGTGCGCAAAAAGACTGCCCTTTACGCACGGAGGTATTTGCTACTTGCTGTTTTCTGGTCTGTCTCTGGTCTCCTGATCTTTCTAAAGCCTATGCTTATTGGGAATAAGTCCTTTCCCAGTTGCTATTTCCCAGGTTGGTCTCCCTGCACCAGGCCACAGCAATATCACACAGTTCGAAGTTGTGGTTCATATGTCTTTAAAGCTTCAATACGTCCATGTTTCTGTGTTCCTTATTTCAGCTCGCCATGCAGTTCTGCTTTGATGGTGCCATGATACAGGCTCCTCATATATCCTGTTATGTGTGGGTGTGCATTTGTGTGTGTGTGTGTGTGTGTGTGTGTGTGTGTGTGTGTGTGTATAGTTGTAAGTGCTCCCAATGGGCAGAGACAAGGTATTTTAAAATCCAAACGTGTAATGCGTTTGCTACAGCCAAGCATACCAAACTGCTTTTTCATATTTTTGTGATTTCTGATTTTCTGATGCTTGAGAAATGCAGAGTGTTTTTCAAGTCTAATTCAGAGTTCCAAGGGTAGTGTAAAGATACAACATCGGCAGTTGTTGGCACGACACCCAACCTTATGGTATGTTTCAAATAAGATTCCCAACTTACATTTTTCAACTTTTCCCTCTCTGTTCAGCTCAATCACTCTCCTGCCAGCTGGATTGCTTAGCTCTCCCGAGCAAACCCTATATCCCTTTTGGATTAAATACTCTATGCAGCTGCCCCCTAAATCTAATCCTTTAGAATTATGTCTCAGAGATCTTGAGATAATATGAAGTAAGAACAACGTGCAGAGGGAACAAACCTCAAGAAGCAGTTTGGCCTAGATCTGGGCTTGGGTGACAGGAGACCTGGATTCTAATTCCAGCTCCGCCATGTGCCTGTTGTGTGACCTTGGGCAAGTCACTTGACATCTCTGTGCTCAGTTTCCTCATCTTCAAAATGGGGACACCCTCCCACTTAGACTGTGATCCTCATATAATAATAATAATGAGGGTATTTGTTAAGCACTCACTATGTGCCAAATACTGTTCTAAACACTGGGGTAGATACAAGATAATCAGGTTGTCCTTCATGGGGCTCACAGACTTAATCCCCATTTTACAGATGAGGTAACTGAGGCACAGAGAAGTTAAGTGACTTGCCCAAAGTCACATATCTGACAAGTGGCGGAGCCGAGATTAGAACCCACGACCTCTGACTCCCAAGCCCGGGCTTTTTTCACTAAGCCACGCTGCTTCTCACTAATATGGAACATGGACTGTGATTGTTATGATTGCAATGTATCTACCGCAATGTTTAGTACATTGTCTGGTACAATAATAATAATAATGGCATTTTATTAAGCGCTTACTATGTGCAAAGAACTGTTCTAAGCGCTGGAGAGGTTACAAGGTGATCAGGTTGTCCCACGGAGGGGCTCACAGTCTTCATCCCCATTTTACAGATGAGGTAACTGAGGCCCAGAGAAGTTAAGTGACTTGCCCAAAGTCACACAGCTAATCGGCGGAGCCGGGATTTGAACCCATGACCTCTGACTCCAAAGCCCGTGCTCTTTCCCACTGAGCCACACTGCTTCTCTCGATTGTGGTACAAGATAAGCACTTTACAGACACCACAATGAAATGAAGTGAAAAACTTCACGACTTCTAGATTTAGGCCTGGAAACACTTTGTGGGCATGTACATAAGAGCTGTAGGGCTGCAGGAGAGGTGAATAAGTGGTACAAATCTGAGCACCAGGGCAATGCAGAAGAGACTGGGAGAAGAGGAAATGGGAGCTCAATTTTCTCTGAGAAAGGCGGTAATGGCAGTCACAGGGAGGAATGAACAGTACTGTGCATTCATTAATCAATCAATGGTATTTATTGAGTATCTACTGTTTGCAGAACACTGTACTAAGTGCTCTCTGAACTAGAAAATGGTATTCTATGGTAACTGGAATTCTATGGAAAACAGTATTCAGAGCCTAAGCATACTGACACCTCAACACAGAGGAAGGAAAGTTCCCTCCAACCACACTATTCCAGGTCCAGGGCTGGCATCCCCAGGTGGGAATAGGGAGAGCTCCAAATTCCCAGTAGTGGTTCCCAGAGGGCTGTTGTCATTCCAGCCATCAGTTCCTCTGAGAGCCCTCTGGGCCCGGGCTCCAGGATGTGTTTTGATGGTGTGGGAGTTGAGCAGGGAGTGATGAGACCAGTCCTCCCCCAACCCCCATCCCTGACTCTCAGCCCAGACCCCTTTACTCCTTTCCTTGGGCTCAGAACAGCGAGGACCTGGAGTCGGGTCTCATGTTCAAAGTTTAATACCACTGACTGCCCTACCATTTAGACCCCAATAACATTTCTCCAAATCAGTGAAGTTCCAGATTAAACAGCAGCCTTCATCCCAGACCACCGGGACAGTGAGAGAGCAAGAAGCTGCACACTGAGGCACTGCTCATGAGAAGGTAACCTTAGCCCGAACCTGCCCCATCGTTGTGGGGTCTGTTTCACTTCAACATACCCATACAAACATGATTTATATTGATGGCAGGTCTGTGCCAAGATGATTGAGGTTAGAGCTGTGGATTGTGAATTCAGATTTCTGGGATCTGCTCCCAAACTTTCCCGAGCCTTTTCAGTCAAGATGGTTTGAACTTGGATATTGTCTACAACTTCTCAAAGAACCAGATTGTCCAGAGAAAGTCAGAATTATTCAGGTGGTGGCACCTACACTGCAGGTTGGGTGGGAATAGTAGACCTCAACTTGCCTTTAGAATATCGGGAATGTGATGGTGGTTTCTCACTGAGGACACTTGTGATGAAATGTTTGAAGACTGAGTGCTCAGGCAGTGCTAAATGAACTCTGACATAGTTTACTGAGGATATTTTTGAACTGCTGCATTTTAATCTGCTTTTTTCAATACCTGTATTATATTGTCACTGTTCTAGGAGTCTTTCCCCCTGATTCCCATTAGATTGGGAGCCCCTTGAGAGCCAGGAGTCATGTCAAATTGATTTTCATATTATGACTCCATTGGTTGGCCCAGTGCTTTACCCACTGTAAGGGCTTAACTGATGCTAGTTATTATTATTATGGTATTAAGCACTGTTCTGAGCACTGGGGTAGATACAAATCAATCAGGTTGTACATGGTACCTTTCCCACATGGAGCTCATAGTCTAAACTGGATGGAGACTAGGCATTCTATCCCTATTGTTATTACAGTTCTGGTTTTCAAACTGGGGCCATCACTAGCTACCTCTGAGGGCAGGGTTTTAAAAGGCTTCATTTATTAATCACTCTAGTTTGATGCCAAGATGCAAGTTTATGAGTCTGTGGGCCACAAGTGTATGTATGGTCAAAACCTCAATAGGACAAATGGGGCCCAAGGTGAGTGCTCTGCACACAGTAAGCGCTCAATAAATACAATTGAATGAGTGAATGAACCTTATTATGAGAAGAGGAAACAATTCCCCTGCTGTAATACTTGGCTGTGTGAATAAAATGGACATTCTTCAAAACAAGTTATTTTATTTCATTTGATCAACTCCCATTATATCTGCATTTCACCTGGATTGTACTAGGAAATTCCCCTTCTAGACTGTAAGCTTCTTATGGGCATGGAATGTGTCTACCAACTGTGTTGTATTGGTACTCTCCCAAGCTCTTAGTACAGTGCTCTGCACACAGTAAGCATTAAATACCATTGTTTGACAGATTGAGATTTCAGTCAAACTTTGGGCCTTTCAATTCTAGAAGATAAAGAAAGAAAGGAAGAATGAAAGAACGAAAGAAAGAAAGAAAGTAAGGAAAGGAAGGAAGGAAAGAAAGGGAGGAAGAAAGAGAATATTCCTTTTGTCTTCAGCTGAAAACAATGAAGAAGGAACACAGATTAGGGGGTTGCTGGAAAGAGTCATCCTTAAGGATGGAGGTAAGGTTCTTTGGAAGAAAATCATTAGCACCGTTCAAGGTTTTGTCAATAACAGTCCTGACCTGAGAGAAGCCAAGAAGCAGGGGGGAATAACAGAATGGTCAAGAGCAGAAAGGAGAGCCCAATATTTACTTTCAATTAACCTCAGAGGTGAGTAGGCCTGGTTTTCTTGCAAGCTGCCCAGAGTTTTTCATGCAAGCACAGGGGGGAACATCCCACACCTTCACACACACACCACACACACACACTCACACGTGTGAACAGGCAGTAACTACACTTCTTCCCAAAGCCTCAGTGACTCACTACCCCAGACTACCCTCAAGCCATAAATGGAAGAGGCCGTTTCTGCCACTTCCACCAGTGGTGATGATTTAGCCCGCATCCGCCCCAGAGGTGGCATCGAGCATCTGCCTTGCAAGTCCATGGCAAAGCCTCACAGCCTGTTTGTTTCAAGTCATCCTAGGAAACTGGCTTCACCTTTTGACTCCTCACCTCTTGAACCCTAACTGCCCTCAGCACTGCTGCATGGGTAATGTGATTTGTACAGATTGCTAGATTTCCCCTGGTTAGTCCACACGATTCATAATCTCCCAGGGCAAGTCAGGTGGTAATGGGGATTCACCTCTCCTGAACAGCATTGTGCGGGCGGACAGCACTGAGGAGAGGGTTTTGAGCAGATGCTTCAGGAAGATGGGGAGATCAAAACAGTAGTCTTGATGTAGTGACAGCTCTCTGAGTTTCATCTTTGTGGAGTGGGCTAGCCAGAGACAAGTAAAGTCTTTTTTGTACTATGCCTCTTCGGAATGATATTTATCTATTTTTACATTTTCTATTTGTGTTACTTCTGTAACATGGCAAGCTCCTTCAAGGCAGGGACTGTCTTGTCTTAATAATTTCTTCAGTACTCTGGGCAGACCCCTGCCCCTAGTAGTAACTCAAAATAACTAATGAAGGTCTGGGTAATTCATTCAGTCCCCAATCCAAACCGCTCATCTTATCCTCAATAGTCAGGGCAATTCAACAAAAATCAGAGGAGCTTTTCCAGAATGAGCTAATTAATTAATGAACTAATTAATTAATGAACTAATTAATTGTGGCACTCTACACCCAGCCAAAGTGTGGAAGACCACAAATGATTCCTCTGGCAATGAGTTAGGGCAGACAGAGCCGGAAGCCAGGAGATTGGACTTTTAGGTCAGCTCTGACAATAGCTCATTGTGCTGCCTTGGGCAAGTCTTTTTCCCCACCTGAACCTTGATTATTTTTTCCTAGAAAAGAGCAATAATAATAATCCTACCTGCCTCCTATCAGCTTCAAGTGCCTGTTGCTTAGAAAAATTAAACAACGTCTGTAGTGGTTTAGGCAACACAGACAACAGAGGTGCTATAAAAATCCAAGGTAATGTCGCCTAGGGTCTGCGTGTGTGTGTGTGTGTGTGTGTGTGTGTGTTCGCCTATGCATGTGTGCACTCTCAACTCTGGTAAAAGTGGACTGCAGTGTGGTCATGTCCACACCCAGGGCAGAAAGCCCTAGGACTCAGCTGGAACTAGACACCCTTGATCTGTGAGAGCCGTAAGCCCGGCAAATACAATAACTTGGGCCATCAGCGACAAACAGCACCAAATGAGACAGCTGTGGAGGCATTACTGGGCCATTAAGGGCTAAATTCATTCTGGGGCTGAAATGAGCCATCTATATTACAGATCCCTCGCTGCAGTGACCCAAGGCAGCACCTGTGCTGAGAGGTTAATGACCTCGACGTGGAGGCCGCCTTAATGAGATTCCCATTTTTCTCTGGGCCAGTACTAATTTCATGGTGGCCTCGGGTGTCACCACTTTTGTGTTGAAACATCTGCAACTCTACTCCATTGTTTCGCAAATGCTGAAAAAGTGTGAAGTAAGAATGGACCCTGGAAGAGTGAACCTCATGGATTAACCTGCCCAGAGTGGCATCTGAGGAGGGAGTCCCTAGGGGTTAATTTTTAGGGCATTAAACTGACAGGTCTGGAAAGAGATCTCGATGTATTTATGTAATGAATATGTTTAGAAGCACCCAACTGAAACAATAGCCTCCAAGCCTGCTTAAAATATCCCATCTGCACAAACTAGTTTTCCTAGATGCACATGTGAACAAAGAGGATTTGCGGGGCTGTGAACATCTAGTTTCAAGCTCTTATGAAAGAACAGAGATTTGGGGTAGCTGGACTCTTCAATAGTGCTAGTCCAAGAGACTGGGAGCTGTTGGCTTCCAAAATACCAAACGTTTGAAGTGCGCTTCATGCTTCTTAGCCTAGGGGTTTGTTCTCCTGCTATTAACATTTATTGAAGACCTAGTGGGTGTTTTTCACCTGTCCAGTTCATAGGGGTAAGAGAACTCTGTTTCTTTAAGCCTGAGTTGAAATGGGGAAAAACAGATGGACTGGAGAAATGTTTTGAAGGAACATTTTAAAGAAAAGATAATAATAGTAATTATGGTATTTGTTAATCGCTTACTACATGGCAGGCACTGCACTAAGTGGTGGGGTGGATAGAAGCAAATCGGATTGGACACAGTCCCTGTCCCAGGTGGGACTCACAGTTTCAATCCCTGTTTTACAGATGAGGAAACGGAGGCACAGAGAAGTGAAGTGATTTGCCCAAGGTCACACAGCAGACAAGTGGCAGAGCCGGTACTAGAACCCATGACCTTCCGACTCCCAAGCCGGTGTTCTATCCCCTATGCCATGCTGCTAAAACCTCAAATGATACGACATAGCTTTAGATATCGAGATGACAGATCAGCATGGTGTTCAGGAATGAAAAATGGGCTGACATTTAGGATGACTTCTAGAAAATTGAAACTAAAAGAGGAACAAAATATAGGTCCACATATTGTAGATAGCAAATACAATAGTGTAGCAAGAGACAGTCTTTAAGTGCCCTCAGTGTGGAAGGGTGTGTCAGACGTACATTGGTCTTTTCATGCACACTCACGTACACACACACACACACACAACTAATCTAAAAATCACCATCAGTCATATCTTTGAAACTCAAAGTCAGCAATGGGTAATGCTGCAGAAAATCAATATAGTGTAGAAGCTGAGAATAACTTGGAAAAAAATAGTTGACAAGAAATACCACAGGTTGGAACTATCCTAAGAATAATGCACAAAATATTCCAATTGAAAGGCTTGAAAGAGCCAGCCCACATATGGAGAACATCTCACACACTTCTTTTCCTCATTTCTTTGTCTATCACTTTATTTTTTTAGCCTTGGGTAATCCAGGCTGAACTATACAAGCTGTGAGTAATTCTCAGCCTGACCAGGCCTTCTCTCCTGCCTCTTTTGGACAGGAGGATGAAAGAACACATGTACTGAAAATTGAACAGACTGGAGTTTAGGAAGGCTAACTAGAAGACGGTTCTCAGGCTCAGAGGACTTCACCCACAGCCTCCCCAAGCACAACCTTGCAGGGGAATTCAGGTGAAAACTATGGTATAATTTTTCTCCATTCCTAAAAGGGGTAACTGGGCAAAATTGAGTGTTTGGGGGCTGCTTTACGATCATGAGTGAAAGACATTAACTTAGGTAGGACTGAGCAGATTTTTATTGCCCTTCTAGAAACACGGATTAGGTTTGGCATCTAGATGTTAAGGGTCCTATGAAAGCCTTCCTAGGCCTTCCTAGAAGATATTTACAGACCCCAGAAGGTTTTACTCTTCAGGTCTTCAACTTCTTCCCACAAACCAAACACTTGCTGGAAAATGAATGGACTATCCCTACTTGCAGTCCCAAACACATGGCTACCAAAACACTAATTAAATCAGTGTCAGCGAGAGGAAAGGACGGGGTGGAGAAGAGAGAGAAAGAGAGGAGAGAGAGATCAGGATGGGGGAAGGAAAGTGACTACCCAAAGTGCCATCAGAATGCAGGAATCGATGTTCTGCTTAGTGATCAATGCAATCAATGCATCAATGCAACTGCCACCACTCCTGTTTCCTTTGCCACCTCAATCAGTCAGTCAGTCATATTTATTGAGTGCTTACTGAGTGCACAGCACTGTACTAGATGCTTAAGAAAGTACAAGAGAACAATAAACAGACACATTCCCTGCCTACCTCAATAAACCCAAGTCAGGGAGTCCTCTCCTCTCAGACTGTGATCCTTATGCCAGAAAGCCCAGGTCCTGCCTTGAGTGCCAGGGCTGGTAACTTTTTCAATCTGTTCCTCCTAGTTAAGGGCCTGGCTTCCTGGTTTTTCTTGAACTGGTGGGAATCCTCCGTGGGGAAAAGTTCCCGCTTTGAAGCTGCTGGAAGGCTAGAAGCAGAATTTCCCATTGGGCCCTGTGTCTCTCAGCCTCCTGCCCCCTTTATCTTTCTGCAGCTAATAAACGGAGTTCTGCGAAGTATGCAGTGTGGACAAAACCTGGTAATTTAAGCCAACCAGTTTGCACTGTGCAGATGTTACCAGTCCCATGAGGGGTGGCTCTCTTTCTTCTTCTCATTAAAGGGTAGGCGGGGGAAGGCCTAGCCTGATACCTAGCCAAATTTCTGGGACCCAGATGGGGACTTTGAAGGCCTAAGATTCTGGTTTATCTCTATAGGATATTAGTCACTCTATAAAAACTACATTTAGTTATAACTCCTGATGCTAAGATCAAGGGCATTCTTAATGGCAAAATCCTTGACCTGTGATCAGTTGCAGAAACTACTGAGGTTTCTAACACAAGACTGCTTAATGTTTAACTTCCAGGGTGGCTCTGGGAGACAGCTAATGATATAACATTAACTTTAGGCAAACAAGTTGGTTCAAAGGGGCTAACCTGAAATCAATTAATGCATTAGCCAAACTGTATTCACTTTTGCCCTCCTACTTTTTAATTGCTAAATAGGCACACTGATTGGAGTCTGGGGTGATCTCAGCCCTTTCCTTCCCCCATGATTGGGGAGGAAGGCCATTTTTCAGGCAGTCTATTGACTGACCCCATCTCCTGAGGGCCCTCTCTAAGGGGAACCCTCCACTCTATTTTGGAAAAGGGTTCTTAGCCCTCAAAGGAATTCAAATCTAAGATCCAAGCAGCCCCTATGGTGTTTGGGGCTGGTAGTTGTAGTAGTAATAATGGTATTTATTAAGCATTTTGTGCAGATCCCTGGACTAAGTACTAGGAAAGTACTAGTGATGCCAATTTGTACTTCCCAAGCGCTTAGTACAGTGCTCTGCACATAGTAAGCGCTCAATAAATACGATTGATTGATTGATTGATTGAAAGAAAACAGAGGTGGGAATTAGACATGGTCCCTGTCCCTTGGGGGCTCACAATCTAAAAAGTAGGGGACAGGGGAGAAACTGAAAAGAAGGAATCTCCTCTCCCCAAGAAGCACTAGCTTTTTCACCCCTTTCACTGTCCTATATGGCTTCTGGCTCCACAAATACACATCTGCACTGAATTCTTTTTGCCCATACTGGCCCAGTTTGGTATGCTCAGGGTAGAGGGGACAGAGTGTTAAGGGGAAATAGTGAGGAAGAGATGTTAACTGTCATCCAGTCATGAGTCAGCTTTCCCCACTGCTAGTGAGAACTCAGACTCTTCTGCCTGGAACTCTTATAAATCCTTAGCATCTATAAAATAAAGAAATAAGTGTGATGGAAAGGTCATCTGAGGTCATCTAGTCCAACCCCCTGGCTCCAGACAGGTTCTTATTTAAGCCATTCTACACAGGTGTATCACCCCCCAATAATAGTCAGGGATCCTAAATCCCTCCTGCTGCAAAGTCAGCCTACTTCATTTTGTCCAGACCCCAGTAAGCAGCTCTGTAGTATTGCAGGATTTCACTGAGCCAAACCACTAGGTTCCAGAAGAGCCCCACACTCTCTCCAACCTTCCTTGTTCTCTTCAGGATTGGAGTATGAAGAAATGTTAGCCTGCTGAATCTTGCCATTGTACAGGACTAGAAAATGGAATGGGTCTTTGAGACTAGACCATACTTTGGCCTAGGTACCATTAATACCCCAGCTTCCTGGCTTGCCAGTCTCTTCACACTTCCCAGTCCTCACCTGGAAATGGAAGGTATGGAGGAAGGTATGGAAATGGAGTGGTCCTTGGGTCGACCGGCAGGTCAGTGAGCTGTGAACTCCTAGACTAAAAATAGTGTTAATTAAACTGAAAGTACAAACCCTTTTTCACTCTGTAAAACTCCATTAGCAATTAGACTGAACAGCCATAAAAGAGAATTTACAGTGGACTCAACCAGTGAACCAGGTTCTGTTTGCACTGTATGAGAAGATTTCTTTCTGTTTCTTCCTTTCTTTCCCTCTCTACCTTCTGCTTCCTTCTAGGGCACCTTTGTCCCCAGACTCCCCACAAGGGGCAACCCCTCAAAAAACAGACCAGACACTTGGGCGTTTCTGATTTACTGCTCTGGTTTGTGTGAGCATGAGGCGGAAACTTCCCTCCCGGGCTTGGGAGAGGATTAAAAAAAAAATCCCTGAATGTTTATAGGGGCAGTTCATTTGTTAGATCCCAGTGTAACTGTGAATCATTTCAGGTGTGTAACACCAGGTCCCTGGCCCCTATAATTTAACACTATAAACTTCGCCCAGCTCTTTGGCTTGTAAAAAACTTCTGTAAATAGGAAACAGCTTCAAGCAGATAAAAATGTCACAACTCAGGGGGGTGGTGAGCCAGCAGGAGTGGAAAAAAAGCAAGGGCGGAGGGAAAAGTTCTCTCTTTAAGGAAGAACCACGAAGGATCTGGCCCTTCCTGGGAACCTTACCCCTGGAGGGTCATTTCACTTCCCATGCTCAGGGAAAGTGTCTGGTACCTATGATTTCCTTCAAGCCCAGCACAATACTTCCCCAGGACCCCAAGGACAACAGAACCCAGACTACAAGGCATGACCTCTGAATCCAAAGCCCGGGCTCTTTCCACTGAGCCACGCTGCTTCTCCAAGAGGCTTTCCCTGACTAAGCCCTCATTTCCCCTAGCAACCCTCCCCTCTGTGTCATCTATGCACTTGGCTGTGTACCCTTTAAGTCATCATCCCAGCCCCAGGGTATTCTTGTAAATATCCTTGTATTCTATCATTTCCTCTACTTGTAATGCATTTTAATGTCTGTCTCCCCCTGAAGACTGTGAGCTCCTTGTGGGCTACTTTCTCAGTTGTATGGTACTTTCCTAAGCACTTAATACAATGCTCTGCAAACAGTAAGCACTCAATCCCCCTCTAGATAGTAAGCTTACTGTGGGCAGGGAACATGTCTACCATCCTTGTTATAGTGTACTCTCCCAAGCTCTTAGTACAGTGCTCCACACACAATAAGCACTCAATAAATATGATTGATTGATTCATTCATTCACTTGTATTTATTGAGCGCTTACTGTGTGCAGAGCACTGTACTAAGCACTGGGAGGTACAAGTTGGCAACATACAGAGATGGTCCCTACCCAACAATGGGCTCACAGTCTAGAAGGGGGAATTGATTGATTGATTGATTGATCCACCACCAGCATGGCCAAATGGAAAGACCATGGGTCTGGGAGACAGAGGACATGGGTTCTAATCCTGCTTCACCACATACTTGTTATGTGATCTTGGGCAAGTCACTTCCCTCAGTTCCCTCATCTGCAAAATGGGTATTCAAACCTGCTCTCCCTCCTACTTAGACTGTGATAACCATGAGGCACCTGATTATCTCATGTCTCCCGCAGGGCTTAATACAGTGCTTGGCATAGAGTAAGCACTCAACAGATACCACAATTATAATTATGCACCACCATTCCCAGGTCTCAAGCTCCTATGTGACAAGGGCAGGGAGGAGGATGGGAGAACACGGAGGCAGTGGTAGGTTTATGAAAACTGGTGAACCTCTCTCCACAACTTAGCCACTCTTGTCACGCCAGCTCATTTGCGCCAGAGAAGCAGCATGGCCTAGTAGATAGAGCATGGGCCTGGAGGTCAGAAGGTCATGGGTTCTAATCCTGGCTCCACCACTTATCTGTTGTGTGAACCTGGGCAAGTCACTTCAATTCTCTGTGCCTCAGTTACCTCCTCTGTAAAACGGGGATTGACACTGTGTGCCCCACATCTCACATCCTCCAAACTAGCTCTCTTCCCCTCTTCAAAACCCTACTGAGAGCTCGCCTCCTCCAGGAGGCCTTCCCAGACTGAGCCCCCCCTTTTCTCTGCTCCTCCTCCTCTCCCCATTGCCCCATCTCCCTCCCTCTGCTCTACCTCCTTCCCTGCCCCACAGCACTTGTGAATATTTGTACATATTTATTACTCTATATATTTTATTAATATGTATATATCTGTAATTCTATTTATCTATTTTGATGCTATTGCTGCCTGTCTGTTTTGCTTCATTGTCTGGCTCCCCCTTCTAGACTGTGAGCCCGTTGTTGGGTAGGGATTTTCTCTATCTGTTGCCAAATTGTACTTTCCAAGTGCTTAGTACAGTGCTCTGCACACAGTAAGCACTCAATAAATATGATTGAATAAATGAATGAATGACAGCGACTGTGTCCAACCTGATTTACTTGTATTCACCCCAGAGCTTAGCAGAGTGCCTGGCACATAGAATTTAACAAATACCATAATAATAATAATTATTGTTATTATTATTATTACTCCAAAGCTAACTAAACTCGTTGTGGCCATTGGGCCCTATTCTCACCTCTGACCTTTTAGCTCAATTAATCAGTCAGTAGTATTTACTGAGCACCTAGTCTGTACAGAGCACTGCACTAAGCACTTGGGAAAGAACAATGACATCAGTAACTGCAGCCACAGTTGGAATTTCTTTGACTGTTGGTCTGAGTCAAGAGGACCCTGAAATCCAGGGGCTGCTTTCATGTTTATCGCCATCCTTGTCTTTTAGATTTTTCTTCATCTTTCCTTTTGTGTTTGTGGCCAATCTCTTCTTCCCCTTCTTCTTAAACTCGTTAAGGGCTGGGAAAGTGTGTATCACCTCTGTTGTATTTCATTCTTCCAGCCCTTAGTACAGTGCTTTGCACAAAGTAAGTGCTTAATAAATATCATTGATTGATCAAATGTGAGCCCCTTTGAGATTAGAGACAGCTCATGCATGTATTTCTTTCCCAGCATTTAGTACATTGGTTTGCACTTAGTAAGCACTTATTGAGTACTACTACTACTACCAGAGAAGCAGCGTGGCTCAGTGGAAAGAGCCTGGGCTTGGGAGTCAGAGGTCATGGGTTCTACTCCCAGCTACTCCACATGTCCGCTGTGTGACCTTGGGCAAGTCACAACTTCTCTGAGCCTCAGTTACCTCATCTGTAAAATGGGGATTAAGACTGTGAGCTCCACATGGGACAACCTGATCACCTTGTATTGCCCCCCCAGCGCTTAGAACAGTGCTTTGCACATAGTAAGTGCTTAACAAATGCCATCATTATTATTATTATTAGTTGGAAGGTATGATCTCTGCCCTCTTGCCTGCAGCTCCCTCCCTCTTCACATGACACAAAACTGCTCTCCCCATCTTCAAAACTCACTTGAAATCACATCTCCCCCAGGAAGCCTTCCCTAATTAATCTTTCCCCTTTAAATCCTCCCAACTGCTACTTCAGCACTACCTAAGCACTTAGATATTTACCAGCCTTGTAGACACTTATGTACATATCTTCATTACTTCCTCCTAACTGTAATTTAATGTCTGCCTTCCCTGCTAGATTATAAACTCCTTGAGGGCAAGGTTCATGTCCACTAATTCTACTGTATTTTTCCAAGCACTTAGTTCAGTGCTCTGCATGCAGTAGTAGTAGTAGAGCCTCCCGCACCCTCCGCTCCTCCGCCACTAATCTCTTCACCGTACCTCGTTCTCGCCTGTCCCGCCATCGAGCCCCGGCCCACGTCATCCCCTGGGCCTGGAATGCCCTCCCTCTGCCCATCCGCCAAGCTAGCTCTCTTCCTCCCTTCAAGGCCCTATTGAGAGCTTAGCTCGTCCAGGAGGCCTTCCCAGACTGAGCCCCTTCCTTCCTCTCCCCCTCGTGCCCCTCTCCATCCCCCACTTCTTACCTCCTTCCCTTCCCCACAGCACCTGTATATATGTATATATGTTTGTACATATTTATTACTCTATTTATTTATTTATTTTACTTGTACATATCTATTCTATTTATTTTATTTTGTTAGTATGTTTGGTTTTGTTCTCTGTCTTCCCCTTTTAGACTGTGAGCCCACTGTTGGGTAGGGACTGTCTCTATATGTTGCCAATTTGTACTTCCCAAGCGCTTAGTACAGTGCTCTGCACATAGTCAGCGCTCAATAAATACGATTGATGATGATTGATGATATTAAACATTGGCAAAGAATGCAATTTTGGGCATTGGATATGTTGTAAGGGCTCACAGTCTAAAAGTATTTATTAAATGCTTACCAGGTACCAATAGCTTTCAGTCAATAGTTTTGATTGATTGGCTGTGAAGGCCTTTCTAGAGAATCAACCTGCTTCCTGAAAGAGGATGTGTGGAAGGAGAGGGGAGGAAGATAATGAGTACATACAATAGTGCTGTCCTGGAGTTGCTATTTTATTACGCCATTTTTCCAGGCTCCATTTGTTTCCACTAAAGCTGGAAATATAGTTTGCTAGGTGGGTATGCCTGAACACCACCCTCATGTTTTGATAAAGGCATGTGGAAAGGCCTTTAAGGATCATCCCTCTAATGTGGGTGTGCAGGTGGCCGAGGGCAAGCTAGAGTGAAAGACAAGAAATGCTGTGAAATCAAAATGCCTCCAACGCTGACTCTCTTCTTCATTTCCCAAAACTGAAGCACTGAGGAGTTAGTCTCTTGGCCGCTCCCTCCAGTTAGGATTTGAAGGGGAAACCATTTTCTACGGGCCTTAAGTCAAGCCCAGCGGTATACCTTTGGCCAAGGACTGCCTCCATTACCCAGCCAAATACAAAAGAGCCAGGACCTTGTGCTGGGGGGATCAGAAGAGGTTGGGGCCAGGGGACCCTCTGGGGGAAAGAAGAACAGAAGTTCATTTCAAAGCAATCACAAGACAGACTATCCAAGATGGTTTTTTTTTTCAGTTCTTAGTTCATGTCTAGGTGGGATTGTTCTGAACTGCAATTCAACTCTGTTCTCTTATATATCTCCAAGTGTTAAAAGTAACAAGTCTATCACCTCTGGAGCCATTTCTCTGTAATTTGTGTCCTGGCTAGTGCCTCTGTCTTTAGCTGGAGGCTTTCATATCTTTGAGACAGCCACCTGTCAATTACCCCTCTTCCCCTTAAACCAAATTAATATGTTGTGACAGATTTTATAAAAGTATATAAATACACATCCGTGTGCCATGATGTCTGAAATAATAGGTGTGGGGTGATGGAGACTCACTCTCTTCTAAACTCAGATCCATCAGTTTTGAAATTTCCCGATGGCACCAGGACCTTCTGAGGTTTAAATTCCATTTTCTGCTGTCCCTTTATGCTAGTCCCTTTACGCCCGCAGAGGTCAAAGTGGGGAATGTTTCCGTGATGCTTTGATGGGATGGCGGAGGGGGAGGGTCGAGAGAGGGGAAAGAGTGGAGAATTAGAGGAATCAACCACAGCCCAAAAGCCCATGTGAAATCAAATCCTTCGTTCCTGAAACGTGCTGTACTGACAGTTTAAAAAAACAAAAGAACAGCCAAACTAAGTACAGGAGTGTACTAGTGGTTGGTATGAGCTTTGGAGAGAAGAGTGGGGGGAAAATGAAGATAATATCTTTTTCTTGGGGAAAAACAATCCTACCACTTAGGTATTAGGAAGTTGCTGGTCCACCCTCAGAATTACCTAGCCTCCCTGGATAACAGCTCTGATCAGAGGATGCACAAGGTGGAACATGTATTTGCAGATGTACTTTTCAGCCCACCTCCTTTTGCCCTCCACATGAAGTGAAGTGATGAAGCTGGAAGGTGGTCCTGGCAAGAAAAGGGAATTGGGAGGCCCAGAGGATGGAATGGTTAATCTTGCTGGGAGAGGAATATCAGAGATGACCAGATCACTGCCTGCTGCCCAACTTTATGGAAACCAAAAAAGATATGTCTATAATTTGTGGCAGGGCTTAGCGTAATCACTTCTCCATTCGGCCTGTATATCAATCAATTGTATTTATTGAGAGCTTTCTGTGTGCAGAGCACAGTACTAAGCACTTGGGAGAGTACAATTCAGCAGAGTTGGTAGACACATTCCTTGACCAATATGAGCTTACAGTCCAGAGGAGGAGACAGACATTAATATAAATAAATTATGAGTATAATAATAATAATAGTACTAATGGTGGTATTTGTTAAGCACTTACTATGTGCCAAGAACTGTTCTAAGCGCTGGGGCAGATATGAGGTATTCAGGTTTTCCCACATGGGGCTCACAGTCTTAATCCCCATTTTACAGATGAGGGAACTGAGGCACAGAGAAGTTAAGTGACTTGCCCAAGGTCACACAGCAGACAAGTGGCAGAGGTAGAATTAGATCCCACGACCTCTGATTCCCAAGCCCGGGCTCTTGTCACTAAGTGCTGTAGGGATGAGGAAGGGGTGAAACAAGGGAGCAAACCAAGGGCAAGGATGACCAGAAGGGAGGGGGAGAAGAGGAAATGAGGGTTTAGTTGGGGAAGGTCTCTTGAAGGAGATGTGTCTTCATTCATTTATTCATTCAATCGTATTTGTTGAGCACTTATTGTGTGCAGAGCTCTGTAGTAAGTGCTTAGTAATTGTCTGTCAGATATGAAGAGGGAGGGTGTTCCAGGCCAGCATCAGGATGTGGGTGAGAGGTCAGAGGCAAAAAAGATGAGATGGAGGTACTGTGAGTAGGTGAAGTGAGAGGAGTGAAGTGTGTGGGCTGGGTTGTAGTGGGAGAGCAGCTAGGTGAGGTAGGAGGGGGTAAAGTAAGTCTGCCTGACTATCAAGATTCCCGGTTAGGGAGAGGGTAGTTGGAGCTCTGTTCATTGGGTCCAGCATGAAAGAAAATGACCAAACTCTTCTCCCCAGCCTATCCTACTCAGCAGCACAATAATAACTGTGGTATCGGTTAAGCGCTTACTATGTGCCAGGAGCTATACTAAGCACTGGGGTGAAAACAAGCATATCAGGTTGTACACACTCCCTGCCCCTCATGGGGCTCACAGTATTAACCCTCATTAGAGAATTAGCATGGCTCAATGGAAAGAGCACGGGCTTTGGAGTCAGAGGTCATGGGTTCAAATCCTGGCTCTGCCAAATGTCAGCTGTGTGACTTTGGGCAAGTCACAACTTCTCTGTGCCTCAGTTACCTCATCTGTAAAATGGGGATTAAGACTGTAAGCCCCCCATGGGACAACCTGATCACTTTGTAACCTCCCCAGAACTTAGAACAGTGCTTTGCACATAGTAAGCGCTTAATAAATGCCATCATTATTATTATTATTATTGTGAGGTAACTGAGGCTCAGAGAATTGAAGGGACTTGCCCAAGGTCACGCAGTAGACAAATGGCAGAGTCAGGATTAGAACCCAGGTCCTTGTGATTACCAGGCCTGTTCTCTTTCCACTAGGCCATGCCCAAGCTACAGGCCAAATGCCCCTGGAGATCAAGGAGTCAAGCTCATCCCTTTAAGAGAATGCTGAATAAAAGAAAAGTCACTTCTTGATCATTCAGAGCCAGTTTGCTCATTTGGTAGATTACCCAGCCCACTTATTTTCCTCCACCTCCTTCCATCTTCGCCTGTCCTTCTTCTTATCAGCCCTTCTCAGCACATCCACCTCAGGCCTGACTGGGGAACCAGATGGGCCTGGGAATCTAAGCTGACCAATTGGCCTTTGTTCATGACTCTGGTCTGAGGCACATTGACAGAGGAGAGCGGAGCTTCAGGCAAAAATGAGGATTCCCTGGGTGTTTATTAATTTAACTGTGTTCTCATCAGTCCCCAAGTACCACAGGTCAATAGGAAGTGACTATAGCTACCAAACTCTTCTTAGGAATTCCAACTCTTCCTGGATGCGGTGAGGTGAGAGAGTGAAAGTTCTTCCTGATACTTAGCTATTCCTCCCACCATTCCTGTTACCTCATTCAGGACCCAAAAGAAGGCTGAAAAGTCAATCTTGTTGATGAATGTGGTAGGCCTGACCCTCCTGCTGCTTAGGAGAGAGGTGTCAATCAATCTATGGTATTTACTGAGCACTTGTGTGCAGAGCACTGTACCAAGCCGTTGGGAGAGTACACTACAACAGAGTTGGTAGACAAGTTCATTGCCCACAGTGAGTTTACAGACTAGCTGGATAATAATAATAATAATAATAATGGCATTTATTAAGCGCAAAGCATTGTTCTAAGTGCTGGGGAGGTTACAAGGTGATCAGGTTGTCCCACAGGGGGCTCACTGTCTTCATCCCCATTTTACAGATGAGGTAACTGAGGCCCAGAGAAGTTAAGTGACTTGCCCAAGGTCACATAGTTGACAATTGGCAGAGTCAGGATTTGAACCCATGACCTCTGACTCCAAAGACCATGCTCTTTCCACTGAGCCATGCTGCTTCTGAGGTATGGATTCTAACAGGAACTCACCAGGGCTGATGTAACCTCTTCTCACACCAGTATTACAGCCAAACCATGTGCCAGCTCTGTGCCCCAGCCACTCTGAAAGAAAGACGTGTTCTACGGCCCTGGAGATCTCTACCACATCTAAGGTCTCAACAATGTGAGAAACAAGACAGTGATGTCCTACAGAAACTAAGGAATCTGGAATGAGCCCCACTTGCTCTTATTTGAGCATTCAACAATGTCTCGCCTCTTATCAATCTCACAGGACACTTGTGTTTACCACCAGCTGGAAGGTTCTTTGGAGTGTGGGTTTTTTCCTCAAATATATTTTCCTGCAGTAAGTGTCCCTGGTTTCGAGGAGAGCAAAATTGCTGCCCGCTGCTCTCCAAGCATAATAAAAAGAATGTGTTGTGCCCTGAATAAATTTAGCTCCCAATCTGATGAGTGAGGAAATAGCCATCCCTCACTCCGTCTAATTGTAGAGATGAAGACTTATAAACATCCACCCTTATTGGGAGCCGACAGGGGACATAACAGGAGAAGCTTTGCATCCAAGCAAGAAGCCAAATAAACCAGTCCAGAAAAATTTCAAAGTGCAGCCATCTGAAGCTTTCTAAATGGTCGTGGCACTTCTATCCTAATCTGTTCCATCACAGCCACAAATAAAACTCGGGGACAATAAATAAACTAACGGGGAGTTAAATAAGTTCAGCTTCTTAACCTTTGGACTGATCAATCTGCACTTTATCTTTCTCTCTCTCTCCCCCTTTCTCTCTCCCTCTTTCTCTGCCTCTCTCTCTCTGTTTGTCTTGCTGTCAATCTGCCTTGACATCCACAAACAGCCGGAGTTGCTGGTCAAAGACCAGACCCTCTGAAAATATTGGGTTATTTTCTATTTGAAAATTGTTGGGGGCAGGGAAACCAGTTAAGTGGGTGTTGGGAGATTGGAAAAGGAGACACTGGGTATGTGCCCATCCTTTCTGGTACTGGAGATATTCCAGAAGACTCCAGCCCTGGCATAACCTTTTGCATTTTAGGATCTGAATGGGACCTGCAAACAAATGCACGCTCAGAAAGGCTTGGATGGAGCCTGTCTTCTTTTCAGGCCAAGAACCTCATGGTCTGCTCAAAGAAGTAGAAATGAAAGGAGCCTGACAACTTGGTGAAAATCCAGGTGAGCACTGCCAACAGTCTGGACTGGCATAGGTTCTACCCATCATATCCATGGGTTGGTGAAACTGTAGGGAATGCTGATTTGCTGCAGTTCACCAGACAGCCCCACACAGGTTCTGGTCAGATCTCTACAGGGATTCTGAGCTGATGGCCTGGATAAGAAGCAGTGTGGCCTATTGCATGGGCCTTGGAGTCATAAGGTCATGGGTTCTATTCCCAGCTTGCCTGCTCTGTGACCTTGGGCAAGTCACTTCACTTCTCTGGGCCTCAGTTATCTCATCTGTAAAATGGAGATTGAGACTGTGAGCCCCATGTGGGAAAGAGACTGTGTCAAACCTGATTCGTTTGTTACCCCAGTGCTTAGTACAGTGCCTGGCACATAGTAAGGGCTTAACAGATGCCACAATTATTATCACCCAAACCATCAAAATCCCCAGTCAGATTCCCACTGTGCTCAGATTAAGCCCTGCTCTTCCATGCTCCTTCTGAGTATCTCCAAGAGCTGGAGATCACAGCCCCACAGCTGGGCCACAGCTGAGCATGAGTGGTGGACTCTACCATCAGCTTCTTTTTCTTTCTCTCCCCTCATCCTCCCTCCCAACCTAGATTTACCCAGGATTCCTTATAAATCTCAGTATCCAAGTGATGGGCAGGCTAATCTTAGCAGCAGGACTGCTTTCCAATCAAGGTACAGGGCAACTTTCAAGTTAAGACAAACATTGTGTTTCAGGTTTACAACACATTGGTTTGGGCTTTACAACGCTAGTCTTTGGGGGTTAGGAGGCACAGAGCAAATGTCTGAAGGCTTAGGCGAATGGGAAAACTATTTTAAAAGTTGGGTTGCAGGAGTGGGAAGAAAAACAGAGGGGAAAGTTTAGGAGGATGGTGATAGGACTTGGGGAGGCTTGGGAGGGAGGGGCATTTACTACATACTTGGGGAATGATGGAAAAAGTAGAACATGTGGTCTCGGCCCTTGAGGCGGTAATGATGATGATGGTATTTGTTAAGTGCTTACTATGTGTCAAGCACTGTTCTAAGTGCTGGGTAATGCTTTTGGGGAGCAGAACTTACCCCATAACAATGAAGTAAATTTCCAGTTTCCCCACTGCTTTGCAGACCAGGCCATTCTAACAAACAATCAATCAATTACCAGTATTTATTGAATGTTTACCAAGTATAGAGCACTGTATTAAGTGCTTGGGAGAGTACAATGCAAAAGAGTTGGTAGATACATTCACTTCCCCAAACAAGCTTATAGCCTAGTGAGAGAGGCAGAGATTAATATTAATCAATAAATTATGAGTATGTACTTAATTGCTGTGGGGCTGAGGGTGGAATGAATGCCAAGTGCCCAAAGGGTGCAGATCCAATGCATAGGTGACGCAGAAGGGAAAGGGAGTCAGGGAAAGAAGGCTTAATCGGGGAACAGTGTTTTGCACATAGTAAGCACTTAATAAATGCCATCATTATTATTATTAAGGCCTTTTGGAGGAGACGTGAATGTAGTAGGGTTTTGAAGGTGGAGAAAGTGGTGGTCTAGTGAATATAGGGGGTTGGAAGGCGTTCCAGCCCAAAGGAAGGACATGGGAAAGGGATCGGCAGCAAGATGGATGAGATCAAAACACAGTGACCAAGTTGGCACTAGAGTGTGGCCTGAACTTTAATAAGAGATCAGGGAGGTAAGGTTAGAGGGGGCAAACTGACTGAGTGCTTTAAAGATGATGGTAAGGAGTTTCTGTTAGATGCGAAGGTGGATGGGCAACCACTGGAGGTTCTTGAGGAGTAGGGAGACGTGGACGAAATGTTGTTTTAGAAAAATGATCCTGGCTGCAAAGTGAAATAGGGACTGGAGAGGGGAGAGACAGGAGGCAAAACTTAGACAATAGCTCTTCCTGAGATGTCTTGTGTTCAACAGTCAGGAAGCACTATTAAGAAGAAAATAGGCCCAACCAGTTCTCACAATTTTTTCAAGCCCTTCTAAAATTTTTCCTCCTCCAACAAGCCTTCCCCAATTAATTCCTAATGTTCCCAGTTATATTAATCTACCAGTCATCTCAAACACTTATGCAATTATTTATACCCATCTTCAAGCATGTGGTTATGTGCTTATGCAACTGTGCATTCACTGATTTATTCTGGTTACTCTATTTGTAAATATGTTTATGACTGCCTTCCCTGTAGGAGTAGAAACTCCTCTTGGGAAGAGAACATGTCTTCTTTCTGCTGTACTTTCTCGAGTGCTTAGTACAATGCACTGTAGCCAGTGGGCACTCAGTAAATAATGTTATTACCAGTAACCAGGTATTTGGCAGCTCCAGTGAAGTCAGAATGAGAAGAAATGGGACCGGGAGTAGAGTGATTTGGTGGTGACCTAAGGAAGGATTTTCCAATTTTTTGGGAATGGGCCAGGAATGAAGAGTTCTTGAAGAACTGTTTATTCTTTCCTGTGGGTGAGCTTTTGGGGTTCAGAACTGAGTTGCCCAGTGGAGCATGGCCTGGCAGATAGAACACAGGCCTGGGAGTCAGAAAGACCTGGGTTCTAATCCCGGATCTGCCACACATCTGCTATGTGACCTTGGGCAAGTCATTTCACTTCTCTGTGTCTCAGTTACCTCATTTTTAAAATGGGGATTGATACTGTGAGCCCCATGTGGGACATGGACTGTACCCAACCTGATCAGCTTGTATCTACACCAGCGTTCAGTACAGTACCTGGCACACAGTAAGTGCTTAACAAATACCATAAAACAAACAAACAAAGGATTCCAGTCTTCTAAAGATCAAATTGTCACCTCTACCTAACGCTGGAATCCTGTTACAAGTCAATCAATCGTATTTATTGAGCACTTACTGTGTGCAGAGCACTGTACTAAGCACTTGGGAAGTACAAGTTGGCAACATATAGAGACGGTCCCTACCCAACAGTGGGCTCACAGTCTAGAAGGGGGAGAAAGAGAACAAAACAAAACATATTAACAAAATAAAATAAATAGAATAGATATGTACAAGTAAAATAAAGTAATAAATACGTACAAATATATACATATATACAGGTGCTGTGGGGAAGGGAAGGAGGTAAGGTGGGGGGGTGGAGGGGGGAGGAGGGGGCTCAGTCTGGGAAGGCCTCCTGGAGGAGGTGAGCTCTCAGTAGGGCCTTGAAGGGAGGAAGAGAGCTAGCTTGGTGGATGTGGGGAGGGAGGGCATTCCAGGCCAGGGGGATGCAATTGGGATTAAAGAGCAACTCCATGCCTACAGTGACTCAAGGGACCCTTTTTACACCCCAGAAAGCATGTCTGTCTCACCCTGTGGACTCTAAACTACTCATGGGTAAGGATAGTGTCTACCACCTCTATTGTAGTATACTTTCTCAAGTGCCTAGTACAGTGCTCTACACATTGCAAGTGCTCAATAAATACCATTAATTGATTGATTAAAGTAGCCAGAAGGAGGAGTTGGTTTAGCTCCTGACAGCTGAAGAATCCTCATTCATGAGGCCAAGCAAAAAAAAGTGGGGGGGGGGGGGCATTGTTTTTAAGCACTTACTATGTGTCTAGCACTGTACTAAGTACTGGGAAAGAACAAGAAAATCAGGTTACACATGGAGCTCATTGTCTAAGTGGGAGGGAGATGAGGTAGTGAGTCTCTATTTTGCAGACAAGGAAACTGAGATGCAGAGAAATAAAGTGAGTTGCCCAAATCACATGGGAGGTGAGTGGTGGAGCCGGGATTAGAACCCAGGTCCTTTGACTCCCAGGCCCGTGCTCTTTTCACTAGACCACACTGCTTCTCTGAAGAAAGAACACATTATGCAGGGCAGCAGAGTAACCACAAGGAACCTGCCACCACTCTGCCTCTTCCTGGTAGATCAAGGTGATCGGGTCTCTTGATAGCACTCTGCCCTGTAATAACCCTTTTCAAACACAGACACTTTACCTGACAAGCATCCCTTCATTATTCCCTGCAGCAGGATAAGGTTGGCTCCTCCCATTCCTCCCCCAACAGCGACCATCCTCTGCTTGTCCAAGCTCTTGTCACAACAATCTTAGCCTACTCTGTCAGTCCCCTCACTGGTCTCCCCACCTCCAGCCTCTCTTTCCTTCAGTCAATATTACATGCTCTGTACAGATCAGCTTCCTAAAGCACCTTTCTGCACAAATCCATCCACTCCTCAAAAGCCTCAAATGGGTACCCATTTCCCTCAGCATTAAACAGAAGCCCATTATCATCAGTTTCAAAGCTCTCCACTAACTCCACCTTACAAATCTTCACCAGCTTCTCCCTGCTCTTGTTCATCACTCCTTCTAAGATCATTTTCTAGTGGTACCTCTCTGGACTCTTCCACCTCTGAACTCTCACTCACTCTTTTTCTCCAGCCTGCAATTCCCACCGCCGACAAATCCACCAGAACACAGTCCTCCCCAGTGCTAAATCCCTCCCAAAATTCTACCACCTTCTCTGGGAAACCTTTCCTGAATAACTCTCAAAACCCCAGTTATATCAATCAACTATATTTATTGAGCATTTACTGTGTGCAGAGCACTGTACTAAGCGTTAGGAAGAGTACAGTAGTATAACAGATGTGGTAAATACATCCCCTGCCCACAACAAAGTTACATTCTAGAGGGGCCCAATATCCACCCTTATGCACTTATGCACTTTATTCCTATCCTTAGCCCTGGAATACTTAATGTATATTTTTATTTGGATATTCAATTTTGTTCAGAGAAGTAACATGGCTCAATGGAAAGAGCACGGGCTTGAGAGTCAGAGGTCATGGGTTCAAATCCCAGCTCTGCCAATTGTCAGCTGTGTGACCTTGGGCAAATCACTTCACTCTGCCTCAGTTCCCTCATCTGTAAAATGGGGATTAAGACTGTGAGCCCCCCGTGGGACAACCCAATCACCTTGTATCCTCTCCAGTGCTTAGAACAGGGCTTTGCACATAGTAAGGGCTTAACAAATGCCATTATTATTATTATTATTATTATTATTATTCAGCTCTTTCAAACTGATATATTTCTATTACTTCCTATTGTAGCCTTGTTCTTTTTCCTTTTATCACTATTTGTAAGTAACTGTTGCCCATGTGTCTCCTCCATTAAAGTGTAAGCTCCTTGAAGGCAACTCATTTCTATCTTTTTTTATATTGTCTCAAATACAGTAGGTGCTTGATAATATCATCTATTGAACAATTGATTGAATACCTACTGTAAGAAGAATGGCAAGAAATGACTTGCTTAATTTAATGGCAGCATTGGAAGGAAGCCAAGGATCTTTATTCCCATGCACATCTGAGATTTTTCGGTGGGAAAGGTATTCTTCCAGTCAGCAGGATTGAAACCATCTAAGGTGTAAGAAAGCGTGAGAGGGTTGGTGGAATCAAAAATCAAAAAAGCGGTGACTCTTTCTCCATGAAGCTTTCCCAAATTAATCTCACCCATCCAGACCTTATAGACAAAGAGTGGCCTGTGTGCCAAGATGTCACTATTGACAGTGAAATGTTCTTGATCTGGTCAAGTTGGGTTGAAAAGGACAACATGCCAATTCCAGCTCCTCCCCGTCTTTCTCTAAAATTATATGTGTAGCCGTCTCAGTAGCTTGGACAGTCAGTTGTCCTTTTGTTTCCATTCTTGTTGCTTTAATTATATGATCACTTCTATTGTCTGTTGTCTAGTCTCCCCCCGTGGCTTGCCATGGATCACCTTTTCATTTCCTCTGTGTCTCCCTCCAACCCAGTGCTAGCCTATACATTCACAGTGGACTCCCAGGAGAGGTCATTGCCTGATGGGCCCCCCACTAGATCGTCTCTTCACCCATAGATTTCTGAGTCCCTCGTCATCCATTTGCTCCTTAAGACCAGTCCTCCCAATCATCTCTAAAGTGTATTCCATCAGACCTAATGGGTCTTTCCTCATAAGCTGTGTTTTCCTAGTAAATCTTCAACCTTACATTGCATTACAGACTTCAGCTGCCGCTAATCCTTAAAAACAATTCATTTCTAACTGCAAAGTCCAATAAAGAAAGGATAATCACTATTAATATTAGTTATTGTTATTGATTTCAGCTTTAAAGAATTGATTTTCAGTCCTAGATGCATTTATGAGTCTCTTTGCTGAAGATGCATATACAGTCCCCATACTATTTTTAGACTGAAAGCCCAGGCTCAGGCCTTGGACCAAACGGGAGCTTTGGGAAATCACAGCAGAGAGGAAAAGACAGCCCTTCAGCCTGAGGCGAGGCAGGTATTGAGGGCAAAGAGGAAAAAAAAAAAAATCAATCCTAGCTCTTTTTTCTGCTTTGATTCAAGGTGAAGATGACAGTTCGGGGTGCCAAAGCCAGGCACCCCAGCTGGGGTCCAAAAGGAAAGGCCTGAGGAAGGGTGGGATGATTGCTTCTACCTTGGCTGCCATTTTCCCAATTTGCCATTTTCCTCTTTCCTATTCCCTCCCCATCCCTGGTGCTGACCCCTTCTCTTCAGGTATGGTACAGCTTCTGGATAATAGATGGGTACAAGAGCTTCCAAAGCCTCAGAGCCCACAGAATCTCCAAGAATCCCCTGCAAGTCTATTTGTAGATATTGATGATTTCATTGTTAGAATATTTTCCTGATGCAGCCCACCCTGGCAAGACCCCTGCTCATTAGGTCTTTCTGTCATATTGCAATGCACTGCTTCACGGAGGTGGACCCTTCTGTGGCCCATAAGTGTTTGCCTTTGCAAAATGGCAGCCTGAAAATGCCAGGTGACTGCCCTCTCCCCTCAACAACTTGAGCAGGAGTATGAATCAATAATACTCAACTGAGATGATGCTGACACTGAACTCTATGTCCAGGTTGCATGGCCTAGTGGATAGAGCACAGGCCTGAGAGCCAGAAGGGCTTGGGTTCTAATTCTGGCTCTACCACTTGTCTGCTGAGTGACCTTGGCCAAGTCACTCAATTTTTCTCAGTTACCTCATCAGCAAAATGGGGACTAAGACTGTGAGCCCCAAGTGGAACAGGGACTGTGTCCAACCTAATTAGCTTTTAATAATAAAAATAATATTAATAATAATTATGGTATTTGTTAAGCACTTACTATGGGCCAAGCACTGTTCTAAGTGCTGGAGTAGATACAAGTAAATTGGGTTGGACACAGTCCCTGTCCCACATAATAATAATAATGATGGTATTTATTAAGCACTTACTATGAGCCAACATGGAGCTCACAGTCTCAATCCCCATTTTACAGATAAGGCAACTGAGGCCCAGAGAATTAAAGGAACTTGCCCAAGGTCACATAGCAAACAAGTGGTGGAGCCAGGATAATAATAATAATAATAACAATGATATTTGTTAAGCTCTTACTATGTGCCAAGCACTGTTCTAAGCACTGGGATAGATACAAGGTAATCAGGTTGTCCCACGTGGGGTGCACAGTCTTCTTCCCCATTTTACAGATGAGGTAACTTGAGGCACAGAGAAGTTAAGTGCCTTGCCCAAAGTCACACAGCTGACAAGTGGTAGAACCGGGATTAGAACCCACGACCTCTGACTCCAAGACCTTCTGACTCTCAGGCTCATGCTCTATCGATTACACCATGCTGCTTCCTGTATCTACCCCAGCGCTTAGAATAGTGCTTGAAACATAGTAAGCACTTAACAAATATCATCATAATTATTAAAATACCAAATCCACAACACAAGTACCTCACGCTATAGCCCGTACACTGAATAGGATTCTGAGCCCCTAAGAATGGCCTTCTGATAAGGGTATCTGTCCCAAACAGGCTGGCACCGAGGCTAAGAGCCAAAGGGAACTCAAACTCACTAAACCTCCCAGAACTGTAGCTGAAAGAGCCAGCCAACCTTTCTCTACAACCAGCCCCCAATGGCTCTCAGCTTTCTTCCCTCACTCCAGCTGCTCCTTTCCGCTCCTACCTCCAGCCCAGAAAGGAAGCCTTAGGGTAGGTGTCCCCCACCCCCCCGCCACCCTCCTTGGTTCCCTAAGTTCCCATAGCCTAGTGCTGACACCTCAAACCCACCTCCCTGCCTCCCTAAATGAAAGCTGAGGAAAAAAAAAAAAATCAAGCCCAGTGACTGATGACCTCCTGCTCGAGGTGTGAAGGTTTTATGCAATTATACACGAATTTCCTTAGACGACATCGACTATTATCTTTCTACTGTGGCTGATTCTGGGCAGCCCGAAGCCATAAAAATAAAAAGTTACCTTCTCAGAGGTTAGCGCTCTCACTGTCCCTCATCGCCCCTCCCCACTTCCATTTTCTTCCAACCTCCTGTAAGAAAAACCCCTCAGGAAGACAGTGGAGCTCAGAGGGGATGAAATGATTTTCTTCTGCAGTCCCAGGCCTTATGATAAAAGTGATTCTTCAAAATCCTGTGTGGGCCATAAATTCTGCTTTAACTCAGTTAATGAGGATGGGTTTGAACTGGGGTTTTCATCTTCTGTGTTCTCCTGACTCCCAACCAGAGAATGTGTGTGCTTTATCTGGTGACTCTGCTGCCAAATTAGGGATGAAAGGAGGATTGTGCATCTGTTCATATATGAATACATATGCTTGCTGGGACGAAGAGTGTTATAAAGCTGAATAGTCAGAGATGCACTGATGAACTGCTCAGAGAACGAAATGGGGGTGGGAATATTTAGTAGTCTTGAAAGTAATAAAATGATGTTTAAATAATTATCTCAATTTTTTTCTTCCATGTTACACAGGCTAAAACAATACTTTAAGTAGTTTTACCCAATTGCTATGCTATAAATTAATCTATCATGGCACACCAAGACCCTATAAAGAAGCATATTTGTATAGTGCCACAAAGTAATTATGCACTAGCACACAACTCCTACAGATGAGGCATATTTTCTACTTAAATTATAATTAAATTTAGAAAAATCTCTTCCATTCGACACACAAGCAGAATCTCTGTCAACCTCTCTGTGAGCAGCAAGACGCTAACGCATTTATTTACTTTATTGAGCCTTCTCCTGAAGATACCAATCCAATGAAACATATTGCTTTCCGCCGTTGCTTTAATTAGCGGGGAGATGATCTGACTGTGTTTGGGGGATTTGCCGAACCCCCCGTCTATTTTTCAAGTGCATTTCAACTGTAGTAAGGACCCAGATGCATTTTATTGAATGCGTCTACTATTAATTTTTAATTCCATATGTATTTTAGGGACATTCACTTGGCCTGTTCCTGATTAGCTGACACACTGGTCCCTGAAATGTGATTCTGAAAGAGCAATGGGATGCTCTGAGGGCGTTAGCTAGTAGAAATGGGAGGTTGTTTTCCAAGTTTGAATGGCTTGTAATTATGTTTTCAGGAGACTTCTTCCGTACCTGAAAATATTGCTTAATCAACAGTAGCCAGCCGTGGACACTCTCCGCATGAATATGAGGATGTTCTTCCAGATCTACATACAATGAATGTTCTCAATGTCTTTAATTGTTTGGCCTAATTAAAAAACAATAACACTGTAAATCTAATTTTCTTTTGAGAAAGAGCACATTGCTTGCCCAGACTGCCCCTCTCTCTTTCTCTCTCTTCCCGACCTCCCACTCTCATTCTTTCTTTCTCTGTCTAGAGGGGTTTATTTTTTCAAAAGTACTGTGCAAATTCCAGAATCCCAAATTCATATTTTTCAGATAAATCCTTGAGATGGTGGTGGGTTCTTTGAAAAGAGAAAAATCAGTTAGCTATTTGAAGGACGCAGTGTAAGGAGATTCCTCTAACCCTTCCCCTCCTCAGCTCCTTTGGGAAAATATAAGCTAATTCAATCCTTAGAATCTTTAGGAGAATTAAAAAAAATCACTACTTCTTCCCCATGTGCTGAGAAGAGATAATGTCCAGGAATCAGTTCTGAGGGTCTATAGCTGGAAGAAAAATATGTTTCCTTAATCACTTCTAAGGCACTGTGCCTGGTTCTGGAATTAAAAGAAAGGCCTCCATTTTGCCTGCACTTTTTCCTCAATGGGCAAATGAGGAAAAGAGAGTTTCTGGTCTACAGTTTCAAAAATGCTTATTTACTTCAAGCCCGAATGGGCACTAGCTCCTCTGAGTCCCTTCTATATTGGATGCAGAATCTTCATTGCTGGTTTCCCAGTCAAATCAATTGGATGCTTTTAGGCCCAAGTTGTTTGGCCAGTCATTAGAGTGGCTGCCAATGATTGGGTCTGATTGGGAGGGGGCGTGTTAGAGAGCAGGGTCTGATTTTTTTTAGTTTTTTTTTTTTATAGTATTTGTTAAGAGCTTACTATGTGTCAAAATTGGTTCTGAGCAAAATTGGTTCTGAGTTGGTAAACTCGTTGTGGGCAGGGAAAGTGTCTGTCAACTATGCTGTGTTGTACTCTACCAAGCTTTTAGTATGGTGCTCTGCGCATAGTAGGCCCTCAATACAAAGCAATGATTATGATGATGAGGAAACATCACTTTCTGTTTTAAGCAATATAACTTGGTCACTCCCCATCCTCAAACACTGTTTTGTGCATACAATCCCTCTTCCATGTACAGATACTCGCATGGTGTATGTGCAGATATATTTCTAAAAGGAATATCCCTTCTATCATTCCTTGTCCTGTTTCTTCACACCGGTCTTTCAGGAGGCGACTCAAAATTGTCCCGTATTTGATTAACACGACCTCCCGCCCTCTTAGAAGAGGACTGCTGTCAGTGCCCTGCCCAGGAATTCCCTGGATATCGAGCATCGCACAATACGTACAATCTGGAGAAACTATTTTAATGTCAGTCTCCCACTAGGCTGTAAGCTCCTTGTGGACAGGGATCACGTCTACCAACTCTATTGAATTGTACTTTCCCCACCCCTCAGTACAGTGCTCTGTACTCAGTCAGCGCTCAATAAATACTAGAGCCATAGTCAGTAGGACAAGCTTCACTCTTTCAGTCTGCTGCAGACTCATAACCACATTACAATTTTGCACTGAGTTTAAATTAATGCTTTAAGTAATCTTAAAAATGATTGATTATAGTTAATGTTATGGTGTCTAGCATGTAAAGGGACTTCCTATTTCCAGAGATTCTGGAACGTTTCTAATTTATATCAAGCAATCAGTGCTATTTATTGAGCCCTTAGTGCGTGCAGAGTATTGTACTAAGTGCTTGGGAGAGTACAATACAATAGAGTTTTGAATGTCTATTATAAAACGTATCCCATGAAACAGCCATTCATGATAGAGTCTAGTCTGTAAGCTCCCTGTGGGCAGGAAATGTGTCTAGCAACTCTGTTGTATTGTACATTTGCAAGCACTTACTACAGTTCTCTGTACTAAGTGTTCAATAAATACCGCTGATTGATTGATGCCACAACTACATTTTCATGTAGCATAACCACTCAGTATTGTGGGGTACACCTGTATTCTCTCAACTGAAATCTGGTATTCCTAGGATTCATTAATTCATTCAATCGTATTTACTGAATGCTTACTGTGTGCAAAACACTGTACTATATATTTCTATTCATTTATTTTGATGCTATGGTTGCCTGTCTACCTGTCTTGTTTTGTTGTTTGTGTCCCCCCCACACAAACACAGCTTGTGAGCCCGTTGTTTGGTAGGGATTGTCTCTATCTGTTGCCGAATTGTACTTTCCAAGCGTTTAGTACAATGCTCTGCACACAGTAAGTGCTCAATAAATATGACTGAATGTATGACAATGAATACTAGCACTATATCTCTAAAGAGTAATCCTATTATAGCTGAATAGACATGTGAGTAAATGACTGCAGAAAATCTAGTTTCCCCAGACCCCTCCCTATCCTCCAGCTCCATAATAGCAATCAATCAATCAATCATATTTATTGAGCACTTACTGTGTGCAGGGAAACATCATGGTCTAGTGGATAGAGCACGAGCTTGGGAGTCAGAAGGACCCGGGTTCTAATCCTGGCTCGGCCGCTGTCTGCTGTGTGAATTTAGACAAGTCACGTAACTTCTCTGTGACTCAGTTACCTCATCTGTAAAATGGGGATTAAGACTATGAGCCTCACGTGTGTCCAACCTGATTAGCTTGTACCTAACTCCAGCGCCTAGAATGGTACTTGACACATCGTAAGCGCTTAACAATCATCATTATTATCACTGTAACCAATCAGTTGCATTTATCAAGAGCTTACTCTGTGCAGAGCACTGGACTAAGTGCTTGGGAAAGTTCAATACCATAGCAGAGGCACATCAAATGGAGACACAGTTTGTTCCACACTTTTTAAGCTACAATACGGCCACATCCTGACACGAAAGACTTGTCAGGATTGATTCCTTAACAGCAACTCCACCTTCTGGAGCACTGCCTTCGATTTTCCCCCCACAAACAGAAGCAGCACCCCTGGACCCCTACCCAGAGGAGTATTCAGTGTGAGCCAAAGCTGCCCCTTTAAGGTTTGGGGTTTTTTTGGTGGTTTTTCTTTGAGCGGAGGGGAGGAGCATTGTTTTTTTTCAATCATTCATGCATTCAATTGTATTCATTGAGCGCTTACTGTGTGCAGAGCACTGTAGTAAGCACTTGGAAAGTACAATTCAGCAATAGAGAAAATCCCTGCCCATACTGGGCTTACAGTGTTTGTTAAGCACTTGCTATGTACCAGGCACCATACTAAGCTCTGGGGTAGACCTATGCATCAAGCAAAAACTCCTCACTCTCAGCTTCAAGGCTCCCCATCACCTCACCCCCTCTTACCTCCCCTCCCTTCGCTCCTTCTACAGCCCAGCCCACACCCTTTGCCCCTCTGCCGCTAACCTCCTCACTGTACCTCGTTCTCGCCTGTCCCGCCGTCGATCCCGGGCCCACGTCCTCCCCCTGGCCTGGAATGCCCTCCCTCCGCACATCCGCCAAGCTAGCTCTCTTCCTCCCTTCAAAGCCCTACTGAGAGTTCACCTCCTCCAAGAGGCCTTCCCAGACTGAGCTCCCTTTTCCCTCTCCTCCTCCCCATCCCCCCCCACCCTACCTCCTTCCCCTCCCCACAGCACCTGTATATATGTTCATACAGATTTATTACTCTATTTATTTTACTTGTACATATTTACTATTATATTTGTTAATGATGTGCATCTATCTTTATTTCTATTTATTCTGATGACTTGACACCTGTCCACATGTTTTGTTGTCTGTCTCCCCCTTCTAGACTGTGATCCATTGTTGGGTAGAGACTGTCTCTGTATGTTGCCAACTTGTACTTCCCAAGCTCTTAGTACAGTACTCTGCACACAGTAAGTGCTCAATAAATACGATTGAATGAATGAATACAAGTTAATCAGGTTGGATACAGTCCCTTGTCCCACCTGGTGCTCACTGTATTAATCCCCATTTTACAGATGAGGGAACGCTTGCCTCATTCTCCTAATGCTAACCTTCTCAATGTATCTCAATCTTGTCTATCTCACAGTCTCCCCCTTGCCCACATCCTCCCTCTGGCCTGAAACACCCACCCCTCCTCAAATCCAACAATTACTCTCCCCTCCTTCATAGCCTTTTTGAAGTCACATCACCCCCAAGAAGCTTTCCCTAAGTCCCCCTGTCATCTTCCCCCACTCCCTTCTGCAACACCTGACTTGCTCTCTTTATTCATCCCCTCTCCCAGCCTCACAGCACTTATATACATATCTGTAATTTATGCATATTAATATCCTTCTCCCCTTCTAGACTGTAAACTTGCTGTGAGCAGGGAATGTGTCTGTTTATTGTTATAGTGTACTCTCCCAAGCATTTAGTACAGTGCTTTGCATGTAGTAAGTGCTCAATAAATATGATCGATTGAATGAATGAAAAGTGACGTGTCCAGACACACCAGACAAGTGGCAGAGTGGGGATTAGGAGCAGCATGGCATAGTGGATACAGCACAAGACTGGGAGTCAGAAGATCATGGGGTCTAATTCTGGCTCCGCCACTTGTCCGCTGTGTGGCCTTGGGTAAGTCAATTCATTTCTCAGTGCCTCAGTTACCTCATCTGTAAAATGAAGATTAAGACTATGAGCCCCATGCAGGACAGGGACTATATCCAACCCGATTTGCTCATATTCATCCCAGTGCTTGCCTGGGACACAGTAAGCACTTAAATACCACAATTATTATTATTGTTATTAACTCAGGTCCCCTGTCTCCCAGGCCCATGCTTCTTTCACTAGGCCATGCTGCTTCTCTAATTTCTGCCTCTGGTGTCCTGCCCTTTCACCAGAGAGGAAGGCTCAAAGTGATCACACTGAGAGCCATCCAACTGTCCACTTGCTCTAAAAAGCATCCAGCACCTTAAATCTTAGGTACACCGGGACAGTATGGAGAGGGCACAGGAACAGGGATTCTTTGTTTATGCACCAGGAGCTTGAGTTATTCCAATGATTTCACCGACAGCTGAGATCTCCTGGGCAAAGTTCAGTGCTGCGTTGTCAGAGAACAAAGGGCATGGCTACCTCAGGGTGACTGAGATTCAGCATATGGAGACACATCTCCAGTTCACGTGTCATGTACAGAGCTTTGAGGAAGCAGGTTCTACGCTGGGGTCTCCACAGTGGAACTTTGGGAGGGTCAGACAACTTGGGTCCTGATAAAAAACCATAGAAATGCCCAGGCCTATTCCGTTAACCTTCCGTATTTCTAAATTCCACTTCAGTACTCCAAGCAATAACACTCCAGGCGATGCATTTTTAAGGGATTAGGAGAGTTGAAAGTCATTTGGCCTTCTCAAGTCCTATAATAGAGTGTCACTTGAGGGATTTGATCATCTCCAAGAAATGCACCACCTGTCGCAATTCACAGCCTAAATATATAGCGCCTATGTTGTGCATGAAATCCCTTAGGGCCATTATATACCAACCTGGGCAAGAGAGAACACCAGAATTCATCGTAACTATTCCCCATCCCCAACCTCTGAACTAAACCAAACCTAAACACAACCTTCGCATCTCTAGACTGTTAGCTCATTGTGGGCAGGGAATGTGCCTGTTTTTTGTTATATTGTACTCTTCCAAGCATTTTGTACAGTGCTGTGCACCCAATAAGCGCTCAGTAAATATGATTGAATGAATCATCATAGGGAAGAAGCATGGCCTAGTGGAAAGAGCATGGGGCCTAGGAGTTAGAAGGACTTGGGTTCTAGTCCTGACTTTGCCACTAGTCTGTTATGTGACCTTGGGCAAGTCACTTCACTTCTCTGTAACCCTCAGTTACCCCATCTGTATAATGGGGATTAAGACTGTGAGCTCCATGTTAGACTCTGTCCAACATGACTTGCTTACATCTACTCCAGTTCTTAGTACAGTGACTGCCAAATAGTAAGTGCTCAATGAATACTATCTAAAAAAAGTAGAGGCTGCATTCTAGGACTCAGTCTAAATCAGAGGAGTGAACAGGCATGGAATCCCCATTTCCCAGTTGAGGAAACTGAGGTACAGAGAAGTTAAGTGAATTGCCCAAGGTCACACAGCAAGCAATTGGCTGAGGCGGGATTGGAACCCAGGTCCTCTGACTCCCAAGCCTGTGCTCTATCCCCTAGGCCATGCTGCTTCTCCTTCACTACTGAAGCTCTGAAGAGGAGGAACCCTTGTGGACCAAAGGGAGACTCTTCTGTCTTTCTAAGGCAGCTTTCAAGGCAAGAAGCAGAGAAAGCAGCCCCAGAAGACACGAAACAGCATGGCTAAGTGGGAAGAGAACTGGCTTGGGAGTCAGAAGACCTGGGTTCTAAACCCTGCTCTGCCACTTGCCTGCTTGCAGGGTGACCTTGGGTAAGTCTCAGTTGTCTTATCCGGAAAATGGGAATCAAATATCTGTTCTCCTTTGTATTTAGATTTTGAGCTCCACATGGGGCAAGAACTGTGTTCAATCTGATTATCTTGAATCTCCCCCAGTGCTTTGTACAGTGCCTGGCACCTAGTAAGCACCTAACCATTGTTGGGTAGGGACCGTCTCTATATGTTGCTGACTTGTACTTCCCAAGCGCTTAGTACAGTGCTCTGCACACAGTAAGTGCTCAATGAATACAACTGAATGAATGAATGAATGAATACACCATCCCTGTCCCACACAAAGCTCATAATTTAAGTAGAAGGGAGAACCAGTATTAAATCTCCATTTTACAGATGAGGTAACTGAGGCCCAGAAATGTGAAGTGACTTACACAAGGTCACAAAGTAAGCAATTGGCAGAGGTGGGATTAGAACCCAAGTCCTTTGACTCCCAGGCCCGAGCTCTTTCCACTAGACCACACAGCATCCACAGCTCCAAACAGGTTTCCCAGGTGGGCAGTGTAGAAAAGGAGGGCTGACCCTCATCCATCATTTCAGCCTCACCTCGATATATAGATCACATCACCGCCAGCAACAGATATCGCCTTCCAATACCGAGGATGGGAAGTTCATATCTAACAGAGTAGCATAAGAATGATGGTTGACCAGCAGAAAGTTCTATGCATATCGAGAATGTCTAACAAATCAACACCCCTCTTGCCAGGAGCTGGATGAGAAACCAGACCAGAGCCAGGCAATCTCTCTCCTTCCCAAAGCGAACGCAGCTCTTTCTCTTCACTGCAGTTCCCTCTCCTTTTGGTGCTGGCTGAACAATAATCCTGGTCACACTTGCCCTGTGTGACTGGCTGGAAAGAATTGTATTTGTCTAAACTCTAGTTTCTTATCTGGCACTGAGGTTTATTTCTGGAAGATCCATTACTGCAGTGGGAGCCCAAGTCAGCAAGGCCCCTCTGCCCATCTGCATCTAGAAGGAGATTCCCCCTTATCCCCCCTCCCACTCTCCCCCACCCAGACACCCTCTCCTTCTCACTGAGCTGCATCCCGGAGCTGTCTGATCTCATTAATGTTAGCAGCCCCATGGATCAATAGCAAACCCTATTGATCAGTGCCATCAGTTGGAAGCAGACCAAAGTTTACCCAAGATTCGGGAGCAGGGGCAAGGCGGGAAGCTTAGAAGCCCCCGCTGCTGAGGAGGTTCAGCCAATTAATATCTGGGGAACCCTGAAAAGCTCATTTTTTTGCTAATGGCTATGAAAGCCAAACCATAAGCACCTCCTCTCTCTAGCTTCCTCTCCCCACTGCCTGTGAAACCCAATCTTTGACTTTTCCCTCCTGCCCAAGTCAACCTCTTGGGCCCCAGCCATCCCCTTCTGTGAAGACGATGCAGTCAGGACCCTCCGGGCAGGCTTCTCAGCAAGGAGGTTTTCCCATGTATTTCCTGATGGCTGTAGTCAGTCTGTCCTGACAGCTGCTGCTCTTGGCAGGTTTGCCAGAAACCCATTGTTGGGTTCCTCAAAGCACCCAGGGCTCCCCAAGATGGATGGGTGATACCTGCAGACCCAAGACTTCCCACTGCAAAGCCTGTCCAAGCTTGGGAACTAGCGGGGCCTGGGGCGCTTTCTTGCGGTAAACTGGAGGGCCGATTATGTTTGAGGAATGGAATCCATAGAGGGTAGTTGGGGCGGGGAGGATGCTTAAGGCACGCTTTCCCTCCCAGACTTCAGAGCATTTTGCAAACCTGAGTTAAGCCCTCTGGCACCCTCCTGTGTAGGCTCTGTGAAAGGGTGAGATACAGTACAGCAGGAGGGATTTAGGTAAGACTTAAAATAGGGTTTTTCTTCTTGGCAGGGTTGTTCAGAGCTGGAGTGAGTGACCATGGGAAAATGTGGAATCTTTTCCTCAAGGCCCCTAAACACATGACACACTCTCGAGGTCTTGGGAGCATAGACGGAGTCCTGCTTAGAGGCAGGGACCTGGACTAAATGACTTCTCCAAGTCCTTTCCCCTCCTATAATGCTCAGCAAAGCTGGCTGAGTAACTTTGAGATTTCCTCTCCCGAACCACAACCGGGGTCAGTGTTATACACCTGTGCGTGCGCTCACAAACACACGCACACACACACTCCTCACCCCTCCTCACAAGGTCCCAATCAACATGACATTGGCTCACCCAGCCAGGTCCACCTCACTCCCACCTCCCTCTCAGTTGTAAGCCTTGCAGGTCTGGCCCCTGGCGGGGTCTGCATGCAGGAGGCGTGTGGGGGAACCAAGGCCCCTAAACTCTGCAGAAACCACAGCCCCCACCATGCAGGAGCTGAGCAGGAGGAGCAGGCCAAGCCAACCTTGCTTAGAAGACCCCACTGAGCTCAGCTTCAATAAATCAGGAAGGAACCACAGCTCCCAGATCTGCAGGGAGAGAAATCAGGGTGGAACATTACCATCTCACCTCTGCCCCCAAATCTATTGGTGGCCAGCAAGCTGACTCAGACAGGGCCACTCCTGCTGTGGACCCAAAAAACAATCTGTCCCAGGCCAAACATAATAATAATGTTTTTTTAAGTACTTACGTTGTGCCAGGCACTGTACTGAGCATTGGGATGGACATAAGCAAGTTGGGTTGGACACAGTCCCTGTCCCACTGGGGCTCACAATCTCAATCCCCATTTTACAGATGAGGTAACTGAGGCCCAGAGACTTGCCCAAGGTCACACAGCAGACAAGAGGCAGAGCCAGGATTAGAATCCATGACTCCTAGGCCAATGCTCTAACCACTACGCAATGCTAACAGCCACATCAATGAGCCCCTATTAATTGATGGGGGAATAGCGATTGTTAACAGGAGCAATACCCAGGGTATCCAAGTTAGTGATCAGTCCCCCTGTACTAGGAGAGTGGTGTTGGAAAACCAGCTTAGGGAGGGGGGAAGCTCCTTTTCCACTGTTACTCAATCAAGCTGAGAGACCGCTCCAATGTTGCCACAGGTAGTAGAATAATAATAAAAATAATAATGGCATTTGTTAAGCACTTACCATGTGCCAAGCACTGTTCTAAGTGCTAGGGTAGATACAAGGTAATCAGGCTGTCCCAAGAGGAGCTCACAGTCTTAATCCCCATTTTACAGATGAGGTCACTGAGGCCCAGAGAAGTTAAGTGACTTGTCCAAAGTCACATAGCTAGGTGGCGGAGCTGAGATTGGAATCCATGACCTCGGATTCCCAAGCCCGTGCTCTTGCCACTAAGCCACACTGCTTAATGTCACACGTTGTGTGAAGGTCCCACAAAAAACCATTAGCCCTGGTCTCTGTGGGTTGGAGAGGGGATGTTAATATGTCCCTGCCCCAAAGTAATTACATGTGAATCTCATGTTTCCCCCAGCCTACTTACCAACTCCCTTCTTTCCAAACCTCAGGAGAGAGAGAGAAAGCGATAAAGTGAGAAAGAGAGAGAGAGAGAGAGAGAGAGAGAGTGAGAGAGAGAGAGTGTGTGTGTGTGCGTTGGGAGGGAAGAACTAACAGTTTGTTAGCCTGCACCCGACCGTTTTGCCACGTGGCATCTAGGCCCATTATTTTTTGAAAGAAAATGTTGCTTTTATGCTGTCAGTCGTGCCCGTGGTAATTGCCTCTTCATATCTTTCCTTTTCCTCTGTGCCGGAGTCCCCTCAGGCAGCAAATCTGGAGGTGACTGAGATTCTTAATTCAGCCACGGAAGAATTTAAGGCTTCCTCTGAGGAGCAAAAATAGCAAGAGCAGGAAATGGGTTTCTGAAATGTTCCTCCAGCCAGCCGGAGAGGTGGAGAGGGAGGAGGAGACAGGGGAGCAGCAAGTCTAGGGAATGTGAATTTTCCTCATCTCCAGTCTGACTTCCCAGGTCTGGGGAAGGAGTGGGAGGGATGACTTCCTCAGCTCCCCTGACCTTGCCCTCCTCCAGGACCCCTGTCCCTCCTCACCTCTTATGCCAGCTCTCAGACCATCCGATCTGATGTTATTCAGGACAGCGGAGTTGGGGGGACATGGATGGGGTGGCAGAAGTAGAAGTCAAATGACTTGGAATCTCCTGCCCGTTTGATCACTTTGAAAAAAAAATGGTATTTCACTCATTCAATCATATTTATTGAGTGCTTACTGTGTGCAGAGTACTACACTAAGCACTTGGGAGAGTACAATGTAACGATTGTTAAGTCCTTACTATGTAACAGGCACTACATTAAGCTCTGGGGTAGACCAGCACTTAGAACAGTGCTTGGCACATATTAAGCGCTTAACAAATCCCATCATCATCATACAAGCTAATCAGTTTAGACATAGTCCATGACACACATAGGGCTCGCTGTCTTAATCCCCATTTTACAGGTGAGGCAACTGAGATCCCGAAGTTAAGTGACTTGCCCAAGGTCACACAACAGGGATTAGAACTCAGGCCATAACTCCCAGCCCCATGTTCTTTACATTAGGCTACACTGCTTTTCTTCTTATATTGTTGTTATTTAATATTATATAATATTCTCTCAGTACATAAATCAGAAGCCCGATTTACAAATTATAAACGCAACACGAATGGATTATTAAATTTCCTATTTTTTCCCTGCTCAAAATTTGATTTTGCCAAGGTTTTCTTTAAGATAGTCTATAAAATGTTGTTCTATTTCAAAAGTACCCTCATGGGACAACCCAAAAGCAGCAATCACATTTAAATGTAATCAAATGCCACCTCACCTGCGTGTTAAGGAAGCATCTCCAAAGTGCATCTTCTTTCTACTGCTAATTTCTAAATTCATTCATTCAATCAATCGTATTTATTGAGTGCTTACTGTGTGCAGAACACTGTACTAAGCGCTTGGAAAGTACAAGTCAGCAACATATAGAGACGGTCCCTACCCAACAATGGGTTCACAGTCTAGAAGGGGGAGACAGACAACAAAAGCTTGGTCTCTTATTGGCTGTGTGACTTTGGGCAAGTCACTTAACTTCTCTGTGCCTCAGTTACCTCATCTGTAAAATGGGAATTAAGACTGTGTGCCCCATGTGGGACAACCTGATTACCCTGTATCCCCCCAGTGCTTAGAACAGTGCTTTGTACATAGTAAGTGCTTAACAAATACCATTACTATTATTATTATTATTAGATAGGTTAGAACCATTAGAATAAATAGAATTATAGCTATATGCACATCATTAATAAAATAGAGTAGTAACTGTGTACAAATAAAATAGAGTAATAAATATGTAAAAATATATAGGAAGCTTGCCTAGATTTACCCATTTACTAAGTGGTAATAATAATAATAACTGGCATTTGTTAAGCAATTACTTTGTGCCAGGCACTGTACTAATTGTTGGGGTGGATACAAGCAAATTGGGTGGGACAGAATTGCTGCCCCACTTCGGCCTTCCAGGAAAAGTGATGGCTTTAAAACTAGGACTACACTGGAAAGGCAAGGGGAGAATCCTTCCTGAATCCCAATGTTTTTTGCAACATAAGCATTTAGGAAAAGTAACAAAAACTTCAGCACAACTCCCGGACATTTTAAGATGGGATACATTTTCCTTTTCCGATGTAGAAATGGCCAATATGTGTGAAGGGTTTAGACTATCTCCTAAGGGAATCATCTCTATTATATTGTACTCTCCCAAGCACGCAGTACAGTGCTCTACACCCAATAAGCACTCTATTAATGCTTTTGATTTATTAGAAACACCAAGTGTATCTAAGGTGCAATTTACACGCTTATTATGAAACCAGGAGCAAGGAAGCTTTTCCCAGATCCTGAAAATGATTTCTCACGAGTGAATTTCCTTTTTTTCTTTTGCAGCCAAATAATGCAGCTTTGAAGATAGATTGATCACCATTAATTCTGCCATCAACATATTCACATCATGAGAGTCTTAATTAATTAACCATCCACACTTGGGGCATGGCACTGTGAAAGCAAGTTAAGCCCTGGTCCTGTCCTTTCAGGAGCTTACAGTACTAAACAGGCTGCCAGAAACAGAAAGCCAATCACTAAGGAGGCTTCCACTATGGCCCACGGCCTAAGGGAAAGAGCATGAGCCTGGGAATCAGAGATTCTAATCCCAGCTCCACTGGATGACCTTGGGCAAGTCACAACTTCTCTGTACCTTGGTTTCCTCCTCTGTAAAATGGGAATTCAATGGGAATGTGTCTACCGAGTCTGTTGCATTGTACTTCCATTGTAGTCTCCTCTCCAAATTCTTTGAACAAGTTGTCTACACCTGCTGTCTCAAGTTCTGCTCCTCTAATTCTCTCTTTGACCCCCTCCAATCTGGTTTCCATCCCCTTCACTCCACAGAAAACAGCTTCTCAAAGGTCACAAATGATCTCCTACTTGCCAAATTCATGGCCTCTACTCCATCCTAATCCTCCTCGACTTCTCAGCTGCCTCCAACACTGACAACCACCCCCTTCTCCTGGAAACACTATCCAACCTCGGCTTCACTGACACAGTCCTCTTCTGGTTTTCCCTCTATTCATTCAATTGTATTCATTGAGTGCTTACTGTGTGCAGAGCACTGTACTAAGCACTTAATCTCTCTGGTAGCTCATGCCGAGTCTCCTTCTGGGCTCCTTCTCTGCCTCCCACCTCCTAACCGTGGGTGTCCCTCAAGATTCAGTTTTGGTCCCCTTTTATTCTCTATCTACACCCACTCCCTTGGAGAACTCATTTGCTCATATGGCTTCAACTACCACCTCTGTGTGGATGATAACCAAATAATAATAATAATAATAATAATAATAATGATAATGAGGGTATTTGTTAAGAGTTTACTAGGTGCCACGCACTGTTCTAAGCACTGGGGTAGATACGAGGTAACCAAGGTATCCCATGTGGGGCTCCCAGTCTTAATCCCCATTTTACAGATGAGGTAACTGAGGCACCAAGAAGTTAAGTGACTTGCCCAAAATCACACAGTTGATAAGTGGCAGAGCAGGGATTAGAACCCATAACATCTGACTCCAAAACCAGGGCTCTTTCCACTAAGCCATGCTGCTTGTCTACATCTAAATCTACATCTCCAGTCCTGATCTCTCTCCATCTCTGCAGTCCCGCATATCCTCCTGCCTTTAAGATGTCTCTAAATGAATGTGCTCCCTTCACCTCAAGCATAACATGTCTAAAAGAGAACTTCTTATCTTCCCCTCCAAACCATCCGTCCCATAACTTTCCCATCACTGTAGATGGCTCCACCATCCTTCTGTCTCACAAGCCCATAATCCATGACATTATCCTTGACTCCTCTCTCTCATTCAAACCACATATTCAATCCAAGCACTTAGTACAGTGCTCTGCACACAGTAAGCGCTCAATAAATACGATTGAATGAATGAATCACTAAATTTGTAGGTTCAACTTTCACAGCATCACTAATCTGCCCTTTCCTCTCCATCCAAACTGCTGCCACATTAATACAATCACATCCTATCGCACCTCAATTACTATATCAGCCTTCTTGCTGATGTCCCAGCCTCCTGTCTCTCCCCACTCCAGTCCATACTTCACTCTACTGCCTGGATCATTTTTCTACAGAAACACTCAGGCCATGTTCTCCCTCTTCTCCAGAACCTCCAGTGGCTGCCTAGCCACCTCCACATCAAACAGAAACTCAATCACCTTGTCTCCTCCTAACTCACCTTGCCTTTCTCCTACTACAACCCAGCCTGTGCACTTAGTTCCTCTAATCCTAACCTTCTCATTGTACTTCTTCTGTCTTGCCTATCTAGCTAACCTTTTGCCCACATCCTGCCCTTAGCCTGGAACTCACTCCCTCCTCATACCAACAGACAATTACTCTCCCCACCTTCAGAGCCTTATTCAAGACACATCTCCTCCAAGAGGCCGTCCCTGAATAAGCTCTCCTTTCCTCTTCTCCTATTCCCTTCTGAATTGCCCTGACCTGCTCCCGTTATTGATTCAGCGCTTAGAACAGTGCTTTACACATAGTAAGCACTTAACAAATACCATCATATTATTATTATCCCTCCCTCTCAGCTCCCCAGCCATTCTGTATATATCTGAAATTTATGTATTTATATTAATGCCTGTCTCCCTCTAGACTGTAAGCTCAGTGTGGGCAGTGAGTGTGCCTGTTGTACTGCTATACTGTACACTCCCAAGAGTTTAGTACAGTGCTCTCCACACAGTAAGCACTCAGTAAATATAATTAATTGATTGATGTTTTCCCTCCGACTTAGACCGCAAGCCCCACATGGGACCTGATTTTCTCATAGCCACCCCAGTGCTTAGAACAGTGCTTGTGTTAAAAGTGTACGAGTTAAATACTAATTCTATGACTAATACTAAAAGGAAGAGAGGCAAAATGAAATAAATGTCAAGCTTTGGTACTAGGGACATGTAATGGTAGAGGGGGTGTGACCCAGGAACACAGAGAGTTGCAAGTTTAGTCAGGTCAAGGCAGGCAAGGATGAGTCCCAAATAATTTCTCAGCTTGCAAAAGATTCTATCTGCTCTCACCATTTCTTAAGGCCTTCCGTACCCCACCCAGAACATCCTAACACAGCTCCAGCTCATGGCTTTACGTTCCTGAAGCTTAAGAAGAACAGTATCAGGCAATACCAGGCACGATAGGCATTTTTACAAAATCCAACTTCCCTGGCGGCCTTTACATACCAGACTTGACCTTCCCTTTGGAAACCTCTACCACAGGGCAATTGCTGGGCCGCCCACCTCCTGAAATGGTAGCCTCCTGAAAAGTCGGCTTCCTGAAACAATAGCCTCCTGAAATGATAGGCTTCTGAAACAGTAGCCTCCTGCTTTCCCCATTCACAGTCCTGTTTTTATTGCCCGGAAAGCCATTTCTAAAAGCAATTAGCCATTCACTCCACTTCTAAATTAGTCTGATGATCACAAGGCTGTTTTCCTTTATAGTAATACTTAGCATTTATATGGAGTCCTTTATCCACGGATTTTAAAACACTTTAGAAACATTAATTAAGGCTCACAGCACTCCTCTGAGACAGGTATTATAGTCTCTCCATTTTATGAGGGTTGTTGTACATGACTCTGAAGGATAAAATCGAGCGATCAGTCAGGGATTTTAGTCTTTGCTTGGTCCTCTGCCTAGGACATCATCACTAAACAATGAAGATGTGGTCTGAGTCTCCCAAATACCGTGGTTAACCCCTGAGAGGAAGTCAAAGGGAAAACTGGCTAATCCAAAGGTAGACAGCTGCGTCGAGTTTTCCAAGTCAAATGTGAGGGGTTTTTTTGTTTTGTTTTTGGGGAGGCGGTGATGGTGGTAGGCATTGATCACACTCTAGAATAGCAGACACTCCTTTGCCAAGCTACACACACACACACACACACTCACACAAACACACACACACTCTCACTTTTTCAGCTTGTGCGTTCCTAGGATGCTCTGCACGTGGCAGGGGCTCAATACCATTGATTGAGTTCATTTTTTTTATTAATTTCTGTCTCCCTGTCTAGACTGTAAGTCCACAGTGGGCAGGGAATGTGGCTGTTGTACCCTTTTATCATACTTTTCCAAATGCTTAGTACAGTGCTCTGCACACAGCAAACACTCAAATACAACTGAAAGACCGTCTCAGGAAGCTGCAGATGTGAACCCTCCCAGTTCAGAGTGGGCATCATGCTGGGAGCCTGGGAGAGGAACACAGCCTAGAGTTCTTACACCAGAAAGGTTTCCCCCGCAATACTGTAATCACCATTCATCCTTGGAACCCCCTGAGTGAGGGATTCCAATGAGGATTCATTCATTCATTCAATCATATTTATTGAGAGGTCACTGTGCGCAGAGCACTGTACTAAGCCCTTGGGGGAGTACAATACAAGAATAAACAGATACATTCCCTGCCCACAAGCTAGGAAAGCAATAGTCCTCCCACAGGCTCTTATTCCAAACCACCCAGGAAAACCCCACAGCATGGATGCCATCATCACTCCTTTTGGATGCTTTTTAGACTGTGAGCCCACTGTTGGGTAGGGACTGTCTCTATATGTTGCCAACTTGTACTTCCCAAGCGCTCAGTACAGTGCTCTGCACACAGTAAGCGCTCAATAAATACGATTGATTGATTGATTACTCTGGTGGTCCCTCCTCAGGGCCCCTGAATGAATACAACACCAGGTCCCTGACTCAGAGCCCTGCCTGCCTCTCCCTTGCTGACCCTGAGGGGAAGGGGTCAAGCATGTGGGTCAGGGGTCAAGCGCACGGGGGAAACCCAGCAAACTGCAAGCGCGGTCTTATTGCTGTTAGATTTGTTTGTCTTTCCTGGGCCTGGAGTAATGCTGGGATAGGGAGAGAAAAATGAAAAATAGAGAGCTAGAAGGAAATAGAAAGAGGGAAAGAAGAGAAAGAATGAGAGAGAGAGAGTACCAGAGGGAAAGGGAGAGAGGGGGAGAGGGATGTCTTCAAAAACAAAGGACAGTCATATGTAGAGTTGATCCAACTTCTTCATATATCATCCCACAGAGCTACATATGGGCAGGCTCCAAAATCACCTTCCCTAAGGCCTCCTTTCCTCTTCTCCAGCTTCCTTGTGCGTTGTCCTAACTTGCTCCCTTCATTCTGCCCTCCCCTTCCCACTCCAGCCCTACAGCACTTGTGTACAGATCTGTAATTTCCTTTCTTTCTTTCTTTATTTTATTAATGTCTGTCTCCCACCCTAGACTGTAAACTCATTATGGGCAGGGAATGTGTCTGTTATATTGTACTCACTCAAATGCTTAGCACAGACTAAGTTCTCAATAAATACAATTAACTGGCTGATCACCATGTTAGGGAGCAAAACCAACTTCCTGAAGCAGACACAACCTGGATGGGCCCCTAAAAGTCCGTCCCTGCCGGACACTGGTCTTGACTCATTTTAGGGCAGAGCAGCATGATGGCACACACAGCAGGTTTTGTGGGAGAGAAGGTGGGTTCTGGATAAAACAGACTCCTCTGGAAACAAAAGCAGCTAGTTTTCCCCAGCTCAACCACCAAAAATCCAGGTGGCTTCCTTTCTCCTTTCATGGGGAAGCAGCATGGCATAGTGGCTAGAGCATGGGCTTGTGAGTCAGAGGTCTTGGGTTCTAATCTAATTCTAGTTCTAATCCAAGCTTTGCCACTTGTCTGCTGTGTGACCTTAGACAAACCACTTCACTCTTCTGTGCCTCAGATTCCTCAACTGTAAAATGGGGATTAAGACTGTGAGCCCCATGTGAGACAACCTGATTACCTTGTATCTACCTCAGCACTTAGAACAGTGTTTGGCACATACTAAATGCTTAGTAAATACCATCATTATTATTTATCTCATCTGGGTCTTGGTTTTCTCATCTGTAAAATGGGATTAAATTCCTGTTCTACCTCCCCCTTGGACTGTGAGCCCCATGTGGGACAGGGACTGTGTCTGATATAATTAAGTTGTATCCACCCCAGTGCTTAGGACAATGCTTGACATCTAGCATGGGTTTAACAAATACCATTATTATTATGATCATTGTCCTTATTACTATTATAATTATTATTACTATTTCTTTCCAGACTGGTCCTTTGCCAACAGTGGAGTCGTATTCAGAGTTAATCCCCATTTTACAGATGAGGTAACTGAGGCACAGAGAGGTGAAGTGACTTTTCCAAGGTCACATAGAATTCATTCATTCAATTGTATTTATAGCAGACAAGTGGCAGATCAGGGATTAGAATCTATGTCCCGGACCCATGCTCTAACCACTAGCCTACGCTGCTTCTCTAATGCATGTGCTCACTGCATCCGTGTAACCTCTCAGCCACAAACCCTTCCTCAGGCTGAAGAGACTAAATTTTTTCTGTCTCTCCTCAAAGTACAACAGTTACTCCCCAGCTCTTGATATCAGCTGCCCCTGAGAGTTGAGCACGTGTCTGAAGCTGCCGAACTTCTTCTTTCTGCAAAATAGGACTCTAACTCTAATCGCTCCCTGCAGAGGCTCAGAGAAGTTTAATTCCATCAGTAGTAGTGTTTACTGAGCACCCATTTGATGAAGTACACTGTACTAAGTACTTCAGAAGTACAAAATAACAAAAGGGCACATTTCCTTCCTACAAAGAGTTTGTAATCAAACTGGAAGACAACTGCAAAACACTGAAGCTCACTAAGGCATTCTGGTATGTAAAAGAACCTTGAAATGCTTTCTTAAAGACATTAAGAAGGACACATACTAGTTGCGAAGCAGCATGGGTTACTTGATAGAGCATGGTCCTAGGAGTCAGAAGGACCTGGGTTCTAATCCCGTCTCCACCACTTGTCTGCTATGTGACCTTGGGAAGGCAGCATTTAGAACAGTGCCTGACACATAGTAAGCACTTAACAAATACTATATTAATTATTAAGTCACTTAACTTTTCTGTGTCTCAGTTACCTCATCTGTAAAATGGAGATTGAGCCTATGAGCCCTATGTGAGACAGAGACTGTGTCCAACCTGATTAGCTTGGATCTACCCCAGCACTTAGTCCAGTGCCTTGCACATAGTGAGCACTTAAACACCATAAAAAAATTGTCTAGCTGTGTTGCCTTGGGCTAGTTATTTGACCTCTGGGATTCAAGTTTTCCCATTTGTAAAATGACTGATTTCCACCACGCCTCACAATGAGAATGAATAAATTCAGCCCTTTGAACTGTTAGGAGCTTCTCAGCAAAAAGGCACTTCAGGAAGTAGAAGAATTGTGACTTTCTCTTCCACGCCCATACCTTCAGGTCTATTTGCATGATACAGACACAGCAAAGGAAAAAGCCATGAGGTTTAGGTTAATGTAAAGGGACTGGCTTCCCCCCAAATCCTGACCACCGAGCAAAGGGAGCTCAGGAGTGGAGGGAGTGGCTACAGGCCCCTGCCTGGCAGAGCCATGACTCACCGGATCTTGCATTTCATCTTTATAGTCTCCTGGCTCCAGCCTGGGTGATTTCTCCCCATCCATTGCTCCCTCCCTCCCTCACTCTCTCTCTCCCTCCCCACCCACCCCCAGACCTCCCATCCAGGCCCCTGCTCCCTGTCAGAGTCCAAACAGGGATGTCAAAATCTGTTTTCCTTTGAGGGCTCCAAGAATCTCCAACATTTTGCCAGAAATGAGAGCAAATGAATGTGGAAAGCCTGCCACTTGGAGACAGGGGACCATCCCCGGAGACTCCCGGCCTCTCAAAACTCTCTCGGCCCCACCTCCTCCAGTACCAATCCGGTTCCCCCGCCAGCATCTCATGAAATTCCCCCCTCTCCAGGGGAAGAGTTTTCAAAATGCTTCTTGCCTTCAGCAGCCAGATGCCCCACCGCACAACACGTGATTCAACTTGGCAGCCAAACTTGGCGGAATGAACCTCAGCCATGGTTTTTCACATATGAGATGTTGAGCCTTCTCAAGACCCCAGCCCACCACCCTGCCCCCAGCCTGAGATGCCATCCTGCCGTCCTCCCCCTGGCTAAGCAGTCTGCTTCATTGATTTCCGTTATTAATAAGAACCTGGTCATAAGATCATGCCCTCTTACAGCACATTCAGACTATGAGTCTCCGCAAGACCAGGGCCAGGACCTCCCCTCCCAACACACATTGAGCAAGAGATTGTGAGGAGCTGATGACCTGGCAGTGCTGGGGGAAGGAAGGTGCCCACAGGCTAAGAAGAGAGGCTGGGAGGGGCAGTGAGACTCTGAGTGGGGTCTGCCCATGCTCAGATCAAATCAATCAATCAACGGTATTTATTGAGTGTGTTTTACTATATGCAGAGCACTATACTAAGCACTTGGGAGAGTACCATACAACAGAATTTGAGGACTCTTTCCCTGCTCATAGTGAGTTTACAGTCCAGAGGAGGAGACAGACAATAATATGAATTCATAAGTTATTTATAATATATAATTCATAGATATATGTACATAAGTGCTGTGGGGTTGGGTGGGTGGGATGAATATCAACTGCCCAAAGGTGAATAGTTGGAAGTGCCTAGATGACACAGAAGGGAGAGAGAGCTGGGGTAAAATGGGCATAGTCAAAGAAGGCCTCTTGGAGGAGATGTGACCTTAATAAAGCTTTGAAGGTGGAGAGAGTGGGGGTCTGGCATATATGGAAGGGGAGGGTGTTCCAGGGTAGGGGGGAGGATGTGAGAAAGGGGTCTGCACAAGCTACTGCTTCCGTCCTGTCCGTCCCCACCCCCACCTCCCATCCACCTGTCTATCATTCCAACCCCACTCTCGGCCAAGAGCAGACTCATGGTGCGTGACGCAAGACTACTGGGTGATCAGAGACCTTCAAGATGAAGAAAAAGAACGAGATGAATAAAAAAGAAAATTCAGACAATAAGAAGCAAGATAGGAAGAAGAACCTGAACAGAAAAGAGATAATTCAGAAGGGGTGGAGTAAAGCAAAGTACAGTGCTCTGCACACAGTAAGCGCTCAATAAATACAATTGAATGAATGAATAAAGCAAGCAAAAAGGACAGGGCGTGAATACGATTGTGGTGATGGCATCTCCCATCAAGAACATAGAACAAGCCTCTGTCCTGAAGCTTCAAGACTGAAAACTGCATGGAGAAGTTGATTTTAGGGCTACTGGTTCCTGCAGTGCCACTTGAACACTCTCTTACCTGCTAGTCAGATTCCTCCAGGGGCACGGGGTGCAATGAGCATGCAGATGGGCAGGGGTGCAGCACATTTCAATACACATGCAAAGGCTTTTGTCACATGCAGACCCAATCCGTCACCGATGCACTGACGCTGTGCTGTGGTGCCAATATCCGGAAGGTGGTTGCCTTGGTAACTGCTGCAGTCTTCACTGCCCACATTAGCCAGTTATTTTTCAAGACTCCTGCTGGGCCTGTCGGCCTCCCACAACACGTTTAGGTCAGATGCCTTGGGCACTGATGGCAGAGTTCCAGCAGGCAGAACCAGTAAAACAAACCCAGGTCTCCTTCTTCCCAGGGCAATGTGCTCTTTCCACTGGACCATCAGTGGGGCTGGGATACGGGACGACAGACCCCGGAAAAGGAGACCAGGACAGGTGCAGCTGGAACAGCGAGAGAAGGCCAGACAAATAAAGATTCAGAGAAAGGCAGTCAAGGAATAAGGAGAAGGAAAAAATACTTGGAATAAAGTGCCACACAGGCAGCTCTGCCTGCCCCATCCCAGGAGGATTTCCCATCAGCCCTTTCTCCAGATAGGGAAGGATGGGAATCAACAGCAGCAGACGTTCTTCTCAACCTTGAGAATGCCTGGAAGGCCGAGACTGTGGCTCCAGCTCTAATTGTTGAACTCTGAGCCCCCAAAAGCTTGAAACTCTGCTCCTCTAAGCCCCAGTATGCTATGGTTATTATTTTATATATCTTTTTTTCCTCATTTCTTATGCTGCTGTTTTTGTTCTTTGATCTTTTTCTCTGTGCCTGTGTGTGACCAACCCCTTTCCCAACTTTAGACTTAAACTGTGAAGTCTTTGGGGGCCAGAAATCGCATTTAATCCTCATCAGTAGTTTTTTTTTTATGGTATTTGTTAAGTCCTTACTATGTGCCAGTCACTGCACTAAGCACTGGGGTAGATACAAGATAATATGGTGGGACACAGTCCCTGTCCCACTCAGAGCTCATAGTCTTAATCCCCATTTTTCAAGTAACAGGTACTGAGAAGTTAATTGATTTGTCTAGGGTCACACTGCAGGTATGTGGCAGAGTTAGAATTAGAACCCAGGTCCTCTGACTCCCAGACATGGGCTCTTTCCACTAGGCCATACTACTTCTCTGAAACTTTTTTTTTGCATTTAGCATGTAGTATAGCAGTGCGGCTCAAGGAAAAGAGTCCAGGACTGGGAGTCAGGAGACCTGAGTTCTTATCCCTGCTCCATCTCTTACCTGTCGTGTGACCTTAAGCAAGTCACTTAACTTCTCTGTGTCTCTGTTTCCTAGACTGTAAAATGGGAATGAAATAAATGTCTGTTCTCCCTCCCTCTTAGAAAAGAAAACTGTGTTTAATTTGATTGTCTCTACCCCAGGGCTGAGCACTTGCTCAATACATAGTAAGCACTTAACAAGTGTCACAGTAATAATGATAATACTAATAATAATTAGCACTTAATAAAAGAACTTATTACCAGTACAGATTACCAAATAAGAGAGAGCAGATTGGAGCAAGGGGCAGGCAGGTATTAAAATTTTTGGCAAAGCAAAGCGGGGCTGTAGGAAGACTGCCCCATGGCCTGAAGTGGGGAGTTGGGTTTCTCCATAATGGAATGTAATTAATTATTTTTTCATTTAGATAATAATAGAATTAATTATAATAATATATAAATAAATAAATAAAACATTTCAAATATTAAATATCTAAATGAAAAGGTAATTAATGACATTAATGACATTATTATTATCATTATTATTATTATTGTACTTGTTAAGCACTTACTATGTGCCAGCCACTATTCTAAGCACCAGTGTTGATACAAGTTAATCAGGTTGGACACAGCCCATGACCCACATGGGGCTCACAGTCAATCCTCATTTTACAGATGAGGTATTGAAGTCCAGAGAAGTGACGTGACTTGCCCAAATTCACACAGCAGACACATACGTGTGGAGGAGTAGGGATTAGAGCCCAGATCCATATGATTCCCAGGCCTGTGATCTATCCACCAAGCCCCCCTACTTCTGGGGGAGATACCTGACCACAGAAGCCCTGCCCATTAGCCTGCGGTCTTAGACTTTGAACCTTTTTCAATTCATGGCTTAGTAGATAGAGCACAGGCCTGGGAGGCAGAAGGACTTGGGTTCAAATCCTGGTTCTACCGCTTGTCTGCTGTGTCACCTTGGGCAAGTCACTTCACTTCTCTGGGCCTCAGCTCATCTGTAAAATAGGGATTAAGACTGTGAGCCCCATGTGGGGCAGGGACTGTGTCCAACCTGATTTTCTTGAAACTACCCCAGAGCTTAGAACAGTGTCTGGCACATAGTAAGTGCTTAAAAAATGCCATAATTATTATTAGTAGTAATAGTAATAGTATTCCATTGATTCTGGAAGGGACTGGGAGTTGTTAAGATTTTATTCAACAGGTGCATGAATCCAGCTAGGAGTCCTTACTTCTCTTCCTGGGGTACAGTCAGTCTGAAGCTGGGATAGAAGAATCAATTAGGGTTTGAACTTCGAGCTTCCTGTGGGTTGAATCCAAATCTGACTTCATAGGGCTTGAAGAATTCATTTTGGGAAGGCCAATCAAGGTGCAGTTCCTTTTTTGAGATAAAAGGCTTCAAAAGGCTCATTGCAATTTCTGGAAATCAAGCAAAGCTTACTAAACAACATTTTCTTGAGTTCAGTGTGAATAAATCAGAACCAGACGGATGAAATTTCCCCCTGTAATCCAAACACATGAGTGTAAAAACTTAAGGGGGAAGGTGTTTGGGACCAAAGGCATTTAAACTTATGTCAGCATCCGCCCCCCTGGCTCCAGGAAAGATTTGGAGCCATGAATCTCACACTCCCACCCAGGACTATAGGGACTGAATGGAAAAACCAGAGGAGATGTGTCACTGCATCCAAGTCAGAGCTGCTCACAGAGCCAAACATCCAAAACCAAAGGCGTCATCTTTGGTCAAGTTCCCAGTGGGTTCACGTCCCAAAGGTAATGGTGCTCTTACTGGTCCCTACATGAAATTTCTCCACAACCACATCTCAGTCCCTGTGGAGATTCATGTCTAATCCCTCCCTCTCTATGCTCCCAAATCTCAGACCTTCCTGAAGCCCAAGGGATCAAGCAAGGGGATGGCAAACCTCATTCCTCCTCCTAACCATGTTATGGAGTTGATGTATGAGCCATGGCCTGAGCTTCGATCTTCCCTTGGCCTCAGTTGACTTTCCTGTGAAGTGGGCTCGATGACACCACAGCATCCCAGAGGCTTAATGAAGACTTATAAAACTATGTGAGATCTCCAGCTAAATATGACTTAGGTGACTGATGCTGATCACTGCAGGCTGCAATGACAATAACCATTACCATTGACCACAATCATCACCCTCCATCGTCCACTGTCTAAATTTTAACTTGGCTTGGCAGTGCCCTTCAAGGAAGTCTAAACAAGAGATCCATACAACCAAACGTTTCCAATTCCAGTCCTGTGTCTCTGCAAAAAGAAACCCTGGTCCCTTTAATAGAATACAGAAGCTTGAGAAACAGCGGCCTACCCACTCACAAGCCAAGGCAGAAGCCATCCATGTCGTCATCTGGGGGCAACTGCCCCAGGTGCCGGGGAAGATGACATTGGCAATAGGCCCCTGATTGAAATAGGGCAGAGAAGTTTTGCTTGAGGGCAGGGAAAGAAATGGTCTGGGGAAAGTTGCGCAGAAGTTCAACTGTAGAGGGGGTGCTGGGGGAGGGAAAGGGCTGGGACTGGAGAGCCGACATAATTTTGTTTTCTTTTTCAATTGTGTTGTTTTAACAATGGCAAGAAGAGAAGAAAGGGAAAAATGAAGACATGACTGAGCGATTTAGCTGGGATTTTGTTTGGAAATTCCCAATTCCCAGATCACATGCTGGGCACCCTCCCCACATTTCTTGCCTCCTCTGAACTGGGGCCCAACTCAGTCCAACCAGAGTCCTGTTCCAAAAACATACTGGGAGTGGGGAGGAGAGGGAAAAATGTTAAAGGAAAATTACAGTGATTTAGTTATAAAGCCCAAGGTACTCTTTAAATATCATCTGCGAAACACTACCATAGTAACTTAACCAAACAGACATTAAATACGTATATAAAAAGTCCATCGACATGAATGATTCTCAAGCCTTGGAAAGAGGGAGAAACACACCCTCTTTCCAGCGTGGCGAAAATCAATAGCAGAAAAGTACCGTCTTCCAGAAAGCCATCAGCGCACTATAATGGCAATAAATTTACCCAGAAATACGGGGCCTGTTGCTGAGAAATAGGTTGTCCCTACTGGCTGGGTGCAACCCAGACTGCCATCGGCTCTGTGACTACATGAGGAGAATGTTCATTTATTTTCATTATTTTTTCAAATGGTATTTGTTAAGCAAGCACTGTGCCCCAGGCACTGTACTAAGTGCTAGGGTAGATACAAGACAGTCGGGTTGGACACAGTCGCTGTCCCACATGGGGCTCACAGTCTCAATCCCCATCTTACAGCTGAGGTAACTGAGGTACAGAGAAGTTAAGTGACTTGCTCAAGGTTCATACCGTAGACAAGTGGTGGAACCAGGATTAGAACCCAGCTTCGCTGACTTCCAAACCAGTGCTCTTTCCACTATGCTATGCTGCTTCTCATTTATTAGTTTATTGGCATACAATATTATTGTTGTTATTATAGCCCATAGCTAATATAATTAGAACGCTTGCATTGATATTGCAGTGCTTTTACCAGGAACTCAAAATCCCTCAGACTAATCCCTTGTTGCTCCCTACATCCCTGTGAGGTGATTCAGGTGTGGATTAACATCAACACCTTTTTCCAGATGAAGAAACCAAGTCCCAGAAACAGCAAACGACTTGCCCAAGGTCATAAAGTAATTTGTCCTGACTCTCGGTCCAGGGTTCCTTCCAACTAGACGCTCCAGCTATTAAACGACCAGAACACAGGATGTTTCCCCTCAGGCCTCGCCCCGGTGGCCCTGCCTGGAGAAAGCCTGTTTTATTAAGCCGGTTCTGCTGTCCCGGCTTGGAGACGATGATCGGTGGAGGCTACCGCAGCTTTAATCATGCTGATACCGTGAGCTAATGGTGGAAAACTGCCAAGGACAATCAAATCCAAGGTTTTCCAATCCATTGTGCTCGTCTGAAAAATGAAACTCATTTTCATCCCCAAGAAACTGAAACCTGTTTTAGTTGGTTGGGTAACTTGGGAAGGGAAAAGGGTGGGAGATGAGGGTAGGGGGGAAGGGAAGGACCCACTGGAGTTATTTGTTTGTTTATTTTGTTCTGAACCAAGGAGATAAGGTTTGGATGGAGCCCCAACTCCGCCACAGGAGCCGAGCACTGGGGCGGGATTCTTCCGTCCGTCCTTGGCCCAAAGTGCCTGGTTAAGTTGGGAAACCGAGATCACTGCTGTTTGGCTCACAGGGGAAGCCCTGAGAACTGCCAAGATGTGATCCACTTGGGTTGCATTAGCGAGCAGGCGGGCTGGTTTATGAGTCTAGGAACAGAATTAGTCCAATTAAGTTTTTAACCTTTGGGTCGGAGGGTGAGGAGAGGGAAGGAGCATGACTTTCCATTCACCCAGCTTCCTCTCTCTCCACTGGTGTGCGGCATGAATCTTTGCAGAACTTGGGAATACAAACAAGAAGGAGAGACAAAGAGGAGGGAAGGCATTAAGAACAAGTGGGGAGGGAGGAAGCAAAGGCAAGAGGGAGGGAAGAAGGGAGGGAGGTATAGAGAGAGAGGGAATGGGAGGGAGACAGAGAAAGAGATGAGGCAAAAAAGGGAAGGAGTACAAGAAAGAGGAAAAGAGAGGAGATAAGGAGAGTGGAAAAGTGGAGAAAGAGAGAGAGAAGGGGGGAAAGAGTCAAAGAAAAAAAGAGAGCAAAAGGAAAAGAGTGTGGAGGAAGAGAGATGGAGAAACAATTTCTTTTTTTTTTTAATGGTATTTGTTAAGCACTTACTTTGAGTCAGGCACTGTTCTAAGCCCCGGGGTAGATACAAGCTAATCAGGTTGGACACAGTCCATAACCCACATGGGACTTACAGTCTTAATCTCCATTTTCCAGATGAGGTAACTGAGGCACAGAAAAGTGAAGTGAGTTGCCCAAGGTCACATAGCAGACAAATGGCAGAGCCGAGATCAGAACCCAGGTCCTTCTGAGTCTCAGGTCCATGCTGTATCTACTAGGCCACATTGCTTCTTAAAGAATCACGCCCAATGTGGGACACGAACCCACTGCCCTGAGATCAAGAGTCATGCTCTACCGACTTTTTTATTCAGTCAGTAGTCCTATGCCCATCGTATGCAAAGCTGTGAACTAGGCACTATAGAGAGAGATAAAGGATGAATCTGTCATGGTTACTGCCTTCAAAGAGCTTTCAGTGGGAGAAACACAGGTCAAACACACTCACGAATACATTTTACATAGGTAGAGAACACAATGCAGCAGAAAGATAAGACCAGCTCTCTCACAGCATGATACAGGGACTAAGAAAAAGCTTTTCTGAGCTCTCCAGGAGTTTCATCGACCACAGTGTTACTAGCCTCAAACAGCTCAGCCTTGGCCTCCCGAGCTGCACTGTTCTGTGGCATCCACCATTTGCTTCCCTCATCCCTCAGGGAATGCCAGAGGTTCATTTATTGAGTGCTTTACTGTGTGCAGAGGACTGTACTAAGCGCTTGGGGGAGTACAATATAGACACATTCTCTGAAGTTTCCACAGACCATTTTCCTTCTCCCAGTCTAGAATATTGGGTGCCAGTTCAGAGTTCTTGTACTCCATGCAAAAATAGCAAAATACAGCCAGCATCAAGATGACCCTACCTTAGGCAAACGTGGAAATGGTTGCAGAGTGGGCATCTCTCAGAACTGTTGCATTGTCAAAGCTGGGTCCAGATTAAGGCCCAAAATACAGGCAGCTTGGGGAACCCTCACCCCCCACCCCAAAGCAAGACACGCTTCCACACTCCCGGAGTGTGCATGCCTCCCTGCCTCCAGTGGGCCTCCAGGTCTCCAGGAGCAGTCACAGTGGAGAGACTAAGCAGGGTGGAAGGAAATGCTGTCAAAATGGCCACAGTCTAGTTAAAGCAGTTCCTGTAACAGCAGAGATGGGGAGGGGGTAACCGCTCCTCTCAATATGCTTATTTCATTGGGTAGAGCGGGGCATGAGGAGGGTAAGGGGTTGGGAGAAGTCAGAGGAGATTTTCCTTGAACAGAAGCTTGACTTAAAGAGTTCAAGGTTGAGTGGGGGGTGAGAGTGGGGAGACCTCAAAGATAGGCACGACCTGCTCCAATCCTGTTGCCCCCAGCGTAGCCCTCCAACACCGGGGAGAACGAGTCTTCAGGAAACGGACCTCCATGGGCATCCCATTAGCCTGACTACAGTCAGTCAATCAATCATATTTATTGAACGCTTACTGTGTGCAGAACACTGCACTAAGCACTTGGGAGAGTACAATAGAATGAAGTTGGTAGACAACTCCCTTGCCCACAACGAGCTCACCCTGTCTGCTAGGCAGGGGTTCCCAAGGTCTGAAGAAGATGGATAGCCTTAAGCGTGCACCCATCAAACCCTAAGTAAGATGTCGCTTCTCAAGAGTATAGACTAGAAGCCAAAGGTCCTATCTACCCCTTGACCCTCACAGGAGGAAAGCAGCTGGGGAAAGGGAGATTTGGCCAAAGCCACCTGGCCCCAGAGGGGGCCTACTAGACTGTAAGCTCCTTGGAGGGCAGATATTTTGTCTACTAACTCTACTGTATGGTACTCTCACAAGCATTTGGCACAGTGTCCTGCACAAAGTAAGCACTCAATAGATCAGTCAATGCTATTTGAGTTGTCATTGTGAACAGAGCACTGTACTAAGCGCTTGAGAAAGCTCATTATGGAAGGGGAACTTGTCTGCTAATTGTTATATTGTACTCTCCTAAGCTTAGTACAGTGCTCTGCACATAGAGCTAAATAAATACAACTGATTGACTGAGAAAGAACTATAAAGTATATTCCTGCCCCTAAGAAGCCACCAGTCTACAAAGGGGGTAGATGCCACCAATGGATTGGTTGACTGATTGTCTTCAAACCACTCAGAAAGAGTCCCTGGGGTATGGGATACAGCTCTTCTACCCAGGCAGGGACCTTCTGGAAAATAAAGGCCAACTCGAGAAAGAGGAGGGGAACCTGGGACAGGAAGCCCCCAAGAGTCCAGAGAGGAAGGGGAGGAAAAAAGTTGAGCAAGATGGGTGTTGAGAACCTTGGAAAAAAAACCTCACTGCTCAGAAGCCACAATTCAGATTTGAAGAGCAGATTTCAGCCACTCAGGTGATGGGAGGGGATTTTAGCGAAACATTCTGCAATGAATCCCACAAGAATTGCCTTTTAAAGACAGGTTTTTCCTTTAGTGATAGAAAGGGAGAAGCGGAGGGAAGGGGGAGGTTAACAAATGTTACTCTAACAAGCTGGATGTGAACGGCAGTAATGGATGCCTGGAGGGAATTGCTGATATTATAAACTGTATTCAAAGGTTTATGACAGCAGTAAGAGGTTTTTAATGGAGATGGGCTTGACTCACGCTATATGAGGGCTGGGTAGGCTCTGCCTGGGCCCCAGTTCCGGGGCTGAGCCCTGGGATGGGGCTCTGCAATCTGCACTGCCAGACTGGGAGTCAGAGGATGCCAGCCGGGGGTGGGCTGGGGGGACCCTCTGTGGGCCTGGATTTCAGACAAACTTGGCCCGGGAACTCTGTTGTAAAAACTGGCTCCAGACTAAAGATGAGCTGCCTGAGTCTTTCCTTGTGTCCTCTGGGGAAGGAAGGTTTGGCATGAGATTCCAGGCAGGGGCTTCCAAACCCTGCAGCTGGCAAAGAGCTCCACCCCTAGCCACTCATTCCCTCACCTCCTCTCCTTCGTGCTTCCCTTCTTCTTCCCTCTCTCCCTCCTCCTCCTCCTTCCCTCTTCCCCCCCATCCTTCTCCTCTCCCTCCTCCTCAAGTCTGAAATGGCCTCTTCTGATTAGCTGAATGAGTCTGAATTAACCTGGGAGAGGGAAGCCACTCCTACCTGCAGCTCTAAAAGGTTACCTGGTTCTCTCTGCTTCTGAGAAATTGAGACAGCCTCTTAGAGCTACCAAGCACAGAAAAGGTAATGACTCCCAGGTTTCTTCCTTCCTCTCAACATGGTCTGTGTTTGCCTCCAGATGGTGGAGGAGGCTTGGATTCTCCCAACACCTCTTTCTCGGACAGCCCTGCTATCTTTGGGAGGATTCTCTGTCTCTGGGTTGGTTATCTGCCCCTGAATGCCAGCCATTCTGCATATCAAAAATCCTTTCTCCGACGAGGGGAAAGAAGGCCCTCTGTGGCTGCAGCACCCCCAAGGAGCCTACCCTCCTGTTTTCCCAGTGCATCCCAGTGTCCTCCCTTCTCTCTCACACACACACACACACACACACACGCCTGCTTTTTCTGTTTTGACCCTGTGACAGGAGAAAAGGCATAAGGCTAACTAACCCTCAGGAGTCCCTTGCTATGACCAGCCTCGCCACCTCCCAGCATCCTGGCCCACTCTGGATTCGACCAGATGATCTTTTCTAAGTTGTTGACAGAGGGCTGATCCACTTAAGCAATTCTAATTGCAGGCGGCATTGGCTGCCCTGCCAGCGGCTGCTCTTGACAGGAGCTCTCATCAGTGAGATGGTGCGTGTCAGTGAGCGCTCGTCTATTTCAATATTCCCCCATTTACCTTATTAACACGTTCAAACGATCTTCCCAGACAGGGCAGCTGGCCAGGACCCACGCAACCCAAAGCGGGTCACAACAGATCAAACAAAGCTGGAGGAAATGCCCAGGCTGCAAAATCGCTTTGTGGTAGGACTTTTATCTTTAGGAAAAGGAGGATGAGGCTTGGAGTCGCAAACCGGGAGTGCATTACCCCATATTTCTTCCTCTGCAGTCCAGACAAATGTTAGATTGGAGGCGGTTTGACCTCTTTTTTTAATGGTATTTGTTAAGCACTTACTGTGTGCCAGGCACTGTACTAAGCACTGGGGTAGATTCAAAGTAGTCAGGTTGGACACAGTCCCTGTTCCACATGGGGCTCATAGTATTAATCCCCATTTTCCAGATGAGGTAACTGAGGCACAAAGGAAGTGAAATGACTTGCCCAAGGTCACACAGCAGACAAGTGGTAGAGCCAGGATTAGAACCCAACTTCTTCTGAATAATAATAGTAATAATGATTGTATTTGTTAAGCGCTTACTATGTGCCAAGCACTATTCTAAGCTCTGGTAGATACAGGATAATCGGGTTGTCCCACATGGGGCTCACACTTTTAATCCCCATTTTACAGATGAGGTAACTGAGGCACAGAGAAGTTAAGTGACTTGCCCAAGGTTACATAGCAGACAAGTGGCAGAGTCAGGATTAGAACCCAGGACCTTCTGACTCCCAGCCCAGGCTCTTGCCACTAAGCGACACGGCTTCTCTGCTTCTCTGAATCCCAAGCCCATCCTCTATCCACTAGGCCACACTGCTTCTCATTGTAAGAAAGAGTTGTATATGAACAAAGGCATTTTTATCCCCCCTCAGGAGGGAAACTCCAATTTGGGGCTTAAAGATCTAGTCAGTGATCAATAATGTGCTCAGTCCTATGTCCAGGCAGAAGTTAGCTGGGGGAGTCTGGCAGGTGGGCACTGGGGAGGTGGAGATATGGGGTTCAGGACATGGGATGGGACTGCAGCAGGTGGTTGCACTGGTTCACTCAATCAATCCATGTTATTTATTGAGCACTTATTGTGTGTGGAACACTGTACTAAATACTTGGGAGAGCACACTATAATAGAGTTGGTAGACGTGACCAATAAATTCCTCGGTGGTATATACTGAGCCCTTATAATTTGCAGAGCACTGTACTAAGTACTTGGGAGAGTACAGTACAATAGAACCTTGTATCTACCCCAGCGCTTAGAACAATGCTTTGCATGTAGTAAGTGCTTAAGAAATACCATCATTATTATTAATAGAATTAGCTAACACTTTCCCTGCCCATAATGAGCTTGTAGTCCAGAGGGGGAGACAGACAATATAAACAAATAATTTATAATATATATTTTAAAGATATGTACATAAGTGCTGTGGGGCTGAGGGTGGAGCAAATATCAAATATCCAAGCGTCACAGTACCAAATACATTTGCAGAAGGAAGAGTGAGCTGGGGAAAAATTGGGGAAGGCTTCCTGGAGAAGATATGACCTGATTATGTGATCCCTGACCAAGAGGAGATTACCATCTATAGAAAGAGACAGTAATATAGAAGCATCATGGCCTAGTGGATAAAGCATAGGCCTGGCAATCAGAAGGTCCTGGGTTCTAATCCTTACTCCACAATTTGTCTGCTGTGTGACTTTGGGCAAGTCACTCAACTTCCCTGTGCCCCAGTTATCTTGTCTATAAAATGGGGATTAAGGCTGTGAGCCCCATGTGGGACACGGACTGTGTCCAACTTGATTTAATTGTATCTCATTCAGTGTTTACTACAGTGCCTGGCACATAGTAAACACTTAAATATCATTGAAAAATAGATTACAGAGAGGGGAAATACTAGAGTATAAGGATATCAATCAATTAATGATATTTGAGCACATAATAATAATAATAATTGTGGTATTTGTTAAGTGCTTACTATGTGTGAGGCACTGTGCTGGATACTAACAAATAGGGTTGGACACAATTCCTCTACTACATGGGGCTCACAGTCTCAAACCCCATTTTACAGGTGAGGTAGCTGAGGCCCAGAGAAGTGAAGTGACTTGCCCAAAATCACACAGTGAACAAGTGGTGGAGCTGGAATTAGAACCCACAATGTTCTGACTCTCAGGCCCGTGCTCTATCCCCTATACCATCCTGTTTCCCTGAGTAAAGAGCACTGTATTAAGTGCCTGGGAGAGTATAACAGACTTGGTTGACACAAGCTTACCATCTTGTACATAAATTGTATGAACAGAGCCACTTTGTACAAGGGTCCTGAGATTGTATTCAAGGGGGGGTATTGGTTCTCTCTTGACAAACGGTTCTCAGTCAATCCATCCATCAATCAATCAGGCTTACTGTGTGAAAAGCATTAGACTAAGCCCTTGGGAGAATGCAATAGAGTTGGCAGATACAATCCCTGCTCACAGTCTCCTGACACTGTCATCATCATTAAATGGGATTTATCCCCCTGCTTACATTGACCTAGGGGCAGAACAAACTCAATTGCCCTCTCACTTCTCAGGAGTAACATTCTATACCACTACATTTCTGTGTGTGTCTGTATGGCAGTGTGTTTGTCTGGTTGTGTGGGTGTGTGTCAGTGAGGGTGAATGGGTGGGGGTGTGCAGACACATATGGAAAATAAGTGCACACACATGCTCCTTGAGCATATGCTTTTTCTCCTACTCTTTTCCAGAATTTAAAGCATTTCAGGCTAGAGCAATTGAGAGCAGAAACCACTTGCGGTGTGTGGGAGGGGGAGATGAAGCTGGAAAAAGATTCAGAAGCCTGTCGGACTTAAGGGTTTCCCAAGCTGTACTGTGCTGAGTGAAGCCCCTCATTCTCTGAGGAGCTGGCACAGTGCTGTTTTGGGGGTCTTGGGGCAGCTTTGGGTAAAGCCAATCCTCTTGCCCACAACCCACCAAGCACACCTTTAGGCTTTTTCACCAAAGGAAATGTCCCAGGAGTGAATGGCAGCATGGCCAAGGGTCCTGAAGTTCATTGACAAACATGGACCAAAACTTTGTTTGTTTGTGTTATGGTATTTGTTAAGTACTTACTATGTGCCAGGCACTGTTCTAAGCCAGGGTAGATAACAAAGTTTTCAGGTTAGACACAGTCCCTGTACCACATAGGGCTCACAGTCTTAATCCCCATTTTACAGATGAGGTAACTGAAGCACGGAGAAATTTAGTGACTTGCCCAAGGCCACACAGCAGAGCAGTGACAGAGTTGGGATTAGAACCCAGGTCCTTCTGACTTTCAGGCCCATGCTCTATCCACAAGTCCATGCTGCTTTCTGGTTTCCGGGCGCCCATTTCACCCAGCAAAACCAATTTGCTTTTCAGAGCAAGTGCCTTATCTGTAGTGAAGACAGACAGAAAAGTGCTATGGTCAAAATACTCTAAGCGGTCTTTGTAAACCCAAGGCTACATGGAGTTTGGACTTATATAATGTCCGCCTCTTGGGAGACGTTTTGTGAAAATCATTCAATATATCCAGACTGACCGACAAGTCCACAGTCCAAGATGCAGATGAGCTGAATTGAAACGCTCCATTGCAGTACTCTGGTAGATACAGACAAAATAGGACAAAAGGGAGGGACAATGGTGACTGGTGGAAAGGTTGGGGTGGGGCTGGGGAGTCTTTTCAGGGTTTTTTTTCCAGGCTGTACTCATATTTTCTTACATCTGCAGCCTCCCTGGAGTCTTTATTCCCTGAGATGAAGCTCATCAAAAGGAGCAGTCTGGAATTGGGAAGAGAAGAATCAATCAATCCATCAATGGTATTTATTGAGCACTTACTGTGTGCAGAGCACTGTACTAAGTGTGGGAGACTATGATATAACAAACTTGGTAGACACGTTCCCTCACCACAGTGAGCTTACAGTCTGGCGGGGAGACAGGCTTTAGTATAAATTTCTAAATTATGGCCATGTACATAAGTGCTGTGGGGCAGAGAGAGGGGTGAATAGTGATGCAGAGGGAGTGGGAGAAGAGGAAATGAGGGCTTAGTCAGGGAAGGCCACATGGAGGAAATGTGCCTTCAATAAGGCTTTGAAGGTGGGGAAAGAGAGAAAAAGAAATGCCCTACCCAGGTTCGCTCTGCCCAAACTCACTAGCCCTGGGAAGCAGTATTCCCTGCTTGTAAGCAGGGTTAGAGGATCAGCATCCACTGGATCCAATCTACTGGGGGAGGGCAGTGAGTATGGGAAAGGAACAGTTGGTTCATTTTAAGAGATGGCAGAAGTGTGCCTCAGAGAGAAGTGAAATCACATGTGCCCAAGCTAATGAAGAGGCTCTAGAGCAGTGGAAAATGGGAAATTGCAGTCTTTCCCTGAAGAGACAAAGAATGTCTACATTACTTTACCAGATCTACAAATTACTTGAGAAACTATTGCCCCCACCTCCTCCCACCCCAACTTTTCAAACTCAGCCAAAGGCCCATACACACATCTACACACACACACACACACACACATACACACACACGCGCACACTTTTTATGGTACTTGTTAAGCTCTTACTATGTGTCAAGCACTGTTCTAAGCGCTGGGGTAGATACAAGTTAATCAGGTGGGATACAGTCCCTTGTTCCACTTAGGGCTCACAGTCTAAGTAGTGGGGAGAGCAGATATTGAATCCCCGTTTTACAAATGAGGAAACAGGCACAGGCACAGCAATGACTTGCTTAAGGACACACAGCAGTCAAGTGGCGGAGCCGGGAATAGAACCCCAATCCTTTGACTCCTAGACCCGCTTGGTTTCCAAGAGGCCACACTGCTTTCCAATAGGGCTAGATCCATTTTCCCAGCCCAGCATCCGACTGAGAAAAGCAAATTGGTAGAGAGAGGCATTGACTCCAACCTGCATCTCTTCTCACCAACCTCTTGGAAGGCCAAGCTGTTCTCTCCACAGCATTCAGCCCAAATCACAGTGCAGGAGGAGCCAGGAGCCATGCACTGCACCTGCCTTCACCTGCTTTTGAGGCAGACAAATGGCACTGAAGCACTCATCCCCGAGTGTCAAATTGAATTACAAAGCTGACCTACTGCCTTTGTCTGGGGCCGGTAAAAGTGGTACCTTTTCAGCGATCTGTCTTCATTTAGATAGGCCCTGGCCAGATGGATTTCCCTCTTTCAGAAGCTCGGATTCTCCTTCCAAAAGGCCATCTGCACTGCCCCCCAGGATGGAGACCTCAGTACAGGATGGACCTGGTGGAAAAGCTCTGCTCCCAAAAAAAACCCTGAGGAGAACCAGCCATCTTGCCTTTGCTGAAGTGCCTCTTTGTCTTGAATCTTTGAAGGATACTCAAGTTTTGTTTGTTTTCCCTCCTAATTGCAGGCAGCCCAGTAAGGAAGCCTGTAGGGGAGGCATTGGAGACTGCCCAAGATGATGTGGTCTTTCAAAGTGTTCTTTGAATTGTACTGCTCCATTGTCTCTAGATTCTGCATCCTCAGCTGACAGTACAACTCTCCTTTTAAACAGATTGGAAAAACAGCACCTTGGTGGATGGAGAGGCGAAGGAGACAGGAGAGATTCTTCTTTAAGAATGTGCTGGAAAGGAGACAGAATGTTCTTGCACAGCCTTGTAAACAGCCCTAAAGTGTTTTGAAAGTCTCTGTCAATATAAATTACTGTGAAATAAAATGAAAGAGTTGCAAAAGGAGAGCCCAGCTGCAGAAAGGCTGTTTTCAAAATGTTGCCCTGATGTCTACTCTAGCCTTTCAATGGGGTCTGGCATCGCTCTGTCTGCTCAGTCTATTCTTCCACTGCCACTGCGCGCGCACCCCCCCCCCCCCATTTTTTTATGGTCTTTGTTATATGCTTACTATGTGTCAGGCACTGTAATAAGTGTTGGGGTAAATACAAGCTAATCAAGTTGGGCACAGTGCATTTCCCACATGGGGCTCACAATCTTCATCCCCATTTTACACATAAGGTAACTGAGGCACAGAGAATTAAAGTGACTTGTCCAAGGTCGCACAGCAGACCCATGCCCATGCTCTAGCCACTGGGCCAGCTTCTCTCTCTTTCTCACACACCCCCTTCTCTCATTTAATTTCCTCTTTGAATTCAGTTTTATTTCCTTTCTATGGCTGTTTTCTAATAGTTCAGTGAAAAGGTGGGAATTGATTTTCAAGCTACATCTAAATCCAGGGACCAAGTTCAAATCCCGCAGGATGGTATACAAAAACAGGAAGCACTGATGTCCTCCCCCATTGATTAACTAACATTTAAAAAGAGAAGGTAAAGCTAGGAGAATAGGGTCATGTGGTGAAATGAGTAGCGTGCATGTTTAATGCCTGGGCTCCTTATAACTGAGGTCAGTATTGTAAGTTCCTTAGGGGCAGGGATCACATCTAGCAGAGTTCTATTGTACCTTTGATGATAGATCCAAAACAGAAGGCTGTGTCTGTTCTGCCTTCTAGCTACAGTTCCCTGAACTTCTTGTATTTTATTGCCCCTGTCTTCCATTATAGTTTTTGTGTTCTTGTTTCATTCTCTCATTCCCCTACCAGTAATTTATTTTCATGTCTGTCTCCCCTTCTAGACTGTGAACTCCTTGTGGACAGAGTACATCTACCTACTTGACTGTATCTCAAATACCTAGTACAGCAGTTCTCAGCACACAGTAAGTGCTCAAAAATTGATTGGTAGAATCACCCTTCCTTATGTTTCTGTCACCCATTATTCTTAGGTGGTGGCCACTTGGGGACAGAGACCTTGTCAAAGTCTCACCAATGTATTTTTCCCCAGTGCTTAGTGTAGTATAGTGTCTTGCACACAGTAGATGCTTAACAAATGCTATTACTACCACTAGTATTGAAGATGAGACGCAGCGTGGTCTACTGGAAAGAGTACAGGTTCAGGGGCAGATGAAGTAGGTTTTAATCCTTGCTCTGCCACTTGACTGCTGTATGAAGTTGGGCAAGTCACTGAATTTCTCTGTGCCTCAGTTTCCTCATCTGGAAAATTGGGATACATATCCTGTCTCCCTCCACTTTAGGCTCTGTGGGCTCTGTGTGGGACAGGGATTGTGTCTGACTTGATTGAGTTGTATTTACCCCCTGACTTAGTACAGTGCTTGCCACATAGTAAGGCCTTAAATGTAATAGTAATAATCTCCAGAATGGAGACTTCACAACCTCCTTCAGTCACCTGTTCCTGGGTTTCATCATCCTAAAAGTCAGGAATGCCTTCCATGTGGCCAACAAATTTCTCTCCTTTTTTTATTGTAATTGTAAAGCACTTACTTTGTGCCAGGCACTGTATTAATCACTGGGGTAGATACAAAGTAATCTGGTTGGACACAGTCCATGTCCCACATGGGGCTCACAGTCTTAATACCCATTTTACAGATGAGGTAACAGGCACAGAGAAGTTCAGTGACTTGCCCAAGGTCATACAGCAGACAAGAGGTGGAGTGGGATTAGGACTCAGGTCCTGCTGACTCCCAGGCCTGTGCTCTAACCATTAGACAGCACTGCTTCTCATGTCTTTGTTTAAGCCTATGTCCTCTTGGACTACCCTCAGTGGACATGGAGAGTAACTGGCCTCCTTCCTCCCCCCAAAAATTCTTCCAAGATTTGAAAACATTGTCACTACTCAGCCTTCCCTTCTCCAAGCTAAATTTCCCCTATTCCTCTCACATCATTCTTCTTTATAGAACCTATTTCCAACCTTATAGCCATTGCTGACTCCACTGTCTGGACATCTCTTGTTTTCTTTCTACCGTTAAATAGGGTGGCTCAAAATAGGTCCCAATCCACTCAGTGCATAGTACAGTGCTATAGTACAGTGCTTAATACAGAGCTCTAAAATCAATCATATTTATTGAGTATTTACTGTGTGCTGAGCACTGTACTGAGCTCTTGGGAAAGTAGAGTATAACATTTCCTGTCTCCCCCTTTTAGACTGTGAGCCCACTGTTGGGTAGGGACTGTCTCTATATGTTGCCAATTTGTACTTCCCAAGCGCTTAGTACAGTGCTCTGCACACAATAAGCGCTCAATAAATACGATTGATGATGATGATGATTTCCCACCCACAACGAGCTTACAGTCTAGAGGGGGAGAGAGACATTAATATAGATAAATAAATTACAGATATGTACATAAATGCTGCAGGGAGGAGGGAGGGGTACGTAATTGTGCATAAATATTAAGCACAATAAGTACTTAATAAATGCTATTATTACTAGTCAGTAAGGTCTGACAAGTGTGAGTTTAAAAGAGGGTTATTGCCCAGCTTGGGCAGATTCAGATTCCTCTTGCTTCACCTTAGAATCAAGTTGGATTTTTTTTAATGGTAACATCACATGCAACAGCAGCAACAGTAGCAACATGTATAGAGCTCCTATTGAGCGGGATCAGGAAGTCAGAAGACCTGGGTTCTATTCCTGGCTCTGCTACTTGCCTGCTGTGTGACCTGGACAAATCTCCTTCGGCTTCAAGGCTGTCCATCACCTCGCCCCCTCACCTCACCTCCCTTCTCTCCTTCTACAGCCCAGCCCACACCCTCCGCTCCTCTGCTGCTAACCTCCTCACTATAACTCGTTCTCACCTGTCCCGCCATGGACCCCTGGCCCACATCCTTCCCCTGGCCTGGAATGCCCTCCCTCCATGCATCTGCCAAACTAGCTCTCTTCCTCCCTTCAAAGCCCTACTGAGAGCTCACCTCCTCCAGGAGGCCTTCCCAGACTGAGCCTCCTCCTTCCTCTCCCCCTCTTCCCCCTCCCCATCGCCTTACCTCCTTCCCCTCCCCACAGCACTTGTATATATTTGTACAGATTTATTACTCTATTTTACTTGTACATATTTACTACTCTATTAATTTTGTTATTGATGTACATATAGCTGTAATTCTATTTATTCTGACGGTTTTGACACCTGTCTACATGTTTTGTTTTGTTGTCTGTCTCCCCCTTCTAGACTGTGAGCCCGTTTTTGGGTAGAGACCGTCTCTATATATTGCCGACTTGTACTTCCCAAGCGCTTAGTACAGTGCTCTGCACACAATAAGTGCTCAATAAGTATGATTGAATGAATGAATGAATGAATCCCCTAACTTGGCTGTGCATCCATTTTCTCATCTGTAAAATGTGGCCAAAATATCTGTTCTCCCTCTGTCTTCAGCTGTGGGCCCAGGACTGTGTCCGATCTGATTATCTTGTATCTCCTCCACTACTTAGTACAAGGCTTGGTAAATAGTAAGCATTTGATAAGCTTTATTATTATTACTATTATTATATGGGCACTGTTCCAGGCACTGAAAACCCTGTCTAGCCAACCGGTCTGGTCCTATGCTGCCCTTGCTCATATTACCTCATCACCTATTATCCTCATTACTTCCTTGATCCCCATCTGCTTGCCTTCCCCTGAAATCCTCTCTTCTCCTGGATGGAACAGTGGAGTGAATTCACTGCTGTCCTACTTGCACTGCATCTCTCATCCAGGGAGACCCTGACACACCCCTTCCCCTTATAGTAGGGACAAAAATCTCCATGAGCAGCCATGGCATGCAGTAAGAAGTTTGAGAAGCACTGCTCTACTGTCAACCTTCCCCCTTTCCTTTTCCCCATAATTAATAATTACGGTACTTGTTAAGCGCTTATTATGTGCCAAGCATTATTCTAAGTGCCGGGGTAGATACAAGCTAATCAGGTCAGACACAGTCCTTGGACACATGGGGCTCACACTGTTAATCCCCGTTTTACAGATGAGGGAACCAAGGCACAGAAAAGTGAAGTGACTTGTCCAAGGTGACATAGCAGACAAGAGGCGGAGTCAGGATTGGAACCCAGGTCCTTCGGACTCCCAGGCCTGTGCTCTATCCACTAAGCCATACTGCTTCCCCTGTCCCCCTCCCCATCTCAGGAGTGTTTCCCACTCATGGTGGAGCCCCCGATCTATGCTGATGTAGCCTCACATGGCCCAGAGCCAGCCCGAGTTGACTGCGCACCTCACAGGTCCTAAACTTGACCCATCACACACTATGCTTTCAGTCTGCCCCCGCTGGGCCCCCAATAAACTTCTGGAGGGGCAGAGAGCTGTGGCTTCCCTGTAGGCCGAATTTCCTCCCCAGTGAGCCAATGCAGACTCTCACACAGGTACAGCAACATGCATTATAACCACAACAACTGTGGAATATGTCAAGCACCAACTATGCGCTAAGAATGGGGATAGATTCCATTCAATCTTGCATTTTCTCCTGCCTTCAAGACATATACTTGGATATCCCACCAACAGATCATAATAAACATGTCCCAAACTGAACTCCTTATCTTCCAACCTAAACCCTGTCCTCCCACTTTCCCATAACTGTAGATAACACCCTTATACTACTAACCTCATAAGCCGTACCTTGGCATTGTTCTCGATTCACCTCTCTCATTCTACCCACGTATTCAATCTGTCACCAAATCCTGTTGGTCCTACCTTCGCAACATTGCTAAAATCCTCCCTTCCTCTCCATCCAAACTGCAACCACGCTGATCCAAGAACTTATCCTAACCCGTCTTGACTACTGCATCTGCCTCCTCACTGATCTCCAGGCCTCCTGTCTCTCCCCACTCCAATTCATAGTTCACTCTGCTGCCGGGATCATTTTTCTACAAAAATGTTCAGGCCATGTCTCCCAGCTCCTCAAGAACTTTCAGAGGCTGCCCATCCACCTTCACATCAAACATAAACTCCTTACCATCGGCTTTAAAGCACTCAATCAGCTTGCCCCCCCCGACCTCACCTCGCTAATCTCCTACTACAGCCCAACCCGCACACTCCACTCCTCTAGCACCAGCACATTTCTCTGCACACCATGCCCGATCTCATCTTTCTCACTGCCACCTCTCTCCCGTGTCATCCCCCTAGCCTACAGAGCCCATTGTTGGGTAGGGACCGTCTCTATATGTTGCCAACTTGTACTTCCCAAGCGCCTAGTACAGTGCTCTGCACACAGTAAGTGCTCAATAAATATGATTGAATGAATGAACACCTTCCCCATCCATATGTACCAGACCATCACTCTCTCCACCTTCAAGGCATTGCTAAGGTCACATCTCCTCCAAGTGGCCTTTGCCATTAGGCTTTCTGTTCCCTGGCTCACTCTCCCTTCTGCATCATCTATGCACCTCAATCTGTGACTGTGGACACCTGATAGTCTCCCCACCATCAACCCCACAGCACTTATATACATATGTTTAAATTGCATTTTATAAACCACTCTTTCATATTAATGTCTGTCTTCCCCTTTAGACTGTAAGCGCATTTTGGGCAGGGAACGTTTCTGCTAATTCTGTTGTAGTGTACTCTCCCAAGCACTTAGTACATTTCTCTGCACATAGTAAGTGCTCAATAAATGGAACTGATTGATCAATTGATCGTATCAGATCAGACCCAATCCCTGTCTTGTCCAACATGGTGCTCTCAGTCTACCTAGCTCTAGCTAAAGCTGAGATGGGCTGGACTAATGCTCTGAAAAGTTGAAGTAGTAGAGAAGCAGCAGGGCTAGTGGAAAAAGCATGAGCTTGGGGGTCAGAGGATCTGGGTTCTAATCCTGGCTCTGCCATGAAACCTCAGGCAAGCCACTTCGGTTCTCTGTGCCTCAGTTCCCTCATCTGCAAAATGGGAATTCAATACCTTTTCTCCCTTCTACTTGGATTATGAGCCCCATGTGGGACCTGATGGACTTCTATCTACCCCAGCACATAGAAGAGTGCTTGACACAGAATAAGCACTTAAATACCACAATCATTATTATTACAAGCATTGTTGGCAGGGAATGTATCTATCAACTCTATTATATTGTACCCTCCCAAGAACTTAGTAAGGTGCTCTGCACACAGTAATCATTCAATAAATACCATGGATTAATAGATTAATCGCTTAGAGAACTGTAATAATAATAATAATAATAATAATGTTGGTATTTGTTAAGTGCTTACTATGTGCCGAGCACTGTTCTAAGCGCTGGGGTAGATACAAGGTAATCAGATTGTCCCACGTGGGGCTCACAGCCTTCATCCCTACTTTACAGATGAGGGAACTGAGGCTCAGAGAAGTTAAGTGACTTGCCCAAGGTCACACAGCTGACAAGTGGCGGGGCCAGGACTTGAACCCACGACCTCTGACTCCAAAGCCCGTGCTCTTTCCACTGAACCACACTGCTAAGCACTGGGAGAGAATACCACTGGGATTTAGGCTCTTGCAGGGCATTGCACCTTGGATTGCAGGTCAATCCACCCAGGACCATGGCAGTGGGTGGCAACGGAGCTAAGAACAGATCTCCTTCTCATTATCCCCATTATCAAGCATCGCATAGTAATAATAATAATAACAATAACAATAGCATTTATTAAGCACTATGTGCAAAGCACTGTTCTAAGCGCTGGGGAGGTTACAAAGTGATCAGGTTGTCCCACGTGGGGCTCACAGTCTTCATTTCCATTTTCCAGATGAGGTAACTGAGGCACAGAGAAGTGAAGTGGCTTGACCAAAGTCACACAACTGGAGGAGTCAGGATTTGAACACATGACCTCTGACTCCAAAGCCTGTGCTCTTTCCACTGGTGTAGTGGATGGAGCATGACTTGGGAGTCAGAAGGACATGGGTTCTAATCCCAGCTCTACCACCTGCCTGCAAGTCCCTTCACTTCTCTGTGCCTCAGTTACCTCATCTGTAAAATGGGGATTGAGACTGTGAGCCCCACGTGGGGCAGGGATTGTGTCCAACACAATTTACTTGTATCTACCCCAGTACTTAGTATGGTGCCCAGTATATAGTGAGCGCTTAACAAATACCATGATTATTAAATACCCCAGAGCCCCTGGTGCTGTCTGGGTTCTTTCTAGGGTGTTTTCAGGTTGACAGAAGGTTTTCCATAAAGTTGAAGAGGCAATTTAAATCCCTTATACCATTTGCTGGGCAACGTCTCTTGCTCCACCCTCACAGTTAAAAATATCAACCCAAAATAGAGCCTAGAAATAGTCACTAAGTCCCAGGATGTCATTTAACCTGCAAGGCGAGGAAGGTGGAGAGAAATGTTCCAGGCCTTAATTTGTAGCTCGAGTTGTGAAGGAAGCCAAAGGGGGGAAGTTGCCCCTCCCAGCCCACACCAAATATTGTTCCTAAAGAGAAATCTGAAGCATTTTCACGCCAGTCTTCATGAGGCCCCCGGAGAAGAAGGCTATCTGCTCAGCTCGCGGGAAGTGTTTCGCCTGAAGTCTGCTGCTGTCAGCATTTTAGAAATCTGACACTATGGACCGTTCAAAAGACCAGAGTCAACCTGCCAGCAAATCAGGAGGCTGCCAAGTCGTCCACCCCTCTCTGTTCCCTCTGAGGGGGAGACGCAGGGATCTGCTCAATGGCTCATCAGCCAGGAGCCAAAAGAACGTGCAAAACCACAGGTCTAAGTTATTTCACTCTCCAAACCATCGAGAGAGAGAGAGACAGGAGAGAGAGAAGGGGGTAAAGAGAAAGAGAAAAGGAGAGAGAAATAATATGGATTTATTTCAAAGCTTTCTTTGAAAAATTGAAATCGGCAATCATACTAATTATTTTGATGTGCTGTCCTACACATTTAAACTATAGATTTATTGTGATTACATAGAAATGCTTTGCAGTGTATTAGACGAATCCTCCAAATGATTCTTCAGAATCAGGCCTCCTGGGATTAATTAGCTAATGTATATAGAGTAAGACAGTTTCTTTTAGAAGATATTTCCAAATGACTTTCTTTGAACAATGTTTTTGTGGGTTTGTTTCGTTTTTTGAAATGGTATTTGTTAAACTCTTACTATGTGTCAGACACTATTCTGGGGCAGATAAAACTAATCAGGTTGGACAGAGTCCGTGTCCCACTTGGGGGTTACAGTCTTAATCCCCATTTTACAGAAGAGGCAACTGAGGCACACTGAGTGAAGTAAAGTGACTTGCCCAACATCAAACAGCAGACAAGCGGCGGAGCCGGGATTAGAACCCAGGTCCTCTTTCCCAGTGCTCCTTCCACTAGGCAACTAGGCCACACTGCTTCTCATCCATACACAATTGATTTGTTCCAGGTAAACTACACACAAGGTGAAACTTCTCATTTTAGACTATGTCTGGGGACACTCTCTTTCTGAAAAAAGATTTGAAGTGAGAAGCAGTGTGGTCCAGTGGATAGAGCACAGGCCTAGGAGTCAGAAGGACCTGTGTTGAGATCAAGGTACAGTGAGAAGGTTAGCATTGGAGGAGTCAAATGTCTGGGCTGGGTGATAGGAGGACAGTAGCAAGGTGACGTAGGACGGGGCAAGGTGATTGAGTGCTTGGAGCCAATGGTGAGGTGTTTTTGTTTGATGTGGAGGTGGATGGACAACCACTGAAGTTTTTTGAGGAGTGGGGACACGTGTCCTGAATGTTTTTGTAAAAAAAAAAATGATCTGGGCAGCAGAGTGGACCTCATTTTGAGAATTTATCTCTAGAGGAAACCGAGATATGAGAAAGAAGAGATTTGAAACACCAGTACAGGGTGAAAATAAATGCAACAGGAGGCCTGGGCCCTGCGAGAAATCAATCCAAAGAGGCAGCAGGGGATGAATTGAAGTGGCATAACCTAGTGGATAAAGCACCGGCCCTGGAGTCAGAAGGATCCAGGTTCTAATCTGAGCCCTGCTACTTGTGTACTGTGTGACCTTGGGCAAGTCATTTCACTGGGCCTCAGTCATCTCATCTGTAAAGTGGGGATTAAGACCGTGAGCCCCATGTGGGATATGGACTGTGTCCATAGATGTAAGATGTAGATCTTACATCTACTCCAAATCTTAGAAAAGTTTCTGAAACATAGTAAGTACTTAAATACCATCATTATTATTGTTATGGGGGCATCTTGGTATTTATCTGGTTACCTTTGCAGTAAAATGAATGTTTTGCCCTTTAGGACATTAATCTCTACGTGGCTTGTCCAGTAGTGACACAGAAGTTGGCACTAATCTCCAGAAACTTTGCCCCTGAAAGTGCCATCCTGTAGTCTGGCAGCCTAGGAATTTTCCTGGATTTCTTTGTTGAGACAGTCTTCCCCCCTCCAAAATAATGTTTTTATGTAAGAATGGGGAATGAAAGAAACTGAAAAATAAGAAGGACATGGCTAATACAATTCCCCTAGGGGAGTTCAAGAAGAGTAGCCCTAAAATAGAGTAAAGAAGTCCTAGAATTGTGTTGGAATGATGAAGGCCTGACCTGGTGTATACAGCTGAACTCCCAAGGCTTCTTGCTTACAAAGCCAAGGTGAAAAACAGGAGGGTTTGGGCTTTTGAGGGAGGGAAAAACAAACTAGTGACATCTTCATTAAGGAAGCAGCATAGCTTAGTGGAGAAAACATGGGCCTGGGAGCCAGAGAACTTGGGTTCTAATCCTGGTTCTGCCACTTGCCCGCTGTGTGACCTTGGGTAAGTCACTTGATTTCTCTATCCTTCAGTTTCCTCAACTGTAAAATGAGGATTCAAAACCTCTTCTCCCTCTTACTTGACTGTGAACCCCACGTGGGACACATTTTCATGGACTGGAAAATGTCTTTAGAAATAAAAAAACCTCACAGAAGTAACAATCAGCACTTGCTCCAGTTGACTATGACTAGAGATGAGCCGAAAGGGAAAAACCAGGGGGCTAATTGCAAATTGTAAATTTCACCCAGGACTATGGAACTCAAAGACCAAAAGGATCCAGAAACATATTTGGCTGCGTTTCTGTGCCTTAACAAGGCAGCTTGTAAGCCCAGCAAGTAGAAAATCCATTCAGTAGAAAAACCAAAATCGATCTACCATTTCATTAACAAGGTGGGGAAAATGATTGAGGAGGGGCTGAATAATATACTAGTTGGTGTCCCTGGGCTGTTGAGGAAGTCCTCAACCTGGAGCTCTCCAGCAATTTGGTGCTTCCCAGTAGAAACTGTTACCTCGGTATTGGCAGGGGACAGGTCGGGCTAATTGTTAGAGAAGCACTGTGGCTCAGTGGAAAGAGCCTGGGCTTGGGAGCCAGAGGTCATGGGTTCTAATCCCGGCTCTGCCACTTGTCTGCTGTATGACTTTGGGCAAGTCACTTAAATTCTCTGTGCTTCAGTTCCCTCATCTGTAAAATGGGGATTGAGACTGTGAGCCCCTCGTGGGACACCCTAATCACCTTGTATACCCCCCAGTGCTTTGCACACAGTAAGCGCTTAACAAATACCATTATTATTATTATTATTATTATTATTATTAATTGTTATATTGTACTTTCCCAGTCACACTCAAGTACCATTGATTGACAGTTGATGGACTACAGGAAGCACTTTGCCTTTGATTCCTTTCTCCCCCCTACTTCATTCCCCAGAATGATTTAAGCTCCCATAAGCTAGGTTCCGTTCACTAGCCTCACTTTGCCAAGCTCCCATATGCTGTGCCTTGTCTCCCATCAGGCAACAGAATGCTAGAAAAGCAGCATGACATACTGCATAGAGCATAGGCCTGGCAGTCAGAAGGTCATGGGTTCTTATCCCAGTTCTGCCATTTGTCTGCTGCATGACCTTGGGTAAGTCACTTCACTGCCTTAGTTACCTCATCTGTAAAATGGGGACTGAGACTGAGAGCCCTGTGTGGGACAGGGACTGTATCCCATCTGATTCGCTTGTAACCACCCCAGTGCTTAGTTCAGTGCCTGGCACATAGCGAGTGCTTAATACCACAATTATTATTATTATTATCTCCTCTGTAAAATGGGGATTAAGACTGTGAGACCCACGTGGGACAACCTGATTACCTCGTACCTATCCCAGGGCTTAGAACAGTGCCTGGCACACAGTAAGCACTAAACAAATACCATAGTTATTTATTTATTTATTATTATTATTCAGAATCAGTACTTGTTGCATGCTTCCACATAGCCTCACATTTTCAGAAGTCCCTCCCATATCATACGTATTTTCATACCTTGACACTCTTGTTTCCTCCTGCATGGAATTTACTTCTCTGGATTATAAACCCCTGCAGGGCAGGGATCATGTCTAACTCCACTGTACTCTCCCAAAGTGCTTAGGACAGTGCTCCGCACCTAGTTAGCACTCAATTAGAACAGTGCTTTGCACATAGTAAGTGCTTAACAAATACCATTTAAAAAATTAATACTATGGATTAGGAGCCACTGAGCTACAGAATCCAAAAGATTGAGAAAAAGAACTAGGAATGACTGACTTTAAGAAAGAAATAAAGTGGAGGGGGGGGGAGTAAAATCACTTTTAAGTGTGTTAAACTCTTCTAAGAGCTTAGTACAGTGTTCTCTGGACAAAATAAGTACTCAACAAATATTACCGATTAATTGGAAGTGTTCTGTTGGGGTGGGACTAACTTCCATCTAGAAACTTGGCCACAAACAGGCAGTTGGAACTGGGATTAGATAGGCAATGAGAATACTAGGGGCAAGCTTCAGGAGACCAATCAGTCAATCATTTGTATTTATTGAGCACTTACTGTGCACAGAGCACTAAACTAAGCACTTAGGAGAGTACAAGATAACAGAGATATGACAGCCCCTCTAGACTGAAAGCTCCTTGTGGGCAGGGAATGTTCTACCAACTTTGGTATACTGTACTCTCCTAAATGCTTAGTAAATGCAGAGCACATGCAACTGATCAATTTTTTGATTAGGATAGAGCTGCTACAGTTTTCCAGTCACCTTATTCATCTGGCCGAAAGGCCAGGGCGTTAATATCCTCTATAGGTGGGGAGGGGGAAGGGGAAGGGCGGTTGGGGGAAGAGAGAGAGAGAGAGAGAGGAGAGAGATGCAGTGGGGGGATTATGTCTGGGTGTGTATTAAAATCCACATTCATCCGTTCAAAGACTGGAATAACCAAAACGACACTAATTTCAGCACTGAAGATTCTGGTTCCCCTAAAGAAAAAAAGGTCTGTTTTTCTTAGTTGAATCCTCTGGGACTGTATTTGCATCTCCTTAAAGTGATTGGAAGTGTCACAGAGTAGAATGTGGTGCCCTAAATGGTGGTTTCTCTTGCCCAATGTCCAAAGCTTTGGCATAGATTTGAGAGACTCAAGGGCTTCCTGTCACTCCTTGTTTAGAATGTGGGGCATCTTAAGAGAATTGGGGGAGACAAGAAGGAAATTCAGTCCTAAGAAAAGCTGGTGCTTGCTACAGGCCTCAACAATTCAAACCACCAGTATGCCCTAATCCTAGAAGCTTTCTATGGAGAAAAAACACATCTACCCCTCCAAGTCCCCCATCTCAAAAACTCCCAGACAACTGGATCGAGATATTCACAGGGATGATGGGTAGGCTTGAAGAAATTTCTTCTTGACCTTTGCAGGCTATTAGCATTGCATGAAGCAAGAGGCAAGGACACTAGAGTTCTCTGAGAGCCACTAATAGAAGATTAGAGCATGCAACATAAACAGTAATAGGAAAACTCATCTAGAATAATCCAAACATTAGAAAATGGAAATCAGGTTTCCAGCTGAGAGCTTTTCCACCCTAGAAAATTGCACAACAACTCTTTTGCAACAATTACAAGTTTCAGAGAAGTCTCCCCAGATGGAACACCACTAAATGCAGAATCCAATTTGGCTGCAAAGCCAGAGGCTTCTGGAGAGAATGAGTTGTCAATCAATCAATCAATGGCATTTATTGAGCACTTACTTTGTGTAGAGCACTGTACTAAGCACTTGGGGGAGAATAAGACAACAGATTTGTTAGTCACATTGCCTACCCACAACAAGCTTACAGTTGCGAGCAGGATACAGATATTAATACAAATAAATTATAAATATGTGCATTAGTGCTATGGGTCTGAGGGTGGGGAGAATAGCAAGTGCTTAAAGAATACAGATCCAAGGACATAGGTGACGTAGAATTGAGAGGAAATTGGGGAAAAGAAGTTTGTAACGTATATAGTGCTGTCTCTGGGCACAACCCAATTACCTAGGTCTCCTGGCTACTGGAGGAGATTACTGTCATATATCAATATTTAATGCATGACATCAGCTGAAAAGCAGGCACCCTCCATCTTTTTTATGGTATTTGTTAAGTGCTTATTATGTGCCAGGCACTGTACTAATCACTGGGGCAGATGCAATCAAATCAAGTTGGACACAATTCCTGTCCCACACAGGGCTCACACTCTTAATCCCCATATTTACAGATGAGGTAACAAGCACAGGGAAGTGAGGTGACTTGCCCCAGGTCACACAGCAGACAAGTAGCAGAGTCAGGATTAGAACCCAGGTCCTTCTGACTCCCAGGCCCGTGTTCTATCCACTAGGCCAAGTTGCTTCTTTCTGTAATCAGACTTCGCTGGTGGCAATTTGAAGGGGAGTGAATTAAAAGCAGAACATTATGGACGCCCTGAAATGAAGGCAAGAATGGTACCCCCTGCATCAGCTCACTGCTTTCACCTCACCAGTTAGCTCAGGGCTGATTCAGAGCAAGGAGAAGATCTCTCATTGTCAGCAGAAAGAGTAGCAAACTCTACTGGCTTCTTACACTGTGCCAGGTGTCCCATGGGTCATTATGAAAACAGCTCCAAGCCCACTGGAGGCTCTCACTCTACAGGAATCAAAGTTATTTTCTTGTGAATCTATAACTTCTCTGATTCTTCACCCCTTCTCTAATCAGAGCTAAAAGGCTCACCTCAACCATCAGCCAACCTCTGCCTTCAGGCAATAATTACAATTCTGGTATTTGTTAAGCATTTAGCATGTGCCAAGCACTGAACTAAGTGTTGGGGTAGACAGAAGATGATCAGGTCTCACAGGCTAAGTAGGAAGGAGGGTAGGTATTGAATCTTCATTTTGCAGATGAGGGAACAGAAGCACAGAGTTGTTAAGTGACATACCCAAAGTCACACTGCAGACAAATAGCAGAGTTGGGATTAGAACCCTGATCCTCAGCCTCCCAGGAATGGGCTCTTTCCACTAGGCCATGATGCTTCCCTGTAGAACTGCAGTTAGATATCCTCATCTTTCAAGTCCCCTGCAAAGGAGATGCTACAACTTTCCTTGAGAATCTACCTTAATTTCCTTCAGCTCCAACTGGAAAGGATTCCAATTCACCTCTTTACATCAGCTTTAAGGCACTCAATCAGCTCTCTCCCTCCTACCTAACCTCATTGCTCTCCTAATACAACTCAACCCACACACTCTGCTCCTCTAACACCAACCTAATCATTGTACTTCAATCTAGTCTAGCCCGCAAATGCCCCTTGTCAATGTTTTTCCTCTGTCCTGGAATTCCCTCACTGTCTATATTCAACAGTCCACCATTCTCTCTACCTTCAAAAACCCTCTTAATATCACATCTCCTCCAGGGCGCCTTCCCAGACTAAGCCCTTTAACTCCTCTATCTGCCCACCCCTCTGCATCAACTCTGTAATAATAATAGTATTTTTAAGCACTTACTATGTGATAGGTACTGTACTAAGTGCTGAGATGGACACAAACAAATCAGGTTAGACACAGTCCCTGTCCCACATGGGGCTCACAGTCTCAATCCCCATTTTACAAATGAGGTAGCTGAGGTACAAAGAAGTAAAGTGACTTGCCCAAGGTCACACAGCCAACAAGTGGCAAAGCTAGGATTAGAACCCATGGCCTTCTGATTCCCAGGCCTATGCTCTATCCACTATGCCATGCTGCCATCTACCCCTTAAGCACTTTAATACTCACTCTAGCTCCACAATATTAAGGAAATATTCTTATAGTCTACTATGTTCCCTATCCTTAATCTATTTTAATACCAGTCTCCCCCTGTAAATTGTAAATTCCTTATTGGCAGGGATCACATATACCAACTCAGGCTATATTTTCCCAAGCACTTAGTACAGTACTCTGCACACAATAAGCACTCAGTAAATACAACTGATTGATTGATTTTCTTTTGTTCCATTCACAGAGGAGATGGAAAACAGCAGGTCATCATTTCCCTTTCAATAGTTGAGACAATCTTTAAATTATCTCATCGCTGTCTCTTCACCAACCAAAATAATCCCACTTTCCTCCTCCTCCTCGCTTTTATTATTATCATTATTATTGTTATTGCATTTTAAGTGCATTCTATTCACTGGAATAGAGATGAAGTTATGAGATCAGACACAGTCCCTATTACTCATGGAGCTCATGATCTATCTTATCCTGATTTTACAGATGAGGAAACTGAGGCCCAGGAAGTTAAGTGGCCTTCCCAAGGCTACAGCAGATGAGTGGGGAAGCCGGAACTCAGACCCAAATCTCCTGATTCCCACTAAGTCACGCTTCCCAACCTCTCCTTTTCATCCCCTTTAAAATCAGCTTGCCGAAGAACACTAGTAAAATAGACTTTGCTGATAGTCTAGCCTTAGTGCTTCAATTCATTTTTCTCTTGGAAGAAGAAATGAAGCCAGGGAACAGGTTTCAATGACCTACCCTCATTTTCCAAAAGAAACAAACATGTGAAATGAATGTGACTTAACCAATTCCTGAGTTGTTTTTCTTCTCCCAGTGGTGATCATATCTATGCCAAGGTCACAGATGCCTTCAGTGCCTATCAACTGTCTGAAATGCAGAAGGAGTGGAGAGCACCATCACTAGTTAAAAGTTTTATTGATTGAACACAATTGAGAGCAAGTAGTAAAAGTTCTGCTAATGTAGCCCACTTTTTCTTAATGGGTAATCTCAGACACTAGAGTTTGTACGTTAAAGGAGGTTTAGGACAATTTAATAGCTCATAAAATTTTATAGTCCCAGTTGAAATCAGAGTGATAACTCCGGACTGCAAAGCTATAGTTTGCTAAATGTCTCTCATCTATTTTTTTTCTTTTATTGGAAACTAACATCTGCTCTGCTAGAGGAGAAAAGAAATGATCTATTTCCACAGCAGAGGAAAGGGGGCCTGGTTCTGTGTTTTTACATTTACCACTTCAGTGTTTTCCAACAGCGTTTTTACTTGACTAGGACAATTCTCCCTAAAGTCAGAAAAAAGGTGAGATCTGCCCGAGTTGAAGTAGCTCCCCAAATGTACCAAGGTGGAGTCATCCCCACTACACTCTTCAAATAAAGCAACACTGTACTTTGAACATATGTGGTGATTCAGTGGGTCTTACAAGCAAGCAAGAGAGCTTATCCTCTGGCCACTTTATAGATGACTACACTTCTGTCTGGTGTAACAGGAGTTCTCAAAGGTCACAAAATGGCAGTGCCTCAGCCTTCTCAAACAGAGCAGTAGTGGGGGGGAGGGGACACAACAATTTCAGGCATGAAATGCACCCTCACATTGCTGGTAGTGCTACAGTGCCACAAAGAATCTTTCCACACGCTGTGTGGAAAGGGCGGTTACTTAGACATCAATAAATTTCCCCTGCTTAATAAGATTTGTGACTGAGTAGATAGGCAAAACTTATCCATCAATCAATTGTATTTATTGAGCACTTAAGGGTGAAGAACACTGTATTGAATACTTGGGAGAAGACAATATAACAGAGTTGGTAGACATGCTTCCTGCCCACAATGACTTGAGAATGTTCTAAGCCAATGAGGTGTGCAAGACTGAAATTCTTCTAGTGACTGTAGTGGACACATTCTGGACCTGTCTTCAATATTTTTAAATGCTTTGGGAAATTTTTCTCCCCAACCTCCCCTCGACAAGAAACGTAAATCATCTTTCCCCTCATTGAGTTCTCTGGAAGCTAATGAATTTTCTTGTCACGATGCTAATCTCCCACTAAACGACGGAATCCTCTGGAGAATTTCTATGGAGTAGACAGTTCCTGGATCAACTTCATAGAAGAAAAATGAGATTCCCCAAATCCCAACCTACAAATCCTGTTTCAGTGCTGTGAGAAATCAGCCTTTCTTTCCACCTTAGAGATCTTTAATGTGAGATATTTCTGCTTAAGAAGGCCTCTTCTTCTTTATCTTTATCAGTTTTTGCAGACTTTTCCCTCATGCTTTGAAGGGGTGGTAAGCATAAGGAATTTGGGGGGTAAGTTTTGGAAATTAATCTCCACAGGAAGTTGTGCAGGCAGAAAATAGCAATGCCCAAAAGGGGATACTAGACTGTAAGCTTGTTGTGGGCGGGGAATGTGTCTACCAACTTTGTTGAATCGTGCTCTCCCAAGTGCTTACTACAGTGCCCTGCACATGATAAATATCATTGACTGATTGATAAATTCAGGAATGAGAGGTCCTTAATGGGCTACTAGAGGGAAAATTAAGGAATGGAGAAGGGAAAAGTTAGGAACATTTCCATGTTTCACTTGCAAATCCCCCACCTTCAACATCTCCTTCATGCTGGCCCCTCCCTCCTGAAATCTGCCAGACGACAGCTCTTCCCATCTTCAAAGTCTTCCCTCGATCCTGTGATTAACTCTCAACATCTTCATCATATCAATACAACAGCTACACTTAGCAATTATCTATTTTAATCTCGTCCTCAGCATTTATGAATATTGGTGTATTTATTTCAGTACTCAATTGTTTATTCAACAATTTCATCCTGACACATATGCACTACAAACTTTCATAATCTTGTTCTTCCTCCTGCTCCCAATATTTGTAAATAATTTCTTCCTGCATCCCCATTCCCACTGGGTTGTAGGCTCTTGGAAGGCAGAGAATGATGTCTTGTTTCTGCTGAACTCTCCTAAGCCCTTAGTACAGTGCTTTGCACTCAGCAGGCTCAATAATGCCAATGATTGATTGAATACATCACAAAACATGAGGATGGAGGTCAAAAAGGATAATCTTCCTACCATTCCTCTAAAATATCTTGTTGCCATTGCCAAAGACTAATACTGGGCTGGTGGAACTATCTGTCTGATTCAGAAATGACAACACTTGTATTATTCCTCCTTCCCAACTAACAATTAACTTCCCCTCATGAAAACTCACTTCAAATCCCTCCTGTTCTGGGTATGGGTGATGGAGTCTCCAGTTAAGAAAGACAGGTGAGCCCCAGTCCTAAGGGTTCAAGATCAACAACCCATGTGCAGGAATTGATTCAAGTGATAGTGGTTTCTGTGGGGCTAGTTACATTCTTGTTCCTGCCAGCCTCGTTTCTGGGAGTAAGTCCCAATGGGATGCTACAGGCTGGGGAAAGCACCTCCTTCCCCCCTCAAAAAAAAAAAATTGGCATCACTAGCTTCCTCCAAGTCCCTCCTTATTCAAAGAAACAAAATTAGCTAGCCAAATTCTATAGATTTAGATAATAAACTTTCTATAGGCAATGGCTGGTTCTTTCATACATCCTACATTGAAATATTATTTCAATTCACAGAGGACATATTTCATATATGAAACACTGGGTTTCTTTGCAACTCCCAGAGTTGTGGAGTCATTTGTGTTTTCTATAAAGACAGACTAAGAGTAATTGCTGAAAGGGTACCCAAGAGGTGATGTTAAAATGTTGAGTTCCTACTCTGGGTGAATTTTTTGAAAAGAGACATATATATTCAATATACATATTGAAAAGAAAGTTGTTTAACTCTGGTTTCCATGCTCTTTTCAGATTTCAACCCATTTAATTCCACTTTAAGCTTCAAAGAGTTTATGCCCTAAATCTTTTTTCTTTTCAGACTATGTTTACAACTGCAGCAAAATGGAAACCAAATCAATGCCATTATGAACCAAAATTATTCAACATCAAAACCAAATAAGCAAGGGAGAAATATGAACAGTAGCTACAACAGGAAAAATTAAGCAGAAGTTAATTGAGCTGGACAGGTCCTTTGCCAGGCCAAGTGCAAAAGTAGCAATCAATAAATCAGTCAATCAATTTCATTTATTGAACGCTTACTAATGTGTGGAGCACTATACAAAGCACTTGGGAAAGTGCAATAAAACAATATGACAAACATATTCCCTGCCCACAGCAAGCTTACAGTCTAGAGGGGGAGACAGACATTATTATAAATAAGCAGGCATATGTTAATGAAAGGAAACTCAATAAGCTTGAATACTCAGGCTCTGGAAATAGGTAACAAGCAACCTCAGAAGCAGTAGATCATACTTTAGGGCATCTCTAAAACAAGCGGCTATCACTTTGGGATGGTGTCTAAATATAAAATGGTTTGAAACAAGAGATGCTCAATATAGAAAGATGACTGTTGTATACTTCTCAACTTCAAACTAGTCAATGCAGACTTCCAGCATAAGATGTTTGGAGAAGTGGGGCAGGGGAAGGACAGTTGGGTAATTCTGGGCAGTGAACTAGTGGGGGGTCAGAAGCCCAAGCCAAATAGGAGGCATGCCAAGGAGGTATGAACCCAAACTGCCATGGTTAACGCTAACCTACTCTCTGAACCTTATTCTCATCTATGTCATTGCCAACCTCTCACCCAGCTCCTGCCTCTGGTCTGGAATCAACCAATCGTATCTACTGAGTGCTTACTGTGTGCAGAGTACTGTACTAAGCGCTTGGGAAGTACAAGTTGGAATGACCTCCCTCTTCATATCCAATAGACACTTACTCTCCCCCACTTCAAAGCCTCATTGAAGGCATATCTCCTCCCAGAGGCCTTCCCTATGCCCTCATCTCTTTTTCTCCCACTCCCTTTTACGTTGCCCTGATTCATTCCTTTTATTCACCGCCACCTTCAGCCCCACAAGCACTCATGTACAAATCCATAATTGATTTATATTAATGCCTGTCTCCCCCTCGAGACTGTAAGCTCTTTGTGTCTATCAACTCTGTGCATACTACAGTGCTCTACACACAGTAAGCACTCAATAAATAGAATTGAGTGATCGATTGATTGAAAAACACAACCACAAAAGATATCAGTGTCAATCCCTTTTCTGGTTTTGGAAAATGAGACTGGTGCCACCTCAATCATGCACTACCATCAGGCAGGAAGGGCTAGATCTTTTTCAGTTTTCAGAGTGCTGAGCTGTCACCTGGCTAGAGACCCCAGCCCTCAGGACACCCCCCCACCACCACCATTTAAATATCCATCAGAAATGGGCTAGGACTTGTCAGAACAGCCAGTCGCAACATGCTGTGAACTAGCTAAGTAATAGCTAGTGAACGTGAACGTCTTTGCTTTCTCCTCTGTAGAAGAAATGCATTAACACTCTGCTTTCAGAATCCATGGGGCTGGAATTGACCATCTCAGGCCTGAAGAGCAAAGTGAACAAAAAATTAAAAATCTCCTCTGGTGCCGTTTCCCCCATTAATATTATTCATTTGATAGAATAGAAGAAGCGAGAATGGAGAAGCAGAATAGAGAAGCAGCATGGCTCAGTGGAAAGAGCATGCATGGGCTTTGGAGTCAGAGGTCATGGGTTCAAATCCCAGCTCCGCCAAATGTCAGCTTTGGGCAAGTCACTGAACTTCACTGGGCCTCAGTTGTCTCATTTGTAAAATGGGGATTAAGACTGTGAGCCCCCCGTGGGACAACCTGATCACCTTGTAACCTCCCCAGTGCTTCGAACAGTGCTTTGCACATAGTAAGCCCTCAATAAATGCCATTATTATTTTTATTATTTGATCACACATCATTATACAGCTTAAGCTTAGGCTCTTTGCATTTGGTGAGATAGTTTTCTCTTTGCAAGAGACAATATTAAGGTCATTAGAGAATCCTTTGTGGGGAAATAACGCTTCTCCCTTACAGGTGGTCACCCTAATTAGTAATTAGGATAATGTAATATTGAAAATGCAGGACACAAATTTAATTAGTTGTGTTTTATTAGAGTAACTAAGAAGAAGGCCCCCGGACTCCACTGGAAGGAGAGGGATCAATACACAACATCTATTTTCACTAGAAAACAATTGCAGCTGATGGCTGTCGGCGGAGGCCAGCTCTGGCATGATGGAGGGCCTGTCTGCTGAGAACGTTTTCTTCGACAGAAGGGGAAAGGGTCGGCTGGAGCGGGTGGGGGGAAGCAGGAGGGGGCGGGAGAGGGGGAAAAAGTGCAGGGCCTGGTAAATGAATGATCGATATCTCCAGGGAACCTCTGTGTAATCTCAGTTAATGTTACTGAGCAGCTAATGGGAGCTGACACATAGCTATAGGGAGATGGTCCCCATAGCTCAATTAACTAATTATCTTTTGAACCATTCTGACTCAAATGGGAAATAATGGCAGAGGAGCTTTGCTTTTTAATTTAGTTTCCTCTTTTTTTTTTTTGGACATTTGTTTGTTTGTTCAGGCAGAGCTGCTCTCATCACTGCTGCAGCCGCTCAGGTCAGAATGCATCGCTGTTATTTTAGCCAGCTTCCACGCTCCCCTCTGTGAGGGGGCCCTCGCCACGCCCACCATCTGCATGCTGTTAACTTCTTCCAGGCATCTTCTGGTCATGTGTCATCCACCTGCCTGGCTCAGTTTCCAAATTAAAGGATCAATCACTCTTTGCATTGACTGCTTTGTGTTGGGAGCGCAAGTGGGGGTGAGAAGGGGAGAAGGGGGGGGGGTAACAGGAAAGGATGGGAGATGGCGGAGGAAAGGATGGATTCTCTGCCTCTCCCCAAGGGTAAAGGAAACCAAGTCATTCAGTTCTAGCCAGGGGTGGAAGTTAAGGTTGGCTGACTGACTTCTTTATTTTAATTTTATGGTCTTTGTTAAGTGCTTACTGTGTGTCAGCCACTGTAATGAGCACTGGGGTAGATACAGGGTAATAGGGTAGGAGGCAATCTCTGTTCCACATTGGGCTCACAGTCTTACTCCTCATTTTAATAATAATAATAAGAATAAGAATAAGAATAAGAATAATAACAGTACCTGTTAAGCACTATGTGTCAAAAACTGTTCTAAACACTGGTGTAGATATAAATTAATCAGGTCGGACACAGTCCCTGTCCCACATGGGGCTCACACTCTTATTCCCCAGTTTGTAGATGAGGTAACTGAGGCCTCCCCTCTCAGGGTCGCACCTGGAGAGTTTCCAGTACTCTACCAGTCTCGACTTTGAAAGGGAGGGTCAAGCAGAAGCCTACCCATTCCATTCCTAGCTTGGGCAGTGGCTAGCAAGTGGAAGGCCATCTGCAACAAGTCAAAACTCACCTGTGCTGGGCAGCAGCAGCATGGGAGAGAGTCGAGGGTGGAGATTCAGGTTTACTGTGCAGAAGGAGGCAGTGGTAAACTGCTTTCACATTTTGACCAAGAAAACTCTATGGATACACTACCAGAACAATTGCAGATGGAGGTAGGTCGTTCTGGGAGAGATGTGTCCATGACATCGCTATGACCGACACAACTCAACAGCATAAGAAAAACAACAACTGAGGCACAGAGAAGATAAATGACTTGCCCAAAGTCACACAGCAGACACGTGGCAGAGCAGTTTATAGATGAGGTAATTGAAGTACAGAGAAATTAAATGACTTCCCTAAGGTTACACAGCAGACAGGTGGCAGAGCAGGGATTAAAACACAGGTCCTCTGATTTCCAGGCCCATGATTTTTCCACTGGGTCACACTCCCTTGGATATTTAATTTTTCCCTTTGGTTCTTAAATATAGGCTGGATTTCAAATCTGGTCAGAGGTAGGAATGAGGGAGGGTTTTTCTGGATGCTCTTGGAACCAAAGTAGGAGTGATTAAAATCAAACATCCTCTACTGCCAAACATTGTGTTTGTTTCATCTAGACTGCAAGATCCTTGTGGATGGGGGACATGTTTACCAATTTGTTTCTATTGCACTCTTTCCAAATTTTTAGTATAGCGTTCTGCACGCAGTAAGTGATCACTAAACGTGACTGATGATTGTTTGGGATTAAACTGGGCAAATGAGCTTTTTACAGGGCTGGAGAAGCAATCCTTTTCCATCCCTGGAAAAATAGGATTTGTTTTAGTTTATTTTTAAAGCTTCATTTCAAACTATCACACTTGAAGCCAGACCATAAGCCCTTTGAGAGCAGAGATTGTGTCTACTTACCCTATTATAGTCCCCCAAGCATTCTGTACAATGTTCTGCACAGATTAAGTGTTCAATTAATATCATTGGCTGATCAAAGCCCACCTCACCAGAATACCAGTTTGGCTCCAAATTAGAATGCTTTCTAAATGCACCAATGTCTAGGACATTTTCTTTGAATATTGAACTATCCTTTCCCCCAGTGCCTGAGAAAAATGGGGAGCAAGTCCCAAATTCTTACTTATTCAGGAAGAGTTCACCAGGACCATCCTAAGACATGGGTTTCCATGTTTCCGTTTCCATGTTTCTTCATTTGGAAAGGATGAAAAATTGACCAGGTTATCATGCATTTGCAGCAATCTACTAGCCAGTTAAATCAATCAATTGAGCACTTACTTTGTGCAGAGCACTGTATTAAGTGCTTGGGATAGTACAGTAAAACAGAAGGAAAAGACTTGCAGCAAGGCTTAGTTACCTTCCCACTCTCTCTCTTGCCAAGGCAGCAGAAGCCTAAACTCTGATGATGATAATAATAATAATAGTGCTATTTGTTAAGCACTTACTATGTGTCAAGCACTTTTCTAAGTGCTAGAGAGGATACAAGATAATCACAACATCGCTAAAATCCACCCTTTCCTCTCCTTCCAATCTGCTACCATGTTAATACAATCTCTCATCCTATCCTGCCTAGATTACCACATCAGCCTCCTTGCGGACCTCCCAACCTGCTGTCTTTCCTCACTCCAGTCCAAACTTCACTCCGCTGCTGAAGCACCTTTCTACAGAAACGTTCAGGACATGTCACCCCTTCCTCAAAAATCTCCAGTGGTTGTCTATCTATCTCTGTATCCAACAAAAACTCCTCACCATTGGCTTTAAAGCACTCCACCAACCTGCCCCCTCCTACCTCATCTCGTTTCTCTCTTTCTACAACCCAGCCCGCATACTTCACTCCCCTGATGCTAACCTTCCCTTTTTGTCTCTATCTCACCTGTCTCACCACCCGACCCCTGGCCCAAATCCTGCCTCTGGCCTGGAATGCCCTCCCCCCTCAAATCCAACAGACAATTACTCTCCTGGCTACCAAGTCTTTTTAAAGATACATCTCCTCCAAGAGGCCTTCCCAAACTAAACCCCACTTTTCCTCATCTCCCACTCCCTTTTGGCTCTGATCAGTCCTCTCTCCAATTTGTTCCCTTTGCTTTCTCCCCGACCCCCCCAGCACTTATGTATATAGTTGTAATTTTATTTATTTGTATTGATGTCTGTCTCCCCCTCTCTTGTTGAGCTCGTTGTGGGCAGGGAATGTCACTGTTTGTTGTACTGCACTTTCCCCAGTGCTTAGTACAGTGCTCTGCACACAGTGAGTGCTTAATAAATACTATTGAATGAATGAATCAGCTCGGACACAGTCCCTCTAGCAAACAAGGCTCACAATCTAAATAGGACAGAGAACAGGTATTGAATCCCCATTTTCCAGTTGAGGGAACTGAGGTACAAAGAAGTTAAGTGACTTGCCCAAGGTCATATAGTAGGCTTGTGGCAGAGCCGGGATTAGAAGCCAAGTCTGCTGACTTCTAAGCCACACTGCTCCTTGAAGATATCAAAATTTGAGATTTCTTGGCACCCTGTTTTGCTTTCACTGAGAGGAGAGTGGCATCCAAAATGTCTAGGGTTGAACTAAGATCAAGCCTTAAATCTGGGGGCTGGGGGAGAAGAGGAGTGGGATGCCAAGATCTTAATCACATCTCGGTTCTGACCCACTCCTTATATTCCACCTATCGCCATTTCATCCTTTAACAAAAAGAGAAAAGAGTCCAGATGGACTCAGGAATAGGGGGTGAACCGGACAAGATTGAGCTGTTCTCTTGTGAGTGGAAGCACGGCCTTATGTGATATTTAATGCTTTCCAGTTAGCTTTCTTACATAGAGATCACTCAGACTTTGATAAGATCATTGCGTGAGGACAGGAGGAAATTGCAGTCTCACCCAATGCTTGATCTTACGCTGCTGAACTGGCTATATCTGGGACATTATAGCTGAGCCTTAATAGCATCATATTAAGCTGAGACACTGCAGCCTTGTGACCTTGTGATGCTCGATAGCTAGATTTGCTATTTTAATGAAAAATCGGGAGTTAAGTCAATGGCTACCTATCTGCGGAAAACTGTTAACGGGCTTGCTCCCCCTGCGGCTGGGTGAGGGGAAGGAAAGGAAGAAAGGATCAGACTAGAACAGCAATCGTCTCCCGACATTGACCGCCTCTCTGCCTTTATCTTTGCCATTGCCACCGGGCCTGTGGGAGCTGGTGGCGAGATATGAAAAACCCAAACCTCACTGTGTTCTGAAGGGAATAGAAGCCTCAGTTTCCTGTGGGATGCCAAAAAGGTCATGGCAAGGCTGTTTTTTTAAAAAGTATTTATTAAAAGCTTACTATGTTCCAGGCACTGTACTAAGTACTGGGATAGATAGGAGTTATGCAGGACAGACACAGTCCATGTCCCACGCGGGGCTCACAGTCTTAATCCCCATTTTCTTGATGAGGTAACTGAGGCCTAGAAAAGATGAGAAGCAGCTTGGCGTAGTGGATAGAACATGAGCTGGGGAGTCAGAAGGTCATGGGTTCTAATCCCGGCAATGCCACTTGTCTGCTAAGGGATTCTGGGCAAGTCCCTTCACTTCTCTGTGCCTCGGTTACCTCATCTGGAAAATGGGGATTGAGACTGTGAGCCCCACGTGGGACAGGGGCTGTGTCCAACCTGATTTGCTTGTATCCACTCCAGCGCTTAGTCTAGTGCCTGGCACACAGTAAGCACTTATCAGGTACCACAATTATTATTATTATTATTATTTTTTTATAAGTGATTTACCCAAGGTCACAGAGCAGACAAGTGGCAGAGCCGGAATTAAAACCCAGATCTTTCCGACTCCCAGACCTGAACTCTTATCAACTAAGCCATGCTGATTCTCCTAGGTTGTCTAACATTAATCGCTTGGGTTTTTCCTCAGATCTGCTGCAGTTGAAATCTGTCGACTAGGCAAGGGAGTGAGGAATTTCCCCTGATCCCATTGGGAGAACGAATCCTCCAGCCATTTGGGGCTTTGACAGTTGAAAAAGGGGGAAAGAAATGTTGGAACCAGTGTGGGCTAGCAGACAGAGCACAGGCCTGGGAGTTAAAGGACCTTTGTTCTAATCCCGTCTCTACCACTTGTCTGCTGTGTGACCTTGGGCAAGTTACTTAACTTCTTTAAACCTCAGTTACCTCATCTGTGACATGGGGATTAAGACTGTGAGCCCCATGTGGGACAGGGACTGTGTCCAACCCAATAATCTTATATGTATCCTAGAGTTTAGCGCAGTACCTGGCACATAGTAAGTGTTTAACAAATCCCATTAAAAAAAAAGATATCTTTTCCTCACACCAGCTGAGGCCTCCCTGCTCAGCCCTGAGGTACTAGACGCCCAAAACAAAGAGTTGTGACCTAAGAATTGTCTCACAGGCTGGACACAGAACATATTGTACTTTCCCCAAGTTCAGTGCTCTGCACAGAGTAAGCACTCAATAAGTACCATTGATCGATTCATTGATTGACAACTCTTGGAGCTCTTCCCCAGCAATAATTCTTTGCTTCACAACACCAGGGAGAAGAAACTCTCCTAAGGCCCAGACTATTTTGTTATGGCATTTTTCCCCCTCCACCATCCAAAGTGATATATATTGATATATTTCATTCTAAGGCTGTTTAATGGTTTCTGAGACTTAAAAACGATTAAGTGCGCCCATCACTACTAACCTGCAGAGAAAATGCCTCCTAATGGACAGGCAAACGAAACCTGCTTGAACAAATCATTTCTAATGAATAGCCCGGGACACATGCATCACATTTAAATGCCAAAAAAAGAAAATCCATCTGCCTTAGCCAATGCAAACAGTCCAGTTGCATCGCGCTTGCTTGCTTTCAGTGTACCGATGGCTGGCTGGAAATGCTTAAAGGAAACTGTTTCCAATCTTTTCCATTCCTGCACACAGGGATCTCCCAGACAGATTTCCCAACAGGCAGGAGTGAAGCGGACAATGGGAAAGTTAAAGCCCCCGGAGTCTTCGAGCTGCCTGAGAGGTTTTAAATAGAAACCAGCATTTCTCTTCACATACACACAATGCTTTTTTGACCCCTCTCTGACCTCACCCTCGAATCAGGGGTTCACAGCCCCAGCCTTGAACCCAGCTCTCTGTTTTCATGTTTGGCCTTGCTGCTTCCTGGGGTCACCCAGCTCCTACTACTCCATTAACATGAGGCAGTCCGACGCTCATTTGCCAAAACTGACATCCTGGGAAAGTCTTGATGAATTTATGAATTAGAGGCTACCGATGCCAGTATAGAATAAGGGTTTGCGGGAAATCAGCTGTGCCTCTCCTACTCCTTTTCATCAGAATCCATCCGTCTCCCCACTCTGCTTCTGGTGATTCGGGCCGCTTTTTTTAATTTTAAGGATGACTTGGAAAAGGGATAAAAGGCTTCCCTTTGGACGGAGAGGATTTGCACAGGGTGGGCTTGGGGGCAAGCAATGGCAGCGGGGGCCTTGCCGCTGGGAAAGAACAAACAAAATAAAGACAATAAATAAACCACTAGGAACTGGAAGGAGAAGGAGGTAGAAGGATCGAGATAGAACTCGGCCTAGACACCGATAGATCATGTTCTCTGGGCATGAGGCAGTTTCGCTTTTGAAATTAGCAGTTGTAACATCTAACTGTAAAGGTACAATTTATATCCAGTGGATTATTCAGGGAGAACCTGGGAGAAGAGTCCATTAAACAGATGTATGAGGCAGGAGGCAGAACACATCTATTTAGCCACAAGATCCAAACAGCAGCATCTCATTAGAATGCTCAGGGTCAAGGAACGGAGAAATATTTATGAACGTTGGGGCTTGTTTCTCCCTTTTTTCCTTCCCTCCCCGCTCCCTACTTCTTTTAACCACTTTAACTCTCCCAGATCGAATCGACTCGATCTGAACAAGACAAATGCGAAATTAGCCAGTCTGTCGTGCCTCACATCAAACAGGCCAGGAGCTCTAGACGGGCGGACTCGCAAGTGATTAATAATCAAACCTAGCGCTTTGGGTGTGAGTCATGTGGAAAATTCAGTTTTAAAAAACATTGACTGAGCCCCAAACCAGGGATATTTTTCTTTCTTTGTTTTCCTTTTTGCCTTGTCCCTTCACTGGCCTCTTCTGGAGAGGGATTCACTAATGAAAATCCTCTGTATTATCTTTACCTGCTCCAAGTGACAGCTCAAAGGATCCTGTTCGGCTTTGATTTATGTCCTGCGTAGCTCCGACTTTTTGTGGAATTTGAACCCACGATAAAGGGTTCATACCGGCTCCCCATTCAAAATCACGAGGCGTCAATCTCTCCCTTCCTGTAGTGGAACCCGTCTGCAGGCCCCAGCGGATGGCACAGCAGGCAGATACACTGGGAGGCTCCAGGACCTGAGGGAGAAGAATTGGGAAGTCATGACCTCAATGCCATCTTTCTGTCTTCCCAATCCCTTAAGATACCAGTGAATCTCTGCCCCTCCCTTATGAGAAGGGAGGAGAGATGGTAGTCCCATTTTCCAGATGGAACTACTGAGGCAGAAGGTGAATTGGCACTCCCATGTCAGAGAAGAGTCAGACCGGAACCCTGTCCCTTCACCGTGGTGGTCCTTTGACAATTGGCCAGGGGTGAGGTGGTGGATTTTTCCAGAGAGATAACCACCCCGTTGGACCCTCCCTTTCCCACTTCCAGCCCCCTCCCCATCCTCCACATCTCCACCATCTTCTCCCCAACCTTCTGACTTCTCCTGCTGCCCACGGAGGCGTACCCCACTTTCCTTTATCATTATTAGAATAATATATAATATATATTATAATAATGGTATTTGTTCAGTGCTTACTATGTGTCAAGCACTAAACGCTGGGGTTGATACAAGCTAATCAGGATGGACACATTCCCTGCCCTGCATGGGGATCACATTCTTAATCCCGATGTTACAGATGAGGTAACTGAGGCCCAGAGAAGTTAAGTGACTTGTCCAAGGTCTCTCAGCCGACAAGTAGTGGAGCTGGGATTAGAACTCAGATGCTTCTGACTCCCAGGACTATAGTCTATCCCATAGGCCATGCTGCTTCCCTCTACATCCCAAGCATCCCATTTCTCTGTCCTCCCTCAAGCATCACCTCTACTCACCCCATCAGTGTTTGTGACCCTGAGAATACACTCTTGAAAGTCTTCCCCAGTCATCTGGGCCCTTCACACTGCTCACCAAGGTTTTCAATGACCTCCTCCTGGTGAAATTTAATAGTTTCTTTTCTGTTCTAGTTTTCCTTGGCCTTTCTGCTGCTTTGGACATAGTTTACCATCTCCTGCTCTTAGGAACTCTCTGGCTTTGGCTTCAGACACTAAACTCTCCAGGGGTTCATTCTATTTCTCCAACTGCTCCTCACCAATTTCATTTGCTGGCTCCTCTCCTCAAACTTTCACTGTGGTTCAGTTCTGGGTCCTCTATTTTTCTCATTTTATATCCATCTCTCAGGGAGTTTACCCACTCACATGATTGCAACCACTGCCTCTCTGCAGCTAACTTCCAAATCCATCTGTCCTCCCATGACCTCTCACTGGCTCAGCAAACTCTCTCTTCTGCCGCCTGGACATCTCTATCTACACAATCCTCCAGCACTTTGAATTTAAGATGGTCAAAATAGGATTCATCGTTCCTCAAATTCTCTCTCCTTCCTAACTCCCCCATCACCTTCTACAGCACTGTCATACACCCTATCTCACGAGCTCTTATGTTTGGTGTCCTCTTAGATCGCAATTCTGCCACTTGCTTGCTATGTGGCCACATGCAATCACTTTACTAGTCTGTGCCCATTTTCTCACCTGTAAAATAGGGATTAAATATCTACTCTCCCTTCTATTTAAACTGCGAGCCCCATGTGGGACAGTGGCTGGGTTCAAACTGATTATCTTGTGTCTATTCCAGCATTTAGTACAGTGCTTGGCACATAGTAAGTACTTAACAAGTACCATAATTATTGTTATTATCTCCATCCTAACCCCTCTTTCATTCCGCTCCCACATTCACTCTATCACTAAGCTTTGCCAGTTCTTCCCATACACTCTCTGGCTCTCACTTCTTCCCTCATGGGTAAAACTGCATCTATTAGCTTCCTGAAATATCAGTCAGAGCTCTTAAAAATGTCAGATGGCTTCTTGTATAAAACAAAAACTCCTGCCCCTCAGGATCATTTTTCTACAAAAACATTCAGAACATGTTTCCTCACTCCTCAAGAAACTCCACTGGTTGCCCATCCACCTCTGCATCAAACAAAAACTCCTCACTAATGGCTTTAAAGCACTCATTCACCTTGCCCCTCCTACCTCACCTCCCTACTCTCCTACTACAGCCCAGCATTTCTCTCCTCTAATGTTAACCTTCTCACTGCACCTGTCTCGTTTATCTCACTGCCGACCGCTCACCCATGTCCAGCCTCTGGCCTGGAATGCCCCCCATCTTCAAATCTGACAGACAATTACTCTTCGCCCTCTTCAAAGCCTTACTGAAGACATCTCCTCCAAGAGGCCTTCCCTAAGCCCTCCTTTTCTCTTCTCCCACTCCCTTTTGCATCACCCTAACTTGCTCCCTTTATTCATCCCCCCTTCCTAGTACTACAGCACTTATGTACATATCTGTAATTTATTTTGATGTCTGTCTTCCCCTCTAGTCTGTAAGCTTATTATGGTCAGGGAATATGTCTATTATACTGAACTCTCCCAAGTGCTTATTACAGTGTTCTGCAGCCAGTAAGTGCCCAGTAAGTGCCCAATAAATATGACTGAATGAATAAATGAATGAATTTCAGGAATCTCGCTCAACTTGCTTCTCCTGCTACAAGCCAGCTGGTGCTCCTTGCTCCTAAGCAAACTTCCTTACTGCTTCTCACTCTCATCTCTCCACCTTCAACCCATTGTTCATACTCACCCACTGCCTGAACACCCTTCCCCTCCCTCTCCCTCCTCTCCTTCATATCCCTGCTAAAACGTTACTTCCTCCTATTAATCCTTCCACAAGCACATCTTCTAGGTCACTTTTTCCTCAGTGCTCCAGTACTTATCCATTCATAAGCACTTAATACAGTGCTCTGCACACAGTAAGTGCTCAATAAATACTATTGAATGAATTAATGTATTCACCTGAGTCTATTTACATCCATTCTCACCCTTTATGTGAAAGCTGTCATCACAGGACCCCTGTCTCCCACTTTCAATTGCAAGCTTTTGCATTACAAATATCATAATGGCTACTGCTTTTGTGTGTTTCCCAAGTGCCCAACACAGAGCTCGGCCCAAAGTCAGTCAGTAGTATTTATTGAGTGCTTACTGTGTGCTGAGCACAGTACTAAGCTCTTGGGAGAGTACAATATAACAACAAACAGACACATTCCCTGCCACAATGAGCTTGCAGTCTAGAGGCGTTTCATCCAGGCCAACCTGCCACAGGAGGAGGAAGAGGTGGAGTGGGGCTGGGGAGCCCGGCCTTGCCCATGGCCTCTTTAGAATCCTCCTCTTGGAGAGACACCCAACATGACAGTGATCAAACCCCAGTTGGGGGCCACCGATCCCACAACAGTGGTATCCCAGGAGAAAGAAAGACCCCATACTAGATGGGGGAAAAGCAGGAACTTTTGGTATAGCTTTCTCTCACTGGGTTTATGCCCTCTCAGACCCCCCTTCCCTTGTCCTGTGAGTCCCCAAGATCCTCATGATGACAAAGCGTATCTCTCTTTCTCTCTCTTCCCACCCCATCACTTCTGCTCCATCTCATCTCCATTCACAACTCTAGGAAGCGGTTGGCTGCTTTCGGTAGACAAGCTCCATTCTACTGAGAGAGAGATTTTACCATTTGCATTAATAGGGGAGGGGATGGGGGCAGACTCCATAGTGCTGTTTGGGGGTGGGATGCAGGAAGAGAAGAGAGCCCGGGAAATGGTGAGATCCAACATATGGCTTAGTGGATCGAGTATGGCCCTGGGAGTTGGAAGGACCTGGGTTCTAATCTCAGCTTTGCCACTCCTCTGTTGTGTGGTCTCAGATAAGTCATTTAACTTCTCTGTGCCTCAGTTACTTCACTGTAAAAATGGGGATTAAGACTAGGAGCCCCACGTGGGACAGGAACTGTGTCCAACCTGATTCGCTTGTATCTGCCCCAGTGCTTAGTACTGTGCCTGGCACATATTAAGCACTTAGCAAATACCACAATTATTATTATTATTATCTAGGTATCCCTGTTTTTTTCTCAGATTTACTGGAGGCCCTCAACAGATACCCTCAATACCTGATACTACTTTGATAGGATGAGGACAATTGCATGAACACAAATAAAAATATCTATAAGGAGAAGGAACTAGGTAGACAAGGAGAAGGAACTAGGTAGACAATGGAAGTGTACAAAGTTTATATTCTGAAACAGCATATACAAGTGCTGAGGTTTGTGGAAATCCTCCATCACTCACTAATCAAACAATCAGTAGCATTTCCTAAGCACTCCTTGTGTTCAGGGCACTGTACTGTGATCTTGAAATTGTTATTATTATTATTATTATTATTATTGTATTTGTTAAGCTCTTACACTGCACCAAGCTCTATACTAAGAACTGGGGTAGATACAAGATAATTGAAGCATCATGGCCTAGTGGATAGAGCACAGGCCTGGGAATCAGAAGGATGTGGGTTCTAATCCTGGCTCCACCACTTGTCTGCTGTGTAACCTTGGGCAAGTTACTTCACTTCTCTGGGCCTCAGTTGCCTCATCTGTAAAATGGGGATTAAGGCTGTGAGCCCCATGTGGAACAGGGACTGTGTCCATCTTGATTAGCTTGTAACTACTTCAGCTCTTGGAACAGTGCTTGAAACATAGTAAGCGCATAACAAATGCCATCATTAATATTATTATAATTAGGCTGGACACAGTCTCTGTCCCACATTTAGGCACATTAGGCAGTTTTAGGCATGTTGAATTTGAGGTGCCAAGACAGGACCTGGGTTCTAATCACTGCTCCACCACTTACCTGCAGTGTGCCCTTGGGAAAGCCATTTAACTTCCCTGTGCCTCAGTTCCCTCATCTGCAAAAAGGGATTTCAATGCCTGTTCTCCCTCCTACTTAGAGTGTGAGCCCCACTGTGGGACCTGATTATCTTGTATCTGCCCCATCACTTAGGACAGTGCCTGGCACATAGTAAGTGCTTAACAAATACCACAATTACTAGTAGTTTTAACACAAGACATCCAAATGGAGAGACCCTGAATGCACAAGGAGATTCTGAGCACCAACTGTGATCTTTCAATACATTTCATTAGGAAGAAATCACTAAAGGATTTTTGTCAAGAAGTAAAACCCTCAGGGATTTTACTGACGATTCAATATTTCCAGATAAGGAGAAGACAGGAATTTCACTTTCCCTAATTTTGTTCATCAGAATTAAGACTTTCTCTCAAAATGATCAGGGAGATGGAGCAACAACAATACGTATGAAGATACTGTAGACCGAAAAGGTGATGACTCCAATCTAGAACAGTGAAGACCTCAAGGAGGCATGATCAAAGTTTATAAAACTTTGAAGAGTATGTACAGGGAGAACAAAGAATTGTTTTCTACCAAAACCCACACAGGGATGCAGAGTCACCCACTGAAACTTGAAAGTGTTAGGTTTAAAACTAACAAATGGAAACACTTTCTGCATAGCAGATGGTTAACATATGGAATTTGTTACCTTGACAAATTTTGCAAACCTAAACTACCAACAGGTTCAAAAAAAGGTTTGGCAAAATTAGTGCAAGAGATGACAATGATTACTGTGGTGAGACAGAGAGAATGATTAGTGTTGTTAAATTACTCATCCAAACTGTCACAGTTGGATGTGAAAGAAAGAGTAGCAGCCATCATCATCATCAATCGTATTTCTTGAGCGCTTACTATGTGCAGAGCACTGTACTAAGCGCTTGGGAAGTACAAATTGGCAACATATAGAGACAGTCCCTACCCAACAGTGGGCTCACAGTCTAAAAGGGGAAGACAGAGAACAAAACCAAACATACTAACAAAATAAAATAGAATAGATATGTACAAGTAAAATAAATAAATAAATAGAGTAATAAATATGTACAAACATATATACATACATACAGGTGCTGTGGGGAAGGGAAGGAGGTAAGAAGGGGGGGATGGAGAGGGGGACGAGGGGGAGAGGAAGGAAGGGGCTCAGTCTGGGAAGGCCTCCTAGAGGAGGTGAGCTCTCAATAGGGCCTTGAAGGGAGGAAGAGAGCTAGCTTGGCGGATGGGCAGAGGGAGGGCATTCCAGGCCCGGGGGATGACGTGGGCCGGGGGTCGATGGCGGGACAGGCGAGGCAAGCCATCAGACTGCCCCTATATGTATCCTGGAGTAAATATCAGAGGGGGAATTCTGGACTTTCTGGCCCACTGATTTAACCCGGGAATGAGATCTCATCAATCAATGGCCAATACTGAGCGCTTACTTATTGAGTGCAGTGCATTGTACTTAGAGCTTGGAAGACTACAATAGCCTTGGTAGACATCATCTCTGACCTCAAACTGTTTACCGATTAGTGGGGGAGGCTGACATTAAAATAATAATAATAATAATGGCATTTGTTTTTATGCTTACTATGTCCTGGGCACTGTACTAAGCACAGGGGTGGATACAAGCAAATCAGGTTGGACACAGTCTCTGTCCCACATGGAGCTCACAGTCTCAATTCCCATTTTACCGATGAGGTCATTTGAGGCCCAGAGAAGTGAGGGAAACAACAGAGTAGAAGGACATGTTCTATGTATGATATATTCTATGGAGAACTTATGTTCTACTATATAAGTGTTGGATGATGGAGAGTGATGACTGCGGGGTGAATATCAAAGATTAAGGGGTACAGAACCAAGCGCATAGACATTGCAGACATGTCTACAAATCTGTTATACTGTAATCTCCCAAATGCTTAGTGCAGTGCTCTGCACCCAGTAAGCTCTCGATAAATACAATTAACTGATTGGGAAATGATGGGGGAGTCAAGGAAATGATGTGATTCAGGATTCAGAAGAGACTGAGGAAGAGCGCGAGGGAGCAGGAAAAAGTGTTCAATACAGTGTTCGGCACAGTGCCCAACATGCAGTAAACGCTCAATAAATACCATTGATTGAAAAGCGAATAAGAGTAGGAAGGAATAAAAGGAGACTGAGAAGAGATTGTGAACCAGGGAGTGGAGCATTGGATGCCCTCCTCCCCAAGTCATTTACTCAGGATACTTATGTCCTGGGCTAGGTGGGGAACAGCTTGTTCCAGTGTGAATTCGGATTTATCCAGAGACAAAGCCCCTCTCTTGCCTTGCTACTGCAAAGTTCCAGGCCCCTCTGCTAACTGACCAGCCTGTTTAGAAGTAGGTCAAGTCTGCCATTGCTCAGCTCTCTCAAACCGGCAAGGTCTCGGGAGATTAATCTGTAAACTATCATAGCTAAAGAACTGGAGTGAGAAATTGAAATGAGAAGCAGCATTGTCTAGTGGAAAGAGCATGGGCCTAGGAGACAGAGGACCTGGGATCTTATCCTGGCTCCGCCACTTGTCTGCAGTGTGACCTTGAGCAAGTTACTTCACTTCTCTGGGCCTCAGTTACCTCATCTGTAAAATGGAGATGAAGACTGTGAGCCCTGTGTGGATTGTGGACTATTTCCAACCTGATTAGCTTGTCTCTACCCCAGCCCTTAATACAGTGCCTTAACAAATACCATTTTAAAAACAAAGACAAACAAACAAAAAAACCCAAAACCAAACTGAAGAGTCCTCCCCATCTCCCAGGGCTACCAAAAATCTGCAGAAGTATTTCCACTCATTCTGGCTCTTGAGATGAAGGAGGAGGAGGGGGGAGGAGAAGAGAGGAGTTTGGCCCTGGAAAAAAACACAGTCTAGAGCCCGTGGAGCAGAAACTGTTCACCGCTCCTGTTTCTGTGCTGGCTCTTACAATCCCACAGGCTCGGCAAGGTGAGCTGAGTGGAGATGGGGCGACAACACCAGCTGCTGTAGATTTATCAGGTCCTCCTTATGGTGTGGGTGTCGGGGGGTGAGGGGGTGTTGGGGGGCAGTTGGGTCTCATCCTTCCCTGTGGCACACTGGCTTCCTTTCCAAGCAGAAGAAAAGCAGTATCCAAACAGCCTTTAACTCAAAACACATCCCTTGCCTCACATATGTGCATGTGCGTGCGCACGCGCACACACACACACACACACACACACACACATCACTCCACCCCCAATTTGGACTCGTTAAGGGTGACCTGGGGACAGTAACACACGTATTAGCACCTCAGAAAGGGGTACGTGGGTGTTCTCTGTTTTTGTTTCTCCTTGTCCCTTGGAAGCTAGGCAGCAATTTATACCGATCATTCCAGAGAAAAATAATGTCATTTATATAATGCATACATGTTCCACGTATAGGCTATAAATATGTACATATGACATATTTGGCAGCCCGGATTCGTGTAAGTGATGTAATCTTAGGGGCGTTGCTTAGCAACCGTGGAAAATGTTTTGGAGGTTCTAATTTTTGAGTATGGTAAAATCACATTTATGCAGTTCAGTTAATCAGCTTCCTGGCAACTCAGTTAAGATGATCTCATTTTATTCATGATTATTTTATGTGAAGTGGGCTTTTAGCACTAAGAGACCACAAAGATTTAATTCAAAAAATGCTATTGCTTTATGTTTCCAGGGTATCATTAACATGGCATCTACGCAAATAACCATGGTAACAAACTGGTAATTAGTATATATGGCACTTATTATTAATACAGAAACAGGACCAGGTCCCAATCAACACAGATTACAGCACATTATTACCCCAGTAATTACCTGCAGTAACACACAAATTGAACTAAATGGTCAATTGAAGTAAAGTGAATGGCTTTTTATTCCAGTCCCTAAATAATGTGCCTTCTTGGCTGAGTGGTTCAAGGTAAATAAAATTGTTTTTAATTCACTGCCAATTTTTTTAGTCCTGAATGAATAATTTAACTTTTGCATAATGTGGTCTAATTACTGTCCAGGTATTACTTTAAAGCTTGCAGATGTTCTAATGTGCTAGGTCTTAGTCTCTCGACCTGTAAAATGGGACTTGGAACAGTACTTGGTAAATCAAGCACTCGACTTCTCGGAAAATAACTGTAATGATACTTTGCATCTAGAGAGCACTTTTCCTTTTACTAGCTCCAAGCACTTTGCAGTGAACTATATAATTCATCCTTGCAACAACCCTGAGAGGGAGATATGTAGCAGCTTCATAAAGTGGAAAAGAAAATGTGAGTCAAAACATGGAAGGAGCAAATCAAAAACACCCATCAGACTAGATATAAACGTTTGGGATTGTGTTCTGGTTTCAGTCAGGGAAGAACCAGGACTGGGGTTTTTTTGCGTTTATTAATGGAGTTTTTTGAAAATTCCATAGAATCATAAGGTCACAGAACAGTAACTATGCTAAACTTTTAAAAGTAACATTTTCAGATAAGTTTTACTCAAATTTGAGGGGCTTTAAGCGGCAGGATGGAAAAAAATTAATGATCTGAGAACTAGAATACAAATAATTGCATGTTTTAAAAAAATTTTAGTGACAATTTAGTTGGGGCTTAAAATTTCCTGGTACCCAAACCCAACAACAGTTTGCCACTCCACTGAGAACCAGAGAGAAAGAGTTGCTCTAAATAGGCTATCTACATTGGAAAAAGCACTACAATGAAATAAACAGAACTAATAATGAGTAAGCAAATTCCAAGGTTTGTGACTACAGCAGTATAAAATATCAGTAGCTGATGAGTTTGGTTTACAGACTACTCGATTATAATAATTCATAATTATTTATTAAGCACTTACGTGCCAAGCACTGTGTAGATGCAAGATACTCATGTTGGACACAGTCCATATCCCACAGTCTAAGTAAAAAGGAGTAGAATTTAATTCCCATTTTACAGATGAGGAAATTGAGGCACAGAGAAGTGAAGTGACTCAATCAAGGTCACCCAGCAGACACGTGGCAGAGCCAAGATTTGAAGCCAGGTCTTCTGACTCCAAGGTCTGTGCTCTTTTCACTAGGCCACTCAGCTCCTCCTGATGAGCTAAACTCTTTGTAGGCAGGGATTGAGTCTTCTGATATTGTATTCTCTTAAGGTCTTAGCACGGTGTTCTGCACACACTAGGCACTCAGGAAATACCACTGATTCATTAGGTCCTTTAGAATACTGACTTTCATTCAGAGGATTTTCATTAAAGACTGTACAAAGAGAAAAATCAGAAGAACAGTTGAAAAAAAGAAGTTGGAGTTGACCAGAAGCTGAGACAGTAAATGTTCTTTGCTACGATCCCAGTGGAAAAGAACAGCAAAGAATAGTGGGAGAGGTAGGGAAACGGGTCCTAAGAGAATAAACGTTAAAGAAACTTGACCTTAAGCCTGAGGAGAAGAAAGCTAAGAGGTGTGGCGATCTGAAGCCACACAGAGCAAGCTATGAGGTGCGGATCGTAACGGAGAACCATTTGCATTCCCTGTTCATCACCCTTGAAAAGGAAGTCGGCTGATGATGATAATGTCGGGTGGAGCCCACCCAGTTTCAGTGAAGGATTGGGAAAAGCGGAGAGACAGTCAAGCGTTCAGTACAGTGCTCTGCACATAGTAAATGCACAACAAATACGATTGAATGAAAGAGAAATGCAAGCACGTAGGGCCACCGAAAAGCCAACAGAAGCACGTTCCACTGAAAAGTAGATGTTGCTAAACTTGGAGGTTACCTAGATTAAGCGCAAGACTAGTACCCACCTAAAGTTAGCCTGCGGTTGAAGTAGGATATGTTTTTAAAGTATTGCCTAAATACTGTTGCTATTAATTTGCATACTCCTGCCTGCCTGGCATATTTTGTAGATAAACACTTTACAATGTCTCTGCTATGCTATGGTCACTAGCCAGGAAAGGGTTTGGTCTGTAAAATTTAGGGGGGGCAATTCTCACTGTCCTGCAACCCCACCCAGCCGAGCCCTTGTTGCATTCACTAAAGAAGTAGTGTGGCTCAGTGGAAAGAGTACGGGCTTGGGAGCCAGAGGTCATGGGTTCTAATCCCAGCTCCGCCACTTATCAGCTGTGTGACTTTGGGCAAGTCACAACTTCTCTGTGCCTCAGTTACCTCATCTGGAATATGGGGATTAAGACTGTGAACCCCAGGTGGGACAACCTGATTACTTTGTATCTACCCAGTGCTTAGAACAGTGCTTGGCACATAGTAAGTGATTAACAAATACCAAAATTATTATTACTATTATTGTTCACTACCCTAGCAGGAATTTGACTGATAGTGTGCTTTTCATCTGTGTAGAAGTTCAATTTGCTGGGGAGACAAGTCAGTCAGTTGTATTTACTGTGTGCAGAGCACTGTACTAAGCTCTTTGGCAAGTACAATATAACAGTACAACAAACACATTTCCTACCCATAGTGAGTTTACAGTCTAGGAGGAGACAGACATTAATATAAATAACTGTACATAACCAGTCACCATGATCAATCAGTGTGATGATACCGGCCAAAAGGAGGGTGAGGGGGTGACTGTGTGGTATTAAATGTTCACAGCACCATGGGATTCAGGGATGAACAAATAGGAGATACAATCCCTGGCCTCAAGAGGTTTCCAGTCTAACAGTCCCTGTTGGATGGATTGACATTCCATCCCACTGTTCCATTTGTGCTACACCTCTGCTAGGCCAAGTCTCGTGTTTTTGTCCATCTATGACACACAGATGTGGCGGCCCTGCCCTCAGGCAGCTCCCAGTGTCAGATAGGCACAAGGTCACAGAAGCTCTGTCCTCGAGAGATTCACAACATCAGACAGGCCCACGGTCATGGCGGCCCTTCCCTCAGGGGGCTCACGCTGACACAGGTCCACAGGCACAACACCCCTACACTCAAGGGGTTCACAGTGTCAGACAGGAGTCAGATCATGACAGCCTTACGCTGTCAGACAGTCCCACGTTTGTGGCAGATCTGCTCTGGCAGGGAGCTCAGAATGCCAGACGGGTCCAAAGTTAGAGCAGGCCTGGGTCGGCGGGTCACACACAGTGCCAGACAGACAAACCAAAGTTGAAAACTTGTGTAAATGCACCAATGATCCTTCACCCCATTAAAAAATAATGTTCCCGGCACAGATACTTGGATGATGGAATAAACATCAAATGAGCCTCAGTCAGGCTATACTACAATCATTTCTGCGGAGCAATTGATTATAATACTAGCGGCTCCCACGATGCCATTTTCACTCTCTTGTTGCTGTCAGTCATGTTTCCACTGGGGTAATGGGCGGTCAGAGGTGCAGCACCATGTGAAATGCCCATGAGAATCTTACATACAAAACCCTTTTACAGCCAAAGTGGCCAATCAATCAGTGGTATTTACTGAACACTTACCATATGCACAGCACTGCACTAAACGTTCAGGAGAGTACAATACAGCAGAATTATCAGACCCGTTCCCTGCCCATAACAAGCTTACAGTCCAGAGGGTGAGACAGACATGAGTAGGAATGAATCATTTATAATATATAAATGCATAATATATAATTTAAAGATATGTACATATGTGCTGTGGGATTGGGGGTGGAGTAAATACCAAATGTTCAAAGGTCATAGATCGATCATGCTTACTGAGTGCTGTGTGCAGAGCACTGTACTAAGCACTTGGAACATAGAGTGCTTCCCTTCCCTTCCTTCCCTGCCCACAATAAGCTTACAGTGTAGAGGGACCATAATAAAGGGCTGATGCCAACCTAACCCATTAGGGCCATGAACCTGGAGGCTGTGAAATCTCCCTTCAAAGGGTGCTAGAACAAAGAAGAAATAAATCCCTCACTTAACACTACTGGGGTATATAAATCATAAAATCCTATTAACATAAGGATAACCTTATGCCTCCCTACTCCCTAATTTACGGCCACAAGGAGCTTGATTGGATAACTAAAAGGAAAAGCAGTATGGCCCACTGGAAAGAGCATGGGCCTTGTAGTCAAAGGCCCTGGGTTCAAATCCTAGTTCTGCCAAATGCTTTCTTTGTGACCTTAGGCAAGTCACTTAACTTCTCTGTGCCTCAGTTTCTCCAACTATAAGATGAGGATTCAAAACTTGTTCTCCCTCCTACTTAGACTGTGAGCCACAGGGACCATGTCCAATGTTATTAGCTTGTATCTATCCCAGCACTTAGTGCTTGACACATTAGTAAGTGTTTAATGAATACTACTAAAAAAAAAGAATTAAGCAATGCCTTCATCTTTATGAGTTCTTGGATTTTCAGTAATATTGCTTTGTTATAGTGTAAGTACAAAGTCATGTTTCCACAGGTTGAGTAGCTAGCCGATTGGAGGTTCAGTGACTAAACATTTATTAACAATAATAAATTGGTAAGGGGCTCTTTGGGGTGGTAAATGTTTCTTATGCAGGACATTTGCATTATTGTGTTACAGTTTGTCTTTAAGTTTGGTTGTGATTTTTTTAATTCCACAGGCAATTATAATTCCATTAAGAAAGAGTTAAGTAGTAGTATCTCTAGTATCCACAGAATGCAGTGCATTGTAGTAAGTTCTTGGAAAAGGACAAAAGCACAGTGTTCATTCCCTGTCCACAAGGAAGTCCCTCTAATGTCCTCCACTGTCCATTTTTTTAAACCATTTCTTCCAAAGGCTTAAAGAATAAGACAGTACCTTTTTAATCAAAGAGTTTATACTGGCCCATTGCTAATTGTGTGTCAAAAGAGAGGAGTAGGCGGAGAAACAGAAAGAAAAGACAGGGGAGAAGACAAGGTTTTAGAAGCATGCAGAGAGACATTCATACGGATTTTGTGCATCCAAGCTAGTAAGAGCATAAAGATTGCCGAACTTCTGTGATTTATCTCAAGTCTGACGGTAAACTCACTGTGGGCAGGGAACGTGTCTACAGTGTTTTGCACACAATAAGTGCTCAAAAAATACATTTGATAGATTGATTGATATTGTATCTACCAACTCGGTTGTATTACACCCTTCTATAGTGCTCTGCACACAGTAAGCACTCAAATACCACGAATAATCCAATACCATTGATGATGATGATGATTTCCTCATCCTTCCCTTCCCCCATTCTCTAACTAATCAAGAGTATTTCCAGATTTGGACGATTCAAACAAGACTGTGCATCATGGTGCTAAATTTGCGTCATGTTTCTGTGAGGAAGCACAGGGTAAGGATCAGCATAACTTTAGCTACTAGCTCCATGGGCACAGAGGGACAGCATGGCTTTTTCTCTAACGGATAAATCCAATTACTTTTTGAGGAGAGGAAAAAGAGATCCTTTTAATTAAGCTCTTTTTTTAAAAAAAAAAGGCGTGTGGGGTTTGTTTGTTTTTAATTGAGTTCCTTTGCAAATTGATTTGGAGTGTTCATTATTGGATCAGCTCAGCTTGCCAGCATTTATGGGACCTGTGATTCCATCTTCCTCTATTTCAGGGTAGGACCCATGGTCTCTGTGATAGATGTCTTTCAAGGTTCCAAACCTTGATTTTGGATGAAATTTATAGTGACTAAAGCAGACCGATCCCTTCCAACTACAACTACCCACCCCCAACAAACTACAACAGTCCCATTGCTCTGTTCCTCCTGAACCATCCAAGGAGTTAGCTGAGTTCCGGCTTGCTTTTTCAGGAGGGAATCACACTGCTCCCGTTTTCCCGCTGCGAAATTAACCTTAAGTGTGTACTCTCTCCCTGTTCCTGCTGACTGACTGATTCACTTTGTCGACATCGCTTGAAATGAAGTCTCCTCGGTGCTTGTTTCAGCATCCCTCCTCAGCCCCCTCGCAGCTGTGCCGGATCATTACCTGAGCACAAACAGGAGACAGGCCGCCCTCGACGGGTGCTCTGTTTGTGGTTCATTGTCCATTTGAGTGCTTAATAATGCAGCTTTGGGGGTCATTTCTCCATCCCTTTATTACCACACGGTGGGCCACTGGAGTCCTCTCTGCTGCTGTGCAAGTTTCTCTTGGCTGGCTAGCCATATGCCCGTAATGATATAGTACCTCGAGGTCGGGCAGACTTGTAGTTTAATGACAAGCAGCCACACAAGGGCCCCACAGCATCAGAGCAGAACCACCAGGCACCATGAGAAAAGCAACGTGGCCTAACAGAAAGAGCACAGGCCTGGGAGTCAAAAGGACCTGGGTTCTAATCTCCACTCCTCCACTTGTCTGCTATGTGTGGCCTTGGGCAAGCCACTTCTCTGGGCCTCCATTTTCTCTTCTGTAAAATGGAGCCCAATGTGGGATGTGGACCGTGTCCAACCTGATTAGCTTGTACCTACCTCTGTGCTTAGTACAGTGCCTGACACATAATAAGCATTAAATACCATGAAAAAAAAATATTGAGGGAGGGCCCATTCAAACCATGCACTAAGCCCACATGCAGTTCCAATTCCTGCCAAGGCTGTTGCCAGTACTGGCTCACTCAAGGTGACTTGTGATCCACAATCCTCAATGTCAGGAAAGGATCTGGCCCCATATAAGCGTTAGAGCCATTTTTGAGGTACAGTTATATTCCTGACTTGGAGGAGACAAATGCCACACTGCCCCACCAAAGCATCACCAACATCTCTTCAGTGAGACTTGAAGATCTCTGATCCATGTTGCCACAGTCTGGGAATGCTTCATTTCACACAATGCATGGGACAGAGGCCCTTGGAGAAATCAGCTTTTGAGAATGTAACATTGGTATTTGTTAAGCGCTTACTCTGTGCCAAGCACTGTATTAAGGACTTGGGTAGATAATCAGTTTAGACACAGTCCTGGTCCCATATGGGGCTCACAGAATAAGTGGGAAGGAGAAAGGATATTGAATCCCCCATTTTACAGATGAAGACACTGAGGTAGAGTTAAGTGACTTCCCCAGGATCTCACAGCAAACAAGTAACAGGGCCAGGATTTAGAAACAAGGTCCTCTGAATCCCAGGCCCATGCTTTTTCCACCAGTCCATGCTGCTTCCCAAGAGAAGCACGGCATAGTGAGAAGCAGCATGACATAGTGAATAAAGCACAGGCCTGGGAGTCAGAAGATCATGGGTTCTAATCCTGGCTCTGCCACTTGTCTGCTGTGTGACTCTGGGCAAATCATTTCACCTCTCCATGCTTCAGTTACCTCATCTGCAAAATGGGGATTGAGACCATGAGCTCCATATGGGACAGGGACTGTGTCCAGCCAGATTTACTTGTATCCATCCCAGCATTTAGTACAATGCCTGGCACTTCAATAACAATAATAATAAATACTACAATTATTACTATTATTATTATTATTATTATTAATAGAAGACCAAATGTTTTACTTCCCTGACCCCAAACTCATAAAGGTGAAGGACAGATGAGTCCAGTGGCCACAGTTTCAGTTTGGAGCTCCATGCACTGGAATGGACCAGGCCCTCAGAATACCCTTTAGTATTTATTTTACTTGTACATATCTATTCTATTTATTTTATTTTGTTAATATACTTTGTTTTGTTCTCTGTCTTCCCCTTCTAGACTGTGAGCCCACTGTTGGGTAGGGACCGTCTCTATATGTTGCCAACTTGTAAAGTGCTTAGTACAGTGCTCTGCACACAGTAAGCGCTCAATAAATACGATTGATTGATTGATTGGAGCTGGACTGTTTGGACCACTGGCCTGATCCAGTATGGTTTCTGCTTAACAGCTTATGTTCACTCACTGTCAGAAACAGTTGTTGTTCTCCGTTTGCCAGCCTGGACCGTCATTTCATCAGCCAGCTGGCTCAGTGGAAAGATCACGGGCTTGGGAGTCAGAGGTCATGGGTTCTAATCCTGGCTCCGCCACATGTCTGCTGTGTGACCTTGGGCAAGTCATCCAAGCCGTCACCAAAACCTGCCATTCTCAGCTCCGCAACATTGCCAAGATCCGCCCTTTCCTCTCCATCCAAACCGCTACCCTGCTCGTTCAAGCTCTCATCCTACCCCGTCTGGACTACTGCATCAGCCTTCTCTCTGATCTCCCATCCTCCTGTCTCTCCCCACTTCAATCCATACTTCATGCTGCTGCCCGGATTGTCTTTGTCCAGAAACGCTCTGGGCATGTTACTCCCCTCCTCAAAACTCTCCAGTGGCTACCAATCAATCTGTGCAACAGGCAGAAACTCCTCACCCTCGGCTTCAAGGCTCTCCATCACATCGTCCCCTCCTACCTCACCTCCCTTCTCTCCTTCTACAGCCCACCCTGCACCCTCCGCTCCTCTGCCGCTAATCTCCTCACGGTGCCTCGTTCTCGCCTGTCCCGCCATTGACCCCCGGCCCACATCATCCCCCTGGCCTGGAATGCCCTCCCTCTGCCCATCCGCCAAGCTAGCTCTCTTCCTCCCTTCAAGGCCCTACTGAGAGCTCACCTCCTCCAGGAGGCCTTCCCAGACTGAGCCCCTTCCTCTTGTCCCCCTCTCCACCCCCGTCTTACCTCCTTCCCTTCCCCACAGCACCTGTATATATGTTTGTACATGTTTATTACTCTGCTTATTTATTTTACTTGTACATATCTATTCTATTTATTTTATTTTCTTAATATGTTTGGTTTTGTTCTCTGTCTCCCCCTTCTAGACTGTGAGCCCACTGTTGGGTAGGGACTGTCTCTATATGTTGCCAACTTGTACTTCCCAAGTGCTTAGTACAGTGCTCTGCACACACTAAGTGCTCAATAAATACAATTGATTGATTTAACTTCTCTGAGCCTCAGTTACCTCATCTGTAAAATAGGGATTAAGACTGTGAGCCCCATGTTGGACAACCTGATCAATCATTCAATCATATTTATTGAGCACTTACTGTGTGCAGAGCACTGTACTAAGCGCTTGGGAAGTACAAGTTGGCACCATATAGAGACAGTGCCTACCCAACAGTGGGCTCACAGTCTAGAAGGTGGGCTCACAGTCTAGAAGGGGCTCACAGTCTGATCACCTTGTATCCCCCCCAGCGCTTTGAACAGTGCTTTGCACATAGTAAGAGCTTAACAAATGCCATCATTATCATTATTATTATTAGCAGGGAAACACAACTGGGCTCTCGGTGCTATTCTTTGCCTGCAAAGTGGTCCCTATACGCTGGACTACCTTTTCAGTTATGAGTTAGAAAGGAAATAATAGAGGCTTGTGGCTACTTAGAATGCCCACACACCAAAAAAAATGGGGAGGTCATAGAAGTTAAAACTACCCTCTGAACAAATGTGAGAGTCCTTGGACCGCTCCAGAATTTGTTTTTGTACAATATCCTTTTTTGACCCCCGAAAGACTACAATCCCTGTTTTTAAATCCACGCATTGAGTCCGCCTAATACCCATCTGCCAAAGGAGCTCGCTGATTTTGCTGGGGACCCTTGAAAACTGATCAACCTTGGGACGTAATTGAAATCAGAACAACAAAAGCATTTATTATGGCTTTCAATGATGGTGTAACAGAGATGAATGAGTACTGTTCTTGTTCCTTTCCCTTAATTGTTTATAGGATGAAGTAATTTCAAGGTAACATTGGCTAGGAAAACAAGCCAAGAGGGCATGTGGGGTGCTGGAGAGCTATTGGAGTCTCAGCTGGGATTATTCTCTGAATGCATTTGACTGAACTGGGGTTTAAGAAGCCTGGCTTGTCAGTGATTTGTTTCAGGGATGGAGATAGTGTGGTGACTGGGATCTTATGTTGTGTGTGGGGGCCTGTAGGGAAGACTTTTGGAGACTCTTTTGCTGATGCATCCTTTGCACTCCTTAGTCACCCATCCCTAGGCTGCACAGCACTTATGCACATATCTGTAATTTATTTACATTAATGTCTGTCTTCCCCTCTGGACTGTAAACTCATTGTGGCTAGGGAATATGTCTACTAACTCTATTATGCTGTACTCTCCCAAGCATTCTGTGACCTTTGGACTGTTGAAATTTGCCTCACCCCCAACTCCACAGTGCTTATGTACATATCTTTAAATTATATACTATAAATTATTAACACCCATCTCCCCCTCTAGACCGTAAGCTCATTATGGGCAGGAACTTCTCTGCTAATTCTGTTGTATTGCACTCTCCCATGCTCTTAATACAGCACTCTGCACATAGTAAGCACTCACTAAATACCAGAGATTGATTGATTGCTTAGTACAGTGCTCTGCATACAGTAAGCACTCAAATACCACTGATTGTGTGATGGATTGAGCAGGAGCTTGGCACAAAGACTTCATGATCAGAAACTATTAGAACATGGGCGTATCTACTGGGTTCTAAACACTGCCCTTGGGGAGGGAGGTGGTAGGCTGCTCAGACTGAGGGGGACTGTGAGTCAGTCAGTCATATTTACTGTGTGCTTATTGTGTGCATTGTACTAAACGCTTGGGAGAATACAATATAACAGACACAATCCCTGCCCACAGTGAGTTTACAATCTAGAGGGGGAGACAGACATTAATATAAATAAATAAAATTACAGATATGTACGTTAAGTGCTGTGGGACTGGGAAAGGAGATGAATCAAGGGAGCGAGTCAAGGAGATGCAAAAGGGAGTGGGAGAAGAGGAAATGAGGGCTTAGCCAGGGAAGGCCTTTCAGAGATGTGCCTTCAAATAAGGCTTTGAAAGAGAGGAGAGTAATTGTCTGTCTGACACGAAGAGAGAGGACGTGGGTGAGAAGTCGGCGGTGAGATCAATGAGATTGAGGTACAGTAAGTAGGTTGGTAGTAGAAGAGCAAAGTGTGAGCTGTGTTGTAGTAGGAGAGTAGTGAGGTGAGGTAGAAAGGTGATTGAGTGCTTTAAAGCTGACGGTAAGGCATTTCTGTTTGATGTGGTGGTGGATGGGCAGCCACTGGAGGGTTCTTGAGGAGTGGGGAGACATGAACTGACCGTTTTTGTTGATAAATGATTCATGCAGCAGAATGAAGTATGGTTGGAGTATGAAGAGGCAGGAGGGATCAAAATGGTTTAAAAAAGTCAGAGGTGGGCCCTGTGAGGGGTGGTAGATGACCATTACCACAATCTGGAGTGGGTGGCAGAGGAGGATGATATGGGCTTCAAAGGAAGGGAAGTGTGAATGTGACTGTGACGGGGGCTATGGGGGAGTGACACTCTGAGGAAGCAGGACTGTAATTGACTGAGTGGCACTGTGACTGAGTGTGAGTGAGTCTGTATGTGTGTGACAGTGGGACTGGGTGGGACTGTGAGTGTGACTCTGAGGCTGAGTGTGAAACAGGCCCAGAGCACACAAAAAAAATGAACATTAGGCTGGATCATGGGATCTCTAGCTGGTGAGGTTGAAACTTATCCATGTGCCCAGGAAAAGCCCCAGTTAACACCTAGTGAAGTTCAGAGGCCACCCACCCCAAATCTAGGAATGCAGGAGGAGCAGCATCAGTATGGAGGGGCAGGGGGCATCGGGAAGCTGATGACTCAGTTGGTCTTCCCCAGGAGCTGCACAGAGTGAAGTCAGGATTGCCTTTTCTGACTGGAGGTTTGGGTTATGAATGAATGCCATCAAGTTCCAGCATTATGAAGGGCAGATCAGGCTTAAAACTCAGGGCATCAGAGAGGTTAGGGAGACCCTCACTGACTATGAAACTTCTGCTTTCTGAAACATGGGTCTGTACTACTACTAATAATAATAATGACATTTATGAACCACTTACTATGTGCAAAGCACTGTTCTAAGTGCTGGGGAGGTTAAAAGGTGACCAGGTTGTCCCACAGGGGGCTCACAGTCTTAATCCCCATTTTACAGATGAGGGAACTGAGGAACAGTGAAGTAACTTGCCCAAAGTCACACAGCTGACAAGTGGCAGAGCCAGGATTTGAACCCATGACCTCTGACTCCCAAGCCCGTGCTCTTTCCACTGAGCCACGCTGCTTCTCTGAGACAGCGAATAAACCGGTCTTAAACTCCATCTCGAGGCCTACTGGAAAGAGCATGGGAGACAGGGTCATGAGACCTGAGTTCTAATCCTGACTCCATCACTTGTCTATTATGTGACTTGGTGCAAGTCGCTTAACTTCTCTGTGCCTCAGTTTCCTCCTGTAAAATGAGGGATTAAATATCTGTTCTCTCCTACTTCACCTGGGAGCTCTATGTGGGACAGGGACTGTGTGCAATCTGATTATCTAACACCTACCCAGAGCTTAGTACAGTGCTCAACCCATAGTAAAGTGTTGGCTGAATTTCAGAGTTAGCAATCGCTATTTTCAGGGAATCCTTCAGGGGTGATTGCTTCAGTGGACAAAGCAACAAGGTCATTGTTCCTTGCATCTACTCCCCCTCTAAACTGGAAGCTCATTGTGGAGCAGAGCACTGTACAAGCATGAGAGGGTGCAATATCACAATATAACAGACACATTCTCTGACCACAATGAGCTTACAGTCTAGAGGGGGAGGCAGACGTGAATATAAATAAGTAAAGTTACAGATATGAACATAGGTGCTGTGGGGCTGGGAGGGGGGTTGAATAAAGGGAGCAAGTCAAGGTGGCACAGAAGGGAGTGGGGGAAGAGGAAAGAAGGGCTTCTTCAGGGAAGGCCTCCCAGAGGAGATGTGCCTTCAATAAGGCTTTGAAGGCAGGAGACTAACTGTGTTGGATATGAAGAGGGAGGGCACTTCAGGCAGGATATAACAATAATAATAATAATAATAATGGCATTTATTAAGCACTTACTATATGCAAAGCACTGTTCTAAGTGCTGGGGGAGATACAAGGTGATCAGATTGTCCCACGGGGGGCTCACAGTCTTCATCCCCATTTTACAGATGAGGGAACTGAGGCCCAGAGAACTTAAGTGACTTGCCCAAAGTCACACAGCTGACAAGTGGCGGAGCCAGGATTTGAACCCATGACCTCTGACTCCAAAGCCCAGGCTCTTTCCATTGAACCACGCTGCTTCTCACCCAGGATATGGGTGAGAGGTCGGCGGCGAGACCGACAAAATCGAGGTATAGTGAGAAGGTTGGCATTAGAGGAATGAAGTGTACGGGCTGGGTTGTGATAGAGGGAGAAAGGTGATTGAGTGCTTTAAGGCACCAGTGGGCAAGGTCAGCAGAAATCCTGAAAATAGCTGCCCAACGTGGGCAAAGAAGACCAGCTACGGGAACTGTTCCCGTGGTACCCACTTGCACTATGGCACTTGGGCATGGCACCACATCAGCACTATGTCACAGTCACTCTGGCTAGAAATGGACTGGATTTGAAAAAATACTTGCACGCATTTTGCCATGAGCGGCACCCCCGCCCACCGAATAACTTGCCTGTAGTGACCAAGGAGAAACGCAACAAAGGGGCATCACAAACAATTAGCATAATAGTCCATCCCTCCATGGAGATTCTCAACGTCTCAGTGACTTGACTGAGGTTCATCCGTTCTTAACTTTGGGAGACTCCATACCTTCTTCAGCAAACCAATCATCCTGGGCTCCATATGCTTTATATTGTCATCTATTGCTTTATGTCCCTCCTCTTCTTCATTATCAAGCTTCTTTGAGCAGGAGGTGGGTGGCAAATTATGTTTAGCCCCTGTGGGCTGAAGATGATATTGGACGTGCAATAGGGAAAATGCATTGTGATTTGAAAAAAATGAATAAAGTAAAATTAATTAAGGTAGATACCGCATTCAGTCCTGCCTCATTTTCAATCCAGTGGAAGGGGTTTGATCGCTATCGTCTATCGCTGCAATTCAACGTGGTTCCTTGCCAGGTTGGTCTTGGGGAGTAAAGTCAACAGTTCCAGAGTAAAGTCAACAGTTCCATAGTTGTGTCCTAGGGCCCATCTCCTGATTGGCCCAGAAATCGGTATGATTGACAGATGGTGTCTGGGGATGCAGGAATCCCTCCTCCCCAGGCCTAGTTGAGAACTCCCAGCATGGCAATAGAATGGCGGGAGACCTGGATTACAGTTTACCTTCATCAAAGTGTGGCTTCCCCCAGGAATTATTTTAAAGAGTCTGAGGATCCCCCAGCTAAATGTCTGGGCTTCTCTAACCCATCCTTTCAATCAATCGTGTGTCATCTGTAAAATGGGGATTGAGACTGTGAGCCCCATGTGGGCCATGGACTGTGACCAACCTGATTAGCTTGTATCCACTCCAGCACTTAGAACAGTGCTTGACACATAATGAGCACTTAAATACCATCATCATCATTTATTAGGCACTTACTGTGGGCAAGGCACTATACTAAACACTTGGGAGAACACAATAGAACAGAGTAGGCAGACACATACTCTACCCACAAGAAGTTTACAGTCTACAGGATAAACAATGAAGTAAATAGGTCAGAGGTTCTTCTGGCCGGGGGAACTCACGTCCCTGGCCACTGCTATTTCAATGATTAAGGAAGCCAATGTCTCTGTTGAACAGTACTGTCAGAAAGGTTTCATAGGAAGTGCCCATATCGATTACTGATTTTCCTTCAGCACAAATTCGGTCAAGACTTTTCACCTCAGGGGAGAAAAGGCCTGTGCAATGCCAATGCCACCGGGGTTTTCTGCATGCATCTGGGAGTATGCAGTCACTTTTGTCACAATAGAACATTTTCCAGTCCTGAAAATGCCCCAGAATTTCTCAGCAACTCGCAACCTCAGTGGTGTGTAATCTGGTTTATGTAATTCATCGGAGAGCCTGCTGAGAAGTACTGGTTGTGCAAGAGTTCTGACTTGTCTGGGCCTTGGGGGGGGGGGGGGAGGCGGCGTGTGTGTAAAACGGATGAAGGCCTTCCCATGGGAGCCCCAAGCCCACAGCCGTGTCTCAGACACCCACACACCCCACAGTCCCCACGTACCACTCAGCCCCTTTGTCAAGATTCTGAAAACCCTGCTGACTGGTTGAACTTAATTCCTTCCAAAAGTCAAACCACATGGGATCCATACCCACCACCCAGAACTATTTAGAATGAGGGCTGCAACTTCAGAGACCTAAGCTAAACACCTAAAGTGAGGCTGAAAGACTAGCATCTATTATTATCAGTGATATCATCCACAAACTCACCAAATGAGGGTCTGTTTCATCTTCGCCACTTTCCTTCCTTTGCCCCAGACCGGAAATGTTTTGCAAACTTTGAGGCCAGCCAAAACAACCCTTTTTGAATCAGTCTTCTTAATTTCTAGAAGTTGTAATTTCAAAGTGACTCCCCTTACTAGAAGGTGGTTTCCAGCATCATTCTCTTCAATCAATCAGTAATGTTTATTGAGCACTTACCATGCACAGAGCACTGACCTAAACTCTTGGAAAAGTACAGTATAAATGGAATTAGCTGGCATTCCCTATCCATAACATTCCTTTCAGGTGGGGAGGCTTATCCATCTGAGGTCTCCCAGGTAAGGGGTGAGTGACCTCATTAGATAGTGGCTCTTGAACCAGGCCTGAGACACAAACTGAAGATCTGACTCAACCTGACTCATGAGTCACCAAGCCCCTGCCCCTGATTCTTTGCACCCATGACAAAGAGATCTCACCTGTTAAAAGTGGAAAGAGTTTAGGCCTGGGTGTCACTGGACCTGGATTCTAATCCTGCCTCATCCAGAGACCTGCTGTGTGACCTTGGAAAAGCAGCGTGGCATAGTGGAAAGAGCCCAGGCTTGGGAGTCAGAGGTCATGGGTTCTAATCCCAGCTCTGCCACTGATCAGCTGTATGACTTTGGGCAAGTCACATGACTTCTCTGTGCCTCAATTACCTCATCTGTAAAATGAGAATTAAGACTGTGAGCCCCACATGGGACACGTATCCCCCCTAGTGCTTAGAACAGTGCTTGGCACATAGTAAGCGCTTAACAAATACCAACATTATTATTATTTAACTTCTCTATGCCTCAGTTCCCTCATCTGCAAAATGAGGATTCAGTACCTGCTCTCCCTCCTACTTAAACTGTGAGCCCCAAGTGGGATCTATCTTGTATCTACTCCAGCGCCTAGTATGAGCAGCTTGGCTTGAGGGATAGAACAGGCTCTGGAATCAGAAGGTCATGTGTTCTAATCCCTGCTCCACCACTTGTCTGCTATATGACCTTGGGCAAGTCATTTCACTTCTCTGTGCCAAAGTTACCTCATCAGTAAAAATGGGGATTGAGACTATGAGCCCCACATGGGACAGGGACTGTATCCAACCTGATTTGCTCATATCCACCCCAGGGCTTAGTACAACTCCTGGCACAAAGTTAACACTTATCAAATACCATTATTATTATCATTATTATTATTTAGTAGTAAACACTTTAATGGCACAATTAAATAAACTCCAGCTGTTTGTTTTTAGAACAATTATAGCAGAAGCCAAGCACATCCCTCTATCACTGAAGACAGCACTCCCATCCTGTCTCTCAAGCCCATAGTACTGGTGTTATTCTAAACACCTCCCTCTCAATCAACCCACATATTCAATCCATCACTAAATCCTGTCAGTTTGGCCTTCACTGTATCACTTAAATTGCCCTTTTCTCTCTATCTAAACAGCTACCATGTTAATCCAATTATTTATCCTAGCCTCCCTTGATTATTGCATCAGCCTCCTTGTTGACCACCCTGCCTCCTGTCTCTCCCCACTCCAGTTAACACTTGACTCTGCTTGCCCGGGTCATTTTTCTACAAATATGCTCAGGACGTGTTTCCCCCTCCTCGAGAACCTCCATTGGTTGCCCATCCACCTCCACATCAAACAAAAACTCCGTAAAAGCTCTCAATCATCTTGCCCCCTCCTACCTAACCTCACTGTTCTCCAGTTACAACCCAGCCCACATACTTCATTCCTCTAGTGCCAACCTACTCGCCGTACTCCATTACATCCATCTCACTACTAATCCCTCACCCATGTCCCGTCTCTGGCCTGAAACACCCTCCCTTTTCATATCCAACAGATGATTACTCTCCCCACTTTCAAAGCCTTTTGAAGGCATACCTCTTCCAAGAGGCCTTCCCTGACTAAGCCCTCATTTCCTCTTCTGTATCACCCTAATTTGTTCCCTTTATTCCCCACCACTCTCAGCCCCACAAACACTTATGTACAAGTACTTATGCACTTATTACCTTGTTTCCCCTCCACCCCACCCAGTGTTTAGAAGAGGGTTTGGCACATAGTAAGCGCTTAACAAATACCATCATTATTATTATTACAAATCCATACTTCGTTTATATTAATGTCCATCTCCTCCTGTAGACTGTAAGCTCACTGTGGACAGAGACTGTGTTTGCTAAATTGTTATAACGTACTCTTCCAAGCACTTAGTACAGTGCTCTGCACACAGTAAGCTCTCAATAAATATGATTGATTAGTTACTCAAAATTCTTAGCATAGGTACTCACAAGTCAGCATGTGGAGTCAAACATCTGGCCAGGTAATCAGAATGTGGTCCTGCATGCAGAAAGACAGGAAGGAAGAGTTCCCTCTCCTGAATTTAAAGGCTCTGTGAGGCTGCTGATACAGTCTCACTCCCAAAGGATTCTGGGAACCAAGTCCTTCTAGAAATACAGTTCTCAGGTGGTAGGTCCTGCAAGATTAAGTTTCTTCTTCCCACAGTGCTACTTCATAGAATAGACCTATGTAGTTCTACAAAAAGCCCCACTCACACTAGGCTCTGAGTGGAGTAAACAAGGAAGGGGAAGAAATAATCCCAGTCCTCTAGGAAATTGCACTCTAGTGCTGGGCTTCCCCATCAGTCAGCTTCATTGCATCCTGATGAGGGGAGGGGGTGTGTCCCTGGCAGCCATCTTAACAGGTATTTTGTGATCAAATACAAGATGGAGGCATTTAGGATGGCAGCGTGGTTCCTAGGTCTGGATACTGCTGTTTTGAATAGCAACCTCTCTTGTGGAATATGCTCCCCTAATTGTACTAGTGAGTTCAGTAGTACCATGTTGGGTCAGCCTTTTCTACCGAATTGGCACTTCAGTGGGACCCAAGTGAACCCAAAACTTCACATGGCTTCCAAAAAACACATAGCTTGATCCCCAAAATGCCTGCACACTGAGATACTGACTCAATACAGAGGAAAATGTTTTTGTCAATAATAATTATTATTATGGTATTTGTTAAGCACTTACTATTTGCCAAACACTATTCTAAGTGCTGGGGTAGATACAAGGTAATAGGGTTATCCCACGTGGGGCTCACAGTCTTAATCAGTCTTAGTCTTAATGAGAAGCAGTGTGGCTCAGTGGAAAGAGCACGGGCTTTGGAGTCAGAGGTCATGGGTTCAAATGCCGGCTCCGCCAATTGTCAGCTGTGTGACTTTGGGCAAGTCACTTAACTTCTCTGTGCCTCAGTTACCTCATCTGGAAAATGGGGATTAATCAATCAATCAATCAATTGTATTTACTGAGCGCTTACTGTGTGCAGAGCACTGTACTAAGCGCTTGGGAACTACAAGTCAGGATTAAGACTGTGAGCCCCCTGTAGGACAACCTGATCACCTTGTAACCTCCCCAGCGCTTAGAACAGTGCTTTGCACACAGTAAGCACTTAATAAATGCCATCATTATTATTATTATTATTAATTCCCATTTTACAGATGAGGTAACTGAGGCACAGAGAAGTTAAGTGGCTTGCTCAAGGTCACACAGCAGACAAGTGGCAGAGCGGGGATTAGAACTTGCATCCTCTGACTTACAAGCCCATGCTCTTTCCACTAAACCACACTACTTCTGCTTTTCTTTTACATTCAAGTGTGGCTATTAGCTTTTAAGATCTCTCAGCCAATGAACAAAAAGATGAATTACATTACCAATTAAGCCTCTATCTCCAATCTTCTCCCTCTTTCCCAGCCAGTCCAATCAGAGGAGAAGGAGGCATTTGTCCAAAATTACTGTTCCCTTCATCTCCCTTCCTTCTTGAGGCAACCTGCAGGACAGTCTGTGAAAATGAAGAAAATGTAGAAAAAAAAAATCTATTAATCAATCATATTTATTGAGTACTTTCTGTGAGCAGAGCACTGTACACTAAGCACTTTTAGAAGAGTACAAAATAGCAGAGTTGGCACATTTCCTGCCCAAAGGGAGCTTAGAGTCTAGGAAAAATAAAGAAATATAATATCTACAAATTATATACCTATCCATAGTTTATTATATTAGTGTCTGACTAATATAGACTGTAAGCTCTTTGTGGGTAGAGAAGGTGTCTTGTATTGCATTCCCCCAAGTGCTTAGCATAGTGCTCTGTACACAGTAAGCTCTCAAAAAATACCATAATTGGTTGGTTGATTGTTTGATTTGCCCCTCACTGAAGTACTGGTCTTTCCATTCTTCCTTCCAAGTCCTATGTTTTTGTGAGTTCTCCTTGCTTGGAAGTGAAAAACAGCCCCCTTGGAACAGAAAGGAACAGTCAGGAGAAATCATACTTTCTCTTGTTTTCACTTTGCTTAAGCCTGAGACCCCTCCCCTTTAGTCATCTTCCTCTGCCTTTGCCCTGGGGATCACCGGGTTTGATGCAATACTGACCAAAGTTTCAGGCCTGGCATCTTGAGGTTCTGCCTGGAATTCTTGAATTTAAATGCAGAAATGTCACAATTTTTTGGTAAAGAATAAGGATTGTTGGCTAACTTTAATGGGTATTACTGCTCTGTCTTAATCCTCCCTTACTGACCAGCTGCCTTTGACACAATTGACCACTCCCTTTCCCTAGAAACTCTCACTGATCTTGATTTTTTCAACATGGTACTCCCATGGCTCTCTTCCAACTCCTCTGACCATTCCCTCAGTCTCTTCTGATTACTATTCTTCTTCCCCCTACTGCTCTACTCTCTTCTACCTCGACACCAGATCTCTCTAAGAGTTCCTCCCCTGATTTTGTTTCAGCTACCGCCTCTACACAGTTGCCTCCCAAGCCTCTCTCACTGGGCCCGAACTTTCATCTGGTTTTAGGGTGGCCAGCAACAGCCCTCAAAAAAACGGGCCCCCAAGAAGAGCATGATGGTGTGGCTTAGTGGTAAGAGCCCAGGCTTGGGAGTCAGAGGTCATGGGTTCTAATCCTGGATCCCTCACATGTCAGCTGTGTGACTTTGGGCAAGTCACTCAACTTCTCTGTGCCTCAGTTCCTTCATCTGTAAAATGGGGATTAATACCATAAGCCCCACGTGGGACAACCTGATTACCTCGTATTTACTCTAGTGCTTAGAAAAGTGCTTGGCACAAAGTAAACGCTTAACAAATGCTAACATTATTACTATTATTATGATGGTGCATGCATCATGTTGGCACACAGTGGAATCAATCAATTGATCGATCATATTTATTGAGTATTTACGGTGTGCAGAGAACTGTACTAACTGCTTGGGAGAGTACAATATAACAGAGTTGGCAGGCATGTTTCCTGCCCACAACAAGCTCCCAGTCTGGAGAGAGTTTATAATATGGTGATATCATACAGGTACCTCAGTGTACCCTGATCCCCACCTCAATGCTTGGATCCACCCCAGCACTTAGTACTATGCCTGGCACAATTATTGTTACTATCATTATTAACGTAAAGGCTCCAGATCCACTGCATTCCTCTCCCAGGTCCCTGGGAACTCAGCTGTGGCTTCCAGGTGATGGAATTTAACAGCAGGAGGCATGACAGAAGGAAAGGCTGGCCATAAAGGCTCCAGGTGCTGAATTCATACCAAACAGGGAACAGACCAGCTGAAAACCGGGAAGCAGCATGGTCTAGTGGATAGAACATGGGCTTGGGAGTCAGAAGGCCCTGGGTTCTAATCCCACCTCCACTACTTGTCTGCTGTGTGACAAGTTGCTTTACTTCTTTGTGATTCAGTTACTTCATCTGAAAAATGGAGATTATCATTGAGTTCCACATGGGACATGGACTGTGTCCAATCCGATTAGCCTGTATCTACCCCAGGGCATAGTACAGTGCCTGGCACATAGTAAGTGCTTAACAAATACCATAAATTAAAAATAAAAAAACTGGACTGTTTGGTAGGAAACTGGTATATTGGCCACCCTTTCTGCTTAGTAATTTTGCATTTCCTCCTGCAACAAGGATAACTCCATATGGAAGACTAACGCACACATTACACTCAGTAGGGTAAAAACTGGCTCTGATCACCTACCTTCCTAAACTTGTTCCTCTTCCTACCTTTCCCATCATAGTAGACAGCATCGCTAATCTCCCTTCCCCAGAAGCACTCAACCTTGGTGTTTAATTTGACTCCTCTCCCTCTTTTACCTCCCCCATTCAACCTAACTCTATATCTTACTGGTTCTTGCCCTTATCCTTCCACACCCTTCTTATAATAGCCACTACCCTGGTTCAAATCCTTGACCTCTCCCACCTGGGAATTCTGTACCAGCCTTCCTACTTATCTCTCTGTCTCAAATCTCTTCCCTCTCCAGACCACCCTGATTCCAGCAGCTTGGATCATCTCCCTAAAATGCTGTTTGGAAATGGCTATTCCATTCATCTCTGCATGAAACCAAGACTCCAGATCATTAGATTTCAGGCTCTCTACTGAGTGCTGCTATCTTACCTGGTCTCTGACGGGGTGTTTAGAAAGCATCAGTCAGTCAGACAGTAGGTCGTAGTTATTGAGCGCTTACTGTGTGCAAAGCACTATACTAAGCACTTGGGAGAGTACAATATAACAGACCCAATGAGCTTGTGCCATCTGGGATCACTGCATCACCTGAATCTCTCTGTGTCTCTCTGAGTGAGTTTTACTGAAATAAGTCATTTGTTCTCTTCTGTGTGGCCTGGAAGAGTAAGCGAGCTTAAGCATTGGGAGAGAAAACTTTTACATTTTGCCATTCTGCCTGGAGGGACCCTACGCTACCAAAAAGAGAAGGCACAATTTATTTTTTCAACAAACATTTATGGAGTACCCATTAGTAGCCTGGCAATCCTCAAGCTGCTGTACATGCCCTCAAATGCTTATGGAAATAATAATAATATTTAACAATAATAATAATATTCATTAAACACTAACTACATGCCAAACTCTGTCCTAAGTGCTGGCGAGATACAATACATGTAAATGGGAAACAGATCCTGTCCCACATGGGGCTCACAGTCTAAATTGGAGGGAGAACAGGTATTGAATCCCCATTCTACAGATGAGGAAACTGAGGCAGAGAGAAAAAGTTACTTGCCCAAAGTCACCCTGCAGGTAAATGGCAGAACCGGGATTCAAACCCAGGTTCTCAGACTCTCAGGCCAATGCTCTTTCCAATAGGCCATGTTGCTTCCCCTGAGGAGAATGAAGAATTCCCTGTCCCCCTCCCCAGATTCTAAATACCATCAAGAGCTAGTTTCCCCTCTGAGGGTCGTGATGGCCAAAGGACTGAAGCTTGAATAGCCCTCCATGGTTCCTTCCTATTTCTCAGGAAGCCACTTTAGGAGCCAGCTTGCTCTGCCCTGTACTTGTTACAAGAATAACTAGGTGTCCATCCCGAGGCTAGCCCTCTCTCTGCTCGTACAGAATAAAATGAATAATCATTTACAAACTTTCCTCTCAGAAATCCTAAGGGCAAAAGCGTTGTTCTTTTCCCTCCTGTTGAGTTTCTCTCTTTCCTCTCTTCCCTTTCTCCTTTTTTCTCCCTCTCCTCTTTCTCCTCTCTCTGTCCTGTCCTCTTCCCCGTCCTCTCTCTCCCTTTCCCCTCTCTCCTTTTCTCTCTTCCTCTCTCTCCCTTTTTAATAGCACTCGAAAAGGAGCAGCTGAACAGTTGCTGAACAAGGTAACAAATCTTCCATATTATTCCCTCTCCTTTATTTACACAGAGAGCGCACAGTAGCAATTCAATCTGAAAAAGTGCAGTGTTTTCAGAGGCATGCAGCCCTGAAAATTGATGTTTGTGTTAATCAATCTTGTAGGAGCCTGTGGGGTTTGGGGAGGTGTGACACTAGAGATTTGTTCTATTGATTAATTGAATACAGAGAATGGAGGGATGGGAGGGAAATCAAACACTCCAAGTGGATAAAAGCTTTGTAGGTGGATAGAGTTTCTTTTTTATTACCTCCTTGTCTTTCCCCACCTACCTGTAAGAACTGTGAAGGAACTAGGGAACTCAGCAAACTCCTCCTCTTCTGATTTTTTTTACTTTGGCTCCCTTCAGCCCTGACATTCCCCGTCTCCCCCTCAGCCACACAGTAAGATTTCATGTTATTGAACTGGACAGCTCTAATTCATTTGACACACTGTCTCCTTAGTGAACGGAGAGAAATATCACGGGCTGGACTTGGGACCTCAGCCCTTCTACGCTGATAATACATCACCTGGTTAACAGGGGGGGAAATAGCTATTCTTTCAACAGATGGTGTTTCAGAGTTCTGTTGGGTTGTTGGTTGTTTTTTTTATGATGGATCATTTGTTTGGTACCATGCCTCTAAATTTGCCAGAGCAGATTTCTATTGTATTCTCCTTCTGATGCAATGAAAGTTTATTCTCTAAACAGGACTGTTCAGTTAGTGGAAATTTGCTTGCAACACTGGCACGGTGTGTTGAACACGCTCCCGGTCTATTTGGCTTGCTCTGTGGAAAATGAATCCCACAGCAGGTATTTGTTAAGAGGGACTGTTCCGCCAATCCTCTGTTATTTTAGACTTGAGCTGACTTCAATACAGGAGGAGACTTTATTATAATTCCACACTTGTGTTCTTCAAAGGGGTGGGAAGACATGAATTAATCTACCCTCCCAACCTTACTAAGAACTACGAAGACTTCCGGAAGGTGATAATATAAGCCCCTCTTTACAAAAGGGAAAAGGGAACCAGAACCAGTATTTGGCAGTACCCCTTCCTCATCAACCACAAAATCACATCCCTTCTGTCTACACACACACACACACACACACACACACATTGCAGTTGGGCCTGCTCCCCTGAGTACCTTCTTAAAGGCTTTTTCATCTTCATTTTGGAGTTGCAGAACCTTCTAATCAATCAGTCGATCATATTGAGCTCTTCCTGTGTCCAGAGCAATGGAATAAGTGCTTTGGAGGTACAATATAAAAATATAATTGTCTCCCCCTTTTAGACTGTGAGCCCACTGTTGGGTAGGGACTGTCTCTATATGTTGCCAATTTGTACTTTCCAAGCGCTTAGTACAGTGCTCTGCACATAGTAAGCGCTCAATAAATACGATTGATGATGAATATAACGAAGTTCGTAGGCATGGTCCTGCCCACAACGAGCTTACAGTCTAGAGGGGGAGACAGATGTTAATATAATTAAATAAATTACCAATACATACAGAGGTCCTGTGGAGCTGCAGGGCGGTGAATAAAGGGAGAAAATCAAGGTGACACAGAAAGGAGTGAGAGAAGAAGAAATGAGGGCTTATTCAGGGAAGGCTTCTTGGAGGAGATATGCTTTCAATAAGGCTTTGAAGGTGGGAAGAGCAATTGTACGTCAGATTTGAAGAGAGAGGGCATTCCAGGCCAGGGGCAGGTTGTGGGCAAGAGGTCGGTGGCAAGATGAGATCGAGGTGTAGTGAGTGGGTTGGCACCAGAGAAGTGAAGTGTGCAGGCTGGTAAGGTAGGAGGGGGCAAGGTGATCGGGTGCTTTAAAGCCGATGGTAGGGAGTTTCTGTTTGATACGGAGGCCAATGGGCAACAGTTGTAAGTTCTTAAGGAGTGGGGAAACACTCCCCAGAGCACCCCTTTCCTCTTCTCTGTAAACTGGAGATTTGTGCATGTGTATGTTGTGTGAACAGCTTCTCTGAGATGCAGGGCAAAGCAGCTGGCAGGAAGGAAAAGGAGCTGACCAGATCTCCCCTTTTCATTCATTCATTCAATCAATCATATTTATTGAGCGCTTACTGTGTGCAGAGCACTGTACTAAGCACTTGGGGGCCAACATATAGAGACGGTCCCTACCCAACAACGGGCTCACAGTCTAGAAGGGGGAGACAGATAACAAAACAAAACATGTGGACAGGTGTCAAGTCGTCAGAACAAATAGAATTAAAGCTAAAATGCATATCATTAACAAAATAAATATAATAGTAAATATGTACAAGTAAAATAAATAGAGTAATAAATCTGTACAAACATATATGCAGGTGCTGTGGGGAGGGGAAGGAGGTAGGGTGGGGGGGATGGAGAGGGGGAGAGGAAAAAGGGGGCTCAGTCTGGGAAGGCCTCTTGGAGGAGGTGAGCTCTCAGTAGGGTTTTGAAGGGAGGAAGAGAGCTAGCTTGGTGGATGTGTGCAGGGAGGGCATTTCAGGGCAGGTGGAGGATGTGGGCGGATACTGAGATGTCCCTGCTGATCATCTCTGTGGAGTGAACCTCTCCTCTCCACTTACTGTTAATAGCCCAGCAGGGAAAGGAACACAAGATTTCTTTCAGCCTAGGAATGCCAAGTGCCTGCCCATACGCCCCCGCACCACTCAAAGAAGCAGTGTGCCCTAGTGGCTACAGCCCGGGCCTGGGAGTCAGAAGGACCTGGGTTCCAATCCTGGCTCTGCCACTTATCCACTGTGTGACCAAGGGCAAAGCACTTCACTTCTCTGTGCCTCAGTTACCTCACCTGTAAAATGGAGATTAAGACCGAGAGCCCAGTGTGGGAGAGGGACTGTGTCTGACTCGATTTGCTTGTCTCTACCCAGTGCTTAGTACTGTGCCTGGCACATAGTAAGTGCTTAAATACCATCATTACTATTGTTGTTATTCTTTCCCCGAAATGCCCCCCTGGGCTCTCTTTCCCAAAACTGCATCCAAATCCCGCTCATGCATCCCTTTCATTCCCCTCCTCTGCTTCTCAGCAGCCCTCCTTCTTTAGAGCAGTGGAGTCTGTTTGGGCCATTGAGAGGAAAAGCAGCCACATTATTGCCCCAGCCAACGAGCCCTGTTGCTTTCACTGACCTCAAATGTTCTCTGAAACTGCATGAGGGGGAATTTTTCACCTCAACCCCAGAGCTCTCTCTGGGAAGTCCCTCTTTATACATACCTATAGGCCAGCCTCTTTTCCCCCAAAACAAGAGTAACCTGAAGGCTAAAAACGAGAAGCAGCATGGTCTAGTGGAAGGAGCATGTGTCTGAGAGTCAAAAGACCTGGGTTCTAATCCCAGCTCCGCCACTTGACTGCTGTATGACCTAGGGCAAGTCAGTTGAATTCTCTGTGCCTCAGTTACCTCATCTGTAAAATGGGGGTTATGACTGGGGACCCTATGTGGGACAGGGACTGTGTCTCACCCGATCATCTTGTATCAACCCCAGCACTTTGTAAATGCCTGAGACACATTAAGCCATTAACAGATACCATGAAAAAAATATTAGTTCAACCTCAACCCTTGGGCTGCCATGAGACCACCGCAAGGAGTATTCTTGGTATTTCTAGTACACTGCCCACTAGGAACTTAAGTATACTGGCCCCTAAGAACTCAAAGAATCCTACAGATGGTGTCAATCTACCTACTGAATCCCCCCCACCAACACACACACACACACACACACACACACACACACACATGTACACACATACACACACACGGTGCAGAAGAGGCAGCAACAAAACCTTCCCCATTCTGCAGGCAAAGAAACTGAGAGGCAGGCTAATGTATTTCTTCAAGGTCACACAGTGAGCCAGAAGCAGAGCCAAAGTGCTGGAAGGGAAGTCAAGAGGCCATATGGTACAGGCTTAACCTGGGCTGGACAGATGGTTGTCTACCCTATTTTTAAAAGATCTCCAGGAATAGCAAGTCCACAATTTCCCCTGATAGTCAGTTCCTCTTTTGAATAACCCTGAAGGTCAAATTTTTCTCTCTGTCCTCGCTTGATGCAGTTTGATCAAACAATCAATCAATCGATGTTATTTATTGAGTGCTTACTATGTGCAGAGCACTATACTAAGTGGTTGTAGAGTGCAATACAATGGAATTAGCCGACACATTCCCTGCCTATAACAAGCTTACAGTCTAGAGGGGCAGTTTGAGGCACATTTCCTCTTTGTGTTTCTGTGAGAATTTATCAAGGAATGGATCAAGGCCTTCTGAATCCCAGTCCCGGAAGACCTGCTCTGGAACACACTCCAGCCAACTTCTCCCTAAGCAGGTCTGGGAAGGCCTCTCTCTCTCCCTCTTTCTCTCTCTGTCACTCTCTCTCTCTCTCTCTCTCTCTCACCCCCCCCCCCCCCCCCCCCCACACACACACACACACAATATGTGACCTAATGGAAAGAGCACAGGACTGGGAGTCAGCAGGCCAGGGTTCCACTCCTGACTCTGCCCCTAGCCAGCTCTGTGATCTTGGTTGAGTCACTTCCCTCCTCTGTGCCTCAGCTTCTTCATCTGTAAAATGGGAATTAAATTCCTGATCTCCCCCCCACCCCCGCATTAGGCTATGATCCCCAGCTGAGACAGGAACTGCATCTGATCCGACTGCACTGTATCTAGCCTAGCACCTAGAGCCTGTGGTGATAAATACCACATTTATTCTTTTTGATCCTTATTGATCCACCAATAATGCCGGTTTATCTCATCTCTCCCCCACAGGGGATCATCGAAGGCAGAATGCAGAGGATGCCCAGTTGTCCCTGTGGAGCGTAAGGATTAAGATAGTGAGGCTAGAGCTAAACCTAGTCCAGTGCCCATTTTTTTCTTCTGTGCCACTTCCCGGGGAAGGTTGAAGCTCGCATTGGCCCCCTCCAACCACACCCATCTGCAGGTCCCATGGGACAAAACTCTACCTCGCTTGCCAAAGTTGCCCTTTTAAAAGCTGCAGACCTGCCAGGCCAACTGTGGTTTGGCACTGAACCAGTTAAATGGTTCATAATTGGTGTTTCTCTATTCCCATGCAGTGGGGAGGTTCGGGGGGGTGGGGGGGGGGGAGGGAGGGATCTTGGAGGAGGGGAGGCAGATGAAGCCAGTTTGAAAAACATTTTCCATTTCACACGAACCCGTCTCTGTTCTCGGGCTGCAGAGAGTCTCCCTGGAGGTGACGGACGATGTGCTGTATTTTATTTCGGCTGCGTAAAACTGAATCTTGGCAGGAGAAGTCTGTGTGGGTGAACAGCTCAAAACAACTGCTTGTAGAAGTTAATGCTAGTGTGCTGCTGAAGTGTAGAGGGGCTATTTTCCCAAAATTGTATATGGGGGTTTATAGAAACAATATCTGGAGTTGCATCTGCTCGGTCTTTCATGCAGAATCACTGGGCATGGGGTACCTGCACGGGAAAGGGTAAAAGTGTGACTTGCCCAGGGTCGCGCGGCTGACAAGCACCGGAGCTGGGATTTGAACCCCTGACCTCTGACTCCAAAGCCTGGGCTCTTCCCACTGAGCCACGCTGCTTGTAACCCCGGCTCCGCCACTGGTCTGCTGTGTGATCTTGGGCAAGTTACTTCGCTTCTGTAAAATGGGGATTGAGACTGTGGGCCCCACCTGGGACAACCTGCTTACCTTGTGTCTCCCCCGGAGCTTGGGACAGTGCTTGGAACATGGTGGGCGCTTGACAAATGCCATCATTATAATAATTATTATTATCATATTATTATATTATATATATTATATTTTATTATATATTATATAATAATAATAATAATAATAATAATGGCATTTGTTGGGCGCTTACTGTGTGCAGAGCACTGCTCTATTATTATTCTCTGGGCCTCGGTTCCCTCATCTGTGAAATGGAGATGAAGACTGTGAGCCCCATGTGGACTGTGAGCCCACTGTTGGGTGGGGACCGTCTCTCTATGTTGCCAACTTGTACTTCCCAAGCGCTTAGTACAGTGCTCTGCACACAGTAAGCGCTCAATAAATACGATTGAACGAATAATAGTAACCATGTTCATATTTTGAATGTGCTCACTATGTGCCAAGCGCTGTACCAAGCTCTGGGGTTAATAAAAGTGAATCAAATCGGACAGTGCCTGTCCCTCATGGGGTTCACAGCTTAAGTAGGAGGGAAAACAAGCATTGAATCCTCATTTTACAGATGAGAAAACCGAAGCACGCAGAAGTTAAATGACTTGCCGAGGGTCACCCAACAGGCCAGCAGCAGAGTCAAGGTTAGAACCCAGTTCCTCTGATTCCCAGGCCTTTCCTCTAGGCCGCACAGAACGCTGGAAGTACTGTTTGATTCCAGAAAGTTCTAGGTCCCTAATTTCAGGCCTCTAACAGTTTTTCATGTAACACCCCATCCCACCCTGAGGAAATTTAAAAAACCTTTTTTGTGGCCAGGTCTAACATTTTTCCCCTCCAAAACATACAGGTTTTCAGTGTCTTGTCCCCACAACACGCTCTCTAAAACATGCATGTTTTTGATGTAAAATGTTGGTCTCCCACTGTATCCAAGGGTTTACCTGACTCTTCTCTGAACTTAGTGTTTTATATTTATGTGGAATCATAACGGTTCCTTACAATAAAATACACTGCTTTGCCGTGACACCTTGCTTTAGAAGGCAACAAAGAACAAACAAGTCAGAACTCTGTCACTTTTTACTGTTCTGAGATGTTTAACGTCCACATGGCTAAATGAGATGTTTTCCTTCCCCCTTCTCGGTTGGGGACTTTCTGAAAGGATGTAGAGGACAGAGGACTGAGGGGAAAGGTGAGGCTACCAGGGAGGGCAGACCTCCAGCTCTGGAGGCCCAGAGCCTACCAGACAGCTGGACAAAGAAGAAAGGAAAGGGGATTTTGAGTGGAAATTCATGAGACTTTTTTTCTGTGGATTTGGGTGCTTTTTGTTTTTACTGCCTACTCGGGCCACCCTCATCCTTGATTTTTCAAATAAACAAACAAAATGTAATCTTTGTTAGTGTGGCACCAGGTTCTGTTTAAATTGGCAAAGGGCGAAACGGCCAATTCCCAGCCGTTTGCACCAAGAAACCCATTTCTGAGAAGAGTTCAATGATACAGTTGTGTAAATCCCAGCGGGAAAACAATTGATAACCTGTATTCACATCTCAAATGGGGATTCTGCCTGGATCTGGCTCCCCCGACTGGAAAGTCTCCCCAGTTCTCTTACAAACCAATCTCTTTGTGACTCGCCGCCCTCCCCCAACTAATGCGCGGAAACGGAACTTTGGAATCATGTTTGCCACCCTGGGCCAAGCTAGGTACCAAACCCCACCTTCCGGGTGGCCCTGGGGTTATTTTCTCTGCTAAATCAGGCGGCCAGACTGTGAGGTGTGTGCATCTACCAGTCAAATCTGCACAGGTCCCTGACTTTAAGACCCAAAAGAAGCTAGGCCAGCCTTCAGAAAAATTAGGCCACAGGCTTATCAGACTTTTAATAAAAAGGGACCATATGAACAACGGGATCAATCCCGCATTTTGTCAGTCTAGTGATACTCTCAACCACGAACTCCATCTTTGTTTTTTTATGGTATTCATTAAGCACTTACTAGGTGCCAGGCACTGTTCGAAGCACTGGGGTAGATACAACGTAATCAGGTTGGACACAGTCCCTGTCTCACGTAGCTCTTATAATCTTAATCTCCATTTTACAGATGAGGCAACTGAGGCCCAGAGAAGTGAAGTGACTTGCCCAAGATCACACAGCTGACAAGTGGCAGAGCTGATATTAGAACCCAGACCTTTCTGACTCCCAGGACCTGTGCTCTATTCACTAGGCCAATGCTGGACGTCGGGGAGACAGTTTAGTTAAGAGCCCTGAGTTGAATCGTAGACTCATAAAGACCACTTTTCCTGGCAGAGACCGCCAAAGAGCCATTTTTAGTTTTAATGGTACTTATTAAGCGCTTACTTCGTGCCAGACACTGTATTAAGCACTAGGGTAGATACAAGAAAATCAGGTTAGACACAGTCCATGCCCCAAGTGGGGCTCACAATCTTAATCCCCATTTTACAGATGAAGCAACTGAGATACAGAGAAGTTAAGTGACTTGCCCAAGATCACACAGCAGACAAGGGGCAGAGTTGGGATAAGAACCCAGATCCTTCTGATTCCCAGGCCTACGTTCTATCCACTAAGCCGAGCTGCTTCTCATTTCCCTCTGGTTCCCTCAATCTCTTGGGAATGTCCTGGGATAATCTCCTGGGGAGGAGATTTTCTTCAGCAGAGCACAACCAGACATTTTTTGCTCACCAAGAAAAATGTCACCAAATCCCACCCAGGGCCCCAAAGAATGAGGTAGTTAGAAGAAAGGGCAGTCTTCCCAACTGTGGATCCCAGAATCCTTAGCCTCAAAATGTAAGCTCCTTGTGGGCAGGGACTGTGCCACTTGCTTGTTTTGTTCAATTTAAGGGCTCCATATAGAGCACTGCTTTGCAGAAAAGCTCAAGAAGTACACTACTACTACTAAGAGAAACAGCATGGCTCAGTGGAAAGAGCACGGGCTTGGGAGTCAAAGGTCATGGGTTCTACTCCTGTCTCCACCACATGTCTGCTGTGTGACCTTGGGCAAGTCACTTAACTTCTCTGAGCCTCAGTTACCTCATCTGTAAAATGGGGATTAAGACTGTGAGCCCCACATGGGACAACCTGATCACTTTGTATCCCCCCAGCACTTAGAACAATGCTTTGCACACAGTAAATGCTTAACAAATGCCATTATTATTATTATTATTATTACTACTATCAATCAATAATATTTATTGAGTGTTTACTGTGTGCAAAGGACTGTACCAAATGCTTGGGAGAGGACAATATAACGCAGTTGGTAGACACATTCCAGGCTCACATAGAGCTCACAGTCTAGAGGGGAACATGGACATTAATATAGATAAATTACGGATATGCACATAAGTGCTGTGGGGCTGAGGGAAGGGTGAATAAAGGGAGCAAATCAGGGTAACAGAAGGGAGTGGGAAAGGAGGAAATGAGGGCTTAGTTAGGGAAGGCCTCTTGGAGGAGATGTGCATTTTAAAAAAATAATAATGGTATGTGTTAAGCACTTACTATGTGCCAGGCACTGTTCTAAGCACTGAGGTAGATACAAGGTCATCACATTGTCCCACATGGGGCTCACCGTCTTAATCCCCATTTTACAGATGAGGTAACTGAGGTACAGAGAAGTGAAGTGACTTGCCCAAGGTCACACAGCAGGCACATGGCAGAGCAGGGTTTAGAACCCTGGTCCACTGACCCCCAGGACTGTGCTCTTTCCACTAGGCCATACTGTTCCTAATGTGACCTGAAAAGAAAAGCCCTATGAGGGAGATTGGGTGGCAGTCCAGAAGGAGGGCTGGGGGCTAGTTGGGAGAGTGATGCAGGGAAATGGAGGCAGGAAAATGGAGGAGGGGTGGAGGGGGACACACATGTAATCAGGACAGACACTTGGGAATTTTAGCTAAGCTGACTGACTGTATACTGACAAGGATTTGAAGCTCCCAGGGTGAAAGATGATAATTTAAAGTTAGCAGAAGAGGCTTAAGAGGCTACTCCTGGCTAAATACATAAGGTAATTGGGCAGGAAGAGCATTATAACGCGTTGATGGTCCAGCAGGCAGGCTCCATAAGGAAGCACTGTCTGATTCTGGCTTAGCCATGAGGACAATGCCCCTTGGACTTATTAGGGGTAAAGCCATGAATGCATTATTAATAAAGGCACCTCTGAGCAGAGCCGTATGTAGCCCAGACAAGCTAACGCGTAGCCCAATATCACCCGAGAACTCTCAGTGCTAGGTGCCCCCAGCCAGCAAGACTGCAATATGTTGGGAAGAGAGGAAAGATCTCGAAATTGGCGTTTCAAATTCCTTTCCCCCAAAGAGCCCAATCTGTTTCTCCATCTCTCAGGGACAAGGCAGAACAATAATTACAGTTGCCCTCATGTCTGAGATGCAAAGTTCTATGGAGGAGTTATTTTCATAACATTAGCAATAGTAATTCTTTAAAAAGCAATGGGAGACCTACATTTTGCCAAGATGTGGGCCTTGTGGGTTCTATTTTTTTTTCTAATTGGATAGGGTCTGCCAATCAAATCATAATGGTAATTACCATTAATTACACCACAGCAATGATAACAGAATATTTCCATAGCTCTTTTGGGATTGAAAATGCTTTACTGTCATTAGTAATTATTATATGGGCTTATTCATTCCTTCATTTAGCAGTATTAAGTGAGTGCCCTCTGCGGGGAGGGCAATGAAGTGGGTGCAGAAGGACTCAATCAATCAAGGGCATTTATTGAGCACTTACTGTGGGCAGAACACTGTGCTAAGTGCTTGCGAGAGAGCAGCACAACAGAGTTGGTAGACATGTTCCCAGCCCACAATGAGCTTACAGACTAGAAGGGGAGACAGACATTGAGATAAATTACAGGAGTGTGCTTCAGTGCTGTGGGGCTGAGGGTGGGGTGAATATCAAATGCCTAAATGGAACAGATTTAAGTGTGTAGTAGATGCAGAAGAGAAAGGGAGTAAGGGAATTGAGAACTTGGTCAGGAAGGCTTCTTGATGGAAATGTGATTTTAGCAAGTCTTTGAAGGTGGAAAGTGTAATCTTCTCTCATATATGGAGGGGTGAGGGAGTTCCAGGTCAGGTGGGAGGTTGGCAGAAAGATAGAGGACATAAAGGAACACTGAGTAGGTTGGAATTGGAGGAGCAAAGCATATGGGCGGGGTTAGAGTAGGAAATCAGTGAGGTAAGCTATGAGCCGGGAAAGCTGATCGAGTGCTCTAATGCCAGTGGTAAGGAGTTTCTATTGGATGGGGAGCTAGATGGGCAATGAGAGTTCATTTTTGAGGATTTTGAGATGTGAACTGAATGCTTTTTTAGAAAAATGATCTGGGCTGCAGAGTGAAGTGGGGACTGAAGTGGAGAGGGACAGGAGGCAGAGAGGTCAGCGAGGAGGCTGATGTTGTAGTTAAGGCAGGATATGATAAGCAGTTGGATCCACATAGTAGCAGTTTTGATTTGGAGTGGAGATGGAAGATCTCCGCTTGAGATACTGCTGGAAAAGAAGGAAGAGTCGAAGAAGAGATAGGAGGATGGAAGGACTGGAGAGGTTCCGAGGAGATTTTAAGCTCATTATAGGCAGGGAACTGTTTGTTAATTCTGTTGTATTGTACTCTCCCAAGAGTTAGGATAGTGCTCTGCAAATAGTAAGTGCTCAATAAATACCATTTATTGATTGAGTGATTTTAGGGAGATCATGCTTGACGGTTTCAATTTTATCAATAAAGTATGTGGCCAGGTCATTAGGGGCAAGAGATGTGGGGGTGGGTGGGTGTTGATTTGGAGTGGAGATGGAAGATCTCCTCTTGAGATACTGCTGAAAAAGAAGGAAGAGTCGAAGAAGAGGTAGGAGGATGGAAGGACTGGAGAGGTCCCGAGGAGATTTTGAGCTCATTATAGGCAGGAAACTCTTTGTTAATTCTGTTATATTGTACTCTCCCAAGAGTTTAGGATAATGCTCTGCACATAGTAAGTGCTCAATAAATACCATTTATTGATTGATTGATTGATTTTAGGGAGATCATGCTTGACGGCTTCAGTTTTATCAATAAAGTATGTGGCCAGGTCATTAGGGGCAAGAGATGTAGGGGGAGGGAGGCCAGAGGGATTGAGGAGGGAGTTAAATGTCTGAATCAGCTGGCATAGACAATGGACGTGGGAGTCAATAAGGAGAAATAATGTCACACGGCTGAAGAGAGGGAAAAATTAAAGCAGGTGAGAAGCAAATAAAGATGGAAAAAGTCAGCCTGGTATTTGGATTTCTGCCGACAGCTCTCCATAGCTCAAATACAGGAGGTGATCCAGGGCTGCAGGTTAGTGGTACAAGATCAATGGAGGGACAGGGGAGTGAAGGAGTTGAGTTCAGTGGAAAGGGCGGTATTGAGGGTATCATTTTCATTCAAGAGAAGGTAGTTTGGGTATAGAGACCAAATAGGGCATGATGACTCCAGGAATTTTGAGGGAGTCAAAAGATAGGAGGTCACTGTGGGGGAACGGGACAGATTTCCGGGAAGTGGGTATGTGGGAGGGAAGGCAGGTGAGGAAGCTGTGGTAGAAGCAACATGGCTTAGTGGAAAGAGCCAGAGCTTGGGAGTCAGAGGCCATGGGTTCTAATCCCGGCTCCGCCACTTGTCTGCTGTGTGACCTTGGGCAAGTCACTCAACTTCTCTGTGCCTCAGTTCCCTCATCTGTAAAATGGGGATTAAGACTGTGAGCCCCATGTGGGACAACTTGATTACCTTGTTTCTACCGCAGCATTTAGAACAGTGCTTGGCACATAGTAAGCACTTAACAAATACCATCATCATCATTATTGAGGAATTGCAGAATCAGTGAGGGTAGAGACAGTACAGTGACTAAAGATGATGAGATCGAGCTTGTGTCCAAGTTGGTGTGAGGATGAGGTGGGATAGTACAGTGCTCTGCACACAGTAAGAGCTCAATAAATACGATTGATTGATTGGAACAGAAAGTCAGGGGAGTACAGGAGTGAGAGGAAGCAGGCAGTTGAAGGGTCACTGGGAATACCCTCATGGATATTGAAGTCCCCAAGGAACAATAGGGTTGGAGAAATTACAAAGGAGAAGGCAGAGCATGGTTGTTACTACTACTACTACTACTAATAATAATAATGTTGGTATTTGTTGAGTGCTTACTATGGTGCCAAGCACTGTTCTAAGCGCTGGGGGGAATACAAGGTGATCAGGTAATCCCACATGGGGCTCACAGTTTTAATCCCCATTTTACAGATGAGGGAACTGTGGCACAGAGAAGTTAAGTGACTTCCCCAAAGTCACACAGCTGACAAGTGGCAGAGCTGGCATTAGAACCCATGTCCTCTGACTCCCAAGCCTGGACTCTTTCCACTGAGCCACGAGAGAATGGATAAACATCGAGATAAAATGAACAAGTAGACAACAATTTCAAGTGAATGTAAAAACTACATCACACAAGCAACGGAAGCATCCTGAAGGTCCACACTGGGAAATGAAAGTTTGGAAGGTGGCAGTAGTGAATAGAAAGCTCAGAGCTAGATGGTGTGTTAAGGAGCTGTTAAGTGTTGATGAGCCTTTAGCAAAGAGTTGAAAGAGGGGAGGATCATGATTTGACAAGGTTTGCCATAGATTTCTCTGTGGTCTAAAAGTATAGAACCAAACGTCCATGTGTATTGTCAATTTAACTAAATGATGAGACCCTTGAATCTCAGGAGAAATCTCCACCATCAATGAAGGGGACAGACAGAGGCTTCCCCTAGGAGATCCAAACCTGTTGTGACAGCATACCCAATCTGCCCCATCTAGGGATGGCTTTAGAGGGTAAGGGAAGTATGTCCTCATGTCAGGGCACTGCGGCAAATGAAAGGGGCCTTCCAAAGGCTTTAAGGCTGTCCATCACCTCACCCCCTCCTACCTCACCTCCCTTCTTTCCTTCTACAGCCCAGCCCGCACCCTCCGCTCCTCTGCCGCTAATCTCCTCACCGTACCTCATTCTCGCCTGTCTAGCCGTCGACCCCCGGCCCACATCCTCCCCCTGGCCTGGAATGCCCTCCCTCCACACATCCACCAAGCTAGCTCTATTCCTCCCTTCAAAGACCTACTGAGAGCTCACCTCCTCCAGGAGGCCTTCCCAGACTGAGCCCCCTCCTTTCTCTCCCCCTCCTCCCCCTCCCCATTCCCCACCTTACCTCCTTCTCCTCCCCACAGCACCTGTGTGTATGTATATATGTTTGTACATATTTATTACTCTATTCATTTTACTTGTACATATTTATTCTATTTATTTTATTTTGTTAATATGTTTTGTTTTGTTGTCTGTCTCCACCTTCTAGACTGTGAGCCTGCTGTTGGGTAGGGACTGTCTCTATATGTTGCCAACTTGTACTTCCCAAGTGTTTAGTACAGTGCTCTGCACACAGTAAGCGCTCAATAAATACAATTGAATGAATGAATGAAAAGATGATAATGATGATAATAATAATAATAATAGTACTTATTAAGCACTTACTATTTGTCAAGTACTGTTCTAAGCCCAGAATTAGATACAGCTAATCACTTTGGACATAGTCCCTGTCCCACGTGGGGCTCACAGTCTCAATCCCCATTTTACAGATGAGGTAACTGAGGCACCAAGAAGTTAAGTGACTTGCCCAAGGTCACACAGCAGACAAGTGACAGAGCGAGGATTAGAACCCAAACCCTTTTGACTCCCAGGGCTGTGCTCTATCCACTGTGCCACGCTGCTTCTAGCCCTCGTTGAAGACAGCCTAGCTGTTTTACACACTAGTTATTGAGGTTGAGAGGTCCAGTGGCCGATGTTGGGGTACTCAAACTGTATGTATGGGGAATAGTGGAGGGGGCAGGAGAATGGGGAGGAACAGGCAGTTCCTGGCAGTAACACAATAGCTGGTATCAGGAGCCACACAATAGTACTCAGACCACAGAGGATGATGAGACCAGTACAGTTACCAGCACAATGAAGAAAGGACAATGGGGCTAACAATGAAAAATAAATCATCCCATCATCTTCACCAGGAAAGCTATTGAGATTGGTAATATCGAAGGGGTCTTCTTCAGACCAAGAAGGCCATATTAGCTGACCCGGCCACGACCCTTTCTCAAAAGCTGAGCAGATTCCAGAAATGTGCCGACACACCTCAGAAACACCTCGGACCACCCAGATTGACATCAGAGGAGAGACTGCCCACCGTCAGGACGGAACTGGGGAGGGGTACAGAGTGTTGGGAGGGTATGACTCCAGTGCTTAGTACGGTGACTGGCACATAGTAAAAGTGCTTAAAAAAAACCCATAAGTATTGTAAGAGGGGCTCAGGGGACAATGGTCTTGGCTCTGCAGGCCGGTGTCCACTGTTCCCTAAACCAATGCATGAGTGAGCCAGTAAACTGCATTGTTGTGGACTTCTTGGTGTGTTGTCCCATTCTTGGATTGGTGATTACATGGGGGTGATGGGTGGGTTCTTTATTTTTGCAGGGTGCTATAGGAGTCCCTGTATGTTGTTCACAGGAGGCAGTTGTCGGCGACGCATGCCGCTGACCTTCTCAAAGATGGCTATGTGATGGAAGTGATCCAATAGTTGGCCGTAAATCAGAGTCTCAGAGCCTAACTGTCCAAAGCATTCCATCAGGGGTCGGACAAGGGAGTGGCAGAGGTAGGGGCAGAGAATGACTCTTCTATAAAATCTTGTCTATGACATCATTATGATTTGTTATCCCCTAGACTGTAAGTTCGTTGTAGGCAGGGATTGTGTCTGCTATATTGTTGTGTTGTACTCTCCCAAGTACTACGTACAGTGTTCTGCACACAATAAGCACTCAATGAATATGACTGATTGATTGATTGCTGCCTGTACGTGCCGCGTGATGTGATGACATCACACAGAAAGTATAGGGCAGCCTTTGAACCCCACCTCAGGCGGACAAATTTTGAATTCTGAATTGTGAATTCTGAAGCCGGCTCCCTCCAGCCCCTTTGAGGGGAGAAATAACAAGAACTATGATTCATGACTACCCAGCCTTGGCATAATGTAAATATTCTAGGCTGATGTATAGCCTAAGTATGCAACAGACCCAGTGACAGATGTGTCTGTCTTGCAGTGATGGTCTTTGTGTCTTTTTAATGGTACTTGTTAAGTGCTTACTATGTGCCAGGCCCTGTCCTAAGCACTGGGGTAGATACAAGGCAAGTTGGATACCCTCATGTCCCACATGAGGCTATCAGACTTAATCCCCCTTTTACAGATGAAGCAACTGAGACAAGTTCACTCAGCAGACAAGTGGCAGACCCGGGATTAAAACCCAGATCTTTCTGAATCCCAGGTCCATGCTCTATCCACGTACCTCAAACACAGGAAGCTTATCATAGAAGGACAGAGACACCTTGAAGGATCACATCTACCAGCCCTGTTGTATTGTACACTCCTAAGTGCTTAATATGGTGCTCTGCACAAAGTAAGCACTCACTGTATATATGTATATATGTTTGTACATATTTATTACTCTATTTATTTATTTTACCTGTACATATTTATTCTATTTATTTTATTTTGTTAATATGTTTTGTTTTGTTGTCTGTCTCACCTTCTAGACTGTGAGCCTACTGTTGGGTAGGGACCGTCTCTATATGTTGCCAACTTGTACTTCCCAAGTGCTTAGTACAGTGCTCTGCACACAGTAAGCGCTCAGTAAATGTGATTGAATGAATGAATGAATGAACTAAATATCACTGATAGATTGACTGACTTCCCAGTCCTGGGCAACAGAAAACGATCAAGAGTTGAAAGATTGCTTTTGAAGGACTTAAAAGAGAAAGTCCTTGTGTTTGGAGGAGATTTCTCTTGCTGATCTGGGCAGAAAGCATGTTTGAGCTGGAAATATTTTAAGAACTAGAAGGCTCACCAGAGTCTGAAACAACAGCAGTTCTTCAGCCACAAGGGCTGTGAAAAAGAGTTTCTGAACCAAAGACCACTGAGATCAAGCTCCTCGTGGGCAGGGAATGGATTTCACAACTTTGTTATATTGTACTCTCCAGAGACCCTCTCGGGGTCACTCCTGGAGAGTTTCCAGTACTCTCTCAGTCTCGATTACAGGAGGGAGAGTCAAGCAGAGGTCGGACAGTGGCTAGCGAGTGGAAGGCAATCTGCTACAAGTCTAGACTCCCCTGTGGTGGGCAGCAGCAACACGGGAGAGAGTCGAGGGTGGAGACTCAAATTTACTGCCTGGAAGGAGGCAATGGTAAACCACTTGCATATTTTTTACCAAGAAAACTCTGTGGATGTCCTACGGGAACGATTGCAGATGGAGGTGGAGCATCCTGGGAGAGATGATGATGATGGCATTTGTTAATAATAATGATGGCATTTGTTAAGTGCTTACTAAGTGCAGAGCACTGTTCTAAGCACTGGGGGGGATACAAGGTGATCAAGTTGTCCCACGTGGGGCTCACAGTCTTAATCCCCATTTTACAGATGAGATAACTGAGGCTCAGAGTTAAGTTAAGTGACTTGCCCAAGGTCACACAGCAGACATGTGGCGGAGCCGGGATTCGAACCCATGACCTCTGACTCCAAAGCCCGGGCTCTTTCAACTGAGCCACGCTGCTTCTCGCAGTTAAGCGCTTACTACATGCGAAGCACTAGTCTAAACGCCTGGGGGGATACAAAGTCAGGTTGTCCCACGTAGGGCTCACAGTCTTAGTCCCCATTTTACAGATGAGGTAACTGAGGCAAAGAGAAGTTAAGCAACTTGCCCAAAGTCACACAGATGACAAGTGGCGGAGCCAGAATTAGAATCCAGGCCCTCTGACTCCCCAGCCTGTGCTCTTTCCACTGAGCCACGCTGCTGTCGCTACGGGTCTGAGATGACTCGACAGCATAAGAGAAGACTCGTCCTAGTGCTCAGTGCAGTGCTCTGTACACAGTAAACACTCAGTAAGTATGATTGATTGATTGAGAGCTGAGGTGTCACAGCAGCACTGTCTCTGTTCTGCAGGAGGGGAACAACCTATTCCCATCCCTCCTTCATCCCCAGCCATGATCAAGCCCTGCCCTTCCCCGACAGGAGGCGGAGAGCAGAGAATGGAACCTGAATCTTCTTTGGAGACGGCGGAGAAATCGCCACCCTGCCTCCCTTCTCGACACTTTCCCTTCCCTTAGAGTTAACCACATTTTCGACAAATTGCTCAGAGACTGGGGCCAGACTGGCCCAATGGAATCCTGGGAAAGTCCTGGACGATCTGGACCAACTCTGGCTCCAAGCGGAGGTCGGTGCTTGGAAAAGGAAGAGCCCCTTGGGATCAGTGAGTAGCTGGCTTCCGCTCCTCAAATCCTTCCCCAGCTCTCAGACAAATATGCCAGAAAACTTCCCAGCAATTCTTTCGGAGCCAGCCAGTTCAGAGAGCTCTGCACAATCTCTGCTCCTGGGTTCTCCAACACCCATGAGAAAAGCCTAGGGAAATCTGCCCTGGGACTTCATATTAATGAGTGAAAAGACTTCCTAGATGATTTTAGGGATGTATAAGCAGGCTGGGCCCAAATAACCACTGTAAACTGGCATCTATAGCTGTAGCCTGGGGGTTGAAATAGCAAAAATATTACTTTGAATTGCAATAGCATTTTTATTTTTCCAAAGCACTTTCCCATCAAGTTCTCCCTCACTTTATTCCTGTGAGCTAGGAAGCGGCAGCTAGTTTTATCTTGATTTTACAGAGTAGGTAACTGAGGCCCAGAGAGAAGCAGTGGGGAGTAGCAGTTGGCCTGGTGGAAAGAGCATGGGGCTGAGAGTCAGAGGACCTGAGTTCTAATCCTGATTTCATCACATGCCTGCTCTGTGACCTTAGACTTGTCACCTAACTTTTCTGTGCCTCAATTTCTTCATTGGTAAAATGAGGATTAAATACCTGTTCTCCCTCCTACCCATGTGGGACAGGGGCTCTGTTCCACCTGATTATCTTGTTTCTATCCCGGAGCTTAGTACAATGATTGGCACATAGTAAATACCATTGTTACTATCCCTATTGAAAGAGCAGATAAAAGTACTAAACTAAGTAGATAAATGAGTCATTAACAAACAAGCATATAAGAGGGCTGGGGGATGGGGTGACCATCAATAACAATAATAACTGTGTCATTTGTTAAGTGCCAACTCTTTACTAAGCAGGAGGGAGAATGGCTATTTAATCCCCTTCTGCAAATGAAGAAACTGAGGTAAAGAGAAGTTAAGTGACTTGCCCAGAATCACCCAGAAGACAAGTGACAGAGCTGGGATTAGAACCCAGGTCCCCGACTCTCAAACCTGTACACTTTCCATCAGCCCATGCTGCTTCTTTGCAAGTGAGGTGTCCTGGGAGAAAATGAAAAATCTTCTCTTGGGCCCTGTCTGTTGAGAGGTCTTTAAAGCACCTTTGCCAAGGTAAGTTTCAACTCTGCATGCTAGAAAGACCATCTAAGTCCCAGCATCAGTGGTAAAAAGATTTTGGGGTACTCTGGGGGGCGGGGGGAGTATTTATTAAACACTTACTATATGCCATGCACTGTACTAAGCACTGGGGTAGATAGAAACTAATCAGATTGGACACAGCCTGTGTCCCACATGGGGCTCACAGTCTTACTCCCCATTTTACAGATGAGGTAACTGAGGCACAGAGAAGTTAAGTGACTTCTCCAGGGTCACATAGCAGAAAAGTGGCAGAGTCAGGATTAAAACCCAAGTCCTCTCACTCCCAGGCCTGTGCTCTTTCTATTAGGCCATGTTGCTTCTCCAAAAAGTTGTGTAGCCTCATCAAGGTTAAGTAAGCTCTATTCTGCATCGGTACAGGAAAAAGTATATCTGTTTTCCTCTGCAGGCGGGGGACGGGTCTCCTAACTTTACTGCACTCTCCCAAACACTTTGTATTGTGCTCTGCACACAGTAGGTGCTCAATAAGTACCACTGATTGAGTGATTGATTTCACACAAATCCTTTGGTCCCTTCCTGAGGTAGTTTCATTTTTCCAGTGATTCAGTCAAGATCATAAAGGAAACCCAGTCAGAGGTTTTCTCTCAGTGGAAGGAACATGGGCCTGGTTGTCAGGGAATCTAGATTCTAATCCTGGTTCTGATACTCGCCTTCTGTGTAACCTTGGGCAACTCATTTAACTTCCTTGTGCCTCAGCTTCCTTATCTGTAAAATGGGGATTCAGTACCTGTTCTCCCTCCCTCTTAGACTAGAAGCCCCCTATTATTATTTGATTTAGCTTCACCAGCCTTCCAATATACAAAGTAAGGCACTTGAAACCAACCAAGGGATAGGAAGGCTACCTGTCTCATTTACTGGAACATAATAGTAGAAAAGTAAATGAAATGCCCATAACTCATATAGTGCTTCCGTGTGCTAAGTCCTTACAAATACAGCCTACAGTCTCTAACCCATAAGGTATCACTGTAAACGTTTTGGTTTAGCTAGGCACTTGTATTTATATTAAAAAGAGGTAGGGAGAATAACAGATTTGGACCAAGCAACCAGTTCCCCAAATCTGTTCTCAGTATTCTTTCCCACTGCTTCTCAGTAATAGTGAATCCATCCTCTTTACAAACTTCTCTCATTCATTCATTCAGTTGTGTTTATTGAGTGCTTACTTTGTGCGGAGCACTGTACTCAGCGCTTGAGAGAGTATAATACAACCAGAAACAGACACATTCCCTGCCCACAATGAGCTTACCATCTAGAGGTGGGGGAGACAGAGTAGTATAAATAAATTACAGATATGTACATAAGTGTTGTGGGGCTGGGTGGGGAAGAACAAAGAGAGCAAGTCAGAGCGATGCAGAAGGGAGTGGGAGCAGAGGAAAGGGCAGGTTTTAGCGATGCTGTGAAGGTGAGACTGACAGGATTTAGTGATGGATTGAGTATGTGGGTTGAATGAGAGGAGTCAAGGATAGCGCCAAGGTTATGGTCTCTCTCTGACCTAATAGCAAACTTTTCCTTATTTTCATCCAAAATTGTCCTTTTTGGGTTTCACAATAATAGTAACAATAATAATAATATTTGTAGTATATGTTAGTGTCTACTGTCCCAAGCTCTGTGCTAAGCCCTGGAGAAGATCCAGTACAGATCAGACACAGTCTCTGTCCCACACGGGGCTCACAGTCCAAGGGGGAGAAAAACAGGTACTGAATCCTCATTTTACATATGAGGAAACTGAGGCAACATAGAAGTTAAATGACTTACCCAAGGTCACCTAATAGGCCCAGGATTAGAGCCCAGGAGTCCTGATTCCCAGGTCTGTACTCTTTCCACTTGTCCACACTGCTTCCTCCCATTCCTTCTTGACTTCCAAATATTCCATTAACTCTGCCTTCCTCCCAGCGGACCACACTTTTCATTGGGCCCCGACTTCTTCGACATCTTTTGGACTAAGAGAAGCAGGATGGCCTACTGGAAAGAATGAGGGCCTGGGGGTCAGAGTTCCACCGCTTATCTTCTATGTGACTTGGGCCAATCCCTTAACTTCTCCGGGCCTCAGTTACCTCATCTGTCAAATGGGGATTAAGATCGCGAGCTTCACGTGGGACAGGAACTGTGTCCAACCTGATTATCTCATATCTATCCCTGTGCTTAATATCCTGGCACATAGTAGGCGCTTAACTAATACCATTTAAAATAAACTCACTTCTGTCAGACCCTTGGAGGGAGAGTGGGGGTATGTTTGAATGCGTGTGTGTGTGTGTGTGTGTGTGTGTGTGCGTGTGCGTGTGTATATGTTCATTCATTCATTCAATTGTATTTATTAAGCGCTTACTGTGTGCAGAGCACTGTACTAAGCGCTTGGGAAGTACAAGTCGGCAACGTATAGAGACGGTCCCTACCCAACAGCGGGCTCACAGTCTAGAAGGGGGAGATGTGTGCATGTAATGTGTGTGTGTGTGTGCGCGCTCCCGGGTGCCGAAAGATAAATGTGGCCAATATAAATCAAATTTCAGCCCAGACTCCGAAGTAGCATTTCCAACCTCCGGGTACTAATAGAATCCAGCAGGAGAAAGAAATGTCAGCTAGGTAGCAGCTCTGTTTTGAGAATGCAATGGAGCTGATCCTCTAGCCTAGGGCAAAGGGAGTAATGCTAGGGCAAAGGTTAAAGAGTTCAGGCGCACTTCAGCCTACTTAACTGAAACAGGCCTCTTACACATTTACAAGATGGATGACTCTTTCTGGGGAAGGAACAGAGTTTCCATGAGCATCACCGCCACCTACAGGACCACTCCATTCCCGGCCCGGGACAAGAAAGCCTTCAACTGGGGGTGATCACCACTTTTTTTTAAAAAAAAGTATTTGTTTATCAATTTTTAAGTGGTATTAGTAGTAGTAAATGCTTAACAAATGCCAGAAATATTATGCCTTAGCTCACCAGGCTCAGAGATGAAGAGAGCCGGTCCATCGCCCATCTTGTGGGGTCCTTCTCTCGGCTGGAGAGAAAGGGAGTTAAGTAGGCCCAATACCTTGGCTACGCTACAGCTGACCCGAGGAAAGTCACAAGGATGTGCCTTGGAGTAGACATTAGGAGTCAAAGTAGTAACGTTTTGCCACCGCCTGCCTCAGAACGGCTCAGCCCCACCAATCAGCCCCACCTGGCCCCAGCCCTGGAAGCGCTGGACGCAGGAGATGTTTTTAGAGAAGCGGTATGGCGTAATGGGTAGACCAAGGGCTGTGGTCTACAGCCACAAAAATCTCCAGTGGCTACCAATCAACCTACGCATCAGGCAGAAACTCCTCACCCTCGGCTTCAAGGCTCTCCATCACCTCATTCTCGCCTGTCCCGCCGTCGACCCCCGGCCCACGTCATCCCCCTGGCCTGGAATGCCCTCCCTCCACACGTCCGCCAAGCTAGCTCTCTTCCTCCCTTCAAGGCCCTACTGAGAGCTCACCTCCTCCAGGAGACCTTCCCAGACTGAGCCCCCTCCTTCCTCTCCCCTTCCTCCCCCTCTCCATTCCCCCATCTTACCTCCTTCCCCTCCCCACAGCACCTGTATATATGTATGTATGTTTGTATGTATTTATTATTCTATTTATTTTATTTGTACATATTTATTCTATTTATTTTATTTTGTTAATATGTTTTGTTTTGTTGTCTGTCTCCCCAGAATACCATGAATGAATACCACTCATTCATTAATTCAATCGTATTTATTGAGCGCTTACTGTGTGCAGAGCACTGTACTAAGCGCTTGGGAAGAACAAGTTGGCAACATACAGAGACGGTCCCTACCCAACAGCGGGCTCGCAGTCTAGAAATTTATTGAGCACTTAGCACATGTGGAACACCATACTAAGCACTTGGGAGAATACAATGGAATTAGCGGACATGTTCCCCACTCATAACTAGCTCCCAATCCAGCGCTTACTATGTGCCAGACCGCCTGTTCATTAATTCATTCAATCGTATTTATTGAGCGCTTCCTGTGTGCACAGCACTTTACTAAGCGCTTGGGAAGTACAAGTTGGCAACATCTAGAGATGGTCCCTACCCAACAGCGGGCTCACAGTCTAGAAGGGGGAGACAGACAACAAAACAAAACATATTAACAAAATAAAATAGAATAAATAGAATAAATATGTACAAGCCAGTCTCCAAACCCCAAGGTGAAGGAAAAGAAAGAATGGAAGTGGGGATGTGGGAAAGGGGGTTAGTGAGGACAAATGGGGAATGTGTTCCCCACTTATAACTAGCTCCCAGTCCAGCGTTTACTATGTACCAGACCACCGGTTGTTGGGTAGGGACCGTCTCTATATGTTGCCGACTTGTCCTTCCCAAGCGCTTAGTACAGTGCTCTGCACACAGTAAGCACTCAATAAATATGATTTAATGAATGAATGTACTGAGCACTGGGGTAGAGTTGACCTAATCACCATCCATGATCCTTGGGGGCTCACAGTCTTAATCCCCATTTTAAAGATGAGGGAACTGATGCACAGAGAAGTTAAGCGACTTGCCCAAGGTAACACAGCAGACAAGTGGCGGAGTAGGATTCGAACCCAGATATTTCTGACTCCCAAGCCTGTGCTGTATCCTCTAGCTTATGCACACGTACACATGTGCAAGCACACACACAGAAACATCCACAACCCCCAAATGGCCATAAGAGAAGAATTACATCACCCGGCTGAAGATACAAACTGGGAGTACAGGCTCTGTCTTTTGTACATCTGAATCTCCCAACCACATCAAGTGGGCACTCAGTAATTACTGCAACTACTACTGCTTCAGCATTTATATTAATGTCTGTCTTCCCCTCTAGACTCTAAACTCTTGGGCAGGGAATGCATCGGTTTATTGTTATAACGTACTCTCCCAAGCACTTAGTGCAGTGCTCTGCACACAGTAAGCACTCAGTAAATACCATTGACTGACTTACTGACTACTGCTACTACTATTAGATAGCATTCTCGGTTCACACCCGGACTCGTGGGGTGATGACTCTCTGGGCTTCAGTTCCTTCCAGAAGAAAGAGTAATAAAATCATTACCCATCTCCCAGTCAAGCCATCAAGATTCAAGCCTTTGGGATCTGCAGATCCTTGGATAAAAGGAGGAAGACAGGCACCCAAGATCAAACATGGCAGAATTTACTAGACTAAAGGGGGTTAGAGGGGTCCTGACACTTAACCGCCTTCTATCTGTATCCGTATTTTCAAGTATTTTCGTGGGCCCAATAGGTCAGTTCAGCTCCCTCCTTTCCTCCCAGGGACATGGTGAGGAAAACTGGAAACATATGTGAAGTTTCTTGGGAGAAAAAGCAAGCAAATGTAAGAATTCATGTTTACACTTATTATCATTTGACTCGTATGATAACCTGGAATGGTTCTTGGGGAATGGTTCTTGGAGGAGCGTTTTTCAAGAAATGTGGGCAGCTTTGTTTCCCTTTATTGATCACGTTTCCCAGTTCAGCAGCAATCAGGAGCAGGAATGATGCAACCCAGGGGGTGACTGACAGTACAGTTCATCACCTAGTATGACTGTGAATCCCGTGCGAGGACTGTGTCCAACCCAATTATCTTGTATCTACCCAGTGCTTAGAACAGTGCCTGGCACATAGAAAGCACTTAACAAATACCATAATTATTATTACTGAAACAGCATGGCATAGTGGATGAAGCACAGGCCTGGGAGACAGAAGGTCATGGGTTCTAATCCCACCTCTGCCACTTGTCTGCTGTGTGTCTTGGGTAAGTCACTTCACTTCTCTGTGCCTCAGTTACCTCATCTGCAAAATGGGGATTGAGACAGTGAGCTCCACGAGGGACGGGGACTGTAACCGACCTGATTTGCTTGTCTTCACCCCAGCAGTTAGTACAGTGCCTGGTGCGTAATAAGCTCTTAACAAATACCACAATTATTATTATCATTATTATAAAAATGGGTAAGTCAAGGGACTTTGCTCTGAATTCATGTCCAGATTCCTGGTGTATGTGGAATATGTGAACATCAACCCTCTGCAGAGAAGGTTGAAAATTTGATTCCCAGGGCCCATTTCCAAGTGCATTGGCTCCAGAGCCAACAGCGGGATTGAAAAGGACCAGAGTGTGCATTTCACGACCCAGCACTCTGACAGAGCCCATCTGGGCGAAGCATCAAAGAGCCGTAAGCCCCCTGGCCTAGGTACAGAGCCTGGGGCTGCTTAGAGCATATCTTGACCCCTGCCAAGTCCATTTCTCTGCTGGACACAGGAGGATTCGATAGGGTTCTTGGCTTCCAAGACTAACAGCAAAAGAGAGCTGGCTTTAATTCTTGCAATTCTCCAAAGGATGGTCAGAAATGTGCCTTCTGACCCTGGATTGTGCAACAGGATATGAGCCCCAACCCCTGTTGGGGGAGGGCAAAGGTACCATAAGGAGGAATGGAGTGACAAGGCAGGGAAAAGACAAGCTCTTTTGCTGATCCAAAAACTGTCCTTCAGCAACAGAAATTGAGAGAGGGGCGCTCCTGGAGACTGATGTGTCTTCCCAGGGCAGGGAAGGGGTGGGAGAGGGGTGGAGAACATAGAAAAGGGTTAAGTCCTACTCAATTTGGCTCTGGAATTGGACTGGCAAAGCTAAATTCAGCCCTCTGATTTTATAGTTCAGTCATTCATTCAATCGTATTTATTGAGCGCTTACTGTGTGCAGAGCACTGTACTAAGCGCTTGGTAAGCACAAGTTGGCAACATGTAGAGATGGTCCCTACCCAACAGCGGGCTCAAAGTCTAGAAGGGGGAAACAGACAACAAAACAAAACAAAACATATTAATAAAATAAAATAAATAGAATAAATATGTACAAGTAAAATAAATGAATAAATAGAGTAATAAATATGAACAAACATATATACATATATACAGGTGCTGTGGGGAGGGGAAGGAGGTAAGGTCGGGGATGGGGAGGGGTAGGAGGGGGAGAGGAAGGAGGGGGCTCAGTCTGGGAAGGCCTACTGGAGGAGGTGAGCTCTCAGTAGGGCTTTGAAGGGAAGCCAGTAGAGTTGCCCTGGGCACTGCCCAGTTAGGTATATGGTAGGGCTGGATGGATTTCTGCATCCTCGTAGGATATTTAAGGAGGAAAAAAAAACCCTCAGAGTTTGCACTTTGGTGTTTTAATGATTTGGGAAATGATGATCTGGGAAATGTGCTTTTACCTCACTTAGGTGTTTGAAAATGGCATTGCTGATGGGGTGAAATGGCATTTCTCAGATGATTTCATTGGGAAGCAGTGTGGTCTAGAGGAAAGAGTGTGGTTCTGGGAGCCAGATGGACCTGGTTCTAATCCCAGTTCTGCAACTTGTCTGTTGTGTGGCCTTGGGCAAGACACTCAATTTCTCTGCACCTCAGTAATCTCATCTGGAAAATGGGGATTAATACTGTGAGTGGTAGAGCCAGGATTAAAACACAGGATTGTGAGCCCCATGAGGGACATAGACTGTGTCCAACCTTGTTAGCTTGTATCTACCACAGCATTTAGCACAATGCCTGGCACACAGTAAGCACTTAACAAATACCATAGAAAGTCACTTCTCTGTGCCTCAGGTTTCTTGGCTGTAGAACGGGGATTCAATCCCCGTTCTCACTCCGACTTAGACTGTGAGCCCCAAGAGGAGCAGGGACTGTGTCCAACCTAATCAATTTGTATCTACCCCAGCGCTGGACACATAGTAAGTGCTTAACAAATACCAGGAAAAAAATGTATGAGAGGTCCTAAAGGTGCAGTGTGTTTTGGCCTGGGCTAATTAGTTGCAGAAGGGAAAAGTGATGGGCAGAAAGAGAAGGAAGCAGAACTGAGGGAGGAAGGTTGTACCCCAATCCTCAGCCAGTCCCAGTGAGACTTCTAAGACTCCTGGTCTGCTGGCTCAGTGGACACACTCTTAACTCAGGTTCCACATCAACAGTCGTTCCGCTAAGGTCTTCAACGAAGTAGCAGATATAACATGGGCCTGGGACTCAGAAGGTCATGTGTTCTAATTCTGGCTCCACTACTTGCCTGCTGTGTGCCCTTGCCTGTTACCTCACCTGTAAGATGGGGATTAAGGCTGTGAGCCCCACAGGGGACAGGGACTGTGTCCAACCTTATTTGCTTGTGTCCACCCCAGGGCTTAGTGCAGCATCTGACACATAGTCAGTCTTCTTCTTATTGTTATTATATCCATAGCAATGAGGAAGGGCTGAGGGACAGCCCACAGAAACATCTATGAAGTGCCGGAACACGGAGAGCTCACAAGCCCATTAATAATTCCGAAGGGGAAGTTAAGAGAAGGGTCCACACAGCCCAATATCCTGCCTCCTAAGGCAGCACCGCAGAATGCTGGAAAGATCTGCTTGGTAGTTGCCCTCACTGACATCAGCCTTCAGAGTGGAATATGAAGGACCATCTGACAACCCTCACTTTTCCCTTTATCATCCTTTCATGATTTCTCATCCATGAATCTAGCTCAACCTTTTAACATCCCTAAATTTTCTCTCCTAATGACTAGGGCTGGAAATGGGGCTATTAGAATTTGCGGGGCCCCTTTTTACAACCCTTATTCCTAAATCAAAACAGAGTGATCCCATTTCTACCATTGAAGCTATTAACACTCTACTGAGCTTGTCTTTTAATTAACATAAAGCAATTCTGTGGCTTCATTTCCTTTTCAAAACATGCAGGATATAGTTTTAATTCAAAAAAGTCAATTTCTTATGTTAGAATAGCTGTTATAATAATTCTTTCTGGTCTTCGGGAAGTTGTTCTAAAAAGATGTGCTGGTAAAACAGATATATTTTACCCTGGACCGTAGATTATTATTATTATTATTGTTAAGTGTTTACTATGTGCCTAGAACTGTTCTAAGTTCTGGGGTAGATACAAGTAAATCAGATTGGACACACTGAGCTCACAATCTAAAGTAATACATCATATACCTATGCTTTGCAAAAATATAGATATATAAAAATGTATTTTTCAACTGGGGTCCCCCTTAGCCTGAGGCCCTGGGCACCTCAAAGCCCCTGCGTTAATCCAACCCTGACAGCAACTGATCCAGGGCTCTTCTCTGCTTCCAGCCTCTCCTTTTTTCAGTCTACTCCAAACTCTGCTTCCTGGATCGCTTTCCTAAAATAGAGTTCAGAGCACATCTGCTCTCGAAAAACCACCAGAGGCTACCCATTTCCTTCCATATTGGACAGAAGATTCTTACCATTAGCTTCAAGGCTCTCCATCTCCAAATGTTCTCCTTCTTACACATCAGAACTTTTCACTCCTTTCAAGCAAATCTTTGTATTCCCCTTGAGCCCCCACCTCTGGGTTATGGCTTATATCTTTTCCCACTCCTATGACCCCTCCTTTCTCAAATCTATCAGGCTATGTCCCTCCTAATCTTCAAATTCCTCCTGAAAACTCCTCAACCCTTCCAGGAGGCAGTTCCCACCTAATTTCCATCACCCCCATCATGACTTCCCAACAGCCAATCTAAGCATTTTTGAATACAATTGAGTACATTGCTTAATTATTCATTCAGTAGTGTTTCCATACTTAATCATTCAATGGTATTTCTTGAGCTCTTCGCTGTGTGCAGAACACTGAACCAAGCGCTTGGGAGAGTACAATGCAACAGAGTTGGTAGAAACCTTCCCTGCCCGTAATGAAATACCGCCCTGCGAGCCAGAAGACCTGGGTTCTAATTTATTAAATCGTATTTATTGAGTGCTTACTGTGTGCAGAGCACTGTACTAAGCACTTGGGAAGTACAAGTCGGCAACATATAGAGACAGTCCCTACCCAACAATGGGCTACTTGTCTGCTGAATGACCTTGAGCAAGTCACTTAATAATAATAATAATAATGTTGGTATTTGTTAAGCGCTTACTATGTGTCAAGCACTGTTCTAAGCGCTGGGGTAGGTACAAGGTAATCAGGTTGTCCCACGTGGGGCTCACAGTCTTCATCCCCATTTCACAGATGAGGTAACTGAGGCCCAGAGAAGTTAAGTGACTTGCCCAAGGTCACACATCTGACAAGCAGTGGAGCCAGGATTAGAACCCATGACCTCTGACTCCCAAGCCCAGGCTCTTTCCACTAAGCCACGCTGTTCTCTGTGCCTCGGTTTCTTCAGCTGCAAAAAATGGGGTTCCATTCCTGTTCTCCCTCCTATTTGACTGTGAGTCTTATGTGGGACAGAGACTGAATTTGGCCTGAATAATCTGTAGCTACTCCAGCACTTAGAACGATGTTTGACACATAATAAGCGCTTAACAAATACCATTAAAAAAAGAGCTTACAGTCTACAGGGGGAACTGATATTAATGTAAATAATTTATAGATAAATACATAAATGTTGTGGGGCTGAGGGTTGGGTGATAACATATTTCTGCTATCAATCATATCTATTTTGCCTCCTGCTCTCACTGTATGTGTACAATTTCTGCATATCCGTCTCCCCCATTAAATTGCACACTCCTTGAAGGTAGTAGCTGTGCCTTTACTTTTACTGTACTCTCCCAATCAATCCATCAATGGTAGTATTTATTGAAGACCTACTGGGTGAAAAACAACATACTAGGCATACCGTACTAGGGAGAGTACGGTAGAATGGTTGACATGATCCCTACCCTCAAGAAGTTTACAATCTAGTGGGGGAGACAGAAGTAAAAACAATTACAGGTAGGAGGAAACACTAAAGTCTAAAGATATATACATCGATGGTACATGCTGGGAGGGCCGGAGGTAAAAGGCATTGAGGAGAGAATGAACAATCTAAGTGCTGGAGTTCATTCAATTGTATTTATTAAGCACTTACTGTGTGCAAAGCACTGTATTAAGTGATTAGGATAGTACAATGCTCTACACACAGTAATAATAAATATGATTGCTTGACTACAATATAGCAATAAACAGACACATTCCATGTCTACACGGAGCTTACAGTCTAGAGCGACATGGAAAGGCTGAAGGAGCAGTTTGGAGAGACCTAGGGTGGGGCTATGGGAGATTATTCTGGAGGAGGTAAGATTTTAGTAAGGCTTTGAAGATGGAGAGAGCAGTGGTATGGCAGATGTGAAGGGGGAGGGAGTTTCAGGCAGGAGGGAGGATGTGAGGAAGGACTTGGTGGCGAGAGAGACGAGATCCAGGTACAGCGAGTCAGTTGCCTTGAGAGGAGTTACAGCGTGAGAGCTGGGGTGTAGAAGGTGAGGAAAGCCAAGCTCAGCACTAAGGTGGCCCGCTATAAATACCTCTGATGGATTCATCCAATTATTTATCCAAACCCCTTTTGAAACAATTGATATTTTTCATCCTGCCCACTTCCTGTGGTAATAAATTCCATCTGTTTACTCCTGCCGTGTGAAAAAGATTTTTCTCATGCTTGTCCTGAAGCCTCCACCTTCCAGCTTTAATGGGTCCCCACGACCTCATCCCAGCGTTGAGGGATTTGTACACTAACATTTCTGTGTTGGGTCCCCTGCCCTCATTTTTTTACCATTTTATAGACTTCAGTCATGTTCCCCTCAGTCTTCATCTTTCCAAAATGAAGGGACATCTTTTCTGGTTACCATCTCATACAGAAGCTGCTCCATCCTCCTGACCATTTGAAGGGCACTTGAACAGGATATTTGACTTCAAACACAGATTTTTACATGCAAGAGAGGACTGAAACTGGCTTCAGGGTCACTTTGGGTCTGTCCCTCTGCATCTATCACTCAGCGATGAGCTTCTGTCAGAAAAAAAAACAAAAATTACTGGAAAATCTCATTCCTCTTCTAGCAATCGGGTAGAAAGGAGCCAAATCTAGCGGATGGCTCTATTAACATACAGAGATGGTGTAAAGGAGATGAATTGTACAGAAAATTCTGAAGTAAAACGGCTCTAGTGCCGCGGCTTGTCATCAACTTCTTTCCCGGCTGCTTGGCTTTGGCCTTTCATTTACTGACAACCGTTTCAGTAGAGGCCTCCGCCACCACGTAACTCCTACCCCCAACCTGTACAACAGCCCCCCAAATACACACACACACACATACACACACAATCACACACACTCCTACAGAAAAGGGTTCAGACATGGCCGGAGTGGGGGCGATGACGTCAACCCATTCCAGATTTCTTAATCCCAACTCCTTCCCTATTGAAGTATGACAAACCTGGGAAATGCCCACCGCCTGGTGGGCTTGGGGTCTGGGTTCTAGGGAAGTTAAACCTGGGGAGAGTTGACGCCACAGACCCCAAGATGCCCACCGGGCCTTTGCTGGCCCTGCTCTTGTTTAGCAATTTATCCAGCGGGATAAGGAAACACTCTGAGATCCAAGAGCACCCTCTGGTGGAACTGAGACTACTGTTTGACCACCCTGAGAACAAAAAGAAACGTGGACGATATCCTCCCATCACGGCTCTTTCTCAGGAAGCGATTGGGATCTGGCCCCTGCTCGTCTTCATGCAGGCATTTTGAAGGGAAGTCTCCTTCACTTGCACTTAGAGGCTGAAAGGGAAGCAAGGAAGCCACTCCACACAGTTATATTACTAAATAATAATAATAGGCATTTGTTAAGCGCTTACTGTGTGCAAAGCACTGTTCTAAGCGCTGGGGAGGATACAGGGTGATCAGGTTGTCCCACGTGGGGCTCAGTCTTAATCCCCATTTTACAGAGGCGGTAACTGAGGCCCAGAGAAGTTAAGTGACTTGCCCAAGATCACACAGCAGACATGTGGCAGAGTCAGGATTCGAACCCATGACCTCTGACTCCAAAGCCCGGGCTCTTTCCACTGAGCCACACTGCTTCGCTGTTACTAAACCCCGCCATGACTTGGATGTTCTCCTCCGATTTGACTGGCAAAGATCCATTTATTCAGTCATATTTATTGAGCGCTTACTGGGGGCAGATAACCATACTAAGCGCTTGGAAAGCACAATTAAGCAAAAAATAGAGATGTTTGTGTTGAGAAGCAGCATGGCCTAGTGGAAAGAGCACGAGCCTGAGGTCAAAGGACCTGGGTTCTGATCTCAGCTCCTCCATATCTCCGCTGTGTGTGGCCCTGGGTATTTCACCTAACTTCTCTATGCCTCAGTAACCTCATCTTTAAAAGGGGAATTTAATACCTGTTCTCCTTCCTACTTAGATTGCAAGCCCTAAGTGGGACAGGGATTGTGTCTGACTTCATTACCTTGTATCTTCCCCAGTGCTTAGAACAGTGCTTGACATTTAGTAAATGCTTAACAAATTCCACAGTTGTTATTTTTATTATTATTATTTTTGTTGTTATCTGGGAGAGAAGAATATTTTCCAAACCAAACATTTTGTCCCCCAGTGATAACACTGACTTTTCATGCAGCAGAATAGAACTGATCCTGATAATTGCAAGAGAACTGAGGGTGCAGGGCCAGGGTAGAAACCTTGGAGAATTCTATCGTATGACAGAAATTCAAAGAAAAGTGGGGAAAGCACTTCTGAATGGCATGCCAATTGGAAGATACCATTTTGTTTCATGCAGGGGTGATGAATTGGTTCTCTCAAGGAGTAATCTCTCTTCAGACCATTCTCCACATTCTCCACATAATAATAATAGTTGTGGTATTTGTTTTCTATGGGACAAACATTCTACTAAACCCTGGGGGAGATACAAGATAATCAGGTCCCGCATGAGGCTCACAGTCTAAGTAGGAGGGAGCACAGGTATTGAATCCCCATTTTACAGATAAGGGAACTGAGGCACAGAGAAGCTGAGTGACTTGCCCAAGGTCACACAGCAGGGAAGTGGCAGAGCTGAGATTAGAATCCAGGTCCTCCGAATTCCACTATGCTAAACTGCTTTCCTCTGCAACATAATATCTTTTCCAGCTCAATTAAAAATCTCATGCTTATAAACACACTATCTTTCTGAAACGGTTTAAATTCAGTTCAGCATGCAGACAGGTTGGATTTTTTTTTAATGGTATCTGTTAAACTCTTATTGTGTGCCAGGCACTTTACCAAACAATGGGGTAGTTACGAGCGAATCAGGTTGGACACAGTCCTTGTCTCACTTGGGGCTCAGAGTCTTAATCCCCATTTTACGGAAAAGGAAACTGAGTCACAGAGAAGTGAAGTAACTAGCCCAAGGTCACACAGCAGACAAGTGGCAGAGCCAGATTAGAACCCAGGTCCTTCTGACTCCCATTGTCAGTGCTCTAACCACAATGCCACGCTGCCCTTCAGAGCCCTGGCAGCTTTAGGGTTCTTGGAAAGCCCCAAGTGCTTTGGGAGCCAATTAAACTCAAGCATCTTACCCCGAACTGCAAGTCATTAGACATCCTTCCATTAGCAGTTTTTTTGTTGGTTGGTTGGTTTTGTTTTTATGGCATTTGTTAAGTGCTTACTATGTGCCAGGCACTGTTCTACACGCTAAGGGAGATACAAGGTAATCAGGTTGGACACAGTCCCTTTCCCAGACCACACAGCAGACAAGTGGCAGGGTCAGGATTAGAATCCAGGTCTCTCTGCCTCGCAGGCCCATGCTCTATAGACTAGGCCACGCTGCCTCTCAAAAACTCAAAAGAAAAAGCAGTTCGTTGTTTCACTAGCATATAGCGCTGAGTAGGTGTTTGTAGTACAACAGTGCAACATAGGATCATTGCAAAGTCAGTCTTTGGCAGCGCCCGACCACCCACTTCCATCAAACACGTAATTATCTTCTTTCCTCGCCTTCCGGGGACTGAGTTGGAGACTGTACTGCCAATGAATTTGTTTTCCCTCCATCTACCTACGGATTTCTAAGACATCTATCACCAGAGTAGCTCAGGGGTCAGACGTAAGAGGGGAATAAGTACCTACTTTGTCCTAATTCACAGAAGTTATGTCACCGAAGTAAGAAGCAACTTGGACTGTGGGAGTCCGCCATGCTTAGAATGCTAAAAAGGCTTTGGAACTCTGGGATTAGGGACTCTTTGGGAATTCTAAGGCTCCAGAACTCTGGGACCAAGGGTTTGGGTCTTTCACCCTCTCTTAGAAGCCCACTGCATGTCTAAGCCGCCTGTAGCTACAGATTTGGATCATGAATTCATCGTACTCCCCTAAGCACTTAGAACAATGCTCTGCACTGCAAATCTTCAATAAATATGATTTATTGATGACTGAATTTATGGGCCCAGTCTTCACCCCACCCACAACACTCATATACATACGTATTTATGTACTTAATGTCCCTCTAAACTGTAAGGTCGTTACGGGCAGGGAACACGTCTGCTAATTCTGTTGTATTGTACTCTCCCATGTACTTAGTACAGTGTTCTGCACATAGTAAGAGCTCAGTAAATACCACTGACTGATTGATTGATTGACCTGACCCATGGGGCACCCGCTTGCTCTGATTTTCCCCACCTCCCGCTGTGACCGTTTCTCCAGACCAGACAGTAGAGGTGGAGAGGAATTGAGAAGGAGTGGCTTGGAGGGAGGAATTCAGCATGGGCCCCAGGCCGGAGGCCTCCAGCTAAGCCCCTGATCCTACAGGGAGGGATTGCTGATTCCACACAGAGTAAGGCAGGCATGAAGAGCAGCCAGATGTGTCTTTCCCACAGGGGGAAACTCTGGATTGGGCCAGAAATCCCAGGACTCACTGCCCTCTGCGCTCTTCAGGCCAGGGAAGGGTGTCGGGAGTCCCCGGACTCCTCACCGGTGACTGTCACAGGAGGAAGCAGGTGGCGAGGAGCCAGGGCAAGAGGGCGCTGGCACAGGGCAGCAGGCGGGGCCGGCTGGGAGCCCGAGGGGAGCCGTTGCACAGGTCGTCTTCACAGCAATGGATCCGCACCCCTGGGAGTTCCTGCTGCAGGCAGTGGCGGGAGGTGGCACAGCCGCTGGTCAGCAGAATCCGCAGCACCACTGCAGGGGCAGAAACCCACTCAAGGGGACTGATGCTTCCCATATCAGAGGGGAGACCTCCCACCCACCCAGGGACAGGCACCTCCCCATTGCCATCTCCAGGCCCCCTGGCTCCTGGGCTTGGGCTCCGGGTCAGTTCTCCATCCGACCAGACTCTCGGCCCTCAGGTCGATGGCTTTGGCCTGGGGCTTTCTCCTCTCCACCCTCCCTCATCCAGCCTCATTCCCCCATCTTATTTCAGCTGAACCAGTAGCTGGTTTGGGAATGGAAAGGTTTTGATTTCCCCTGCGCCTCCCACCTCAGGCCTTCCCCGATTAACTCATATCTATTCCAATGCTTAGAACAGTGCTTGGCACATAACTGTGGTATTTGTTAAGCGCTTACTATGTGCCAGTCACTGTACTAAGTACTGGGGTAGACACAAGATGAACAGGTAGGACACAGTCCCTGTCCCATATGGGGCTCACAGCCTTGACCCCCATTTTACGGATGAGGGAACTGAGACACAGAGATGTGAATTGACTTGACAAAGGTCACACAGCAGACAAGTGGCGGAGTTGGGATTAGAACACAGGTCTGCTTATCAAATACCATGATCATCATCATCATCATCATCAGAAGTAATAGTAGTATTCCCCCACTCTCACAGCAGAATCCCGCCTAACGAAGATTTCTGAAGTGCCCACACTGACACCCCCAGTCCATACTTCCTCATTAAAGAACAAACATGGTCCTCACGCTCAAGGAGTTTTGTCTGACCGTGGAGAGGAATCCAAAAACCAACAGGCCTATCAGGGAAAGGAGTACAGCAAAGGGGAGGAACACAATGCAGATAAGCAGATGAATAGTGTTTTGCTCACGGTAAGCGCTCGGTAAATACCATGAATTGATGGATAGGTGGGAGAATGGGCCAGGATAATTGGGGAGAGTTTATTTGGGTGCCATGAACTTAGCAAGGGTCTTCCGGACATTGGCTCAGGGAGATGGACTTACCGCTTTCTGTTTTAATGCAGAACCTGTGCTTGAAGCCCTTGTGAGAGTGGGAGCAGGTAATAATTTCCGGATTGGAGCAGCCCGCGTCAATAGATTTTGTGCCAATGACAATATTGCAGCCATAGCACTGGAGTCCTTGAGCTAGGAAAAATCACAACGTCATCAGCCACACGGAACGCACACTGTAGTGCCTTTTGTGTATGTGTGTGTGTGCATGCTTGGGACAGGCGGGGGAGCCAAGGAAATCCCTCCATAAATATTTGCTGATGCCACCCCCCCAGCTCTCTTTGCTTCCTGCTCTGTCTGGTGAAAGTCATTTCCCTCTTGGCTCCCAACTCCCTCCCGATCTAGCAGGTGGCCAACGTCCTGCCACTGGGAGAAGATATTTGTCTTCCGCTCCAAGGGAGATGTCGTCAAGCACAGGCCCATCCCAAGTGAGTGTCTCTCTACAAAATGAAGTTCTCGGTACAAAGTTTGGCATTTGCCCCAAATCCATGGAGAGTAAGCTCTTTGCTCAGGGCCTAAAACATGTTCTTTGTAGGGATGACTTCACTGCTTACAAAGGCCAGTGAACAATGATAAAAAAAATAATAATAATAGCACTTGCTAAGTACTTACTTTTTACCAAGCACTGTACTAATCAGATAATCGATCAAATAATCAGATAAAAGAATCAGATCAGATACAGTCCCTGTCCCACATGAGGCTTGCAATATAAGAGGAAGAATGGGTATTTAGTTACCATTTTGCAGCTGAGAAAACTAAAGCACTCAGAAGTTTTGTGGGTTTTTTATAGCATTTGTAAAGTGCTTGCTATGTTTCGAATGCTAAACACTGGGGAAAGCACAAGTTAATTGGGCCGGACACAGTCTCTGTCCCACATGGGGCTCACAGTCTAGGTAGGAGGGAGAACAGGTATTTAATTCCCATTTTACTGATGAGGAAACTGAGGCACTGAGAAGTTAAGTGACTTGCCCAAGGTCCCACAGCAGGCAGGGACAGACTGGGATTGAAACCCAGGCCCGTGCTCATTTCACTAGGCCATGCTGCTTCTCAGTTCTGCCTTCATGCCTTCCCCGAGAACCCCGATGCCACGCCAGGATAGGATGAGGCAGTCACACAGAATTGCCCCTCGCCACACACACACACCCTGTCCTCTGACAACCCTCCTGAGCCCAGACAGGCTGGGCAAAGGGTGGCATGTAGGGAAGAGGGGAGGGTTCACCCCAGAGCCGGGACACCCAGATGCTCTTGCTCTCGCAACCCAAAATGGAAAAACATATAAGGGGGCAGCAGCCCAGACTAGCTGCCTTCACTCACGGGGAGCTCTAATTAAGCAGGCCAAGAAGCAGTTGGTTTGAGGGTCGGGAGCCAGGCGGGAAACACTTGGGGTGCTCAGCAGCAGGCAGAATTAATTCATTAATTCATTCAATCGCATTTATTGAGCGCTTACTATGTGCAAAGAGCTGTACTAAGCACTTGGGAGAGTACAATAAGCAATAAACTTCAATCCATACTTCATGCTGCTGCCCGGATTGTCTTTGTCCAGAAACGCTCTGGGCATGTTACTCCCCTCCTCAAAAATCTCCAGTGGCTACCAATCAATCTGCGCATCAGGCAGAAACTCCTCACCCTTGGCTACAAGGCTGTCCATCACCTCGCCCCCTCCTACCTCACCTCCCTTCTCTCCTTCTCCAGCCCAGCCTGCACCCTCCGCTCCTCTGCCGCTAATCTCCTCACGGTACCTCGTTCTCGCCTGTCCCACCATCGACCCCCTGCCCACATCATCCCCCAGGCCTGGAATGCCCTCCCTCTGCCCAACCGCCACGCTAGCTCTCTTCCTCCCTTCAAGGCCCTACTGAGAGCTCACCTCCTCCAGGAGGCCTTCCCAGACTGAGCCCCTTCCTTCCTCTCCCCCTCGTCCCCCTCTCCATCCCCCCGTCTTACCTCCTTCCCTTCCTCACAGCACCTGTATATATGTATATATGTTTGTACATATTTATTACTCCATTTATTTATTTATTTCACTTGTACCTATCTATTCTATTTATTTTATTTTCTTAGTATGTTTGGTTTTGTTCTCTGTCTCCCCCTTTTAGACTGTGAGCCCACTGTTGGGTAGGGACTGTCTCTATATGTTGCCAACTTGTACTTCCCAAGCGCTTAGTACAGTGCTCTGCACACAGTAAGTGCTCAATAAATATGATTGATTGATTGAATAAACAGACACATTCCCATCCATAATGAGCTCTTCTTAACCACACAGTGCCTCAGTGCAGCTCACCTCAACTGGACACAACCCACACCCACACACCACATACACTCCACAAACACGCACAACACACACACCCCTCCCTTCTCATCCACCAAAGGGGACCCAGCTCTCTGAACAGAAGTCTTATCCCCGCAGCCCCAAGGAGCTGAAGATCCACTTTCCCTCTTTCCCCGCTTACCACCCTACTCCCCCACCCCAACATTGGTTGAAGTCATGGACTCAGAAAGCCTTCTTCTGCAAGCAGAGAGAAGGTCTGCTTCTTAAAGAAGCAGCATGGCCTAGTGGCAAGAGCATGGGGCTTGGGAATCAGAGGTCATTCATTCATTCATTCATTCAATCGTATTTATTGAGCCCTTACTATGTGCACAGCACTGTACTAAGCACTTGGGAAGTACAAGTTGACAACATATAGAGACGGTCCCTAGCCAACGACGGGCTCACAGCCTAGAAGGGGGAAACATACAACAAAACAAAACATGTGGACAGGTGTCAAGTCATCAGAATAAATAGAAATAAAGCTAGATGCACATCATTAACAAAATAAATAGAATAGTAAATATGTACAAGTAAAATAAATAGAGTAATAAATCTGTACAAACATATATACAGGTGCTGTGGGGAGGGGAAGGAGGTAGGGTGGGGGGGGATGGGGAGGAAGAGAGGAAAAAGGGGGCTCAATCTGGGTTCTAATCCTGGCTCCGTCACTTGTCTGCTGTGTGACCTTAGACAAGTCACTTCACTTCTCTGTGCCTCAGTTACCTCATCTGTAAAATGGGGGTTGAGACTATGAGCCCCAAGTGGGACAACTTGATTACCTTGTGTCTACCCCAGTGCTCAGAACAGTGCTTGGCACATAGTAAGCGGTTAACAAATACCATAATTATTATTATTATTCTCAGGGCTGTGTTGCGGCTATTTGTGTCAAGGCTGTGCGTGTGTCAGCATTGTGTGGGTCAGGGACAAATGGGTCACAGCTGTGTGGATCAAGGCTGCCTGTGAGTGAAGGAGCTTTGTGAGTCAGTGGGTGGATGTCAGGGATATATGAGTCACGGTTGTGTGTCAGAATTGTGAGTGTCAGAGCTGTGTGTGTCAGGGTTCTGTGTGTCAGTGCTGTGTATATGTCCTCTAAAGGAAAAATAATAGCATTATTATTATTATTATTATTATTATTATTATTATCATCATCATCATCATCATTATTGCTGCCGTGGCTCCCTCTGCTGTCCTGAATAGCCACTGCTCAGCCACAGAGCCACCAGGAATCCTTTTACAAAATGAACTACTCCTTTGGAGAAGTCATTTCCGTCTACAGACAGATATAATCCTTAATAACTGTGGCACTTATTAAAGGTTTTCTATGTGCTCAATGCAGGGGTGGATCCAAAGTTATCACATCAGATACAGTCCCTGTCCCTAAAGAGGCTCAAACAGCTATCCCTATTTTATGAATAAGGAAACTTAGGCCCCAGGGTGTTAAGGGATTTGCCCAAGGTCACAGAGCTGGCAAGTGACAGAAATGGGCTAAAATTGGGGTCTCCTGAGTGCCAGAGCAGTGCTCTTTCCACTTGGCCTCAGGGCAAAGTGTTTCTATCCTCAGACCTCCTTCGAGGAAGGGTATTTTCTCCAAGTGGACTCATGGCTCTCTGCAAATTGAAAGGTACCATTTAAAGTTCTCTCTCTCTTATTTCTCTCTCTCTCTGTCTCTCTCTCTCTCTCTCTCTTCCTCTCTGTTTCTATTTCTCTTTTTCTTCCTCCCTCTCTATCATCACCATCCCCCTCAAGGGTATTTATTGAGTGCTTACTGTGTGCTCAATTGAGCATTTGGGAGAGTACAATGCAACAGTGTTGGTAGATATGTTCCCTGCCCATAATGAGCTGACAGTCTGAAAGCGGGAGACAGACATTAGCATAAATAAATAATTTAGAATATACAATTTATTGATATGTACATAAGTGCTGTGGAGCTGAGGGAGGGGCAAATAGCAAATGCACAGAGATCAGAGATCCAAGTGTATAGCCAACACAGAAGGGAGAGGGAGCAGGGGAAAAGAGGGATTAATCAGGGAAGGCCTCTTGGAGGAAATGTGAACTTAATAAGGCTCTGAAGGTGAGGAGAGTGGTGTATATAGAGGGATAAGGAGTTCTGGGCTAGCGGGGGGATGTGGGAGAAAGGATGGTGGTGAAAGAGAAAAGATCAGGGAATGGTGAACAAGCTGGAGGAACGGAGTATTTGCGCTGGGCTGTAGTAGGAGATCAGTGGAGAATGGTAGGAGGGAGCAAGGTAAATGAGTGATGTGTTGTTGTTGTTCATTGTTAATGGTATTTGTAAAGCACTTACTATGTGCCAGGCACTTAGTAAGTCTTGTTTTATGCTGTCAAGTCATTTCCGACCCATAGCGACACCACGGACACATCTCTCCCAGAGGGCCCCACTTTCCATCTGCAATCGTTCTGGTAGTGGATCCATATAGTTTTCTTGGTAAAAATACGGAAATGGTTTACCATTGCCTCCTTCTGCACCATAAACATGAGTCTCTGCACTTAACTCTCTCCCGTGCCGCTGCTGCCCAGCAAAAGGGAGATTTGACTTGTAGCAGATTTCCTTCCAATCGCTAGCCACTGCGCAAGCTAGGAATGGAATGGGTATGCCTCTCCTTGACTCTCCCTCCCATAGTTGAGACTGGTAGAGTACTGGATACTCTCCAGGTGCGACCCTGAGAGGGGATTTACTAAGTACTAGGGCAGATACAAGTTATGCAGGTTGGACATAGTCTATATTCCACATGGGGCTTACAGTCTTAATCCCCATTTTACAGATGAGGAAACTGAGGCTCAGAGAAGTGAAGAGACTTGCCTAAGGTCCCACAACAGACAAGTGGCAGAAACTGGATTAGAACCCAGGTCCTTCTGACTTCAAGGCCCGTGCTGTATAGAGAAACTATAGTTTCTGTTTGATGTGGAGGGTCTGAGAAATGGGCTGAACATTTTTAGAAAAATTATTTGGGCAGCAGAGTGAAGTATGGACTGGAGTGGGGAGAGACAGGAGGCAGGGAAGTCAGCGAGGCAGTTAATAGAGCAATCAAGGTGGAATAGGATAAGTGTTTGGATCGGAGTGGCAGCAGTTTGGATAGAGAGGAAAGGGAAGATTTTTACAGTTTTATGAAGATAGAACGGTCAGGATTTGGTGACATCAAATATGTGGGTTGAATAAGAGTGATAAGTGAAGGGCAACACCGAGGTTTTGGGTTTGTGAGGTAAGGAGGATAATAGTATTATCTTCAGGGAAGGGAAAGACAGTGAGGGGGATGGGATTTGGGTGGGAAGATAAGGAGTTCTGTTTTGGAAATGTTTAGTTTGAGAAGTCAGCGGGACATCTGGGTGGCAATGTCCTAAAAGAAGGAAAATATGAGACTGCAGAGAAGGAGAGAGGTCAGTGTCATCCTTGACTCGGCTCTCTCATTCATCCCACACATCCAATCTGTCACCAAAACCTGCTGGTCTCACCTCCACAACATCACCAAGACCTGCCCTTTCCTCTCCTTCCAAACTGCCACCTTGCTGGTTCAATCTCTCATCCTATCCCGACTGGATTACTGCATCAGCCTCCTCTCTGATCTCCCATCCTCCTGTCTCTCCCTGCTTCAGTCTATACTTCACTCTGCTGCCCGGATTATCTTTGTACAGAAATGCTCTGGGCATGTCACTCCCCTCCTCAAAAATCTCCAGTGGTTGCCTGTCAACCTACGAATCAAGCAAAAACTCCTCACTCTCAGTTTCAAGGCTCTGCAACCCCTCGCCCCCTCCTACCTCACCTCCCTTCTCTCCTTCTACAGCCCAGCCTGCACGCTCTGCTTCTCTGCCACTAACCTCCTCAATGTGCCTCGTTCTCACCTGTCCCACCGTTGACCCCCGGCCCTCGTCCTTCCTCTAGCCTGGAATGCCCTCCCTCCACACATCCACCAAACTAGCTCTCTTCCTCCCTTCAAAGCCCTACTGGGAGCTCACCTCCTCCAGGACACCTTCCCAGACTGAGCCCTCCTTTTTTCCTCTCCTCCTCATCCTCCCCTCCCCATCACCCTCCTCCCTCTCTCTGCCCTACCCTCTTTCCCTCCCCACAGCACTTGTATATATTTGTACATATTTATTACTCTATTTTATTGGTATATATTTACTACTCTATTTTATTAATGACATGTATATAGCTATAATTCTATTTATTCTGACGGTATTGACACGTGTCTACTTGTTTTGTTGTCTGTCTCCCCCTTCTAGACTGTGAGCCCGTTGTTGGGTAGGGACCATCTCTATATGTTGCTGACTTGTACTTCCCAAGCGCTTAGTATAGTGCTCTGCACACAGTAAGCGCTCAATAAATACAATTGAATGAATGAATGAAAGCAATCGCATTAAGGTGCTAGTTTGAGTCATGGTAGTGAACAAGATCTCCGAAGGAATGGGTGTAAATGGAAAATAAAAGGGGACCAGGAAATGAGCCTTGAGGGACCCCCACTGTTAGTGGGTAGGAGGTAGGGGAGCCTGCAAAAGAGAGTGAGAAGCAGTATGGCCTAGTGGATTGAACGTGAGCCTGGGAGTCAAAAGGACGTGGGTTCTCAGCCCAGCTCTGCCGCTTGTCTGCTTCTTGATACCTCAGTTTCCTCATCTGTAAAATGGAGACTAAAACTGTGAGCCCCAAGTGGGACATGGACTATGTCCAACCTGACTTGCTTGTATCTACCCCAGAGCTAGTTTAGTACAGTTTAGTAAAGTGCCTGGCACATAGTAAGCATTGAACAAATACCATTTTAAAAAAAGAGTAGTTAGAGAGCTAGAAGGGGAACCAGAAGAGGACAGACTCAGTGAAGCCAAGGTTGGATAAAATTTCAAGGAGAAAGGAGCGGTCCACAGTGTCAAAACCAGTTGAGAGGTCAAGGAGGATTAGGATGGAGTAGAGGCTGCCAGATTTGGCAAGAGGAAGGTCACTGGAAACCTTAGAGAGGGCTGTTTCTGTGTTGTGAAGGGGATGGAAGCCAGATTGGAGGGGATCAAGGAGAAAATTGGAGGAGAGGAAGTGGAGACTGCGAATGTAGACAGCTTATTTTTAAAAACGATATTTATTAAGTGCTTACTATGTGGTGTGAGACAACTTATTCAAGGGGCTTGGAGAGGAATAGTAGGAGGGAGATGGGGCAATAACTGAAAGGAGTCATGGGGTCAAGAGAGGGGTTTTTTTAGGATTGGGAATATGTAAGCATGTTTGAAAGAAGTGGGAAAGAAACCATTGGAAAGTGAATGATTGAAGATGACAGTCAAGGAGGGAAGAAGGAAGGGGATAAGTGCTTTAATAAGGAATGGAGGGATGGGGTCAGAAGCATGGGTGGAGAGGGTAGATTTTGAGAGAAGGCGAGATATCTCTTTTTGAGATACTGCAGAGAATATTGGGAGAGTCGAAAAGTGTGGAGGACAGGAGGGTAGGGGGATTGGAGAGGAGCAGGGGAGATTTTAGGGAGAGCATGCCTGATGGTTTCAATTTTGTTAATGAAGTATGCGTTCAGGTCATTAGGGGAAAGATATGGGTGGTGCGGGGGGGGCGGGGGGACTGGAGGTCTGAGGAGGGAGTAAATGGCTGGAACAGCCACTGGGTCAATGGGTGTGGGAGTGAATTAGGAAGAAAAGTATTGTTGTCAGGCAGAGGAGACGGTAGAGTTGAAGCAGGAAAGAATGAATTTAAAATGGATGAGGTCAGAAAGATGCCTACATTTCCACCAACAGTACTCGGTTCCCTTTCTCCCTCATTTATATATCCATATTTCTCTCTCTCCTTCTCTCTCTCCCTCAGCCCCCTCCTTGAGACTGGGGCCAGGGAAAGCTCAGAAAACATAATGTGGCATTTGTTCTGGATTGTTGCAAGATTCCAGACTTCCCGAGCCCCTACCCCTGAAATCCCCCAATCAGAGCAGTTCAAGTTCACATAATAATAATAATACTAATACTACTACTACTACTACTACTAATAATAATAATAATAATAATGATGATGGCATTTATTAACCGCTTACTATGTGCAAAACATCACATTTCATCACTCCTCTCCCCCGCCCCCTCCCAGTCCTCCAGGGAGGCCAGGGAGGTTCAAATTCACTATAGTCAGGGTAGCGGGTGGCACCTAGAAATCCAGCCCAAGCAGGATGTTATCAGGGCAGTGGACTCCCTCTCAGGTGTATCTATAGCCACCTTTTACCTGGCTTCTGTGCCCCCCAGCACCTCCTCCCACCCCTGCCCAAGTGCTCATGGTTCTCCCGGCTAAGCCCCTCAAAGGTGAAGCAAAACTCTGCTATTTTCAAGGGAGGCAGTTTCACGTTGCTTCATGCCCAGCGCTGAAGAAATCATGCAGTGCTTAGAACAGTGCTTGGAACATAGTAATCACTTAACAAATACCATAATTATTATTATTATTACTATTCTACCTGACTCTAAACAGCCCAGCCAGTGCCTGCCTACCTTTCTAGTAATAATAATAATAATAATAATAATAATAATAATAATAGTAATTATTATTATTATTATTATTATTAAGGAGGGACCGCTTACCGGGAGAAAAGAAAGCAGCCACCATCAGAGAGAGCAGCATACCAGGCGCAGAGTCCGACGTGTGTCTTGAAAGCATGAAGTCCGGGCTGGGTAGTGGGGGGGGTCCACTCTGCTTTAGCAAAGAAATAAATGGATTGTTAAAGGGAGAGAGGAAGGCACACACATGTGCACACATGTGCAAACACACAAGCATGCACACACACACACACACACACACACACACACACACACACACACACACGCTCATACAATTTCAAGATCTCAGCAACTATTTTGAGCTAGCTGGATGTCTCTTGCTCTTGATTCCAGGACCTTGGGCAGATAAAAGAGTAACAGGTAGCGCTCAGTATTCATTCAAAAGAAATTCTCTGGAAATAAATCTATGTCCCTGTGTTCCATTCTCCCTTCCCCTCTTGAGCATGTGGCCTAGTAAATGAGAAAGCATCTGGCGTCTCCTTCCCTCTTCCCCAGCACATGTATGTCCAAGTGTACGTCTATTGTTGGGGTGGGGGGGAACACCCAACTCACCCCCTCTGTCCTAATTCTGCTCTCTGCACAACCATTGCCCATTAATATTGTTGGGCTGTAGTCTTGAGGGAAATTTTCCCTAATCAAGATTTAGCTCTAAATCCACTTCAAAATCCTCTAATTCAGTCGGATTAAGCCCGGTGGTTTTCAAGGCTTCCCCTTCCCCCCTTCTTTTCCCTCCTCGCTCTTTGAACTGGTTCATCTTGGGGTCCTGGAAGGGTTTTGAAGGTGGGGAGAGTAATTGTCTGTTGGATTTGAGGAGGGAGGGAGTTCCAAGCCAGAGGCAAGACATGGGCCAGGGGTTGGCAGCGAGACAGGGAAGACTGAGGCACAGTGAGAAGGTTAGCACCAGAGGAGCGAAATGTGCAGGCTGGGTTTTAATAGGAGAGTAGTGAGGTGAGGTAGGAGGGGACAAGGTGATGGAGTGATTTAAGGCCAATGATGAGGAGTTTTTGTTTGCCACAGAGATGAATGGGCAACTACTGGAGTTTCCTGAGGAGTGGGGAGTTTTCCTGAAAGTTTTTGTAGAAAAATGATCTGGGCAGCAGACTGAAGTAGGAACTAGAGTGGGGAGAGACAATGATCGATCAGTGGTAGTAACTGAGCACTTATTGCATACAGAACACTTTACTAAGCACTTGGGAGAGTACGATGCAATAGAGTTGGCAGACATGATCCCTGCCCTCAAGGAGCTTATGGTCAAGTGGAGAGTTTGCAGTCTAGTAAGACTTCTCCCGCAGCTGCCCTCAGGGACCCACTGAATGTCCATCTGAGCATCTCCAGCTCTTGGGCTCACTTTGCATCAGACCATTTTATGGGTAGAACTGATGGAGTGGGAAGATGCATCCCTTCCTCCTATGGCAGTTCCTAAATGTCCCCTTGATCCCCCACCCCAAACAAGCTCGCTGGATTTAGGGAGCTTATTCTTACTAAATGGTCACAAGCAAGTAACAGGGTGCAAATAAGTGGGATGAAGTATCTCTTTCCTGATGCTGGAGGGGAAACTGGGGCTGTGGGAACCAAGGAAACAGGGGAAGAAACTTGAACCACTATTACATTTAGACATTAGGCAGTCAGTCAGTCAATTGCATTTGTTGAGCATTTACTGTGAGCCGAGCACTGTACTAAGTGCTTGGGAGAGTACAATATAGCAATAAACAGATTCATTCCCGGCCCACGATGAGCTTACAGCCTAGAGAGGGAGATGGACATTAATGATGATGATGATGGTACTTATTAAGAGCTTATTATGTGCCAAGCACTGTTCTAAGTGCTGGGGTAGATACAAGATAATTGGTTGTCCCACGTGGTGCTCACAGTCTTAATCCCCATTTTACAGATGATCTAACTGAAGCACAGAGAAGTTAAGTAATAATAATAATAATAATAATTTTGGTATTTGTTAAGCGCTTACTATGTGCAAAGCACTGTTGTAAGCACTGGGGAGGATACAAGGTGATCAGGTTGTCCCATGTGGGTCTCACAGCCTTAATCCTCATTTTACAGATGAGTTAACTGAGACACAGAGAAGTGAAGTGACTTACCCAAAGTCACACAGCTGGCAAGCGGCAGAGCCAGGATTTGAACCCATGACCTCTGACTCCCAAGCCCGGGCTCTTTCCACTGAGCCACACTGCTTCTCTAAGTGACTTACCCAAGGTCACATAGCAGACAAGTGGCGGAGCTGGGATTAGGACCCGTGTCCTCTGACTCCCAAGCCCATGCTCTTTCCACTAAGCCACACTGCTTCTCTAATAATGCTTCTTTAAGATAAATAAATAAATTACAGATATGTGCATAAGTGTCGTGAGTCTGGGAGAAGGGGTTCGCTAGATCCCTTTAGACTTTAAGCTCACTGTGGGTGAGGAACATGTCTAGCAACTCTGTTGTATTGTATCCTCCAGACTGTAAACTTGTGATAGGCAGGGAACATGTCTGCTAATTCTGTTGCGTTGTACCCTCCCAAGCGCTTAGTATGTGCTCAATAAATATGATTGATTGATTGATACTAACCGCTGGGGTAGCTCCGCACAGCACTTATACATATATCCAGCATGAAGCAGCGTGGCCTAGTGGCAAGGGCTTGGGAGTCAGAGGACGTGGGTTCTAATCCCGGCTCTGCCACTTGTCTGTTGTGTGACCTTGGGCAAGTCACAATGACAGCTGAGAATGAGAAAACGAGGCTTGACTGGAAAAAAGCATCTTGGGTCAGTCACATTTCCCTGGGTGAGCGGAGCCCCTCAAAGTCCAATGCTACTTCCCAGTTAACACAGCCGTGTAATCCACCAACTGGAGTCCCGGATCCAAAAAGCATCTCTCCAAGTGCTTGCCCACAGCTGCTCCCAAACCTCCTTTGAAGACAGATGTCTAGTACAGACCATGCCCCCAAGACAGCCGACCGCAAGTTAGAGGTGGTTGGTGATGGTGGGGGGATGCCAGGGGAACAGGAAATTGAATTAAATAAATGCCAGCAAAAGACACGATTATTAAGAGAAGAAAGGGTCCCTCTAGCTCCTTAGTGAGCCCAGAGAAAGAGGTCGGGGGGTGGCAGCAATCCTTGAAAACCACTGAATCACCTTTCATGCTGAAAGTAGAGAGGCTGGAAAAGCCTCCTTCATCCCTATAGAGTACTGGAGGCCAACGGATGGTCAGGATTTTATTCCAAGCAGGCTCAGACAACAGAAAAGTAGCTGTCCATGTCCAGTTCCAAGAAAGGCCCTAGAGGAAGCCTTCAGGTCATCCTGGATGGGGTCTAATGGGGCTTAAAGGGGGTAGGCTCTCCAAGGGGAGGGAGAAGGAGGGGAGTGGGCAGTGGGAATATCTGGAAGGAAAAGGAGAGAGAGAAGTGTGGAAAGCAAGGAAGAGAGTAGAGGGTAGGGGAGCCAGGGAGTGGAGGAGAGAGGATACTGACCCCTATCTACTTGTTTTGTTTTGTTTTGTTTTGTTTTGTTGTCTGTCTCCCACTTCTAGACTGTGAACCCGTTGTTGGGTAGGGACCATCTCTATGTGTTGCCGATTTGTACTTCCCAAGTGCTCAGTACAGTGCTCTGCGCACAGTAAGCACTCAATAATAATAATAATAATAATAATAATAATGATAATAATAATAATGGCATTTGTTAAGCACTTACGATGTGCAAAGCACTATTCTAAGCTCTGGGGGGATACAAGGTGATCAGGTTGTCCCGCATGAGGTTCACAGTTTTAATCCCCATTTTACAGATGAGGTAACTGAGGCACAGAGAAGTTAAGTCTCACAGCTGACAAGTAGCGGAGCCGGGATTAGAGCCCATGACCTCTGGCTCCCAAGCCTGTGCTCTTTCCACTGAGCCACGATTGAATGAATGAATGCCCCTCAGGTGCCGCTGTGATGATCTTTCACCGTCCTCGGCCTCAACCACCCAGGGGGAAGTGGCAGTGTCGTGTCCCACCTGGCCTGCTGAGCAGGAGCGGCCACCCCTGAGGCACCCCAAACCCCACGCCCCCAACCCACTGCACGGAACTGGATGGCCCTCGGGCTGCTCAGAGGGAAACTCTGGTCTCCTTAGAAACCGCCATCATGCCTGATGATGAAGATGATGGCATTTATTAAGTGCTTACTATGTGCTTACTGGGGAGGTTACAAGGTGATCAGGTTGTCCCACGGGGGACTCACAGTCTTAATCCCCATTTTACAGATGAGGTAACTGAGGCCCAGAGAAGTTAAGTGACTTGCCCAAAGTCACACAGCTGACAATTGGCGGAGCTGGATTTGAACCCACGACCTCTGACTCCAAAGCCCGTGCTCTTTCCACTGAGCCACGCTCATGGCCTCCTCCTCCCCGCTGCCTCGCCCACCCCCCGAACTTCCTCCAGGGCCACGAGCACAAGGTGTCCCCTCCCGCCACACCGGTCAGAGGCTCCGGCCTTGGGCCGTTCCAGGGGAGCAGACGGAACTCAGGACCCTGGGACCCTCCCGCCCATTTCAGGGTGGAGCGGCAGTATCCATGGCTACTGCTAGGACAGTGTTGGACATATAGTAAGTACTTAACAAATACCATAAAGCAAAATAAAATAAACAAATAAGGACATGATTAAGCCTTAAAATACACAAACCCCAATAGTAAGTGCTGAGGATATAGTGACATTTATTCAGATTCTCTCTGTGGCCCAATCAATCAATCAATCAGTCAGTGGCATTTATTGAATGTTTACTATTCATTCAATCGTATTTATTGAGCGCTTACTGTGTGCAGAGCACTGTACTACTATGTGCAGAACAATGTACTAAGCACTTGGGAGAACACACTACAACAGAGTTAGTGGACAAAGTCCCTGCCATAGCAAGGTTAAATTCGGAGTGGGGGGGGGGCAGACATTAATATGAATAAATAATTTATAATATACAATTTAAAGGTGCAGTATGGCCTAGTGAATAGTTCACAGGCCTGGAAATCAGAAGGACCAGGGTTCTAGTGGCAGCTCCTCCACTTTAGTCACTTCACTTCTAACATGGCTTAGTGGAAAGAGTACGGGCTTGGGAGTCAGAGGTTGTGGGTTCGAATCCCGGCTCTACCACTGATCAGCTGTGTGAATTTGGGCAAGTCACTTGACTTCTCCGTGCTTCAGTTACCTTATCTGTAAAATGGGGATTAAGACTGTGAGCCCCACAAGGGACAACCTGATTACCTTGTATCTATCCCAGCACCTAGAACAGTGCTTGACACATAGTAAGCGCTTAACAAATGTCATCATCATCATCATTACTATTATTATGGGCAGCAGCGTGGCTCAGTGGAAAGAGCCCGGGCTTGGGAGCCAGAGGTCATGGGTTCTAATCCTGGCCCCGCCACTTGTCACCTGTGTGACTTCGGGCAAGTCACTTAACTTCTCTGGGCCTCAGTTCCCTCATCTGTCAAATGGGGATTAAGACTGTGAGCCCCATGTGGGACAACCTGATCACCTTGTATCCCCCCCTGAACTTAGAACAGTGCTTTGCACATAGTAAGTGCTTAACAAATACCATCATTATTATTATTATTATTATTATTATTCTCTGTGCCTCATCTGTAAAATGGGGATTAAGAAGACTGTGAGCCCTATGTGGGACAGGGACTGTGTCCAATATGATTAACTTTTATCTGACCCAGCTTTTAGTGCAATGCCTGGCACATAGCAAGCGCTTAACAAATACATTTTTTAAAATGCTGTGGGTTGAGGACGGGGCAAATATCAAATGCCCAAGTGTCACAGACCCAAGTGTATAGAGGACGCAAAAGGGTGATGGAACTGGAAAAAAGAAGGCTTAATCAGGGAATGCCTCTTGGAGGAGATGGGCCCTTAGATCAATCAATCAATCAATCAATCAATCGTATTTATTGAGTGCATACTGTGTCCAGAGTACTGTACTAAGTGCTTGGGAAGTACAAGTTGGCAACATATAGAGACTGAGTTATGGCCCACGGGAGACTTCTCATTCTAAAATGGGGCCAAGCAGGCAGCCTAGGAAAAAGTGACAGAGTAGATTCCACAACAACAAGCACTGTGAGCCCGTTGTTGGGTAGGGACGGTCTCTATATGTTGCCAACTTGTACTTCCCAAATGCTTAGTACAGTGCTCTGCACACAGTAAGCGCTCAATAAATACGATTGAATGAATGAATGAACAAGCATAACAGCAACAAACAGAATAAAATATGTCATTGCTGGGAGGGAACCTAGGTTCTAATCCCTTCTCTGCCACTTGTCTGCTCTGTGACCTTGGACAAATCACTTCACGTCTCTGTGCTTCAGTTACCTCTTCTGTAAAACGGGGATGAAGACTGTGAGCCCTGTGTGGGGCAGGGACTGTGTCCATCCTGATTAACTTGTATCTACCCCACTGCTTAGTACAATGCCTCGCACAGACTAAGTGCTTAAGGACTACCATTTAAAAAAATACAAAAACAGTCCTGACATCCCTCGGCTCGCTGTGTGCAGGGAATGTGTCTACCAACTCTTATATTGTACTCTCCCAAGTGCTTAGTTCAGTGCTCTTCACAGAGCAAGTGCTCAATAAATATTATTGTTTGATTGACTGATTGATCATATGAGCTTCCCAGTTCCTCAACAGCATAGCATCTTCTCCCAGTGAGTAGAGAGGCAGGGGGCCTCCAGAGTCTTTAAGCATCCCCCTCCTCCCTCCCGACCCTAGCTGCAGCTTCTGGGATCCCTAACGTGGAATCAATCAATCGACAGTATTTATTGAGCCCTGTCATTCATTCATTCAATCATATTTATTGAGCACTTACCGTGTGCAGAGCACTGGACTAAGCACTTGGGAAGTACAAGTTGGCCGTTACTGGATAAAGTCCTCAGCGGAGAAGCAGCGTGGCTCAGTGGAAAGAGCACGGGCTTTGGAGTCAGAGGTCATGGGTTCATATCCCATCTCCGCCCACTGTCAGTTATGTGACTTTGGACAAGTCACTTAACTTCTCTGTGCCTCAGTTAACTCACCTGTCAAATGGGGATTAAAACTGTGAGCCCCCCGTGGGACAACCTGATCACCTTGTAACCTCCCCAGCGCTTAGAACAGTGCTTTCACCTAGTAAACACTTAACAAATCCCATCATTATTATTATTAGAAGCTTGGATCATGCGTTGCTGGGCTTAGAAGTGCTTGATGAATCAGTTGAGCCATTCATGAATACTCCGGTTTTCACATAAACCCTCTGAATCCCCAGAAAGATGGATCTACTGAGCAAAGATTAGAAGGGTTTGCCTCTAAATAATCCCTCTTATGGCTCAACTCCAATCAGGGACACGATTCCTCGCCCAGCACTACTTTCACGAACCAGTGCTCCCCAAGCCACGCCATGGCCCCCCGCCTCCTCTGCCTCCCCTCTGCCCTTCGCATGGACCCCACACCTGAAGAGGGACCCCCGGACAATGCAGTCCTAAAGGTTTAGAACAGTCCAGCGCTTAGAACAGTGCTTGGCACACAGTAAGCGCTTACCAAATACCATAATTATTATTATATCAGGCCCGGAAAGCCAGGCGGCACAGAATTTTGGTAAGGGCATCACTCTACCCCACAGAAGCGGTAGGTCTACAAAGTACTGGGGTCCCACTATCCCCCTCTCAGTGGCCAGGCTGCGTGCAGAGCGCTGTATTAAGTGCTTGGAAAGAATAATACAGCAATACAGAGAGACAATCCCTCCCATCACAGGCTCAGTTTGGTCCCTGGAAACCAGAAGTTGCGAGCCACAGGCCCTCCTCACCCTCAGCCGACTCACAGGCTCAGCATGGGGTCCCGGAGCGAGATGGGCGTCCAGCCTCGCGAACCACTGAGGCAGTTTTGTAAGCCTCTAGAATCAGCCCCCAGGGTTCCTCTCCCCTTAGTCTGAGCCTAAGATGGGGGTGAGCTGGGGGCTCCTCTCTCCTCTGCTGGGTCCCAGGAACTCTTTGCATCCAGGGCACGTGTCTAGTAATTGCTATACTATACTCTCCCAAGTGCTTACTACAGTGCTAGTGGATAGCGCGCAGGCCTGGGCGTCGGAAGGACCTGAGTTCTAATCCCGCCTCCGCCACTTGCTTGCTGAGTCACCTTGGGCAAGTCATTTTGTCAGCTGTGTGACTTTGGGCAAGTCACTTGACTTCTGTGCCTCAGTTCCCTCATCTGTAAAAATGGGGATTAGGACCGTGGGACAATCTGATCACCTCGTATCCTCCCCAGCGCTTAGAACAGTGTTTTGCACATAGTAAGCGCTTAACAAGTGCCGTCATTATTATTATTATTTCGCTTCTCTGTGCCTCAGTTACCTCATCTGTACAATGGGGATTAAGACTGTGAGCCTCACGTGGGACAACCTGATCACCTCGTATCCTCCCCAGCGCTTAGAACAGTGTTTTGCACGTAGTAAGCGCTTAACAAGTGCCGTCATTATAATTATTATTTTGCTTTTCTGTGCCTCAGTTACGTTATCTGTAAAAATGGGGATTTAGACCATGAGCCGCACGTGGGACAATCTGATCACCTCGTATCCTCCCCAGCGCTTAGAACAGTGTTTTGCACGTAGTAAGCGCTTAACAAGTGCCGTCATTATTATTATTATTTTGCTTTTCTGTGCCTCAGTTACGTTATCTGTAAAAATGGGGATTAAGACCATGAGCCGCACGTGGGACAATCTGATCACCTCGTATCCTCCCCAGCGCTTAGAACAGTGTTTTGCACGTAGTAAGCGCTTAACAAGTGCCGTCATTATAATTATTATTTTGCTTTTCTGTGCCTCAGTTATGTTATCTGTAAAATTGGGGATTAAGACCATGAGCCGCACGTGGGACAATCTGATCACCTCGTATCCTCCCCAGCGCTTAGAATAGTGCTTTGCACATAGTAAGCGCTTAACAAACGCCATCATCATTATTATTATTATTTTTTCACACAATAAGTGCTCAATAAATATGATTGAATGAATGAATCCCTTCTAGCTTCCTTGTTCACCTGAGCCTTTATTGGCTCCACCAGGCTCCAGGGCCAGATTAGGAGCTTTCCTCTCCTCCTCCAGGCCCTGGACCTGCCAGGAGCTTGCTGAGCACCCCCAGTGGAGGCTGGGATTGAGGAGGGAAGGATGTTCTGTCTTTGAAGTCACAGTTCAAGGACAGTGTGGCCCAGTGGATGGAGCACGGCCTGGGAGTCCAAAGCACCGGGGTTCTAGTCTCAGATCCACCACTTCTCCACTGTGTGACGTCAGGCAAGTCACTTCGTTCATTCAATCATTCAATCATATTTATTGAGCACTTTCTGTGTGCAGAGCACTGTACTAAGTGCTTGGGAGAGTCCATTATAACCATAAGCAGACACACTCCCTGCCCACAATGAGCTTATAACCAAGAGCACTTCTCTGTGCCTCAGTTCCCTCATCTGTAAAATGGGGATTAAGACTGTGAGCCCCACATGGGACACAGACTGTGTCCAACTTGATTACTTGTCTCAGAACAGCGCTTAGAACAGTACCTGATACAATGCAATGCTTAACAAATGCCATTTAAAAAAAATTTCATTCATTCATTCATTCAATCGTATTTATTGAGCGCTTACTGTGTGCAGAGCACTGGACTAAGCGCTTGGAAAGTACAAGTTGGCGACATATAGAGACGGTCCCTACCCAAAAACAGGCTCACAGTCTAGAAGGGGGGGGGAGACAGACAACAAAACAAAACATGGAGACAGGTGTCAAGTCGTCAGAATAAATAGAATTAAAGCTAAATGCATATCATTAACAAAATAAATAGAATAGTAAATATGTACAAGTAAAATGGAGTAATAAAACTGTACAAACATATATACAGGTGCTGTGGGGAGGGAAAGGAGGTAGGGCCGGAGGGGTTAGGGAGGAGGTGAGGAAAAAGAGGGGCTCAGTCTGGGAAGGCGACATCACCATCCCAGCCACCCCTTTCCCTCAGAGCCCCACCTCCCTTATGACACCCAAAGTGTAAAGTTGGCATCCCTGTTTATATCAGATTTTTATAAGGATTTTCAGAATTTGTACGTATTTATTATTCTATTTATTTATTTATTTATTTTATTTGTACGTGTTTATTCTATTTATTTTATTTTGTTAATATGTTTTGTTGTCTGTCTCCCCCTTCTAGACTGTGAGCCCACTGTTGGGTAGGGACTGTCTCTATATGTTGCCAACTTGTACTTCCCAAGCGCTTAGTACAGTGCTCTGCACACAGTAAGCGCCCAATAAATACGATGAATGAATGAATGAATGAATGAATGAATGAATGAATGAATGAATGAATGAATTGTCGAGGCCTCCTAAGGGAGCCCGCCCAGAACTCGCGCGCGGTGCGCATGCGCGCGGGCTTAGCCCGAAAGCCGAAGAGAGCTAGCCCTCCGTTCTTCAAAACCGGATTCGTCTCCACTCTTTTTCCGTTTCTCCTTAAAATCGAACGGCCTTAAAATATTTTTCTCCTTAAACTAAATGGTCATTTTCCATACCTAAAGGTTTTCTTTCGAACACGATTTCAAGGGCTTTCAGGTGGCAGCTCAGGCTCATAATTAGTCTCTCGTTACCGTTCGGCACTTTTCCCACGTGGGTTTCTTACCTGTGATTGGCTCGCCCTGTGCATATATTAGAGGCGGAGCCTAAAAAGGATATTTTTCCAGGATTTTTGCAGAAGAAAATGATTCTCTTGTTTTAAAAGTTGTAGGAATTAGGAGATATTAGTTTTGGAGAGTTGCAGAGGTCTTAGAATTACAAATATTGCCAAGTAATCAATTCACCATAATAGTAAAATCATGTATTCTAGGGAGCCTTAAATAGTCAGCTTTCAAAGAGAGAGTCCTGTGTTGTATGAAAGGAGAGAAGGTTAGCACTCCCCTTGAGAAGGATGGAAGAGGTCCTAGTGGCCTATACAACACATATATGGTTAAGGCATTGCCACCTACTTAGTGGCATCTAACCAAGTTTTTTTCTTTAACTCCTCCCTGGTTATAAAATCCAAGCGTTTTTCTGTAACTCCTTTCTGATTATAAAATCCAAGTGTTTTTTTGTAACTCCTTCCTGGTTATAAAATCCAAGTTTTTTTCTTTAACTCCTTTCTGGTTATAAAATCCAAGTTTTTTTCTTTAACTCCTTTCTGGTTATAAAATCCAAATTTTTTTCTTTAACTCCTTTCTGGTTATAAAATCCAAGTTTTTTTCTTTAACTCCTTTCTGGTTATAAAATCCAAGTGTTTTTTTGTAACTCCTTCCTGGTTATAAAATCCAAGTTTTTTTCTTTAACTCCTTTCTGGTTATAAAATCCAAATTTTTTTCTTTAACTCCTTTCTGGTTATAAAATCCAAGTTTTTTTCTTTAACTCCTTTCTGGTTATAAAATCCAAGTGTTTTTCTGTAACTCCTTTCTGGTTATAAAATCCAAGTTTTTTTCTTTAACTCCTTTCTGGTTATAAAATCCAAGTTTTTTTCTTTAACTCCTTTCTGGTTATAAAATCCAAGTGTTTTTCTGTAACTCCTTTCTGGTTATAAAATCCAAGTTGGACCACTCAAACGATACTTATTTTGGAGAACAATAATAATAATAATAATAATAATAATAATAATAATAATAATAAACAATAGCGTGGCTCAGTGGAAAGAACCCGGGCTTTGGAGTCAGAGGTCATCGGTTCAAATTCCGGCTCTTCCACTTGTCAGCTGTATGACTTTGGGCAAGTCACGTCAGTTCTCTGTGCCTCAGTTCCCTCATCTCTAAAATGAGCCCACTGTTGGGCAGGGACCGTCTCTATATGTTGCCAACTTGTACTTCCCAAGCGCTTAGTACAGTGCTCTGCACACAGTAAGCGCTCAATAAATACGATTGATTGATTGATCCCTTCCTTCCTCTCCCCCTCGCCCCCCTCTCCATCCCCCCATCTTACCTCCTTCCCTTTCCCACAGCACCTGTATATATGTATATATGTTTGTACATATTTATTACTCTATTTATTTGTTTATTTTACTTGTACATATCTATTCTATTTATTTTATTTTGTTAGTATGTTTGGTTTTGTTCTCTGTCTCCCCCTTTTAGACTGTGAGCCCAATGTTGAGTAGGGACTGTCTCTATATGGTGCCAATTTGTACTTCCCAAGCGCTTAGTACAGTGCTCTGCACACAGTAAGCGCTCAATAAATACGATTGATGATGATGATGATGACTGATTGATTAAAATGGGGATTAAGACTGTGAGCCCCACTTGGGACAACCTGATCACTTTGTAAACTCCCCAGTGCTTAGAACAGTGCTTTGCACATAGTAAGCGCTTAATAAATGCCATTAAAAATAATAATAATAATAATAATGGTATTTGTTAAGCGCTTACTACTATATAGAGAAGCAGCGTGACAGTGGAAAGAGCCTGGGCTTGGGAGTCAGAGGTCGCGGGTTCTAATCCCTTTCCTGCCACTCGCCTGCTGTGTGACTTTGGGCAAGTCATTTAACTCCTCTGTGCCTCACTTACCTCATCTGTGAAATGGAGATGAAGACTGTGAGCCACCCGTGGGACAAACCTGATTAACTTGTAACCCCCCCCCCCCCCCCCCCCCCCACCGCCCCAGCGCTTAGAACACTGCTTGGCACATAGTAAGCGCTTAACAAATGTCATTATTATTATTATTATTACGTGTCAAGCACTGTTCTAGGCCCTGGGATAGATGCAAGGTGATCAGGTTGTCCCACGGGGGGCTCACAGTCTTCATCCCCATTTTACAGATGAGGCAACTGAGGCACAGAGACGTTAAGTGACTTTCCCAAAGTCACACAGCTGACAAGTGGCAGAGTCGGAATTAGAACCTATGACCTCTGACTCCAAAACCCGTGTTCTTGACACTAAGCCGCGCTGCTTCTCACAAATGTCATCATCATTATTATTATTATTACGTGCCAAGCAGTGTTCTAGGCCCTGGGATAGATGCAAGGTAATCAGGTTGTCCCACGCGGGGCTCACTGTCTTCACCCCCATTTTACAGATGTGGCAACTGAGGCACGGGGAATAATAATAATGATGGCATTTATTAAGCGCTTACTATGTGCAAAGCACTGTTCTGAGCGCTGGGGAGGTTACAAAGTGATCAGGTTGTCCCGCGGGGGGGGGCTCACAATCTTAATCCCTATTTTACAGATGAGGTAACTGAGGCACAGAGAAGTTAAGTGACTTGCCCAATGTCACACAGCTGGCAAGTGGCGGAGGCGGAATTAGAACCCACGACCTCTGACTCCCAAGCCCGTGTTCTTGACACTGAGCCACGCTGCTTCTCATCTGAATCTGCGTCCCCAATTTTTACTTTCTGGATCAGAACTCTCAAATCAGAAACCCCTGATTAGCGTGGCTCAGTGGAAAGAGCCCGGGCCCTGGAGTCAGGGGTCATAGGTTCGAATCCCGGCTCCCCCACGTCTGCTGTGTGACCTTGGGCAAGTCACTTCACTTCTCTGTGCCTCAGTTACCTCATTTGTAAAAGGGGGATGAAGACTGTAAGCCCCACGTGGAACAAACTGATCACCTCGTATCCCCCCCAGCGCTTAGAACAGTGCTTTGCACATAGTAAGCGCTTAACAAATGCCATTATTATTATTATTATTATCACCTTGTATCTCCCCCAGCGCTTAGAACAGTGCTTTGCACATAGTAAGCACTTAACAAATACCATTATTATTATTATCACCTTGTATCCCCCCCAGCGCTTAGAACAGTGCTTTGCGCATAGTAAGCGCTTAACAAATGCCATTATTATTGTTATTATTATTATTATTATTATTATTATTATTATTATTTAAAGTGTTCCATCACCTTGTCTTATGCTGTTGAGTCGTGTCCAACCCATAGCGACGCCATTGAAGACATCTCTCCCAGAACGCTCCACTCTCCATCTGCAATCATTCTGGTAGTGGATAGAGTTTTCTTCATCAAAATACAGAAGTGGTTTACCATTGCCTTCTTCCGCACTCCATCACCTTATCCCCTCAATAAATCAATCCATCGTATTTACTGAGTGCTTACTATAATAATAATAATAATAATAATGACATTTATTAAGCGCTTACTATGTGCAAAGCACTGTTCTAAGCGCTGGGGAGGTTACAAGGTGATCAGGTTGTCCCACGGGGGGCTCACAGTCTTCATCCCCATTTTACAGATGAGGGAACTGAGGCACAGAGAAGTGAAGTACTTGCCAACTTGTACTTCCCAAGTGCTTAGTACAGTGCTCTGCACACAGTAAGCGCTCAATAAATAGGATTGATTGATTGAAGTGACTTGCCCAAAGTCACACAGCTGACAATTGGAGGAGCCAGGATTTATAATAATAATGATGATGGCATTTATTAAGCGCTTACTATGTGCAAAGCACTGTTCTAAGCACTGGGGGGAATACAAGGTGATCAGGTTGTCCCACGTGGGGCTCACAGTCTTCATCTCCATTTTACAGATGAGGGAACTGAGGCACAGAGAAGTTAAGTGACTTTCCCAAAGTCACACAGCTGACAATTGGTGGAGCTAGGATTTGAACCCGTGACCTCTGACTCCAAAGCCCGTACTCTTTCCACTGAGCCACGGTGCAGAGCACTGTAGTAAGCACTCGGGAGAGTACAATACAACAGAATTAGCAGACACATTCTCTACCTTTAACAAGCCCTTCTATTTTACCTCATGGATTTCCTGCTTCAACCCAACATAATCACTTCATTCTTCTAATAATAATAGTAATAATAATGATGGCATTTGTTAAGCGCTTACTATGTGCAAAGCACTGTTCTAAGCGCCGGGGGATACAATGGGATCAAGTTGTCCCACGTGGGGCTCACAGTCTTAGTCCTCATTTTACGGATGAGGGAACTGAGGCTCAGAGAAGTTAAGTGACTTGCTCAAGGTCGCACAGCAGACATGTGGCAGAGCCGGGATTCGAACCCACCACCTCTGACTCCAAAGCCCGTGCTCTTTCCACTGAGCCATGCTGCTTCTCAATGCCATCCTATTCACTGTACCTCAATCGGATCTATCTTACCACTAAACCCTTTACCATTTTGGGTTTTTTATTCTATTTGTTAAGTGCTTATTATGTGCCAGGCACTGTATTAAGCCTGGGGTGGATAGATACAAGCTAATCAGGTTGGACACAGTCCCTGTCCCACATGGGGCTCACAACCTCTCCATTTTACCGATGAGGTTACTGGAGTCCAGAGGAGTTAAGTGACTTGCCCAAGGTCACACAGCGCACCTGCTAACTCCCAGGTCTGTGCTTCATCCACTAGGCTTGAGAAGCAGCGTGGCTCAGTGGAAAAAGCCCGGGCTTTGGAGTCAGAGGTCATGGGTTCAAATCCCAGCTCCGCCAATTGTCAGCTGTGTGACTTTGGGCAAGTCACTTCACTTCTCTGGGCTTCAGTTCCCTCATCTGTAAAATGGGGATTAAGATGGTGAGCCCCCTGTGGGACAACCTGACCACCTTGTAACCTCCCCAGTGCTTAGAACAGTGCTTTGCACGTAGTAAGTGCTTAATAAATGCCATTATTATTAGACCATGCTGCTTCTCCTCCCACTAACCTAGTAAACCCTGCTCCTTCATAACCAGCAGACGATCTCTCTCCCCACGGAGAAGCAGCGTGGCTCAGTGGAAAGAGCACGGGCTTTGGAGTCAGAGGTCATGGGTTCAAATCCCGACTCCGCCACGTCTGCTGTGTGACCTTGGGCAAGTCACTTAACTTCTCTGAGCCTCAGTTACCTCATCTGTAAAATGGGGATTAAGACTGTGAACCCCACATGGGACAACCTGATCACTTTGTATCCCCCCCCAGTGCTTAGAACAGTCCTTTGCACATAGTAAGCACTTAACAAATGCCAACATTGTTATTGTTATTGTCAAAGCCCTCACATGTGGTACGAAAGGAGAGAAGGTTAGCACTCACCTTCAGAAGGATGAAGTCCTCGTCGCCTTTACAAAACATATATGGTTAAGGCATTGCCACCTACTTGGTAGAATCTAAACACGTTCATTCATTCATTCAATCTTATTTATTGAGCGCTCACTGTGTGCAGAGCACTGTACTAAGTGCTTGGGAAGTATAAGTCGGCAACATATAGAGACGGTCCCTACCCAACAACAGGCTCACAGTCTAGAACAACAAAACAATACATTTAGACAGGTGTCAAAATCGTCAGAATAAATAGAATTATAGCTATATGCACATCATTACGAAAATAAATAGAATAGTAAATGTGTACAAGTAAAATGAATAGAGTAATAAATCTGTACAAATATATACAAGTGAAGCAGCATGGCCTAGTGGATAGAGCACAGACTTGGGAGTCGGAGGACCTGGGACCTAAACCCCGCTCCACTACTTGGCTGTCGTGACACCTTGGGTAGGTCACTTCATTTCTCTGGCCCTCAGTTACCCCATCTGTAAAGTGAGATTGAGTCCTCTGTAGGACAGGGACTGTGTCCAACTTAAGTTGTATCTACCCCAACACTTAGTACAGTGCCAGGCACGTAGTATGTGCTTAATGAATACCATAAAATAAAATAAGCCTCTCGTCGGGAAAGACTGTGAGCCCTTTGTTGGGTAGGGACTGTCTCTATATGTTGCCAACTTGTACTCCCAAGCGCTTAGTGCAGTGCTCTGCACACAGTTTCAGCGCTCAATAAATACGATTGTATGAATGAATTAATTAATTACAGATGAGCAGAGGCTGGTCCCCGAGCCTTCAAGGCACAGAGAACCTGAACAGAAGAATGGATTAGAAGGAGAGGTTTATGCAACAGCACTTTCTCTCTTCTTCAACAGGAATGCTCCCTTTGGAGCAGTTTGCAAAGCAAGATTGTGCCTGGAGCTGTGAGCTAGGGGAATAGTGATATTTATTGAGCGTCCACTGGGCGCAATGCCTTCTAACAGGGAAGGCAGACAAAAAATATTTACAAATAAGGTAATTAGCATAAATAATTGAATGTACATAGCTACGCAAGTGCTGAGGATGCGTGAAAGGACAGATATCCTGGAGATCGCTGATGAATACAGGGAGAACTGTGCTCGGTTAGATATGGGGGAGATAATAATGATAATAATAATAATAATAATGGTATTTATTAAGCGCTTACTATGTGCAAAGCACTGTTCTAAGCGCTGGAGAGGTTACAAGTTGATCAGGTTGTCCCATGTGGGGCTCACAGTCTTCATCCCCATTTTACAGATGAGGGAACTGAGGCACAGAGAAGTTAAGTGACTTGCCCAAAGTCACACAGCTGACAAGTGGCGGAGCCGGGATTTGAACCCATGACCTCTGACTCCAAAGCTCGTGCTCTTTCCATTCATTCATTCACTCAATCATATTTGAGTGCTTACTGTGTGCAGAGCACTGTACTAAGCGCTTGGGAAGTACAAGTTGGCAACATATAGAGACGGTCCCTATCCAACAGCGGACTCACAGTCTAGAAGGGGGAGACAGACAACAAAACATATTAATAAAATAAAATAAATAGAATAGTATGTACAAGTAAAATAGAGTAATAAATCTGTACAAACATATATACAGGTGCTGTGGGGAGGGGAAGGAGGTAAGGTGGGGGGATGGGGAGGGGGAGGAGGGGTAGAGGAAGGAGGGGGCTCAGTCGGAGGAGGGGGCCAAGCTGCTTCCCCAGTAAGCGCTTAAACATCATTAAAAAAAAACAAAAACTCCCACCCACTGTCAGTCTTAAAGACCTGGGAGATACCAATGAGCGATAACAAATATGAGGTTTTGATCACGGGAGCCCTCAAATAGGGTCATGGGAGACTCATCCAGGATGAAGGAGTCATCCTTATGGATCTAATAATAATGACTGTGGTATTTGTTAAGCGCTGAATTAGGCGCTGGGCCGGATTCAAGTTAATCAGGTCCCACGGGGGGGTCACTGTCGAAGGAGGAGGGAGAAGGGGTATTGAATCCCCATTTTGCAGATGAGGCAAAGAGAAGTGAAGTGACTCGCCCAAGGTCCCTCAGCAGACAAGAGGCAGAGCTGGGATTAGAACCCCAGTCCTCTGATTCCCAGCTCTCTGCTCTTTCCACTAGGCCATGCTGCTTCTCTGCTAGTAAAGTCTGGTTCTCCTATCTCTGTGGCTACTCCTTCTGAATCTCCATGGCCGGCTCTTCCTCAGGCCCACCCCCTAACTGGGGGTGTGCCCTATGGCTCAGTACTGGCTTCCCTTCTCTTGTCAATCTATACTCACTCCTTTGGACAATTCATCCACTCCCACGGCTTCAACTGGCACTCCTAAGTGGACGATTTCCCCATCTACCTCACTAACCCCAACCCGTCTCCTCTACGGCCTCACATCTCCTCCTGCCTCCAGGATGTCTCTACATGGCCGTCCCGCCACCACCCCAACACATCCAATTCTTCCTTCCCAAATAATAAATGATGGTATTTGTTAAGCGATTACTCTGTGCCAAGCACTCCTCTCCACCCCTCAAACTTACCATCCTTTTTCTAAATCATTCTGCATATACCTCCCTACTCCTCCAAAGCCTCCGACGGTCGCCTCATTCCTCTCAACATCAAGCAAAAACTCCCAATGGTTGTTTTAAGGCACTTCGTCGGCTCAATCCCCCAAATTCATTCTCTTCTACCACTGCCCAGCTGACAAGCTTCACTCCTCTCAAGCCAACCTACCCCTTTATGTATGTGCTTGTCTCTCTGCCAACACCCTCCCCGTCTGGAATTCCCTCCTCCTTCACATCTGGTCGACCACAACTCTCCCCATCTTCAAGGCCCTTCTGAAAACCAATACCATTAAAAAAAAAACTTTTATGTGATAGGCATTGTACTGGATAGACCAGGCTGGACACGGTCCATATCCCACCTGGGGCTCACAGTCTTAATCCCCACTTTATAGATGAGATAATAAGGCTTGGCGAAGTTACGTGACTTGACCAAGGTCACATCACCAACACGTAAAGGCAGGATTAGAACCCAGGTCTTTCTGACTTCCAGGCCTGTGATCTTTCCCCCAGACCAAGCTGCTTTTCCAGGCCGCCCTGATTAATCTCATCTCCACACCTTCTTTCTTCCTCAAAGGTCTCTTCAGCCTTTCCACAACACCTAGGCTCTTGGTTACTACAGTTCCACAATTGCACTCAGTCACCTATCATTATACTTTATTACTTAACTCTCCTAGTAATTTATTTTAATGCCCATTTCCCTCACAAGATTGTAAACTCCCCGAAGGCCGGGATCATGTCTGCAAAGAATCATACTTTCCCCGAGTGCTTAGAACGGTGCTAAGTGCTAGATTGAAGCCATGGGATTGGGTGAGCTTCCCAAGGGAGTGTAGAAAAGGAGATAAGAGTTAGCTATTGTCTGGAAGAAGATGGTGCATGTGTGTGTGGAGGGAAGAAGAGATGGTGATCTGTGGTGCCAAATGTCTATAATTTCATGCAAATGGGCCCGGTTCTGTGGCTCTTCCTACTTCTGCAGACGCCGTCACCAAAGGGTTTTAAATTCACAGACAGCCCCAAAAATGAGCTACCGTTATTCGAGACTGCAAAGCTTGTAAAAATATTTCTATCTCCGTAAATACTGCGGTGGCGACGGGCTTCGGTGGGCCGCTGCTCCGCCGGGCACAGCTGTGCAAATTGACGAGGTGGTTGGCAGTCCCGAGGGCATGCCATGCTAAGCAGCCTGGGGGGCTTAGTGTCCCACAGCTGGGGTGTGGAGCAGGGGGAAGGAAAGGGGAGCAAGGGAGGGAAGGGACGGAATGATGGTGGAACAGGTCGGACGGAACCAGCAGCAGCAGGAGAAACCCAAGAAAGGGAAGCCGAAAAGAGAAAACCCATTTTCCCTGTCCAGTTGCAAGTAAGCACACCGAGGAAGATCCTGCATCTTCAAAGTGGCTGAAATCAATCAATGGTATTTATTGAGCACTTACTATGTGCAGAACACTGTACTAAACACTTGGAAGAGTACAATACAACAAAATTAGACATGTTCCTTGCCCATAAATATAAATAATTTATAGTATATAGATACGTCTCAAAGTAAAATCATCTTTTCTCACTGCTTTTGCTCAGCCTTGAATTCACCTCATTCAGAGCAAGCCAACTTCCAAATGAAGAAAAGGGTTTGACATGCCACATACCTAATCCCTCAATTCCTCCCCAACTCAATTAGAAACACAGGAGGTGGTACACCTGTAGAGACCCAATCCAACCTGATCGGTTTGTATCTAACCCAGAGCTTAGTACAGTGTCTGGCACAAGTGCTTAAATACCATCTTAAATACCATACATATGTATTGTATTTGCTAAGCACTTACAATGCACTTTATATATGTAAATAAAAGTAACCCATACCTATAGAATCCCACCTACCCCCAAAAACACACACTTCTTTCTCTCTTTCCCTAAATTCCTGGCATTTCTAGAAGCTTGGTAGGAAAGCAGGGTTGGGTGTTTGTGTGGGGTGGGGGGCCGGGGGTGAGAAGGCCTTTACCTTTAACTTAATCTGCATTGAGGACTTCAAAGTACTAAAATTTATGGAAGCAGTGCCAGGGTACCATGGATCTTTCGTTGTTGCTAAAAGTAAATTCCCGAAACACCTCGTCTTGGTTTCGGAATCCAGCCATTTGTTTCCAGTCATGCAGTCCTACAAATCCAAGTTCTAGGATCCAGCCTCCGTCGGAACAGTTCAGGAAAATAGTCATTCAGAATGATCAGAAGGGATCTGAAGTAGTACGAACCTTTGTTACTTGATGCAAGGCAGTGGGAAAATGTGTCCTCAGAGGCAGAGTGGGCCAAATTAGAAGTAACAATGCAAGTAATCGAAGTGCTCTCCAAGGAGAGTCCCATAACCATCTGTGCTCCCAAAGGCATCAGTTAACAATGTTAGCACTTGTTGTTCACCTCTATTGTGGAGAAATGTTTTGTCTTAAAACATTGTAAAAATTGTAGATATTTCCTTACAGTACCTTCCTCTCTAATTCTTATCTGGAGAAAGCATCCATTTGCCACTTTTCACCACCCCATCACTATTTAAAGTCTACCTTGCCCATCAGAGCACTCACACTAACTTATCCAAGAGGGGACTGCAGAATAAGCAATCAGTCAATTGCATTTATTGAGCGCTTACTTTGTGCAGAGAACTGTACTAAGCACTTGGGAGAGTACAACAGTATAACATTCCCTGCCCAAGAGCTTACAGTCTTAGAGGACATAACACTCCCCCAAACCCACCTTTAAGACATTTCAAAAATGTTAAGAAATTACATCAGTTTGTGTGGCACATTACAGACATAGAAATCTTTATTTTTTTTAAAAAAAGGCTGTGATTTTACATAAATCTACAAAGGGGAATTCAAATGTAGAAAAAATAAAACTATATTTAGTGACATGGAGCTATGCTTACAAGTTCCTCATTCTTGCAAGAAGTATCTGCAGAAAGAACCTTGAAAGAACAGTCAATACAGTTAAGATGATCCAAACTGCTTTGGCCTACATTAGTTTACTTAGCCACTTTTTTTTCCTAGATTCTTATATTTAACGATCAACATACTAGGCTGGAGTTACAAGTTATTTCTGACTCCTAAGTGATTCCATTAAAAATGTTAAACTAACAATCCCCTTATTGACATTAATTTCATTTAACAGGTAACATTAGATGGTACAGCTGTATTTAAAACAGGAAAAAAAGTCACCACAAGTTTGTTAGGAGCCTCACTCTTCTTTCCCTCCTAATTTAATGACATTTAGAGTTCTTTCTGTGTGCAGAACTGTATTTATCAGCAACCGTCATAAGACTCCCAACAAACATTGCTCACTTTATAATGCTGAGAAGCCATATTTCCTAGTAGATCAAACACAGGCCTGGGAGTCGGAAAGACCTGGGTTCTAATGACATGTCTACCACTTCCCTACTGTGTGACTTTGGGCAAGTCACTTAACTTCTCTGTGCCTGTTTCCTCATCTGTAAAATGGGGATTACGACAGTCCCATGTAAGATATGGACTGTGTCCAAACTGATAGCTTCTGTGTACCCCAGAACAAGTGCTTAACAAACACCATTAAAAAAAAAAAAGTAAACACACTATGACAGGACACTTCATAGACTACTCAGATCCAGTGCTTAGAACAGTGCTTGGCACTAAGTGCTTAACAGTTGCCATTATCATTATTATTATTATTATTAGGCTTTCAGATTTGGGCCAACTGTTTTACCCAGACCCACCCTGGTTTGCAGCCCCAATACAAGCTCATGGTTTCACCTATAACTCAACTGGAAAAAACCGGCTCTTCCCTAGCACAGAGACCGAAAGGCAGCATAGGACCACATTTAGAAAGAGTTTACTGGGTAAACTCTTTCACTACATTTACATCCGCAAACCAATCCATGACCAGAAAGCTTGGGTGATTTTTGCTAGGTCTTAATGCCCCTACTTGAAGACTAAGTTATAAATTATACGGTGGGGTAAAGAGAGGCTTGGAGGGCTGAACCTTCAGGGACATGGGGTGCCCTATGGAACCCTAAAATTCAAACTCTCAGTTTGTCCACTCCAAGATCAACATAAGCTAAAGGAAATCTGCTCTGCTGAGATTGGAAACTGGCTATTCCAAGCCCAGTTCACCTAGTTTACCTGACACTTTCAGTTTGAGAGAAACTGGCTGAAACATAAGACTATGTGCTACTGCTCTAGGCCTTTTCCCATCAGGTGGGACAGTTAAGGGCACGTGAAAGTCACAAAGAGGTTTTTTAAAAATAATATACATATACCTCAGTCTTGAGTCTCAGATTTAATTTATTAAGCCCCTTACGTGTTTGTTAAGGTTATCCGTGGATAATGGCAATTCTTCAACCCACTTGATTGTTTCATCTTTCAGTTCTGAAGTTGAAGAGCCTAAAGAAAACCCCAAAACAAATGAACATTAAACCTAAATGCCACCTTTCCTCAAGTCTCCTCCTGCTTCCATTCCATTGAGATCTGTCACAATTCTATTCAGCTGCAGTATAGAGTCTTGTCCATTATTCACCTACAATTAATAAGTAAAATGTATCAAAGTCCCTTATAAAAACAGGTTTCCAGAGATAGCTGTTGACTTCATTTAGAACTAGGAGGTCATCTGATCTCTTCCTTTCTTACGGTGAATTCTAGTTCCCATTTTAAACATTCTCTCAATTTCCTTCCAATCTCATCAAACTTTTAAAACAAGTCAAATGGACACAGACACCTCACATTAGTACACAGCTGCCACAACTGTACACAAAGTCCCACCTTTTTATTACAGTATATGGTACTGTTGAACGTGTAAAACACTAGTGTGTGACAAAAGGGAAAAATACTGAGGCTGAAATATACAGTCATGCCATTAGCAATACAGTTCCATACTATGAACTTTCAAGATACAAAATCATTTATACATTGAAGTAACTTTACAATGGTCTGAACTTGGTCAAAACGATTTAAAATATGCCGCAAACTACTATAAGCAGGAATCATTTAATGGCTTAAGCGGAAAAAAAAATTGGAAGTCTGTGCTAAAACAACATCTATTAAACACATAACAAGAGGTAAGCAACTATACAGAAGGTAATAGATCTTTCACTTAAGTAGAAGAAACAGGGCAAGAAAGTCAGAAACTACATGGTTGTATTTGGTCACAAAGTTTGAGCAGTATGTTGAAAAATGATGCATCTTTGTAAAAGATAAACCATACTTGTTTAAGGTGGGGGCGGGAGTGGGGAGAGAAGCCCTGGTACCGGACTGAAATCTTTCCTTCAGAAATAAAAAGTTAACCATTCAGGATATTTTTAGACTCATTTGAGACTGGGAATCATTGAGTATATCAGTACAGTTGACAATACCCAACAAGTATCAATCATCACTTACCAAAATTAGGCAGGTAGTATGCTCCCAGTATGCTCAATTCAAAAGGAGAAAAATAAAAGGTTGGGGTTTCTTTTCCCCCGCTTTGGTCTGAGAAAATTACTATTGTCACTATTCAGGCCTCCTGCCAAATGTGGCCTGTTTTTCCCTCATCTTTATACAGCCTCTAATATGATATATTGAAAGGGGGCTTAACTGAGGCTCAGGAAAATAATCCATTCAAACATGCACTTCAAGGGTTTCACACCTTGACCACCTTGGGCTGTTGCACTACAGGTTAACATGATCATTTGACATCCCTTTTTAGCTTTGTATTCTAGATGGGAGTTTGGCAGAGCTAATGTTGGACAGGATTTTTATGGCAGCACAAAACAGTGCTTTCTGTTTTTTCCTTCACCAAAACAAAGAAATATGAAGGATATCAACTGCAAGTGTAAGTAAATCAAACTGCATATAACAAAGTTTCTTGCATGCCATAAGTACCTCTATTTTCTCAAATTAGCTGTTTCATTTGAGATCCTGGGCCCAAGGTTTGGTTTGCATATCTGAACCATATATGCACATATATACAGTCTGCCAAAATCCCCAGAGAAACCATTTTGCATGACTTTTGGCATTGCTTTGTTTGCAGTAGCACACAGGGAAAGCAAGGCAAAGTTAAAATAAAATTTTCTACATTTGTACAAACTGTACAAACACGATTTCTCATGAATACCACTGTATTAATGACCCAAGTATTCTCAGAGAAATAACCCAAAACTTGATAGAAAATAATTAAAAAGATTAAATTTAAAAAGTATTTTATTAATTCACTGGTTATCAATATTTTTAGGAATATTTTCCCCCACAGGAATAGACAGGGTTAACAGTCACTTTTCCACAGTTTAATTGTTTTGTCATTTTCTAGTGCAGCTGATGCAATGATGTTTTCTGTAGGATGGCAAGCTGTTGAGATCACAACATCTGAAAAACAAAGAGACATAACCGTCACATATTCAGGAGCTTCCACAGCCTTATCCTTTCATTCATAAACAGTCAAAGAGCACTACTCCAGAGTTCGAGAATGGAATTTACACTCTTTCTGGGGGTAGTCTACCCATATATGCAAGGGATGTGTGGATTCCATGAAATAAGACACAGAAGATATGAAAATCAATCAATCGTATTTATTGAGCGCTTACTGTGTGCAGAGCACTGTACTAAGCGCTTGGGAAGTACAAGTTGGCAACATATAGAGACAGTCCCTACCCAACAGTGGGCTCACAGTCTAAAAGGGGGAGACAGAGAACAAAACCAAACATACTAACAAAATAAAATAGAATAGATATGTAAGGAAAAAAGTTTAACAATATGGGTGTGTGGGTTAAAAAAAGGGCTTAAGTTTAGCATTCAATCTTGATCATTTACTTTAGGACAAAGTGGCAAGACTAGATTATACGACAGCTTACTCTGAAGGCCTATAAAGAAACTGAGTTTACCCCTGAGCCTCAAAACTGAAAAAAGGCTAGTGTACACTAAAGGTTCCTGAATTTCCAAACTGTTGTTGGAGGAATACTAAACAGATTCTGGAGAATTTTGATCTTGGTGGGAGGGGTCAACCTTGCTCAAGAAGGGCAGGGAGAGGACCTAGGGAATGTCAATAAAGACAGGGTAGGGCCAGCAAGCAGAACAAAAAACCACACATTGAATGGTATATCAGGGATCCAAAACTGAACTGGAGAGAATTTGACTGGATCATGAAAAAATTTTTACAATTCAATGCTTCCACCACTGGAAGAGGGGGAGACAGCAGTTCTCTAGGTGGCACCTCCCCTTTTCCTTACCCACCTCGCCCCCCCCTGCCATGGAGAATCCAAGTCCCAGAATCCAACGATTCAAGCATTTGAGCTCGCTGTGGACAGGGAATGTGTCTGATGTTATACTGCACTCTCCCAAGCGCTTAGTACCGTAAGAGCTGAATAAATACGATGGAATGAACTGGGAGAGCTGTGACTGCTAGAATGGAGGAGTGAGTTGCCCCAAGGGCTCTTCTCTCCGGGAGTGAAGCACGGATACTTTTTCTCGGTGTTACTATGGTAGGACTTGTTATTTCTACACTTTAGTTGTAATTTTTTTTTTTAACTGAATGTGCTTCATTTTTTTCCCCAGTGTCTACCCTTTTCCTGACTGTGAGCTGCTTACGGACTATGGACCATGTCTAAATTATCCCCCTTGCACATTTCCCCAGCATTTACTCCTAGCTGACCTCAGCTCTGGAAGGAGGAAAATAAAGAAGGGAAAACCACCAAAACAAATTCGGGGTGGGGGGTTTGCAGCAGCTAATGTCCCAAGGCTTTCTGGATCTTGACTTTATCCTTGCCGCCAGGCTGGTGCACCTTGGGGCCTTTACCTGGGGGTCAGATGTCCACAGGGCACCCCCTCCAGACTGTAAGCTCGTTGTGGGCATGGAAAGTGGCTGTTTACTGTTGTATTGTACTCTCCCAAATGCTTAATACAGTGCTCTACACACAGTAAGATGCTCAATAAATATGACTGAATGAACAAATTTTCCACATTTGAGCATGTGTCTGCTTTAAATTTAAAAAACTTTCTTTCTTTCTTTTCTTTCTGGGTGACCTGTAGAACAGGAACATCACAGCTAGGAATATATAGCTGATTATGGCCAGGGAACGTGTCCACTAATTCCGTTGCACTGTGCTCTCCCAAGTGCTTAGTACAGTGCTCTGCACATAGTAAGTGCTTAATAAATACAACTGACATGTGTGCGCACACATGCAGTAGTAGTGGACACAGGGGAAGAGATTAAGCGTCAAAATGGGCTGCAAGGATGAGAGAAAAAACAGGGGACAGCCCGACTGGCCCAGCACGACTTGGATGCCAGTTTTAAATCCCCACAAGTGGTCACCCACACTAGCTCCAGTAACTTCACAAATACTCATGGAATCACCTATTACCAGTGCATAGAACAGTGCTTGGCACATAGTAAGCGCTTAAACAAATGCCATCATTATTATTACCTACTGTTTCTCGTAAAAAAAAAAAAAAAACCCCGCAGGTTCAGTCCATTGATTTCAAGGCTCTTCGTCAGCTGGATCCTATGTATCATCTGTTTCCTTCCCCCACTCACCCCAAGGGATGCTGTTTGTCACCTTCCAAGCCCATCACCAAACCACACTTCCCTCAACTCTGACTTCTCCAAACCACTGCTCACTTTCCCCCACTCGGCTTCACCAAACCATGTCTCTCCTCTTCTTCAAAAGCCTTCTCAGAAGCCACCTTCTCTGGAGGTATTCCTCTCTTGAGTCTCCCCGCCCCCTTGAAATGTACTCTAAGCAAGTGAAGTACTTTTGGGTAGGGACTGTCTCTATATGTTGCCTACTTGTACTTCCCAAGCGCTCAGTACAGTGCTCTGCACACAGTAAGTGCTCAATAAATACGATTGGTTGATTGATTGATTGATTTTTTGCATCTGTCTGTTTGTTAGGGATTTTTTTCCACTTTTAAACACCCACCCCATCATGCCCTTTTAGCTATCATTCATCAAATTATGAAAGCCTTGAGGGCAAGAACTGCATCCTCTCAACCTCTGAATAGTCCTCAAGCTCCTACCGTGGTGATTTCCACAAAGACACTGAATCACTGATAATTCATTCAATCATATTTATTGAGCGCTTACTGTGTGCAGAGCACTGTACTAAGCGCTTGGGAAGTACAAGATAATGACCTTAGATGATATATTGTTTAAAAAAAAATTACAGAAATTAAGGACCTTTTCATCAATAATAGGGCTTCCTCTCACCTGTGTGCCCTTGTAATTTCTGTACAATCTCTTTTGTTTGAAGATTCCAAATGTAAACCAGGTTATCTTCTGAACCGGACACGATCCACTAGGTGAGGTTAGGGGAAAAAATGAAGAAAATTTTAATTTAGAGTTGCGAAATGGAGTTTGAACAACTTTAATCCTCACACAGCCTCCAATAAAGGTTTCTTAATCACCTTCTCCCAGTTGGAGAAGGAGGTCACAGACACAGTAGCTACAGAACTCTGCAAAACAGAGTGCCCAGGTGGGCGCTGGGAAGCAGCGTGGCTCAGTGGAAAGAGCCCGGGCTTTGGAGTCAGAGGTCATGGGTTCAAATCCCTACTCCACCACATGTCTGCTGTGTGACCTTGGGCAAGTCACTTAACTTCTCTGAGCCTCAGTTACCTCATCTGTAAAATGGGGATTAAGACTGTGAGCCCCAAGTGGGACAGCTTGATCACCATACAAGGTGATACAACCCCACCCCAGCGCTTAGAACAGTGCTCTGCACATAGTAAGCGCTTAATAAATGCCATTATAAAATTTTTTTAAAAAAGCTTTCTGTCAGCAGAAGCAGGGCCCTGCTTATAATGGCATTTATTAAGCGCTTACTATGTGCAGAGCACTGTTCTAAGCGCTGGGGGGGATACAGGTTAGCACTTGGGAAGTACAAGTTGGCAACATATAGAGATGGTCCCTACCCAACAGCGGGCTCACAGTCTAGAAGGGGGAGACAAACAACAAAACAAAACATATTAATAAAATAAAATAAATAGAATAGTAAATATTTTTTTACTATGTATATACTTGTACATAGTAAATATGTACAAGTAAAATAGAGTAATAAATCTGTACAAACATATATACAGGTGCTGTGGGGAGGGGAAGGAGGTAAGGCAGGGAGATGGGGAAGGGGAGGAGGGGGAAAGGAAGGAGGGGGCTCAGTCTGGGAGGAGGGTGCCACGCTGCTTCTCCAGTAAGCGCTTAAACACCGTTAAAAAAAACCCAGAATTCCCACCCACTCTCAGTCTTAAAGACCTGGGAGATACCAATGAGCGATAACAAGTATGAGGTTTTGATCACGGGAGCCCTCAAATAGGGTCATGGGAGACTCAAATTCCCCATCTTTCTGCAAAACTGTTTCAGAATCACGGTGAAGCCGCTTAAATTATTTTGGCTATTCTTCGCTAAAAAGATGCACCCCTTTCTCTAGAGCTCTGCAGATTAGAAATTCCTTCCTCTAAAGCTCTGGAGCTCAGCCTAGCCATGGCCTGGGCTCACTTCTAGAGGTGTGAGGGGTGCAAAGAAGGAATGCTGAAAATGGGGGACGTCCAATGATGCATAAAAATGGGGATGCCTATAAGCGCCTTCAAATTGTAAACCTGGCAGCTAGTCTTTAGAGGTATAGGTAAGATGCACCTCACGCGTGCAGCTGGACCTCCCAAAGTGAAGGCTTGCCCACTTCTGGTTCTGATAACACTCCAATCTGCACCTTCCCTGCCCTGCCTCTCCAAAATAAGGATAAAAGGGGAGTGTGGGTGGGAGAGAAGAGGGGAGGGCAGCCAGTGTGAAGAGGAGAGGCAGACTACACTTGCCCCCAAGGCTGTCTGATGCAGCTTTGTGTGGACCCAGACTGATCTGGGGCTCAGAATCTGGGGGCTGGGCCCGACCCCTCTAGGTCTCTACCACCCAATGCCGATGAAACAGAAAACCCACACAGAGGATGCTACGAAAGGATAAATGTAAATCAACACAGAGGAGGCGGCCCCCATATGGGGTGCAGCCCTGGGGATGCTTTGACAAGAAAATCTTGGCTACTTTTACAAAAGACCCCTAAATTTGACTGAAATATATTTCTTGCCTCCACAGACTACCATTTCTTAATTATATATAAGATCTGGGGTGGAGCTGCATTTGTATGCCTTGTGATACAGATTTGGGGATTCTTCTGAAAGTCAGACCTAATTTTAGAGACACCTGGGGAAAAAGAAACTAGAAAAATACCCACATTTTTTTTCTTCCCCCACAAATCTCCCTGCACCTCATATACTCTCTCTGTTTGCCATTTTACAATCTGGGCACCCGGGCACAAGGGGATGGTGTGAATGGCTCAGGGCAAATCAATTACCACTACTACAAAAACAACTCTAACCTCAAGTGCACATCTGGTGGCAGTGGGACATACCTTTTTCACTTTAAACCACTAGTACCTGATCTTTACTGACAATGCACAAAAAAAACAAAACCGTACACAACAGTTCTTTCACAGGAACAGTGAGAAAAGGATTCTCTCCCTGACAATCATGGATACAATCACACCATCAGTAATGTTCTGCAAATGGTAAGCACTATATCAATAGCATCGACTGATTAGTGTCCTCCTTGAAAGGAAGGCTGCTAAAGCTAGGTCACCATGTATACACGGGTCTCATTTAATTTGGTCATAAAATGGATAGTTCTGGTACTTTGGTGACAAAAAAGTCTTCTGTTCCCTAAAGTTTCTTGGTCATTCCGTTGTCCACCTGGAATTAATTTTCACTTCTTGCAGATCAAAAATCATACCGCGATGAAAAAATCCAAGACTTGTGGCCAACACCAAACTTACACACACACACACACACACACACACACACACACACCCCTCCATTTGCTTTGTAAGTCTAAAGACTAATTTCAAGTTGTTTCAGCTGCTTGGAATAACTGAATAGGGAAATTGCTATCAGGTAACACTCAAAAATATCTATATGGTATTGAGCAGTCACATATATTACACCTACCTTTCCGCCAGTAACTGAAAAGTTAGCAAATATGCAGTATTTTTCATTCTTATGACCAGTGTACGTCTTCAGGCACTGAAGGGAAAAAAAAAAAACCAAAGGGCAACATGTTTGGATTACAGAACTACTTATCAAGTACTCAAGGACAATGGTTACATAGACCAAATGTTTCCCTCTCATACTATGTAGGCATTCCTGTCCTTCAGAACAAGCCATGGTTCTTAAACATCAAAACCAATGTTTTCCTTTCCTACACGAACAAGGAAATTCCATCCTAGAAATGTTTTGTTTTTTGGTAAATGAGAAATTCAAACCATTAGCAAGTCTCAGAAACATGTGCTAATTCCACCAATTCAACCAGAAGAAACTTTTACTACTCACTGCTTTCTGAATTTTTCCTCTAACCTACTGGATTGGATCTGTTGCCATTAAAAGCATCAAAACTGAGAGAAAGGTTATCTTCTCAGAAGGAAAAGATGACAAACACATTCTCCCTTTGGTTGACTGAATTAAAGAAAAAGAATAAACATTGTGTTTACCTTCCCTTTGCTGTAGTCCCATAGTTTGAGAGTGCTAGAGATCAAAGAAAGTTAAGAATGAGTTCAACTTAGAATTTCAATTACAATGCATCTTGCTTGCTATATTCCATTCAAAACAATTACTTCCATCAATGCTAAGTATCAATCTTTACATGCCCGCCTTCAAATCCTATTGATGCGCATTTCATCATCCCTCAACTCTTGAACGGTGGGGGGCAAAGAAAAGCAGAGTAGAAGATAAATGCCTAGGGGTTTTCTTACTAGGTGACTGGTGACTTAATTGCACTCCGAATATTTGGGGGGGGAGCCATATGAGAATTCTAAACAAAGAATACGCCTGTTTATTTTTGGGGTTTTTTACTTTCAAAAGATGATCCTTGTCCTCACAAACCAAGAAACACCTTGGCTAGTTGGCACAGACAGCCGTGGCTAGGCTCTATTCCACCTCAAGTGGATTTGGGGGAAAAAAAATGTTATAACAAAAATAAAAACACCCCTTAAACTGAGAAGCAAGCTAAAGGAAGTTATTACCCACACTAGAGATCAAAACCTTAATTCCTAAATGTAGAGATTCTCACCCCAAGGGCTGTTACCAAGTAATAACTTGCAACCCTGTCAGCTTTCAGTGATACTGAGAATCTTATAAAAATGACTGACCCATTCCTACAAATGAAAGTCAAAAGAGATGCACCCTCACAAAATCGTTCTTTCTACTGGTTCAAGTTTTAATACCTAGTCAGATGGATGATGACGTCTGACAACTGAAAATTCACTATTCAAAATACTTCATATTACGGAAAGTCTGTGAGAGTTGACTTTTTTCAAAAAGAAAATAAGGGCAGGAGGGAGAAGCACTTACTTGTCCAATGTTGCAGCTAGAATATATTTACCATTTGGAGAAAATTTCACAAAAGACACAGGAGGGTTATCATCATCTGCATTAAAAATGAAAAACAAAATCATGCATAAACATTTAATTCTGGTTCGGTTGCTTTGTTTTTCAATTATATTGTAACATGGGAAGTTACTCTGCACCCAAAGTGATGAGTCCGCTTCAACTATATATTGTCACCAGCAGTAGACACGACACCACAGCCCTTATTCATAAAGTACTGTGAGGATGCTTACAATAACTCAAACATGTGACCCAGAAAACAGGTGAAATAACTTTCCACCACCTTTGGGACAGATCCAAAGAGTCAAGTAAAAGTGTTGGAATTTTTCCTACCCTAGTGTCAGCGCACTATGAATCAACTGAAATGATAAAATTGATGTTAAAGGGGGAAAAGAGATTATAAGAACTTGATCCTATAGAATCCAGCTTTTCATTCACTTTCCATCAGTTGCCTCAGACGACTGCCCCAGTTCCCCTACAAAATGTGTAAGAGTTCACAGTGAGTCTACTGGACTGGAGTTTTAGTAGTTCGAAAAAGTCTGGTTTTTCTTATTTATTTTTATTTATGGTATTTGTTAAGCGCTTACTATGTGCCAGGCACTGTACTGGGCGCCGGGGTTGATACAAACTAATCAGGTTGGACACAGTCCATGTCCCATGTGGGGCTCTCAGTCCTAATCCCCATTTTGCAGATGAGGGAACTGAGAAACAGAGATGTTAAGTGACTGGCCCAAGGTCACCCAGCAGTCAAGTGGTGGAGGCGGGATTAGAACCCCGATCCTTCTGAATTCCAGGCCTGTGCTCTTTCCTCTAGGCCACACTGCTTCTCTTATGGAGTGCTTACCGTGTACAGGGCACCGTACTAAGCACTTGGGAGAATACAATACAGAGTTGATAAATTCATTTATTCAGTCGTATTTATTGAGCACTTACTGTGTGCAGAGCACTGTACTAAGCACTTGGGAAGTACAAGTTGGCAACATACAGAGATGGTCCCTACCCAACAGTGGGCTCACAGTCTAGAAGGGGGAGACAGAGCGTTCCCTGCCCATGTTCTACATGTTCCTTTCTTCTCTCCCTAAACTGGGTGGCACGTTCCTGGAACCGAAGAACTCTCCAATGCTAACAGACGGTCTGCAGAATAGTAGAATTCTTTTTGCAAATCCCTCATGCAAATTAAGAAACCCATATGACATTACGCTTTTAAGTGTGCTGAAAAAAATATCAAACTTTAGAAGGGAAGCAGCATGGCCTAGTCAAGAACACAGGCCCGGGAGTCAGAGGATCTGGGTTCTAATCCCGGCACCCCGCTCCATCACTTGCCTGCTACGTGACCTTGGGAAACTCGCTTCTTTGTGTCTCGGTTTCCTCAGCTATAAAATGGGGATCACTACCTCTTCTCCTTCCTACTTAGATGGAGCTCCCGACCTGGGCCAGGGACTGATTCACATCTATTCCAGCGCCTGGCACACAGCAAACGCTTAAATACCACAAAATAGGAAGGGGGGAAAAAATCTAGCAACAAGGCAAACAACTTCTACAAGTTCTAGGCATCTTCCCAGACGGCTGTGATTACTCTGAGCAGTTGCTTGTCATTCTGAGACCATTTTAAATCTCTGCAGATGGCTAGGCTTCAAACAGGTTGTGCCCATCTTTTCACTCTGTGAATCCATTTCGAGACGAAAGAAGGGCTCTCCAAGGTGCTCGTGAGCCACATGCTCAAACCCAGACACAACAAAATGACAGCTCTGTTACCAGGAAACATTGCTGTGTTGGGCACATCTCTTGGCTGACCCTTCTTAAGACACTCATAAACTGCAAGGGGTGTATGAGAATTCATATATATATAAGTATATACATATATATACACATAAACACACACATATACATAGTGTCCTTGGTTACCATTCAGTCTAAAGTTACCAGAACTTGATTACTCCCTCCACCCCCGAGCAGGTAGTATATTTGCACCTCAGCTCAGATAGGTGATTCTAATAAATATGAATTCCCATGACAACCGCCCCGTTAGAGAGCGGGCACCCCACTATCGTGAGTAGACAAGCATGCAGTGTCACGGCCCTCACTTTTAAATAAAAATAAAGTCTAAATGTCTCCTTTCTACAGAACCGCTACCGGGCACCCAGGTTACAAATCTCCACAAAGTTTAAAAAACAGGCCTGAAATGTGAGAGTCACATTACATTAAGTTTCATTACATTAAAAAAAAAAAAGGAAAATAAGTTTCACTTACCAATAAGCGTTTTTAAGCATTGACCTGATGCTGTATCCCAGATTCGACTTAAATGAAAAACAGAAATTGCGCAAAATTAAAATCCATATTAAAAACTTAAGGATATAATGAAAAAATAATTCAGTGAGTTATTTCCAGTCAAATTTTAATATAAATGGGTTTGTATGGTTTTTAAGTACAGAGAAAGGAACATTTTCTTACCAGAGACCATCATAACTACTTGATACTATCAAGGACCCATCACGATTAAAATGCACCTAGAATTTTAGGGGATATGGGGAAGGGAGGGAAAAAGAAGAATAGAGATATATTCACTATGTGCAATAATGTGAAATAATTAACCATTTCAATAACTACTTGGTTTCCATTTTTACAAAGTTATCAACATAATGGAAAGCATTTTTCACGAAGATTGCCAAGTTGTCATGACACTTGCCCATACTGGATTCCACAACTCAGAGTTTTATAAATATTCCCACCCAAGAGATCTGGACCGAAACAATTTGGAATTTAGTTAGGTTGGATTTACATCCTTGACGGAGGCCTCTAAGGTCCAAATTACCCCAGGCCTTCAGAATGTGAATCATTCTTATTGAAATTCCTGTTTTGGCAGAACTGTTAGAAAGACTAATCATCTACCCTGGATAGTTTTGTATGGCAAGTGCCTGGAGGCGGCGGGATACACTAGCTAGAAGTCTTCTGGTTTTATAACCACATTAGATCAGGGGTGGCCAAACTTCATTTCATTGAGAAGCAGCGTGGCTCAGTAGGAAAGAGCACGGGCTTTGGAGTCAGAGGTCACGAGTTCAAATCCCGGCTCCACCAATTGTCAGCTGTGTGACTTTGGGCAAGTCACTTAACTTCTCTGGGCCTCAGTTCCCTCATCTGGAAAATGGGGTTAAATCTGTGAGCCCCACGAGGGACAACCTGATCACCTTGTAACCTCCCCAGCGCTTAGAACAGTGCTTTGCACATAGTAAGCGCTTAATAAATGCCATCATTATTATTATTATTCACTCATTCAATCGTATGTTTGAGGGTGTACTATGTACAAAACACTGTACTAAGCGCTTGGGAGAGTACAACAGAACAAGAAACAGACACATTCCCTGCTCACAATGAGATCACAGTCTAGAGAGGGAGAGTTCAACTTCAGGAACTTAAGGGCCACAAACCCTAAAAAAACATAAAACAGCTGAGAGCTGCAGATAAAGAAAAATCACTTTAAAAGTAATGGACAGCTTGTGGGTTTCTTTGCGGGGGGCAAGGGAGTGTGGGGGCAGTGCTGGAGGAGGATTAGCCATGAACAGGCAGTCCTGAGGAAGAGGATGGGGCAGAGGAACAACAGCAAATAACAGTGGTGAGCAAAAGATATACAGGGCTGGGGTGGGCAGGGGCACCACCCCCAGGGCCACGAGAACTGAAAAATAATAAATGGAACCTACATCCCCAATGGGCAGAGAATAAAGAGCCCAATGCGGCCTCAGTTTGGCCATCCCAGAACTGGACTGTTCAATGTATTTTTCCCAAACACCTACTACAGGGCTCTGCCCAGAGACACTCAAATGATTTTGGTGATTCTATGATTATGGGGTAACATCTACTCACATACTTCCTACAGTTGTTTTCCCCGCACCTCGGTTAACTGGATACAACGCCTACTTGTAAGGGCATGAGCATTTTTTGACAGCTTCCCACTGGAACTTTCCCAGGCAGACTCTAACGTGAGCAGATTATGCCAAACGGAAAGATCTGAGGTGTCCCGGGTCTCGCCCCACTCCGCGAATTCTCATGACACCTTTTGTGCCTGACAACCGATGGAATGTATTGAGTGTCTACTGCGTGCAGAGCACTGTACTAAATGCTTGGGAAAGGAAAATAAAATCAGTAGACAGGATCCGTCACTTCAATCAACTTACAATCTAGGGAAGAAAACACTAAGTTACAGATAAGAGAGAGGAAAGGGGAGGGAGGATAAATATTTGAGGTAATGTTTAAGACGTAAGATATGTTCAAAAGTGCAAAGGCAGGTTGTGAGTATAGGAGTTTTCACGGAAGTGGAGAGGCAGTAGAGAGGATATAAATAAGGGAGTTGGGAGTTGAGAAATTAACTGGGGACCACCTCCCGGAGATATTAGTTCAGAGGTCTGGGAAAGTGGGGAGAAATGTTGTCTGCTGAATTTGAAGTGGAAGTGACAGAAACAAAGATGAGGCACAGTGAGTAGGCTAATTTAAGAGGAATGAAGAATGTGAGCTGGGGTATAGTAGGAGGAGAGAACAAACAGGAAGGTAAAGAGCTAATGGAGCGTCAAAGCCACTGGTCCGGGGTTACTACTCCAGGCAGAGCAGAAGGAGCAAGTTACACTAGAGATTTTAAGGAGGGGGGAGGTGCGCACTTAGAATGGTGCTTTAGTACGATCTGCAGGGCAGCGGACAGAAAACTAAGTGAGCAAGGGGAGAGCCTAGAGGCGCCGAGGCCAGTGTGGAGGCTGTTGTGGTAGTAAAGCCAGTACATAACAAGCTTTCTAGGCTTTCATTTATTCATTCAATCGTATTTATTGAGCGCTTACTGTGTGCAGAGCGCTGTACTAAGCACTTGGGAAGTACAAGTCGGCAACAGATAGAGACAGTCCCTACCCAGTAACGGGCTCAGTCTAGAAGGGGGAGACAGACAAAACAAGTAGACGGGTGTCAAAATCATCAGAATAAATAGAATTATAGCTATATGCACAGTGTATTCCCCTGTCTCACTGCCACCATAAGGGAAGAGCCAGGACACTCCTTCAAGGCTCTCCATCACCTCACCCCCTCCTACTTCACCTCCCTTCTCTCCTTCTCCAGCCCAGCCCGCACCCTCCATCCACTGTTGCCACTAACCTCCTCACTGTACCTTGTTCTCGCCTGTCCCGCCGTCGATCCCCGGCCCACGTCCTCCCCCTGGCCTGGAATGCCCTCCCTCCAAACATCTGCCAAGCCAGCTCCCTTCCTCCCTTCAAAGGCCTACTGAGAGCTCACCTCCTCCAAGAGGCCTTCCCAGACTGAGCCCCCTTTTTCCTCTCCATCCCCCCAACCCTACCTCCTTCCCCTCCCCACAGCACCTGTATATGTTTGTACAGATCTATTACTCTATTTATTTTACTTGTACATATTTACTATTCTACTTATTTTGTTAATGATGTGCATTTACCTTTAATTCTATTTGTTCTGATGACTTGACACCTGTCCACATGTTTTGTTGCCTGTCTCCCCCTTCTAGACTGTGAGCCCGTTGTTGGGTAGGGACCGTCTCTATATGTTGCCAACTTGTACTTCCCAAGCACTTAGTACAGTGCTCTGCACACAGTAAGCGCTCAATAAATACAATTGAATGAATGAACATGCCACAGTTCAAGAAGGCTGCTCACAGGCATTAATAGTGGTCGTATTGAGCACCCACTGCACGGGAGACAGGTGGTTTATGCTACCTCACAGCTCTAGTCACTAGATTAAGAGGAATATCATCCTCAAAAAATATGGAATGCTTCCTTTTCATGGGAGTTACTCGGATCAATTAGGCAATTCAATGAATTAAATTCAAATACCTCCCCAAAAACCTTAAACCGCACAGGAATACATGATGTGGTACTATAGACACTCTGCCCCAGCCCAACAGTGCTTGCCCTATTCCCTCAGAGAAAGCTCAAGTGAAAGCCATTAGAAAGTCTCCCCATAGAATGACAAGCAAACAAGTGCCAAAATGTTAATTTACTGGAAGGGACTTACGGCTGATACTGGGTCAGAATGAGCAGGCAATGTCTTGAGGCACTTCCCTGTTTTCACATCCCATATCCTCACACTCTCATCAAACTGGGGATAGAAGAGAACAAACACCTGCAAGAGTCTCCTTTGATATTTTCATACCACTTGAAGAACACAAATCTTTCCCCAGCCCTGGCCTCAAAAAGCCCTCCCGTTTAGTTTGGGGAGGCTGCCTCGCTGACACTCCCTCCAATTTCTTACCGACCTCCTGAAAAGTTAGTGATGCTGCAGTTCGATCAGCACATACTGTTACAGGAAGTTTCTAGTCCTTCATTTTCTCTGTCGGATAGCCCAAAACATACACGTTACTTTCTGCAACCGAGAGAACCCAGCTCACTTACGGATCCTGAAACGATGAGGTTGGACTGAGGGTTGAAGTTACAGCAGAAGACGTAATTACTGTGTCCCTTCAGTGTTTTTAAACACTTTCCCTAAAATTAAGGATTGGAAAAAAAAGTTATTCGCCACCATAGCAAAGCAGAGAGCTTCGACCCCCAAAGTAAGCGCTAAACTGCAGATCCACAGCTGCTCTAAAGGTCTGACTTCTTTTCAAGCGGGGAGATGGGGGCTATGCATGTACAGTTGTTCCCAAGAGCTGCTGGAAAAGGGAAATCCCAAGTCATGAACAACTTTTTATTTTCCCCCACACGAGCCCAGCAGGACATCAGCTGCTGACCTCCGCACTACGTCCCCAACCAGAAGTGGCTTGAAACAGAAGCCACCGAGACTGAACCCCTTCCTTTCTCTCCCCCTCCTCATCCCCCCACCTTACCTCCTTCCCCTCCCCACAGCACCTGTATATATGTTTGTACGTATTTATTACTCTATTTATTTATTTTATTTGTACTTATTTATTCTATTTATTTTGTTAATATGTTTTGTTCTCTGTCTCCCCCTTCTAGACTGTGAACCCACTGTTGGGTAGGGACCGTCTCTATATGTTGCCAACTTGTACTTCCCAAGCACTTAGTACAGTGCTCTGCACACAGTAAGTGCTCAATAAATATGAGTGAATGAATGAATGAATCTGAAGCCTGGCCCCGCCATTTCCTGGCTTGGGTTTTACAACACTTTGGCAAAACCCTCCAAACAACCGACTTGGGTGGCGAGATCACAGGCAGGTAGGTAGGTCACTTCCTGGTTTATACTAAAAGTTTAAACCAAAATGTATTAGTGGAGAATGAGAAGTGCAGCCTGGCTTAGTGGAAAGAGCCCGGGCTTGGAAGTCAGAGGTTGTGGTTTCTAGTCTCAGCTCCGCCACTTGTCAGCTGTGTGACTTTGGGCAAGTCTCTTCACTTCTCTGTGTCTGAGTTACCTCATCTGTAAAACGGGGATTAAGACTGTGAGCTCCCCATGGGACAACCTGATAACCTTGTATATTCAATCGTATTTATTGAGCGCTTACTGTGTACAGAGCACTGTACTAAGCGCTTGGGAAGTACAAGTTGGCAACATATAGAGACGGTCCCTACCCAACAGTGGGCTCAAGTCTAGAAACAGTGGGCTCACAGTCTAGAAATATCCTAGTGCTTAGAACAGTGCTTGGCACATAGTAAGTGCTTAACAAATACCATCATCATTATTATTATTAAAACAAAAGGAAAGTTGAAGAATCAAGCTCCTATTCTTGCCATGTCCACTACACCCATTTGCTGAGATAGGAAAAAGATGAACAAGTTGTAACTTCTTACCGAGCTGACATCCCATATTTTGAGCGTTTTATCGTCTGAGGCAGAAACAAGGAGATTGGAATCTGATGACCAAGCAACATCTGATATTCCCTTAAAAAAAAAAAAAGATATCTTATTTGAAGTAAAAAAAAAAATCCCCCAAAAATGCACACCAACTCCAAACCACAGGAAAAGATATTAAGCAGGTACATAAGGCACTAAGGCAAAGCATTTTTTTAACAGTACTTCACAGTCCATAGGGAGAGAACTTAGAAATTTATTTTGAGTTTACAAAAAGCAAAGGCACTACCTTCCCTCAAGAGTAGAATCATGCCACAATATCTGGCAAAGAAAATGAAGTGATGTATGAATTTTCCCAAGGCCTCTAGGATATATGCTTTACTCTAAATACAATTTTGTGAGACACATCCCACTGACGTTTTTGGATAGGGTTGGGGAGGAGGGAAAAAGCCATTTTGTGGGGGGAGGAGGGGAGGATGAGTATTCAACAGATGACTAATCCGCTACCCCACCCCTCAAAAATGCATTCTACTTTAAAATCTCAAAAACTAAAAAAATGAACAATAGCTTAGATCAGGGTCATGAGAAAAAAAAAAATCACGCAAGTCCACAAACCTTATAGCAACTGAAATCAACTCTGCACTTTCTAATAAATCTCAAATATAGGCTTCAGGAATTTTTCTAAACAGTACCCAAGGAGTACAACATAGTCACTGTGAGACGGGGGGGTTCCAACGTTTTCAATCTGTTGATCTCTGGAGCACTGAAAGACTAGTTTTCACAAAGTTACCTAACCATGGGGATAAACTCAGGGCTTTTAGCATTAGTTTTTTTTAGAAAAAGGAAAGATGCACTATTTTAGTAGCAAAATGTACTACTGCACCTTACAGCCACAAGGCAGTACTCATTTGAAACATACTCAAGAAAGTAGAAATTGAAACCTACCAGTTTGTGACCAGATATTGTTTTCTCAAATTTTCCATCATATGCTCCCCAAATTTTAATTAGCTTATCTGCCGCTGAAACATAGAAAAAGGACTTCCAGTTAGCATATTAGATGGGACCCAGTATTTGACTGAAAATAAAGCAACCGGATCAAGGCTTTAAAATGCTTGACGTTAAGTTTGCAACATTGGGCTTATGACAGGAAAAATTTCTCAGCGTACACCTTTTGCAAAAAACAAAATAAGACCCCAGTGTTTGTGTTTGGGGGCAGGGGGAGCAGTGGAAGGAATAAGCTAGACACCCTAGAAACTCTTGGGAGGGGGTAGAACCTTTTAAGATTTCATGTGCAGGTAGCCATATTAACATCATTTCATAAAATGTTAAAAACTTTTCTCATTCTACCACCAGAGCATTCGCATGATCACAATGTGTCATAATTTATCCAAATTATTCTTACAGGGTTTTGAATAAGCTGCTCAGAGTTTCAGGGTCTCTGTGAAAAAGCAAATCATTATTCCCAGCCTGCCTTTCCCCCCAAAGCCAAGAGAATAACACCTTCCTTCCCTGAAAAGAATCAATCATGCCATCAATGTTGTTTCGAAAACAGTAATGATAGTGGCATTTGTTATGCACTTACTACAAGCCAAGCACTGTACTAAGAACTGGGGAAGCGACAAGATAATCGTATCCCTCATGGGGCTCACAGTAGGAGGGAGAACAGGTACCGGGTCCTCATTTTGCAGATGGGGAAACGGAGATATTCATTCCCTCATTCAATCGTATTTATTGAGTGCTTACTGTGTGCAGAGCGCTGTAATAAATGCTTGGAAAGTACAATTCGGCAACATATAGAGACGGTCCCTACCCAACAAGGGGCTCACAGTCTAGAAGGGGGAGACAGACGGCAAAGCATAACAAGTAGACAGGTGTCAATACCATTGGAATAGATAAGTTATAGGTATATACACATCATTAATAATCAATCAATCGTATTTATTGAGCGCTTACTATGTGCAGAGCACTGTAATAAAATAGAGTAATAAATATGTACAAATATACATAAGTGCTGTGGGGAGGGGAAGGGGTTAGGGCAGAAGGAGGGAGTGGGGGTGATGGGGAGGGGAGGAGGAGGAGAGGGGCTCAGTGTGGGAAGGCCTCCTGGAGGAGGTGAGCTCTCAGTAGGGCTTTGAAGGGAGGAAAAGAGCTAGTTTGGCGGATGTGTGGAGGGAGGGCATTCCAGGCCAGGGGAAGGATGTGGGCCAGGGGTCGACGGCAGGACAGGCGAGAACGAGGTACAATAAGGAGGTTAGCGGAGGCAGGGGAGCAGAGTGTGCAGGCTGAGCTGTAGAAGGAGAGAAGGGAGGTGAGGTAGGAGGGGGCGAGGTGATGGACAGCCTTAAAGCCAAGAGTGAGGAGTTTTTGCTTCATGCTAAGGTTGATAGGCAACCACTGGATAGTTCTGAGGAGGGGAGTGACATGCCCAGAGCGTTTCTGTAGATACAAAGAAGTCAAATGACTTGCCCAACATTACACAGCAGACAAGTGGTGGAGCTGGGATGAGAACCCAGGTCCTCTGACTCCCAAGCTCTTTCCACTAAGCCAGACAGCTTCTAAAAATAAGCAGTATTTATTGAGTACTTACTATGCGCAGAGCACTGTACTAAGCCCTTGGGAAAATACAGCAGAGTTGTAGACACAGTCACTATTCTCAAGGAATTTACAATCTAGTGGAGGAGCTTTCAATATCTCCGAGGCACAACTTCAAGAAGGAAGACTTTGCCACCAGAGATTCCTCGCTATCGCTCTCACTGCAAGGCATGATTTTAATCACTTAGTTTAAACCCTCGGTTAATCAAACTTTCCTGGCTATTTACCTTGACAAGTAAAGGGACAGAAGCAGTTCAATGAGACAAGTAATTTGCCAATGTGGCAAAGTGAAATTGGTGGCAGTGAAAATCTAAACTAGAGAAAATGATTTTTTCGGTCTGCTGTTTAGTTTCAGGGATCACATGGCCGTGAGCTTCATGTGGGACAGAGACTACCTCCGAACTGATTGTTTTGCATCTACCCCAGCATTTAGTACAGTGTTGGGCACATAGTAAGCACTTAAATACTATTATAAAGAAAAGCTATGAATTAATGAGCAAAAAGGCACTCGATTAATACTTACAGGAACTTGCTAACCACTCTCCATTAGGGCTGAATTTTACTGAAGATACGGCCTTAGTGTGTCCTGCTAGGGTGAATTTGAGAGCATAATTTGGTTTTACAGGTGCAGGCTGAAAAAAAAAATTAACATCATTTCTTCAGAAACAATGGCATTTAGGTAATCATAATGAACTAACCAAAACAGCCTTTTACTAATTTAAAATTCATACCAAAACAAGCCAGGGCCCCAAATCAACAAAAATACACATGCTTCCATTTAAGTTTTCTCTTTTAAGGAAGAGACCTTTTAAAACTCACCTTACTCTGATTAGTTGATGAGGAAGGTGTAGATTGTGTTTTGGTGGCTTCAGTCTCTGGCTTCTTCTCTTCTGTTGCCATGGTTCTGAAACCAGCAAGTCAGATAGACTTATGGTGGCTTAAGGATGAATAGCAAATGCACAGCTTCAAAGAGGAGCTTTTACAAGAAAAAGGAAACCTGTTTGGGGAAAAAAAAAAGTATGGAGGGGATAACCACGGTTAGAAAGCAAGTTGAAGGGGTTTTTTTTCCCCATCATAAGCAAAAAATGATGAACCAAATGGCCAATGCTGGCAAAAAAAAAATCAATAACCGTGTACACACTCTTGAATATAGGTCTAACAAAATAATTGCATTCTGACTTTTAGCTGCTGCTAATTAGGTAAAGTACTCAGCTGCCCCTGCTTATTCACCTCACTAACTTCCTACTATAATCCAGCCCTCACGCTTTGCTCTTCTACCTACTTTCTGTACCTCCAGCTCATCTAGCTCACTGCCGTCCCCTTACCCATGTCCTCCCTTTGGCCTGAAACTCCCTCCCCCTCCACAGGAGAAGCAGCATGGCATAGTGGATAGAGCATGGGCCTGGAGTCAGAAGGTCATGAGTTCCAATTCCGACTCCGCCACTTGTCTGCTGTGTGATCTCGGGCAAGTCACTTCACTTCTCTGTACCTGAGTTACCTGACTGCTAAAATGGGGATTAAGACTGTGAGCTCTAAGTAGGACAGAGACTGTGTCCAACCTTACTTGCTTGTATCCACCCCAGTGCTTAGTACAGCGCCTGGCACACAGTAAGCGCTTAACAAATACCACTATTATTATTATATGACTGTCCTTCATTCATTCAATCGTATTTATTGAGCGCTGTGTGCAGAGCACTGTACTAAGCACTTGGGAAGTACAAGTTGGCAACATATAGAGACGGTCCCTACCCAACAACAGGCTCACAGTCTAGAAGGGGGAAACAGACAACAAAACACGTAGGCAGGCGTCAAGTCATCAGAACAAATAGAATTAAAGCTAAATGCACATCATTAACAAAATAGAATAGCAAATATGTACAAGAAAAATAAATACAGTGATAAATCTGTACGAACATATATACAGGTGCTGCGGGGAGGGGAAGGAGGTAGGGCGGGGGGATGGGGAGGAGGAGAGGAAAACGGGGGCTCAGTCTGGGAAGGCGTCTTAGAGGAGGTGAGCTCTCAGTAGGGCTTTGAAGGGAGGAAAAGAGCTAGTTTGGCAGATGTGCGGAGGGAGGGCATTCCAGGCCGGGGGAGGATGGCGGGACAGGTGAGAACGAGGTACAGTGTCTGTCCCCACTTTCAAAGTCTTTCAAAGTCTTATTAAAACCTCTGCCAAAAGGCCTTCCCTGACTAAGCCCTCATTTCCCGTACTCCCTCTCCCTTCTGCGTCACATATGCACTTGGATCTCTACCCCCTTTTAAGCACTTTTCACACCCCACAGCAGACATGTCCATAACCATACTTTGCTGACATCTGTCTCCCCTCCTCCCCGCCACCTCCCCATCAGATGGAAACTCCTTACCATCAGATTTAAGCACTCAATCACTTTGCCCCCTTCCACCTCGCCTCGCTACTCTCCTACTACAACCCAGCCCGCACACTTTGCTCCTCTAAGCCAACCTAACGGTGCCTCGATCCCATCTATCTCGCTGCCGACCTCCCTCCCATGTCCTGTCTCTGGCCTGGAACGCCCTCCTGTCTTCAAATCCGATGGACAATTACTCTTCGCTCTCTTCAAAGCCTTACTGAAGACATATCTCCTCCAAGAGGCCTTCGTGATGAAGCCCTCCTTCCCTTTTCCCACTCCCTTCTGCGTCACCCTGACTCGCTCCCTTTATTCATCGCCCCCAGCCCCACAGCACTTGCGTACATAACTGCAGTTTTTTTATATTAATGTCTGCCCCTCCCTGCCTAAACTGTAAGTTTGTAGTGGGCAGGGAATGTGTCTGCTATAGTGCACTCTCCCAAATGCTTAATACAGTGCTCTGCAAACAGTAAGCACTCAATAAATACAACTGATTGAGCCCCCTTTAGTCTGTAGTATCCTGGTGAGCAGGGTACGTGTCTATCCAATCTGTTGCATTGTACTCTTCCAAGCACTTAGTACAGTGTTCTGCATTCAGTAACAGCTCAATAAATACCACTTATTGATTGATTGTTATTTCAGGGTAACAGAACCTGGATCTGAAGGTGAGGCAAACATGAGCTAAGTAAGTCAAACATGAGTAAGCGCTCAATAAATACGATTGATGATGATGAGCTACAGGCATGAGGCAAACATGAGCTACAGGCAGACAAAATAAACCCACGATGCACAGTGCACCATCTGTAACAAGAAAATACTACACTCCCGAGTTCCTCCTCTTTTCATGGGCTATTATCCCACATTTCAAAGGCCCTTTTCATTACATTATTCCAAAGCCAGTTGGAATGCTCTTGGGAATAGCTGAAGTGCACTACTGTATTTTAAAATGTCTTAAAAAGTCAAGACAATCGTTAAAAGAGCCTGGTCTGGAAACTAAGGCTCCAGCTGACAGGGGCCTCAGAAGAAGCATCAGCAGCCTTGGAGGCCATCTAGATCCTTCAGTCAGAAATATGTACTAACAGTACATTCAAGAGAAATGGTTAAAACCCAATATGCATGTCCAGTGAACTTAAAACCCCAAGAGACACTTAGGGGAATATAAATGCAAAGACACTTGCTGGAATGTTTCGGAAAGCCTTTCGACGCCGCTGTCATCTTTGCTTTCAGAGTCAACCATGAAACATCTGAAAAGAGCAAGCCGTAGCCAGCTTTGTGTGTTGGGAGTTTCGAACGCCTTGCCTTCTGTAAAAAAGAAGTGCTGCACTGATACTCTGCAATCAGGACTCATACTGCAGAGGAGAAAAAAAAAAATCTCTACTGCGGCTCAATTAGATTTCAGCTTGACAATGGGAAATATCGCAAATCTATACAGTAGGTGATTACTTTCACCTGCCAATACGATCGGTAGCTTTGGAGGCGGCCACACACCCAAGTTCCATTAAAGAATTTTTTAAAAGCCCATAAACATATGCCACTCTAACCTAAGAGGGAAAAGGCTATTCTGATTTTTAAAAAAGAAATGGAAAAAAAAAAAGGGAAGGGTTCCCCTCCCCTCTGAGTTTTTGTCTTCAGTTCTTTCCTGGCCATTGAAATACTAAAGAGAGAAATTTCCCGACTGACTTTACAGAGCTAATTATCCTTTAAAAAATTAAACTCTAGCCCACACCCTTCCCTCGATTTTTACAGAAAAAAATTGAGTGTTAAAAAAAGACTCTGAATTGCTTCAGCTTTCATTCAAAACGCTGACAGGGAAAAGAATCGTCTGCTCTTTCTGGTGTGGATGTTGAGTCACGTGTAAACCCAAAGTAACGCAGGGGCCTGCAAGGGAAGAATGCCAGCCAGTCCTGACGTGGCACGCGCGTGCAGTCCCCTAACCCATCTTCTGCCACCGTGCTGGAGATCAAAAACGTGCCCTGATATTCCAGGTTGAGGGCTAGTCAACTTCCAGTGGTTGGGGGGGTTGATTATCAGGGTACCATGCAGAGGGGCTTGGTGCAGGTGCCATTGGAAGGCTACTTGCCGAAATACAGTTTCAAGGAATGGGTGGTGAGGAGGTGTAACAGAACCATGAGGTGCCTCGATGGAGTGGAGGGTTACCAGAATCCCAATGCCCATTTCGGGTGCCCGGGTCTACACCACCCAGGGAAGGATGGAGGACAGGCTTAGCAGCGATGGGCACCAGAGAGCTCCAGGCCTGTACCACCCAGGGGATGACCCCCGGGACGGGGGAAGAGGAGGGGGACAGCCTTGTAAGCGACGGGAGCCGGAGGTCACCAGCTCTATGCCACCCAGGGAAACTCATTCATTCATTCATTCATTCATTCAATTGCATTTATTGAGCGCTTACCGTGTGCAGAGCACTGCACTAAGTGCTTGGGCAGTCCAAGTTGGCAACATAGAGAGACGGTCCCTACCCAACAGTGGGCTCACAGGCTAGAAGGGGGAGACAGAGGACAAAACCAAACCTATTGACAAAATAATATAAATAGAATAACTCGCCCCCCAGGTGCCATCCCAAGAAGGGGGGAGGGAGGGTGGCCTTGCAAGCGATGGGCGGCGGAGGTGCCCAGGCCTGCAGCACCCAGGGGAACCCACCCCCGGACGGCCTGGTAAGCGATGGGTAGAGGATAGGTGGGTGCTGGGGTGCAGCTGGGTGCGGCACCCTGGGCATTAAGGGGGTGCTCTGCACCCAGTAAGCGCTCTATAAAGATGACTGAATGAATGAAACGCCTGGCACGGTGCTCTGCACAGTAAGCTCTGCATAAAGATGACTGAATGAATGAAGCGCTTAGCACAGTGCTCTGCACTCTGCACACTAAGCACTAGAGAAGCAGAGCGGCTCCATGGAAAGAGCACGGGCTTGGGAGTCAGAGGTCATAGGGTCAAATCCCAGCTCCGCCAGTTGTCAGCTGTGTGACTTTGGGCAAGTCACTTAACCTCTCTGTGCCTCAGTTCCTTCATCTGTAAAATGGGGATGAAGACTGAGCCCCATGTGGGACAACCTGATCACCTTGTATCCTCCCCAGCGCTTAGAACAGTGCTTTGCACATAGTAAGTGCTTAACAAATGCCATTAAAAAAAAAGTATTCCATAAATACAATTGAATGAAGCGCTTAGCACAGTGCCCTGCAGCCAGTAAGTGATTCATAAAGATGATTAAACGAAGCGCTTAGCCCAGTGCCCCGCACCCAAACGCTCTATAATTAAACTGAATGAAGCGCTTAGCACAGGGCCCTGCACCCAGTAAGGGCTCCATGAAAACGGTTGAATGAATAATAATAATAACGGCATTTATTAAGCGCTTACTATGTGCAAAGCACTGTTCTAAGTGCTGGGGAGCTTACAAGATGATCAGGTTGTCCCATGGGGGGCTCACAGCCTTGATGCCCATTTTACAGATGAGGGAACTGAGGCCCAGAGAAGTGAAATGACTTGCCCAGAGTTACATAGCTGACAAGTGGCGGAGCCGGGATTTGAACCCATGACCTCCTACTCCAAAGCCCGGGCTCTTTCCCCTGAGCCACACTGCTTCTCGAATGAAGCGCTTAGCACACTGCCCTCCACCCAGTAAGCGCTCCCTGAAGATGACTGAATGAAGTGCTTCGCCCAGGGCCCTGCACCCCGTAAGCGCTCTCTAAAGACGACTGAATGAAGCGCTTAGCACAGGGCCCTGCACGTAGGTGTCCATGAATACGATCAAATGAAGCGCTTAGCCCAGTACTGCACCCAATAAAGGCTCCCTAAAGCCGACTGAATGAATGAAGCGCTTAGCACAGGGCCCTGCACCCCGTAAGTGCTCCGTAGACAATTGAACGAAGCACTTAGCACAGGGCCCTTCACACGGTAAGCGCTCCCTAAAGACGAGTGAATGAATGAAGCGCTTAGCCCCGTTCAGTAGGATTGAATTCATTCATTCATTCAATCGTATTTATTGAGCGCTTACTGTGTGCAGAGCACTGTACTAAGCGCTTCGAAAGTACAAGTTGGCAACATATAGAGATGGTCCCTACCCAACAACGGGCTCACAGTCTAGAAGGGGGAGACAGACAGCAAAACAAAATATGTAGACAGATGTCAAAATGGTCAGAAAAAATGGAATTATAGCTATGTGCACATCATTAACAAAACAGAATAGTAAATAAGTACAAGTAAAATAAATAGAGTAATAAATCTGTACAAATATGTACAAGTGCTGTGGGGAGGGGAAGGAGGTAGGGCGGGGGCCGATGGGGAGGAGAACAGTGCTTGGCACATAGTAAGCACTTGCCCACTGTTGGGTAGGGACTGTCTCTATATGTTGCCAAGTTGTACTTCCCAAGTGCTTAGTACAGTGCTCTGCACACAGTAAGCGCTCAATAAATACGATTGATGATGATCATCGTTATTATTATTATATTAATGAATGAATGAATGGAGGAGGTGTTGGGTAGGGACCATCTCTATCTGTTGCCAATTTGTCCTCTCCCAAGTGCTTAGTCCAGTGCTCCGCACACATTAATCACTCAATAAATATAATGGAATGAATGAATGAACATCTCTATATGTTGCCAATCTGTCCTCTCCCAAGCGCTTAGTCCAGTGCTCTGAACACACTAAGCACCCAATAAATACAACTGAATGGATGGGTAGGGAGCATCTCTATCTGTTGCCGACTTGTCCTCTCCCAAGCGCTTAGTCCAGTGCTCTGCACACAGTAAGAGCTCAATAAATACAATGGAATGAATGAATGACCGTCTCTGTTGCCAATTTGTATTCTCCCAAGCGCTTAGTCCAGTGCTCTGCACACAGTAAGCACTCAATAAATACAATGGAATGAATGAATGAATGTCTCTGTTGCCAGTTTGTATTCTCCCAAGTGCTTAGTCCAGTGCTCTGCACACAGTAAGCGCCCAATAAATATGATTGATTGAATGAATAGATGAATGACCATCTCTATCTGTTGCCGACTTTCACTATTTCCAAGCGCTTAGTCCAGTGCTCTGCACACAGTAAGCGCTCAGTAAATACAATGGAATGAATGAATGAATGACTGTCTCTATATGTTGCCGACTTGTACTATTCCCAAGCGCTTAGTCCAGTGCTCGGTACATAGTAAGCGCCCAATAAATGCAACTATGAATGAATAGGTAGGGACCGTCTCTATATGTTGCTGACTTGTCCTCTCCCAAACGCTTAGTCCAGTGCTCTGCACACAGTAAGCAGTCCATAAATAAGATGGGATGAATGAATGAATGAACATCCCTATATGTTGCCGACTTGTACTATTCCCAAGCGCTTAGTCCAGTGCTCTGCACACAGTAAGTGCTCACTAAATATGAGTGAATGAATGAATGAATAAGGGTCCATCTCTGTTGCCAAGCTGTCCTCTCCCAAGCGCTTAGTCCAGTGCACTGCACATTCATTCATTCAATCGTATTTATTGAGCACTTACTGTGTGCACAGCACTGTACTAAGTGCTTGGAAAGTACAATTTGGTAACAGATAGAGACAATCCCTACCCAACAACGGGCTCAGTTAGCGCTCAATAAATACGACTGAATGAATGACCGTCTCTGTTGCCGAACTGTCCTCTCCCAAGCGCTTAGTGCAGTGCTCTGCACACAGTAAGCACTCAATAAATACGATTGAATGAATGAAGCATTTAATAAAGATAATTAAATGAATGAATGAATGAATGGGTAGGGACTGTCTCTGTTGCCGACTTGTCCTCTCCCAAGCGCTTAGTCCAGTGCTCTGCACACAGTCAGTGCTCAATGAATACGATTGAATGAGTGAATGAATGACCATCTCTATATGTTGTCGACTTGTACTATTCCTAAGCGCTTAGCCCAGTGCTCTGCACACAGTAAGCACTTAATAAATACAACAATGAGTGAGTGAGTGAATGGGTGGGGACCGTCTCTATCTGTTGCCGACTTGTCCTCTCCCAAGCGATTAGTGCAGTGCTCCGCACACAGTAAGTGCTCAATAAATGGAATGAATGAATGACTGTCTCTGTTGCCAATTTATACTCTCCCAAGCGCTTAGTCCAGTGCTCTACACACAGTAAGCGCCCAATAAATGATTGATTGAATGCATAAATGAATGAATGACCATCTCTATCAGTTGCCAACTTGTACTATTTCCAAGCGCTTAGTTCAGTGCTCTGCACACAGTAAGCGCTCAGTAAATACGACGGAATGAATGAATGACCGTCACTATATGTTGCTGACTTGTACTACTCCCAAGCACTTAGTTCAGTGCTCTGCACACAGTAAGTGCCCAATAAATATGACTATGAATGAATAGGTAGGGACCGTCTCTATATGTTGCTGACTTGTCTTCTCCCAAGTGCTTAGTCCAGTGCTCTGCACACAGTAAGCACTCAATAAATACAATGGAATGAATGAATGAACATCCCTATGTTGCCAACTTGTACTATTCCCAAGCGCTTAGTCCAGTGCTGTGCACACAGTAAGCGCTCAATGAATACTAGTGAATGAATGAATGAACAGGGTCCATCTGTTGCCAATTTGTCCTCTCCCAAGCACTTAGTCCAGTGTACCGCACATAGTCAGCGCTCAATAGATACGATTGAATGAGTGACTGTCTCTGTTGCCTAACTGTCCTCTCCCAAGCGCTTGGTGCAGTGCTCTGCACACAGTAAGCGCCCAATACGACCAAATGGATAGGTGGGGACCGTCTCTGTTGCCGACTTGTCCTCTCCCAAGCGCTTAGTCCAGTGCTCTGCATACACTAAGTGCCCAATAAATACAACGGAATGAATGAATGAATGAATAGGGGCTGTCTCTGTTGCCGACTTGTGCTCTCCCAAGCGCTTAGCCCAGTGCTCTGCACACAAAAAGCGCTCAATAAATACGATGGAACGAATGAATGACCACCTCTATATGTTGCCGACTTGTACTACTTCCAAGTGCTTAGCCCAGTGCTCTGCACACACTGAGCGCCCAACAAATGTGACTGACTGAATGAATGAATGGGGCAGGACCGTCTCTGTGGCCGACTTGTCCTCTTCCAAGCGCTTAGTGCAGTGCTCCGCACACAAAAAGCGCTCAATAAATACGATGGAATGAATGAATGAATGACCACCTCTATATGTTGCCGACTTGTACTATTTCCAAGCGCTTAGCCCAGTGCCCTGCACACAAAAAGTGCTCAATAAATACGACGGATTGAATGAATGACCATCTCTACATGTTGCCGGCTTGTACTACTTCCAAGCGCTTAGTCCAGTGGTCAATAAATATGATGGAATGAATGAATGAATGACCCCCTCTATATGTTGCCGACCTGTACTACTTCCAAGCGCTTAGCCCAGTGCTCTGCACACAAAAAGCACTCAATAAATACGATGGAATGAATGAGTGAATGACCACCTCTATATGCTGCCAACCTGTACTATTCCCTAACGCTCGACCCAGTGCTCTGCACACACTGAGCGCCCAACAAATATGACTGACTGACCGAATGGGTCAGGACCATCTCTATCTGTTGCCAACTTGCCCTCTCCCAAGTGCTTAGTGCAATGCTCCGCACACAAAAAGCGCTCAATAAATACGATGGAATGAATGAATGAATGAATGACTCCCCCCATATGTTGCCGACTTGTACCATTCCTAAGCGCTTAGCCCAGTGCTCTGCACACAAAAAGCGCTCAATAAATACAATGGAATGAATGAATGACCATCTCTATATGCTGCCGACTTGTACTACTTTCAAGCGCTTAGTCCAGTGGTCAATAAATACGATGGAATGAATGAGTGAATGAATGTCCTCCTCTATATGTTGCCGACTTGTACTACTTCCAAGCGCTTAGCCCAGTGCTCTGCACACAAAAAGTGTTCAATAAATACGATGGAATGAATGAATGGCCCCCTCTATATGTTGCCGACTTGTACTATTCCCAAGCGCTTAGCCCAGTGCTCCGCACACAAAAAGCGTTCAATAAATACGATGGAATGAATGAATGACCTCCTCTATATGTTGCCGACTAGTACTACTTCCAAGCACTTAGCCCAGTGCTCTGCACACAAAAAGCGCTCAATAAATACGATGGAATGAATGAATGACCTCCTCTATATGTTGCCGACTAGTACTACTTCCAAGCACTTAGCCCAGTGCTCTGCACACAAAAAGCGCTCAGTAAATACGATGGAATGAAGGAATGAATGACCACCTCTCTATGCTGCCGACTTGTACTATTCCCAAGCGCTTTGGCCCAGTGCTCTGCACACACTAAGCGCCCAACAAATGTGACTGACTGACTGAATGAATGGGTCAGGACTGTCTCTATCTGTTGCCGACTTGTCCTCTACCAAGCGCTTACCGCAGTGCACACACAAAAAGCTCTCAATAAATACGATGGAATGAATGAATGACCACCTCTATATGTTGCCAACTTATACTATTTCCAAGTCCTTAGCCCAGTGCTCTGCACACAAAAAGCGCCCAATAAATACGATGGAATGAATGAATGAATGACCCCCTCTATGTTGCCGACTTGTACTATTCCCAAGCGCTTTAGCCCAGTGCTCTGCACACAAAAAGCACTCAGTAAATACAATGGGATGAATGAATGACCATCTCTATGTGTTGCCGACTTGTACTACTTCCAAGCGCTTAGTCCAGTGGTCAATAAATACGATGGAATGAATGAATGACCCCCTCTATCTGTTGCCGACTTGTACTATTCCCAGGCGCTTAGCCCAGTGCTCTGCACACAATAGGCGCTCAATAAATACGATGGAATGAATGAATGACCCCCTCTATATGCTGCCGACTTGCACTATTCCCACGCGCTTAGCCCAGTGCTCTGCACACAAAAAGCTCTCAATAAATACGATGGAATGAATGAATGAATGAATGACCCGTTCTATATGCTGCCGACCTGTACTATTTGCAAGCGTTTAGCCCAGTGCTCTGCACACAAAAAGCGCTCAATACGACGGAATGAATGAATGACCACCTCTATACGTTGCCAACTCGTACTATTTCCAAGCGCCTAGCCCAGTGCTCTGCACACACTAAGCGCCCAACAAATACGATTGACTGAATGAATGGGTAGAGACCGTCTCTGTTGCCGACTTGTCCTCTCCCAAGCGCTTAGTACAGTGCTCTGCACACAAAAAGCGCTCAATACGATGGAATGAATGGATGACCCCCTCTATACGTTGCCGACTTGTACTACTTCAAAGCGCTTAGCCCAGTGTTCTGCACACAAAAGGCGCTCAATAAATATGATGGAATGAATGAATGAATGACCCCCCTCTATATGTTGCCAACTTGTACTACTTCCAAGCGCTTAGTCCAGCGGTCAATAAATACGATGGAATGAATGAATGACCCCCTCTCTGTTGCCGACTTGTACTATTCCCAGGTGCTTAGCCCAGTGCTCTGCACACAATAGGCACTCAATAAATACGATGGAATGAATGAATGACCCCCTCTCTATGCTGCCGACTTGTACTACTTCGAATCGCTTAGCCCAGTGTTCTGCACACAATAGGCGCTCAATAAATATGATGGAATGAATGAATGAATGAGTGAATGACCCCCCTCTATATGTTGCCGACTTGTACTACTTCCAAGCGCTTAGTCCAGCGGTCAATAAATACGATGGAATGAATGAATGAATGACCCCCTCTATCTGTTGCCGACTTGTACTATTCCCAGGCGCTTAGCCCAGTGCTCTGCACACAATAGGCGCTCAATAAATACGATGGAATGAATGAATGACCCCCTCTCTATGCTGCCGACTTGTACTATTCCCAAGCGCTTAGCCCAGTGCTCTGCACACAAAAGCGCTCAGTATACGATGGAATGAATGAATGATCACCTCTATACGTGGCCGACTCGTACTATTTCCAAGCACTTAGCCCAGCGCTCTGCACACAAAAGCGCTCAGTATACGATGGAATGAATGATCACCTCTATACGTGGCCGACTCGTACTATTTCCAAGCGCTTAGCCCAGTGCTCTGCACACAAAAAACGCTCAATAAATACGATGGAATGAATGAATGAATGACCACCTCCATACGCTGCCGTCTCGTACTATTTCCAAGCGCCTAGCCCAGTGCTCTGCACACACTAAGCGCCCAACAAATACCATTGACTGAATGAATGGGTAGGGACCGCCACCTCTAGACGCTGCCGACTCGTACTATTTCCAAGCGCCTAGCCCAGTGCTCTGCACACACTAAGCGCCCAACAAATATCACTGACTGAATGAATGGGTATGGCCTGCCTCTATCTGTTGCCGACTTGTACTATTCCCAGGCGCTTAGCCCAGTGCTCTGCACACAATAGGCGCTCAATAAATACGATGGAATGAATGAATGACCCCCTCTCTATGCTGCCGACTTGTACTATTCCCAAGCGCTTAGCCCAGTGCTCTGCACACAAAAGCGCTCAGTATACGATGGAATGAATGAATGATCACCTCTATACGTGGCCGACTCGTACTATTTCCAAGCGCTTAGCCCAGCGCTCTGCACACAAAAGCGCTCAGTATACGATGGAATGAATGATCACCTCTATACGTGGCCGACTCATACTATTTCCAAGCGCCTAGCCCAGTGCTCTGCACACAAAAAACGCTCAATAAATACGATGGAATGAATGAATGAATGACCACCTCCATACGCTGCCGTCTCGTACTATTTCCAAGCGCCTAGCCCAGTGCTCTGCACACACTAAGCGCCCAACAAATATCACTGACTGAATGAATGGGTAGGGCCTGCCTCTATCTGTTGCCGACTTGTCCTCTCCCAAGCGCTTGGCGCAGTGCTCTGCACACAAAAAGCGCTCAATAAATACGACGGAATGAAGGAATGACCCCCTCTCCACGTTGCCTACTTGCACTACTTCGAAGCGCTTAGCCCAGTGCTCCGCACACAACAGGCGCTCAATAAATACGACGGAATGAATGAATGAATGACCCCCCTCTATCCAAGCGCGTAGTCCAGCGGTCAATAAATAAGACGGAATGAATGAATGAATGACCCCCTCTATCTGTTGCCGACTTGTACCGTTCCCAGGCGCTTAGCCCAGTGCTCCGCACACGATAGGCGCTCAATAAATACGATGGGATGAATGAATGAATGACCCCCCTCTATCCAAGCGCGTAGTCCAGCGGTCAATAAATAAGACGGAATGAATGAATGAATGACCCCCTCTATCTGTTGCCGACTTGTACCGTTCCCAGGCGCTTAGCCCAGTGCTCCGCACACGATAGGCGCTCAATAAATACGACGGAATGAATGAATGAATGACCCCCTCTATCCAAGCGCGTAGTCCAGCGGTCAATAAATAAGACGGAATGAATGAATGAATGACCCCCTCTATCTGTTGCCGACTTGTACCGTTCCCAGGCGCTTAGCCCAGTGCTCCGCACACGATAGGCGCTCAATAAATACGACGGAATGAATGAATGAATGACCCCCTCTATCCAAGCGCGTAGTCCAGCGGTCAATAAATAAGACGGAATGAATGAATGAATGACCCCCTCTATCTGTTGCCGACTTGTACCGTTCCCAGGCGCTTAGCCCAGTGCTCCGCACACGATAGGCGCTCAATAAATACGACGGAATGAATGAATGAATGACCCCCCTCTATCCAAGCGCGTAGTCCAGCGGTCAATAAATAAGATGGAATGAATGAATGAATGACCCCCTCTATCTGTTGCCGACTTGTACCGTTCCCAGGCGCTTAGCCCAGTGCTCCGCACACGACAGGCGCTCAATAAATACGACGGAATGAATGAATGAATGACCCCCTCTATCCAAGCGCGTAGTCCAGCGGTCAATAAATAAGACGGAATGAATGAATGAATGACCCCCTCTATATGTTGCCGACTTGTACCATTCCCAGGCGCTTAGCCCAGTGCTCCGCACACGACAGGCGCTCAATAAATACGACGGAATGAATGAATGAATGACCCCCTCTATCCAAGCGCGTAGTCCAGCGGTCAACAAATAAGACGGAATGAATGAATGAATGACCCCCTCTATCTGTTGCCGACTTGCACCGTTCCCAGGCGCTTAGCCCAGTGCTCCGCACACGATAGGCGCTCAATAAATACGACGGGATGAATGAATGAATGACCCCCTCTATCCAAGCGCGTAGTCCAGCGGTCAATAAATAAGATGGAATGAATGAATGAATGACCCCCTCTATCTGTTGCCGACTTGCACCGTTCCCAGGCGCTTAGCCCAGTGCTCCGCACACAATAGGCGCTCAATAAATACGACGGAATGAATGAATGAATGACCCCCTCTATCCAAGCGCGTAGTCCAGCGGTCAATAAATAAGACGGAATGAATGAATGAATGACCCCCTCTATCTGTTGCCGACTTGTACCGTTCCCAGGCGCTTAGCCCAGTGCTCCGCACACAATAGGCGCTCAATAAATACGACGGGATGAATGAATGAATGACCCCCTCTCTATGCTGCCGACTTGTACTATTCCCAAGCGCTCAGCCCAGTCTGTTCTCTGTCTCCCCCTTTCAGACTGTGAGCCCACTGTTGGGTAGGGACTGTCTCTATGTGTTGCCAATTTGTACTTCCCAAGCGCTTAGTACAGTGCTCTGCACATAGTAAGCGCTCAATAAATACGATTGATTGATTGATTGCCCTGCACACACCGAGCGCCCAACAAATGTGACTGACTGAATGAATGAATGGGTCGGGACCGTCTCTCTCTGCTGCCGGCTTGTCCTCTCTCCCAAGCGCTTAGCGCAGTGCTCCGCACACAGAAAGCGCCCAATCAATACGACGGAACGAATGCATGACGGTCTCTCTCTGGGGCCGACCTGTACTATTCCGAGGCGCTTAGCGCAGTGCTCTGCACGCAAAAAGCGCTCAGTACATAGGATGGAATGAATGAATGAATGGAGGAGGAGGAGGAGGGCAGGCCCGGTGCGCCTGCCCCGTGTCCCCGTCGGCGCCCCGTCTCACCTGCCGCCCGGGCGCGCTGGGGGGCGTCTCCCCCGTGTCTGTGTGTGGGGGCGCGGCGGGTATGCTCCTGTCGGAGCGTACTGGACGCCGGGCCGAGGCGCGAGGCGCGAAGCACGGCGGCGGCGCCGGGCGGGCAATGGCGGGGGGGGGGGTGGGGGGGGATGGGGGCCCCGGCCTCGGCCGACCCACGGCGCATGCGCACCGCGCCGCCTCTCCCCCTACGGAAGCCCGCACCCGCCACAACCCGCCGCCGCCGCGAACGCCTTAAAGGGGCCGCGCCGCCCCACCCCGCCCGCCCACTACGGCGAGGGGCCCTGGGCTGGGCCGGGCCGGGCCGGGGGGGTCTTTCTCGGGAACGAGGCCCGCGGCTGGACCCGTCTGCCCGACACGTACTGAGCGCCTGCCGCCCTCCTCCTTCTCCTCCTCCTCCCCCCTTCTCCTCTCCTTCATCATCGTCATCATCATCAATCGTATTTATTGAGCGCTTACTGTGTGCAGAGCACTGGACTAAGCGCTTGGGAAGTACAGATTGGCAACCTATAGAGACAGTCCCTACCCAACTGTGGGCTCACAGTCTAAAAGGGGGAGACAGAGAACAGAACCAAGCATACTAACAAAATAAAATAAATAGGATAGATATGTACAAGTAAAATAAATAGAGTAATAAATATGTACAACCATATATACATATATACAGGTGCCGTGGGGAAGGAAAGGAGGTAAGACGGGGGGGATGGAGAGGGGGACGAGGGGGAGAGGAAGGAAGGGGCTCAGTCTGGGAAGGCCTCCTGGAGGAGGTGAGCTCTCAGCAGGGCCTTGAAGGGAGGAAGAGAGCTAGCTTGGCGGGTGGGCAGAGGGAGGGCATTCCAGGCCCGCGGGAGGACGTGGGCCGGGGGTCGATGGCGGGACAGGCGAGAGCGAGGTACGGTGAGGAGATCAGCGGTGGAGGAGCGGAGGGTGCGGACTGGGCTGTAGAAGGAGAGAAGGGAGGTGAGGTAGGAGGGGGCGAGGGGATGGACAGCCTTGAAGCCCAGGGTGAGGAGTTTCTGCCTGATGCGCAGATTGATTGGTAGCCACTGGAGATTTTTGAGGAGGGGAGTAACATGCCCAGAGCGTTTCTGGACAAAGATAATCCGGGCAGCAGCATGAAGTATGGATTGAAGTGGAGAGAGACACGAGGATGGGAGATCAGAGAGAAGGCTGGTGCAGTAGTCCAGACGGGATAGGACGAGAGCTTGAATGAGCAGGGTAGCGGTTTGGATGGAGAGGAAAGGGCGGATCTTGGCAATGTTGCAGAGCTGAGACCGGCAGGTTTTGGTGACGGCTTGGATGTGAGGGGTGAATGAGAGAGCGGAGTCGAGGATGACACCAAGGTTGCGGGCTTGTGAGACGGGAAGGATGGTAGCGCCGTCAACAGAGATGGGAAAGTCAGGGAGAGGACAAGGTTTGGGAGGAAAGACAAGGAGTTCAGTCTTCGACATGTTGAGCTTTAGGTGGCGGGCGGACATCCAGATGGAGATGTCCTGAAGGCAGGAGGAGATGCGAGCCTGGAGAGAGGGGGAGAGAGCAGGGGCAGAGATGTAGATCTGGGTGTCATCAGCGTAGAGATGATAGTTGAAGCCGTGGGAGCGAATGAGGTCACCAAGGGAGTGCGTGTAGATCGAGAACAGAAGGGGACCAAGCACTGAACCTTGGGGAACCCCCACAGTAAGAGGATGGGAGGGGGAGGAGGAGCCTGCAAAAGAGACTGAGAAAGAACGACCGGAGAGATAAGAGGAGAACCAGGAGAGGACCGAGTCTGTGAAGCCAAGGTCGAATAGCCTGTTGAGGAGAAGGGGGTGGTCCACAGTGTCAAAGGCAGCTGAGAGGTCGAGGAGGATTAGGACAGAGTAGGAGCTGTTGGATTTGGCAAGCAGGAGGTTATTTGGTGACCTTTGAGAGGGCAGTTTCCGTGGAATGAAGGGGACGGAAGCCAGACTGGAGGGGGTCGAGGAGAGAGTTGTTGTTGAGGAATTCTAGGCAGCGCGTGTAGACAACTCGTTCAAGGAGTTTGGAAAGGAATGGTAGGAGGGATATGGGACGATAACTAGAAGGTGAGGTGGGGTCAAGAGAGGGTTTTTTTAGGATGGGAGAGACATGGACATGTTTGAAGGCAGAGGGGAAGGAACCAGTGGAGAGTGAGTGGTTGAAGATGGAAGTTAAGGAGGGGAGAAGGGATGGAGCGAGAGATTTCATGAGATGAGAGGGAATGGGGTCAGAAGCACAGGTGGCCGTGCTTCTCCTTCTCCTCTCTACTCCTCCTCCCTCCTCCTCCTCCTTTCCCTTCCTCCCTCCTCCTCCTCCTTTCTCTTCCTCCCCCTTCCTCCTTTCTCCTCTTCCTCCTCTCCCCCTCCCTCCTCCTCCTTTCTCCTCCTACTCCCCCCTTCTCTCCTTCTCCTCTCTATTCATCCTCCCTCCTCCTCCTCCTTTCTCTTCCTCCCTCTTCCTCCTTTCTCCTCTTCCTCCTCCTTTCCCCCTTTCTCCTCTCCCCCTCCCTCCTCCTCCTCCTTTCTCCTCCTCCCTCCTCCCTCTTTCGCCTCTCCTCCTCCTCTCCCTCCTCCTTTCTCCTCCCTCCTCCTTCTTTCCCCTCTCCTCCTCCTCTCCCTCCTCCTTTCTCCTCCTCCCTCCTCTGTGCTCCTTTTTTATGCTCTCCTCCTCCTTTCTTCCCCTCCTTTTTTCTCCTCTCCTTCTCCTTTCTTCTCCTTTACTCTCCTCTCCCCCTCCCTCCTCTCTCCTCCTTTTTTCTCCTCTCCTCCTCCTCCTTCTCCTCCTTTCTTCTCCTCCTCCTCCTCCTCCCTTCTCCACCTCCTCCTTTCTTCTCCTTTCTCCTCCTCCTCCCTCCTCCTCCTCCCTTCTCTTCCCTTCTCCTCCTTTCTCCTCCTCCCTTCTCCTCCTTTCTCCTCCTCCCTTCTCCTCCTCCTCCCTTCTCCTCCTCCTCCTTTCTCCTCCTCCTCCCTTCTCCTCCTTTCTCCTCCTCCCTTCTCCTCCTCCTCCCTTCTCCTCCTCCTCCTTTCTTCTCCTCCTCCCTTCTCCTCCTCCTTCTCCTCCTCCTTTCTCCTCCTCCTCCCTCCTCCTCCTCCTCCTCCTCCTCTTCCATACATTCATTCAATCCTATTGAATGGAGCAAAGCACATTATTCCTTCAATCCTATTCATGGAGCGCTTACCATATGTGGATCACTAGGCTAAGTGCTTCATTCAATCATCTTTATAATAAAATTTTTAAAGTGTTGGTATTTGTTAAGCACTTACTATGTGCCAAGCACTGTTCTAAGTGCTGGGGAGGATACAAGGTAATCAGGTTGTCCCACATGGGGCTCACAGTCTTCATCCCCATTTTACTGATGAGGTAACTGAGGCACAGAGAAGTTAAGTGACTTGCCCAAGGTCACACAGCTGGCAAGCGGCGGAGCGGGATTAGAACCCACAACCTCTTGATTCCCAAGTCCGTGCTCTTTCCACTAAGCCACCCTGCTTCTTTATGCTTTATGCAGAGCTTACTGTGTTCAGAGCATGTGCTAAGCACTTCATTCATTCAATCGTCTTTATAGAGCACTCACTGTGTGCAGCGCACTGTGCTAAGTACTTCATTTAGTCATCTTTATGGAGTGATTACTGTGGGCAGGGCACTGTGCTAAGCGCTTCATTCAGTCGTATTCATGGAGCGCTTACTGTGTCCAGAGCACTATGCTAAGCGCTTCATTCATTCAGTCATCTTTATGGAGCACTTACTGTGTGCAGGGCCCTGTGCTAAGCGCTTCATTCAATCGTCTTTATGGAGCGCTTGCTGTGTGCAGAGTACTGTGTTACACGTTTCATTCATTGTCATTTATGGAGGGCTTACTGTGTGGAGAGCACTGTACTAAGCACTTGGAAAGTACAATTTGGCGACAGGGGGCTGGTTGGAGGATTACGTGAAGGCCCCTTTGTGCCTTCAAAAATCCAGGTCCCCACAAAGGATGATGACACGTTGTCAGCACGGTCTAGTGGATAGAGCCTGGGCCCGGGAGTTAGAAGGGCCTGGGTTCTAATCCCGACTCCACCGCTTGTCTGCTGTATGGCCTTGAGAGAGCCACTTCACTTCTCTGGGCCTCAGTTCCCTCATCTGGAAAATGGGGATTAAGACCGTGAGCCCTGTGTGGGACAGGGATTGTATCCAGCTATCTTCCTTCTACACCAGCACTCAGAACAGTGCCTGGTGCATAGTAAGTGCTTAATACCATTATTATTATTATTATTAATATCTGCTCTCTCCCCTATTCTGTGTAAGGAGATGTCAGACCAAGTGGCCCTCCATGGAGAATGCCCTGTGTTTGCATGGCTCGCAAAACCTTAGACCCATCTTTTTCAGACCTCTTGTCTCTTCAATCCATCCTTTTCAGTCTCATTGTTTCTCTCACTTGTGGACCAAGCGCTTAGTACAGTGCTCTGCACACAGTAAGCGCTCAATAAATATGATTGATTGATTGACCAACAAATGATCTAACAAGCACCATTTTGAAGCCCGCTCCTTTGCCTCAAACGGAGGACACAAACAGTGGAAAGGCGAGGCCTCAAGCACAACTCTTCCAGCCAACGCTAATGTGGGCTACTAAAAATTTAAGAGTTTGGGACTTACAGACTTGTGATTTGGATGTGAGTCAAAGCGCTCTAATGCAGCCCCAAAGAAATGGACTTTTATTTTCTTCTTAACCTACTCTCTGCTCCTGCAATAACTGTGGTGTTTATGAAGTGCTTACTATGTGCCAGGCACTGTACTTAGCGCTGGGGTAGATACAAGATAATCAGGTTGGTCAGTCTCTGTCCCATTCATTCATTCATTCATTCATTCATTCATTCATTCATATTTATCAAGTGCTTACTATGTGCAGAGTACTGTACTGAGCACTTGATGATGATGGTATTTGTTAAGCGCTTACTCTGTGCCAACACTGTTCTAAGCGCGGGGGTCGTTACAAAGTAGATAGGTTGTCCCACGTGGGGCTCAAAGTCTTCATCCCCATTTTCCAGATGAGGTAACTGAGGCACAGAGAAGTTAAGTGACTTGCCCAGAGTCACACAATGAGCTCCCAGTCTAGGGGTGGGGGGGAGACAGACAGCAATACAAATAAATAAAATTAAAGATCTTTACAGAAGTGTTGTGGGGCTGGGGGGGAGAGCTAAGAGTGAAAAGGTGATGCAGAGGGAGTGGGAGATGAGGAAAAGTGGGCTTTAGTCTGGGAAGGCCTCTTGGAGGAGATGGCGCCTTCAATAAGGCCCTGAAGTGGGGGAGAGTAATTGTCTGTCGGATTTGAGGAGGGAGGGCATTCCAGGCCCGAGGCAGAGCACGGGCCAGGAGTCGGCAGCAAGACAGGTGAGGTTGAAGCACAATGAGAAGGTTCATTCATTCATTCAATCGTATTTATTGAACGCTTACTGTGTGCAGAGCACTGTACTAAGCACTTGGGAAGTACAAATCGGCAACATATAGAGACGGTCCCTACCCAACAACAGGCTCAGTACTTGAGGAGTGAAATCTGCAGACAGGGTTGTAGAAGAGAAGCGAGGTGAGGTAGGAGGGGTTGAGGTGATGGAGTACTTTAAAGCTAATGGTGAGGAGGTTTTGTTTGAAGCAGAGCTGGATGGACAACCATTGCAGATTTTTGAGGAGGTGGGGGCGACGTGTCCCAAATGTTTCTGTAGAATAGTGATCCGGGCAGCAGAGTGAAGTATGGACTGGAGTGGGGAGAGACGGGAGGTTGGGAGGTCAGCAAGGAGGCTGATGCAGTAATCCAGTCGGGATAGGATGAATGGATGCATTAACATGGTAGCAGTTTGGACGGAGAGGAAAGGGTGGATGGGCTGAATCTTAATCCCCATTTTACAGATGAAGAAACTGAGGCACAGAGAAGTTAAGTGATTTGCCCAAGTTCACCCAGCAGACAAGAAAGAGCTGGGATCAGAACCCAGACCTGTGCTCTTTCCATTAGGCAACACTGCTTCTCTGCGATGACTTGGGTCCTTCAGTCAGTCTATAGCAGTATTTACTGAGGGCTTACTCTCTGCAGAATACTATACCAAGTGCTTGGGAGAATACAATTGCGAGGAGATGGAAGAACTATGTGTCTCGTCGTGATAGATTTTCAGGGAAAATGGGATGATTCAATTAAATGAGGCAGTTCCATATCAGTGGGAAATCTGGCAACATTTACCATACAGAGTATCCTCTTTTTGATTGATCATTTAAGATATGAAATGGAGAGGCCGAGCAAGTTCTCCAAGCAGCAGGGACTGTGTTGCGATTTTCTTTTACAGCTCCTCACACCATGCTTTATCTACTGTTGACACTCAAAATAATATAGCTGACTGGACTAAAAGGGAGCTCCCAGAAGGTGCTTTCTCTCCAAAATCTGAACCTAAACCTACATAATTCCCCCCTTCAAAGCCTTAATGAAGGCACATCTCCTTCAAGAAGCCTTCCCTGACTGAGGCCCCCTTTCCTCTTCTCCCACTCCCTTCTGCATCATCCTGATTTGCTCCCTTTATTCATCCTCCCCACCCCCAAGCCCCAAGGCACTTGTTAACATAGCTGTAATTTATTTGTATTAATGTCTGTCTCCCCCTCTAGACTCTAAACTCATCGTGGGCAGGGACTATGTTTATTGTTGTATTGTAGTCTCCCAGGTGCTTAGTACGGTGCTCTGCACACAGTAAGTGCTCAATAAACACGATTGATGATGAATAAATACGATTGAATGACTGAGTGAATGAATAACGCTTTCTGGGGTGCCTGTCTTCCAAGGACATCGCACAGTATAGCTCTTTCTAAAGATCTTCATTGTCCCTAGAAAAAGATGGTCTCATAACCACGGGATGTCTACCATTGCTGGTGATATTACTACTAAGGATAATTACTTGTTACCTCTGGATGCTACAAGTGGGAAAGGACCTGGGTCAATCATTGGCCCTTTAACTAAGAAGAACAGAGCTTTCCAGCGTGGCGAGTTCCATTGTCAGTTGGAAGAGCAGAGGAGAGTCGGCTCACTGGAAATCGGAAGGGGCAACTGAGACTGGGAAGTCCAAGGCGTCTCCTCCACCCCTTTCACCTCCGAGAGGAGGAATTCTAAAAACACACGCTTCTCGTGGGTGAAGTCACAGAGGCCATCGGGGAACTTCGGGCATCGTGGGAACAGCCGTGGGAACAGGTTGGTTTATTCTGCCGTTCAACCCTCGGAAAGTGATGGACTCTCAAAAAGTATTAAACTACAAAATAGAGGGGTATTTCTGCCTTGATTTTTCCTTGCGCTTCTCCCCAGCACCTCTCTTTTCTGACCCGACACCAGCATTTGTTGCTCCTAAACAACCGATTTATTTTTAAACACGGTTCAGTGAGGGCACTCGGTAATTATTTGAGAGCTCAGTCCTAAGTAGGGTAAGGTTATACTCCAACACACTGGTTGTTTCCCTTCCTGAATCCTCACGCTTCCACCTCAATCTCTTTGACCCTATTGTGTCTCCCATTCCCCAACTTCACCTTAAAATCTCTTGGCCCTATCTTTTCTTAATTTCTGTCTACCCCTCCCTCCACCTACGTCAATCACTCAGCGGTATTTACTGAGCGCTTACTATGTGTGGAGCACTGGGCTAAGTGCTTGGAAAAGTACAGTACCACAGAATTAGTGGATACGTTTCCCGCCCATAATGAGTTTACAGTCTAGAGATGAGATTACGGTCTAGATATAACAGAGTTGGTAGACACGTTCCCTACCCACCACGAGCTTACAGTCTAGAAGGGAAGACATTCATTTAAATAAATAATTTATAATATATCATTTAGAGATAGGCACATAAGTGCTGTAGGGCTGTGTGTGGGGAGAGAAGCAACATGGTGGAGTTGGAGTTCAGAAAATCATGGGTTCTTAATCCTGGCCCTGCCACTTGTCTGCTGCGTGACCTTGGGCAAGTAACTTAACATCTCTGGGCCTCAGTTACCTCATCTGTAAAATGGGAATTGAGACTGGGAGCCCTACGTTGGGACAGGGACTGCATCCAACCCGATTTACTTGTAACCACCCCAGCACTTAGTACAGAGCCAGGCACATAATAATAATAATAATAATAATAATAACAATAATAATAATAATGATGGCATTTGTTAAGCGCTTACAATGTGCAAAGCACTGTTCTAAGCGCTGGGGAGGTTACAAGGTGATCAGGTTGTCCCATTGGGGGCTCACAGTCTTCATCCCCATTTTCCAGATGAGGTAACTGAGGCACAGAGAAGTTAAGTGACTTACCCAAAGTCACACAGCTGACAATTGGCGGAGCTGGGATTTGAACCCACGACCTCTGACTCCAAAGCCCGCGCTCTTTACACTGAGCCACGCTGACATAGTAAGCGCTTAACAAATTACCATAATTATTATTATTACCAAATGTCCAAAGGTCACATATCCAGCTACTTGGTCTCATCCCATCCCATCTATTTATTAGAGAAGCCGCAGGGCTCAGTGGATAGGTCACGGTCCTGGGAATCAGAAGGACCTGGGTTCTAATCCTCGCTTTACCACATTCCTGCTGTGTGACCTTGGGCAAGCCACTTAACTTCTCTGGGCCTCAGTTACCTCATTTGTAAAATGAGGATTAAGATTGTGGGATGGGACTGTGTCCAACCTGAGTTACTGGAATGCTGGAGCACTTAGAATGGTGCTTGGCACATAGTAAGCACCCTACGAGTACCATAATTATTAATTATTATTCCTTTCACGTTCTCCTCTTGCAAACCTTTCTTTTCTTCCCCTCTCCAAATCCCTGGTTTCTGCTCTTACCCTGTGGTTTCCCCTGCCGTTGGTATTCGTTTTCCTGTTTTTGGAACCCTGCTCTCCAAGCTTCGGGTGCCCGGCTGTAGTGTGTTTCACAGTTTCCTTCCTAGATGGTGCTGTCAACTCACAAGTAATTTCAAAGTGCAGCTATCAAGAAGCATTATTCCAATTATAGCCTCTGGCAACTTGGCTGCCTTTGAAGAGGCCTTTCAGAAATCAGCAGCTGAAAGTGCATGAGGGATTTCGGAGCCAGGAATCTCAACTATGTCGACCACCTCCAAAGGATATATTATTGCACACTGTAATCTCAAAGTGCATTGCTGTTGTCAGGAGGAAAAGCAGGGACTTAGAGAGAGAAGTCCAATAATCCCCTTCTCCTCCAACTTCGAAGCTTCTTTTCTATTTTTCTTCTCGCACTGAAATGGTGAGCTATTGGCTTTGGAGACGATAAGGTCCTTGTGGGTAGGGATCATGTTTATCAACTCTATTGTTTTACTCTCCCAAGCACTTAGTACAGTGCTCTGCACCCAGGCAGGGCTCCCATTATAGTGATTGATAGATACTGGAGACCCAGAAGTAAATCATCAGGAGTCAGGAATCATGTCTTCAAACTCTGTTGTATTGTACTCCCCCAAGAGCTTAGGACGGCGCTCTATACTCACTCTGTACAGTGAGTGCTCAATCAATACCACTGATTAAGTCATTTAGAACTTGGTCTTTGTTTAATCAATCAATCAATCCATCAATCGTATTTATTGAGCGCTTACTATGTGCAGAGCACTGTACTAAGCGCTTGGGAAGTACAAATTGGCAACATAAAGAGACCATCCCTACCCAACAGTGGGCTCACAGTCTAAAAGGGGGAGACAGAGAACAAAACCAAGTGGCAGCAAACCTTGCGACTCCCAGGCCCCTACCCTGTCCCCATGCAGCAGACAAACGGCAGCAAACCTAGTGACTCCCAGGACCCTACCCTGTCATCATCAATCGTATTTATTGAGCGCTTACTATGTGCAGAGCACTGTACTAAGACCTTGGGAAGTACAAATTGGCAACATATAGAGACAGTCCCTACCCAACAGTGGGCTCACAGTCTAAAAGGGGGAGACAGAGAACAAAACCAAATGGCAGCAAACCTTGTGACTCCCAGGCCCCTACCCTGTCCCCATGCAGCAGACAAATGGCAGCAAACCTTGTGACTCCCAGGCCCCTACCCTGTCATCATCAATCGTATTTATTGAGCGCTTACTATGTGCAAATCACTGTACTAAGCGCTTGGGTAGTACAAATTGACAACATATAGAGACAGTCCCTACCCAACAGTGGGCTCACAGTCTAAAAGGGGGAGACAGAGAACAAAACCAAACGGTAGCAGACCTTGCGACTCCCAGGCCCCTACCCTGTCCCAATGCAGCAGACAAACGGCAGCAAACCTCGTCACTCCCAGGCCCCTACCCTGTCCCCATGCAGCAGACAAATGGCAGCAAAACTTGTGACACCCAGGCCCCTACCCTGTTATCATCAATCATATTTATTGAGCGCCTACTATGTGCAGAGCACTGTACTAAGGGCTTGGGAAGGACAAATTGGCAACATATAGAGACACTCCCTACTCAACAGTGGGCTCACAGTCTAAAAGGGGGAGACAGAGAACAAAACCAAATGGCAGCAAACCTTGGGACTCCCAGGCCCCTACCCTGTCCCTACGCAGCAGACAAATGGCAGCAAACCTTGAGACTCCAAGGCCCGTGCCCTGTCCCCATGCAGCAGACAAACTGCAGCAAACCTCGTAACCCCCAGGCCCCTACCCTGTCATCATCAATCGTATTTATTGAGCGCTTACTATGTGCAGAGCACTGTACTAAGCGCTTGGGAAGTACAAATTGGAAACATATAGAGACAGTCCCTACCCAACAGTGGGCTCACAGTCTAAAAGGGGGAGATAGAGAACAAAACCAAATGGCAGCAAACCTTGTGACTCCCAGGCCCCTACCCTGTCCCCATGCAGCAGACAAATGGCAGCAAACCTTGTGACTCCCAGGCCCCTACCCTGTCCCCATGCAGCAGACAAATGGCAGAAAACCTTGTGACTCCCAGGCCCCTACCCTGTCATCATCAATCATATTTATTGAGCGCCTACTATGTGCAGAGCACTGTACTAAGCGCTTGGGAACTACAAATTGGCAACATATAGAGACAGTCCCTACCCAACAGTGGGCTCACAGTCTAAAAGGGGGAGACAGAGAACAAAACCAAATGGCAGCAAACCTTGTGACTCCCAGGCCCCTACCCTGTCCCCATGCAGCAGATAAATGGCAGCAAACCTTGTGACTCCCAGGCCCCTACCCTGTCATCATCAATCGTATTTATTGAGCGCTAACTATGTGCAGAGCACTGTACTAAGTGCTTGGGAACTACAAATTGGCAACATATAGAGACAGTCCTTACGCAACAGTGGGCTCACAGTTTAAAAGGGGGAGACAGAGAACAAAACCAAATGGCAGCAAACCTTGTGACTCCCAGGCCCCTACCCTGTCCCCATGCAGCAGATAAATGGCAGAAAACCTTGTGACTCCCAGGCACCTACCCTGTCATCATCAATCGTATTTATTGAGCGCTATGTGCAGAGCACTGTACTAAGCGCTTGGGAAGTAAAAATTGGCAACATATAGAGACAGTCCCTACCCAACAGTGGGCTCACAGTCTAAAAGGGGGAGACAGAGAACAAAACCAAATGGCAGCAAACCTTGTGACTCCCAGGCCCCTACCCTGTCCCCATGCAGCAGACAAACGGCAGCAAACCTTGTGACTCCCATGTCCCTACCCTGTCATCATCAATCGTATTTATTGAGCGCCAACTATGTGCAGAGCACTGTACTAAGCGCTTGGGAAGTACAAATTGTCAACATATAGAGACAGTCCCTACCCAACAGTGGGCTCACAGTCTAAAAGGGGGAGACAGAGAACAAAACCAAATGGCAGCAAACCTTGTGACTCCCAGGCCCCTACCCTGTACCCATGTAGCAGATAAATGGCAGCAAACCTTGTGACTCCCAGGCCCCTACCCTGTCATCATCAATCGTATTTATTGAGCGCTAACTATGTGCAGAGCACTGTACTAAGCGCTTGGGAAGTACAAATTGGCAACATATAGAGACAGCCCCTACCCAACAGTGGACTCACAGTCTAAAAGGGGGACACAGAGAACAAAACCAAATGGCAGCAAACCTTGTGACTCCCAGGGCCCTACCCTCTCCCCATGCAGTAGACAAATGGCTGCAAACCTTGTGACTCCCAGGCCCCTACCCTGTCATCATCAATCGTATTTATTGAGCGCTTACTATGTGCAGAGCACTGTACTAAGCGCTTGGGAAGTACAAATTGGAAACATATAGAGACAGTCCCTACCCAACAGTGGGCTCACAGTCTAAAAGGGGGAGACAGAGAACAAAACCAAATGGCAGCAAACCTTGTGACTCCCAGGCCCCTACCCTGTCCCCATGCAGCAGACAAACGGCAGCAAACCTTGTCACTCCCAGGCCACTACCCTGTCCCCTTGCAGCAGACAAATGGCAGCAAACCTTGTGACTCCCAGGCCCCTACCCTGTCATCATCTATCGTATTTATTGAGCGCTTACTAGGTGCAGAGCACTGTACTTGGCGCTTGGGAAGTACAAATTCGCAACATATAGAGACAGTCCCTACCCAACAGTGGGCTCACAGTCTAAAAGGGGGAGACAGCGAACAAAAAAAAATGGCAGCAAACCTTGTGACTCCCAGGCCCCTACCCTGTCCCCATGCAGCAGACAAACAGCAGCAAACCTTGTGACTCCCAGGCCACTACCCTGTCCCCATGCAGCAGACAAACGGTAGCAAACCTTGTCACTCCCAGACCCCTACCCTGTCCCCATGCAGCAAACAAATGGCAGCAAACCTTGTGACTCCCAGGCCCCTACCCTGTCATCATCAATCGTATTTATTGAGCGCTTACTATATGCAGAGCACTGTACTAAGCGCTTGGGAAGTACAAATTCGCAACATATAGAGACAGTCCCTACCCAACAGTGGGCTCACAGTCTAAAAGGGGGAGACAGAGAACAAAACCAAATGGCAGCAGACCTTGTGACTCCCAGGCCACTACCCTGTCCCCATGCAGCAGACAAACGGCAGCAAACCTTGTGACCCCCAGGCCACTACCCTGTCCCCATGCAGCAGACAAATGGCAGCAAAACTTGTGACTCCTAGGCCCCTACCCTGTCATCATTAATCATATTTACTGAGCGCCTACTATGTGCAGAGGACTGTACTAAGCGCTTGGGAAGTAAAAATTGGCAACATATAGAGACAGTCCCTACCCAACACTGGGCTCACAGTCTAAAAGGGGTAGACAGAGAACAAAAGCAAATGGCAGCAAACCTTGTGACTCCTAGGCCCCTACCCTGTCCCCATGCAGCACACAAACGGCAGCAAACCTTGTCACTCCCAGGCCACTACCCTGTCCCCATGCAGCAGACAAATGGTAGAAAACCTTGTCACTCCCAGGCCCCTACCCTGTCCACATACAGCAGATAAATGGCAGTAAAACTTGTGACTCCCAGGCCCCTACCCTATCATCATTAATCGTATTTATTGAGCGTTTACTATGTGCAGAGCACTGTACTAAGCGCTTGGGAAGTACAAATTGGCAACATATAGAGACAGTCCCTACCCAACAGTGGGCTCACAGTCTAAAAGGGGGAGACAGAGAACAAAACCAAATGGCAGCAAACCTTGTGATTCCCAGGCCCCTACCCTGTCATCATCAATCGTATTTATTGAGCGCTGTGTCCAGAGCACTGTACTAAGAGCTTGGGAAGTAGAAATTGGCAACATATAGAGACAGTCCCTACCCAACAGTGGGCTCACAGTCTAAAAGGGGGAGACCGAGAACAAAACCAAATGTCAGCAAACCTTGTGACCCCCAGGCCCCTACCCTGTCCCCATGCAGCAGATAAATGGCAGCAAACCTTGTGACTCCCAGGCCCCTACCCTGTCATCATCAATCGTATTTATTGAGTGCTTACTATGTGCAGAGCACTGAACTAAGCGCTTGGGAAGTACAAATTGGTAACATATAGAGACAGTCCCTTCCCAACAGTGGGCTCACAGTCTAAAAGGGGGAGACAGAGAAGAAAACCAAATGGCAGCAAACCTTGTGACTCTGAGGCCCCTACCCTGTCCCCATGCAGCAGATAAATGGCAGCAACCTTGTGACTCCCAGGCCCCTACCCTGTCATCATCAATCGTATTTATTGAGCGCTAACTGTGTGCAGAGCACTGTACTAAGAGCTTGGGAAGTACAAATTGGCAACATATAGAGACAGTCCCAACCCAACAGTGGGCTCACAGTCTAAAAGGGGGAGACAAAGAACAAAACCAAATGGCAGCAAACCTTGTGACTCCCAGGTCCCTACCCTGTCCCCATGCAGCAGACAAACAGCAGTAAACCTTGTCACTCCCAGGCCCCTACCCTGTCCCAATGCAGCAGACAAATGGCAGCAAATCTTGAGACTCCCAGGCCCCTACGCTGTCATCCTCAATCATATTTATTGAGCGCCTACTATGTGCAGAGCACTGTACTAAGCGCTAGGGAAGTACAAATTGGCAACATATAGAGACATTCCCTACCCAACAGTGGGCTCACAGTCTAAAAGGGGGAGACAGAGAACAAAACCAAATGGCAGCAAATCTTGTGACTCCCAGGCCCCTACCCTGTCCCCGTGCAGCAGACAAATGGCAGCAAACATTGTGACTCCCAGGCCCCTACCCTGTCATCATCAATCGTATTTATTGAGCGCTTACTATGTGCAGAGCAATGTACTAAGCGCTTGGGAAGTACAAATTGGCAACATATAGAGACAGTCCCTACCCAACAGTGGGCTCACAGTCTAAAAGGGGGAGACAGAGAACAAAACCAAATGGCAGCAAACCTTGTGACTCCCAGGCCCCTACCCTGTCCCCATGCAGCAGACAAACGGCAGCAAACCTTGTCACTCCCAGGCCCCTACCCTGACCCCATGCAGCAGACAAATGGCAGCAAACCTTGTGACTCCCAGGCCCCTACCCTGTCCCCATGCAGCAGACAAACGGCGGCAAACCTTGTCACTCCCAGGAGCCTACCCTGACCCCATACAGCAGACAAATGGCAGCAAACCTTGTGACTCCCAGGCCCCTACCCTGTCATCTTCAATCGTATTTATTGAGCGCTGTGTGCAGAGCACTGTACTAAGCGCTTGGGAAGTAGAAATTGGCAACATATAGAGACAGTCCCTACCCAACAGTGGGCTCACAGTCTAAAAGGGGGAGACCGAGAACAAAACCAAATGTCAGCAAACCTTGTGACCCCCAGGCCCCTACCCTGTCCCCATGCAGCAGATAAATTGCAGCAAACCTTGTGACTCCCAGGCCCCTACCCTGTCATCATCAATCGTATTTATTGAGTGCTTACTATGTGCAGAGCACTGAACTAAGCGCTTGGGAAGTACAAATTGGCAACATATAGAGACAGTCCCTTCCCAACAGTGGGCTCACAGTCTAAAAGGGGGAGACAGAGATCAAAACCAAATGGCAGCAAACCTTGTGACTCCCAGGCCCCTACCCCATCCCCATGTAGCAGACAAACAGCAGCAAACCTTTTCACTCCCAGGCCACTACCGTGTCCCCATGCAGCAGACAAACGGCAGCAAACCTTGTGACTACCAGGCCCCTACCCTCTCATCCTCAATCATATTTATTGAGCGCCTACTATGTGCAGAGCACTGTACTAAGAGCTTGGGAAGTACAAAATTCGCAACATATAGAGACAGTCCCTACCCAACAGTGGGCTCACAGTCTAAAAGGGGGAGACAGGGAACAAAACAAATGGCAGCAAACCTTGTGACTCCCAGGCCCCTACCCCCGTCCCCATGCAGCAGACAAACGGCAGCAAACCTTGTCACTCCCAGGCCCCTACCCTGTCCCCATGCAGCAGATAAATGGCAGCAAACCTTGTGACTACCAGGCCCCTACCCTGTCATCATCAATCGTATTTATTGAGTGCTAACTATGTGCAGAGCACTGTACTAAGCGCTTGGGAAGTACAAATTGGCAACATATAGAGACAGTCCCTACCCAACAGTGGGCTCACAGTCTAAAAGGGGGAGACAGAGATCAAAACCAAATGGCAGCAAACCTTGTGACTCCCAGGCCCCTACCCTGTCATCATCAATCGTATTTATTGAGCGCTTACTATGTGCAGAGCACTGTACTAAGCACTTGGGAAGTACAAATTGGCAACATATAGAGACAGTCCCTACCCAACAGTGGGCTCACAGTCCAAAAGGGGGAGACAGAGAACAAAACCAAATGGCAGCAAACCTTGTGACTCCCAGGCCCCTACCCTGTCCCCATGCAGCAGACAAACGGCAGCAAACCTTGTCACTCCCAGGCCCCTACCCTGACCCCATGCAGCAGACAAATGGCAGCAAACCTTGTGACTCCCAGGCCCCTACCCTGTCCCCATGCAGCAGACAAACAGCAGCAAACCTTGTCACTCCCAGGAGCCTACCCTGACCCCATACAGCAGACAAATGGCAGCAAACCTTGTGACTCCCAGGCCCCTACCCTGTCCCCATGCAGCAGACAAACGGCAGCAAACCTTGTCACTCCCAGGCCCCTACCCTGACCCCATACAGCAGACAAATGGCAGCAAACCTTGTGACTCCCAGGCCCCTACCCTGTCATCATCAATCGTATTTATTGAGCGCTGTGTGAAGAGCACTGTACTAAGCGCTTGGGAAGTAGAAATTGGCAACATATAGAGACAGTCCCTACCCAATAGTGGGCTCACAGTCTAAAAGGGGGAGACCGAGAACAAAACCAAATGTCAGCAAACCTTGTGACCCCCAGGCCCCTACCCTGTCCCCATGCAGCAGATAAATGGCAGCAAACCTTGTGACTCCCAGGCCCCTACCCTGTCATCATCAATCGTATTTATTGAGTGCTTACTATGTGCAGAGCACTGAACTAAGCGCTTGGGAAGTACAAATTGGCAACATATAGAGACAGTCCCTTCCCAACAGTGGGCTCACAGTCTAAAAGGGGGAGACAGAGAAGAAAACCAAATGGCAGCAAACCTTGTGACTCTGAGGCCCCTACCCTGTCCCCATGCAGCAGATAAATGGCAGCAACCTTGTGACTCCCAGGCCCCTACCCTGTCATCATCAATCGTATTTATTGAGCGCTAACTGTGTGCAGAGCACTGTACTAAGAGCTTGGGAAGTACAAATTGGCAACATATAGAGACAGTCCCAACCCAACAGTGGGCTCACAGTCTAAAAGGGGGAGACAGAGAACAAAACCAAATGGCAGCAAACCTTGTGACTCCCAGGTCCCTACCCTGTCCCCATGCAGCAGACAAACGGCAGTAAACCTTGTCACTCCCAGGCCCCTACCCTGTCCCAATGCAGCAGACAAATGGCAGCAAATCTTGAGACTCCCAGGCCCCTACGCTGTCATCCTTAATCATATTTATTGAGCGCCTACTATGTGCAGAGCACTGTACTAAGCGCTAGGGAAGTACAAATTGGCAACATATAGAGACATTCCCTACCCAACAGTGGGCTCACAGTCTAAAAGGGGGAGACAGAGAACAAAACCAAATGGCAGCAAATCTTGTGACTCCCAGGCCCCTACCCTGTCCCCGTGCAGCAGACAAATGGCAGCAAACATTGTGACTCCCAGGCCCCTACCCTGTCATCATCAATCGTATTTATTGAGCGCTTACTATGTGCAGAGCAATGTACTAAGCGCTTGGGAAGTACAAATTGGCAACATATAGAGACAGTCCCTACCCAACAGTGGGCTCACAGTCTAAAAGGGGGAGACAGAGCTCAAAACCAAATGACAGCAAACCTTGTGACTCCCAGGCCCCTACCCCATCCCCATGTAGCAGACAAACGGCAGCAAACCTTTTCACTCCCAGGCCACTACCGTGTCCCCATGCAGCAGACAAACGGCAGCAAACCTTGTGACTCCCAGGCCCCTACCCTCTCATCCTCAATCATATTTATTGAGCGCCTACTATGTGCAGAGCACTTTACTAAGAGGTTGGGAAGTACAAAATTCGCAACATATAGAGACAGTCCCTACCCAACAGCGGGCTCACAGTCTAAAAGGGGGAGACAGGGAACAAAACAAATGGCAGCAAACCTTGTGACTCCCAGGCCCCTACCCCGTCCCCATGCAGCAGACAAACGGCAGCAAACCTTGTCACTCCCAGGCCCCTACCCTGTCCCCATGCAGCAGATAAATGGCAGCAAACCTTGTGACTACCAGGCCCCTACCCTGTCATCATCAATCGTATTTATTGAGCGCTAACTATGTGCAGAGCACTGTACTAAGCGCTTGGGAAGTACAAATTGGCAACATATAGAGACAGTCCCTACCCAATAGTGGGCTCACAGTCTAAAAGGGGGAGACAGAGATCAAAACCAAATGGCAGCAAACCTTGTGACTCCGAGGCCCCTACCCTGTCATCATCAATCGTATTTATTGAGCGCTTACTATGTGCAGAGCACTGTACTAAGCACTTGGGAAGTACAAATTGGCAACATATAGAGACAGTCCCTACCCAACAGTGGGCTCACAGTCTAAAAGGGGGAGACAGAGAACAAAACCAAATGGCAGCAAACCTTGTGACTCCCAGGCCCCTACCCTGACCCCATGCAGCAGACAAATGGCAGCAAACCTTGTGACTCCCAGGCCCCTACCCTGTCCCCACGCAGCAGACAAACGGCAGCAAACCTTGTCACTCCCAGGAGCCTACCCTGTCGCCATGCAGCAGATAAATGGCAGCAAACCTTGTGACTCCCAGGCCCCTACCCTGTCATCCTCAATCGTATTTATTTAGCGCCTACTATGTGCAGAGCACTGTACTAAGCGCTTGGGAAGTACAAATTGGCAACATATAGAGACAGTCCCCACCTAACAGTGGGCTCACAGTCTAAAAGGGGGAGACAGGGAACAAAACAAATGGCAGCAAACCTTGTGACTCCCAGGCCCCTACCCCGTCCCCATGCAGCAGACAAACGGCAGCAAACCTTGTCACTCCCAGGCCCCTACCCTGTCGCCATGCAGCAGATAAATGGCAGCAAACCTTGTGACTACCAGGCCCCTACCCTGTCATCATCAATCATATTTATTGAGCGCTAACTATGTGCAGAGCACTGTACTAAGCGCTTGGGAAGTACAAATTGGCAACATATAAAGACAGTCCCTACCCAGCAGTGGCCTCACAGTCTAAAAGGGGGAGACAAAGAACAAAACCAAATGGCAGCAAACCTTGTGACTCCCAAGCCCCTACCCCGTCCCCATGCAGCAGACAAACGGCAGCAAACCTTGTCACTCCCAGGCCCCTACCCTGTCCCCATGCAGCATATAAATGGCAGCAAACTTTGTGACTCCCAGGCCCCTACCCTGTCATCATCAATCGTATTTATTTAGCGCCTACTATGTGCAGAGCACTGTACTAAGCGCTTGGGAAGTACAAATTGGCAACATATAGAGACAGTCCCCACCTAACAGTGGGCTCACAGTCTAAAAGGGGTAGAAAGAGAACAAAACCAAATGGCAGGAAACCTTGTGACTCCCAAGCCCCTACCCTGTCCCTACGCAGCAGACAAATGGCAGCAACCTTGTGACTCCCAGGCCCCTACCCTGTCATCATCAATCGTATTTCTTGAGCGCCGTGTGCAGAGCACTGTACTAAGCACTTGGGAAGTAGAAATTGGCAACATATAGAGACAGTCCCTACCCAACAGTGGGCTCACAGTCTAAAAGGGGGAGACCGAGAACAAAACCAAATGTCAGCAAACCTTGTGACCCCCAGGCCACTACCCTGTCCCCATGCAGCAGACAAACGGTAGAAAACCTTGTCACTCCCAGGCCCCTACCCTGTCCACATACAGCAGATAAATGGCAGTAAAACTTGTGACTCCCAGGCCCCTACCCTGTCATCATTAATCGTATTTATTGAGAGTTTACTATGTGCAGAGCACTGTACTAAGCGCTTGGGAAGTACAAATTGGCAACATATAGAGACAGTCCCTACCCAACAGTGGGCTCACAGTCTAAAAGGGGGAGACAGAGAACAAAACCAAATGGCAGCAAACCTTGTGTCTCCCAGGCCCCTACCCTGTCCCCATGCAGCAGATAAATGGCAGCAACCTTGTGACTCCCAGGCCCCTACCCTGTCATCATCAATCGTATTTATTGAGCGCTGTGTGCAGAGCACTGTACTAAGCGCTTGGGAAGTAGAAATTGGCAACATATAGAGACAGTCCCTACCCAACAGTGGGCTCACAGTCTAAAAGGGGGAGACCGAGAACAAAACCAAATGTCAGCAAACCTTGTGACCCCCAGGCCCCTACCCTGTCCCCATGCAGCAGATAAATGGCAGCAAACCTTGTGACTCCCAGGCCCCTGCCCTGTCATCATCAATCGTATTTATTGAGTGCTTACTATGTGCAGAGCACTGAACTAAGCGCTTGGGAAGTACAAATTGGCAACATATAGAGACAGTCCCTTCCCAACAGTGGGCTCACAGTCTAAAAGGGGGAGACAGAGAAGAAAACCAAATGGCAGCAAACCTTGTGACTCTGAGGCCCCTACCCTGTCCCCATGCAGCAGATAAATGGCAGCAACCTTGTGACTCCCAGGCCCCTACCCTGTCATCATCAATCGTATTTATTGAGCGCTAACTGTGTGCAGAGCACTGTACTAAGAGCTTGGGAAGTACAAATTGGCAACATATAGAGACAGTCCCAACCCAACAGTAGACTCACAGTCTAAAAGGGGGAGACAGAGAACAAAACCAAATGGCAGCAAACCTTGTGACTCCCAGGTCCCTACCCTGTCCCCATGCAGCAGACAAACGGCAGTAAACCTTGTCACTCCCAGGCCCCTACCCTGTCCCAATGCAGCAGACAAATGGCAGCAAATCTTGAGACTCCCAGGCCCCTACGCTGTCATCCTTAATCATATTTATTGAGCGCCTACTATGTGCAGAGCACTGTACTAAACGCTAGGGAAGTACAAATTGGCAACATATAGAGACATTCCCTACCCAACAGTGGGCTCACAGTCTAAAAGGGGGAGACAGAGAACAAAACCAAATGGCAGCAAATCTTGTGACTCCCAGGCCCCTACCCTGTCCCCGTGCAGCAGAGAAACGGCAGCAAACCTTGTCACTCCCAGGCCCCTACCCTGACCCCATGCAGCAGACAAATGGCAGCAAACCTTGTGACTCCCAGGCCCCTACCCTGTCCCCATGCAGCAGACAAACGGCAGCAAACCTTGTGTCTCCTAGGCCCCTACCCTGTCCCCATGTAGCAGATAAATGGCAGCAAACCTTGTGACTCCCAGGCCCCTACCCTGTCATCCTCAATCATATTTATTTAGCGCCTACTATGTGCAGAGCACTGTACTAAGCGCTTGGGAAGTACAAATTCGCAACATATAGAGACAGTCCCCACCTAACAGTGGGCTCACAGTCTAAAAGGGGGAGACAGGGAACAAAACAAATGGCAGCAAACCTTGTGACTCCCAGGCCCCTACCCCGTCCCCATGCAGCAGACAAACGGCAGCAAACCTTGTGACTCCCAGGCCCCTACCCTGTCCCCCTGCAGCAGATAAATGGCAGCAACCTTTGACTCCCAGGCCCCTACCCTATCATCATCAATCGTATTTATTGAGCGCTTACTATGTGCAGAGCACTGTTCTAAGCGCTTGGGAAATACATCTTGGCAACATATAGAGACAGTCCCTACCCAACAGTGGGCTCACAGTCTAAAAGGGGGAGACAGAGATCAAAACCAAATGGCAGCAAACCTTGTGACTCCCAGGCCCCTACCCTGTCCCCATGCAGCAGATAAATGGTAGCAAACCTTGTGACGCCCAGGCCTCTACCCTGTCATCATCAATCATATTTATTGAGCGCTAACTATGTGCAGAGTACTGTACTAAGCGCTTGGGAAGTACAAATTGGCATCATATCGAGACAGTCCCTACGCAAAAGTGGCCTAACAGTCTAAAAGGGGGACACAGAGAAAAAAACCAAATGGCAGCAAACCTTGTGACTCCCAGGGCACTACCCTGTCCCCATGCAGCAGAAAAATGGCAGCAAACCTTGTGACTCCCAGGCCCCTACCCTCTCATCATCAATCGTATTTATTGAGCGCTTACAATGTGCAGAGCACTGTACTAAGCCCTTGGGAAGTACAAATTGGCAACATATAGAGACAGTCCCTACCCAACAGTGGGCTCACAGTCTAAAAGGGGGAGACAGAGAACAAAACCAGATGGTAGCAAACCTTGTGACTCCCAGGCCCCTACCCTGTCCCCATGCAGCAGACAAACGGCAGCAAACCTTGTGACTCCCAGGCCCCTACCCTGTCCCCATGCAGCAGACAAATGGCAGTAAACCTTGTGACTCCCAGGCCCCTACCCTGTCATCCTCAATCGTATTTATTGAGCGCCTACTATGTGCAGAGCACTGTACTAAGCACTTCGGAAGTACAAATTGGCAACATATAGAAACAGTCCCCACCCAACAGTGGGCTCACAGTCTAAAAGGGGCAGACAGAGAACAAAACCAAATGGCAGGAAACCTTGTGACTCCCAAGCCCCTACCCTGTCCCTACGCAGCAGACAAATGGCAGCAAACCTTGTGACTCCCAGGCCCATGCCCTGTCCCCATGCAGCAGACAAACTGCAGCAAACCTCGTGACTCCCAGGCCCCTACCCTGTCATCATCAATCGTATTTATTGAGCGCTTACTATGTGCAGAGCACTGTACTAAGCGCTTGGGAAGTACAAATTGGCAACATATAGGGACAGTCCCTACCCAACAGTGAGCTCACAGCCTAAAAGGGTGAGACAGAAAACAAAACCAAATGGCAGGAACTTTGCGACTCCCAGGCCCCTACCCTGTCATCATCAATCGTATTTATTGAGCGCTAACTATGAGCAGAGCACTGTACTAAGCGCTTGGGAAGTACAAATTGGCAACATAAAGAGACAGTCCCTACCCAACAGTGGGCTCACAGTCTAAAAGGGGGAGACAGAGAACAAAACCAAATGGCAGCAAACCTTGTGACTCCCAGGCCCCTACGCTGTCCCCATGCAGCAGACAAACGGCAGCAAACCTTGTCACTCCCGGGCCACTACCCTGTCCCCATGCAGCAGACAAATGGCAGCAAACCTTGTGACTCCGAGGCCCCTACCCTGTCATCATCAATCGTATTTATTGAGCGCTAACTATGTGCAGAGCACTGTACTAAGCGATTGGGAAGTACAAATTGGCAACATATCGAGACAGTCCCTACCCAACAGTGGCCTCACAGTCTAAAAGGGGGAGACAGAGAACAAAACCAAATGGCAGCAAACCTTGTGACTCCCAGGCCCCTACCCTGTCCCCATGCAGCAGACAAATGGCAGCAAACATTGTGACTCCCAGGCCCCTACCCTGTCATCATCAATCGTATTTATTGAGCGTTTACTACGTGCAGAGCACTGTACTAAGCGCTTGGGAAGTACAAATTGGCAACATATAGAGACAGTCCCTACCCAACAGTGGGCTCACAGTCTAAAAGAGGGAGACAGAGAACAAAACCAAATGGCAGCAAACCTTGTGACTCCCAGGACCCTACCCCGTCCCCATGCAGCAGACAAACGGCAGCAAACCTTGTGACTCCCAGGCCCCTACCCTCTCATCCTCAATCATATTTATTGAGCGCCTACTATGTGCAGAGCACTGTACTAAGCGCTTGGGAAGTACAAATTGGCAACATATAGAGACAGTCCCTACCCAACAGTGGGCTCACAGTCTAAAAGGGGGAGACAGAGAACAAAACCAAATGGCAGCAAACCTTGTGACTCCCAGGCCCCTGCCCTGTCATCATGTATCGTATTTATTGAGCGCTTACTAGGTGCAGAGCACTGTACTTGGCGCTTGGGAAGTACAAATTCGCAACATATAGAGACAGTCCCTACCCAACAGTGGGCTCACAGTCTAAAAGGGAGAGACCGAAAACAAAACCAAATGGCAGCAAACCTTGTGACTCCCAGGCCCCTACCCTGTCCCCATGTAGCAGACAAACGGCAGCAAACCTTGTCACTCCCAGGCCACTACCCTGTCCCCAAGCAGCAGACAAATGGCAGCAAACATTGTGACTCCCAGGCCCCTACCCTGTCATCATCAATCGTATTTATTGACCGCTTACTATGTGCAGAGCACTGTACTAAGCGTTTGGGAAGTACAAATTGGCAACATATAGAGACAGTCCCTACCCAATAGTGGGCTCACAGTCTAAAAGGGGGAGACAGAGATCAAAACCAAATGGCAGCAAACCTTGTGACTCCCAGTCCCCTACCCCGTCCCCATGCAGCAGACAAACGGCAGCAAACCTTGTCACTCCCAGGCCACTACCCTGTCCCCATGCAGCAGACAAACGGAAGCAAACCTTGTGACTCCCAGGCCCCTACCCTCTCATCCTCAATCATATTTATTGAGCGCCTACTATGTGCAGAGCACTGTACTAAGCGCTTGGGAAGTACAAATTGGCACCATATAGAGACAGTCCCTACCCAACAGTGGGCTCACAGTCTAAAAGGGGGAGACAGAGAAAAAAACCAAATGGCAGCAAACCTTGTGACTTCCAGGCCCCTACCCTGTCCCCATGCAGCAGACAAATGGCAGCAAACCTTGTGACTCCCAGGCCCCTACCCTGTCATCATCAATCGTATTTATTGAGCGCTAACTATGTGCAGAGCACTGTACTAAGCTATTGGGAAGTACAAATTGGCAACATATAGAGACAGTCCCTACCCAACAGTGGCCTCACAGTCTAAAAGGGGGGAGACAGAGAACAAAACCAAATGGCAGCAAACCTTGTGACTCCCAGGCCCCTACCCTGTCCCCATGCAGCAGACAAATGGCAGCAAACCTTGTGACTCCCAGGCCCCTACCCTGTCATCATCAATCGTATTTATTGAGTGTTTACTACGTGCAGTGCACTGTACTAAGCGCTTGGGAAGTACAAATTGGCAACATATAGAGACAGTCCCTACCCAACAGTGGGCTCACAGTCTAAAAGGGAGAGACCGAAAACAAAACCAAATGGAAGCAAACCTTGTGACTCCCAGGCCCTTACCCTGTCCCCATGCAGCAGACAAACGGCAGCAAACCTTGTCACTCCCAGGCCACTACCCAGTCCCCATGCAGCAGACAAACGGCAGCAAACCTTGTGACTCCCAGGCCCCTACCCTCTCATCCTCAATCATATTTATTGAGCGCCTACTATGTGCAGAGCACTGTACTAAGCGCTTGGGAAGTACAAATTGGCAACATATAGAGACAGTCCCTACCCAACAGTCGGCTCACAGTCTAAAAGGGGGAGACAGAGAACAAAACCAAATGGCAGCAAACCTTGTGACTCCCAGGCCCCTACCCTGTCCCCATGCAGCAGACAAATGGCAGCAAACCTTGTGACTCCGAGGCCCCTACCCTGTCATCATCAATCGTATTTATTGAGCGCTAACTATGTGCAGAGCACTGTACTAAGCGATTGGGAAGTACAAATTGGCAACATATAGAGACAGTCCCTACCCAACAGTGGCCTCACAGTCTAAAAGGGGGAGACAGAGAACAAAACCAAATGGCAGCAAACCTTGTGACTCCCAGGCCCCTACCCTGTCCCCATGCAGCAGACAAATGGCAGCAAACCTTGTGACTCCCAGGCCCCTACCCTGTCATCATCAATCGTATTTATTGAGTGTTTACTACGTGCAGTGCACTGTACTAAGCGCTTGGGAAGTACAAATTGGCAACATATAGAGACAGTCCCTACCCAACAGTGGGCTCACAGTCTAAAAGGGAGAGACCGAAAACAAAACCAAATGGAAGCAAACCTTGTGACTCCCAGGCCCTTACCCTGTCCCCATGCAGCAGACAAACGGCAGCAAACCTTGTCACTCCCAGGCCACTACCCAGTCCCCATGCAGCAGACAAACGGCAGCAAACCTTGTGACTCCCAGGCCCCTACCCTCTCATCCTCAATCATATTTATTGAACGCCTACTATGTGCAGAGCACTGTACTAAGCGCTTGGGAAGTACAAATTGGCAACATATAGAGACAGTCCCTACCCAACAGTGGGCTCACAGTCTAAAAGGGGGAGACAGAGAACAAAACCAAATGGCAGCAAACCTTGTGACTCCCAGGCCCCTACCCTGTCCCCATGCAGCAGACAAATGGCAGCAAACCTTGTGACTCCCAGGCCCCTGCCCTGTCATCATCTATCGTATTTATTGAGCGCTTACTAGGTGCAGAGCACTGTACTTGGCGCTTGGGAAGTACAAATTCGCAACATATAGAGACAGTCCCTACCCAACAGTGGGCTCACAGTCTAAAAGGGAGAGACCGAAAACAAAACCAAATGGAAGCAAACCTTGTGACTCCCAGGCCCCTACCCTGTCCCCATGCAGCAGACAAACGGCAGCAAACCTTGTCACTCCCAGGCCACTACCCAGTCCCCATGCAGCAGACAAACGGCAGCAAACCTTGTGACTCCCAGCCCCCTACCCTCTCATCCTCAATCATATTTATTGAGCGCCTACTGTGTGCAGAGCACTGTACTAAGCGCTTGGGAAGTACAAATTGGCAACATATAGAGACAGTCCCTACCCAACAGTCGGCTCACAGTCTAAAAGGGGGAGACAGAGAACAAAACCAAATGGCAGCAAACCTTGTGACTCCCAGGCCCCTACCCTGTCCCCATGCAGCAGACAAATGGCAGCAAACCTTGTGACTCCGAGGCCCCTACCCTGTCATCATCAATCGTATTTATTGAGCGCTAACTATGTGCAGAGCACTGTACTAAGCGATTGGGAAGTACAAATTGGCAACATATAGAGACAGTCCCTACCCAACAGTGGCCTCACAGTCTAAAAGGGGGAGACAGAGAACAAAACCAAATGGCAGCAAACCTTGTGACTCCCAGGCCCCTACCCTGTCCCCATGCAGCAGACAAATGGCAGCAAACCTTGTGACTCCCAGGCCCCTACCCTGTCATCATCAATCGTATTTATTGAGTGTTTACTACGTGCAGTGCACTGTACTAAGCGCTTGGGAAGTACAAATTGGCAACATATAGAGACAGTCCCTACCCAACAGTGGGCTCACAGTCTAAAAGGGAGAGACCGAAAACAAAACCAAATGGAAGCAAACCTTGTGACTCCCAGGCCCTTACCCTGTCCCCATGCAGCAGACAAACGGCAGCAAACCTTGTCACTCCCAGGCCACTACCCAGTCCCCATGCAGCAGACAAACGGCAGCAAACCTTGTGACTCCCAGGCCCCTACCCTCTCATCCTCAATCATATTTATTGAACGCCTACTATGTGCAGAGCACTGTACTAAGCGCTTGGGAAGTACAAATTGGCAACATATAGAGACAGTCCCTACCCAACAGTGGGCTCACAGTCTAAAAGGGGGAGACAGAGAACAAAACCAAATGGCAGCAAACCTTGTGACTCCCAGGCCCCTACCCTGTCCCCATGCAGCAGACAAATGGCAGCAAACCTTGTGACTCCCAGGCCCCTGCCCTGTCATCATCTATCGTATTTATTGAGCGCTTACTAGGTGCAGAGCACTGTACTTGGCACTTGGGAAGTACAAATTCGCAACATATAGAGACAGTCCCTACCCAACAGTGGGCTCACAGTCTAAAAGGGAGAGACCAAAAACAAAACCAAATGGAAGCAAACCTTGTGACTCCCAGGCCCCTACCCTGTCCCCATGCAGCAGACAAACGGCAGCAAACCTTGTCACTCCCAGGCCACTACCCAGTCCCCATGCAGCAGACAAACGGCAGCAAACCTTGTGACTCCCAGCCCCCTACCCTCTCATCCTCAATCATATTTATTGAGCGCCTACTGTGTGCAGAGCACTGTACTAAGCGCTTGGGAAGTACAAATTGGCAACATATAGAGACAGTCCCTACCCAACAGTCGGCTCACAGTCTAAAAGGGGGAGACAGAGAACAAAACCAAATGGCAGCAAACCTTGTGACTCCCAGGCCCCTACCCTGTCCCCATGCAGCAGACAAATGGCAGCAAACCTTGTGACTCCGAGGCCCCTACCCTGTCATCATCAATCGTATTTATTGAGCGCTAACTATGTGCAGAGCACTGTACTAAGCGATTGGGAAGTACAAATTGGCAACATATAGAGACAGTCCCTACCCAACAGTGGCCTCACAGTCTAAAAGGGGGAGACAGAGAACAAAACCAAATGGCAGCAAACCTTGTGACTCCCAGGCCCCTACCCTGTCCCCATGCAGCAGACAAATGGCAGCAAACCTTGTGACTCCCAGGCCCCTGCCCTGTCATCATCTATCGTATTTATTGAGCGCTTACTAGGTGCAGAGCACTGTACTTGGCGCTTGGGAAGTACAAATTCGCAACATATAGAGACAGTCCCTACCCAACAGTGGGCTCACAGTCTAAAAGGGAGAGACCGAAAACAAAACCAAATGGAAGCAAACCTTGTGACTCCCAGGCCCCTACCCTGTCCCCATGCAGCAGACAAACGGCAGCAAACCTTGTCACTCCCAGGCCACTACCCAGTCCCCATGCAGCAGACAAACGGCAGCAAACCTTGTGACTCCCAGCCCCCTACCCTCTCATCCTCAATCATATTTATTGAGCGCCTACTGTGTGCAGAGCACTGTACTAAGCGCTTGGGAAGTACGAATTGGCAACATATAGAGACAGTCCCTACCCAACAATGGGCTCACAGTCTAAAAGGGGGAGACAGAGAACAAAACCAAATGGCAGCAAACCTTGTGACTCCCAGGCCCCTACCCTGTCCCCATGCAGCAGACAAACGGCAGCAAACCTTGTCACTCCCAGGCCACTACCCTGTCCCCATGCAGCAGACAAATGGCAGCAAACCTTGTGACTCCCAGGACCCTACCCTGTCATCATCAATCGTATTTATTGAGCCCTAACTATGTGCAGAGCACTGTACTAAGCGCTTGGGAAGTACAAATTGGCAACATGTAGAGACAGTCTCTACCCAACAGTGGGCTCACAGTCTAAAAGGGGGAGACAGAGAACAAAACCAAATGACAGCAAACCTCGTGACTCCCAGGCCCCTACCCTGTCCCCATGCAGCAGACAAATGGCAGCAAACCTTGTGACTCCCAGGCCCCTGCCCTGTCATCATGTATCGTATTTATTGAGCGCTTACTAGGTGCAGAGCACTGTACTTGGCGCTTGGGAAGTACAAATTCGCAACATATAGAGACAGTCCCTACCCAACAGTGGGCTCACAGTCTAAAAGGGAGAGACCGAAAACAAAACCAAATGGAAGCAAACCTTGTGACTCCCAGGCCCCTACCCTGTCCCCATGCAGCAGACAAACGGCAGCAAACCTTGTGACTCCCAGGCCCCTACCCTGTCCCCATGCAGCAGACAAATGGCAGCAAACCTTGTGACTCCCAGGCCCCTACCCTGTCATCATCAATCATATTTATTGAGCGCTAACTATGTGCAGAGCACTGTACTAAGCGCTTGGGAAGTACGAATTGGCAACATATAGAGACAGTCCCTACCCAACAATGGGCTCACAGTCTAAAAGGGGGAGACAGAGAACAAAACCAAATGGCAGCAAACCTTATGACTCCCAGGCCCCTATCCTGTCCCCATGCAGTAGACAAATGGCAGCAAACCTTGTGACTCCCAGGCCCCTATCCTGTCCCCATGCAGCAGACAAATGGCAGCAAACCTTGTGACTCCCAGGCCCCTACCCTGTCATCATCATCAATCATATTTATTTAGCACCTACTATGTGCAGAGCACTGTACTAAGCACTTGGGAAGTACAAATTGGCAACATATAGAGACAGTCCCTACCCAACAGTGGGCTCACAGTCTAAAAGGGGGAGACAGAGAACAAAACCAAATGGCAGCAAACCTTGTGACTCCCAGGCCCCTACCCTGTCCCCATGCAGCAGATAAATGGCAGCAACCTTTGACTCCCAGGCCCCTACCCTGTCATCATCAATCGTATTTATTGAGCGCTTACTATGTGTAGAGCACTGTACTAAGCGCTTGGGAAATACATTTTGGCAACATATAGAGACAGTCCCTACCCAACAGTGGGCTCACAGTCTCAAAGTGGGAGACAGAGAACAAAACCAAATGGTAGCAAACCTTGTGACTCCGAGGCCCCTACCCTGTCCCCATGCAGCAGATAAATGGCAGCAAACCTTGTGACTCCTAGGCCCCTACCCTGTCATCATCAGTCGTATTTATTGAGCGCTAACTGTGTGCAGAGCACTGTACTAAGCGCTTGGGAAGTACAAATTGGCAACATATAGAGACAGTCCCTACCGAACAGTGGGCTCACAGTCTAAAAGGGGGAGACAGAGAACAAAACCAAATGGCAGTAAACCTTGTGACTCCCAGGCCCCTACCCTGTTCCCATGCAGCAGACAAACGGCAGCAAACCTTGTCACTCCCAGGCCCCTTCCCTGCCCCAATGCAGCAGACAAATGGCAGCAAACCTTGTGACTCCCAGGCAACTACCCTGTCTTCCTCAATCATATTTATTGAGCGCCTACTATGTGCAGAGCACTGTACTAAGCGCATGGAAGTACAAATTGGTAACATATAGAGACATTCCCTACCCAACAGTGGGCTCACAGTCTAAAAGGGGGAGACAGAGAACAAAACCAAATGGCAGCAAACCTTGTGACTCCCAGGCCCCTACCCTGTCCCCGTGCAGCAGACAAATGGCAGCAAACAATGTGACTCCCAGGCCCCTACCCTGTCATCATCATTCGCATTTATTGAGCGCTTACTATGTGCAGAGCACTGTACTAAGCGCTTGGGAAGTACAAATTGGCAACATATAGAGACAATCCCTACCCAACAGTGGGCTCACAGTCTAAAAGGGTGAGACAGAGAACAAAACAATTGGCAGCAAACCTTGTGACTCCTAGACCCCTACCCCGTCCCCATGCAGCAGACAAACGGCAGCGAACCTTGTCACTCCCAGGCCACTACCCGGTCCCCATGCAGCAGACAAACGGCAGCAAACCTTGTGACTCCCAGGCCCCTACCCTCTCATCCTCAATCATATTTATTGAGTGCCTACTATGTGCAGAGCACTGTACTAAGCGCTTGGGAAGTACAAATTGGCACCATATAGAGACAGTCCCTACCCAACAGTGGGCTCACAGTCTCAAAGGGGGAGACAGAGAACAAAACGAAATGGCAGCAAACCTTGTGATTCCCAGGCCTGTACCGTGTCCCTACGCAGCAGACAAATGGCAGCAAACCTTGTGACTCCCAGGCCCGTGCCCTGTCCCCATGCAGCAAACAAACTGGAGCAAACCTCGTGACTCCCAGGCGCCTACCCTGTCATCATCAATCGTATTTATTGAGCGCTTACTATGTGCAGAGCACTGTACTAAGCGCTTGGGAAGTACAAATTGGCAACATATAGAGACAGTCCCTACCCAACAGTGGGCTCACAGTCTAAAAGGGGGAGACAGAGAACAAAACGAAATGGCAGAAAACCTTGTGACTCCCAGGCCCCTACCCTGTCCCCATGCAGCAGATAAATGGCAGCAAACCTTGTGACTCCCAGGCCCCTACCCTGTCGTCATCAATCATATTTATTGAGTGCTTACTATGTGCAGAGCACTGTACTAAGCGCTTGGGAAGTACAAATTGGCAACATATAGAGACAGTCCCTACCCAACAGTGGGCTCACAGTCTCAAAGGGGGAGACAGAGAACAAAACCAAATGGCAGCAAACCTTGTGTCTCCTAGGCCCCTACCCTGTCCCCATGTAGCAGATAAATGGCAGCAAACCTTGTGACTCCCAGGCCCCTACCCTGTCATCCTCAATCGTATTTATTTAGCGCCTACTATGTGCAGAGCACTGTACTAAGCGCTTGGGAAGTACAAATTCGCAACATATAGAGACAGTCCCCACCTAACAGTGGGCTCACAGTCTAAAAGGGGGAGACAGGGAACAAAACAAATGGCAGCAAACCTTGTGACTCCCAGGCCCCTACCCCGTCCCCATGCAGCAGACAAACGGCAGCAAACCTTGTGACACCCAGGCCCCTACCCTGCCCCCTGCAGCAGATAAATGGCAGCAACCTTTGACTCCCAGGCCCCTACCCTGTCATCATCAATCGTATTTATTGAGCGCTTACTATGTGCAGAGCACTGTTCTAAGCGCTTGGGAAATACATCTTGGCAACATATAGAGACAGTCCCTACCCAACAGTGGGCTCACAGTCTAAAAGGGGGAGACAGAGATCAAAACCAAATGGCAGCAAACCTTGTGACTCCCAGGCCCCTACCCTGTCCCCATGCAGCAGATAAATGGCAGCAAACTTTGTGACGCCCAGGCCTCTACCCTGTCATCATCAATCATATTTATTGAGCGCTAACTATGTGCAGAGTACTGTACTAAGCGCTTGGGAAGTACAAATTGGCATCATATCGAGACAGTCCCTACGCAAAAGTGGCCTAACAGTCTAAAAGGGGGACACAGAGAAAAAAACCAAATGGCAGCAAACCTTGTGGCTCCCAGGGCACTACCCTGTCCCCATGCAGCAGAAAAATGGCAGCAAACCTTGTGACTCCCAGGCCCCTACCCTCTCATCATCAATCGTATTTATTGAGCGCTTACAATGTGAAGAGCACTGTACTAAGCCCTTGGGAAGTACAAATTGGCAACATATAGAGACAGTCCCTACCCAACAGTGGGCTCACAGTCTAAAAGGGGGAGACAGAGAACAAAACCAGATGGTAGCAAACCTTGTGACTCCCAGGCCCCTACCCTGTCCCCATGCAGCAGACAAACGGCAGCAAACTTTGTGACTCCCAGGCCCCTACCCTGTCCCCATGCAGCAGACAAATGGCAGTAAACCTTGTGACTCCCAGGCCCCTACCCTGTCATCCTCAATCGTATTTATTGAGCGCCTACTATGTGCAGAGCACTGTACTAAGCACTTCGGAAGTACAAATTGGCAACATATAGAAACAGTCCCCACCCAACAGTGGGCTCACAGTCTAAAAGGGGCAGACAGAGAACAAAACCAAATGGCAGGAAACCTTGTGACTCCCAAGCCCCTACCCTGTCCCTACGCAGCAGACAAATGGCAGCAAACCTTGTGACTCCCAGGCCTATGCCCTGTCCCCATGCAGCAGACAAACTGCAGCAAACCTCGTGACTCCCAGGCCCCTACCCTGTCATCATCAATCGTATTTATTGAGCGCTTACTATGTGCAGAGCACTGTACTAAGCGCTTGGGAAGTACAAATTCGCAACATATAGGGACAGTCCCTACCCAACAGTGAGCTCACAGCCTAAAAGGGGGAGACAGAAAACAAAACCAAATGGCAGGAACTTTGTGACTCCCAGGCCCCTACCCTGTCATCATCAATCGTATTTATTGAGCGCTAACTATGAGCAGAGCACTGTACTAAGCGCTTGGGAAGTACAAATTGGCAACATAAAGAGACAGTCCCTACCCAACAGTGGGCTCACAGTCTAAAAGGGGGAGACAGAGAACAAAACCAAATGGCAGCAAACCTTGTGACTCCCAGGCCCCTACCCTGTCCCCATGCAGCAGATAAATGGCAGCAAACCTTGTGACTCCCAGGCCCCTACCCTGTCATCATCAATCGTATTTATTGAGCGCTAACTATGTGCAGAGCACTGTACTAAGCGATTGGGAAGTACAAATTGCCAACATGTAGAGACAGTCCCTACCCAACAGTGGACTCACAGTCTAAAAGGGGGAGACAGAGAACAAAACCAAATGGCAGCAAACCTTGTGACTCCCAGGCCCCTACCCTGTCCCCATGCAGCAGACAAATGGTAGCAAACCTTGTGACTCCGAGGCCCCTATCCTGTCATCATCAATCGTATTTATTGAGCGCTATGTGCAGAGCACTGTACTAAGCGATTGGGAAGTACAAATTGGCAACATATAGAGACAGTCCCTACCCAACAGTGGGCTCACAGTCTAAAAGGGGGAGAAAGAGAACAAAACCAAATGGCAGCAAACCTTGTGACTCCCAGGCCCCTACCCTGTCCCCATGCAGCAGACAAATGGCAGCAAACCTTGTGACTCCCAGGCCCCTACCCTGTCATCATCAATCGTATTTATTGAGCTTTTACTACGTGCAGTGCACTGTACTAAGCGCTTGGGAAGTACAAATTGGCAACATATAGAGACAGTCCCTACCCAACAGTGGGATCACAGTCTAAAAGGGAGAGACCGAAAACAAAACCAAATGGCAGCAAACCTTGTGACTCCCAGGCCCCTACCCTGTCCCCATGCAGCAGACAAACGGCAGCAAACCTTGTCACTCCCAGGCCACTACCCTGTCCCCAAGCAGCAGACAAATGGCAGCAAACATTGTGAATCCCAGGCCCCTACCCTGTCATCATCAATCGTATTTATTGAGCGCTTACTATGTGCAGAGCACTGTACTAAGCGTTTGGGAAGTACAAATTGGCAACATATAGAGACAGTCCCTACCCAACAGTGGGCTCACAGTCTAAAAGGGGGAGACAGAGAACAAAACCAAATGGCAGCAAACCTTGTGACTCCCAGGCCCCTACGCTGTCCCCATGCAGCAGACAAACGGCAGCAAACCTTGTCACTCCCAGGCCACTACCCTGTCCCCATGCAGCAGACAAATGGCAGCAAACCTTGTGACTCCGAGGCCCCTACCCTGTCATCATCAATCGTATTTATTGAGCGCTAACTATGTGCAGAGCACTGTACTAAGCGATTGGGAAGTACAAATTGGCAACATATAGAGACAGTCCCTACCCAACAGTGGCCTCACAGTCTAAAAGGGGGAGACAGAGAACAAAACCAAATGGCAGCAAACCTTGTGACTCCCAGGCCCCTACCCTGTCCCCATGCAGCAGAAAAATGGCAGCAAACCTTGTGACTCCCAGGCCCCTACCCTGTCATCATCAATCGTATTTATTGAGCGTTTACTACGTGCAGAGCACTGTACTAAGCGCTTGGGAAGTACAAATTGGCAACATATAGAGACAGTCCCTACCCAACAGTGGGCTCACAGTCTAAAAGAGGGAGACAGAGAACAAAACCAAATGGCAGCAAACCTTGTGACTCCCAGGACCCTACCCCGTCCCCATGCAGCAGACAAACGGCAGCAAACCTTGTGACTCCCAGGCCCCTACCCTCTCATCCTCAATCATATTTATTGAGCGCCTACTATGTGCAGAGCACTGTACTAAGCGCTTGGGAAGTACAAATTGGCAACATATAGAGACAGTCCCTACCCAACAGTGGGCTCACAGTCTAAAAGGGGGAGACAGAGAACAAAACCAAATGGCAGCAAACCTTGTGACTCCCAGGCCCCTACCCTGTCCCCATGCAGCAGACAAATGGCAGCAAACCTTGTGACTCCCAGGCCCCTGCCCTGTCATCATCTATCGTATTTATTGAGTGCTTACTAGGTGCAGAGCACTGTACTTGGCGCTTGGGAAGTACAAATTCGCAACATATAGAGACAGTCCCTACCCAACAGTGGGCTCACAGTCTATAAGGGAGAGACCGAAAACAAAACCAAATGGCAGCAAACCTTGTGACTCCCAGGCCCCTACCCTGTCCCCATGTAGCAGACAAACGGCAGCAAACCTTGTCACTCCCAGGCCACTACCCTGTCCCCAAGCAGCAGACAAATGGCAGCAAACATTGTGACTCCCAGGCCCCTACCCTGTCATCATCAATCGTATTCATTGAGCGCTTACTATGTGCAGAGCACTGTACTAAGCGTTTGGGAAGTACAAATTGGCAACATATAGAGACAGTCCCTACCCAATAGTGGGCTCACAGTCTAAAAGGGGGAGACAGAGATCAAAACCAAATGGCAGCAAACCTTGTGACTCCCAGTCCCCTACCCCGTCCCCATGCAGCAGACAAACGGCAGCAAACCTTGTCACTCCCAGGCCACTACCCTGTCCCCATGCAGCAGACAAACGGAAGCAAACCTTGTGACTCCCAGGCCCCTACCCTCTCATCCTCAATCATATTTATTGAGCGCCTACTATGTGCAGAGCACTGTACTAAGCGCTTGGGAAGTACAAATTGGCACCATATAGAGACAGTCCCTACCCAACAGTGGGCTCACAGTCTAAAAGGGGGAGACAGAGAAAAAAACCAAATGGCAGCAAACCTTGTGACTCCCAGGCCCCTACCCTGTCCCCATGCAGCAGACAAATGGCAGCAAACCTTGTGACTCCCAGGCCCCTACCCTGTCATCATCAATCGTATTTATTGAGTGTTTACTACGTGCAGTGCACTGTACTAAGCGCTTGGGAAGTACAAATTGGCAACATATAGAGACAGTCCCTACCCAACAGTGGGCTCACAGTCTAAAAGGGAGAGACCGAAAACAAAACCAAATGGAAGCAAACCTTGTGACTCCCAGGCCCTTACCCTGTCCCCATGCAGCAGACAAACGGCAGCAAACCTTGTCACTCCCAGGCCACTACCCAGTCCCCATGCAGCAGACAAACGGCAGCAAACCTTGTGACTCCCAGGCCCCTACCCTCTCATCCTCAATCATATTTATTGAGCGCCTACTATTTGCAGAGCACTGTACTAAGCGCTTGGGAAGTACAAATTGGCAACATATAGAGACAGTCCCTACCCAACAGTGGGCTCACAGTCTAAAAGGGGGAGACAGAGAACAAAACCAAATGGCAGCAAACCTTGTGACTCCCAAGCCCCTACCCTGTCCCCATGCAGCAGACAAATGGCAGCAAACCTTGTGACTCCCAGGCCCCTGCCCTGTCATCATCTATCGTATTTATTGAGCGCTTACTAGGTGCAGAGCACTGTACTTGGCGCTTGGGAAGTACAAATTCGCAACATATAGAGACAGTCCCTACCCAACAGTGGGCTCACAGTCTAAAAGGGAGAGACCGAAAACAAAACCAAATGGAAGCAAACCTTGTGACTCCCAGGCCCCTACCCTGTCCCCATGCAGCAGACAAACGGCAGCAAACCTTGTCACTCCCAGGCCGCTACCCAGTCCCCATGCAGCAGACAAACGGCAGCAAACCTTGTGACTCCCAGCCCCCTACCCTCTCATCCTCAATCATATTTATTGAGCGCCTACTGTGTGCAGAGCACTGTACTAAGCGCTTGGGAAGTACAAATTGGCAACATATAGAGACAGTCCCTACCCAACAGTGGGCTCACAGTCTAAAAGGGGGAGACAGAGAACAAAACCAAATGACAGCAAACCTTGTGACTCCCAGGCCCCTACCCTGTCCCCATGCAGCAGACAAACGGCAGCAAACCTTGTCACTCCCAGGCCACTACCCTGTCCCCATGCAGCAGACAAATGGCAGCAAACCTTGTGACTCCCAGGACCCTACCCTGTCATCATCAATCGTATTTATTGAGCCCTAACTATGTGCAGAGCACTGTACTAAGCGCTTGGGAAGTACAAATTGGCAATATGTAGAGACAGTCTCTACCCAACAGTGGGCTCACAGTCTAAAAGGGGGAGACAGAGAACAAAACCAAATGACAACAAACCTCGTGACTCCCAGGCCCCTACCCTGTCCCCATGCAGCAGACAAATGGCAGCAAACCTTGTGACTCCCAGGCCCCTGCCCTGTCATCATGTATCGTATTTATTGAGCGCTTACTAGGTGCAGAGCACTGTACTTGGCGCTTGGGAAGTACAAATTCGCAACATATAGAGACAGTCCCTACCCAACAGTGGGCTCACAGTCTAAAAGGGAGAGACCGAAAACAAAACCAAATGGAAGCAAACCTTGTGACTCCCAGGCCCCTACCCTGTCCCCATGCAGCAGACAAACGGCAGCAAACCTTGTCACTCCCAGGCCCCTACCCTGTCCCCATGCCGCAGACAAATGGCAGCAAACCTTGTGACTCCCAGGCCCCTACCCTGTCATCATCAATCATATTTATTGAGCGCTAACTATGTGCAGAGCACTGTACTAAGCGCTTGGGAAGTACGAATTGGCAACATATAGAGACAGTCCCTACCCAACAATGGGCTCACAGTCTAAAAGGGGGAGACAGAGAACAAAACCAAATGGCAGCAAACCTTATGACTCCCAGGCCCCTATCCTGTCCCCATGCAGTAGACAAATGGCAGCAAACCTTGTGTCTCCCAGGCCCCTATCCTGTCCCCATGCAGCAGACAAATGGCAGCAAACCTTGTGACTCCCAGGCCCCTACCCTGTCATCATCATCAATCATATTTATTTAGCACCTACTATGTGCAGAGCACTGTACTAAGCACTTGGGAAGTACAAATTGGCAACATATAGAGACAGTCCCTACCCAACAGTGGGCTCACAGTCTAAAAGGGGGAGACAGAGAACAAAACCAAATGGCAGCAAACCTTGTGACTCCCAGGCCCCTACCCTGTCCCCATGCAGCAGATAAATGGCAGCAACCTTTGACTCCCAGGCCCCTACCCTGTCATCATCAATCGTATTTATTGAGCGCTTACTATGTGTAGAGCACTGTACTAAGCGCTTGGGAAATACATTTTGGCAACATATAGAGACAGTCCCTACCCAACAGTGGGCTCACAGTCTCAAAGTGGGAGACAGAGAACAAAACCAAATGGTAGCAAACCTTGTGACTCCGAGGCCCCTACCCTGTCCCCATGCAGCAGATAAATGGCAGCAAACCTTGTGACTCCTAGGCCCCTACCCTGTCATCATCAGTCGTATTTATTGAGCGCTAACTGTGTGCAGAGCACTGTACTAAGCGCTTGGGAAGTACAAATTGGCAACATATAGAGACAGTCCCTACCGAACAGTGGGCTCACAGTCTAAAAGGGGGAGACAGAGAACAAAACCAAATGGCAGTAAACCTTGTGACTCCCAGGCCCCTACCCTGTCCCCATGCAGCAGACAAACGGCAGCAAACCTTGTCACTCCCAGGCCCCTACCCTGTCCCAATGCAGCAGACAAATGGCAGCAAACCTTGTGACTCCCAGGCAACTACCCTGTCTTCCTCAATCATATTTATTGAGCGCCTACTATGTGCAGAGCACTGTACTAAGCGCATGGAAGTACAAATTGGTAACATATAGAGACATTCCCTACCCAACAGTGGGCTCACAGTCTAAAAGGGGGAGACAGAGAACAAAACCAAATGGCAGCAAACCTTGTGACTCCCAGGCCCCTACCCTGTCCCCGTGCAGCAGACAAATGGCAGCAAACAATGTGACTCCCAGGCCCCTACCCTGTCATCATCATTCGCATTTATTGAGCGCTTACTATGTGCAGAGCACTGTACTAAGCGTTTGGGAAGTACAAATTGGCAACATATAGAGACAATCCCTACCCAACAGTGGGCTCACAGTCTAAAAGGGTGAGACAGAGAACAAAACAATTGGCAGCAAACCTTGTGACTCCTAGGCCCCTACCCCGTCCCCATGCAGCAGACAAACGGCAGCGAACCTTGTCACTCCCAGGCCCCTACCCTCTCATCCTCAATCATATTTATTGAGTGCCTACTATGTGCAGAGCACTGTACTAAGCGCTTGGGAAGTACAAATTGGCACCATATAGAGACAGTCCCTACCCAACAGTGGGCTCACAGTCTCAAAGGGGGAGACAGAGAACAAAACGAAATGGCAGCAAACCTTGTGATTCCCAGGCCTGTACCGTGTCCCTACGCAGCAGACAAATGGCAGCAAACCTTGTGACTCCCAGGCCCGTGCCCTGTCCCCATGCAGCAAACAAACTGGAGCAAACCTCGTGACTCCCAGGCGCCTACCCTGTCATCATCAATCGTATTTATTGAGCGCTTACTATGTGCAGAGCACTGTACTAAGCGCTTGGGAAGTACAAATTGGCAACATATAGAGACAGTCCCTACCCAACAGTGGGCTCACAGTCTAAAAGGGGGAGACAGAGAACAAAACGAAATGGCAGAAAACCTTGTGACTCCCAGGCCCCTACCCTGTCCCCATGCAGCAGATAAATGGCAGCAAACCTTGTGACTCCCAGGCCCCTACCCTGTCGTCATCAATCATATTTATTGAGTGCTTACTATGTGCAGAGCACTGTACTAAGCGCTTGGGAAGTACAAATTGGCAACATATAGAGACAGTCCCTACCCAACAGTGGGCTCACAGTCTAAAAGGGGGAGACAGAGAACAAAACCAAATGGCAGCAAACCTTGTGTCTCCTAGGCCCCTACCCTGTCCCCATGTAGCAGATAAATGGCAGCAAACCTTGTGACTCCCAGGCCCCTACCCTTTCATCCTCAATCGTATTTATTGAGCATCTACTATGTGCAGAGCACTGTACTAAGTGCTTGGGAAGTACAAATTGGCAACATATAGAGACAGTCCCCACCCAACAGTGGGCTCACAGTCTAAAAGGGGTAGACAGAGAACAAAACCAAATGGCAGGAAACCTTGTGACTCCCAAGCCCCTACCCTGTCCCTACGCAGCAGACAAATGGCAGCAAACCTTGTGACTCCCAGGCCCATGCCCTGTCCCCATGCAGCAGACAAACTGCAGCAAACCTCGTGACTCCCAGGCCTCTACCCTGTCATCATCAATCGTATTTATTGAGCGCTTACTATGTGCAGAGCACTGTACTAAGAGCTTGGGAAGTACAAATTGGCAACATATAGGGACAGTCCCTACCCAACAGTGAGCTCACAGTCTAAAAGGGGGAGACAGGGAACAAAACCAAATGGCAGGAACCTTGTGACTCCCAGGCCCCTACCCTGTCATCCTCAATCGTATTTATTGAGCGCTAACTATGAGCAGAGCACTGTACTAAGCGCTTGGGAAGTACAAATTGGCAACATATAGAGACAGTCCCTACCCAACAGTGGGCTCACAGTCTAAAAGGGGGAGACAGAGAACAAAACCAAATGGCAGCAAACCTTGTGACTCCCAGGCCCCTACCCTGTCCCCATGCAGCAGACAAATGGCAGCAAACCTTGTGACTCCCAGGCCCCTACCCTGTCCCCATGCAGCAGATAAATGGCAGCAATCCTTGTGACTCCCAGGCCCCTACCCTGTCATCATCAATCGTATTTATTGAGCGCTAACTATGTGCAGAGCACTGTACTAAGCGCTTGGGAAATACGAATTGGCAACATATCGAGACAGTCCCTACCCAACAGTGGGCTCACAGTCTAAAATGGGGAGACAGAGAACAAAACCAAATGGCAGCAAACCTTGTGACTCCCAGGCCCCTACCCTGTCCCCATGCAGCAGACAAACGGCAGCAAAACTTGTGACTCCCAGGCCCCTACCCTGTCATCCTCAATCATATTTATTGAGAGCCTACTATGTGCAGAGCACTGTACTACGCGCTTGGGAAGTACAAATTGGCAACATATAGAGACAGTCCCTACCCATCAGTGGGCTCACAGTCTAAAAGGGGGAGACAGAGAACAAAACCAAATGGCAGGAAACCTTGTGACTCCCAAGCCCCTACCCTGTCCCTACGCAGCAGACAAATGGCAGCAAACCTTGTGACTCCCAGGCCCGTGCCCTGTCCCCATGCAGCAGACATAGTGCAGCAAACCTCGTGACTCCCAGGCCCCTACCCTGTCATCATCAATCATATTTATTGAGAGCCTACTATGTGCAGAGCACTGTACTAAGCGCTTGGAAGTACAAATTGGCAACATATAGAGACAGTCCCTACCCAACAGTGGGCTCACAGTCTAAAAGGGGGAGACAGAGAACAAAACCAAATGGCAGCAAACCTTGTGACTCCCAGGCCCCTACCCTGTCCCCATGCAGCAGATAAATGGCAGCAAACCCTGTGACTCCCAGGCCCCTACCCTGTCATCATCAATCGTATTTATTGAGTGCTTACTATGTGCAGAGCACTGTACTAAGCCCTTGTGAAGTAGAAATTGGCAACATATAGAGACAGTCCCTACCCAACAGTCGGCTCACAGTCAAAACGGGGGAGACAGAGAACAAAACCTAATGGCAGCAAACCTCCTGACTCCGAGGCCCCTACCCTGTCCCCATGCAGCAGATAAACGGCAGCAACCTTGTGACTCCCAGGCCCCTACCCTGTCATCATCAATTGTTTTTATTTAGCGCTAACTGTGTGCAGAGCACTGTACTAAGCGCTTGGGAAGTAGAAATTAGCAACATATAGAGACAGTCCCTACCCAACAGTGGGCTCACAGTCTAAAAGGGGGAGACAGAGAACAAAACCAAATGGCAGCAAACCTTGTGACTCCCAGGCCCCTACCCTGTCCCCATGCAGCAGACAAATGGCAGCTAACCTTGTGACTCCCAGGCCCCTACCCTGTCCCCATGCAGCAGATAAATGGCAGCAACCTTGTGACTCCCAGGCCCCTACCCTGTCATCATCAATCGTTTTTATTTAGCGCTAACTGTGTGCAGAGCACTGTACTAAGCGCTTGGGAAGTAGAAATTGGCAACATATAGAGACAGTCCCTACCGAACAGTGGGCTCACAGTCTAAAAGGGGGAGACAGAGAACAAAACCAAATGGCAGCAAGCCTTGTGACTCCCAGGCCCCTACCCTGTCCTCAAGCAGCAGACAAATAGCAGCAAACATTGTGACTCCCAGGCCCTTACCCTGTCATCATCAATCGTATTTATTGAGCACTTACTATGTGCAGAGCACTGTACTAAGCGTTTGGGAAGTACAAATTGGCAACATATAGAGACAGTCCCTACCCAACAGTGGGCTCACAGTCTAAAAGGGGGAGACAGAGATCAAAACCAAATGGCAGCAAACCTTGTGACTCCCAGTCCCCTACCCCGTCCTCATGCAGCAGACAAATGGCAGCAAACCTTGTGACTCCCAGGCCCCCACCCTGTCCCCATGCAGCAGACAAACGGCAGCAAACCTTGTGACTCCCAGGCCCCTACCCTCTCATCCTCAATCGTATTTATTGAGCGCCTACTATGTGCAGAGCACTGTACTAAGTGCTTGGGAAGTACAAATTGGCAACATATAGAGACAGTCCCTACCCAACAGTGGGCTCACAGTCTAAAAGGGGGGAGACAGAGAACAAAACCAAATGGCAGCAAACCTTGTGACTCCCAGGCCCCTACCCTCTCCCCATGCAGCAGACAAATGGCAGCAAAACTTGTGACTCCCAGGCCCCTACCCAGTCATCATCAATCGTATTTATTGAGCGCTTACTAGGTGCAGAGCACTGTACTAAGCGCTTGGGAAGTACAAATTGGCAACATATAGAGACAGTCCCTACCCAACAGTGGGCTTACAGTCTAAAAGGGGGAGACAGAGAACAAAACGAAATGGCAGAAAACCTTGTGACTCCCAGGCCCCTACCCTGTCCCCATGCAGCAGATAAATGGCAGCAAACCTTGTGACTCCCAGGCCCCTACCCTGTCATCATCAATCGTATTTATTGAGCGCTTACTATGTACAGAGCACTGTACTAAGCGCTTGGGAAGCACAAATTGGCAACATATCGAGACAGTCCCTACCCAACAGTGGGCTAACAGCCTAAAAGGGGGACCGAGAACAACACCAAATGGCAGCAAACCTTGTGACTCCTAGGCCCCTACCCTGTCCCCATGCAGCAGATAAATGGCAGCAAACCTTGTAACTCCCAGGCCCCTACCCTGTCATCATCAATCGTATTTATTGAGCGCTTACTATGTGCAGAGCACTGTACTAAGCTCTTGGGAAATACAAATTGGCAACATATAGAGACAGTCCCTACCCAACAGTGGGCTCACAGTCTAAAAGGGGGAGACAGAGAACAAAACCAAATGGCAGCAAACCTTGTGACTCCCAGGACCCTACCCTGTCATCATCAATCGTATTTATTGAGTGCTTACTATGTGCAGAGCACTGTACTAAGCCCTTGGGAAGTACAAATTGGCAACATATAGAGACAGTCCCTTCCCAACAGTGGGCTCACAGTCTAAAAGGGGGAGACAGAGAACAAAACCAAATGGCAGCAAACCTTGTGACTCCCAGGCCCCTACCCTGTCCCCATGCAGCAGACAAACGGCCGCAAACCTTGTCACTCCCAGGCCCCTACCCTGTCCCCATGCAGCAGACAAATGGCAGCAAACCTTGTGACTCCCAGGCCCCTACCCTGTCATCCTCAATCATATTTATTGAGCGCCTCCTATGTGCAGAGCACTGTACTAAGCTCTTGGGAAGTACAAATTGGCAACATATAGAGACAGTCCTCACCCAAGAGTGGGCTCACAGTCTAAAAGGGGTAGACAGAGAACAAAACCAAATGGCAGGAAACCTTGTGACTCCCAGGCCCCTACCCTGTTCCCATGCAGCAGACAAACGGCAGCAAACCTTGTGACTCCCAGGCCCATACCCTGTCATCATCAATCGTATTTATTGAGCGCTTACTATGTGCAGAGCACTGTACTAAGCGCTTGGGAAGTACAAATTGGCAACATGTAGAGACAGTCCCCACCCAAGAGTGGGCTCACAGTCTAAAAGGGGTAGACAGAGAACAAAACCAAATGGCAGCAAACCTTGTGACTCCCAGGCCCCTACCCTGTCATCATCTATCGTATTTATTGAGCGCTTACTAGGTGCAGAGCACTGTACTAAGCGCTTGGGAAGTGCAAATTGGCAACATATAGAGACAGTCCCTACCCAACAGTGGGCTCACAGTCCAAAATGGGGTGACAAAGAACAAAAACAACCATACTAACAAAATAAAATAAATAGAATAGATCTGTACAAGTAAAATAAATAAAAATTTCACAGATCAAATCCCAGTGACCAGACTCTTGTATTAACAGAATGTATCTTGACTCTTTAAAAAAACAAACTGTCAAGTGCTTACTATGTGCCAGGCACTGTACTAAGCACTAGGGTAATAATGATAATAATGATAATGATGGTATTTGTTAAGCGCTTACTATGTGCAAATCACTGTTCTAAGCACTGGGGGCATACAAGGTGATCAGGTTGTCCCACGTGGGGTTCACAGTCTTAATCCCCATTTTACAGATGAGGTAACAGGCACAGCGAAGTTAAGTGACTTGCCCAAAGTCACACAGCTGACAATTGGCGGAGCCAGGATTTGAACCCATGACTTCTGACTCCAAAGCCCGGGCTCTTTCCACTGAGCCACGCTGCTTCTCTACAAGACAGGTTGGACACAGTCCCTGTCCCACATGGGGCTCACAGTCTTAATCCCCATTTTACAGGTGAGGTAATGGAAGCGCAGAGAAGTTAGGTGACTTGCCCAAGGTCACACTGCAGACAAGTACTAGAGGCAGAAGTAGAACCTAGGTTCTCTTTCTACAAGGTCTCGCTGCTTCTGATGCTGTAAGGGTGACCTCCAAGGCAAAAGAGTTGGCTCTAAATCACTAACCATTGGCTTTAAAGCACTCTATCACCTTGCCCGCTCCTACCTCACCTCGCTAGTTTCCTACTACAATGCAGCCCACACACTTCCTTCTCACGGTACATCAGTTTTGTCCATCTTGCCCGCCTACCTCTCACCCATGTCCTGCCTCCGGCCTGGAATGCCCTCCCACCTCATATCCTACAGACAATGACTCTCCCCAACTTCAAACCCTTATTGAAGGCCCATCTCCTCCAAGAGGCCTTCCCTGACTAAGCCCTCCTTTTCTCTTCTCCCTTTCCCTCTGCATCGCCCTTTCTCCCTTTATTCACCCTCCCTCCCGACCCCTTGTACTCTCCCGAGTGCTTAGTACAGTGCTCTGCACACAGTAAGTGCTCATTAAATAGCGACATTGCCTAGTGGATAATGCACAGGCCTGGGAGTTCTAATCCTGGCTCCACCACCTGCCTGCTGTGTGACCTTGGGCAGGTCCCCTTACTTCTCTGTGCCTCAGTTACCTCATCTGTAAAATGGGGATTAAGACTGTGAGCCCCTCGTGGGACAACCTGATTGCCTTGTAACCTCCCCAGCGCTTAGAACAGTGCTTTGCACATAGTAAGCGCTTAATAAATGCCATTACCAGCGCTTAGAACCGTGCTCTGCACATAGTAAGCGCTTAACAAATGCCATTGTTGTTATTAAATACAACTGAATGAATGAATGAATGAATGAATTTAGGAGAGAGTAATAGAGTTTATGGATATGTTCCCTGCTGGGAGGGGGAATGAATAAAGGGAACAAGTCAGGGTGACACAGAAGGGAGTGGGATAAGATGTGCCTTCAATAAGGCTTTGAAGGTGGAGGCCTCTTGGAGATGTGCCTTCAATAAACAATAAGCAGACACATTCCCTACCCACAGCAAGCTTAAAGTTTAGAGGGAGAGACAGACATTAATAGAAATAAATAAACTACAGCTATGTACAGAAGTGCTGTGGGGCTGGGAGGGGTGATGAATAAAGGGAACGAGTCAGGGCGATGCAGAAGGGAGTGGGAGAAGAGGAAAGGTGGGCTTAGGGAAGGCCTCTTGGAGGAGATGTGCCTTCAATGAGGCTTTGAAGGTGGGGAGAATTATTGTCGGGTTTGAAGAGGGAGGGTGTGGGCAAGGGGTTGGCGGTGAGACAGACAAGATTGAGGCACAGTAAGAAGTGTCGCCGGGTGTGCGGACTGGGTCGTAGTAGGAGAGTAGTGAGGTGAGGTAGGAGGGGGCAAGGTGATGGAGTTATTTAAAGCCAATGGTGAGGAGTTTTTGTTTGATGTGGAGGTGGACAGGCAACCCCTTGATTTTCTTGAGGAGTGGAGAGAAACATCCTGAACGTTTTTGTAGAAAAACGATCCGGGCAGCACAGTGAAGTGTGGACTGGAGTGGGGAGTGACAGGAGGCTGGGAGATCAGCAAGGAGGCTTATACACTCTGCAAGATTACTAAAGGACTCCATGTAACTAAATCAAGTGAGCTCTACTTGTCCTAATCCTTCTTGACCCCTCAACTGCCTTTGACACTGTGAACCACTCCCTCCTCTTACCAGGTTGCAGTTTCACAGACTCAGCACCAACCTGGTTCTCCACCTGTCTCTCTGACTGCTTCGTCTCAGTTCTTTTCACAGGCTTCTTTTCTATTTCTCATTCCTTAACAGTGGGTATCCTCCAATGCTTTGGTCTTGAAACCCTATTTTTCTTGTTCTACAAGCAATCTCTGCTCTCTCGTTCACCCCACATAGCAATCCATCACCAAAACCTGCTGGTCTCACTTCCACAACATCGCCAAGATCCGCCCTTTCCTCTCCATCCAAACCGCTACCTTGCTGATTCAATCTCTCATCCTATCCCGACTGGATTACTGCATCAGCCTCCTCTCTGATCTCCCATCCTCCTGTCTCTCCCCACTTCAGTCTATACTTCACTTTGCTGCTCGGATCATCTTTGTGCAGAAACGCTCTGGGCATGTCACTCCCTCCTCAAAAATCTCCAGTGGCTGCCCGTCAACCTATGCATCAAGCAAAAACTCCTCACTCTCGGCTTCAAGGCTCTGCATCCCTTCGCCCCCTCCTATTTCACCTCCCTTTGCTCCTTCTACAGCCCAGCCCGCACCCTCTGCTCCTCTGCCGCTAACCTCCTCACTGTGCCTCGTTCTTGCCCGTCCTGCCGTCGACCCCCGACTCACGTCCTTCCCCTGTCCTGGAATGCCCTCCCTCCACACATCCACCAAGCTAGCTCTCTTCCTCCCTTCAAAGCCCTGCTAAGAGCTCACCTCCTCCAGGAGGCCTTCCCAGACTGAGCCCCCTTTTTCCTCTCCTCCTCCCCATCCCCCCCACCCTACCTCCTTCCTCTCCCCACAGCACTTATATATATGTGTACAGATTTATTACTCTATTTATTTTACTTGTACATATTTACTACTACTTATTTTATTAATGATTATATATAGCTATAATTCTATTTATTCTGACGGTTTTGACACCTGTCTACTTGTTTTGTTTTGTTGTCTGTCTCCCCCTTCTAGACTGTAAGCCCGTTGTTGGGTAGGGTCTATCTCAATATGTTGCCGACTTGTACTTCCCAAGCACTAAGTACAGTGCTCTGCACACAGTAAGCACTCAATAAATACGATTGAATGAATGAATGAATGAATGAATGAATGAAACCAGCAGGGGAATAAAATGATTGTGGGTGAGTGACGGTCAGTGTATAAGCTCTAGACTGGGAGCCCACTGTTGAGTAGGGACCATCCCTATATGTTGCCGATATGTACTTCCCAAGCGCTTAGTACAGTGCTCTGCACCCAATAAATACGATTGAATGAAATGAATGAATGATTAAGCTGAAAAGAACAATCGTACAAGTTCAAGGGAATTTTGAGTGGCTGGGGAAAGAACCTAGTGGAGTTGAAAGGATGCTGCTCCCAGCCCTGGGGTTCAAGTGGACACTCGAGATGTGCATTTAATAAGTTCTGCACTAGGAGAAGTGCTACCTTTTCTACAAATTGGTCTTCCTATCCCAAGCAGTGGGATGTGGGAGAAGTAGCTTTTGGGTGAAAGTTACAAGGCTTAGACCGTAAGCTCCTTATGGGCAGAGAACATGTCTACCAACTCTGTTATACTGTATTCTCCCAAGCACTTAGTACAGTGCTCTGCATACAGTAAGAAGCATGGTTTAGCAGACAGAGCACGTGCCTGGAAGTCAGAAGGACCTGGGTTCTAATCCCGTCTCTGCCTCTTGTCTGTTGTGTGACGGGAAAATCACTTAACTTCTCTCTGCCTCAGTTCCCTCATATGGAAAAAAAGAATTAAGACTGTGAGCCTTATTTGGGACATGGACTGTGTCCAACCCAATTACCTTATCTCTACCCCAGTGCTTAGTAAAGTGTCTAGCACATAGTAAGTTCTTAACAAATACCACAATTATTGTTATTAATAGAATTGTTTGATTAACTTTTTTGCTTTTGACACTGGTGGGTGGGGTGAACTGGCCGCATACTCTATTTGTGCTTCAGTTCCCTCAAGTTTGAAGAGAATGATAGCCCCCTTTCCCTCCCCTTGTTGTTTTGAGGAGAGATTGTGTCTGTAACTTCCACTAAGGGACTAGAAAGCAAGGATCGGTATCAGCTGAAAGTATTTTAGTACAAAACATAAAGAGGTTGCTTGACGCCAGGTGTGAGGGATTTCTTCAGTCAGCTGCCAAAAAGTTATAGCTGCAGGAGGACACGGTTTAATTGAAATAGTGGTATTTGAACTTGGCTTCCTGATTCCACATGTGGTCATTAGTACCAGAGCATTGAAGATTGTTTAAGGCTGGGATGGATTTGGTTGCCACAGATAAGTTTAGCATGTCTGGCTCTAAGGTTTTTGAGGTGGGCTCAGTGTATATTGCCCTCAATCAATCAAACAAGTATGTGTATTTGATTTGATACACACATAAACCTATGCACATATGTAAATAACTGTAACTAAAATTGCCCTTTTTCATTTCAAAATGTCATCGAGGTTATCTGCGGCTTAAGCTCTGACTTGGAGTTGAGCAGCATATTCCTAAGAAACCTGTTCTCCTGAAATGAGGTAAAAGCTACTTCGGGTAAGAGCATGTGTGTGCTTAATGAGGTACTAATTGACACCCAGTAAGAGGTTTTTGTTGTAATTTAGCAAATCTACTACCCCTCTCAGGATGGCACCTGGAGAGTTTCCAATACTCTACCAGTCTCTGCTACAGGAGGGAGAGTCAAGCAGAGGCCTACCCATTCCAGTCCTTGTTTGGCCAGTGGCAAGCGAGTGGAAGGCAATCTGCTACAGGTCAAAACCCACCTGTGCTGGGCAGCAGAGGCATGACAGACTCCAGGGTGGAGACTCAAGTTTACTGTGTGAAAGAAGGCAATTGTAAGCCACTTCTTTATTTTTACCAAGAAAACTCTATGGATACACTACCAGTACAATCGCAGATGGAGAGTGGGGCGTTCTGGGAGAGATGTGTCCATGGAGTCACTATGGGTCAGAGACGACTAGACAGCATAAGACTACAAGACAAGCGAGTCTTCTGAAAGAATACAGGGCATTTAAGCTTCCAACGTGAACAATGCTGAATAAAACAACAAGAGCATCAATCTGATCTGTAAGTTTCCCACCCGCTGGTTAAGGACCTGGGAAATGCCTGTTTATTTTTTCCTCTCTGGGGGCTAAGTTTAGTTTGTTAGCTTGAAAGTAACAGGGAATAAGATGCAGGCAAAGATAAGGTCCACCATTAAATCCCTACTTTCTGGGCAAAAGCACATTGTAAGCTCAATATGGGCCAGGAAAGTGTCTGCCAATTCTGTTGTATTATGCTCTCCCAAGTGCTTAGTACAGTGCTCTGCACAAAATAAGCACTCAATAAATACCATTGATTGAAAGTGCTGGAACCATTCCCTGAAAACCACTCTCTTCTGTTGTGCAATTAAGACTGTATTGTTATTATTAGTAGTATGGTATTTATTAAGTGCTTACTATGTGCCAGGCACTGCATTAAGCACTGGGGTGGATACAAGCAAACCAGGTTGGACACAGTCCCTGTTCCATGTGAGGCTCACAGTCTCAATCCCCATTTTACAGATGAGGTAACTGAGGCCCAGAAAAGTTACGTGACTTCCCCAAGGTCACACAGCAGACAAGTGGTGAAGTGGGATTAGAACCCATGACCTTCTGATTCCCAGGCCCATGCTCTATTTACTACGCCATTAATACCTCTATCCCCCTCTAGATTGTAAGCTTACTGTGAGCAGGGAACATGCCTAACAATTCTGTTATATTGTACGGTCCCAAGTGCTTAGTACAGTACTCTGCACAGAATAGGCCCTCAATAAATACAACTGATTGATTCTCTCCCAAGTGCTTAGTACAGTGTTCTGCACACAGAATTGTACTTTCCAAGTGCTTAGTACAGTGCTCTGCATTCAATAAGCACTCAATAAATATGATTGAATGAATGAATGAAAAGGCGATCAATAAATGCTCTGGAATAATCAATTAAGTTTGCGTCCACATTCCCCACATTGTTATTTTTACTCCTTATTTATTATATTAGTGAGTTTAAATCTAAAATTCATTTACTAGTCTTGTCTTCTTGCCTTCCCTTTCATTTCAGGATGGCTTTAACTGAGTCTAATAATAATAATAGCTTTAGCTGAGTCAACAGTTAATCATAGAAGTGATTCATTCATTCAATCGTATTTATTGAGCACTTACTGTGTGCAGAGCACTGTACTAAGCACTTGGAAAGTACAATTCTGTGTGCAGAACACTGTACTAAGCACTTGGGAGAGAATCAATCAGTTGTATTTATTGAGGGCCTACTCTTGGGAAGTACAAGTTGACAACGTATAGAGACGGTCCCTACCCAACAACGGGCTCACAGTCTAGAAGTGATGCAAAGGCTACTTTATTAGTGCAGCTAATGAATTTAATTGTGGCTAGAAAGACAAACTGGAAATACGAGGACTTTGATCGAGGGGACCTGATCTTCTCTTTTAGGCAGGAGATTGAACCAGAGGAAGGATCCTATTAAAACATTAAGTGCTCTGAGGCTAGAAATGACCATGCTTTTTCCAGTCTCACTTTCACACAGATTTCCAAGGGGCAGTAAGCTCATTGTGGGCAGGGAATGTGTCTGTTATATTGTTATTTTATACTCTCCCAAGCGCTTAGTACAGTACTCTGCACCCAGTAAGCACTCAATAAATATGATTGATTGTACTAACCTCATTGTGCCTCATTCTTGCCTGTCCCTGTGTAGACCCCCAGCCCACGTCCTTTCCCTGTCCTGGAATGCCCTCCCTCCACACATCCGCCAAGCTAGCTCTCTACCTCCCTTCAAAGCCCTACTGAAAGCTCACCTCCTCCAGGAGGCCCTCCCAGACTAAACCCCCCTTTTCCTCTGCTCCCCCTCCCCATTGCCCTGACTTGCTCCCTTTGCTCTACCCCCTTCCTGCCCCACAGTGCTTGTGTATATATGTACATATTTATAATTATCTATAATTTCATTTATTTATAATGATGCTACTGATGCCTGTTTACTTGTTTTGATGTCTGTCTCCCCCCTTCTAGCCTACTGAGCCCACTGTGGGCAGGGATTGTCTCTGTCGCTGAATTGTACTTCCCCAGCACTTAGTACAGTGCTCTGCACACCATAAGTGCTCAATAAATATGATTGAATGAATGAATTATTGACTGACTGACTGTGAGATCTGATTTCAAACAGAAATTCCTTACCATTGACCTTAAGGCATTCAATCAATTCTCGCTCTCCTGTCTTATCTCACCGATCTACTATAAACCAGCCGGTACTCTTGGCTACTTTAATACTAACCCACACACCATCTATCCTCAAAATATCCTCTGTTTTGCCTATCCTCAGCCCCACAGCACTTATGTACCTATCCATAATGTATTTATTTACTAATGTTCACTCATTCATTCATTCGATCATATTTATTGAGCGCTTACTCTGTACAAAGCACTTCCTCTGGCCTGGAATGCCCTCCCCCCACACATCTGCCAAACTCTTTTCCTCCCTTCAAACCCCTACTGAGAGCTCACCTCCTCCAGGAGGCCTTCCCAGACAGTCCCCTTTTTCTTCTCCTCCTCCCCTCCCAATCACCCCCCTGTCCTACCTTCTTCCCCTCCCCACAGGACTTGTATATATTTGTACAGATTTATTACCCTATTTATTTTGCTTGTACATATTTACTACTCTATTTTATTATTGATGTGCGTTTAGCTATAACTCTATTTATTCTGATGGTTTTGACACCTGTCTACATGTTTCGTTTTGTCTGTCTCCCCCTCCTAGACTGTGAGCCTGTTGTTGGGTAGGGACCATCTCTATATGTTGCCAACTTGTACTTCCCAAGTGCTTAGTACAATACGATTGAATGAAATGAAATACAATATAACAGACACATTTCTGACCACAACCAGCTTTGACTCTCCCTCTAGACTCTAAGCTCCTTGTAGACAGGGAGCATGTTTACCACCTCTGTTGTATGGTATTCTCCTAAATCCTTAGTACGGTGCTCTGCACATAGTAAGCATTTGATAAAACCCATTGACTGATTGGATCATGCTTATCAACTCTAAAGAAGTAGCATAGCCTAGTGGAAAGAGTGTGGGCGTGGGCATCAAGAACCTGGGTTTTAATCCCAGCTCTGCCACTTGACTGCTGTGTGACCTTGGGCAAGTCACTTTTCTTCCCTGGGCCTCAGTTCCCTCATCAGCAAAATGGGGATTCAATGCCTTTTTTTAAAAAAAATGGCATTTGTTAAGCACTTATTATGTCCCAGGCACTCTATCAAGTGCCGGCGTAGATACAAGTTAATCAGGTTGGACACAGTCCATGTCCCTCATGGGACTCACAAGTATTGTCCCATTACAGATAAGGTAACTGAGGCACAGAGAGTTTATCTCCCTCCTAGTTAGACTGTGAGCCTCATGTGGGACCCAATTATTTTGTATCTACCTCAGCACTTAGTACAGTGCTTGACAAATAGCACTTATTTTTATTTATTCTCTTTCAAGCACCTAGTTTAGTGCCTGACACACAGTAAGCATCCAAATAATAGTAATAATAATAATAATAATAATGGTATTTAAGTGCTTACTATGTGCCAAGCACTGTTCTAAGCCAGAAACAAGGTGATCAGGTTGTCCCGTGTGGGGCTCACAGTCTTAATCCCCATTTTACAGATGAAGTAACTGAGGCACAGAGAAGTTAAGTGACCCAGTTAAAGTGAAGTTGTGACACAGTTAAGTGACACACAAAATCACACAGCTGACAAGTGGCGGAGCCGGGATTAGAACCCACAACCTCTGACTCCCAAGCCCATGCTCTTTCCATTAAGCCACACCACTTCTCACAACACCATTGATTTATTGATTCCCAGTTTTGGTGCTGGGCAGGTTCTACTAGGGAGCTTAGACTGTTGCGGGCAGGGAATGCGTTTGTCATATTGTACTCTCCCAAGAGCTGAGTACAGTGCTCTGCAGACAGTAAGTGCTCAATAAATGTGATTTGATCGATCGATAGATAGTTCCATTGACTGGCGTTTGGCCAGTTGTTTTCTTGTTCCACATATGGTAGAATCCCCATAACCAGAGCTCCTCAGCATATGTTTTCTCCCCTAAGCATTTGGCCAAGCCCCCTCATTCTGGAATTTAGAGAATTTGCCTGATCGGGGGTTTCTGCACACTTCAACTACTCGTTGCATTTGGTGTTTAGAAGGACTACCTCATTGACCATATGGAGTGCCGGCAATTATTTCTTCATTAGCTGTGACTTGGATGCAAAAATGTTTCCTTGGAACATAAATGGAAATTGTGATTCTCTTGTTTTTCTCCTGGACCAAGATGCTAGCAGTGTATCAGATTAAAAGTAAGGGTGCCCCCACTCCCATTAGTATTCTTCAGTATTCTGCATTGAAAAACAATTCATCATATTATTTTTCTTTCATTCATTCATTCATATTGAGCGCTTACTGTGTGCAGAGCACTGTACTAAGCGCTTGGAAGATACAATTTGGCAAGAGATAGAGACAATCCCTACCCAAAATCAGTTCCCATACCCTTTTCCTTTCAAAATCCCGTGCAGAGAGAAGACAAGCCAATCCATGCTTTTCCAATTTATTTATCCTTCTGCTAGCTGAATTCATTATTTATACAGATAAACAGTTTGTACTTTTTTCTTCCCTTAAAAATGAGAAGTTTCTTTCTTTTGGGGAAAGTAATTACGAAAAAAAAAAAACACCCAAAGATCTCAGGCTCAGTTTGAACACTGCTTTAGTGAATGGCAAGGTTTTTAAAAATGCCATCAACAACCAAAAGCAACCAAATTACCTGTTGTAATTCCTCTTTGCCTTTAGCAGTGACTCCTCTGTAGATTCTAAGTTCCTTGAGGGCGGGATTCATGTGATACTCATTCAAGCACATAATAGGCACTTAGTACTTGGAACGATTCTCCCATTCACTTCTACTCGGGAATCCTCACCCTCATCTATTTTCAGTAAGGCTCACCAATAATCTTTGTCATTACCACTATCTCCAAAGACCTGCCTGGCCCTTTTCATTCTAGAGGATCCCAGAGCACTTTATCGGTATTATCTCACCCACTGCTAAAAAGCAGCATGGCTCAGTGGAAAGAGCACTGGCTTTGGAGTTAGAGGTCATGGGTTCAAATCCCGGCTCTGCCAATTATCAGCTGTGTGGCTTTGGGCAAGTCACTTAACTTCTCTGGGCCTCAGTTTCCTCATCTGTAAAAAGGGGATTAAGACTGTGAGCCCGCTGTGGGACAAGCTGATCACGTTGTAACCTCTCCAGTGCTTAGAACAGTGCTTTGCACATAGTAAGCGCTTAATAAATGCCATCATTAATCTATTAATTTAGCTATTAGGATGAATCTTCAAGGTCCCTAATGAAGTAGCACGCTTTGGACAGGACATAAAGATTCGCAGCATTAATCATTTCTGGTCCTGTCAGTAATTGTAAGGCTCTGAACAAATTCTTAGCGGATAAGTTATTCTTCATCTCCAGTTTCCCACTCTGTAGTTTCTGTAAATTCGAGGGGAGCCCTTACAAAACAGTTTTAGAACACTCCTGCAGCATGTCCGCACTGCCCTATTCATTTCCAGCGGTGGAGGGAAGGGAGAGAGAATACATCACGTACAAAAGCATCTTGGGCCGCAGGTCCCTGTGAAAAGGGCCTGCCTGGCTGCCTGGTTTGGCTCTTGCTAAGCCATTCATTTCCCGGCTTCTGGATCTTTATGTCAAACTCAAAGCCAGGCTTTCATTGTGGGTTTTTTTTTTAAGTATTTGATTTTGCCTCCCACTTATGTCAGCACAGGGAACATTTCCCAAACCTCTTTCCTGCCTCCTTTCCCTGCCCCACAAAGTCCAACCTCCATTTTATTTTATTTTTTCAAGAAAAGGAAGAAAAAGATCAGAAGGGAGATGCTGGCTGATGTAAGCCTTAAATCACATAAAGTCCAAGTGAGGGGCCCCTGCTGGGATTTTTGAGTCCAATCTCCAGCCCCAGTGTTGATGGTTCACTTGGTATCCAAGGGGGAATGTCCTTGATTTATGGCGACCTCATCTTTCCTATCTGGAAAACGGGCAGAATGCTTATAAAGAGTCTGCAGGACCACAGGCAAGAGGTGGAAGGAATTTGGGTGGCAAATAAAAATGCCTCCTTTAAAAGAACACCTAAATGTTGCACTGCAGGCAAATTGCTGCCCTCCCAGGCGAAATTCCTTCTACTACTTCATATTTAACCTGACATCTCTTGTAGAATCCAGGAGTCATTCCACACCAGACCATTTTGAGGTTTCCAGAGTTAGAACTGACGGTCTGATAAGGTAGAATAAAGGTGCCTCCTGTTTTTTAAGAGTTGATGGGTTCCACAGGGACCATCCACATGAACAAGGGATGAATATTCAAACAGTTGATTGCTTGGGAGGGAGACAATGAAGATGGAGAGAGAAGGAAGGGATTGCTGTTACATTCTCAGACATGCATTCTCTGCTCAGATGCAGTTCAGAAAATTTTACGAAGGATTCAAGGTTTAAATCAGTCTCTAAATCCCTCCCTTTCTTCCTGTAGTATTTTTCACAGATGCACACTTCCTTCTTCTTTCTTCTAGCCACCACCCTGGTTCAAGTCCTCCTCATTTCCTGGCTGGATTTCATTGCCCAGAAAAAATGGCGTCACCGTAGCACATGCACTGGCCAGGTGTGGATGGAGTCGCCATCCCGGCCCTGGGAGAGGCCATTAGACCCGATGAGGGATGGATGGTTCCTGGGTAAGGTGTAGTGGGCCTCGGAACCACTTGTCTGCCATGTGATCTTTAGGCAAGTCAATTTACTTCCCTGTGTCTTAGTTACCTCATCTGTAAAATGGAGATTGAGACTGTGAGCCCCACTTGGGACAGGGACTGTATCCAACCCAATTCGCTTGTATCCAGCCCAGTGCTCAGTACAGTAACAAATACCATAATTATTATTATTATATGGAATCAGGTTCTTTTTGCTTCAGAGAGGTGGAAATTGGAGTGGTAACTGATGGTGGGGGCAGTTTCACAGCCAGACAGTTGCTGAGATCAGAGCTTCCAAACTTGCTCAGAGATAGAAGTGACTGTGATTCTGCTCTGGCCTCTGAAATGATCAAGTCTGTCTGAATATTCCCTGCTTTGTTGCTGTTTCTGGCTGTCCGATCTGTCGGGGGTGGGGTGGACAACTGTGTATTTTTCGTTGTCGTGGCTGTTTCTCTTATTTTTAATAATAATAAAATTATGTTAATTATAACCATAACTGTGGAATTGGTTAGGTGCTTAGTATGTGCAAAACCCTGTACTAAGTGCTGGGATAGGTACAAGATAATCTTGTCAAACAAAGGCCCTGCCCACATGAGACTCACAGTCTTAAGTAGAAGGGAAATCAGGTATTTAATTCCAATTTTGAAGATGAGGAAACTGAGGCAGAGATAAATTAAGTCCCTTGTCCAAGGTCACAGGGCAGGCAAGTTTTGGAGCTGGAATTAGAACTCAGGTCCTTTATTTTTCTTCTTTTTTTGCAGTTTTGTTTTTCCCTCGGTTTTCACAAGAAAGTGGTACCAGGCTAAGCTACCCTTACTAAACCACCCTGAGTTTTGTACTCAATGATGGCTTACCAAGTGGGTTAGAGCATAACCGTCTGGGAGTCAGAAGGACCTGAGTTCTAATCCCAGCTCCTCCATATGTCTGCTGTGTGACCTTGGGCAAGTCACTTAACTTCTTTGCATCTCAGTTACCTCATCTGTCAAATGGGGATTAACAGTGTGAGCCCCATGTGGGACAGGGACTATTTCCCACCTGATTAACTTGTATCTACTCTAGTGCTTAGAACATTGCTTGGCACATAGTAAGTAAGCATTTTACAAGTACCATTATTATTATTATTATTATTATTATTATTATTATTATCATCATTATTATTCTGTTCCATGAGAACGGGGGAAATGTGGGTATCTATGAAGGCAGAAGGAAAGAACCACTAGACAATGAGCAGCTGAAGATGGTGTTCAGGGAGAGAAGAGGAGTAGGGGAAACTGTTTTTATAAAGTGTGAAAGGATGGGTTTTGTGAAGCATGTGAAAGACTAGTCTTGGCAGAAGAAGGTCAGGAACATGAAAAAGTAGATGTGGGAGCAAGCAGGAGCTGAGGAGGTGTGAGGGAGATTTGGAGGAGTTGGCACTTAATGGTTCAGTTTTGTCATCTGGCCTGAGAGAAGGAAGAGGTAGGGACAATGGAAGTTTAAAGAGAGATTATGTCTGGATTAATAATTAAGGCAGTGGGCATGTCTGTCTCCCACTCTCTAACAGTGCGGTAGGGTGGGAGGGGAGTCCCTCAAAGTTCAATTCCGAGTCCCCTTCTATTCTCAATCTACACTCACTCCCTTGGGCGCCTCATTCATTCTTATGGCTTCATTCATTCATTCAATCTTATTTATTGAGCGCTTACTGTGTGCAGAGCACTGTACTAAGCGCTTGGGAAGTACAAGTTGGCAACATATAGAGACAGTTCCTACCCAACAGCAGGCTCACAGTCTAGAAGAGGGAGACAGACAACAAAAGAAAACATATTAACAAAATAAAATAGATAGTATAGTAAATATGTACAAGTAAAATAAATAGAGTAATAAATCTGTACAAACATATATACAGGTGCTGTGGGGAGGGGAAGGAGGTGTGGGGGGGGAATGGGTAGGGGAAGGGGGTGGCTCAGTCTGGGAAGGCCTCGTGGAGGAGGTGAGCTCTTAGTAGGTCTTTGAAGGGAGGAAGAGAATAATAATGATGGCATTTATTAAGCGCTTACTGTGTGCAAAGCACTGTTCTAAGCACTGGTGAAGTTACAAGGTGATCAGCTTGTCCCACAGGGGGCTCACAGTCTTCATCCCCATTTTACAGATGAGGTAACTGAGGCCCAGAGAAGTTAAGTGACTTGCCCAAAGTCACACAGCTGACAATTGACAGAGCTGGGATTTGAAGCCCTCACCTCTGACTCCAAAGACCGTTCTCTTTCCACTGAGCCACCCTGCTTCAGCTACCACTGCTATGTGGAGGACTCTCAAATCTACCTCACTGGCCCTAACCTCTCTCCTCTGAAGTCACACACTTCCACTTGTCCTCAGGACATGTCCAAAACAAAATTTATCATCTTCCTTCCCCAATCCTTCCCTCTGTGTAACTTTCCTATCACCACTGACAATACCACTGTCCTCCCCTTCTCCCAAGCTTGAAACTTTGGTATTATTCTGATTCTTCTCTTTCAACCTCCACATTCAGGTTGTCACCAAATCTTGTCGGTTCTTCCTTCCCAACTCCAGAGGCTGTCCCTTTCTGCCCCTTTTAGACTGTGAGCCCACTGTTGGGTAGGGACTGTCTCTATGTGTTGCCAATTTGTACTTCCCAAGCGCTTAGTACAGTGCTCTGCACACAGTAAGTGCTCAATAAATACGATTGATGATGACTGATTGATTGATTCTGTCGTAACCTTTTTCCTCCCTCTCCGAGATGGCCGGTCATATTCATTCATTCAATCCTATTTGTTGAGCGCTTACTGTGTGCAGAGCACTGTACTGAGCACTTGGGAAGTCCAGGTTGGCAACATATAGAGACGGTCCCTACCCAACAACGGGCTCACAGTCTAGAACAGACCTGCATTCTTCCCATCTTCAAATCCCTTCCCAAGTCACATCTTTTTCAGGAGACCACCCTGAATCTTTACCCTCTAAGCACTTAGATGTATCTCTACTCTTCCCCACATCCTCTGGCAGCACACACACCCACCCACCACATTGTTGAGATCTGTGCCACAGTTATAATTATTATTACTCAGTGGGACCTTGTGGTATCTGGGGTCAGTGAAGTGACCCCCCCCCACCTTACCTCCTTCCCCTCCCCACAGCACCTGTATATATGTATATATGTTTGTACAAATTTATTACTCTATTTATTTTACTTTGTACATATTTATTCTATTTTGTTAATATGTTTTGTTTTGTTGTCTGTCTCCCCCTTCTAGACTGTGAGCCCACTGTTGGGTAGGGACCGTTTCTATATTTTGCCAACTTGTACTTCCCAAGTGCTTAGTACAGTGCTCTGCACACAGTAAACGCTCAATAAATACGATCGCCATTCTGGATCAGGGAATTTTTTTTTTTGATCCGTGGCCCTCATCTATAATATGCTTTTGGTTTGTGACTCTTCAGTTCAAGAGACTTGGCCACCCTGGTACTGTTGTATTCTGTGAAGTTGTCAGATCTGCTTACCTGCAATTTGAGTCCTTCCTGTATAACTGATTTAAGATTTTGCATCATTGAGGAAATGATATTTTATGTTCTTTCAGTGATTTTGAATTATAATTATGAAAAAAAAATTCAGAATTCTTGGAACCAAGGTCAGTCTAGATATATATATATATATATAGATAGATAGATAGATAGATAGATATACCAAAAATAGAAACATTCTATTTGTTTCTGTTCTATTAATAGGTAATAGAATGTTTCTACTATTAGAAAAATATGCCTCATTAATCACATCATTTGTAAACGAAAAAAGACATACATGAAGTTCTCATAGACTGTATTTACCCATTTGTAAACTTCAGATCACTCTTCTCCCCTTCAAAGCCTTATTCAATTCCCATCTTCAGGAGGCTTTCCCAAACTGAGCCTTCATTTCCCCTACTCCCTCTCCCTCCTGCATCGCCTTTGAACTTGGATTTGAACTTTTTATTCACCGCACCCTCAGCCCCAAGAACTTAGGTATGAATCCATAATTTATTTTAAAACTGTCTCCCCCGGCAGACTGAAAGCTCCTTGTGGGCAGGGAACGTGTCTACCAGCTCTGTTGTGTTCTACTTGCCCAAGCACTTAATACAATACTCTACTATGCAGTAAGGGCTTAATACAAACCATTGATTGACTGATTCTTTCTATTTCATGCTAACCCAAGCATTTGTTATATCCCAACTTGATTACTGCATCAGCCACTCACTCCCTGCTTCCAGGCTCTCCCCACTCCAGTCCAGGCTTCACTCCGCTGCCTGGATCATTTTTCTAAAATGTTGTTTTGGGCACATCACCCCACTTCTCAGAAAACTCTGTCTACCGATTCTTCTCCTCATCAGGCAGAAACTCCTGACTTTTGGCTTTAAGGAACTGAATCAGCTTTCTCCCTCTACTCGGCCTTAATCCTGTCCCACTACATCCCTGTCTTGTCGTATGCCGTCGAGTCATCTCCAACCCATAGCGGCTCCATGGACACATCTCTCCTAGAACGCCCCACTTCCACCTGCCACCCCTCTGGTAGTGGATCCATAGAGTTTTCTTGGTCAAAATCTGGAATTGGCCTACCATTGCCTCCTTCCGCGCAGTAAAATTGAGTCTCCATCCTTGACTGTAAGCGCTGGAAAGGTTACAAGGTGATCAGGTGGCCCCACGGGGGTCTCGCAGACTTCATCCCCATTTGACAGATGAGGGAACTGAGGCACAGAGAAGTGAAATGACTTGCCCAAAGTCACACAGCTGACAAGTGCCGACTTCTACTTCCCAAGCGCTTAGTACAGTGCTCTGCACTCAATAAGCGCTCAATAAATACGATTGAATGAATGAATGAAGTGGCGGAGCCGGGATTTGAACCCATGACCTCTGACAACGAAGCCCGGGCTCTTTCCACTGAGCCATGCTGCTTCTAAGCGCTGGGGTAGATACAAGGTGATCAGGTTGTCCCACGTGGGGCTCACAGACTTAGTCTCCATTTTACAGATGAGGGAACTGAGGCACAGAGAAGTTAAGCAATTTGCCCAAAGTCACACAGTTGACAAGGGGCGCAATCGGGATCAGAACCCACGACTTCCGACTCTCAAACACAGGGGAGTCTGGACTTGGAGCAGTTTGCCTTTCACTTACTAGCCACCGCCCAAGCTAGGAATGGAACGTGTACGCCTCTGCTTGACTCTCCCTCCTCTAGCCAAGACTGGTAGACTACTGGAAACTCTCCAGGTGCCATTCTGAGAGAGGCACTACATCCCAGCTCATACATTTTGTGTCTCTCGTGCCGTCTCACTCACTGTACTTTGTCCTCATCTCCAGCCTCTTTCTCACCCACCTCCCTCCCACCCAGCAGACCAGTGTTCTCCTCAACTTCAAGGCCCTTCTGAAATCACATCTCCTCCAAGACACCTCACCTGATTAATCTCTCTTCTTTCCGATTTCTTTCCCTCGAAGCTCGTTGTGGCCAGGGAACATGTCCACTAATTTTGTTGTATAGTACTCTCTCAAGTGCTTAGTACAGTGCTCTGCACATAGTAAGCGCTCAATAAATAGCATTGATTGATTAATGCCACTTCAGCAATTCCAGGTCACCCAAACACCCCCCCATCTCCAACTCCCCATAACACGTTGTTTCTCCCTATTTGAACTTGAGAAACAGCATGGTGTAGTGGGTAGAGCATGGCCCTGTGAGTCAGAAGGTCATGGGTTCTAATGCCGGCTCTGCCACCTGTCTGTTGAGTGACCTTGGGCAAGTCACTTCACATCTCTGGGCCTCAGTTTCCTCATCTGTAAAATGAGGATTGAGACTGTGAGTCCCACATGGGACAGGGAATGTGTCCAACCTGATTTGTTTGTATCCACTCCAGTGCATAGTACAGTGCCTGGCACATAGTAAGTGCTTAACAAATACCATCATTATTGTTATTTTACTGATTGTCTTCCTTGCTAGATTGTGATTTCCTTGAGAGCAGGGATCATGTCCACTATTCCTACTGAGCTAGATTGTGATTTCCTTGAGAGCAGGGATCATGTCCACTATTCCTACTATCCTTTCCCAAGCACCTAGTAGAGTGCTCTGCACAGAGTAAGTGTTTCATAAATACTGTCGATTAATTGATTCTTTAGTTGCCTGGCCTTGTGAAGGTGGTAGTTCCTGTAAAAGACTACAAAGCGTTGGGGAAACAAACGAAAATGAATGAGCCATACTACAGATCATAACTCTCTCATTTCAAAGCCCCTCTGAAATCAAACCTCCTCCAGGAGGCTTTTCCTGAAGAATAGATGGATCCAACACTGTGGTACATGTGGTTACGTGCTGGTACCAATTTGCTGCTGCGGGCACGTTCCACTGGGATTCTTTAGTGACACCTTGCTGAACGCAGCTGCAGAATCTATGTGCAGAGGCAGTTCAGCCCCTCCCCAGTGTCACTTGTTGGCAAATATGAACAGTTTTATTGTGCATGGTTTATTTAAGTGACTTTTAATTGGAGGGGAAAAAAGGAGACATGGACTTTTTGGATTCTTTTTTTGATCTGGCAGTCTAGATAATCACCATGCGTGTATAACAAATTAATAATACCAAAGTACCTTGAGGGGAAAGGCACTCATAATGATTAATGGGTTCCCACCCACACTTCTTTTGAACTAGCAGAAGGTATTGGCCATCCTGACTGAGGGTAATCTTTTCTTAGGAATGGATATGGGCAGGATACGGTCTTTCTCTTCAGTCCGTTCTGGTGGATTTCAAAAGGAAAAAGAAATATGGTCTTAGGCAATGTTTCTATTGTGTTTGTTTCTTCAACTCCTGTTCCCCAGGGATTTCTCCAGACACACAGATGGGGAGAGTGTCTCCCTGATGTCTGTTTGCTACGTGTTTTGGCCAGATGGGCACCAAATGAGCCTTCGGGGGGTAGAAGAGAGGAGCGAGGAGGAGAGGAGAAAGCGCCTGCTCAAGTCTCCCTATCCCAAAACAGTCTTTATGGGATTGTTTCTCTGTGAAGGCAGATATCACCACTCTCATCCTCAAGTAACATTAAACCACCTTTGGGTGACTGGAATGCAGCACATGTAGCACAGAGTGCCGCGGCCTGGGATTGAGAGCTGGGACTCCTGGTTTCTGACCTGGCTGCCACGCAGCGGTTCCTGACTTTCAGGTAGGAGGAATGGAAGGGATTCCGCAAGAGCAAATGGTTAGTCAACAGAGGAGACAAGCAGGACTGCCAGCAGTTGGCCATGGGCCATCTCTAATTTGATTTTTAGACCATCTATTAGAACTTTGTCACACCCACTGTTCCCCGTGGTGGGGCAGAAGTAGGCTAATCGCTGCCTAATAATCATAATAATGATGATGATGGTATTGGTTAAGCACTTACTATGTGCCAAGCACTGTTCTAAACACTGGGGTGGATACAAGGTAATCAGGTTGTCCCGTGTGGGGCTCACAGTCTCAATCCCCATTTGACAGATGAGGTATCTGAGGTACAGAGAAGTTAAGTGACTTACCCAAGGTCACACAGCAGACATGTGGCAGAGCTGGGATTAGAACCCACAACCTCTGATTCCCAAGCCCGGGCTCTTTCCACTAAGCCATGCTGCTTCTCCAATAATAACAGTGGTATTTGTCAAGCGGCGGGGTAGATACAACATAGTCAGGTCCCACATGGGGCTCCCAGTCTAAGTAGGAAGGAAAACAGGTATTGAATCCCCATTTTACAGATAAGGGAACTGAGGCACAAAGACGTTAAGTGACTTGCCCAAGGTCACACAGCAGGTATGTGGCAGAGAAGGGATTAGAACCCAGGTCTTCTGACTCCTAGGCCTGGGCTCTTTCAGGTACTTAGTACGGTGCTCTGCACACAGTAAGCGTTCAATAAATACCACTGATTGATTGATTGAATACTTGCCGAGGCTATGCCATCGATGGGGAAGGTTTATGACCAAAGCACCATGTGGGGGTACTTTGTGTCAGGAACAGACCCACTGAGAATCCTGAAAATAACCGGCTCACTCTCTCACTCTTCACTCTCGGCTTCAAGGCTGTCCATCCCCTCGCCTCCTCCTACCTCACCTCCCTTCTCTCCTTCTCCAGCCCAGCCTGCACCCTCGCTCCTTTGCCGCCACTAACCTCCTCACTGGGGCTCGTTCTCGCCTGTCCCGCCATCGATCCCCGGCCCACGTCCTCCCCCTGGCCTGGAATGCCCTCCCTCCACACATCTGCCAAGCTAGCTGTCTTCCTCCCTTCAAAGCCCTACTGAGAGCTCACCTCCTCCAGGAGGCCTTCCCAGACTGAGCCCCCTTTTTCCTCTCCTCCTCCCCCCCCCCCCCCCCACCTCCTTCCCCTCTCCACAGCACTTGTATATATCTGGACAGATTTATTACTCTATTTATTTTACTTGTACATATTTACCATTCTATTTACTTTGTTAATGATAATAGTAATAATAATAATAATGGTGGTATTTGTTAAGTGCTTACTATGTGCAAAGCACTGTTCTAAGCGCTGGGGGGATACAAGGTGATCAGGTTGTCCCACTTGGGGCTCACAGTCTTAATCCCCATTTTACAGATGAGGTAACTGAGGCACAGAGAAGTTAAGTGGCTTGCCCAAGGTCACACAGCCGACAAGTGGCAGAGCCGGGATTCGAACCCATGACCTCTGACTCCCAAGCCCGCGCTCTTTCCACTGAGCCTAGCTTTAATTCTATTTGTTCTAACGATTTTGACACCTATCTATATGTTTTGTTTTGTTGTCCGTCTCCCCCTTCTAGACTGTGAGCCCGTTGTTGGGTAGGGGCCGTCTCTATATGTTGCCAACTTGTACTTTCGAGTACAAGTACTCGAGTACTTGTACTAGTACAGTGCTCTGCACACAGTAAGCGCTCAATAAATACGATTGAATGAATGAATGAACCGGCTAACGTGGGTGACAAGGTAGCTACTGTATCAACCGCCTGCAGGCCTTTGATGTTATGGTACATCTTCGACACAACGCTACGATCACTTTGACTCTAAATGGTTTTTTATATAAAGTGTCTCAATCTGCTGCCCCCCTGCCTGCCTACTTTCTTGTTTCACTCACTGCCCAGAGGGAACCGGACCGGCTGCAATTTATTCATTCATTCAATTGTATTTATTGAGCACTTACTGTGTGCAGAGTACTGTACTAAGCGCTCGGAAAGGACAATTTGGCAACATATAGAGACGCTCCCTACCCAATAACGGGCTGGGATGAGACAGTGAGTGGGGCTGTGCAAACCACTGTCATTGTAATCAATTTCTCCGTGCGGATTCTTGCTCCCAAAGTCTTTGAGACCGTACCAAAATTTCCCATTCATTTATGACAAAAGACTCCAATAAGTCCTCGGCAAAACTTTTTTTTATGGTATTAAGTGGTTACTATGTATCAGGCACAGTACTAAGCACTGGGATGGATACAGAGGGGTCGAGCGTGGCTCACTGGAAAGAGCACGGGCTTTGGAGTCAGAGGTCATGGGTTCGAGTCCTGGCTCCGCCACATGTCTGCTGTGTGACCTTGGGTAAGTCACTTAACTTCTCGGAGCCTCAGTTACCTCATCTGTAAAATGGGGATGATGACTGTAAGCCCCACGTGGGACAACCTGATCACCTTGTATCCCCCACCCCAGCGCTTAGAACAGTGCTTTGCACATAGTAAGCGCTTAACAAATGCCATCATTATTATTATTATACACGGTAATCAGGTTGGACCCAGTCCATGTCCAACGTGGCGCATACTGTCTTAATACCCATTCTGCAGATGAGGGAACTGAGGCACAGAGAAATGAAATGACTTGCCTAAGGCCACATAACAGACAATTGGTGGAACCAGGATCAGAACCCAGATCCTTTTGACTCCTAAGCCCGACTTCTATCCACTGTTTCTCTACTGTTGTAGAGCAGTGAGAATCTAGCCAACGGCTTATGGAAAGAAAGGGGTCTGAGTTGGGCTTGTGAAGAACAGTCCTCTTACAAAGCAGCATGGCCTAGTGGCGAGAGAACGGGCTTGGGAGCCAGAGGGTGTGGGTTCTAATCCCAGCTCCGCCACTTGTCTCCTGGGTGACCTTGGGCAAGTCACTTCACTTCTCTGTGCCTCAGTTACCTCATCTGTAAAATGGGGATTGAGACGGTGAGCCCCACGTGGGACAACCTGATTACCTTGTATCTACCCCTTGTTTCTGTTATTATTAAAGGATCAAGTCGTTATTGAACTGGTGACTGGGAAGTATCCAGAATAGGAAAATGTGTCTGTCCAGTCAGAGAAACACCTCTCTCGAGGTCAGGCTCTGCCCCCAAAACCACAGTGCCTGCAGGGCACTGAGATGTAGCATTAAGGCAGCAGTTTTATACCTCCGGCCCACATCCTCCCTCTGACCTGGAATGCCCTCCCTCCACACATCCGCCAAACTAGCTCTTTTTCTCCCTTCAAAGCCCTACTGAGAGCTCACCTCCTCCAGGAGGCCTTCCCAGACTGAGCCCCATTTTTCCTCTCCCCCTCCCCACCCCCCCGCTCTACCTCCTTCCCTTCCCCACAGCACTTGTATATATTGGTACAGACTCTATATTACTTGTACATATTTACTATTCTATTTATTTTGTTAATGAATTTGACACCCATCTACATGTTTTATTTTGTTGTCTGACTCCCCCTTCTAGACTGTGAGCCCATTGTTGGGTAGTGACCGTCTCTATATGTTGCCAATTTGTACTTCCCAAGCGCTTAGTCCAGTGCTCTGCACACAGTAAGTGTTCAATAAATACGATTGAATGAATGAATGAATACTTCAGGTCACCGTATTGGACTTGAAATTAAATTACACGTGTCTCAGCCAAGGGCTCGTTTACCAAAAGCACCTCGGCCACCACCACACTCTGGAGGCATTCACATGTTAATTAGCAACTGTGCTTTCTTGGAATAATAACTGTGGTATTTGCTAAGCTCTCACTATGTGCCAGGCGCTGTACTAAGCCCTGGGAGGGACACAAGTAAGTCGGGTTGGACACAGTCTCAATCCCCATTTTACAGATGAGGGAACTGAGACAAAGAGAAGTGAAGTGACTTACCCAAGGTCCCGCAGCAGACAAGTGGCAGAACCGGGATTAGAACCCAGGTCCTTCCGACTCCCAGGCCCGTGCTCGATATATCCACTATTCACTTTCTAGACTGTGAGCCCGCTGTTGGGTAGGGAGCGTCTCTATATGTTGCCAACTTGTACTTCCCAAGCGCTTAGTACAGTGCTCTGCACACGGTAAGCGCTCAATAAATACGATTGATTGATTCAGTCTGCTCCTCCACACTATAAACCCTGTGGTAGTCTCTTAGAGGTATGTGTATGCCGAGATGATTCAACCAACTATTTGGTAATAATAATCATGGTATTTGTTAAGCGCTTACTATGTGCCAAGCACTGTTCTAAGCGCTGGGATAGATACAAGGTAATCAGGTTGTCCCACATAGGGTTCACAGTCTTCATCTCCATTTTCCTGATGAGGGAACTGAGGCACAGAGAAGTTAGGTGACTTGCCCAAAGTCACGCAGCTGACAAGGTTCAAATCCCGGCTCCACCACTTGTCAGCTGTGTGACTTTGGGCAAGTCACTTCACTTCTCTGGGCCTCAGTTCCCTCATCTGTAAAATGGGGATGAAGACTGTGAGCCCACGTGGGACAACCTGATCACCTTGTAAATTCCCCAGCGCTTAGAACAGTGCTTTGCACATAGCGCTTAATAAATGCCATTATAAAAGTGGTGGAGCTGGAATTAGAACCCGTGACCTCCGACTCCGACAAGTTGCCAACTTGTACTTCCCAAGCGCTTAGTCCAGTGCTCTGCGCACAGGAAGCGCTCAATAAATATGATTGAATGACTCCCAAGCCCAGGCTCTTTCCACTGAGCCACGCTAGGGTTACTCCAGGCTCAATTATGGGACAATTTCTGGATACATTTCTGTTGCTCACGACTACCTTCCTCCACCTTCCCCAAAAGCAAAACAGTTGCTCTTCCTCTCGCTCCCTCCTTTTTTTTGGTTTAATTTTGTTTTTTTCATTAGGGCTTCCCCGGTAAATGCATAAGCCGAACGAACTTTTCCTGTGAGCGCCCTCCAGTCGTACCCTTACAGATGGTGGAGGCGGGCAGGGGGTGAGTAAAATGGAGAGAAGGAGGGAGGAAGCGAGCAGAGTGCCTACAGGACGAACCAAAGGTGCACCGGCGTCTCCTATATAATAATTACGGTATTTGCTCATTCATTCATTCCATCGTATTTATTGTGTGCTTACTATGATGATGATGGCATTTGTTAAGCGCTTACTATGTGCAAAGCACTGTTCTAAGCACTGGGGGATACAAGGCGATCAGGTTGTCCCATGTGGGGCTCACAATCTTAATCCCCATTTTCCAGATGAGGTAACTGAGGCACAGAGAAGTTCAGTGACTTGCCCAAAGTCCCACAGCTGACAACTGGCGGAGCCGGGATTTGAACCCATGACCTCTGACTTCAAAGCTCGGGCTCTTTCCACTGAGCCACGCTGCTTCTCTATATGCAGAGCACTGTACTAAGCGCTTGGAAAGTACAGTTCAGCAACAGAGACAATCCCTACCCACACCAGGCTTACGCACTTACTAGGTTCCAGGCACTGTACTGAACGCTGGGATGGATACAAGCATCGTGGCTTAGTGGAAAGAACCCAGGTTTGGGAGTCAGAGGCCATGGGTTCTAATTCCGCCTCCGTCCCTTGTCAGCTGTGGGACCCTGGGCAAGCCACTTCGCTTCTTTGGACCTCAGTGACCTCATCTGTAAAATGGGGATAAAGATTGTGAGCTCCATGTGGGACGACCTGATTACCTCGCATCTACCCTAGCATTTAGAACAGTGCTTGGCACATGGTAAGCGCTTAACAAATACTATCATTGGTATTATTATTACCTCGTATCTACCCCAGTGTTTAGAACAGTGCTTGGCCCAGTCATTCATTCAATTGTATTTATTGAGCACTTGTGTGTGCAGAGCACTGGCACATAGTAAGCACTTAACAAATACCATCATTGTTGTTGTTATTCCCTCATATCTACCCCAGTGTTTAGAACAGTGCTTGGCCCATAGTAAGCGCTCAACAAATACCATTGTTGGAATTAATAATAATAATGGCATTTATTATGCACTTACGGGTTCTAATCCCACCTCCGCCACCTGTCCGCTGTGTGACTTTGGGTAAGTCACTTAACTTCTCTGTGCCTCAATTCCCTCATCTGTAAAACGGGGATGAAGACTGTGAGCCACCCGTGGGACAACCCTGATAACCTTGTATCTATCCCAGCGCTTAGAACAGTGCTTAGCACATAGCACTTAACAAATACCATCATTATTATTATTATTACTGCTATTCTATGAGGAAATCGGGTCGGGCCCAGTATTCAGGGCATTTCATTTGTTGATCCGGTCCCCGGAGAGGTGGAAAGTCTCTCCCGAGGCCCAGCGGGGAATTGCTCAACTTGGGCGGCCCACATTTCATCCCTTCCTTCCTTCCATCCTATTTATTGAGCGTTTACTGTGCATCAATACCACCAAAATAGATAAATTCGTTCATTCATTCATTCAGTCGTATTTATTGAGTGCTTATTCATTCATTCATTCAGTTGTATTTATTGAGTGCTTACTGTGTGCAGAGCACTGTCCTAAGAGCTTGGAAAGTACAATTCAGCCATAAAGAGAGAACATCCTTCCCCAGCAACGGGCTCACAGCCTAGCGGGGGGAGACAGACAACCAAACAAGTCGACAAGGCATCAACAGCACCCAAATAGGAAAATAGAATTATATTTATATACACATCATTAATAAAATTGAGTAATCAATATGTACACATATACACAAGTGCTGTGGGGCAGGGAGGGGGTGGGGGTGATGGGGAGGAGGAGCGGAGGAAAAGGGGGCTCAGTCTGGGAAGGCTTCCTGGAGGAGGTGAGCATTTCCATTCATTCATTCATTCGTATTTATTGAGCGCTTACTGTGTGCAGAGCACTGGACTAAACGCTTGGGAAGTACAATTCGGCAACATATAGAGACGGTCCCTACCCATTCAATCATTCATTCATTCAATTGTATTAAGTGCTTACTGTGTGCAGAGCACTGGACTAAGCGCTTGGGAAAGGAAAATTCAGCAACAGATAGAGATGGTCCCTACCCATTCATTCATTAATTCAATCGTATTTATTGAGCACTTACTGTGGGCAGACCGACCACTGTACTAAGCGCTTGGAAAGTACAATCGGGCAACAAATAGAGACAATCCCTACCCAACAATGGGCTTACAGTCTAGAAGGAAGCAGCGTGGCTCAGTGGAAAGAGCCCGGGCTTGGGAGACAGAGGTCGTGGGTTTGAATACCGGCTCGGCCACTTGTCTGCTGTGTGACTTTGGGCAAGCCACTTCACTTCTCTGGGCCTCAGTTGCCTCATCTGTAAAATGGGCATGAAGACTGTGAGCCCCACGTGGGACAACCTGATCGCCTTGTATCTACCCCAGCGCTTAGAACAGTGCATGGCACATAGTAAGTGCTTAACAAATACCATCATTATTATTATTAGAAGGGGGAGACAGCAAAACAGAACAAATAGACATCCCTCTCCACCACCCCTCCCACTTCGTTAAGCGCTTAGAACAGTGCTTGGCACATAGTAAGTGTATAACAAACACCATTATTGTTATTATTACAGACCGGGCACTGTACTGAGCGTCGGATGCGTCTAGGGGCTGGAAAAGCAAGGAGCGTGGCTTAGAGAAGCAGTGTGGCTCAGTGGCAAGAGCCTGGGCTTGGGAGTCAGAGGTCATGGGTTCTAATCCCGGCTCCACTTGTCAGCTGTGTGACTTTGGGCCAGTCACTTCACTTCTCTGGGCCTCAGTTCCCTCCTCTGTCAAATGGGGATGAAGACTGTGAGCCCCACTGGGGACAACCTGATCACCCTGTAACCTCCCCAGCACTTAGAACAGGGCTTGGCTAATAGTAAGCCCTTAACAAATGCCATCATCATTCATTCAATCGTATTTATTGAGCGCTTACCGTGTGCAGAGCACTGTACTAAGCGTTTGGGAAGTACAAGTCAGCAACAGAGACGGTCCCTACCCAACAACGGGCTCACAGCCTATTTAAAGGCAAAGGGGGGTTATTATTAGTGTTATTATTATTAGTAGTATTAAAGGGAAAGGGGGCTATTATTAAAGGGAAAGGGGGGGTTATTATTATTATTGTTATTATTATTAAAGGGAAAGGGGGGCTATTATTATTATTATTAAAGGGGAGGGGATATTACTATTATTAAAGGGAAAGGGGGTTTATTATTATTATTATTAAAGGGAAAGAGAGGTTATTATTATTGTTATCATTAAAGGGAAAGGGGGTTATTATTACTACTGAAGGGAAAGGGGGGTTATTATTATTATGAAAGGGAAAGGGGGGCTATTATCATTGTTATTATTATTATTACTGGAAAAGGGGGGTTATTATTACTAAAGGGAAAGGGGGTTATTATTATTATTATTCTTACTAAAAGGAAAGGGGGTTATTACTATTATTATTATTAAAGGGAAAGGGGGTTATTATTACTGAAGGGAAAGGGCGTTATTATTATTATTATGAAAGGAAAAGGGGGGGTTATTATTATTGTTATCATTATTAAAGAAAAGGGGGGTTATTATTATTATGAAAGGGATAGGGGAATTATTATTATTACTAAAGGGAAAGGGGGGTTATTAGTATTGTTGTTATTATTATTATTATTAAAGGGAAAGGGGGCTATTATTATTATTAAAGGGAAGGGGGTATTATTATTATTATTATGAAAGGGAAAGGTGGGTTATTATTATTATTATTAAAGGGAAAGGGGGCTATTATTACTAAAGGGAAAGGGGGGGTTACTATTATTATTATTATGAAAGGGAAAGGGGGTTATTATTATTAAAGGAAAAGGGCGGTTATTATTATTATTATTATTATTATGAAAGGGAAAGGGAGGTTATTATTATTATTACTAAAGGGAAAGGGGGGTTATTACTGTTATTATTATTAAAGGAAAAGGAGGTTATTATTATTATTAAAGGGAAAGGGGGTTATTATTATTACTAAAGGGAAAGGGGGGTTATTACTATTGTTATTATTATTATTAAAGGGAAAGGGGGTTATTATTATTAAAGGGAAAGGAGGTTATTACTATTATTAAAGGGAAAGGGGGTTATTATTATTATTACTAAAGGGAAAGGGGGGTTATTACTATTGTTATTATTATTATTAAAGGGAAAGGGGGTTATTATTATTAAAGGGAAAGGAGGTTATTATTATTATTAAAGGGAAAGGGGGGTTACTATTATTATTATTACTAAAGGGAAAGGGGGGATATTACTATTGTTATTATTAAAGGGAAAGGGGGTTATTACTATTGTTATTATTAAAGGGAAAGGGGATTATTTTTAAAGGGAAAGGAGGTTATTATCATTAAAGGGAAAGGGGGTTATTATTATTACTAAAGGGAAAGGGGGGTCATTACTATTATTATTATTAAAGGGAAAGGGAGGTTATTATTCTTATTATCATTATTATTAATCAAGGGAAACGGGGGATTTTGTCGGTCCGAGGTGTCTCCTATTCGTGCGGGCAGGACCCCGCTCCCCTGCCCCCCAGGAGGGTGAGAAGGCAGCCCCCCAAACTGCTCCCCTCCTTTTCCCCCCCCCTTTCTGGTCCCAGAACGGGAGTGGGGGGGTGCGGGTGGAGAGGAAAAAGGCGGCGCGGGGAACCCTGGGACTTGTAGTCCGCCCCGCCATGGGCCGCTGGGGTCCGGGGCCGGGGCGGGGACTACAACTCCCGGCAGGCGGCGCGGCGCGGGCGCAGGCGCCGTCCCCACCTCTAGCGCATCTATTATGTTGGCCGGGCCGCGGATAAAAGAGAAGAGCGAGAGAGCGAGCGAGCGAGCAGGGAGGGGGATTGGGAGGCTAAACGCCGCTGGAGCCGCCGGCCCAAAGTAATCCCTTTCATCTTTCCCTTCCCCTCCCCTTCCCTCCGTCGGGGGCCCGCGGTTGCGTTGGGATATTGCGGCGCCGTCCCTCCCTCCCTCCCTCCCCTTATTGTTATTATTTGGTCGGATTTTATTTTGGCGGGGGGATCGGAGGGGCGGAGCGGAAGGCCGGCGGCTCCTGCGGGGCGTCCAAGACGCTCCCCGGGTCCCCCCACCCCTCCTCCCCCCCCGCAGCCTTTGTGCGTTGCAACAAAAGCCCCGAGGGGACACCCCCTTCGTATCATCACCGTAGTTAGCAAGCGCTTACTACGGTGCCAAGCACTGTGCTAAGCGCCGCGGCCCTCCTCCGCGGAAAATGGTTTTAATTCTGATTCCTTCTCCCCCCCCCCCCCGCCCGCCATCTTTCGAAAGGGGGGGGATTAAAAGGGGGGGCTGGGTGGGAAGGGGGAGACCCCCGCCCCCTGGACGGGCCTGGAGCTCGGGTCTCCCCAGCTTTCCTGCTCCGAGCTCCTTTGCAATCCGGGAACAAGAAAAAAAAACCCTTTTTCCTCCTTCCCGACCCCCAAACCTCGAGACTTTCCCCCCCTTTTCCCTCCCTACTTGGCCTCATTGAAGGTGGGCGAAGGGAAAGGGGGCTGGAGAGCTGGGAGGTGATTTGGGGGCTCCGTTCATTCATTGAATCGTATTTATTGAGCGCTTACTGTGTGCAGAACACTGTACTAAGCGCTTGGGAAGTACAAGTTGGCAACATGTAGAGACGGTCCCTCCCCAACATTGGGCTCGGTTTTTAGGCCTCCCCCAGCGGGGCGTGTGTTTGGGTGGCAAGAATAATAATGGGATTTGTTAAGCACTTACTATGTGCCAAGAGCTGGGGGGGTATCCAGGGTGATCAGGTTGTCCCACGGGGGGCTCACAGTCTTCACCCCCATTTTCCAGATGAGGGAACTGAGGATCAGAGAAGTTAAGTGACTTGCCCCAGGTCACACAGCTGACAAGTGTGTCAGCTTGACTGCGAGCCCGTTGTTGGGTCGGGACCGTCTCTATATGTTGCCGACTTGTACTTCAAGCGCTTAGTACAGTGCTCTGCCCACAGTAAGCGCTCAATAATTACGCTTGAACGCATGAAAGTGGCAGAGCTGAGATTAGAACCCACGACCTCTGACTCCCAAGCCTGGGCTCTTTCCATTGAGCCACGCTGCGTGTGTTTAGGAGGTGGGAAGGGGTAGGAATAGTAGTAATAATGTTACTTGTTAAGCGCTCACTAAGTACAAAGCACTGTTCTAAGTGCTGGGGGGATATAAGGTGATCAGGTTGTCCCACGTGGGGCCCACAGTCTTAGTCCCCGGTTTCCAGATGAGGTAACTGAGGCTTAAAGGAGTTAAGCGCCAAGGTCACACAGACATATGGCAGAGCCGGGATTAGAACCCAGGACCTCCGACTTCCAAGCCCGGTCTCTTCCCACTGAGCCACGCTGATTCTCTTACCTCGTTCTCAACCTGGGTTCCCCCAGGGGTGGGCAGGGTTTGCCTTTGGTTCCCGCTGGGCCTTCACCCCAAGGATCCACCTCTGAGACTAAAGGGGTTGGAGAGAAGTTAGGCCACTGCCCAAAACAAAGAGAGGGGCAACACAATGATTAGAACCCCACCCTCTGAACCGTAACCAATTTCCATGCTGGCACAGTCCCCCCCACCCACCCTTTTATGTGTCCACCCACTTGGACTTCCAACACCAACCTAGGCAGGACAGAAGTTGGCCCCCCAGCTCAAATAGTCATGCCATCCTAACTCCCGAAGCCTTCCCCACCCCCACCCTCCCAACCAGAGAGGTAGTTAGAAGTCTGCCCCAGGAGTGGGATCCAGAAGCTAATAATAATAATGGTGGTATTTGTTAAGCGCTTACTATGTGCCAGGGACTGTGAAAGGGAAAGAGCTGGGGTGGAGACAGGCAACTCAAGTTGGACACGGTCCCCGTCCCAGTACAACGGATGACTTCGTTACCCTCCTCTCTCCAGAGTTTTCCTAGACTAAGCGATGCTAACTTTCAGTAATCCTTCGGTGTGTCCTGGTTTTCTTAAAGCACAATGGATTTGAAAAAGATGAAGGCAATGAAAGTGAATGCGATGCTCATAATCTGTGGATCATTGACTTGATAGACCATAGCTACTCTGCGGGAGTGATAATGGTCCGTCTTGTTAACTTACATCTGCAGGAGCTTTTAAGTGACTGGTCGCAAAAGCTCCAGGTACCATTTATCTTATCAACAAGGCTCAACATTTTCTCCGAGCGCCTTCAGTTTCATAATCTACACCAACCCACGACCAGTGGCGTTTGAAATATCGGCCGGTCCCTTTCCAGTCAGGTTTACCGGGTCATGTACAAAAGTAACCGGCGGGAAGGATTGCTCGCCCAAGGATAAGGGTATAAAAGGGTAAAAATTCTCTAGAAATAGTTTCCGCCAAGCCAAAGAAACCCAGAAAGATACCTTTCTCAACCTTTCCTCAGTACCCAGCTGTCATGCCCGCTTGTCTCTCTCTGCCCTTTCCCAGGACGGAATATATGGAAGGGCGAGTTGGGCCTAGACTGGGGGAAATTATTGGGGGTCTGGTGTGAATCTAGAACTCGTAAAACACCTGATTTACCAATTCTTGTCAGTGGTCTTCAAACGGTCTGCCTGTGGACCTGTGATTCCAGGTCATGGGGAAACATCACAGCATCCTTATGGCCACCTTTTTTTTTTTTTAATGGTATTTAAGTACTTAACTATGTGCCAGGCAATGTACTAAATTCTGGGGTGCATACAAGATAATTGGCTTGGACATAGTCCCTGTCCCACATTTTTAATCCCCATTTTGCAGATGAGGTAAGTGAGGCCTAGAGAAATCAAGTGACTTGCCCAAGGTCACACAGCAGACAGGTGTCAGACCATGGATTGGAACCCAGGTTCAGTCATTTGATTTTTTTTTTTTTTTTTTGGACAGCTTCACGAAGTAGTATCTGCTGAAAAGGAACCTGTGTCTTGAAGTGTTGAAGCAAGTGTTGCTTTTCAAGTGTTTCCTGCTAGTGTAGAGAGACAACTTTGAAACTTTTTATTAAAGATGAGTTTTATCTTCAGAATAATACACTTCTTGGTAGTTGATTCATCGGTTTAACCTTACAATTTGTCATCCAGCCAGTCATAGTATTAATATCGGGTGCGGACTGTGTGCAGAGCTTTTACAAAGGATTCACCAAAGAAGTGTTAATAAAGTGCTGAGTTTCCCTATGAAATCAGAGCCCTAAGCACCAGGAAGCAAATGTGTAAATACGTTCCAATGTTGGTAAACAATCACTCATTTAAGGAGTGCAACCCAATCGTGGGGCTATTGCTTAAATAACTGAAACTGAAACCTGCTGGGGGGAAAAAAGTGAAACTGACCAATTTAGTCAAATACATTGCTATATTAGTGTACTCTGTGGGCAGTGCTTATGCACCTGAAGTAGAGAAAAGTCTTGAAAATAGATTATTGGTGGGATTCTTGCCAAGTCTTTCATTCATTCTGCTTTGTGGTTTGTTAGTACTTCACTTTTTGAAAGCTCTGTTTTATTAAGAGCGGGGATATACAATTATTGGTAAATCATACTTTGGAATATTAAGGTAACTTTTCTCTTAAAACCTTTTTGGCAGAAAGTTTTTATTCCAAGAATTATCCCAGAAAGGAATAATGTTCTGCTCTGCAAACCCCCATGCAATGAGAGATCTGTTGAAAATATATGGTTTTCTAGAGTAACTACACCCTTGCAGATATAGTTGTAATGGATGAACTTGGATTTTTTCAGACTGGTGGGAAATGTTGAGATTTGTGTACTTTCCCAAGCATTTAGTACAGTGTTCTGCGTAAGAGAAAGCTCACAATAAATACAGTTGATTGAGTAATGATAGTGGGCCAAGTCCTTTTCTGTCAGTATGATTAAGCTGAGATTATGCTGCTTCTGTAAATCTTCTTGCGATTATTGCAAAAAACTTGGATTGCCTGGTTTGTGTTACATATGTAGTGGTGTAGTATATACACATACCTATACTATATGTGCCCACCTCTGTGGCCGCAAAGTTAGGGAAAATTAGGGTGGATATTTGAGCCTCTTTTTATTTGGTCAGAACTGTGAGGAAAAAGTGAAATAATTTCTCAGCTGTATATGTAATTATTTACTTCAAAAGGGCAGTGGATTTAACTCTGCTAAACATTTTTCTGCAGCCTGAAGTTGATCTCTAGGGAAGCGGGTTGAGTTCATTCATTCATTCAATCGTATTTATTGAGCGCTCACTGTGTTTAGAGCACTGTACTAAGTGCTTGAGAAATACAAGTCGGCAACATATAAAGATGATCCCTACCCAACAACGGGCTCACAGTCTAGAAGGGGGAGACAGACAACAAAACAAAACATGGTTCTATCTAGCGGGTTCTTTCTGTCACGTTCACTCTATCAAGGGGGCGGGGGGGCTTGATAAATCCACGTAAGTGAACACTCAGATTTGCCCAGATGGACTAGGTAGCATCTCTGTGGCTCTCCTTGTGTGGTGTAGAAGGATAACCAGAAGCCATAGTAACTTCAGAGATCCACAGGCATTCCCCTAGCTTTTCTGAGAAGAGATTTGACTTGGTTTTCTGCCCTCTTGCAGTGAGCCACACTCACTTCATTAACCCTTGCAACCATAAGCTTGAGCACAGTGACTTTTTAGCATCTCTGTCAATTTCATTTGATTTCTAAACTGTTTTCTGGTATTCGTTAAGTTCCTACTATGTGACCGGCATTGTACTAAGTGCGGGGTTAGATACGAGATAAATCAGGTTGGATGCAGTCCATGTCCCAGATGGACTCATAGTCATAATCCCCGTTTTATAGATGAGGTAAGTGAGGCACAGAGGAGTGAATTGACTTGCCCAAGGTCACACAGCAGACAAGGGGCCGAGCCGGGATTAAGCCCTAACTCCCAGGCCTGTACTCTTTCCGTTAGGCCATACTGCTTCTCTGAAATGCCTCCTGTACCTGAGTGAGTACACTACTTTTATTTATAAGGCGGTACCCATTTGGGTAATTGAACATCTCCAGCCCTACCTAATCGGGAAACGAAGGCTGTCATTTGGAAGGTTCCTCCTAACTCTGCCGAACTGAGTAACTGATTCTTTGGTTAATGATAATACTCTTAAAAGTAGAGGGAAACCATGGGTCGTGTTTTTGGTGTGAAGCCAGATCTATTCTCTGTTGTGCCTAGTGGAGAGACCACAGGCCTGGAAGTCCCTGGGTTCTAAATCCTACTCTGCTGACTGTCTGCTGTGTGACTTTGGGCAAGTCAGTTCATTTCTCTGTGCCTCAGTTAATTCATCTGTAAAATGGGGTTTAAGACTGAGGCCCATGTGAGACATGGACTGTGTCCAATCTGATCAACTTGTATGTACCTCAGCACTTAATGAGTGCAGGGCTTTATACCCCAGCCTGACACATAGTGAGTGCTTAACAAATGCCATTTAAAAAACAAAAACAGAAAACAAACATAAAGCTGATTCTTGGTGGGGAAAGCATCAAGGTGGAAAAGAATCATTTTGCCTACTGAGAGAGGAATTAGAGTCAAAATCCCCAAACAACCAATAATAATTGTGGTATTTAAGTGCTAGCTATTTACCAAGTACTGTACTAAGCGCTGGGGTAGATGCAGATGATCAAAGCAGGCACTATCCCTGTCCCACTTGGAGCCTGCAGTCTGAGAGGGAGGGAGAACAGGTTTCGAATCCCCATTTCACAGATGAGGTAACAGCACTGAGAAGTGAAGTGACTTGCCCAAGGTGACCATAGCCCTCCAACTCTCAGGCCCGTGCGCTTTCCCCTAGGCCACACGACTTCCTTACGGTTCTCTGCTTTACTTTATAAAGGTCAACATTAGTTTGGGGTCAGGTTGGTGGTAAAGAAATTCTCCCTAAATTACTTTGGCCTCATAGGGAGGCTGCTAAGTCGTAGAGTTGGCCTTTGGCTCGTTCATTCATTCATTCAATCGTATTTATTGAGCGCTTACTGTGTGCAAAGCACTGTACTAAGTGCTTGGCAACGTATAGAGACGGTCCCTACATTGGTTTTGGTTAGAAGATGGCACCTCTGACTACATCCGTGAGTGTAGGCGTAATAACAATAATAACTATGGCATTTGTTAAGCACTTACTATGTGCCAAGCACTGTTCTAAGCACTAGGGTAGATTCAGGCTAATCAGGTTGTCCCACGTGGGGCTCACAGTCATAATCCCCATCTTACAGATGAGGTAACCGAGGCCCAGAGAAGTGAAGTGACTTGCCTAAGGTCACACAGCAGACAGTGGCGGAGTCGGAATTAGAACTCATGTCTTCTGACTCCCAAGTCCATGCTCTCTCTGAAGGAGTTCAGCCACCCAGACACACACACCCACACACTTTGTCCATGAAAATACAGAAACTATTGGTGAGCAACCAGAGGTTGGTGAAGCATTTTGAAGACCCAGGAGATGATAGATTCTTCGAGATCCTAATAAAACTCCCCTTTCGAATGAGCTCGTTGCGGGCAGGGAATGCATTTACCAACTCTGTTGTACTGTGCTCTCCCAAGCACTTAGTACAGTGCCCTGCACACAGTAAGTGCTCAAGAAATATGATTGATTGATTGAACGAGTCCATCGTTCGGTTGTGTTTATTGAGTACCTGTTGTGTGCAGAACACTGTACTGGATAGTTGGGAGAATACAGTAGAGAAAAGAGATACAGTCTTTTTCCACAAGGCATTTACAATCTAATAGGGGAGTCAGACAAAATCATTTATCAAGTAAGAAGGAAAACGTGCTCAAAATAGTAGAGTATGTAAATTGATATGTAAATAGAAATTGTTGTGTACAAATATGTGATGAGAGGCTGTGCGTGCAAAAGTGCTGAGATGATGGCAGGAGGCTGTGATGTGGGGAGAATAAAAATTAACTGGGGAAAGCCTCCTGGAGGAGGTGGGCTATGATTGATTACAGAGGAAAAGGAAACAATTTCCTTGTCTTTATTTTTCCCTTCGATCGTTGAACATGCACTTGAACTTTTGTGTTTTTTTTCCATCTCTAATCTGGGGGAAATACCTCTAAAGAAGTGTCTGGAAACCCCAGACATGTTATTAATAATATTATAATACTGTATTCAAATGGCATTTTTTGTTAGAGCCCGGGTTTTACGTTCCAAAACGTCTCTCAAAAGTGTGCCTTGGCCCATGTAGCCAAAGGAAAGGCTTTTGCCTCTGTGATTCTTTTCCATGGACTCGTACTTGGCAACTTTTAAATTCACCAGAAAAGCAACATCAAACATTCTTTTCAAGTGCTTTCCAGTTCTTGGTAGTGTTGGCCGCTATGGAACTGAACTATTCGTTGCAGCCCGACTCCATTTCTATTCAGCGATCCAGATTTTTAGAGGGAGGCCAGGGAAAGAGAGGGAAGGGAATACTTACTACAACTGTGGTTCTCTAGTGGAAAATAGCCATATTTAAGTTTCCTAATGAGAAGAGTATGTGGTGTAGGAAAAAAAATGGTGAGGCCCAATAAACACCCTGTTGGAAAATAGTGGAACAACCTTAATGGTTTCCCTCTCTCCCAAACTTTCACTAGTTGATTAGTATTTCAATCTATCCCTCTTTTTTTAAAGTAGCTGTAGTGTAAATTGCATAGAGTAATTCCATCAGGAATTATGACGAGTTTGTTGGATTTGTTGTCTTCAGCTGTACAGGATATACACAAATGCTTCTATTGTACACATATCTACTGGGATTTGGCTTAGTTCTGTTTTTCTTCCTTAAAAATGCAGATATGTTTTTCTCAACTTGAAATGAGCAGTTTTGTTTTCCGCAGTTGGCTTGGATTAAAATGAAGTGTTTTCTATCTGCTGTTAAGTTATGCTACACTTTTCCCTTTTTCTGGTGCTAATATAGCACCGCAGGATCATGAATGAAAAACTGGCAATTTTTGTTTGGCAGTTGTGTCTGGGAAACTTTTAAATTGTATCAGTTCATCCAACCAAGTGAAAATGTGCTGGCGTGGCAGTCTGTAGGAGTTCTTCCAGCACGTCATTTATTTTAAATAAATGATGTGAAAAATATCTCTTTAGTGTTCGACTTTCTAGCTAGATTGTAATCTCCTCGAGGGCAGGGATCATGTCTAATAATTCTAGTAGTATAGTGCTCTACACACGGTAGGAACTCAAAAAGTATAAGCAGTTGGTTCATTCATTCATTTATTCAGTTGTATTGAGCGTTTACTGTGTGCAGAGTTCTGTACTAAATGCTTGGGAAGTACAAGTTTGCAACATATAGAGACGGTCCCTACCCAACAGCGGGCTCACAGTCTAGAAGGAAGTCCAGAAGTTCAGAAATGCAGTTGTAGACAAGAAAATGCTGAAACTCTTTCTACTGTAGTATTTTCCAACCCATTCCATCTTTTTGCGGGTGTCACCGTTTTTAACAGTGTTCTGATGAAAGCCTATTGAAGTAGAAGTGTGTTTGTATATGATTTGAACGAGCAATTTCATTCTAACTGGAAGTTTACTCCAGTGGAAAAAAAAGCATTCACTTAGCAATTCAGTTCTTGTTAGTGGTGGCCTATGCTGGAACTGGGTTGTTCATTACAGCAAGATTCCATTCCTATTTACTGAGAAAAATATGCTCGATTATCTGTGTGTGAACTGCCTGTCAAAAAAATTCCCCGTCATTTTCTCCCTTTCCTTTGTCTTCCCATTTTTCCTTTTCCCTCCTCTCTGCTTTGGCTGTTTTTATGAACAAGAGTCCTGTCTGAACTGCTAATATAATTTCATTAGGAAACTTGAATTATGGTTTCTCTGGAATCAGAAGATATTCTGTGAACACGAGATTGAGGCCCCTTAATGCGGTAGGCAGGGCGCAACCTCTTGGAGTCACCTTTAATCGATCGAACAATCAGTTGTTTATTTTGAGTGCTTAGTGGACGCAGGGCACTGAACTTGGGAGAGTACAGTGTAACAGTTGGAAGACACATTTCCTACCCATAAAACGCTTTCAGTCTAGAGGGGGAGGCAGACATTGATATAAATAATTAAATTTCGTGTACGTGTGTAAGTGCCGTGGGGCCGAGGGTGCGCTGAATAAAGGATGCAAATCCAAGTGACACAGCGATGCAGAAGAGAATGGAAGAAGAGGAAATGAGGGGTTAATTGGAGAAGCCCTCTTGGAGGAGTTGTGATTTTAATAAGACTTCGAAGGTGGGGAGAGGGGTAGCCTGTCAAATACGAAGAGGGAGGGGAGTTCCAAGTCAGAGGCAGGATGTGGACCAGGGTTTGACGACGAGAGAAGACGAGATTGAGGGCCAGCGAATAATTTGACAGTATGGGAGAGAAGTGTGCGGACTGGTTTCTAGTAGGAAATCAGAGGTAAGGTAGGAGAGGGTAAGGTAATTGAGTGTTTTAAAACCAATGGTAAAACGGTTTTGTAGAAAAATAAGGGCAACAGAGTGAAGTATGGACTGAAGTGGGGAGAGACAGGAGGCAAGGAGGTCAGCAAGGGGGCTGATGCGGTAATTAAGGTTGGCTAGGATAAGTGCTTGGATTAATATGGAAGCAGTTGAGATGGAGATGAAGGGCCGGGTTTTAGTGATATTGTGAAGGTTGAATTGACAGGATTTGGTGACATCGAAAATGTGGTTGGAAGGAGAGAGATGTGTTGAGGATAATGCCAAAGTTACAGGTTTGTGAGACAGGAAGGGTGGTGGTACTGTTCACAGTGATAGGAAAGTCAGGGGGAGGACATGGTTTGGGTGGGAATATGAGGAGTTCCATTTCAGCCACGTTAAGCTCGAGGTGCCGGCGGGACATTCATTCATTCAGTTGTATTTATTGAGTGCTTACTGTGTGCAAAGCACTGTACTGAGCGCTTGGGAGAGTACAGTAGAACAACAAACAGACAAATTCCTGCCCACAGTGACATCCAAGTAGAGATGTGCTGAAGGCAGGAGGAAATAGGATACTGCAGAGAAGGAGACAGATCACCTTTACTTTTGTCCTGGGATTCTGAGACTTTCCTCAAAGTTTTAGTTACACTTAGCTCCTTTATTGTGGAGTCCATTAAGTTTATTTAAGTAATCCGTAACAATACATCCAGTCTTCTGGACTGTCAACTCCTTGTGGGCCGGGACCGTTTCTACGAACTCTAATGTAATTGTACTCTCCTAAGCGCTAAGTGCAGTACCGGCTCCGCCACTTGTCCGCTGTGTGACTTTGGGCAAGTCGCTTAACTTCTCTGTGCCTGTTACCTCATCTTTAAAATGGGGATTAAGACTGTGAGCCCCACGTGAGACAACCTGATCACTTTGTATCCTCCCCAGAGCTTAGAACGGTGCTTTGCACATAGTAAGCGCTTAACAATGCCATTATTATTATTACCCTGCACACAGTAAGGGCTCAATAAATACTCCCCCTTACAGGAAGAAACTGAAGCTAGAAGTGATAATGCCCCTGCCCCAGTCTTAGCTAGAATTCAAAAGTCCCACTCTTCCCTGTTTGGTTTCAGCTCTGACCCAAGTATCACTTACAGAGTTAGATATACCTCTCCCCTCCCACCCCCCCACCAGCACTTGTTTATATATGTACATATCTATAATTCTGCTAATTTATATTAATGCCTGTTTACTTGTTTTGTTGTGTATATATCTATAATTCTGTTTATTTATATTGATGCTATTGATGCCTGTTTGCCAGTTTTGCCCGTCTCCCTCCTTCTGGATTGTGAGCCCGTTGTGGGTAGGGATTGTCTCTCTTTGTTGCTGAATTGTGTTTTCCAAGTACTTTGTACAGTGCTCTGCACACAGTAAGTGCTCAATAAATACGATTGAATGAATGAAAGAATGAATTTTTTTTATCTAGACTGGTTGGCCAGGGAATCAAGTGGAGGTAATAAGTGGAAACCATAAGTCTGGGTCAGCTCATTAGGGGAGAGGGTTATTAGCCAGAGGAGAGAGAAAACTGAATATCCTGGACCCAAAATATAGCGAGGTGCAGAGAAGCAGCATGGCTCAGTGGAAGGAGCATGAGCTTGGGAGTCAGAGGTCATGGGTTCAAATCCCGGCTCCGCTGCTTGTCAGCTGTGTGACTTTGGGCAAGTCACTTGACTTCTCTGGGCCTCAGTTACCTCTTCTGTAAAATGGGGATTAAGGTTGTGAGCCTCCCGTGGGACAACCCGATCACCTTGTATCCTCCCCAGCACTTAGAGCAGTGCTTTGCACATAGAAAGCGCTTAACAGATACCAAAATTGTTATTATTATTATTTACCACTGCATCACATGGGCCTGGCGTTTCATTCAGATACATAGACTTAGCTCATTTAGTTCTAAATCCTCAAAGAGATGTTCCTAGAAAACAGGATGTGTGCACTCTACCTCTACTTCTACAATTTCATGACCTTGTGACTGCTCGTTTCGTGAGGGCCAACTCTGTGTGCCTGTTGTATAGAGCACCTAGCACACTGACTGTGAGATTGTCAACAGCTGTGCTCTTTTCGAGGCAGTCAGGGTTTGGTGCTTTCTGGGGTTTTTTTGTGGTGCTTGTTTAGCGCTTACTATGTGTCAAACACTGTTCTAAGCGCTGGGGTAGGTACAAGTCAATTAGCCGGACCCACAGTGAATTCTGATAATGATGGTGATGGTAAAAGGGGGTCTCCCTCTCCTTTCTCTGCGTCGCCCTGATTTGCTCCCTTTATTCATCTCCCCCTTCCCAGTCCCAGAGCACTTATACGCCTATCTGTATTTTATTTATTTATATTAATGTCTGTCTCCACCTTTAGACTGTAAACTCATTGTGGGCATTGTGGGAATGTGTCTGCCTACTGTAATATTGTACTCTTCTAAGCCCTGAGTAAAGTATTCTGCATACAGTAAGTGCTCAATAAATACAATTGACTGACTCCTACTTTTTGTTCCCAGGGTGTAGTCATCCTGTAAGTAAGTTTGGAAAAGCAGCGGGTCTAGTGGAAAGACCATGGGCCTGGGAGTCAGAGGGCCTGTGTTCTAATTCTGGCTCCACCACTTGTCTGCTGGGTGACCTTGGGCAAGTCATTTAACTTCTCTGGGCCTCAGTTACCTCATCTGTAAAATGGAGATTAAGACTGAGTCCCATGGGGGACATTCGTTCATTCAATCGTATTTATTGAGCGCTTACTGTGTGCAGAGCACTGTACTAAGCGCTTGGGAAGTACAAGTTGGCAACATGTAGAGACGGTCCCTACTGTGTCCAACCCCATTATCTTGTATCTACCCCAGCGCTTAGTACAGTGCCTGGCACATTGCAAGCACTTAACAAGTACCATAAAACGTGACTTTGACAGCCTCCTCAACAGTCTTTTCTGAGCACTTAATGTCACCATATCATTGTGTAGAACACCTGGGAACATACATTAAACAGAGGGGAAAGACAATCCGCATCCTATAAGGAGCTAAATTGCCAGAAATCAAAGGTAAAAGAATAGGAGCATAAATATAAAAGTTAAAACAAAGTAAGGAATTACATGATAATTCTGTTGTGTATGTGTTTAAGGTGACTTCATGGGGTGATTTGATCAGGAAGGTGGGGATTAGGCAAGGCCTGTTGGCGGAGGAGATGGCTTTTTAGAAGGGCGTTGTAGGTGGAGATGGATGTGGTTTGGCAGATTTGGGTGGGGAAGGCGGTCCATGCAAGAGGAGAAGTGTGAGCAATGGTTCAGAAACAGGAGAATTCAGAGTGAGGTTTGTAAGGAGCAAAGAGGTTGAGCCGGGATGTAGCAGGAGAATACAACAGACCGATAAGGGCAAGGCAGCTGGTGGGAGAGCCTTGGAACCGGTGGTTAGGAGTTTTTGTTTTCCGCAAGAAGAACTGGGGAGCATCTGGAGGTTTTTGAGGACTGCTGTGTGGTGCGATTCAAACTGCCTTCAATCAGTCAATAGTAAGCGCTCAATAAATACGATTGAGTCAATGAATGCATTTAAGCACTTACTGTGTGCAGAGCGTGGAACTAAGCACTTGGGAGAGTACAGTAAAGTTAGTAGACATGATCTCTGCGCTCAGGGAGTTGATATGTGCTGCGGAATGCAACTTAGGTGAAAGAAGGGAGAGGCTGGAGCTAGGGAGAGCAGTTAGGAGGTGGACACAGTAATCTAACCAGGAGGTGTAGAGGCTTTGAACTAGGGTAGTGGCCTGGAAGATGGAGAGTAAAGGTGTTGTAAAATGAGCACCAGTCCATGGCTCAGGTAATCTCACATAATAATAATAATAATGATGGCATTTATTAAGCGCTTACTATGTGCAAAGCACTGTTCTAAGTGCTGAGGAGGTTACAAGGTGATCAGGTTGTCCGTCGGGAGGCTCACAGTCTTAATCCCCATTTTACAGATGAGGTAACTGAGGCACAGAGAAGTTAAGTGACTTGCCCTAAGTCACACAGCTGACAATTGGCGGAGCTGGGGTTTGAACCCATGACCTCTGACTCCAAAGCCCATGCTCTTTCCACTGAGCCATACTGAGCCCCCTTTTTTCATCTCCTCCTCCCTATCCCCCCGCCCTACCTCCTTCCCCTCCCTACAGCATCTGTATATATATTTGTACAGATTTATTACTCTATTGCTTGTACATATTTACTATTTATTTTGTTAATGATGTGCATATAGCTTTAATTCTATTTGTTCTTATGATTTTGACACCTGTCTACATGGTTTGTTTTGTTGTCTGTCTCCCCCTTCTAGACTGTGAGCCTGTTGTTGGGTAGGGACCATCTCGATATGTTACCGACTTGTACTTCCCAAGTGCTTAGTACAGTCCTGTGCACGCAGTAAGCGCGCAATAAATGTGATTGAATGAATGACTAATGAGGCCGTTCCTGCTTGGCAAACAGAAGGGACCACTTTTCAGAGAATCCCTTACATCCGAAGTTAGTTTCGGTATTTAAGTACCTCTTCATGACGAGCACTGGGCTAAGGATTGGGTAGATATAATCGAATCAGATCTAGCAGTTAAAATTTATAAAAGGGCCTCCTAGACAGGTATCTAAATTGCTGAGTTTCTCCGTGTTGTTTGCAGCTGGGTTTTGCTTGCTTGATTGTTCATTTTCCGAAATACAATTGAATGAATGAATGAATGTGGTGTTGAAGTTAGCTATTTCCTCTTTGGTTTTTGTTAAGCGCTTACTATGTGCCAGGCTCTGCACTAAGCGCTGGGGTAGATACAAGCTAATCAGGTTGGATACGGTCCATGTCCCACATGGGGCTCACACTCTTGATCCCCATTTCACAGTTGAGTTAATGGAGGCCCAGAGAAGTGAAGTGACTTGTCTAAGGTCACACAGCTCACCAAGCAGCAGAGCCGGGATTTTCTTTCCCACTTGCAGGGCACCACAGGGAATCTGTCCTCCACCCATGCTTCACTGTGGAAAGTGGTTAAGTAGACGAAATGGGCCCCGGTTTCCTCTTCTATACTATTTTGATGAGGTTCCTGTTTCTCCTTAGGCGACTTTTCTCCACACTTCCCTTTTTAGGAATCCTCTCTCCTGAACCTCGGCTCTGGAGTGAAATTGATGAAATCTGGAAGAAGACCAGGCGTAGGTTGTCGAGGTTTTGTTTTATTTGGGGAAATGGAACTCTTTCTGTTTCCCTTGCGGGGAAACAGTGTGGCCTAGTGGAAAGAACTGGGGTCTGGGAGTCAGAGAACCTGGGTTCTAATCCTGGCTCTACCCCTTGTCTGCTGTGTGACCTTGGATAAGTCACTTAACTTCTCTGTGCCTCAGTTTCCTCCCCTGCAAAATGGGGATTCAAAGCTGTTCTCCTTCCTACTGCGTGGCTCAGTGGAAAGAGCATGGGCTTTGGAGTCAGAGGTCATGGGTTCAAATCCCGGCTCCGCCAGCTGTCAGCTGTGTGACTTGGGGCAAGTCACTTCACTTCTCTGTGCCTCAGTTACCTCATCTGTAAAATGGGGATTAAAACTGTGAGCCCCCCGTGGGACAAACCGATCACCTTGTAACCTCCCCAGCGCTTAGAACAGTGCTTTGCACATAGTAAGCGCTTAACAAATACCATCATTATTATTATTTACTTGGCACCTGATTATCTTGAATCTATCCCAGGGCTTAGTACAGTGCTTGGCACATAGTAAGCACTTAACAATTGCTACAATTATGATTATTTTCATTTCTGGGGCCAAGATTGGGCCTTTCACAACAGACTCAAATGAGCCGGCTCCCCAAATTGTCTCCTTGGCTGGCTGCCTCTTTTTCTGAGGTTTGCTGCGAGCGGTATTCTCCCTGGATGTTCACTTAACACAACTTTGGGAGCCATTCAAAATTCCACATGGCCAGCAGTTTCAGATCCTCTTTCTGGCAATGGAGTCCAAGCGGGCAGTGCCCATCCTGCGGGGAACCCTATCTCCGGAATTCAGCAGGAGCGTTGCACCTCACAGCTAGTCTCTTTACCTTTTCCCGCCCCTCTGCCTGCCACGTTCCAGTGGGGTTTTGATGCCCTGCCCAGCTCTGTCCCTGAAGTGGGAAGAGAGTCCTTAACATAGTCCTTCTGGGTACTTTTGTAGTTTTTCAAACAGATCCAGGAAGCGCAGAAGTCGCTGAGTAAAAATACTTTTGTGTCGTACAAACACTAGAGACGCAGAGCCTCATGAGTGAATGCGAGCTTTGCCCTAGTTATTTCAATAAGATTTTTGTGCCTGCAATAAATAGCTTTTGGAGTGAAGTGCTTGCTGGGCTGTGTTCAGTGAAGGTTGTACAGTTGACAGCACAGGGAAGAGGTTTGGTTTGTTTTTTTTAAGTGGCTCGTTTAATGGGGGCGGTTTAAGGAGCAAAATTAATGTTTCACTCTACGTATTAAACCTTAGGTGAATGGTATAGAAAATGGTTTTCAGTCGTGATGGACTTTGAAAGTTCCGGGTTGGCAGAATGCTGAGCAGCCTGTTCTAAACCTCTTTATATTGAGGCTGGTTAGAAATATTAAAGCAGGGAAACAAATAACCCATGAGTGAAATAGCTCTTTGCTAATTCCTTCTCAGAGGGGCCTTCTAACTATGCAAGTGTTCAACAAATTGAGTCTTAAACCAGGAGGGAGCTGGGAGGCTCTGATTTCATTCACCCCTGAAAGGGAGCTGGCTCGGGGGTGGAAATGGACATCTATATTAACGAGCGTTCAGAAGCCAGTGGGAAGCAGATGGGAACGTTAGACACAGACTTACCTGGAGGTGACATTACTTCATTCATTCAGTCATATTTATTGAGCGCTTACTGTGTGCTTTGCACTGTACTAAGCGCTTGGGAAGTACAAGTCGGCAATATCTAGAGACGGTCCCTACCCGACATCGGGCTCACAGTCTAGAAAGGGGAGACAGACAACAAAACAAAACATGTGGACAGGTGTCAAGTTGTCAGAATAAATAGAATTATAGGAAAATGCACATCATTAACAAAATAAATAGAATAGTAAATATGTACAAGTAAAATAAATAGAGTAATAAATCTGTACAAACATGTATACAGGTGCCATGGGGAGGGGAAGGAGGTAGGGCGGGGGGATGGGGAGGAGGAGAGGAAAAAGGGGGCTCAGCCTGGGAAGACCTCTTGGAGGTGGTGAGCTCTCAGTAGGGCTTTGAAGGGAGGAAGACAGCTAGCTTGGCGGATGTGCGGAGGGAGGGCATTCCAGGCCAGGAGGAGGACGTGGGCTGGGGTTCGACGGCAGGACAGGCGACAACGAGGTACAGTGAGGAGGTTAGTGGCAGAGGTGTGAGGATGTGGGCTGGGCTGTAGAAGGAGAGAAGGGAGGTGAGGTAGAAGGGGGCGAGGTGATGGAGAGTCTTGAAGCCGAGAGTGAGGAGTTTTTGCTTGATGCGTAGGTTGACAGGCAGCCACTGGAGATTTTTGAGGAGGGGAGTAACATGCCCAGAGCATTTCTGCACAAAGGTGATCCGTGAAGTATAGACTGAAGTGGGGAGAGACAGGAGGATGGGAGATCAGAGAGGGGGCTGATGCAGTAATCCAATTGGGATAGGATGGGAGATTTAACCAGCAAGGTAGTGGTTTGGTTGGAGAGGAAAGGACGGAGAAAGTGTCAAAAATTTGGACAAAGCATCTTGAATTTTAAGAGCATGTACTCTGTAGTTTTTGATAAGCACCAGCATCCAATCAATCAATAATATTTATTGAGCCCTTTCCCTGTGAGCAGAGCCCCTCACTGAATGCTTGAGGGAGTATAGCAGAATGGGTATACATGATTCCCGCCCTCAAGGATCTTGCAGTCTTTCAGGGGAAACAGACATTAAAACAGATTGTGGGTAGAAGGAAATATTAGAGTATAAAGATATGTCCATAAGTGCATTGAGGCTTGCTTAAGTGGCAGGGAATTATGGAAGTGGCAGTTTGGGGAATATAAAGTGGGTAGGTGAGAGATTAATGAGGGAATAATAATAATTGTGGTATTAAGCGCTTACGATGTGCCAGGCACTGTACTAAGCTCTGGGGTAGATATAAGCAAATCGAGCTGGACACAGGGACTGTGAGACTCACAGTCTCAATCCCCATTTTACAGATGAGAGAACTGAAGTGACTTGGCCAAGGCCACACAGCAGACAGGTGGCGTTGCTAGGATTAGAACCCAGGATCTTCTGATTCACAGGCCCATGCAAGGCCTTTTTCAGTAGATGCGAATTCAGAAAGGCTTTGAAGGTGGGGAGAGCTGTGGTCTTTTGGATGGGAAAGGTGGGTGGAGTTAGCAAAAGACCCATGGAGGGAGAGAGGAGAGGGATATGAATTGAGTAGGTTAGCCTTATTGGAAAGAAGATTGCAAACTTTGGTGTAGTGGGAGAAGAGAGTGACTAGGATGGAAAGAAGGATTAAAGCCAGCCATTTCTGCTTGATACAGCGAGGACCTTGGAAGACAGGGAGGATTCAGAGTTAATGTTGGGGTTTCAGACATTAGGCTTGGGTTTCATTGGGTTGGGTTTCTTTTTTTTGAGTCTGACTTGGTGGAACTTGATTCTGAATGCAGAACCAAGAGGCTTGTCTACAGGAGAGTCGTCTTTCCTTTGGAGAGTTGAAGGCTAAATCTCCTCTTTTGCCAAGTCTTCATACTCTGGCACCATTCCAGACTGAAATTCTTGGCTAATGTGGTGAGTTCTAGCTGGTTTTTTTTTTTAAATAACCAGGAATGGACAGAACTTAGGCATTTTGAAGATCATGTTAACCCAGAATGGTGCACTGGCTATTTAATGTGTTAATGGAGACATGGTCAGTAGAGGTTATCCACATTAATAAAAATGAGCAGTTTCTTAAAACAGAAGTCACCCTGATAGCCAAAGCAACAACCTTCTGGGTAACCTGCACTGGTTTAAGGCGGTTGGGAAGCAGTAGATCCATTTCAGATTCTTTCACCTCCTGTCATCCTCCGTGTTAGTCTATGGTGACACTTGCCTGCTGGTGCCCATTTCTGCGGTTATGATTTATTCCCTTTTATTAGACTGCAGGACTTTGAAATGGTGACTTTTCCAGGTTTCTCCTTTGCCTACTCTTTGACTGTATTTGAAAGCATTAGTTTAACCAATCAGTTAATTGTATTTATAGTTTTATTTTTTATAGTATTTGTAAAACACTTACTATGTGCCAGGCACTGTCCTAAGTGCTGGTGTAGATACAAATCAATCAGGCTGGACACCCCCTGTCTGTTATAATAATAATAAGAAGAACAAGCACTGTTGTAAGTGCATGAGTAGATACAAGTTCATCAGGTTGGATGCAGTCCGTTTCCCACATGGGGCCCCGCAGCCTTTATCCTCAGTGTAGATATGAGGTAACTGAAGTACAGAGATGTGAAGTGACTTGCCCAAGGTCCCATGGCAGACAAGGGGCAGAGGCGGGATTAGAACTCAGGTCCTTCTGATTCCCAGGCCCGTGCTCGATCCACTAGGCCAAGCTGCTATGCTGCAGAGCACTGTACTAAGCACTTGGGAGAGTGCAGTATAACAGAGTTGGTAGGCACGTGCCCTGCCCAACAAGCATACAGTCTAGAGGTATTACTGTAGGCTACCTAGCTCTATATTTTGGTTGCAGAAGTCAGTTGTTTTGTAATTTTAAATAGTCATTTGGCCCATAAGTCTGTCTTCAGATATGTCACAGAATGGTGGAGGGTCAAGGTGTCTTAACTCTTATTTGCTATTTCCTGACCCTGCTCTGGGGGAACCCTCTCAGGTAGGCCATTGCTCCCTAGATTAGACCATGGGATAGGGATTGGGAAGAAGAGAAACAGCATAGTCTAGTGGGAAGAGCACGGGACTAGGCTTGGCTGCTTTTTAAAAAAAAAATAGTATTTAAGCACGTACTGTACGTCAAACCCTGTTCTAATTTGATTGTTGGGCACAATCCTTGTCCTGCATGGAGCTCACAGACTGAGTAGGAGTGAGAACAGTAGAGCAGAGAGAAGCTGTGACTTGCCCAGATATGCAAATTCACAACCGTTTAAATGTATGTGTGCTTCCCAGCAAGCGCTTGGCAGGGCTAGGATTAGAACCCAGGTCCTCCGACTTCCAGGCCCGTGCTATTTCCGCTAGGCCAGGCTCTTCTCTACTACTCTGCTACTTGTCTGGGACTGTGGGAAAGTCACTTAACTTCTCTGTGCTTCGGTTTCCTCTTCAGAAAATAGGGATTCAATACCTTTTCTCCTTCCAGTTAATCTGTCTGCCCCGGAGGACTGTTTTCGCCCAGATTATCCTGTATCTACTCCAGTGCTTGGCACATAGCAGTTAAAAATGCCATTATTATTATTATTATTATTAAGTGGGATTGGATACTTGCGATCGGTTAGGTCAGTCTTTCAGCAGTGGGAATTCTCTTTGCATCAATGGGCAATATTGAGGGGCATGAAGGAGTATAAACTGGTAGGGTTGGCAGGCAGCTTGTAGAGAGGAGCTAGCGGCTACGCATCAAGCAAAAACCCCTCACTCTCGGCTTCAAGGCTGTCCATCACCTCGCCCCCTCCTATCTCCCCTCCCTTCTCTCCTTCTCCAGCCCGGCCCACCCTCCGCTCCTCTGCTGCTAACCTCCTCACTGTACCTCGTTCTCACTTATCCCTCCGTTGACCACCGGCCCACGTCCTCCCCCTGGCCTGGAATGCCCTCCCTCCGCACATCCACCAAGCTAACTCTCTTCCTCCCTTCAAAGCCCTACTGAGAGCTCACCTCCTCAAGAGGCCTTCCCAGACTGAGCCCCCTTTTTCCTCTCCTCCTCCCCATCCCCCCTGCCCTACTTCCTTCCCCTCCCCACCTGTATATATGTTTGTACAGATTTTTTTACTCTATTTTACTTGTACATATTTACTATTCTATTTATTTTGTTAATGATGTACATCTAGCTTTATTTCTATTTATTCTGATGACTTGACACCTGTCCACATGTTCTGTTTTGTTGTCTGTCTCCCCCTTCTAGACTGTGAGCCCGTCATTGGGTAGGGACCGTCTCTATATGTTGCTAACTTGTACTTCCCAAGCGCTTAGTACAGTGCTCTGCACACAGTAAGCGCTCCATAAATACGACTGAATGAATGAATGAATGAGAGCTAGAGGGGTCCTTCCTCCTCTTCCCCGCACCACCAGCTCCAGAGAAGAAATGCCCAGATCACTCGGCCCAAAAACTGAGGGGGGGACAGGAATCGGATCCGGACTGCAGACAGGTCTTTCTTTACAGGGTAGTGGGTGTGGGATTAGTTAGGTGACTGTTAGAAGCATAACTGTGTACTGAGAAGCCAACTTTTCTCCAGAAGAGATCTCTTCTTCACTTGAGGAACTCAGCGGGCTTAGTTCTTGCCCAGGGCCTTCCCTGTTTTGCTACTTAAATGGAGAAACAATCCACTGGTGCCAGAGCTTGTGAATTGGCACAGGATGTGAGTCTGTGGTTTTGGCTTCAAGGGACATTTGAACTTCATTTCATTCTCTCCTTCTCTTTCCCAAATGTTCCCCTCATCAGTGCTTAAGGAAGCATTTGCTTGGTGAAGCTTAAGCGATATTTAATTTTGAGGGCTGCCTTGGCAAGCAGGGAGGCAAGGGGAATTTTAATATTTCATTAGCGAAGGTATTCAACACGTGCTATGCTGTCATTGCTGCCTGTGTGTCAGCCTTCTGCAGGGAAGACCTGGGAAGGGGAGACTGGAACCTCAGTTGTATTCCCAACAATGCCAGGGTTTGCGAAACGACCAAAGGTCCTTTTGTGCCTTGTGAATTTTGTTGCAACTTGTGCGTGTGTGCATGTGCGCGCGCGTACACATTTCCTGAACCTCGCACATCATAAGCGTGGAATAAGAGCCTCGGGTAATCTCAGTGGAGTTGATGTTGGGTTCATTCCACAGTAAACATAGTTTTTCAAGAGGACACACTTGAACTTGTGTTCAGCTAACACAGTACTGGTTTATCACAGATGTGCAGTGCACAACTGTTTGAATGTATGTGTGTTTCCCAGCTGGGGATGGGGGACTTCCTTGCAGCTGAGGAGAATCGAACAAAGAATTTTGCTTAAAAATTACGGTGGAGAGGGAGTGAGTCCATCTTCTAAGACAAGAGCTATCCCTTCATACACCGACAATTTTACACTCAATTCTGAGTTACAGAACAGTCGAACTCTGAACTGCTTGGATATACATGAAGTAAGACTCTACTATAAACCACCTGCCACTTTGCGTTAATGATATGAAGTACTGTGGGTTGTGTTTTTTCTTTTAAATATCTTAAAGGACTTTACTATTATGTCTTTGGTAATCGAAACATCTTTTTTTTTTAATGGTATATATTAAGCACTTACTATGTGCCAGGCACTGTACTAAGCACTGGGGTAGTTACATGCTAATCTGGTTGGACACAGTCCAGTCCCACATGGGGCTCACAGTCTTAATCCCCATTTTATAGATGCGGTAACTGAAACACTGAGAAGCTCAGTGATTTGCCCAAGATCACACAGCAGATAATTGACGGGATCCGGAATTAGAACTCACAACCTTCTGACTCCCAAGCCCATGCTCTTTCCACTAAGTTGCACTACTTCCCAAAATCAAATCAAAGCAAACCTACTCGGAATGGAATGAAATAAGGGCGCTCAAAAACAGCCAGTAACCTTTCATTCTTAGAGCCAGAGGCTACTGTTTATTTCTCAACAATTGGCATTTCATATTGGCATTGGCTGTTAAAAGTCTCCAAACTCCCAAAAGGGTCAGTGTTCTCTAAAGGTTGTGGGGGGGGGGGGGGGGGTGTCCTAAGGATTCTAAAGTGAGTAAGAATTCTAAAAGTGTCTAAAAGTGACTTACCAAATTAATAAATAATTTGAAAATGATTTGGTACCACCTCCTGAAGAATTCAGTGCATTTATCCATCCCTGCAATGTAGGACATCATAGTGTTTTCCCCAGTGTATAAGTGAAGACAGTGAGGATCTGTACTGTGCAGTGTACCCTTTTAAGCACTTGATATTCATCCCACCCTTAGCCCCACAGCATTTATGTACGTATCCAGAATTTATTTCAGTATCTGCCTCCCCCTCTAGACTTGTAAACTCCTTGTGGGCTGGGGATGTCTCTGCCAAATTCGTTATACTGTACTCTCCTAAGCATGTAGTCCGGTGTTCTGCACACACTAAGCACCCAGTAAATGCCATTGCTTGATTGAAGGGGACTACAATCGGAGGCAGGATTAAAAGCCAGATCATCATCATCATCATCAATCGTATTTATTGAGTGCTTACTGTGTGCAGAGCACTGTACTAAGTGCTTGGGAAGTACAAGTTGGCAACATATAGAGACAGTCCCTACCCAACAGTGGGCTCACAGTCTAAAAGGAGGAGACAGAGAACAAAACCAAACATATTAACAAAATAAAATAAATAGAATAGATATGTACAGGTAAAATAAATAAATAAATGGAGTAATAAATATGTACAAACATATATACATATATACAGGAGCTATGGGGAAGGGAAGGAGGTAAGATGGGGGGATGGAGAGGGGGAGGAGGGGGACAGGAAGGAGGGGGCGCAGTCTGGGAAGGCCTCCTGGAGGAGGTGAGCTCTCAGTAGGGCCTTGAAGGGAGGAAGAGAGCTAGCTTGGTGGATAGGCAGAGGGAGGGCATTCCAGGCCCGGGGGATGACGTGGGCCGGGGGTCGATGGCGGGACAGGCGAGAACGAGGCACGGTGAGGAGATTAGCGGCAGAGGAGCGGAGGGTGCGGGCTGGGCTGGAGAAGGAGAGAAGGGAGGTGAGGTAGGAGGGGGCGAGGGGATGGACAGCCTTGAAGCCCAGGGTGAGGAGTTTCTGCCTGATGTGCAGATTGATTGGTAGCCACTGGAGATTTTTGAGGAGGGGAGTAACATGCCCAGAGTGTTTCTGGACAAAGACAATCCGTGCAGCAGCATGAAGTATGGATTGAAGTGGGGAGAGACATGAGGATGGGAGATCAGAGAGAAGGCTGATGCAGTAGTCCAGACGGGATAGGATGAGAGCTTGAATGAGAAGGGTAGCGGTGTGGATGGAGAGGAAAGGGCGGATCTTGGCAATGTTGCGGAGTTGAGACCGGCAGGTTTTGGTGACGGCTTGGATGTGAGGGGTGAACGAGAGAGCAGAGTCGAGGATGACACCAAGGTTGCGGGCTTGTGAGACGGGAAGATCAGGTGATTTCCTGTTCAGTGCTCTTTGCAGTGGATTATGTTGAATCTAGCAGTGTGGTCCAATTGAAGCCAATCCGTGGATATGTTAGAGCAGAGTTGCCTGAGGGGCTATGGTAAGAACAGAGGTTTAGCCACAGAATCTTAGTGGATGGGTAGAGGAAAGGAGAGGTGGTAGGGACAGCGGATTTCTCTTTGGTTTTTCCACATTCAAGCATTGCTCCTCTAGTGATGTTCAAGGGTGGGTCCGTGGTTAACAACAGTTACCAAAAATCCTCTGAGTCAGATCTACATTTATGCTCCCAAATGGATTCAGAAGAAGGAATTCCATAGCTGACTCTGACACCCCCTCCCCGGAGGCATCGGCTCCCAAGGCCTTTCCCTGGAGAAGCAGCACGGCCCTGGGAGTCAGAATGTCGTGGGTTCTAATCCCGGCTCCACCACTTGTCTGTTCTGTGACCTTGGCCAAGTCACTTCACTTCTCTGTGTCGGTTACCTCATCTGTAAAATGGGGATTCAGACTGTGAGCCCCAGGTAGGCCAGGGATTGTATCTAACCTGATTTGCTTGTATCCACCCCAGCGCTTAGTACATTGCCTGGCACATAGTAAGCACTTAACAAATACCACAATTATTATTATTATCATTATTATTAATAAATGTTGGCAGGAGCCACCTAAACGAAGGCAAGCTGATCTTGGATGAGTTTTCATCTCTTCCCTCATTCCTCTGGTGAGGGCTAATGAAGTTGCCAGGAAGTGGGTAGGGAGAGGAAGGAAGAAGTAAAAGACCCAAGCAGTCAGCTGGATCATCCACTGGTCATAAAGAAGAATCCCCTGAAGTTGTAACTTGTTGCCTGGATGTTGAGGATCAAAAAATAGAAAAGACTAAAAAGGCCATCAAATTCATCCACTGCTCTGCCTTGGTACCACAACTAATGCTTTTTTTTTTTTTTTGAAGGTCCTTGTGTCATTTTCACTTTCCCAAGCTACTGGGCCTTATCTTAACTTGTGTTTTCCTTTCCAGTTCCATACAGAGCGTTCTAGCTTTACCTTCTTGCACTAAGCTAAGCGAGCTTCTTCCCAGTGTTTACACTTGCCTGTAGTTATACTGGGGACTCTCCGCTCCCCACCCTCCCTAGGTCTATCAGCCAAGCTTTAAATCTTTGGGTACATTTTCTTTTTCATCAGCCTACCTTGTCTCTGCGTTCTACGTCGTCTTGCCGGGAGCCAAATGTAACATTGTGAAGGCAGTTCTCCGTGGAGTTGACTGGTGACGGCAGCTGAGTGGGTGGAGGAGGAGAGAGTTTGTTTACCCTCCCTTCTGGTCCTGCCGCTTCCCTCCTGCCCTGCCGCAAGAGATTGACTCACTGTACGAACAGGGGAAGCTGCAACTTATCCCCCGGAGCAGTGTGTATCTGAGCCAACATCCCCTGGAAAGGTTAGTGTCCGGTTGGTCTGTAAGGAGAATTCGTCTGACAAAGTGACCTCTTTTTCCCTCCTAGGTACATTCCTTAGATGAAAATCAGCACCGGGTCCATCCTTCCTCTACTTTGCTCCCTCTATTTGTCCCTCCCTCCTGTTTCCTTGGTGTGCGACTGTCTGAGAATGGATCCTCTGGTGGCTGTTTCCTCCAACTGTGTAGGCAAGACCGGATGGGAAAGGATGACTTTGAGGGGAAGAGCAAGTTGGCTTATTTTTCACGCCGACTGCTTTGTAACCAGGTAGACTGCCGTGTCTTCCTCTCTTCCGATCCCACTTGTTTCTCCAAGGCAGAGAACGTTTGAAGTTGGATAACGAGCAGAGACAGCAGGCTTTGTTTGGGCCTCCAAAGCCTAGTTTTGGCCCAGTTGGCTACACCCCGAAGTTGATGGAACGAGGCCAGTTTCCCTTTTAGGGTCCTAGGTGTTTGGTAATTCCACCTTAGCTACTGGGTTATTCCTTTTTTCTGGGGGTGTGGTTTCTTTTCTTTTTTTTAAGGTGTGGCGGTAGTTAGGTCCCCTATGGGAAAGTTCTAAGACTCTGGCCTGGAGCAGGGGTTTACCCAGCCCTTTGGAATTGTCCAGATTTCTAGACTCGGAAGGATTTAAGGCACTTTGCAGTACAGGAGGTGAGATAGAGGATGATGTGAGATGAAATCTGAACAGCTGGACCAAACGTAGTTGGAGCAGCAGAATAAATCGTCCAGCCTGATAAAAGTTGATGAAGGGTGATAGAAGAAGTTTACAAGTAGCTTCGTTTGGAAAATGGGTCTTAAAGAGGGCTGGCTGCCCAATCCACTATTTCTTTTTGAATTCTGATGATGTATGGTGGGTGCAAGGGTTTTAAAAAATACGCCTAGAGAAGCATAGGGTTTGGTCTAGTCATTCTTTCTTTTTGCCTGTATAGCCGTCAAAAAGCTCATTTAAACTCTTTTTTTATGGTATTTGTTAAACACTTAAGCACAGTCTCACATGTGGGCTCACAGTCTTCATCCCCATTTTACAGATGAGATAATTGAGGTCCAGAGAAGTGAAGTAATAATAATGATGGCATTTATTAAGCACTTACTATGTGCAAAGCACTGTTCTAAGTGCCGGGGACTTTACAAGGTGATCAGGTTGTCCCACAGGGGGCTCACAGTCTTAATCCCCATTTTTTCAGATGAGGTAACTGAGGCACAGAGAAGTTAAGTGACTTGCCCAAAGTCACACAGCTGACAATTGGCGGAGCCGGGATTTGAACCCATGACCTCTGACTCCAAAGCCCGTGCTTTTTCCAATGAGCCACGCTGACTTGCCCAAGGTCACACAGCAGATAAGTGGCTGATCCCGGATTAGAACTCAGGTCCTTCTGACTCCCAGGGCTGTGCTCTATCCATGAGACCACACTGCTTCTCGGGATTGCCGTAGAGTTTCCAGGATTGCCCAGAGTTCCCCTATGCCCCTCCTTCCCTCTGCATCCCCATATCTGAAATTCGGGGGTCTCAGCCAGGAATGCAGGTGAAGGGATGGCTTCAGGAGCAACCCAAGCTGTGGGATTGGAGAGCCACCTGCTGATGGATGAGATACCCCCTCCGGTTGCTCGTTGCTCCTGCTCATCCCCTCTCAGAGGTGGTAAGAATGGAGAGTAGCGTGATCAGGGAAGAATCTGGCATATTTGGGGTGAGTTGTTCCATTTGCCTGCTGCATCTTGGACAAGTCACTTGTTTCCTGGGTTTGTTTCCTAATCTGTAAAATGGGAATTAAATGTCTGCCTCATTCTCAGAGCCCCGTGCGAGACAGGGATTGTATCTGACCTTATTATCTTGTAATATCTCCAGCACTTAGTACAGTGCTTGACACATGGTAAGTGCTTAACTTACCTTAATTAACCACAGTTGAATAGTAACAATAATAATAACAGTCTCAATACAAAAGTTGTCCATGTGTTAAAAACCATGACAGTGTCAAAAGGGAAAATACAGGGCCTTTAGAGGAAACATTCAGTAGGCTCTCCAGTGGCAAACCTAGATCACAGTTCATTCTGTAATGTTGAAATTCCATTTAAGAAAGATGCACTCCAGTCTGAGGAGAAATTTAACAGATAACTAACTCCCTTTGGTTGTCCTCTGAAACAGCCTGCACACTTCGCTCCTCTAATGCTGACCTTCTCACTGTACCTCAGTCTTGTCTATCTCGCCACTGACTTCTTGCCCACGTCCTGCCTCAGGTCTGGAACACCCTCCTTTCTCATATCCGACAGACAATTATTCTCCCCACCTTCAAAGACATACTGAAAGCGCATCTCCAAGGAGCCTGCCCTGAGTAAGCCCTCCTTTCCTCTTCTCCCACTCTCTTCTGTGTCACCCTGACTTGCTCCCTTTATTCATTCCATTCATTCATTCATTCATCAAGAGAAGCAGCGTGGCTCAGTGGAAAGAGCATGGGCTTGGGAGTCAGAGGTCATGGGTTCTAATCCCGGCTCTGCAACTTGTCAGCTGTGTGACTTTGGACAAGTCACTTAACTTCTCTGGGCCTCAGTTCCCTCATCTGTAAAATGGGGATTAAGACTGTGAGCCCCACGTGGGACAACCTGATCACCTTGTATCCTCCCCAGTGCTTAGAACAGTGCTTTGCACAGAGTAAGCGCTTAACAAATGCCATCATTATTATTATTATTCCCCCTCCCAGCCCCACAGCATTTATGTACATATCTGATATTTATGTATTTATAGTAATGTCTGTCCCCCCAGTCTAGACTGTGAGCTCACTGTGGGTACAGAATATATCTGTTTATCATTATATTGTACTTTCCCAAGCCCTTAGTACAGTGCTTAATAAGTTCGACTGAATGAATGAAGTAGGCTTTGAGAGAGAGAGAGAATAGATCCAATGAGAAACAATAGATATGCGATGGGTTATTGTGTGGGAAAGTCAAGGATATTAGAAGATTAGTCCCTAATCATTAGTATTGATTCGAGGAGGGCTGTCATCACATTCGTCCTGCAAATATCCTGTTGCCACTGAGACAAAATAGTAATTGTGATGCTATTTATTGAGAACCTACTGTCATGGACTGTACTAAGTACTTGGGAAATCATAGGAGAAATAAAGGACTCAACTCATGAGGAATGTGAGCTCCTTCCTTGTAGGCAGGGAACATGTCTATCACTGTATCCTCTTCCAAGCACCTAGTACAGTGCTCATCAAACAGTAAGGGCTCATTAAATACCATTGATTGATCAATGGAGTGTATCCTGGGGGGGGGGGCACATTGAGCTGGTCCAAAAGTGGTAGCTGCTATCTTCGTATGTTCTGAAAAGGCCCGTGCTCTTAAAATGACTGGCTGAGTGACCTTTCATTTCACAATTTTTCAACCATTATAACGCCCTTCAGCTTTGTTCTCCTGCTTACCATAGTGGCCTCTGGAACCCTCGGGTGTGCGGGAAGCGGTTAGTTGCCGGATAGATTTCTACATGAGTGAATATCTATTTTTACTTTGACCCAAGTTCTAGCTATAATTGTGGAATGTGTGGATCTATATTTACATTTTCTACATGAGAGCATTTCAGAAACTTTCTCTGGCCCCAGAGCGAGTACATTCCAGTGGAAATTAATCAGATACCATCAAGCAGGTAATGGGAGAGGGTATCAGCCAGTAACCTTAAACGATTGTTAAAATGCATCCAGCAGCAATATCTTTCATAATACTTCTGGGCCACCTGTTATCTAAATAACCATTCTATGCCCCTTTTCCATAATAGTAATAATAATAACCGTAGTATTTGTTGAGCGCTTACTATGTGTCAGGCACTGGGGTGGATACAAGTGAATCGGATTGGACACGGTCCCTGTCCCACATAGGGCTCACAGTCTCAATCCCCATTTTGCGGATGAGGTAACTGAGGCATAGAAAAGTGAAGCGACTTGCCCAAGGCCACACAGCAAAGTGGCAGAGCTGGAATAGAACCCCTGACCTTCCGACTCCAAGGTCTGGGTTCTCTCCACTACACCGTGCTGCTTCCCTTTGCCCCCCATCCAGTTGGAGGGCTACTGTCTTCATAATAGTGATTCACATAAATATTTATCTTCTGAGAACATCTGCATTTTTATCTCTCACTAGAAAACTGCCTTTAGAAAGAGGCAGCTCTGTGTCAGATGAGGATTAAAACGTCAGGCTTCGCAGCCCATGATGACTGGAAGTTATTTGCCCTTGGGTCACTCAGGTGCCGAATTGTATATTAGTTGAATGAACTAAGGGAACCTACCGATTTGGTTATTTAAGGCCTACTGTCAGGTATGTTGCTTAAAAGAAATTGAGCTCTTGTCAGGGGAATGGGCCACATCTGGGGCAGTTCCATTAAGGCTCAGGAATCTATGTGTTTCAGGTTTAGCCAGCGTGTCTCTCTCTCTCTCTCTCTTCCTCTCTCTCATCATTTTTCCTCTGAATACAGGTGGCATGGTTGGGCCCTGGAAATGGGATGTCAATCCTATTCAGGGAGCATAAAGCAAGTAAAAGAATCTCCTAGCTGCTGCTGCAACGACAGTGAGTGAGCTCTAGACTTGAGAAAATGTCAACAGTAACATCTGCCATCCAGGCTCCCCAAGGCCCCGTGAATCCACCCCCGCCTGAAGTCACCAATCCCAACAAGCCTGGGAGGAAGACCAACCAGCTGCAGTACATGCAGAATGTTGTGGTGAAGACTTTGTGGAAGCACCAGTTTGCCTGGCCCTTCTATCAACCCGTAGATGCAATTAAATTGAATTTACCAGTAAGTATTCTCCTCTGCATTTGTGGAGATTTAATAGAAGTTGCCCACCTCTTTTGCTTCTCCCCTTCACCTTACTTTCTCCATCTCAGAATTCTTTTACCTCTGATTTATCTTTTTGCATGAGGCTCCTTGTCTGCATATTTTTTTTCTTCCATAAGTCATCTTTGGTCATTCATCCATCCACCCTCTTTTAGGCATTCCTATGGTTTAGTACTTTTAGATGTATATGTTATTTCTGGTTTCATTGTGTCATGTGGAAATCACCCGGCCTCTGGCATCTGGATTGAGTGCATTGAGGTGCTGGTTGTCTTTAAAAATGGCAGATTCTGACTTGACGTTTTGTTTTGGATTGGGCAACCTGGTGATTTTTTAGTGGAGCATAGGAGATTTTGTGAAAGGGGAACCCTTTGCATTATCCAATAGTCATTAGCATTTTCCACCCTGGAGTTTCTCAGAGACCGTTAGTGTAGCTGCTTGAGTAATAATAATTGTGGTATGTAAGTGCTTGTACTTCCCAAGCGCTTAGTACAGTGCTCTGCACACAGTAAGCGCTCAATAAATACGATTGATTGATTGATTGATTGCTTACTATGTGTACTGTACTTAGCACTGGGATAGATATAAGATAATTGGGTCAGAAATAGTCCCTGCTTACAGTCCAAGGGGGTGGGTGGAAACGTATCAAATGCCCATGTTACGGGTGAGGAAACTGAGGCACAGCAAAGTCAAGTGATTTGCCCAAGAAGGCAAGTGGCAGAGTCAGGATTAGAGCCCAGGTTGCAGGACTTGACATTACTTCTCTTAAGTATTTGTGAACTTGCCTTCCTGCCTGTCCCACCTACTGGTTTTACTCAGGACAGCTCCTTTGCATGTGCTGGTTTGGGCTTGGAGAGGGTTTCTGAAACCTCACTGAATGTTCTGAAACCTCACTGAAATCTCTCCCACAGGATTATCATAAAATAATAAAAAACCCAATGGATATGGGAACTATTAAGAAGCGACTGGAAAACAATTATTATTGGAGTGCGAGCGAATGTATGCAGGATTTCAACACAATGTTTACAAATTGTTATATTTATAACAAGGTAAGGGCTTTGTAGCCTTTCCTCACTGGGGTATCTTGCAGAGAGCACTGAGTCTTGAGCTTTTAGCTTTGATAAGGCATAATTGCCCCCCGAACTGGGTCCCCTTGAAATGAGGCGAAGTCCACCTTAGAGTAATCAGACTCCTGGATTCAGCTCAACTCCCTTGGTTTGAAGCTTTCTGGTGTTTGAAAAACCAAACATGTAGGTACAGTTACGTTCTCAAAATACCAGTGAATCAGCCCAGATCTGAGTAGGAGCCCCTCCAAATCTGCCTCTTCAGGACTTGATCTGATAATAATCAACAACAATACTTTCTCAAGTCAAGAATCCCCCAGAACTCTGCTCCATTTGCCATAACCACTGTACATTCAACCACTTTTTTTTTAATGGTATTTAAGTGCTTACTGTGTGCCAGGCACAGTACTAAGCACTGAGAAATTTGCAAGTTAATCAGGTTGGACACAGTCCATGTCCCCCATGGGGCTCATAGTCTTAATCCCCATTTTACAGATGAGGGAACTGAGGCACAACGAGGTTAGTGAGTTGCCCGAGGTCACACGGCAGACAGGTGGTGGACCTGGGATTAGAACCCAGGTCCCGCTGAACCCACCCGGTTCAGGGTTCAGGTTTGACTATCAAACCTAGCCCTGACCACTTTGGCTCGGTACCACTCAGACCAGGCAATTCAGTTTTCCTTAATAGCCGCAGTTTGAACGAATTCCAGGGCTTTTGTCCATGTGGCACCACTAATACCAGTGTTTGTTCTGTTCCTCCAGCCCACAGATGATATAGTCCTGATGGCCCAGGCCTTAGAGAAAATTTTTCTTCAGAAGGTAGCCCAGATGCCCCAAGAGGAAGTGGAATTATTACCACCAGCTCCTAAGGGCAAAGGGCGAAAGCCAGCAGCAGGAACACAGAGTGCAGGTAACCAAGACGATGGAAATGTTTTGTAACCTTCGCCTGAAGCCAGGTTTCTCAGAGGATGAGATTAGAAAGATTACGATTTTATTATGGTTGAGGGAGCTGCACAGTGCCTGGGTGGCTATTTTTAAAGGGGGATCATCTCTCCATTCCCGACTCTCGAGGAGCGCCGTGCCTGAAATACGGAGCCATGGGCAATGAAAACACTCCTCGGTGAGAGTGAAGTGTCGGCAACTGTGGTCCGAAAATTCATTCATTCAGTCGTATATATTGAGTGTTTACTGTGTGCAGAGCACTGTACTAAGCACTTGGGAGAGGATGATATAACAATAAACAGACACATTCCCTGCCCACAACGAGCTTATGGTCTAGAGGTGGGAGACAGATGTCTGACAAGTGGTGTTTGCTTCCCTCCATTGTCTCCCACAGCAAAATAATCAATCATTCAGTCAATCAGTGGTATTTGTTAAGGGTTTTCTGTGTGCAGAGCACCGTACTAAGCATTTGGGAGAGCCCAGTGCAAGAGTTGATAGAAACATTCCCTGACCACAGTGAGCTTAAAGTCTAGAGCTGGAGACAGACAGTAATATAAATAAATGTAATTATGGATATGATAGTTTTGGTTGACACCCCTTGAGTGGTTTACTACAACCACTCGGTCAGTCTGGAGTTCCTTTGAGCTTCCCCTTTCTAGCTACCCTTCCTCCAGCCCCCCATCAATCAAGACAGAATATTAGGGTGAAAGGTGGGTCTTTGTGGGACTGTTCTTGGGGCTGGGTGTTTGGTAGTGGGGAAGGACGGGAGGCTTTGTTATTGTTGGATGATTGAGTCTTTGTCAGCTGGATCAAGCGTAGCCACATGAAGCAGGGGAACCAATAACTCTTTTTTTTAAATGGTGTTTAAGTGGTTAGGATGAGTCAGGGACTAAGCACTGGGGTAGATACAAGATAATAATTATGGTATTTGTTAAGCGCTTACTATGTGCCAGGTACTGTACTAAGTGCTGGGGTAGATACAAGCAAATCGGGTTGGACACAGTCCATGTCCCACATGGGGCTCACAGTCACAATCCCCATTGTACAGATGAGGTAATTGAGGCCCAGAGAAGTGAAGTGACTTGCCCAAGGTCACATAGCAGACAAGCAGCAGAGCCAGTATTAGAACCCAGGTACGTCTGACTCCCGGGCCTGTACTGTATCCACTAGAGCACACTGCTTCTCTTCTCTGACTTCTGACATCCTGGGCATGGAGATTCTCCCTATCCGATAATGGGACTGATAATTAGGGTTAGGATTGCATTTTAGAAAAAGCAATGCCATTGCATCTGCACTTCCTCATCCCACCCAGTCATAGTAAGCTCCTGGAGGGCAAGGATTGTGTCTCTTAACTCGCTTGTGCTTAATTCGGTAATCTGCACAGAGGAAACACTCGATAAATGCCATCGATTGATTTGGTTATCAGGAGAGTGCGGCCATCAGGTCGATTGATTATTCTTCTCCCCTACTTTGTCTCTAAAGGAACGCAGCAAGCGGCAGCCGTGTCCTCAGTAACCCCGCCGACTCCCTTTCAGAATGTCCCTCCCGCTGTGTCCCAGACGCCAGTGATCGCTGCCACCCCTGTGCCAACCATAACGGCAAATGTCACGACTGTCCCAGCCCCTCCTGCTGCAGCTCCCCCTCCCCCCGCCACTCCCATTATGCCAGTGGTTCCCCCGACCCCACCTGTCGTCAAGGTAAGCATCACCCAGGGTCCACTTGGGGGGACGGAGCTCATGGCTCTAGTTAGGAGAATGCCTCATGTCACTGTTTTAGCGTGGCCGAGACAAGTCTGATTGGTGTCAGCACAGGCCTGAGGCACTGAGGAACTCCTGGCTGCAAAATCTGACTCCCAAACTAGCATCTGTGGGTGACTCTGTCCAAGTCTGCTCTCGTATTCACCCCACATATCCAGTCTGTCGCCAGAGCCTGCAGATCTCACCTTCACAACATCGCCAAGATCTGCCCTTTCCTCTCCATCCAAACCACTACCATGTTAGTATAATCAGTCATCCTATCCCTTCTGGATTATCGCATCAGCTTCCTTTCTGACCTCCCAACCTCCTGTCTCTCCCCACTTCAGTCCATACTTCACTCTGCTGCCCAGATTATCTTTGTACAGAAACGCTCTGGGCATGTCACCCCCCTCCTCAAAAATCTCCAGTGGTTGCCTGTCAACCTTCGCATGAAGCAAAAGCTACTCATTATTGGCTTCAAAGATCTCCATCACCTTGCCCTTTCTTACCTCACCTCCCTTCTCTCCTTCTGTATCCCAGCCCACACACTCCGCTGCTCTGGTGCTAACCTTCTCACTGTGCCTTGTTCTCACCTGTCCCGCTGTTGACCCCTGGCCCATGTCCCACCTCTGGCCTGGAATGCCTTTCCTTCTCAAATCCACCATACAATTACACTTCCCCCCTTCAACGCCTTAATGAAGGCTCACCTCCTCCAAGAGGCCTTCCCAGACTAAGCCCCCCTTTTCCTCAGCTCCCCTCCCCGCATCACCCTGATTCGATCCCTTTGCTCTACCCCCTCCCTGCCCCACAACACTTGTGTATATATGTACATATCTATAATTCTATTTATGTTTACTGGTGCCTGTTTACTTATTTTGACGTGTGTATATATCTATAATTCTATTTATTTATATTGATGCCTGTTTACTTGTTTTGATGTCTGTCTCCCCCTCTCTAAACTGTAAGCCCGGTGTGGATAGGGATTGTCTCTCTTTATTGATGAATTGTACTTTCCCAGCGCTTAGTATAGTGCTCTGCACACAGTAAGCGCTCAATAAATACGTTTGAATGAATGAATGAATGAAAGTCCCTGAAGCTTTTTTTCCACCCCCCACTCCCCCCCACCCCAAGTAGTATTTGTTAGGTGCTTACTATGTGCCAGACACTGTACTAAGCTCTGGGGTAGATACAAGTTAATCAGATTGGACACTGTCCGTGTCCCACCTGGGGCTCCAGTCTTAATCCCCATTATACAGATGAGGTAACTGTGGCACTGAGAAGTGAAATGATTTGCCCAAAGTCATACAGCAGACAAGCAGCAGAGCTAGAATTAGAACCCGGGTCCTTCCGACTCCCAGTTCCATGCTGTATCTAGTAGGCCACGTGGCTTTCTGCCTCAGTTCTCCCAGCTGTAAGAAGGGAGTAGTGATAGATAATAATAATAACTATGGTGCTTGTTAAGCACTTACTATGTGCCAGGCAGTGTTCTGAGCGCTGAGGTAGATATACATTTATCAGGTTGGACACAGTCCCAGTCCCACATGGGGCTCACACTCTTAATTCCCATTTTACAGATGAAGGAACTGAAGTCCAGAGAAGTGAAGTCACAGCAGATGTGTGATGGAGCCCGGTATAATTACCAGGCCCATACTCTATCCACTAAGCCATGCTGCTTCTCAGATCAGGTGCGAAGGGTGACTGATTCAGACTTACTGATAGCGGCACATAAAGCAGTCTCTAGTGAACATGGATTTTTGCCAGCCCACATCTTTTCCTCATCCTCAATGCTGTAATAAAAATGTGCCTGGTGGAAGTGAGAAGCAGTGACCTGGAAAAGTACAGGGCATGGCTTGGCTTTTCCCTTTTATTTCCAACTCCTTGCCAGTTGTTGATTTCATGTTGAGGAGATCTGATTTCCTTTCAAATCCTGGGTTCTCGAGCTTGGACATCTCTACAACGCTGCATTAGGGCTGGCAAATTGCTTTAGGAAGGACTTCACTGGAACTCACACAGCCAAGGGCTGGTAAAGGAGCACAGATTTACTTCACTTGCAAGTGATCACCTGATCTTTTATTTTTTTCATTACCCAAACTAACCTCAGTCCATAAAACCAGCCATTCAGATAATAAAGGTTTGAATGATTGGCGTTTCTAGTTGTATTCAGGGCACCATGAAGTTGCGTCAGCCCTTACATTGAACCTAATTTCCAAGAGCTTGTCAATTAGCTGTGTTGCCCTGCAGTGCCCGACTGGTGAAATTCCCATTTGGGAATGCGGAGGGCAGTTTCAGGTGACTAGCCGTGGCTTTTAGCCTAGCCCAGCCCATGGTCTCATTTATGCCCTTTTACTTTATTTCAGTGCAGAGTGTAGTTTGCACGGTCCAATTGGCCTTTGTTCTCAGAAAGCATGGATGTTTTTTCCAAAGGCCAGTGGAACGATTGAAACGCACGTTGACTGGACTCAGCAACTGCAATTCAGTGTCAAAATGAATGCCTGCGACCACAATAGCAGGTGGAGTTGCTGGGTGTGCAGGAAACAAAAATAAGGTTAACAAGTGCACATGGACCTCGTTTCCCGTCTCTTCACTGAAAGAGAACTAGTCTAGAACACTAGAAACGTGGTAGCATGAGTAAAGTTGTGCAGCCAATCGAAAACTCTGAGAGGGCGGTTCATGCCAGAGCATTTAGCGATCCATCCAAGTACTGATTGACTAACTTTTGGGTCCCCTAGATTGGGAACCCTTCTGCTAAACTGTGAGCCCATTGTGGGCAGGGACCAACTACCAACTCTGTGAGAAGCAGCACTGCCTAGCAGATAGAGCACAGGCCTATGAGTCAGAAGGTCCTGGGTTCTAATCCCAGCTCCACCACTTGTCTGCTGTGTGACCTTGAGCAAGTCACTTCACTTCCCTGTTACTCATCTGTTACCTCAGTTACTTCACCTGTAAAATGGGGTACAAGACTGCAAGCCCCATGGAGGAAAGGGACCGTGTCCAACCTGATTTGCTTGTATTCACCCCAGCGCCTAGCATGGCACCTTGCGCATTGTAAGTGCTTAACGAACACCATAATTATTGTAATTACTTGTTGCCGGCATTCATGGCTTCTCCTCTGGCTGTTGCAGAAAAAGGGAGTGAAGCGAAAAGCAGACACCACCACGCCGACGACCTCGGCGATCACTGCCAGCCGGAGCGAGTCGCCCACGCCCCTGTCGGACCCCAAACAGGCCAAGGTGGTCGCCCGGAGAGAAAGCGGGGGCCGGCCCATCAAACCACCAAAGAAAGATCTCGAGGATGGGGAGGTGCCCCAGCATGCGGGGAAGAAGGGCAAACTCTCCGAGCACCTCAAGTACTGTGACAGCATCCTCAAAGAGATGCTCTCCAAGAAGCACGCCGCCTACGCCTGGCCCTTCTACAAGCCCGTCGACGCGGAGGCTCTGGAACTCCATGACTATCACGACATTATCAAACACCCCATGGATCTCAGTACTGTTAAAGTACGTCCACCCCTCCCAACCCCCTGCCCTGTTCATCATGTGTCTTTCCTGGAGCCCATATATGCTCTGTGCTCCAGGGAGCTCCCTTCAGTGGGTCGGTTGTAGGAAAATGGATCCTGGTATGCCCCCGAGCTGGCCACCTGAAGGACTCCCCTCCGGCTGGAATCCTGGGCTGTCCCTCTGCCTCCTGCATCTAACTACTTCTAAACCGACCCACGCAGGGGGCTGCGTTTGCATTGGTTTGTTATTCCCCTGCCCTTCCCTCAGAGACCGTCAGACCATGGTCCTCTTTACAGATCTGTGAATTCATTGCCTTGATGAGCACCCTGGCCTAGCTAACATTTGCTGGAAAAGGACAGTGGAGGCCAGTGGTTTATCGCACCGGGAGTCGGGGCCAGGGGCACAGGGTTCTGGGGCCAGCCCTGATTCTGACTTGCTTTTTTGACCTCGTTCTTGACTGTAGCAGGCCTCTTCTACAGGAGGGCAGGGACACAGATTCTGCTGCTCCTTGAGGCCTGAGATGCAGTATTATAAGGGGTGATTAGTCGATCATTGGTATTTATCAGGCACTTGCTATTTGCAGAGCACTGTACTAAGTGCTTGGGAGAGTTCACGATGAAAGAATTAGGAGACACGTTTCGTGACCTTCAAGAGTTTAAAACAAACATTGCCTTATCCCTCAGGAGTCAGAACCGCTTTGGTATTGCCCTTCCAATGTCTGGGGAGGTGGCAGCTGCTGCTTCAGGGGATTTCCCTCATTTCATTCATTTGATCGTATTTATTGAGCGCTTACTATGTGTAGAGCACTCTGCTAAGCACTTGGGATAGTACAGTACAACAATAAACAGACATTTTGTGCCCACAATGAACTTACAGTCTAGCGGGGGCAAGGCAGACATCAGTACAAATAAATAAATTACAGATATGTTCATAAGTGTTGTGGAGGGGGGAGAGGGGGAAGAACAAAGGGAGCAAGTCAGGGTGACGCAGAAGGGAATGGGAGAAGAGGAAAGGGGGGCTTAGTTTGGGAAGGCCTCTTGGAGAAGGTGTGCCTTCAATAAGGCTTTGAAAGGAAGTGGGGTAGTAATTATCTCCTCCTTCCACTGCCTTCCCAGGCCTTGCTACCCAGGAGGAAGTAGACAGGAGAGGCTAGAGAAAGCTAAGGGAGGAGACCCCAGGGAGTCAGCCTAGACATTGTCTAGACTGTAAACTCACTGTGGACAGAGAATATGTTTACCAACTCTCTTATACTGTTATAATGTACTCTCCCAAGTCCTTAGTATAGTGCTCTGCAGACAGTAAGTGCTCAGTATATACGATGGATTGATTGAGTATAGGATTCTGGAGAGGCAGTTCCAGACTTGAAGAACCATTGCAGAGGTTATTGGGGGCAAGGCCCCAATCTGTGGCTGTTGAACCCTGTTCTGAATAAGGAGTCGGTGCTTTGGAGTCCTTGGTAGCTCTGAAGGGCACGCCCTCTGGACGTGCAGGTGATGCCCTTGTTTGTTTTTCTGAAGATGATGCAGGAATGAAGGCTTCAGTTTGCCCCTTGGGGGTGTATTCCCATTGACTTTGGCATCCCCTTGGCATCCGACCCACTCGTGGTGCAAGAAAGATGGGAGTGATGGAGCTGTTGGACAGTCAAAGGTTTACTCTCCTGTAGTGGATTCCAAGTGAACCTACGGTGACTTTATTTTCCTCAATGTAGGGACTAGCTAAAAAGATTTCAGGGTCAGAGCACGGAGTGGGAGCCAAGCTGAGAGGGACTGAGTGTGAAGTGAAGTGAAGTACTTAGGCAAGAGTAAAGAGGGAGCGGCAATAGAATCTCAGCTGGAGTCTGAATCGTAGAGGCTTGGTACCATTTGGCCTTTGGAATGCCTCACTTTTCCTTTACTTTGGTCCTCATCAGTTCAAGTTGTCTGTGACCTTTCTGGTGAGAGAAACCTTCCTTCATATATTTTTCTTTTCCTGGCTGAAACTCGGTAGCTGCCATGGCACACGTGTGTCTCTGGGAATTTTTGTCCCCTAAGGCATTTCTTTCCAACTTTCTGCTTTTGTTTCCCAACACTTTGCAGAATGACAGATAGGGAAGTGGCCCTGACTGACAGAGATTGTTGTTTAATTTGGCCTGTGGTGAGCTGCTCCACAGTGGATCCTCAGTGCACTTCACGTTGGAGAATGAACATCTCCCATTCCCTGACCTTGGAGCCGACCACGCTGATAATATGGCTTGACCCCGTGTGCCCCGTTATTCGATATACTGAAAAGCCAATTACCTGAACATCTGTTCCCCGGACCGACTGGTGAACTGGATGGAGGGTAACTTATGTAATGATCCCGGCACTCTTGGCCTCTTTAAATTTACTCCCTGGAGAAAGTTAGGTACTTTGGAAGCACTTTTGCACAATGCACTATTCAATCCCCTCTTTTTTTAAAAAAATGCTATTTGTTAAGTACTTACTATGTGCCAGGCACTGAATTAAGTGCTCGGGTAGGTAACTTGACAGTTTAACTTGACAGCCAGGGAGCTACTGTTTGTATCTGGGAGAACTGGTTCAGTTGTTTATTTTGTTTTTAGGGTTGTTGGTTTTTTTAATGCTCAGATAATTGAACAGAATAGAGCAAGTATCTCAGAGATTTGAGTACCTTTTTTGTTTTTTGTTTTTTTTTAAAAAAAAGCTCAGGTAATTGAGCAAAATGGCGCAAGATTCCCAGAAAGATGGCCAAGCCCACTTTTATTCAATAATCCAAACTTCTGATCAATGGATGCTTTGGGGTGGTTTTTTGGGGTTTTTTTTTTGCTTTTTCAGAGATACAAGTTGAACGACTTTTAGTCTTTCTGACACTGCATTTTGGCTTCCTGGGGCATACCTGGTTCAGGTGGTTCCTGTCCAGGACCTCTTTCACTCACATACAAGAGGAGCGTAGGGGTTGGCCTTAGCCTGAGTGTACTTTGCAGTCGAACTTCAGCGGGTGTCCGTTTTAGCGTTCGTGTCGCGTGGATCACTACTGACTCTAGTTCCGCCTCCCCAGTCAGATGTCTGTTCCAGCTGTCGATTTTATATTAAAACATAGATCTTGCTAGAGTCCTGATTCTGCCACCGACTAGCCGATCATTCTGAGGCGAGTCTTTCTACACCTCTGGGTGTCAGCATCCTCAGCTGCCAGGCTGGGGTTGCTGTTCTCTGGGTACTGACCAGAAACGAGGAAACAGTGTGTTTAAGGGGCTTGGAGCCCTTCAGAAGAAAGGACTAAGCAAGTACAAGGTGTTGGTAATTTGGGGTCTAGTGAACTGAATGAATTAAAGAAGGAAAAATCTCAGAGGTTACAGATTGTAACAGTCATTTATTGAGCACTTGGGAGAGTACAGTACAACAGAGTTGTATATGGCAGGTGGTTACCTAGAGTAGCCGTGATTCCAGCTCTGACTTGGGGCAATGTACCCACCGGTTTTTCCTTTTAATTTGCACATGTCTGATAAGACTGACCCCTTTGGTTGGATGATCTGCACAGACTTGATTGAGGCGAGTGACTGATTTAACCTCAAGCTTCCTGTGAAAGTTAGATTTTTTTTTTTTCCTGGAGCTGCTATCCCGCTTAATTGACCCGAAACCAACTGTGGGTGCCCAGAAAGGTAAGGTCTAAGTCAGAGTTGATTTTAATGCAGTTTTGGTTGTTTCTTTGGCTGCTTCCCCCTCATGAAGTAAATTTGCTTCTGCTGGAAAGAATAATTGACTTGGCAATTAATCCTGATAATCTTTTGTCACTCAGCTTGTGTACCCAACAATCAGTGTGTTTGTTCCAAGACCACAAGAATGTGTCGATAGTCAGGTCAGGACATGAGCCTGGGAAGTTAAAGTATGCCTTGAGCTCTGCCTTACTTGCCAGCAAACAAAGACTGCTGGTATAGTACTTACCATTTGAATAGTTAAGCTGAAAGTATACTATTAGGAGCTATAGAAAATCCCCTTAGCCGGCATGACAAACTTTTGCCATTTCCCTAAATTGCAGTTAGATTTCCTTGGGGTTTAGAAATCCTCTGATTTAACACTGGAGAGTGAAGAAGGTGTCACAAGCCAAACAATAAGAATCATGTTTGTTATTTTAGACCATAGATTTTACCTGAGGCATTAGAATAACTTGAAAAATGAAGTCAAGTGCTGTGCACACAGTAGGCACTCAAGAAATCAGTGCTTGATTTAGTTCCCAGCCAGTGTGAGAGAAGGGACTGGACCATTTTCCTTCAAAAAACCAAAATGTCAGTCTGCCATGTTTGCAAATCACACAAGCATAAAACATACCACCGTTTTTCTTTGGGGATCTTATGACTCGAAATATAGCTGGAAGTAATTTTTTCAAATTATTTTAAAAAGGGAAACATCTAGGAGAATTGTGTAGACCTAAGTTTAAGCCTTGAGGGAATGCATGTTTTGGCATCATGTTTTCTTGAGTTAGAAAACCTGGCAGAAGCTTGAAAATGAGGCCCTATCAAATGCTCCTTTCAAAGGGCTTCGATGCTTCCCTCAGGTTCTTCCAAACATCAGTGGGATCAAGGGCAACTTTCAAAAGTGCCACCTAAATTCGTAGGAAAAAAATCTTGCCCACCTGACCTTTGTGCATACACAAAATGGTTTTGTCTCCGTCTAAACCGTAAACACAAACTCAGCGTTCTCAGCTGAGAACGGATTTACTCATCGTCCGCTCGTACGGTTTTAAAGTGATCTGTCATTGTCCACAAGTTAACTTTCCACAAGGTTTTGCTCTACTGCAATTGGAGAGCCTCTTTTGAAGTCCCTTTAAAAAACTTAACCCTGATCAGTGAAAACAGCATTTCTCCAAAGATGGGTCCAAAACACCACTGAACCAGAGTAAGTTTATAGATAAAAAAAAGTTTTTATAAATTTAAGGCCCACTGCTCTAAAAGGATTCAGAGAAGAAATGTCCTTTAGGCTGTCCTTCAGGATCCCATTAGACTTCTCTGCTCTCTCTCCATATTAGGTAGTTATGTGACAGGATACAAATCAGAATTATTTGGTTAGTCACTTTTTCCTTAACATCATTAATCCAGAGGAAAGTGATGTACAGTCCTCCATTTTGCCCTAGATTGAAATGTCTGGTAACCACCGTTTGCCATTTCTGGGGTATGGGGACCCCTCTAATGACTACAGTGTCAAGCCCCACCTCTGCCATCTGACTTGTGTGGTCCTGAGCAGTCACAACCTCACCGGACCTCTGTTTCTCTGTCTGGGAAATGGAGATGGCACTTCCCAGCTCAAAGGACAGTTGTGAGTACCGGGTTTAGTGGTACACGTAATGTCCACCAAGCTCCTTTAGAAAAGGCAGTCGCCTCATTCCATCCATTTTTGTCCCTTTGTGTATTTGCAGAAGAAAATGGACAGCCGGGAATACCAGGACGCACAAGGTTTCGCAGCAGATATTCGGTTAATGTTCTCTAATTGTTACAAGTACAATCCTCCGGACCATGAGGTTGTGGCGATGGCCAGGAAACTACAGGTAAACCTGTCAACAAAATAAGGCGTTTTCCAGAGGGATGACCCCGAGAATCCACTGTCAGATGAGGAAGAGTCTACACGTTGCCTTTTGTGGATTAAACCTGTAGAGAGAGCCACCTGTAGAGAGATCCACTTGTGGATGGCCGACCCCTCCAGCCCACAGGAAAATTGGCCTCGACTGTCTGAGAGCAGAAGTTTTCAAAGGATGATGGGCTAAGAATAACACCACAGTTTCTTAAATATCATATCCATGCTGAAGAAGACCAATCTCCCTTTTAGGATTTAAGGTGTGATAGGTCCCTTTTCTCCTCCAGTGACTGGCAGCCTTCCCTCACTGAGCAGAAGGCTTTCCTCAGTGTTCACCGTCTTAGGGCTGTCCTAGATGTTAGAGGCAATGACAGTGCCTCAAGTGAAGTGACCTCGAAGAAGACTTTTTGTTTTGCTTTGTGCTTAGTAAAACAGAAAATCCTCACTTTCCTGTCCTCCACCTTGGTTCTTTCTCATGCAGATGGTTTAGGCTAAACCAGTGCCTTTTATCTTGGAGAAAGAACAGGGTCTTTCACTTTAGTCATTTTAAACTGCTTGGGGATGCCTTTTTCTTTTTTTTGAAGTGGGAAACGAGCAACCGGAACAGATTAGCTCCTTAGAAATTAACCTATTTTCCAGGAAGCATTCCTTATTTGGGTGGGGGAACCACTGGTTTCACACAGGATGGAGTTTATTCTGTTCTTCTAGACTGTGAGCTCGCTGTTGGGTAGGGACCGTCTCTATATGTTGCCAACTTGTACTTCCCAAGCGCTTAGTACAGTGCTCTGCACACAGTAAGCGCTCAGTAAATACGACTGAATGAATGAATGAATGTTCTCATGCACTAGACTAGAAAAAGGAGAGATCACTGGAAACGGTCTTATTATTGACATGTAGAATTGCTTCAGCAAATTACTCCAATCACCTGTGGCGGAGCCCACATCTAAATCCTTGTCATTTTTACACTGGTAATGTAGTGTTGATTGGCTGTTAGTTAAGACATTATGCCACCTCAAATGTAACCAGCCCCATCCTCCAGATTTATAGTGAGGGTAGACTTCCCTTTTCTTGCACATCTCTTCCCCGAACTTCCCACCTCCACCCCCAGCTGTTTGCAGTAGGATCTTGTTTGCAATGTAGCCAAGCAGCATGGCCTAATGGAAAGAGCACGGGCCCGGTAGTCAAAGGACCTGGGTTCTAATCCCGACTCTGCCAATTGCTTGCTATGTACCTTGGGCAGGTCCCCAAACTGTTCTGCGCCTCAGTTTCCTCAACTGAAAAATGGGGATTCAATACCTATTCTTCCTTTTTAGACTGTGAGCCCCATGTGGGACAGGGACAGGTTGTGTCCAACCCAATAAACTTGTATCTTTCCCAGCACTTAGAACAGCGCTTGACACATAGTAATCAGAGGAAGTGTAGACTTTGCGAATAGAATGTAATCATTGGAACATACCAACCTAGAAAACATGTTCTCAATCTGAAGAGCAAGGAGAGGGAGGGGAAGGGGTTCAGGATTTCTGCCTCAAAGATTTCTTCCATGACAGGGAGTTGAAACAAGCAGCTTAAAGTTCAGTTCCTTGTAAGGTTCCCATTACAATTAATTTCTCTCTTTGGGTGTATTACTAATTATAGTGACTAATTACAATTGCCAATTATATAAATTGAGCATCGGGGGTCAGGTACCAGAGCTTAAGCAACTGAAATAAGGGCCTGTTTAAAAGGCTATGTAAGAGGAAGGGAAAGAAGAGGGTTCAGAAAAGCAGGCCCTGGCTGACAGCTTGAAGCAGGTGTCTCAGGCTAGCGGAGGTAGAGGTTCCCGTCGCAGGTTCGGTTTCCCTGTTGGAAGCAGGGGTCATTTTCCGGAAGCTAATAATCGTGGTATTTGTTAAGTGCTTACTATGTGCCAGGCACTATACTAAGCAGTGGGGTGGATAAAAGCAAATCGGGTTGGACACAGTCCCTGTCCCACTTGGGGCCCAATCCCCGTTTTACAGAGAAGTGAAGCGACTTGCCTGAGGACATATAGCAGGCAAGCGGTGGAGCCGGGATTAGAACCCATGACCTTCTGGTTCCGAGGCCTTTGTTCTATCCATTACGCTGTGCTGCTCCTGAGCCTTATGTAGGGTGACTCAGTGGAGTCTGAAGTAGTGCATGGTGGACTAGCTTCCAGGTGAATGGCAGGGCAAGCTGCTCAGATGCCTGGCTAGCTGGATCAGGAAGCGTGAACAAAAGCAGCGAGGGCGGGAGGGTCATTCCCCAAGAGCATCCGTCGTAAATCCTGAGTCTCTGAAACAGGTCCCCTTGGTCTCCCCATCAGGATGTGTTCGAGATGAGATTTGCAAAAATGCCCGACGAGCCTTTGGAGGCTCCGCCTCCCCCGCCGCCCGCGGCCCCCGTTGTCAGCAAAAGCACGGAGAGCAGCCACAGCAGCGAGGAGAGCTCATCCGACTCGGACAGCTCAGATTCGGAAGAAGAGCGCGCAACCCGGCTGGCTGAACTCCAGGAACAGGTGAGAGGCAGGTTCCTTCTTGCACTGTCTCATTCAGATCCGTGTGGGAAGTTGGAGGTCGCGGGGAAGGGAAGGACGGGCTGGAGGTCAAGGAAGGTGGTCAGCATGCAGGCTGAGATTTTAACTCTTCTGGGCTTGCCCTGCTAAGTAGCTGAGACATCTACTTCAGGGGACATGCTCATTTCAGGGATTACTTTGTCTGACGCTTGCAGAAATATCGCCCAAAAAGATTGCAGAAAGAAACTCACCTTTACATGTCACTCTACCGTAACATAAATTAGGGAACATTCTTCCAACAGCTTTTCAAAAACACCACCTCTTGGTTTTGGAAGAAACGGTTATGTACATGTGCATGGGTGAGGCGTAGGACATGGGTAAGAACCACAGTGAGAGTTTTCCTTAACACAGGTCCGTAGCCCCCATATCATATAGCTGAGGTGTGTGGACTTTTGTGAATGGTGTAGTTTCTACCCGTTGCTAGCATTACAACTTAAATGGGGCCATACAGTTCAAAAATTAGTCCTCCTCCCAGACATTAGCACAGCTTTGCAAGTAAGTGCTGAAACACTACCGGTTCACAGCGTGTTTCTGCCAGTGTACTTTCCCAGCAGAAGATACACTGGTCAGAAGATATGGGTGCTCTTTACAGTTGGCCCAATGTAGCTAATTGCTGTTCTGGGTAAAAAAAAAAAAAATCTACTCTGGTCAAGGCCAAATAAACAAAACTGATCTCGCAACCACAAATTGCCTTGACGAAATACTTTAGACACCTAGAGAGGGCTGGAGGAACTTGGTAGTGCCGTTACCATGCAAGGCATTTAGAGTGATCGCGGGAGGAGGATAGGCAGATGCGTAAGGTCACGAGAGGTCGTTCCTCCAGAAGTGAGCATTTGAAAGGGAGTCTGATCGTTGGAACTGTGCCAATGCCCAGTCACTTAACCATTGAGATAACGATATTTGGCAACTCTTCCCCAGCATTAATTGCAGAACCTCTGGGAGTCAAGCCTGATTACCTCTCTTTTGTAGACAATTAAAGCAGACTGCAGAGAGGTGTTTCCTCAGGCTGCAGCAACAAGGATCTTGGTTATCCATCCAGACTCACTGTGAGGGGTTGTTAGACACCGGAAGGATGGCTAGGAAGAGTTTTGGAACCTCATCATCATCACAGATGTTTATTACCCTCCCCGAAGATGTGTAAGAATAAAGCAGGCACCTGCCTGGGAGAGGTTAGGTACAGCTCGGCCTTTAAACGTTCCCGATGGATTGTAATGGACGGTGACCGGACTGGCTTAGGTCGTTGCGTCTTTTCCAGCCGGCGGACTCTCATGCCCCCGGCTCACTCCTCCTGGGTTCTGTGGTGTTTTCCAGCTGAAGGCAGTACATGAGCAGCTGGCCGCTCTGTCGCAGGCGCCGGTGAACAAACCAAAGAAAAAAAAAGAGAAGAAGGAAAAGGAGAAGAAGAAGAAAGACAAGGAGAGAGAGAAAGAAAAGGAGAAGCACAAGGTGAAGGTAGAAGAAGAGAAAAAGGCGAAGGCGATCCAGCCAGCCAAACCGGCCCCTCAGAAAAAAGCCCCAGCCAAGAAGGCCAACAGCACCACTCCGGCGAGCAGGTGGGCTCCGTGTCTGGAAATCTCCAACGGGACCCCGGGAGTAATTGGGGGAAGCCGCATGGCCTAGTGGAAAGAGCCACGGGCCTGCGAGCCAGAGGACAAGGGTTCCAATACTGGCTCCGCTACCTGCCTGCTGTGTGACCTTGGGCAGGTCACTTCACTTCCCCTGGCCTCAGTTTCCTTAGCTGCAAAGTGGGAATTCAAAACCTGTTCTCCCTCTCATGTAGACAGTGATCCCTAATCTGGGATAGGGACTGTGTTCGGCCTGATTATTGTGAATCTGTTCCAGCACATAGAACAGTGGTTGACACATAGTAATCGCTTAACAAATACCATTTTTTGTTAAAAAAAAAGAAAAGCCTTGCATACAGCCTCAGGTCAAGCAGTTGGATAGATACTGCATACGTCCTGGTGCTGCCCATTTCTGCTCCCTGGGAAACTTTGGCAATTCAGCGGGAGCAGTCAGGAGAAGTCGTTGGACTTTTAAAGGAGCCCCAGAGGTGACCAGGGGCTCTCTTGGGGTGGACTTGGCCCTGGTTTCTGGTTGGGTGAAGCACGCCATTGCATGAGCTGTGCCCTTGGCATATGTTGGCCCAGCCTGATACCCAGGGTTTGAAACTGCAAAACTTTGGAGGGTTTCAAACATTCAGAACTCTTTTCTGGAAAAGGTATAGGGTTTAGAGTGGGGCCAGTGGTCTCTGGTTTTCATACTTCACTTGTCCACTTTGTGACCCCTGTCTTTGGTGCGCAGTGAAGCTGTTTGTGACAGTGTGAAGTGGGGAAGAGTGCTCTCACTTAGGAAGCCTGCCCTCTCTAACCCCCAAGTAGAATCGTACTAAGGGAAAAGAATAGCCTTTTTTTGAAATCTCATCTGGTTCCCTAAAATGGATCAATCAGTGGCATTTATTGAGCACTTACTATGCAGAGCACTGTACAAAGTGAGTAAAGTACAGTACCCCAGAGCTAGTGAACTCAACCCCTGTGCACAGGGAGCTTACATTCTACAGGAATACTATTGTTTTTATTGCTTCATTTTTAGTGAGTCTTGTTGAGAAGGCTCCTTTAAAATTCTATCCCAGGGCAGGGGGAAGAGAGGGAAAACATTTCACCTACAGGTCACCTGTAGAAAGCTTGTTTTCAGTCTCCCAGTTTTCCATTTAGTGCCCGAAAGGGAAAACCCAACACTGCTGAGAGGTTCCTGGTTCTGCATCAGAAAGTTCCTTTGTGTAGGCCTCATTTGAGGTCTGAGGTCCCTTCAGGGTCATCTGAGTGAGAGAAGCGGTCCAGCTTTCTCTCCGGGGACCCTCTTTCAGTGGTGGGTGGGGAGGCGTCACTGCCCTAAAAGACGGCGCTCCTTAGGAGTCAGCAGGGTGTCGAGCTCGGAGGGGGCCCCATATAACTCAGTGATGGTTTCTGTGCTTTCTTCGCCTCCAGGCAGCCTAAGAAGGGGGGGGAAGCAAGCGTCAGCCACTTACGACTCTGAGGAGGAGGAGGAGGGTTTGCCGATGACTTACGACGAGAAGCGACAGCTGAGCCTGGACATCAACCGGCTGCCGGGGGAGAAACTGGGCCGGGTGGTGCATATCATCCAGTCCCGGGAGCCCTCCCTCAGAGACTCCAACCCGGACGAGATAGAAATTGATTTTGAAACTCTGAAACCCACCACTTTGCGAGAACTGGAGAGATACGTCAAGTCATGTTTACAGAAAAAACAAAGAAAACCGTTTTGTAAGTCCCCGAGTGCCTGGTGCACACCTCCCCTCCATCCCTTAGCCTCCCATATGCCTGGCGTCGGAATGGGCCGGAAAATCCGGGCCCCCAACCCCCATCTGGTCTCGGAGGAATTGGTGGTTGTGGGTGCCAGTGTCCCTGAAGGGGCCTCAGTGGCTCCGCGCTTTTTGGCTTTATCTTTCCTTTTTTTTTTTTCTCCAAACTATTTCGTCTCCCCATCCCCAGAGCCCCGCTTATAAACCACCCCACAAGATCAATCAGTTAATCCACAGTATTGATTGAGCACTGTACTAAACATTTGGAAGAGCACAGTACATTAGTGTTGGTAGTCATGGTCCCAGCCCACAAGGAGTTAATGGTCTAGAGGGGATTTAAAGGGGACACTGCCTAGATTTCACCAGAGGATGTCGAATTGAGTTGCTTCCATGCCACACTATTACTCTACCTGGCTGGGAGAGCCAAGAAGGGCCCCACTACTTTGCCCCCAATCTGCCATAACAGTGGTGGTATTTGTTAACGTCTTACTTTATGTCCAGCACTGTACTAAGCTCTGGGGTAGATACAAGATAATCTGATCAGACATGGCCTTTGCCCCTCATTGGGTTCATAGTCAAAGAGGCAGGGTGGACAGGTTTTGAATCCCCATTTGAAAGAGGCGGAAACCAAGCCACCTCCTGGTTTGGAGAGCTTGGCGGGACATGCGTCATCTCCATCTGCCCAGGAAGGCAGAGTCCTTTGTTCTGAGGGCAGAGCTCAGGTGGGCAATCTCCCAAACCCTTGGCCATGAGACCTCAGGTTGCTCACACACAAAGGAGGTTTGCCTCATTGTATCATGGAAAATGGCCTCACGTTGGATCTCCTTCCTGAGACCACCCTGCCAATCAATCTTTCTCGTCCCAATCTATTAAACCCTTTAGGTTCGCGTGAATTCTTCCCTGATGGTGGTTTTAATTAGTTCTTAACCGCTGCCCAATGGGAACAGACCAATTCTCTAACAAGTTTAGGATTCCTGCCTCTGACCAGGGCCTCCATCATGTGATTCCAAGGAAGTCCCCTGTACTGTTCCTGGAAGTGACATTCCCCTTGACCTTGGTTGGTACTCACTCAAAGCCCCCTGATCTGGAGGGCTGATGGCCCTATGTCGTTTTTTACCCCAGTCAGCGTGATGGCAGATGAGATGGGCACAGCCACCATCGGCTTAAGCAGGTTACTCCTGATGTAGGGCGATTTCACAGACCAGGAGAACTGGTGATTGATGGTTAATGAGTGCTTACTATGTGCAGAGCATTGTACTAAGTGCTTGGGAGCACTGGGGGTATTCCCTGCCCACAGTGAGCTTCCAGTCTAGAGGGGGAGACAGACATTAATGTGAACCAATGGGCTGATTCTTGAGGATGGTGCTTGTCCCATGGGATTCTTCCCTGGAATATCCCAGGCTAGGCAACACATGGATGATTTTGATGGTTTTTAATGGGGTAATCTAGTATGACAGAGTTTTCAGTCCTGAAAAATAATAAAACTATTAGATTTAAAGTTGCGTGGTAGGTATACTGAAACTGCCAGTTCCTCTTGTAGCGATATGGTGCTAGAAAGGCCAGCCACATCCCCATCATGGATCGTAATCAACTCCTTGATTTTAGCGGTACTAATTTTTTCAGCCCACTAGACTACTATTCTGGGAAGTGCTGTTTCTGTGGGAGAAAAGATCCCTGAAAGAGATATTCATCCTCCAGAAGACTGTCCTTACTCTTGTGCGGTGGGGAGTGGGAAAATCTATGCCTGGGGATCTCTGGGAACCAAGGCAGGCTCATGCCCAGGTCATTTAAGGGCACAGGTGATTGCAGTGTGGTTCCGTGTTGGTGGCCGTATAAACAGCTCTGTGCCCAGGGGAACTGTGATAGTGTTCCGTGTGTCCAACCCCTCCCCGTTCCCACCCAACATTCAGTCTTGGAAATTGTACGTTCCTTCACAGCTGCAACTGGGAAAAAGCAAGCAGCAAAGTCTAAAGAAGAGTTAGCTCAGGAAAAGAAGAAAGAGTTAGAAAAGAGGCTTCAGGATGTCAGTGGGCAGCTAAATAACAACAAGAAACCTGCTAAAAAAGGTATTTTGTTCTTTCTGTTTTTTTACTGGGGATTCTTTTCACCTGAGGGGTGATGGGTTAGATTTGAGGTTATCATGGGTTATTCAGTTCCTTTTTCTCCCTCTTGATCATCCCCCAATTGATAAAGACCAGTAGAGAATGAGGTGCCTTAACTTCTCATGACAACCTCCAGGGCAGGAAATGATTCCTTATAGCTAACCTCCTGTTGCAGTTTTCAGCCCATTTCCTCTTATTCTGTCTTCTTGGTTTCTTTTCCTTAATGGTATTTGTTAAGCCCTTATTCTATACCAAGCGCTGTTCAAAATACTGAGGTAGATACAAGATAATCAGGAGTCAGAGTCAGAGGTCGTGGGTTTGAATCCCGGCTTAACTTCTCGGAGCCTCAGTTACCTATCTGTAAAATGGGGATTAGGACTGTGAGCCCCACATGGGACAACCTGATCACCTTGTATTCGCCCAGCGCTTGGAACAGTGCTTTGCACATAGTAAGCACTTAACAAATGACATTATTATTGTTATTATTATTATTATAATCAAGTCAAACCTGGTCCCGGTCGTACCTGAGTCTCACAGTCTAAGTAGGAAGGAGATAACATATTGAATCCCCATTTTATACCTGAGAAAACTGAGGCACAGAGGAGTTAAATGACTTGCCCAAGGTCATACAACAGGCAGGTGGCAGAGTTCGGATTAGAATCCTGGTCCTCAGACTCCCAGACTCATGCTTTTTTACTAGGCCACACTTTCTGTGTACGGTAGAGGTACGGTACCATGGCCTAGTGGCAAGAGCACGGGAGTCTGAGGATGTGGATTCTAATTACTATGTGCCAAGCACTGTTCTAAGCACTGGGGTAGTTACACATTAATCAGGTTGTCTCATGTGGGGCTCACAGTCGTAATCCCCATTTTACAGATGAGGTAACTGGATCACAGAAAAGTGACTTGCCCAAGGTCACACAGCTGATAGTTGGTGGAGCTGGGATTAGAACCCATGTCCTCTGACTCCCAAGCCCGTGCTCTTGCCACTAAGCCACACTGCTTCTCTCAATGCTCTCTCGTCTGCTGTGTGACCTTGGGCAAGTCACTTCACTTCTCTGTGCCTCAGTTTTCTCATCTCTAAAATGGGGATGAAGACTGAGCCCCATGTGGGACAGGGACTGTGTCCAACCTGATTACCTTCTATCTACCCCAGTGCTTAGAATAGTGCTTAGCACATAATACGTGCTTAACAAATATCATAATTCTTATTATTATTATGTGGCAAACAGCTTATCTTCCTCTATACAATAATCCTATGTAGTCATGAAGAGTAAGCTATCCCTCAGCCTTCTATTATTCTTCAGGCTAAGCAGTTTTAATATGCGCTAAATCTGTATAGTTATAATTCCTGTTTGTTTTTCATCAGCACCATATAATAATAATAATGGCACTTGTTAAGTGCTTACTATGTGCCAAGCACTGTTCTAAGCGCTAGGGTAGATAAAGGGTAATCAAGTTGTCCCATGTAGGGCTCGCAGTCTTAATCCCCATTTTCCAGATGAGGTAACTGAGGGACAGAGAAGTGAAGTGACTTGCCCAAAGTCACCCAGCTGACAAATGGTGGAGCCAGGATTAGAACCCACCACCTCTGACTCCCAAGCCCATGTTCTTTTCACTAAGTCACGCTGCTTCTAGCATGTTCATTTTATGGTCCTCTAGGAACCGTGGAGTGTCCCTTTCCATATTCACAACAACACTGTTGTTCTCCTTTTTTTAAAGCACTTTCTGTGTGCCAGGCACTCTACTAAGTGCTGGGGTAGAGACAAACTAATCTGTTTGGACAGAGTTCATTTCCCATGTGGGGCTCACAGTCTTCATCCCCATTTTACAGATGTGCCTCAGTTATAGAGATGTTAAATGGCCTATCCAAGGTCACATGACAGATAAGTCTTAGAACCCAGGTTTTCTAATTCCCAGGCCTGTGCTCTTTTCACCACACCACCCTGCTTCTCTTTGTATTTGTAAAATGTGTTTTTTCCATGGGTTCCCATCCCTGCTCCTTTCTGACTTACTCCATCACGATGGGCAAGTTATGAATGTGGCCGTTGCCTCAGTTTCATAATCTCTAAAATGGGAAGAGGAATTCCCAAAGGAAGGCCATTGTACCCCTTGGATTAGCTTTGTATAATGCCCTTCTGATTAGTTTTTCTTTTCTTATTCCCTGCCCCTTGCCGTTTCATGCCATTTTTTGTACCTGATCTGTTATCTAGTCAAACACAATGAAAATGAACCAATCCATCAGTATATTTATGGACGCCTGCCAAGGGTGAAGCACTTTATTAAGGCCTTGGGAGACTGAGGCAAGACACCCCCTTCCCTGCCCTCCAGGAGCCCCTAATCTAATGTGGACAAAAAGGTGATTTATAAATCATGGGAGCAGGAGAAAAAGAAAGATGTAACAGGGATTATTAGTTCAACTGTTCCAGGAGGAAATGGCTGAATAAATAATTGAACAGTCAAGTGAAAATACCAATAAAAACAGATGTATGCAGGTGCTAAAGATCGGAATAAAATACAAACTTGCTCAGGTTGATGTAACTGGGGTGTTGTGAATTTAGCGGGAGGGCTTCCAGGGGAAGGAGGCGTTTTAGGAGGTCTTTGGAGGTGGGAGGAGAGCTGGGGTCTGACAGGTTTGGAGGGGGAGGCTTCCAACCTGTTGTATGTTCCATTCAGAAAAATCCGGTTCCACCCCTTCTGGAGGTCCAACCCGTCTCAGCAGCAGCAGTTCATCGGAATCCGGAAGCAGCAGTTCCAGCGGATCCAGTTCCGACAGCAGTGACTCGGAATAAATTCTGGACACTTAAAACCTACGAGAAAAGGACATCACACAATACTCTGCAGTGTTCCCTTCTATGGTTAATATACTCCTTTTTGTTCCATGATGTGCAAGGTTTTTTTGGGGGGGAATTGTGTTATCAAAAGTTATCTTCCATTTTTTGTTTCCATAGGTCAAAGATCTATATTTTTTTTTGTGTGGGTGTCTAAGTGGACTTTATGAGAAGGTGATTCTGCATACAGTCCTCTAAACTTAACCGAAATGGACTTAGTTGGAGATAACGAGACTCTCAGAAGTTAATGAGCTATCCATAGAAAAATCTGCAAGGTGTGGTCTAAGCGTTGCTGCAAAATCCCTTTTCTTATTCCCAATCCAGTCTGCCACTCCAGATGGCAATTTTTAAGGAAATTTCCGTAAAATGGTACTGTATCAGAACGATGTTAGCTTTGGAAATAGTTGTTGTATTTGTCATTAGCACTAGTATTCTTAATTGCAAGTCTACGGTGTGATGAAAATATCCGATGCTATCATCTCTGTCCACAAAATCTCTCACGTGGCGGATTATTCCGATGGACCTGCTCGAGGGAGCCAGAGCTGGGATTATGTGAAAAAGGGATTCTTGCAGCTCCGAGAGGGGGAGAATCGATCCAAGGGGGAGGTTGAATTTTCCGATCATTGTTGACATCGTGAGCTCCGGGGAGGGGAACACCACTGCTGTGTCGTGCAGAGTGCAGGTTTCCAAACACTGAAACTTTTACCTCAACACACAAGAAAAAGAAAAAAAAGAAAAAAAAAGATGATAAAAAGGTTTTTTTTGTAAGGCTCAGCAATTTTCTACGACAGTCCAGCCTAATGCATAACCTGCACTGCTGCAGCGCGCTCCATAAACGTTCTCCCGGACTTCATGTATATATAAATACTTTATTTATTAACATCATTGGTCATTTTTTTAAAAAAAACAACAACAAAGAAACTGCATAAAAAGAAAAGCAGAAATGCAGACATTTTTAAATGGTTTAACAAATAGAAGAATTTGAGACCCTATTTAAATATGTTGGACTTTTTACCTACAGGTGCTTCAGTTCTCTGTAACCTGTGCTGGTGCTTAATCATGTTTGGTACTCATTTATGGGTTCTTTTTTTGTACAGAGTTTGGAGACTTACAGGTATAGATGACTTTCAGCTGCAGCACATATCGTTTCTTGTTTTTGTTTTTTGTTTATTTTTTTTTTTTTGGTTTGTTTTTTGTATTTGCCACAGGTCGCTTTAGGAAAGTTTTAAATCAATTTAGGGAACCCCAGTTATATAATATAAACTTTGTAATCTGAGGAAAAAAAATGTATAGTAAAATTGAAGCCTTGATTTTTAACTTTTTATTGTAAAAAAAATAATATACAGAGTTTAACAGAAGGTTATGTTTTGTTTAGTGTTTCCAGGGGCTGCCAACCAGCCTTTAGCCTAGGGATGCCCGTACTTTGCCAGGCTGGAGGTCGGGACATTGACAGTTGGCCAGGAGCTCTCGGGTCATGCCTACCAGTTATAAAGTGGAAGTCCATGGTCACCTTGACCTTCGGGTTGACCGTGCGGCTCGAGGGGCTGTGGGGCAGCCTTCTCCGGTGAAGCCCACCTTCCTGGAACTCAGACCCTCCAAGGGGGTTCCCTCCAAGTTGATTAAAGATAAGAGTCTCTGCGGGCCCCATCGTACCCTCTGAAGGACGCACTTTGACCCCCCGCTGCGACATTTTGCCCATGAGCCCTGAGGTTGGTATAGCAGAGCCTAATTTTCCCACCGCCCTCTTGTGATTCCAGCCAACGAAGTGGGTGTCGGGAAGGGACCGATGTTCGGATAGTTTGACAGGTGGACTATACTTGTCTTGATCTGTGAGTGACATTTGCCAACATTTCAAGATAATTCGTGAGAGGTCCTTTTCGCTACTCGTGGCAAACAGAAGTGGATTGCAAAGGGAAAAAAAATATATCATCTGATAGGGCTCCACCACAGCCTCCTTAAAGATTCTATCACAGTACGATAAGGAAATGGAAAAGCACTGTCAGTTTCTAACGCTTGGTAACTTTTAACTTTTTTTTTTAAAAAAAGGGAGTCTTGAGCCTGAAACTTTAATTCTTTTCTGTTTTTAATAAAACATTTAAATGGATTTTTGTTTCACACTTGAAAAATGTTGCCCTTCGTATTTGTTTTAAAAAGTATTTTCTAAAGAGATCTTTAATAATATATATATAACCTACTACTTTGAGAAACTTTATACAACCGATTAGACAAGTCTTAAAGTGTCCGGTTTCTAGTATGACATTTTAGTGCACATTGGATTACATATTTTGGTATTAAATAGGTAGTAATAAATTAACACCCATGGGTGAAGATGTCCAGAAAATGTCAAGGGAGCAGTGATGGCATTGCTTCTCATTGTTTCAGTTGCTCAGACAGAATAAAAAAGTTTCACTTATGTGAAAAGGTAGGAGAGATCTCTGGCCAAAAGGAAATTTCAAAACAGAGAACTAGATCTAATGTACCCTGTAAACCAGCAGGAGAGAAAAATTGGAACAATTCATTTCCTTTTTCACGGGGTGACTTTATTATAAACCAATCACGTTCGCTTGTGAAATCTAGAAGGAATTTGTCGAGTTTGTGTCACCCACCTGATGGCTGTAGGTACGACAGAGCAACTGTGGACTCCGTGGTGCTGGAATCTTTCAGCTTCCCCTCACCGGTGGGTATGAACTGCAAAACTGATTTCCATTCAGAATGGTGAAAAATTGCTCAGCCAACCTGCTATCGAAAGGACCAGATTGTGGGTCACTTGCCATTTCCTCTGTGGTAGGAAGACCGCAGTTATCTAATTGAATGACTTTAATCTGGAAGATCTTAGACCAGTTCTTAATTTTCACTGTGGGGAGGGGAACGCTAAATCCATCAAGCTAGGATGGAGCCCGGAGGGCACTGTGGAAAAGTCTTTTAGTAAGGGGTAGAAAATGCATTTGAAAAATACATTTTTACACTACAGTTACATCAAATGTGAGAGAGGGGCTATGGGGCAAGCCTTGTGTAGTGATTAAAATTAACATGGAGAAAGTTCCTCACACTGGTAACATTATCTCGCTTGTAAACTGTAAGATCCATCTTTACAGCATTTACGTCTCTTACAATCATTTAAAAACAAATCTCAAAAGCCACCATAAAGGATCGGAAACCTACAGTTTAGCGCTATTCCCGAATACTGGCATAACACTTCCAGAAAGTTTTCTTTTTTATATTTAAAATGTTACTTTTCTGTATGATGTGCATGCAAGTTTACCGTAACTCTTTTCTTAAACTTTTTAGTGCCGTTTCTAGTATATTCCTGTAAATGTCAGTTACTGAAAATGAGTCATTGTAAGTAGTTTTAGCTTGTTTATTGCAATGCTGGCCTCAACACAACAGAATAAAAAGGTAGAAAGTACTCTTTGATGTTACTGGTAATCATGGACCCTTCTCCTGGGGTATTTGTTTTGTTTTCATAATAAACAGCAACAAAAATGATGTTCGAGTGTGTGTATACGTTCCTGTGCTTCCTCTAGTATTGCTTTAATGCTTCTCGAAAGCAAAAAAACCCAAGCCATGGTATCCTAGCTTCAGTAGAGGCCAAATTCTGATAGATATTCTGTATATGTAAGGCTACATAAGGTAGGGATTGTAGTCTTCGTAATTAAACCTTGTGAACTGAGACAGCAGGAAAGACCAGTATGTACTGGAGAAAGTAACCAACACTCAAAGTGCAATCTAAATATTAGAAGTTATTAATCCCAGCTCCGCCAAATAAAACATGATTCTGGACATTTCTAAATTGGTCCCCTTGTATGAATATAGCTCTGTTTTTGAAGCAAGGCTTCGAAATAAGGTCTATGAATTTCCCATATCACAGCTCAGTTTTAGCTCACCCCAGTTTGCAGTGTTCTTGGCCAAACATCAATCAATTAGTGGTATTACTAGGTGCTTACTATGTGCAGAGCACTGTTCTAAGCACTTATGAGAGGACAATATAAGAGAACTAGCAGACATGTTCCCTATCTATTATGTATGCTCATAATGAGCATACAGGCTAGAGGAGGAGACAACATCCAACGAAGAGTCTGAAGGGGAGTTTATTGTGAAATGAAAAATCAGCTGCAAAAGACATTTCAACATTTACATAAGCAAGCAGATTTTAATTACAGCAGACAGCAAATCCATTTAAAATGACTGATTGTGGAAACTGCCAATTTAGGCCACCCCTATCTGAACATCAGCAGTAACCACCAAAAACACATAAAACACTGTAATGATGAGGAAATGTACATCACAGGCAAGGCGATTTGTTGAAACACTTGTGCTGGAACTAGTTGAAAGCCTGTGTTTTTTTTTAGCTTTTCAAATGATGGATTATATTCTATTGTTTTGATATGCCGTATGGCAAATACTGAAATGCTGTTTGAAAATTAATTGCAATGGATGGCCGTATTGTTACAGTGAATATCCTTGTAAACAAGCCCGGGGCGGGGGGAAAGTAGAGTAGCCAGTACCACAGTATGAAACAAGTGCTCATCATTTTTGTTCAATATAATGCAAGCAATCTTTTGTCAACCACCAACTAGGAATACTGAGTACAACCAAGGTCATGACAGATCAAGTTAGTTAAGGTTTTCAACTACAAACACTGATAAAACTTTATTCTTCTGTTACAGCCATGCATAGGTAAGAACAGATAAATTGTGCTGAATTGCTCTGTTTCTGTTTCCTTCGCTTTTCACTTGCTTTGGGATATTTGTACATAAATGCAGGAATTTTTGTTGTACAGGACTCCCTTGCTTGAGCTGTTCAGAAGCTCATCTCAGAGACTGTCCCAAGACTCAAAAGTTGCTGCTACGCTTCTGTACTACAATGCAGCAGGATTCTTGTACATGTGCACCTCTTAATTGTGCATTAAAAAGGACAGTTAACATTTTTTAGTTCCAACATGCTCACCGTATTATTTCTAGAGAATTCCAGCTGGTGCTAAAGGGATAAAAGTGCATTCCGGGATTTACTCTTCAACTCTTCTTCCACCTTTGGAACCAGATGATGGTCATGTTCTTATTCAAAGTCACCTCATTAATAATGAGAAATAAATGACTATGAAATTTGAGATAATTTTTCCTTCTCCCTGCTCCTGGGACGTAAATTCACATTTATTCGTACACAGAAGGAGAATTACATAATAGTGCAAAATTTTGACTGTCCCGTATCCCGAGAGACTTCAAGTTTGTTTTTGTCCCGAACTAATATGGCCTCATTTCCATACTGGGAGTACCACATGCTTCGACTCCTGCTTAGATAAGTTCCAGGAGGGATGGATTCCAACTTCTGTTGTTGTTGTTGCCAGATAAGCAAGGAAGTGTCCCTGTAACGGAGGCGGGCATAGCCCTCGGACAAAGCTTTCTCGGCTAGAGGGACTCGCCCATTCATTATCCCTTGTAATAATTGAGCCCAGTGGCCTCTCCAAAGTTCTTCCAAGCTTCAGTTATCGCAGCAAACCGCTAGTCACAAACGCCGCTGTTTAATTGCACCGTAATCCACACTTCAGAACTGTCGGGTCTTCTCTAGCCTTCTCTTAAAGCAAAGAACGGGTTCAATTCACAAATTGCGTATATTTATCGGCATCCTGCCCCAAGAGAAGGGACTGAGGGAAAGCTGTTGGGCAGAACTTTGGGTTTTGCTTTCTGGAGGAACAGACAGTTCTACATCTTTTTTAAAATCATGACCTGAGAAACACATCAGATCAAATGCGGGGCTGTAGCCCGTCTTTATTTGCAGCACATATACCATTTAAAAATGGAGTCCATGGCCATCCGTTGGTAAATATGGATTGAGGAAAAAATGCCAACTCTGTTCCAGTTGGTCTGTGTTTTTTGGTAAGGTTGAAACTCATTTTATACCATCTGCTTTTCAAAGACGGATCTAAACTTGATTAAAGTGCATTTTACCACGTGATTTGAAGCAGTTTCTCTGACACTGTTTGGTCAGTTACCCACGAATATGGCTATTGTCACATCAATGTCTGATTAGAGAAGTCTGTGACAGCTAGGCCTGGGGCTGTTCTTCAGTTTTATGAGAATGTCTCCTGAGGACAGTTGGCTCTTTTCTTTCAGGATGTTAGTTCACCTAGAAGAAAATGGAAATATCTTTCATTTAAATGAAGATTATATATATATATGTTTGTATTTTCTAGCTAATAGGCTGTAAGATGTAAGGTCACAGCAAAACAAAGCCTCAGATCTGGCTGAAAAAGGAATCACGGTGCCTCTCAACATGTACATTGTGGTTTTGGGCACAGCTATATTTGTCTTCATCCTTAGTTTACTCTTCTGTTGCTACTTAATCAGGACTATTTGATTATCATGGATGATCAAAAATGTGGAACTTCACCATGTGACTTCTGGATTACTGGCATATCTTGTACATATTTACTATTCTATTTATTTTGTTAGTGGTGTGCATCTAACTTTAATTATATTTGTTCTGACGACCTGACACCTGTCCACATGTTTTGTTTTGCTGTCTGTCTCCCCCTTCTAGACTGTGAGCCCGTTGTTGGGTAGGGACCATCTCCATATGTTGCCAACTTGTACTTCCCTAGCGCTTAAGTACAGTGCTCTGCACACAGTAAGTGCTCAATAAGTACGATTGAATGAATGAATGAATGGTGTGCTATTACGAAGAAAAGAGTGGCTCTTTTTGAGCAAAAGCTTTGTAAGAAAACAGAAACAAGGAGAAAAACATGAAAATAGGGCAAGGAGCTGCAAACATTAGCATGACAACCCAAACAGCCTTTTTATTTATATGATGTAGCCAGGACTGCGCGTCCCAAATTGGCTTTTTCATTCATTCATTCAATCGTATTTATTGAGCGCTTATTGTGTGCAGGACACTGAACTAAGCACTTGGAAAGTACAATTTGGCAACAGATAGAGACAATCCCTACCCAACAACGGGCTCACAGTCGAGAAGGGGGAGACACAACAAAACAAGTAGGCAACAGAACAAGTAGAGAGGCAACCTTTCATTCTCTCATGGGTGAATTTCACCATCCCTGGTACATTCTTCGACTAGGAGGGGCGACTACGTTATATAGTTATAATATAGTTACTTAATATTTTTTACACGATAGTTATATCACTACCTACATACACACAGCATACTGCACGTTACTAGCGCATCCCCAATCAGAATACAGTCAGCTCAACAAGCCCAATCCATTATTTGAGTTTGAAAGCATTTTCCTCCTGTCTTCCCCTGCACATTTAACCCATGCCCTCGGTCAGCAACCCCATTCATTCTCCTGCCAACCCCTATTAATCATGCCGTGTTTATTCCCTAACCATCCCCTTCTCCCCTACCCCAGCATCAATCGGCACTGCAGGCTGCGGGGGAGACCCATTCCCACCAACGCACCAGCTGGGATATTTACCCCCACTCCTGTACTGGTCCCCATGTGCCCCTCACACTTTCCTCAGCATGGCTCAGGTCACAGTTTTCCTCCACATAATGCTCATCTAGGCTTCCTTGCTCCGAATTTCCCAACCCTCAACTCACTCTCCTCGCTTGTATCTTTTGATTCAATTCAATCGGATATACTGTGTGCAAAGCACTGTATTAAGTGCCCCTTACACTTTTCATTCATTCATTCAATTGTATTTATTGAGCGCTTACTTTGTGCAGAGCACTGTACAAAACACTTGGGAAGTACAAGTCGGCAACATATAGAGACGGTCCTTACCCAACAACAGGCTCACAGTCTAGAAGGGGGAAACAGACAACAAAACAAAACACGGCTCAGGCCCCAATTTTCCTCCACCTAATGCATATCTAGGCTTCCTTGCTCCAAATTTCCCAACCCTCAACCATCTCTCCTCGCTTGTATCTTTCGATTCAATTCAAACGTATTTATTGAGCACTTACGGTGTGCAAAGCACCGTATTAAGCGGTTGGGAGAGTATGACATAACAATAAACAGACACATTCCCTGCCCACAACAAACAAATCTTCCAAATTTCCCTTAGGTCAGTTTCTCTTAACAGACCTCCTGCTCCCCGAAATCCCCTTAACCCTTCAATCCATCAACTAACGGTATTTAATTATTCATTCATTCAATCGTATTTATTAAGTGCTTACTGTGTGCAGAGCACTGTACTAAGCACTTGGGAAAGTACAATGCAGCAATAAAGAGTACCAATCCCTGCCCACAAGCGCTTACTGTGCGCGGAGCTGTACTAAGCACGCTTCCAGTCTAGAGAGCTCCCAAATTTCCCTTAGGTCGGTTTCTCCTAACAGACCTCTTGCTCCCTGAAATCCGCTTAACCCTTCAATCCCTCAACCAATGGTATTTATTGAGCGCTAACTGTGTGCGGAGCACTGTACTCATTCATTCAATCACATTCGGGAAGCAGTGTGGCTTAGTGGAAAGAGCCCGGGTTTGGGAGTCAGAGGTCGTGGGCTCTAATCCTGGCTCCCCCACTAGTCAGCTGTGTGACTTGGGGCAAGTCACTTAACTTCTCTGGGCCTTATTTCCCTCATCTGTAAAATGGGGATTAAGACTGTGAGCCCCACGTGGGACAACCTGTTAACCTTGTATCTACCCCAGCGCTTAGAACAGTGCTCGGCACATAGTAAGCGCTTAACAAAAACCATCATTATTATTATTATTATTTATTGAGCACTTATTGTGTGCAGAGCACTGTACTAAGCATTTGGGAGACTACAATGCAAAAATAAACAGACACATTCCCTGCCCACAACAAGCTCACAGTCTAGAGGGGGAGACAGGCATTAATATAAATGAACAGATAAATAAATAAATTGCATATATACAGATATATACAGATACATACACATATATATGGACACTGTACTAAGTGCTTGGGTGCATACAACAGAATTAGCAGACACGTGAAGGTACATCTCCTCCAGGAGGCCTTCCCTGACTGAGCCTTCTTCTCCTTTTCTCTCACTCCCTTCTGCGCTGCTCCTATTTGCTCCTTCCTTCATCCTCTCTCCCTTCCCCATGGCCCATATGTCTATATCTGTATTTTATTTATTTATCTATATATTTATTTATTCATATTAGTGTCCGTCTCCCCTTCTAGACTGTAAGGTCACTGTGGGCAGGAATGTGTCTATTTGTTGTTGTACTGTACTCTCCCAAGCTCTCAGAGAAGCAGCGTGGCTCAGTAGCAAGAGCATGGGCTTGGGAGTCAGAGGTCATGGGTTCTAATCCTGCCTCCGCCACTTGTCACCCTTGTAACTTTGGGCAAGTCACTTAACTTCTCTGTGCCTCAGTTACCCTTATCTGTAAAATGGGGATTAAGACTGAGCCCCAAGTGGGACAATCTGATTACCCTGTATTCATTTATTCATTCAATTGTATTTATTGAGTGCTTACTATGTGCAGAGCACTGTACTAAGCACTTGAAAAATACAATACAGCAATAGAAACAATCCCTGCCCACAACAGGCTTGCAGTCTACAGGGGGCAGACAGACCTCAAAACAAGTAAACAGTCATCAATATAAATCTACCCCAACACAGTGCTTGGCTCACAGTAAGTGTTTAACAAATACCATAATTATTATCATAATTATTTTAGAGAAGCAGCGTGGCTCAGTGGAAAGAGCATGGGCTTTGGAGTCAGAGGTCAGGTGTTCGAATCCCGCTCCGCCACATGTCTGCTGTGTGACCTTGGGCAAGTCACTTAACTTCTCTGAGCCTCAGTTACCTCATTTATAAAATGGGGATTGACTGTGAGCCCCACGTGGGACAACTTAATCACCTTGTATCCTCCCCAGCGCTTAGAACAGTGCTTTGCACATAGTAAGTGCTTAACAAATGCCATCATTATTATTATTATTATACAGCCCGGGCCTGGGAGCCAGAAGGTCATGGGTTCTGTGCCAGCTCCACCACTTGTCTGCTGTGTGACTTTGGGCAAGTCACTTCACTTTGCTGTGCCTCAGTTACCTTGTCTGTAAAATGGGGATTGAGACTGTAAACCCCATGTGGGACACCCTGATTACCTCAGTGCTTAGAACAGTGCTTGGCACAAAGTAAGCACTTAACAAATACCATCATTATTACTAGAAGTAGTAGTAGTAGTAGAGTGCTCTGCACCCAGTAAGTGCTCAATAAATGTGATTATTATTATTACTATTATTATTAACAACAATAATACTACTAATAACACGTCCACTCAACAGATGGGCATCCTCCAGTTCCTCCCATTCCTGCCAGCCACCCACTCTGTATTTTGGGGCTGACACCCCCTCTTCTCCTTCCTTACCATAATCATTATTGTTATTATTATTAGCAGTAATAGTAATAGTAGTAGTAGTAGTACAGTGCTCTGCACTAGTTGGCCCTCAATAAATATATTATAATAATGTAATAAGATAGCATTACAATAATATAATAAATTACAATATATTATATACAATAATATATCAATATAACATTAAATAATAAGTAACAATATAATGATAATGATAATAATAATAACACGTCCCCCAGAGAGATGGGTATCCCCCAGCTCCTCACATTCCTGCCTCCCACCTACTCTGTATTTCGGGGCTGCCCCCTCTCCCCCTTCCTTTCCATAATTATTATTATGATTATTACTTGCTTAGTACAGTGTTCTGCACACACTTAGCGCTCAATAAATATGATTGAATGAATGAATAGTAGCAGAAGCATGAGAAGCAGTGTGGCTCAGTGGAAACAGCCCGGGCTTGGGAGACAGAGTTCATGGGTTCTAATCCCGGGTCCGCCACTTGGTCTGCTGTGTGACTTTGGGCAAGTCACTTCACTTCTCTGGGCTTCAGTGACCTTATCGGTCACATGGGGATGAAGGCTTTGAGCCCCACGTGGGACAACCTGACTACCTTTGTATCCCCCCCAGCACTTAGAACAGTGCTTGGCATGTAGTAAGGGCTTAACAAAAGCTATCATCAGTAGTAGTAGTAGTAGTAGTACAGTGCTTTGCACCCAGTAAGTGCTCAATAAATATGATAATAATAAAAATATTATTATTATAATAATGTGACTATTATAATACAGAATATAAAATATAATTAATTACAAATACTATATCATGCTACATAACATAGTAGTAGTAGTACAGTGCTCTGCACCCAGTAAGTGCTCAATAAATATGATAATAATAAAAATAATATTATAATAATGTGACTATAATATAGAATATAAAATATAATTAATTACAAATACTATATCATGCTATATAACATAGTAGTAGTAGTACAGTGCTCTGCACCCAGTAAGTGCTCAATAAATACTATTATAAAAATAATAAATATTATTATAATAATATGACGATCTATTATAATATAGAATATAAAATATAATTAATTATAAATGCTATATCATGATCCATAACATAGTCATAGAATAAATTATACAACGATAATTTTATAATATAATCATCAGAACAATGATTATAATGATGACATGATAACATAAAATAGAGTAAAGCATACAACGATGATTATTATAACGATATGATAATAATCTAAAATAATAGCACAAAGCATACAACGATAATTTTATAATAGAATAACAATGATTATTATAACGATAGGGGAATAATATAAGCTCACTGTGGGCAGGGAATGTGTCTGTTTATTGTTAAACTGTACTCTCCCAAGCGCTCAGCACAGTGCTCTGCACACAGTAAGCGCTCAATAAATACGATTGAATGAATGAATGGATAAAATAATATAATAAATCATACAACGATAGTTTTATAATACAATGATAATAACAATGATTATGATATGATAGTAATAACAATAGAATAAATCATAGAATAGAACAGAATAACAATAGAATACATCATACAACGATCATTCCCCCTTCTAGACTGTGAGCCCGCTGTTGGGTAAGGACTGTCTCTATGTGTTGCTGACTTGTACTTCCCAAGCGCTTAGTACAGTGCTCTGCACACAGTAAGCGCTCAATAAATACGATTGATTGATTGATTTAATATAATTATAACAGCGATTATGATGATATGAGAATAACATTAAATAGATCAAACCATACCACAGTTTTATAATATAATAATTATAACAATGATTATTAGAATGGTGATACGATAATACTAATAGCATCAAATAGTAGAATCAATCCTACCACGATCATTGTATAATATAATGATTATGACAATGATTATTCGAATGACGACATGGTCATAATGATGCTGATGGTGCTGGTATTTGTTAAGCGGTTACTCTGTGCCAAGCAGGGTTCTAACCTTGGGTGGGTCCAGGCCCCGTCCCGCAGCTTGCTTCTTCCCCCGTGCTGCCCCGGCCGTCTCCATGGCAACGCAGACGGAGGGAGGGAGGGAGGGAGGGAGGAGGACATCTGAGTCAAGTTTCGAGCGGAAGAGCCCAGAGCTATCGATGACTCTCCCCGCCCTCTTCCCTCCTCCCTCCTCTTCTTCTCTCCACCCTCCTCTTCTCTCCTCCCTCCTCCTCTTCTCTCCACTCTCCTCCTCTTCTCTCCACTCTCCTCCTCTTCTCTCCACCCTCCTCTTCTTCTCTCCACCCTCCTCTTCTCTCCACCCTCCTCTTCTGTCCTCCCCCCTCCTCTCTCCTCTTTCCTCTTCTCTTCCCAGATGGGGGAGACTTGAGTCTGGATGGGGAGAGGAGAAGCTGGAAGGGGGAGAGGAGAGGCTGGATGGGGGAGAGGAGAGGCTGGATGGGGGAGAGATGAGAGGCTGGAAGAGGGAGAGATGAGAGGCTGGATGGGGGAGAGGAGAAGCTGGTTGGGGGAGAGGAGAAGCTGGATGGAGGAGAGGAGAAGCTGGATGGAGGAGAGGAGAAGCTGGATGGAGGAGTGGTGAGGCTGGATGGAGGAAAGGTGAGGCTGGATGGGGAGAGGTGAGGCTGGAAGAGGGAGAGATGAGAGGCTGGATGGGGGAGAGATGAGAGGCTAGATGGAGGAGAGGAGAAGCTGGATGGGGAGAGGAGAGACTGGATGGGGGAGAGGAGAAGCTGGATGGAGGAGAGGAGAAGCTGGATGGAGGAAAGGTGAGGCTGGATGGGGAGAGGTGAGGCTGGAAGAGGGAGAGATGAGGCTGGATGGAGAGAGGTGAGGGTGGATGGGAGAGGTGAGGCTGGATGGGGAGAGGTGAGGCTGGATGTAGAGAGGTGAGGCTGGATGGGGGAGAGGAGAGGCTGGATGGAAGAGAAGAGAGGCTGGATGGCGGAGAGGAGAGGTGAGGCTGGATGGGGAGAGGTGAGGCTGGAAGAGGGAGAGATGAGGCTGGAAGAGGGAGAGATGAGGCTGGATGGAGAGAGATGAGGCTGGATGGGGAGAGGTGAGGCTGGAAGAGGGAGAGATGAGGCTGGATGGAGAGAGGTGAGGCTGGATGGGGAGAGGTGAGGCTGGTCTGCTTAATTCTGTTTTACTGTGTACTCTCCCAAGTGCTTATAATAGTGTTCTGCACATAATAAGCGCTCAATAAATACCATTGATTGGAGAGGTGAGGCTGGATGGGGGAGAGGAGAGGCTGGATGGGGAGAAGAGAGGCTGGATGGCAGAGAGGAGAGGTGAGGCTGGAAGAGAGATGAGAGGCTGGGTGGGGGAGAGGAGAAGCTGGATGGGGGAGAGGAGAAGCTGGATGGAGGAGAGGTGAGGCTGGATGGAGGAGACGTGAGGCTGGAAGAGGGAGAGATGAGGCTGGAAGAGGGAGAGATGAGGCTGGATGGAGAGAGGTGAGACTGGTTGGGGGAGAGGAGAAGTTGGATGGGGAGAGATGTGGCTGGATGGGGAGTGGTGAGGCTGGAAGAGGGAGAGATGAGGCTGGATGGGGGAGAGGTGAGGCTGGATGGAAGAGAAGAGAGGAGAAAGAAGTCCCCATCTCCCTTCAGTTCCCTCCTCTGTGAAATGGGATTGAACACTGCGAGCCTCAGGTGGAACTGTGTCCCAATTGATTAGCTTATATCCACCCCAGTGCTTAGTAACAGCATGGCCTAGTGGCAGGAGCACGGTCTTGGGAGTCAGAGGATGTGGGTTCTAATCCTAGGTCTGCCACTTGCCAGCTGCCCCCAGCCAGCTTTGAGAAAGTAGACGAAGAAAAAACGGAGGCATTTGTTAATTTTAATAACAATCGTAGAGGACCCAGAGTAGCAAAGAGAGGCAGGCTCAAGGCCAGATGGGAAAGTAGTCCAGTCAGAACACGGACTCCCAAAAGGATGCACCTCAAACCACAAGGAGCTAAGCAATCCAAAGGAAGCACAATTGAAGACTCCAAGAACTACAGACATGGAGACAAGGTCTGTGTATTCCTGAATCTGGAGCAAGAATGAATGCCTTAGTCCTCCCTTCTCAACCAGTAATATTTATTTTTTTTAATGGTTTTTGTTAAGTGCTTACTCGGTGACAGACAATGATGTGCTAAGCATTAGGGTAGATAAAAATTAATCCAGTTGGACACAGTCCATGTGCCATATGGGACTCACAGTATGACTCCCCAATTTACAAATGAGGTAACTAAGGCCCAGAGAAGTGAAGTGACTTGCACAAAGTCACATAGCAGACGAGTGGCAGAGCTGGGCTTGGAACTTAGGTCTTACTGACTCCCAGCCCTATGCTGTATCCACTAGGCTACTTTGCTTCTCAAGCAACTACTGTGGCAGAGTATTATACTAAACACTTGAGAGAATACTGTATTTCCACAGCTATCATCCTCAGAGAGATTTTTCCTTAGGAAACCCAGACCACGCATCCATCATCTCTACTATTCATTCAATCGTATTTATTGAGCACTTACTGTGTGCAGAGCACTGTACTAAGCACTTGGGAAGTACAAATCGGCAACATATAGAGACGGTTCCTACTCAACAACGGGCTCACAGTCTAGAAAGGGGAGACAGACAAAACAGAACAAGTAGATAGGTGTCAATACCATCAGAATAAATAGAATTATAGCTATATACACATCATTAATAAAAGAAATATAGGAAATATGTACAAATAAAATACAAGTCCTCAGCTTTGTCCTTTATATTGGAGGAGAAGGCAAAGGACCCCAGAACCTGAGCAGAAAGGTATTTGTCTGAGGTGCATCAGGATATAGCCAAGGATGGGTGCAGGAAATCCTAAAGTGGCACAGCTGGGTTACCCTCTCCTTCCTCACTAAAGGACAAGCAACCCCTCTCAACCTAGGGCTCCATATCATCTTTACTTAGAAGTGCCTAACGGTCTCCTAGGAAGTCAAAGTAAGTCTTTCGAGGAAGTTAGATTCAGGCCTTGTGTCTTCTGCAGAGAGGTGGTAATGCTATTGAATACATATTGACTGCAATGCACTGTAATAAGTATAATTATAATTGTATTTGTTAAGTGCTTACTATGTGTCAAGTACTATTTTGAGTGCTTGGGGAAGATACAAGCTAATCAGGTTGGACACCCTCCCTGTCCCACATGGGGCTCACAGTCTTAATTCCCATTTTACAGATGAGGTAATGGAGGTCCAGAGAAGTTAAGTGACTTATCCAAGGTTACACAGCAGATATGTGGTGGAGCTGGCATTAGAACCCAGGTCCTCTGTCTCCCAGGCCCATGGTCTTTCCACAAGATCAGGCTACTAAGCTCTTGGCTTTCAGTGGGTGAAGAAAACAAAAACAAAAGCCAAAACTAAAACAAACCAAATCAAACCAAAACAAAAACAACTAATCTTTGTCTTCAGAACTCACCTCACCTAGAACCTAGATTTAAGTCTCACCCTCTGTTCTGTAAAACTCTTTATGGCCAGGCCAAGTGTCTGCTTAATTCTGTTTTACTGTGTACTCTCCCAAGTGCTTATAATAGTGTTCTGCACATAATAAGCGCTCAATAAATACCATTGATTGGTTGACTGATTTATCTGCAGGTAATTTGATCCTAGCCAATTGTCAGCTGGGTGACTTTGGGCAAGTCACTTAACTTCTCTGTGCCTCAGTTACCTCATCTGTAAAATGGGGATGAAGACTGTGAGCCCCATGTGGGACAACCTAATCACCTTGTATCCACCCCAGCGCTTAGAACAGTGCTTTGCACATAGTAAGCGCTTAATAAATGCCATTATTATTATTATTATTATTAGGAGCAGGGAGAGAAGCTAGGACTGGAAGGAGCAGCAGGACAGCAACGCAGCTTTGTATTTCGCTCCACTAGATGGCACAAGAAACCTGTAATTTATCTCAAAGGATACACTATTTCTAAGCCATTTCCCGGGAGTCTTTCCTGATCCTGGGTGGGAGTGAAAAAAACAAAACAAAACAAAAAAAACACAAAACACCCCACAACCTCATGGGATTGGGCGGATGTCTGGGCAATGTTTCATGGACGAGGTCCTAACCTTTAGGATGGATTTGAAGGGTGGTCTCTGGAGGAGGAAAAGAAAGGCATCCTGGAGTTGGGTGGAACCTTAAAACACCATCTCTCCTCGGCCCCCAGGAGAGCCAGCCCCGGTAATCCTGCCCCCGTCTGAAGAAGTAGAAATTCCCGGCCTGCCTTGAGTTTAATATCCGCGGACAGACGGAGGAATGTAACCTTCCAGTGAGACGGCTGAACATGCAGCCCTTTAACCCAGCATCCCTGGCTCCTGATCAAAGAGGTTTGTAAACCGCATAACATTGTGTCTCTTTCCAGTGACCCCAAGGGTTTGGCCACATGGAGGAATGGGCTTTCCCTCTCCAGATCACAGGGGAAACAGCTCATTTACCACAGGAGCCTCCGATTGTAGTTTTGACGCAGCTTTGGTTTTTGACAGACGGAATTTACCGCAGGCTGCCCCTGGGCTTCATCTAGACTGTATAGTCCTTGTGGGCAGGGAATGTGTCAGTCAGTCAGTTGTATTCACTGAGTGCTACAGTGTGCAGGGCACTGAGCTAAGTGCTTGGGAGAGTACAAGATAGCAATATAATAGACACGTTCCCTGCTCACAACAAGCTTACAATCTAGAGGGAGAGACAGGCATATATATAAATAAATTCAGATATGTATACAAGTGAGGAATCATTATGGCTTAGTGGAAAGAGTATAGGTTTGGAAGTCAGAGGTCTTGGGTTCTAATCCTGACTCTTCCATTTAAGAGCTGTGTGACTTTGGGCAAGTCACTTAACTTCTCTGTGCCTCAGTTACATTATCTGGAAAATGGGGATGAAGACCGTGAGCCCCACGTGGGACAACCTGATTACCTTGTATCTACTACAGTGCTTGGCACATAGTAAGCACTCAGCAAATACCATTATTATTATTATTAAGTGCTGTGTGTGGTGAGCCCACAACAAGCTGCCTTTATTAGTGACTGTGTTTGATCCTACGAACAACAAGAAGGAAGAAGCCCACTAAGGCACAGATGGGCTTTACCTGAGACAGGTGATTGCTGGACTGTGGGGGCAGATAATAGAGGGAGGCCTGGCCTTCTCTCCCTGTTCTACCTGGTAATGGACCTGGACCAATCAATGATTGCTATTTAAGCCACAGCTGTAACACCTGAAGTAGATAAAAGGAGCTCGTTTTTCAATCATGAGGAAGCACGCAGGGAAGCAGTACTTAAGGTATCTAAGGCAAGCACAGAAGCAGCATTGAAGCAGGAGAACAACACTTGGAAGCAGAAAGAAGAAGCATCAGTAGATGGGGTCCCTTTTCCAGCAGATTGGGATTGGACCTTTGGTGGAGTGAATAAGTCTGTGTGTGTTTATGTCTCACTCCCTTGCAGTTTGGTAAAACTAAGTAAAAAACTTTCCACAGTAAACTTGGTGGTCGGTGGTGCGGTTTGACTCTTACTATATGTCACTGAGGCTCCCCTGGTCCAGGAAGGTCATGGGAGGGGGGATAAATGAAGGGAGTAAGTCAGGGTGACACAGAAGATAGTGGGAGAAAAGGAAAGGAGGGCTTAGGCAAGGAAGGAGGAGGAGGAGATGTTTCTTCAATAACGCCTTGAAGTGGGGAGAGTAATGTCTGTCCAAAATGAGGAGGAAGGGTGTTCCGGGCTAGAGGCAGAATGTGGACTAGAGGTCAGTGGTGAGATAAACGAGATCGAGAGACAGTGAGAAGGTGGGCATTAGAGGAGCAAAATGAGTGGGCTGGGTTATTGTAGGAGAGTAGCGAGGTGAGGTAGGAGGGGGCAAGGTGACAGTGCTTTAAAGCCAATGGTAAGGGGTTTCTATTTGATATGGAGGTAGATGGACAACCAGTGGAGTTTACTGAGAAGTGGGGAAATGTGGCTTGAACGTTTTTGTGGAAAAAATGATCCAGAAAGCAGAGTGAAGTATGGATTGGAGTGGGGAGAGATGGGAGGCAGAGAGGTCAGAAAGGAGTCTGATTCAGTAATCAAGCCAGTATAGGATAAGTGACTGTGTTCATTATATTGTTATACTGTACTCTCCCAAACGCTAAGTACAATGCTCTGCACACAGTAAGCGCTCAACAAATATGATTGATTGACATGATACCCCTCCCTCCTTTTTTCCTAAAACAGATTAAGGAAGCTTAGACTGTATGAACTTACAACACATTGCCTGAAACCTTACAAACCTGAAGTCGTCGTCATCATCATTGTCATCATCTCCACCATCTCTCAAGGTGAGAAAGGAGTAAGTTGTGCCAGTCGTTCACAGCCTTTGACTTTTTGCAGGGGCTATAAGCAGGCAAACCCATTTCATGCCAACTATGTTAGATCGATCAGTTAATCAAATGTATTGGGTGCTTACTGTGTGCAGAGCACTGTACTAAGTGTTTGGGAGAGAGTAATATAACAGAGTGACATGGCTCAGTGGAAAAGAGCACGGGCTTTGGAGTCAGAGTTCATGGGTTTGAATCCCAGCTCTGCCAATTGTCAGCTGTGTGACTTTGGGCAAGTCACTTAACTTCTCTGTGCTTCAGTTACCTCATCTGTAAAAGGGGGATTAAGATTGTGAGCCCCCCGTGGGACAACCTAATCACCTTATAACCTCCCCAGCGCTTAGAACACTGCTTTGCACATAGTAAGCGCTTAATAAATGTCATCATTATTATTACCCACAAAGAGCTTATCATCTAGAGGGAGAAACAGACATTAAAAGAAGTTATGGCTATGTCCATAAATTCTGTGGGGCGGGTGAATATCAAGTGCTTCAAAGGGCAGAGGTGGCACAGAAGGGAGAGGTAGGAGGGAAAATGGGGGTTTAGTTGGGGAAGGACTCTTGGAGATGTGATTTTCATAAGGCTTTCAAGTGGGAAGACTGCTAATCTGTTGGCTGTGAACGGGGAGAGAGTTCCAGGACAGGCAGGGCATGGGTGAGGGGTCACTGGCGAGATAGATGAGATTAAGGTACAGTACAATTACAGGTTGACAATGGAGGGGCAAAATGTAGTTGGGCTGTATTAGGAAATCAGGGAGGTAAGGTGGAGGGGGCAAGGTGATTGACTGCTTTAAAGCCAATGGTAAAGAGTTTCTGTTTGCAGAGATGGATGGGCAACCACCGGGAAAACTTCTAGACTGTGAGCCCGTTGTTGTGTAGGGATTGTTTAGAGAAGCAGCGTGGCTCAGTGGAAAGAGCCTGGGCTTTGGAGTCCGAGGTCATGGATTCAAACCCCGGCTCCACCAATTGTCAGCTGTGTGACTTTGGGCAAGTCACTTCACTTCTTTGGGCCTGTTACCGCATCTGTAAAATGGGGATTAAGACTGTGAGCCCCCCGTGGGACAACCTGATCACCTTGTAACCTCCCCAGTGCCTAGAACAGTGCTTTGCACATAGTAAGCACTTAATAAATGCCATCATTATCTGTTGCCGAATTGTACTTTCCAAGTGCTTAGTGCAGTGCTCTGCACACAGTAAGCGCTCAATAAATATGATTGAATGAATGAGGGCTTGGATCAGGGAAGTAACAGTCTGGAGAGGAAAGGACGGATTTTAGCCAAGTTGTAAAGGTAGAACCAGCAGAATTTGGTGAAAGATTGAATATGTGGATTGAACGAGAGTTATGAGTCGAGGGTAATGCCAAGGCGGTGAGCATTGATCAATCAGTGGTATTTCATTGAGCCCTCACTCTGCAAAACACTCCATTAAGTACTTAGGAGAGAACAATAGAGTAAGTAGACTTGATCTCTGCCCTCAAGGAATTTACAATCTAGGAGGCTGGCAGCTGTCCACTGGGAGCAGGGCTGAACCTAAGCATGCCACTGTGCCCTCAACCATTAAAACATACAATACTATGCAACTTCTATCTTCTCTCTGTCCCTTTCCCCTCAGCATTACAACAGATTTGAAAGACTTGGAGAGAGTGTCAAGTGAGGACCCTGTTATATAGCTGAGCCAGGAGACCAACTGGAGGGTTTTTTTTTTTGTTTTTTTTTTTTTGTGTGTGTGTGAGAGAGAGAGAGAGAGAGATACACGTGCTTTTTTTGTGGGGGGCTGTTGAAAGAGAAAAGTTATGTGACATGGGGTTTTCAGAGGCTTTTAGGGTGGAATTCCAGGACAAACACTTGAGAACCACTCCTGAAAGTGGAGGAGGAAAAAAGGTTTTTCTCTTGAATTTTTCTCTGGTCAACAATCCCTGAAACCTCATAGGATAAATTAAAAAGAAATCCTATGTAGAAATACTGCCTGTATTAGCAGAAGCAGGAAATATGTGAACTTTCTGCCTGTTCAGATTGATCTTTGGGGGGAAAAAGAGATTTCCAGATTTGTGCATGGTCATGCATTTTCTAGCCATTAAAGCCACCCCTGTAGAATAGGCCCTCTAACTTACATTCCTAAATTACTGGGAATATTGCAGAGAAGAAGAATATTGTTATTCACATAACCTTTCCATGCAGGTAGATAGATGAACATATTGCTTATTGACAGGCATGCATAAGTAGATACCATAAAAGCATTTGTTTAGGCAATTGGTATTTGTTACAACCTACACAATACTCCTTGTCTACCCCATAACCTGCTGTACTCAAATACTCTTAACCTCTTCCTTTCCCAGTTTTATCTTTCCAGCCACCAATTCCAGCTGCTAGCCCTTCCTCTGGAGCCAACCGACTCATTGAGATCTTGTTAGAATTAAAAATCTAAAAGGACAGAAAAAACATGCACACATGTCCTCTGCTCTGCTGAGGGATTCAATACCTAATTTTTAATAGAAGAGGTGCTAGGGTCCAGGTGATTATGTAATTTTACATATTACCAATGATTATCAATGACAATGATCCTGCCAGAGTTTGGAGCTGCCAAGTCAGAGGTACGAAAGCTATAAACTTCAAATTCCAGAAGGACCAGGGCTGATTCCCGGCACAAATTGAATCCATCATAATATTCACCACTTTCTAATAATACTAAATACTTATTAGTCTATTAAATGCTAATAATGTAGTAGAGATAAGGCACCAGGGAAGAAGATACAGTTCCTATCCAGGCAGTGTGGCCTATTGGAAAGAGCAAAGTCCTGGGAGTTCTAATCCTGGCTCCACCACTTGCTTGCTATGTAACTTTGAGCAAGTCACTTTAACTTCACTTCAGTTTCCTCATCTGTAATATGGGGTTTCAACACCTGGTCTCCCTCCCCCCTAGACTGTGAGCTCCATGTGGGACAGGGCTTGTGTCCGGCCTGATTATCTTCTATCTACTTCCGTAGTTAGTACACTACTGACATTTAGTGAGTGCTATATCACAATTATTATTATTATTAGCAAATGTGGTACATACTCCTATCAGGTTTTACTCCCCATTACCTCTTCCACTAGTGAACAATCAAGAGCTGATTATTCTACCTCTCTTCTTTCTTCCTTTCACTATCTGCTCTTCACATAATTACTGCTCATTTGCACAGCCAATAATAATAATAATGATGGCATTTATTAAGCGCTTACTATGTGCAAAGCACTGTTCTAAGCGCTGGGAAGGTTACAAGGTGATCAGATTGTCCCACGGGGGCTCACAGTCTTAATCCCTATTTTTACAGATGAGGTAACTGAGGCACAGAGAAGTTAAGTGACTTGCCCAAAGTCATACAGCTGACAATTGGCGGAACTGGGATTTGAACCCATGACCTCTGACTCCAAAGCCCGGGTTCTCTCCAATAGACAGGACAGTTATGAAAGGGAGGGAAAGTAAAGGAAAGTGAAGTTTCATTTCATTCCTCTGGGTTATTTATAGCAGCTTAAATTAAAATATTTGTAGGATAATAAAATTGAAACTATTGGTTAAAAGGAAGTTTATAGATTTGGGGTTTCAGTGATCAGACCCTTGAACCCATAAACTACAGCACGTGAGTTTCAACTGTACTCATGGTGTTCCAAAGTAGTTCCAACTCCAGATTTGGGTCTACCATTTTTTTTTTTTAATAGTATTGGTTAAGTGCCAGACACTCTCTTAAGTGCTAGGGTAGATACAAGCTAATCAGGTGGGCACAGTCCCTGTCCCACATGGGGCTAACAGTCTTAATCCTCATTTTACAGATGAGGTAATTGAGGCACAGGGAAATTAAGTGACTTTACCAAGGTCACACAGCAGACATGTGGTGCAGCTAGGATTAGAATCCAGGTACTCTTACTCCCAGGCCCCTGTTTTTTCCACTCAGCAACACTAATTCTGCCTTTTGATTTTACTTATTTCCTTAGATTCATTGTCACATCACCAAAAAATGGACAAAGAATGTCTGCCAATTAACTCTGTTTTGTTGTACTATTCCAAGTGCTTAGTTACAGTGCTGTGCACACAGTAAGTGTTCAATAAATCCCATTGACTGACTGACAAAAGATAAGTTTGGTGAAATGGACTTAATTGCTGAAGGGGTTAAACGTTCTTGCAGTTGTAAGAAAAAATAATACCATTTCTTCCAAACAGTTCTGAATATGAGCCAGAGTAGTGATGTTGATTCACCTGCAGGGCATGGATCATCTCATTGTTTAACATACTTTAAGAGAATGAGGTAGTCAATGAAATAGTATTTTTATAAGGATAGTTATATAATTTTATCACTAAACAAATTCTTAAATATTGAGTAACAAAATGAACATTCAATTTTCTGTATAGCCCAATAAAGATGTTTTTATTCTTTTTTTTTTAAGGAGCGCAATAACATATTTCCAAACGTGATGGGCCAGATGGTCCTTTTTCTACACCTACAGTTTCTTGGGGAATTGTGGCAACTAGATTTGGCATTCTATAACCTAAGTGATTTGCCAAGAATGTGTTTGAGCAAGGTCATGCTGAGAAAGTTCTGAAACTACCTACTTCCCAACATTCCATGAGAGAGTTTTTGTTTGATGTCTTTTTGACATTAGATCTGGTAACAGTGACTCTCTCAAGAGTTTTTGATTTTCTCGAGGGTCTGCCAATATTGAATATTTTTCCTCCACTGTAGTATTATTCCTACTACTTTCACTTCCATTTTAGCCGTCTTCAAGCTGAGCACTTTCTATTTTAATGTGGTTCAGGTATTACTCGAATAGAGCTTTTGTCACATTGCCAAAATGCAGCCCACCTCATTATCATGAGCAGCAGCAGCATCATTAGTGGTATTTCTTGAACACTTGCTAAGTGGGAAGCACTGTAGTAAGTTCTTGGGAGTAATCCAGTCTCTGCCCTCCAGGAGTTTACAGCAAAGAATGTGTATGCCCTTTTGTGGTAGTAAGACACAACAGCTGGGTTCTCCTTTCTCTAGACTGTAAGTTCCTTGTGGGCAGGGACTGTGTCTACCAACTTGTACTCTCTCAAGTGCTTAGTTCCCTGCTCAGCACACAGTAAGCACTTAGTGAATGCCATTGATTAATTGATTATATTAATTTGGTAGTCCCATTCATACATATATTCATTCAATTGTATTAAGCGCTTACTGTGTGCAGAGCACTGTACTAACACTTGGGAGAGTACAACATGACAATACACAGTGACATTCCCTGCCCAAAACGAGTTTACAATCCCAATGGGCAAGTCCTGCATGTGTGGTTTTGGAGATATTTAGATCCATCGTTGTTTCTGGTAAAGCCATGTCAAACAGTCTACAATTGGTAGAAGTCAGTCATGATCTCACCCACCTTCTTGTAAGCAATTATGAGAGCAAGGAATGCTCTTGTCTGGAAATTTTTCCTAGAGGCCCTCAATTTAGAGCTCCAAATGGGCAGATCTGATCTCCTCTTGCATCCAGCCAGGGCTTGATCTACATTAGCAATGACATCCCAAATAGAGCCCCAAAGAGCAAGAACCTATTGGTCCAGAGCAGAGAAAGAGAAAAATTGAGACACAGAGAGAGGGAGCAAAGTGAAGTTTTAAGAACAGAGGCAATTCTAATCTACCCTTAATTCACAAGGAAGAGGAGGAAGATTCTTGACCCTCAACTTCTAAGAAGTTTGTCTACCTCGCCAGCACTGCTTTTTGGAAGTCTGAATGTTGGTCTGTTTTGATAGTACCTTTAGTGATCGCTTCAGTTCATTACAGACTTTTAACACCATGAATATATATCAAATTCAGAAGCCATGCATATATTGTGCATAGTCTTCCCCTTATTTTAGGGGAAACCACAAGCAGAAAAATTGCTTACCTTAACTGCTGGGATCCAGTGTGGGCTGGTGGAAAGAACCCCAGGCCTGGGAGACAGAGGACCTGGGTTTTAATCCCGGCTCTGCCTTTTGCCTGCTGTGTGATCTTGGGCAAGTCACTTAACTTCTCTGTGCCTCAGTTTCCTCAGCTGCAAAAATGGGTTGAAATACTCGTTCTCCTTCCTATTTAGACTGTGAGCCCCATGTAGGGCAGGGACTAAGTCCAGAGTGATTAACTTGTTTCCCTCTAAAAAAAATTATGGTACCTGTTTTGTTATTATTATGGCATTTGTTAAGTGCTTACTATAGGTCAAGCACGGTTCTAAGCGCTGGGGTAGATACAAGTTAGGTTGGATATACAGTTCCTGTCCCACATAGGGCTCACACTCTTAATTCCCATTTTACAGATGAGGTAACTGAGGTCCAGAGAAGTGAAGTGACTTGACCAAGGTCGCACAGCAGGCATGTGGCAGAGCCAGGATTAGCATGAAAGATCCCTCTAGACTATAAACTCATGGGCATGGAACGTATCTACAAACTCTGTTATATTGTTATATTGTACTCTCCCAAATTCTTGGTACAGTTTTCTGCACACAGTGAGTGCTCAATAAATATGATTGGATTGATTTCTACCCCAGTGCTTAGAACAGTGCTTGACAGGTAGTAAGCCCTAAACAGACACCATTAAAAATAAGAACAAAAACAAAAAATGCCCCAATAGTTTGAGACAAGAAGTTTCTGCCATGGCCTGTGGACAACTGTCTGGTTTTAAAGTATCTGACTCTGTGTAAAACTATGCCACAAGGGAGAGAGGCTGGATTCTTAAGATGGATTAATATAACTCTTGAGAAGCCATGAAAAACAAAGAACATTATAATCCCCTTAGAGAACAATCAAAGTCTCTACCTGCCCCCTGTGCGCTCAGTAAAATGCAAAGGAAAGATTCTTTTTTGAGATCCTTGTCGGGAAGGTTTCAGAATGCTCCTGTTATTTATGAATTATAGAAATAAGGTCTGTCTTGGGACAAGAGAGCATCTTTGGTGGTAACAAGCGCAGTGCTATATCCTTGACTGTTCTGTATTGAAAGAAAGGACTTTTCTTTCAGTAAGAAACTTCAGCCAAGAAAGCCCCTTTGCTGTAATTTAGGAAGCTTTCTGTGTGATGCTAGTTTCCTTTGTTTTTTGGCTGGCAGTGGCTTCTCTGACTGGCTACAGATGCCCGTATCTTTGAACATGAAACTTTCAAAACCTTTCCTTCTGGACTTCGTGATGATATTACGTTCCTAATAAATTCTTACTAAAAGTTCAGACATTAGTACCACATGAATCAACTTAGTGACTGTGTCAAGATGAACACTTTTCTGGATGTAGAAACAAGAGAGAGGAAAAATGCAGAATCATTAGTGGATCCAGATTTCTTTTCTGGCAATGGCTGAGCATCTTGGTCTTCCCAGAAACCATTATCATCATAAGAGCAACTAAAGTAAACAAAAAAAGGAGCAACCTCAGTAACTGAAGTTCTTCCATTGCAAACACAACAGAATTAAAAACTCAAAGCTACATACTACCCGAAAGCCATCTGTGCTCTCTGTCTGCCTGTCTACTTGACCCTCCGTATGTTGTTTTTTTTCTGAATGCCCAAATTATCTGCCAACACTTGTCCTTTCAAAATGAAGGTTTAGAATAGCATTGGATTTTGACAGAGGCACACTATGTGGATGCCAGAAAGGATATAGTGCCTTTTAATTCTTAAAGTTAATCTTTCATGCCTTTCACTTAATCACGGACTATTCCGTTCTTCCATTTCAAACAACTGCCCTTCACTCTATTTACTGCTCCGATAAATAATTGTGTGATGAATTCAGAGTACTCTTAAGGTACTATATTCTCACTGTGTCAGCTTGCCTTTTATATGAACATTTGGAAGCGCATAGGAAAAACACCCTTTTCAAAGCATTCATTTTAACATGGGCATATTAGACAATTGTACTGTTCCCCCGACTAAAGCTTTGAAAATAGTGAACATTTCAATGTCACATGCACGCTTATTTAGGAAATGTGCAGATTCAGCCACATAGTGTTTTGAGATATATCTATGGAAGGCAGATATTGGTATCATTGGTGGAGATGTTGCTGTGGTTATTAAATTCCTCGCCATTTTCATCCTTCAATAACTCTTCAAGGAATATTTAGGTGATTACTCTAGCAAGCTTTTAACATAAGTAAATAGTATATTTGACCAATGGAGAAATTAAAGAAAACAAAACTTCCCAAGGATAACAAGGACCCAGCATTCATCCTTCATCCCTTGATGAGGGCTAATAATCCATCAACAGTCTTTGAGAACTTACAATGTACAGCACACTGTACTAAGCACGTGGGATTGAACAATACAGTTAGTAGACATATATCCCAGCCTCAGTGAGCTTACTTTCTCAAGTGCTCCTTGTGAGCAGGAATTGTTTCTACCAACTCTCCTGAGTGTTAGATCCAGTGCTCTGCTCACAGCAGGTGCTAAGTAATAATAATAATAGTGGTATTTAGAGAAGCAGCATGGCTCAGTGGAAAGAGCCCGGGCTTTGGAGTCAGAGGTCATGGGTTCAAATCCCAGCTCCACTAACTGTCAGCTGTGACTTTGGGCAAGTCACTTCTCTGTACCTCGGTTCCCTCATCTGTAAAAAGGGGGTTAAGACTGTGAGCTCCACGTGGGACAACCTGATCACCTTATATCCTCCCCAGCGCTTAGAACAGTGCTTTGCACTAGTAAGCACTTAACAAATGCCATCATTATTATCTGTTAAGCATTGACTATGTGCCCAGTGCTGTACAAAGCGCTGAGCACATCAGGCACAGTGCTTGTCCCCCATGAAGTTCACTAGTGTCAGGGAGAGAAAGAACAGGTATCGAATCCCCATTTTTATAGATGAGGAAAATGAGGCACAGAGAAGTTGACTAGCCCAAGGTCAAATAGCAAGCAAGCGGCAGAGACTTGGATGGATTTATTGATGGAATTGCGATATACAAGTATTTCTTGGCCCTGACTGGATTCTTCTTATTGGATAACATTTTTAAAAAAAACTCAATCAATCGTATTTATTGAGCGCTTACTGTGTGCAGAGCACTGTACTAAGCGCTTATATGCAGAATATGCTTCAAGCATATTCTGAAAAAATGTTTTAGTTCTCCAGTCTCATTTCCATATCTCAAAGGGATGATCCATCAAAGTTTGGCATCCCTGCCCTAGTTTTTAGCTCATTTGGCCCTTTGAATCCAAGTTGCTCTTCTGACAGGTGAAATATGAATCATGACCTCTTGTTGGAAGAGATACTGCTCATCTGCAAAGAAGTTAATTTAGTCTACTGGCCAAAGCCAGCCATGCCCCCACAGTGTGTTCAAATTGGGTCTCTCACAAAGGGAGAGATTAATTTGCCACCTCAAGAATCCAAAAGAGGGCAGCAGATCAATGTCTGTATTGTTTGTGAAAAGTTTAGTTTTTCCCTCCACTCCCTCAGGGTGTGTGTTTCCAACAGCATCAGGGGCCCAGGGAGGAAGAGTCAGAAAGAAATGATGCGACATCGATCCGAATCCAAAACATGTGGCTCTTTGCAACTGCTTCTTGACGTGGATGTGGCAGGGTTGGTCTGTGGCTGGAAGAGACTAAGCAGAGACACGGAAGAGATGATTCCCCCTCCTCACTCCTGCAGCCTTCTAGGAATGAGGAGTGAAACTTCTCTTCCGTACTGACGTCCTCTTGTCCTGTGAGTTTACCTTACTCTCAGTCCACATTCGAGCCCCTCAGAGAAGCACTGCGGCCTAGTGGAAAGAGCACGGACTTGGGAGTCAAAGGACCTGGGCTCTAATCCTGGCTCCGCTACTTGTCTGCTGTGTAACTTTGGGCAAGTCTTTTCACTTCTCTGTGCTTCTGTTTCTTCAACTGTAAAATGGGGATTGAAAACCTGTTCTCCCTCCTAATTAAACTGTGAGCTTCATGCAGAACAGGGACTGTGTCCAACTTGATTAAGAGTATCTACCCCAGCGCTTAGAAGAGTGCTTGACACCAAGTGAGCATTTAACAAATAAAATAAAGTGATGCTCATTCCATGCATCAAGGACCCCACTGATGTTTTCTTTGGCTATTTTCTAGATCAAAGATGGCCCAAGGGATTACAAATCAGCAATCAAGTGCCCCTCCCTGAAAGTGCTATTTTCTTCAGCACACAGAGAGCAAACAGGCCAGCGTCTTGAGGTCTTTCGTGTCAGAGAGCCCTGCTAAATCCTCCCTGGGACCACATTTTATTTTTCTTCAGGAAGGCCTGAACCTACCTCCTAACAGCCACTCCTATTCCCACAGAGGTTTGCAAAAGCACTAATCATTCATGAAGCTATCTGGGAGCAAAATCACATCTTTAGGAAGGAATCTGACATCTTCAGGAGTTTTTCTGCCAGAATGCGTGATCTTATTCAGACAGATGTCTTGCATTCTCCTGCCCTGGAAATGGGATGGGTCCTTTTGGAAGCGTTTGGGGGGGTCTTCAGTTTGGTCTGATCCTGACCTCCCATTCCTAAAATCCTGGTCCACCAATCCAGGCCTACATCTGATGTCGCCTTTCTAGTTTATAAGCTCTGATTTCACTCCCCCATTCCCCAGCTCAGTCAGCTATTAAAATACTCTTCCTAGAGAGTTCCCGGAGACCCTCGATTCCTTAGGTCTCAGCCTGATCCAATTATGTGTGAACTGTCTTTACATCCTTGTTCATTTTTCAGTGTGGAAAGAAGAAGGGGATGGTGGCTGAGGGGAGCCTGCAAGACAGAGGGGAATACCAGCCCTCTTGGCTGGCTCTGGTATTTCGTTCCCCACTTTGAGTGATGTGCCCCATGTGCCTTTTATTTCTGGGTCCCTGGTTCCTTTCATCATCATCCAGAAGTACTGGTTAGGTGCCAGTCAGTGCCCAGTGCTGTCCAAAAGAAGTTAGAGAGACCTAGCTTTCAACCTCTAACCCGAGGCTCGTGCCCAGGGAAAACTGCTGCACCTTCCTGCCTCAGTTTTCCCATTTTCCTTTCATTTCCTGCTACACCCCCTCCGTGGCTGAGGGGCAAAAGGAAGAAGAATGAGTTTATTGATGTGGGCGGGCGGGGTAGCCGTGAAGCTGGGCATGCGGCTCAAGCCGTGCTGCTTCAGGCAGTCCTCGGTGGGTGGGTGGATGGGTGTGTCTCTGGTTTTGGACCAACCGAGGGAGAACGCTGTTCCATTTCCTCTTCCATATTTTCACCATTGACATTTGTTCCATTCCCAGATGCCAGGTTTGTCTTTCCTGCCATGGAAAGGGTGTGGGTGTGGTTGGGCAGGGGAGGTTGGAGAGAGGCTACCAGCCAACTTTTCATCCTAAATCCCCCTACTCTGGAAAAGTCTAGCCTTACTGAGGGACAGATGAGGCCCAGGACATCTGTAGTGTAAAGTCCAACTAAAGAACCTCCCTAGCTTCATCACCTTCCTCACTCCAATCTTTCCTCCTCCTAACTTTGTCGGAAAAAAAAATCATCTCCCCAAATACCCTCTCTCCCACCGTTTCATCCTCTTTCTGGAGCCCGGTGCTTTGCGAGAAACTGCCAAATTGCTGTCCTCGGAGGCGTTTCATGAAACCTGACACACGAGGGTGTGATCACCAGGGAGAGCGATGGTTCGGGGTGTCCTGAGAAAGAGTTGAGGGAGAAGGCCCAGAATCCCTTACTCATCACCTCTCGGGAATCCCCCTGTGCTCTCACCGGAGTCCAGCCACCCACCCCCCCATTGGCCATCCCAGACCCACAAAGATACACACACACAGCTCTCTTCGATTCTCTGTGCCCCAGTTCCCTCATCTGTAAAATGGGGATTGGGGCTCACTCACGGTCATAAGAGGGCAGGGAATGTGTCCAACCCGAATTGGCTTGTGTCCACTCCAGCTCTTAGTACAGTGCCTGGCACAGAGTAAGCGCTTATGGCTTAATGGAAGGAGCATGGGTTTGGGAGTCAGAGGACATGGGTTCTAATCCCAGCTCTGTGAGCCTGCTGTTGGGTAGGAACCGTCTCTATATGTTGCCAGCTTGTATTTCCCAAGCACTTAGTACAGTGCTCTGCACACAGTAAGTGCTCAATAAATATGACTGAATGAATGAATGCCACTTTTCTGTTGTGTGACCTTGTGCAAGCCACTTAATGTCTCTGTGCCAGTTACCCCCCAGCCTGTAAAATGGGAATTAAGGCTGTGAGCCCCACATGGGACAACCTCATAGCCTTGTATCTGCCCCAGTGCTTAGAACAGTGCTTTGCACATTGTAAGTGCTTAACAAATACCACTCTTATTTATTATAAATACCATTGTTATTATTAATAACTTTGTGCCCACTGCAGGAAGTGCCCAGGGAATGCCAGGGAGGAAAAAGGAGAAGCTGTGTGTATGTGTGCATGTATAGAGACAGAACCCCCCCACCCCCCACCCTGGGAGCACGTGGCCGGGAAGACCCCCTTCCTCCTCCCACCTTCTCTCCTCCCCTCCGGCTGCCACGGCGCACATCCTAGAGGGCGGGGACCCCGGGGCGAGCCGGGAGAGCCCACCCCCCTTCTTTCCCGGAGCCTGGCTGACCCGGGCCCAGCAGGGAGGGGCAGACAAAGGAGAAAGAGAGAGAGGGAGAGCCTGCGGTGAGGGGAAAGGAAGGGGAGAGGAGAGGAGGGGGAGGAGAGCAAAGGAGGGGGGAAAGGAGAGGAGGGGGAGGAGAGCAAAGGAGAGGGGAGAGAGGAGGGGAGAGAGGAGGGGAGGGGATCAAAGGAGAGGGGAGGGAGGAGGGGAGGGGAGCAAAGGAGGGGGAGAGAGGAGGGGAGGGGAGCAAAGGAGAGGGGAGAGAGGAGAGGAGGGGAAGGGAGGGGAGAGGAGGGGAAGGGAGGGGAGGGGACCAAAGGAGAGGGGGGAGAGGAGGGGAGGAAAGGAGGGGACGGGAAAGGGGAGAGGAGGAGGGCAAAGGAGAGAAAGGGAGGGGAGAGGAGGAGGGCAAAGGAGAGAAAGGGAGAGGAGGGGAAAGGAGGAGAGGGGAGGAAAGCCAAGAAGGGGAGGGGAAAGGAGAGAAGAGGAAAGGAGGGGACGGGAAAGGAGAGAAGAGGAAGGGAGAGGAGGAGGGCAAAGGAGAGAAAGGGAGGGGAGGAAAGCCGGGGAGAGGAGGGGAAAGGAGGGGAGGGGAGGAAAGCCAAGCAGGGGAGGGGAAAGGAGGGGAGGGCTGCTTTTGTGTCGGGACAGCGCCGGCTCCGCAGCCCGGCCGGGGAGCACTGCACTTCCTAGAAGGAGAGCAAGCAAGCAGGAAGGAAAGCTGGGAGGGTGGGAGGGAGGGAGGCAGGAGCCGGCGTCTGGTCCGCGGAGGTCGCAGCAGCTGGGCTCGGGGGCGGGCGGGCGGAGGAGAAGGAGGAAGGAAGGAAGGCAGGCGGGCCTTGGCTGCGGGGCGGGGGGCTTTCCCCGCCGGGACAGCCGACAGGAGCAGCGCCCGACGGACGCCCGGCCCACGGGGGACTTGTGTCGGTGAAGGGGGGACCTGCTTTGGCTTGGGGACGGTGGGGGGAGGGGAAGCTTTCCGAAAAGTGCCCTTGGAAGGGGGGCGAGAGAAAGAATCCTCTCTGTCCTCCCCATCCCCCCCCGGCGGGGAGGGTCATGCGGACCCCGTGGGGGGAGCAACCTGGGAGGCCCGCGCGGAGGCGGCAGGAGTGAGGCGGAGGGGAAGGAGTGACTGGCAGCCAGCTCCCGAGATGTCCGGGGAGGGGCGGCCAAGGGGCTGCGAGACCTGACCCACGGACCCCCGCGCCCGAGAGCCTCCCGGTGCCAGGGGGGCACCGCGCCCAGGGGGGGCACCGCCTGGCCTCCGCAGCATGCCCGGCACCGCTGCCCCGTGACTCCGGCTCCTCGTGCTCCTCCTGCTGCTCCTCCTCCTCCGCGCAGCCCTCCGGGCCGGCCGCCCCCCGTGCCCCCCGTGCCCCCCGGGTGGCACCATGGAGCAGTGGCGGCAGTGCGGCCGCTGGCTCATCGACTGCAAGGTGCTGCCCGCCAACCACAGGGTGGTATGGCCCGCCGCCGGCGTCTTCGACCTGGCCCAGGCCCTCCGCGACGGAGTCCTCCTCTGCCAGCTGCTCCACAATCTCTCCCCGGGCTCCATCGACCTCAAGGACATCAATTTCAGGCCGCAGATGTCCCAGGTGAGTCCATCCATCCATCATCCATCCATCCATCATAATAATGATGACATTTGTTAAGCGCTTACTACTACTACTAATGATGGCATTTATTAAGCACTTACTATGTGCAAAACACTGTACTAAGCGCTGGAGAGGTTACAAGGTGATCAGGTTGTCCCATGGCAGGGGGGCTCACAGTCTTAATCCCCGTTTTACAGATGCGGTAACGGAGGCCCAGAGAAGTGAACTGTCTTGCCCAAAGTCACACAGCTGACAATTGGTGGAGCCGGGATTTGAACCCATGACCTCAGACTCTGAAGCCCGAGCTCTTTCCACTGCACCAAGCTGCTTCACTTATGTGCGAAGCACTCTTCTAGACTGTGAGCCCACTGTTGGGTAGGGACCGTCTCTATGTGTTGCCAACTTGTACTTGCCAAGCGCTTAGTACAGTGCTCTGCACACAGTAAGCGCTCAATAAATACGATTGATTGATTGTTCTAAGCGCTGATCCACCCATCCATCAACCCACCCATCCATCCGATTCTATTTACTCATTCAATCGTGTTTATTGAGCGCTTACTGTGTGCAGAGCACTGTACTAAGCGCTTGAGCGCTTACTAGTAATAATAATAATAATAATGGTATTTGTTAAGCGCTTACTATATGCCAAGCACTGTTCTGGGGTAGGTACAAGGTCATCAGGTGTTCCCATGTGGGGTTCACTGTCTTCATCCCCATTTTACAGATGAGGGAACTGAGGCACAGAGAACTGTATAGAGAGTACTGGACTAAGCGCTTGGGAAGTATAAAAGCGGCAACTTGCAGAGACGGTCCCTATCCATTCATTCATTCAATCGCATTTATTGAGCGCTTACTGTGTGCAGAGAACTGGACTAAGCGCTTGGGAAAGTATTAATCGGGAATATATAGAGACGGTCCCTACCCATTCATTCATTCAATCGCATTTATTGAGCGCTTACTGTGTGCAGAGAACTGGACTAAGCGCTTGGGAAAGTATAAATCGGGAACATATAGAGAAGGTCTCTACCCATTCGTTTATTCAATCGCATTTATTGAGCGCTTATTGTGTGCAGAGCACTGGACTAAGCGCTTGGAAAGTACAAATCGGCAACAGATAGAGACGGGCCCTACCCATTCATTCATTCAATCGTATTTATTAGATGCTTACTGTGTGCAGAGCACTGTACTAAGCGCTTGGAAAGTACAATTCGGCCACAACAACGGGCTCACAGTCTAGAAGGGGGAGACAGTTTAAGCACTGGGCGGGGGGGGGGGGGGGGGGGAACCCAGGGTAATCAGGTTGGCCCACGTGGGGGACAAGGCCCTGGGGTGGATGCAAGGTAATCAGGTGGTCCCACGTGGGGGACAGGCTTTGGGATAGGTACGAGGTAATCAGGTAGTTCCAATCTTAATCCCCATTTTACAGATGAGGTAACCGAGGCCCAGAGAAGTGAAGTAATAATAATTAGTAATGATGGTATTTGTTAAGCCCTCACTATGCACGAAGCACTGTTCTAAGCGCTGGGGTGGGGGGTACAAGGTGATCAGGTTGTCCCACGTGGGGCTCACAGTCTTAACCCCCATTTCCCAGATGAAGTAACTGAGGCACAGAGAAGTGCTTTTCCAAAAGTCACACAGCTGACGTGACGGAGTCGGGAGTAGAACCCATGACCTCTGACTCCCAAGCCCGTGCTCTTCTCACTGAGCCACGCTGCTTCTCAGCTCATCCTTTTAGGGGAGCACCCGTTTAGGGTAGTCCAGGACTATCAGCACCTTCCGATCTCTAGGGTGGCCTGGACCGTCTCTATATGTTGCCAACTTGTACTTCCCAAGCGCTTAGTACAGTGTTCTGCACACAGTAAGCGCTCAATAAATACGATTGAATGAATGAATGGAGTTGAGGGCCGGGATCGAATGTGTGCACTAAACGTACCGGGGCTTCTTACCTGCTAACTTGCCCGCTTTTAAGAATAAGCAGCCCCTAGTCCTGGAAAGGGTTTATTTCCGATCGTTGAGTTGGAACAAGTTTGCAAACCCAGTATATATCAAAATCGTAGCTATTGAGCGCCGACCGTGTGCAAAGCACTGGACTAAGCGCTTGATGCGGGGGTCTGCGGGGGTCTGAATCCAAAGACTCACGCGACACAAAGTCAGATCGTGTAGAAAATTGAAGCCTTTGTGATACAAAGGGAGAGAGAGTGAGAGAAAGTGTGCGCGGTGGGGAGTGATTTAGGGAAAAGAGGGAGGGAAAGAGGGCACCTCTTTATGAGCTTCGCTCCTCCTTCTGCTTACAGGGTTGCTGTCCTAAACAATGGATTAAGCTTTAAGATGAAAAGAAGATACAATGGAAATTCTATTTGTATTCACGCAGTCAGATAGCCACTGTGGTCTGAAACATGCTAGGATTCTATTCTGCGGTTTTTGGGGTTGGTTTGTTTTTTTTTATGGCCTTTGTAGAGGAATACTGTTAAGTGGTTTTTTTTTTTTTTTTTGCATAAAACATTGTTGGGTTTTAACATGTTTACACACAGTTGAAGTAGAGCGTTCCACACCCACACTTTATGACCTGTTCTTACTGCAATCCCCTCCTACAGGAAGTTTATTGGAAGGCTAGCATTATTTACACTTAAGTAGGTTTGTCTGTTTTCCAGTTAAAGGGTAACAATTGTAATGGTCTCTTTGATTTTTAAAGGTAACTGCAAAGTTCTTAGACAGAAAACCTAAAAACCCACTTGAAATGTCAGTCTCCCTCCTTTTCCTCTCGGCTACAACCTCCTGGTTCTTAGCATCTTGTAATGGGATCAAACACCTAACAGAGTCTTTGAAAAAATTGGCTCAGTGGAAAGAGCCCAGGCTTGGTAGTCAGAGGTCATGGGTTCGAATCCAAACTCTGCCACATGTCTGCTGTGACCTTGGGCAAGTCACTTAACTTCTCTGAGCCTCAGTTCCCTCATCTGTAAAATGAGGATTAAGATTGTGAGCCCCACGTGGGACAACCTGATCACCTTGTATCCCCCCCAGTGCTTAGAACAGTGCTTTGCACATAGTAAGTGCTTAACAAATGCCATCATCATTATTATTATTTGTTTTCTTGCCTTCATTTGATTCATAGCAATCACAATGAAGTACTAGATCTAGAATTTAGATGTCATTAATTTCAAATAGTGATTTTTAAATGAATAGATGTCTTCTTTTAATTGCAGTCCCTACTCAGGGAGTTTGCTGTACAAAACATTTCCAGATGACCTTTGCTATTCTGACTTTTCCAGTTAGCATTCAAGAAGATAATACAGCTTTATTTTGCTCTAGTGACCTGCCTCCAAGAAGCACAGTGCTGCTTCTCCTTAAACCACACGACCTCTTTTGTGAGGTCAAGATGATGAGTCCCCATTTTAGAGAAAAGGAAAGAGAAGCACAGAGAGTCTCCCACTTAAGGTCACCCGACAGATCAGGATTACCCATAGAAGGAGACTCTGTGTTGAGGTGATGGCATTGAAGGGAAGGTGCCGCAAACATGGGGACTCTCAAAGGATTTTCAGGCCGGGCCACATGGGGCAGATGCTGGGTTTGTGCAAGCCAAATTAGAGTGAGATGCATTCATTGTTGTATTTATTGAACACTTAACGTGTGCAGAGCACTGTACTAAGCACTTGGAAAGTACAATTCGATGTATCCTGTCTGCAGCTACCAAGCCTATGGTGCAGATGCAATCAAGGTTGTTCTCCCAGCTCCAACAGAAATGACCAGATAAAAGGCAGATAAGTCAGAAAAAAAGATCGCTGTTTAGTGCCCCCATTGCTCTGAGGTGATACAGTAGCATCCTTCTTCCAGGGTTGGATTCTTTACTGCCATAAGGTAGGAGATTGCTAGGCCTAGGAAGGCTTACTCTCTCTGGATTTTATTCAGCCAGAGAAAATCGGCTTGCTGGTCTCTTAACTAATGCTCTTCCTAAAAATTGTCTCCCCCAACCTTCAGCCCCCACCCCATTGCATTTCATATTCTTCACTTTGTCCCTAAGAGCTGGCAGCTGTGGTGGAAACTGCCACCACCGTAAGCAACTCTTAAACGTCTGAGTAGAGGCTTTGCTAACCCGAGTCCTTTTCCTGCCTGTGTCCTGTTCGATTGGTTGTCAGGAGTCAGGGAAGGTGGTCATGGCAGACCTGAACAAAAGTAAATTACTGTTCATTTAAAAAATCCTGGGTAGGAATGAGGGTGCATGTATGGAGATATGTATCTGCCATCTATGTGGGCATATGTAAGCATATTTTATGAGGGTTTATATTTTTAAAGCAACTGTACAATAAGCTGAACAGACAATAGTGCTTGCATATTGTTTGGGACAAGTAAATTAGCATCTGCTCAATCTTCTACTTTGCCAGCAGCTAAATTTTTTTTTTTTAAGGGACCTCCTGTGCTATTGTGAAGGCAGGTTCCTTAAGGTCAAGATTCTGAGAAAAATAAATAATCCCACAGTCCCCTGGGAAAAGCATCACTGCAAAAAATCCTGAGTTTGCATTTTGTGTGTGTAAGTGTGTGCAAATCTGCAACTGCCACTACTGTGATTATTAAGTAACCGTTGTATATACCGCAGATGTTTCTCTTGATTTCCTTACTCTCTGTAATTTAGAAAAGGGGGCAGTTGCTAGAAGTAGAAGCTGGCCAGCTTTAGATTTCACATCTTCACCCCTTGTTAGACTTACTAGGAATTTTTCCGGGGCTCTGACCCTTGTTTGGAGTTAATACCTCTTTGTCTGCCTGTCTTTTGGCATTTCATTTGGTGAACTTCACGTGCTTTTTTTCCCCTGGCTAAAGGAAACGTTTAGGCCAGATGGAGAACCTTAGACTTGTATTCATGCTGTTTAAGTTTATCTCAGCTGACCTTGCTGAATTAACGCAGCATAATTGCAAAAGCTTGATTTTCTCCAGAAATTCTGGCAGAAAATTAGGCTTTAATTAGCAGGTAGGGAATCTGCTGACTTTAATACACAGAGAAAGACTTCCTCGTAAGAAGCAATTTGGAAAGACCCATTAAAAACACTTGCACAAAAGGCTGATCCAATTTTCGGTGGCACGGCTCTCACTGAGCATTGCAGTGGTGGTGGGCGGGAGCCTCTCATTGGAGGGCTATTCAGTTAGTTGGGGCAACCCCAATTCTCTGTTGTCTGCAGGTGCTGAAGACAGTGGCATGGGATTGGGTGGGGAAGAGTCACAGGCTGGAGGGTGTTGATTTGCATGGATTTAGTATTGTTCCCTACTTGTACTTCCCAAGTGCTTAGTACAGTGCTCTGCACACAGTAAGCACTCAGTAAATACGATTGAATGAATGAATGAGTACCTTTCCACTCCGCAATTCCACCCAAACTGAATTTAACACTCCTTTGAAAATAGTGAAGCACCCACTAGTCAGTGCCATTTCTTTGAGACTTAGTGTGTTCAGATCACTGTACTGCATTCTTGGGTGAGCAAAATTCCCTTGCCATAGAGAGTTTACAGTCTAGATACCTGACCCATCCCTCTTGGGTGTGATACTTCCAAGTGGCCTCTATCCTGCTTTTAAAGGGAAATCTTTTGGGAGATCATCAAGCCTAGCTTAACCAATTTTGGATATAACCTCAGAGAGCTGGAGCAGCCCAAACCACAGTAAGCTAGAGTTTGACAGCAGTTAGGGCTCGGCTCCGGGAAGCCCAGCCAGACTCCCATAAGGGTTGGGGAAAGGAGCATACAAAGGCATGATTACTAAGTTTGTGTTATGTTTTAATGTTTTATCACTCCTGATGTCTGTCTCAAATCCCTTCTCCCCACTTTAATCCCTTAGATTAAAGGGGCAAGGGACTGTGTCTAATTCCCTCCGCCCTCCCCCGTGTATTCTGTCCCAGAATTTAGTAGAGTGCTCAGCACACTGGAAATACTACTACCACTACTGTTCATTCATTCGATCATATTTATTGAGCTCTTATTGTGTGCACAACACTCCACTAAGCACTGGGGAAGATACAGTGCAGCAATAAGCACATTCCCTTCCCACAATGATTTTACAGTCTAGAGGGTGAGCTTACAGTTTTACAGTCTACTACTACTAGTACTATTACTACTACTAAGTACTAGCCTTCTGCTGATGGTTCCTGGGATTTGCAAATCTTCGTAGCTGGATAGGGATCTTTACTCTTGGCCCAGATAATCTGAATAGGATGTTCAGGATTAAACCGGAGCCACTGGAGGTTATTTGAAACATCGCATTAACGGTGGTTGGCAGTTATTAGAAGGTAGGCTATTACCTTAATGGAATTTGGCTCCAGTAAAGTTCATTAACATCAGCATTCTCATCAACAGAATGAATGCAGCACCGATGCAGAAAAAGTGTCTGGTGTGATCGCTGATCTCAAAAAGTTACTTTCTAATGGGAGGAGCTAAACTGATATAAACAATAAAAACAGCACTTATGTACATATTTTAAAATTATATATGATTTTTAATGACATTTCTTAAGTGCTTACTATGTGCAAAGCACTGTTCTAAGTGCTGGGGAGGTTACAAGGTGATCAGGTTGTCCCACATGGGGCTCACAGTCTTTTCATTCATTCAGTCATATTTATTGAGCACTTACTGTGCAGAGCACTGTACTAAGCGCTTGGGAAGTACAAGTTGGCAACATATAGAGACGGTCCCTACCCAACAACGGGCTGACAGTCTAAAAGGGGGAGACAGACAACAAAACAAAACATGTGGACAGGTGTCAGGTCATCAGAATAAATAGAAGTAAAGCTAGATGCACATCATTAACAAAATAAATAGAATAGTAAATATGTACAAGTTAAATAGAGTAATAAATCTGTACAAACATATATAAGGGTGTTGTGGGGAGGGGAAGGTGGTAGGGCATAGGTGGATGGGGAGGAGGAGAGGAAAAAGGGGGCTCAGTCTGGGAAGGCTTCCTGGAGGAGGTGAGCTCTCAGTAGGGCTTTGAAGGGAGGAAAAGAGCTAGTTTGGCGGATGTGCGGAGGGAGGGCATTCCAGGCCAGGGGGAGGATGTGGGCCAGGGGTCGACAGCGGGACAGGCGAGAACGAGGTTCAGAGAGGAGGTTAGTGGCAGAGGAGTGGAGGGTGCGGGCTGGGCTATAGAAGGAGAGAAGGGAGGTGAAGCTTAATCCCCATTTTACAGATGAGGTAACTGAGGCACAGAGAAGTTAAGTGACTTGCCCAAAGTCACACAGCTGACAAGTGGTGGAGCTGGGATTTGAACCCATGACCTCTGACTCCAGAGCCCGTGCTGTTTCCACGGAGCCATGCTGCTTCTCTAATTCCATTCTATTAATTCCATTAATGTCTGTCTCCCCCTCTAGACTGTAAGCTCGTTATGGACAGGGATGTATCCACTAATTCTACTGTGTTGTACTTTCTCAAGTGCTTAGTACAGTGTTCAGCACAGAGTAAGCATTCAAATACCACTAATTGATGGAAAACAACAGGTAAAATGAGAATGGGTATGAATAATAAATGCAAGTGAATAATAAATCACTAAGAAATAAGTCTACAAGAACTAAAGAGCCCTGGTTTATTAGCATAACCAGGAAAGTGAGAAGTTTAATCATGGAATGCCTCCTGGAGGAGGTGGTTTTAAAGAAAACTGAAGAGGGGAGGATGGTGCTGAATTCCATGGACAATATGAAATTAAGAAACTGGGAACTTCAAAGAGAGGGATTCAGGTTAATGGGGGTATTCACTGATACTGTTAGCTTCTCAAAAATCAGTCAACCATTACGCCTTTGTAAGTGGGAGGAGAGGACACACCCATTTTCATACTTTTGGTTAGTTGAATATATTTGGCACCCAAAGCACATTTTTTGCTATTTTGTTTTTCAAAGTAAGACCTTTTATCATGGCCCAAAGAGCTAAATTCCTGATGGGATGCAGCTTTCAGGAGCAGCTCCCTACTGCTGCAGTGGAAAAATAAGTCTGCCGGGTAGACTTTTGCGATGGGAACCATAAGTGGATGCATTGTAACATGACCCAGGCTGAAGGAAATATCAAAATAGTTTAGTAGCAGCACCTACAGGGCCATTGAGTGAAATTTCTCCCTTGCAGCAGGGAGGGGTCACGCTGTGTTTACAGTCAGGGTGAAAGCTTGATTTGCGACAGTGGTTGTCGACTTGTGACGCACTGGGAAAGTTACTGGTCATCTTTGAGCCTTGGTTTCTTTATGTGAAAAATGGGCATCAAACTATAATGCAAGCCAGGGAAGACAGTTGCAGGGTTGGAGAGAAATGAAGTTGGACCTAAAAGAAAGTGGGCTGCAGACAAGAACAGATTTTAGTGAAAAGAAACCTGGCCCTCAAGGCTGGTTCTGAAACTCTCAGGGCTACTGGGAAAAGGGCAGGTGATGGGTAGGAGTTTTGATGGACAGACAGGTATATGATGTCAGGAAGAGTGGTTGTTGTTGGGTTTTTTTTTTACCTATCACTTAGAGATATGGTTGCTCTATCAGCCGTGAAAACAATCATGAAAGACCTTTAGCTCCTCAGAATAATGGTGCTCTGGAAATGGAAGCCATGCAATTGAGCATTGTCTTAAACGGCATTATTTGGTATGCATGGAAGAGGAGGTTGAATTAGATGTCCTTTGGCAATCCCTTCCAGATTTAGAATTCTACAATGTTCTGCTCCCCAAAGCTCCATCGCCAGTGGACAGTGAAGGAGTGGGGGCACTTAACATTGGCTGGGGTGGTAGATTTTTGTCAAGCCAAAGTTGGAATGATGATAATAAAAATAAATGATAATTGTGGTATTCATTAAGCCCTCACAATGTGCCAGACACTGTACTAAGCACTGGGTTAGTTCCAAGATGATGAGGTCAGACACAGTTCCTGCCCGTCCCAGTGGTTTTCCCATCCGAGGATCCTAAACTAGGATTTAAATTCTAGGGAAGAGAAGGATGGGGGAGAAGTGAGGCAATGGTATGTGAATTAAGTCTCCAGGTATCCCCAGGGAATGTAGTGTCAGGACTAAGGGCATTTGGATGGGGAGATGCCTAAGCTTTTTGTGGGTGTGTTTCCAAACCCCAAACCCAGAAGTCTTAGAGCTACTCCATGTTCAGATTGGTTTCAAGAAGATTAGATATCCTTAAGTAACAATGGTAATAATAATTATGGTATTTGTTATGCGCTTACTATGTGGCAGGCAGTGTTCTAAGCACTGGGATAGACACAAGATAATTGGGTTGGACGCAGTCCCTGTCCCACATGGGGTCACAGTCTTAATTCCCATTTTACAGATGAGGAAACTGAGGCCCAGAGAAGTGAATTGGCTTGCCCAAGGTCACACAGCAGACATGTGGTGGAGCCAGGACTAGAACCCATGATCTTCTGACTCCCAGCCCATGCTCTATCCACTAGGCCATGATGCTTTGGGTTTTAGGGGTCCACTAAGGTCTGTAAATAGGCTCCCCAGGTTCCAGGGCCTGCAGGACAACAACTCTAGCTGTCTGTGCACCACTGGTCAGTCGATGGCAGCCAGGCTGTGCAGAGTCATGAGAGGGTTTGCTGGGTCCCTGGCTGAAACATTTCTTTCACCTTGAAACCTGAACCAAACATTTCCATTTTGGCCAAGGAAAGAGGAATTTTTGAGGGAAACAAAATATTTGGACTGTAAGGATGTGCCCAAATAAATTGTTTTGTTCGAAGGGGAAAAAAAAAAAAACCGGTTTTGCTTGGCTCAGATTTCCCTGGGCAGACACAACTGAAGAAGCACAATCCCAAGCCTCGCTCTGATAGTTGGGGTCTTCCATTTCTCTGTCGTTTTGCATTCCAGATGTAATTCTTGGGGTTGTGTCTTTGCTACAAGGAAGTCTTATTTCTGTGGTTCCTCCGCTGTCACGACATCCTCCCTTTTTGGTTCCAGCTGGCTAGGCAGTCTCCTCCCCTTTCCCTGAGTTGTTCTGCTCAGCAGCACTTCTTAGGAAGCTTTCTTTTTCTGACCCCACTTACTTGAGAGGAGCCATCGCCGTCTGCTGTCGGACCGAGACTGGAGAAGCACAGCTCCTTTCTGGGACCCCCTTGCCTGTGTGGGAACCGGGCTGCTCCACGTTGGGTGGTTTTCAAGTTATTTCCCAACCGAGAGCCTTTTGCAGGGCCAGACCAGTTGGTTTCCAGACTTGACACGAAGCCCTAGTTGTCGTAAGGTGCAAATTTCCGTACATTACTTATAACTAAACCAGCCTTCGTCTAGTTGCCATGTTACCTGCAACCGTGGTCAGTCATTCCTGGAGTCCTTGCTTTCCAACTGATAAAACAGCTCAAGTGAGCAAATAAAGTACATTGCTCTGTTTCCCTCACCCCTTTCATCATCCCATTTTTCATTCTGTCAAGACTTCTTAAGGGCTTCATTTTCCAATTGGGAACAGCAGTCTCCCTCTCTTCCCCTTCCTATTCTAATGACCCAATTGGGGTGCTTCTCTGGCAAGATATCTTCCCCCAGGATGGGTCTCCTGTTTCAAAACCCAAGAGAAAAAGTTCCAGTTCCAAGAAGATCATTCTGCCTGCCTTTTATTTTTTTTTAGCTGTAAGATCATTCTTAGAGTGCAGTGTTTCCTGCGTTTGGACTACTCTGTTTGCCATTCTAAGGACTAACATCCTGTATTTATTTTAGCTTTTTTTTTTTTAAGTAACAACACCAAGAGATAAAAAAAGAAGAATATCACACACACAAACATCCAGGATACACTGATACAATGGAAAGCAACTTATCTGAACATCAACTGGAGACTCACTTGGACAATTGGCAAAGAAGTTTGACTGCAGAAAGACATTGGTCCTGTGGGAGCCAAGTTCAATAATTTGAGTATTTGAACTTTCTTGGTCCTAATTAGAGAAGCAGTGAATAGCATAGGGGCCTGGGAGTCAGAAGGTCATGGGTTCTAATCCCGGCTCTGCCACTTGTCTGCCATGTGACCTTCGGCAAGTCACATCACTTCTCTAGTTCCCTCATCTGTAAAACGGGGATTGAGATTGTAAGCCCCATGTCGGACAGGGACTGTATCCATCCTGATTTGCTTGTATTCACTCCAGCGCCTAGTACAGTGCCTGGCACATGAGTGCTTAACAAATAGCATTATTATGATTATTATTATTAATAATTCATTCCAATGATCTCCCTTCTACTTCATTAATTCTTCTGAACCAAATGCTACAAGGGGACACCAGTGTGATCTTTCAGTTCTAATTGCAACCCCCAAGATATAAGAATTCCCCAAGTTAAGGATATGTTCTTCAGCCACGTGGTAGATAAATAATAATAATGATGGCATTTATTAAGCACTTACTATGTGCAAAGCACTGTTCTAGGCACTGGGAAAGTTACAAGGTGATCAGGTTGTCCCACTGGGGGCTCACAGTCTTATTCCCCATTTTACAGATGAGGTAACTGAGGCCCAGAGAAGTTAAGTGACTTGCCCAAAGTCACATAGCTGACATTTGGTGGATCCTGGATTTGAACCCATGACCTCTGACTCCAAAGCCCATGCTCTTTCCACCGAGCCACCCTGCTTCTCTTCTTTGCTGCTTCACACAAGATGGTGTGCTTGCCGGGGAAAGAATTGTCTGTCATCCATCTGTCTTTGCTGCCACTCCCATCTCCTTGGATAAAATCTCACCACTGAATTCAAAGGGATAGACTCACGTGTCTATTGTACGGGAAGCAACACACTCCATGCAATGAACTCTACGTTTGAGGATTGGGAGTGCGGGACCCCGATCTCCCCACCCCCAGTCCTAGCTGTCTCCTGCTCATGCCTTTCACTCCACTATCCCTCCTCCTCCCCTCTGGAAACCCTGATCAGCATTGGGGTTAGAGGAATTAATTTTGATTAGTGGCTCTTGGCCATATTATGTCTTGGGTGTGTAGCTCTTCAGTGCCCCTGCCTTACCAGATCTCTAGTCTTTTTCCTTTCTTCGCCTGTAGTCCCCAGCCCCTTCATTCAGTAGCAGCATGCTTTGGTCTGTTACCCATGTGTACTGGGGTAGGCCTGGGAGCTAGGCTGAGCTCCCCTTAGGGAAAAGTTGCTGAGGGTTGGACAGGGAAGGAGGTGTCACAAGACTTGGGGTGCAGTTTATCACCCTTCTGCCCTCACCATCACTCCTACATGCCTAGGCCTTTCAACTTCAGTCAGTGGGACCTGTCACATTTGCTGCCATGTAGCCAAATATGGAAAAAAAAATCCTTGTGTTAATATCTACAGTCTAAGGGGAAAGGATTGATGTCATAATTGTCCTTTGCTCCTTATGGAAGTGATTGTTTGTGCAACCTGACTATCCTGGGCCTATGTTGTCATTTTGATAAAGTTGCCTAGGATGCGAGGGATAATTATTCATATGGGGTTTTCAGATGTGGGTAATGGGTTTCTCCATGCGAATTTACCACTTACAACCTGCCCACAAGCTAGGGTGAATGACTTATCTTTGCTTGAAATGCCTAGCTTATTTATTGGGTTCAATTCATCAAAGTCCATGGAACAGTGAAAGGGCACCGGGAAGGAGGAGAGCTTGGAATCTAATATCAGGTCTGCCCCCACTTGCTGTGTGACCTCCTGGAAATCACTTTCCTTCCTCTGTGCCTCAGTTTCCCCATGTGTAAAAAGGGGTCAAAATTATCTGGCTCTTTTTCTGTGATGATTTGAGATAAGAACTAAAGAGATGCTTGGAGCACTTTGCGATGATTTGAATGGTTGGGATGGATGGTCACTGTGCCTTGATCTCATCTAAACCCCACCTACCCCTTGCCCTCAGCCTCCCCCTTTTTTTAAAAATGATATTTGTAAAGTGTTTCCTAGGTGGCAGGCACTGTACTAAGCCAATTTTAGATGCAATAAAATCATTTGATACCCAAGTTATATTGTTATAGGCCTATGGCATTCGTTTGATAGCACAACTCAAAAGCGATATTTACAAAAGCAACTGAGGCCAGGAAAGAGCAAAGTATCGCAGGGCTCTGGGGCCTGGTAATTATTCATGCGGGTTGGAGGCCTAGAGGTGTTGCGTGAAAGCTTTATGGCTCATGTGGATGTAACAGGTTTCTCATGTCATGTTAGCTGTTTAATATCACTCACTGTTGTTGAGAGCATCTTTGTCTGAATGGTTTAAGGTAGGAAGACAGAGTAGAGGGGTCGGGGGAAGTGGTGTTGCTTAAGGAGGAAGTTCAATCAACCAGTGACATTTAATAAGCACTTCCTGTTTTCTGAGCACTGTAGTAAGTGCTTGAGAGAGTACGATTTAGTAAACATGATCCCTGCCCACAAGGGGCTTACAGACTAAAGGGGTTTGAGACTCAGTCATTTGATTACTCTCTAGCAGGAGAAAGTGGATAACAGCCAAAGGATGTCTGGTAGGAACTGTATCTGCTTCAGTTTCCCGGGTCAGCTTATTGGATTTGGACTCACTGTCTCATACATGGACCATCTCTGCTATCATAGTTGACATAACCCTGAAAGCAAACACAGGAAACAGAAAGATCTTTTTTCAGAATTAGTTTTGGTCTTGGACAAGGCATGGCCCCAAATCAAGCTAAGATTTGAGGGGCTAAGGAAAGCCCATGGCTATGGGGAGTGGGGGCCTTTGGGAAGGCTGAGTGGTGACAAAATAATAATAATAATTATGGTATTTAAGTGCTTACTATGAGCCAGGCACTGTACTAAGAGAAGCAGCATAGCTCAGTGGAAAGAGCACAGGCTTTGGAGTCAGAGGTCATGGGTTTAAATCCTGGCTCCGCCAACTGTCAGCTGTGTGACTTTGGGCAAGTCACTTAACTTCTCTGTGCCTCAGTTCCCTCATCTGTAAAAATGGGGATTAAGACTGTGAGCCCCACGTGGGACAACCTGATCACCTTGTATCCCCCCAGCGCTTAGAACAGTGCTTTGCACATAGTAAGCGCTTAACAAATACCATTATTATTATTATTATTACTAAGTGCTAAGGTAGATAAAAATTTAACAGGTTGGGCACAGTCCCTGTCCCACATGGGGCTCAGTCTCAGAGCCCATTTTACAGATGAGGTCACTGAGGCCTAGTGAAGTGACTTGCTCAAGGTCACACAGCAGACAAGTGGGGGTGTGGGATTAGAACCCATGACCTTCTGACCCCCAGGCCTGGGCTCTATCCACTAGGCCATGCTGCTTCTCTGTAGTACTGTTATGTATGTATGTATCTGTTTATTGTTGTATTGCATTCTCCCAAGCACTTAGTACAGTGCTCTGAACATGAGTGTTCAATAAATTCATTGAATGAACACACACATATATATATATATATATATATATATATATATATATATATATATATATATATTTAATGGTATTAAGTGCTTACCATGTGCTAGACACTGTTCTAAGCACTGGGGTAGATGCAAGCTAATCAGTTTGGACATAGTCCATGTCCCATGTGGGGCTGTCAGTCTTCATCTCCATTTTACAGATGAGGCAACTGAGACATAGAGAAGTGAAACGACTTGACTAAGGTCGCACAGCAGACAAGTGACGGAGTGGCATTAAAACCCAGGTCCTTCCAACTCCCAGACCTGTGCTCTGTCCATTATGCAACACTGCTTCTCGCGATATAGAAAAAATTTTGCTCCCATTTTCCCTTAGTAGTGTGGAGTCATTGTTTCCCCCTAGCATGGGTTTTGGTGAAGGGGTGGTAGCAGGCTCGGCAGCTCAGTGTGAGGGTAGTAATAATAATATGGTACTTGTTAAGCAGTTACTATGTGCCAAGCATTGTGGTATGAGATCAGAGACAGTCACTTTCTTCCCTGGAGCTCAGGGTCTCAGTGGGGGGGAGAATGGGTATTTAGCCCCCATTTTACAGATGAGGAAATTGAAAGCACAGAGAAATCAAGTGACTTGCCCAAAGCCACCCTGCAGGCAAATGGTTAGAACGCAGGTCTTTTGACTCCCATTTCTGTGCGCTATCCACTGGGTCAGTCAGTCAGATGTCAATCAGTTGTCAATCAGAGGAGCAGCGTGGCTCAGTGAAGAAGAGCACGGGCTTTGGAGTCAGAGGTCATGGGTTCGAATCCCACTCCGCCACATGTCTGCTGTGTGACCTTGGGCAAGTCACTTAACTTCTCTGAGCCTCAGTTACCTCATCTGTAAAATGGGGATTAAGACTGTGAGCCCCATGTGGGATAACTTGATCACCTTGTATCCACCCCCAACGCTTAGAACAGTGCTGTGCACATAGTAAGCGCTTAACAAATGCCATTAAAAAAAATAAAAAAATAAAAAAAAATCAGTTGTATTCATTGAGTGATTACTGTGTGAAGAGCACTGTACTAAGTGCTTGGGAAAGTACAGTATAACAATAGACACATTCCCTGCCCATAAGAGCTTACAGTCTAGATGAGGAGACAGGTATTAATATAAATAAATAAATTACAGAAGGACTTGAGGAAAAAGAGACTATGGGATCAGGTCAGATTTGGAGAGACAGAAAGTCCCCTCTTCTGTAAAAACCCTCCAGACTATGAGCTCCTTATAGGTAAGGAAAGTATTTACCATCTCTTTTGTATGGCTTTCTCCCAGTCACTTAGTACAGTGCTCTGCACACAGTAAGTGCTCAATGAACACCATCGATGACTGACCAGTCACTCCTTTCCTGCTGGTCATTATGGCCTAGTAGAGAAGAGATAGAGAAGCAGGGTGGCTTAGTGGAAAGAGCAGGGGCTTGGGACTCAGAGGTCATGGATTCTACTGTGGGCTCTGCCACTTATCAGCTGTGCGACTTTGGGCAAGTCACTTAACTTCTCTGTGCCTGTTACCTCATCTGTAAAATGGGGATTAAGACTGTGAGCCCCACGTGGGACAACCTGATTACTTTGTACCTACTTCAGCACTTAGAACAGTGCTTGGCACATAATAAGCACTTAACAAATACCATTATTATTATTATTATTAGAGCACGAGCCTGGGAGTCAGAAGGTCATGGGTTCTAATCCTGCCTCCACCACTTGTCTGCTGTGTTACCTTGGGGAAGTCACTTAACTTCTCTGGGCTTCAGTTCCCTCATCTGTAAAGTGAGGATTAAGACTGTGAGCCGTATGTGGGGTAGGGACTGTGTCTAACCTGATTATCTTGTATCTACCCCAGCACTTAGAACAATAAGCACTTAACAAATACCATTATTATTATTATTATTATCCCAGTGTGCCCTGCCCTTCCATTGAGGCTTGCTGCTCTTTTGGTGCTGAATCCAGGGATTCCTCTTCTTGGAAATGCAGTGAATCAGCAAACCACCAACCTGGGGGTTAACTTTCTTCCCCATCTGAGCCTTGTGGAAGATCTACTCTGTCTGGTGGTGTGCTAATGAGGGAACCCAGCTGGATCACAGCTGTTCTGACTGAGACTAGCAAAGCTTGTCCCTTCCTGCTTCCCTTGGAAGCTTCTCTCCCACTTTCCTCCAGCCATTTCCATCTCGCAGTTCTCCCAAGGTTCGCTGATCTCCTGCCCTTCCCAGTCAAACACGAGCCCTTCTGAAATGTGGTTCCAGCTCAGTGGCAATCCCACTCCTTGGCATCCATTACTGCAACTTCCCATTCCCATCTTTCTGCTTTCCATGTTCTATGGCAGGTAATTAGCCTTAATAATAATGATGGCATTTATTAAGTGCTTACTATGTGCAAAGCACTGTTCTAAGCACTGGGGAGGTTACAAGGTGATCAGGTTGTCCCACAGGGGGCTCACAGTCTTAATCCCCATTTTACAGATGAGGTAACTGAGGCCCAGAGAAGTTGTGACTTGCCCAAAGTCACACAGCTGATGATATAATTGTCTCTTGATTTCCATCTATCTAGGAAAAGCCTTCTCCGTAAACTGCTCCAGTAAGCACTCCTGAAATGGATTAGAATCTATCAACATATGACATTTGTTGAGCTCTCACTCTGTGCAGAGCACTGTACTAAGTGTTTGAGAGAGTACATTAGAGAAAATGGACCTGGTCCCTGCTTTCAAGAAGCTTACCATCTAGCAGAGGAGCTAGGATAATTTTATCTTAAAAACTGGGTACATATTTGCATGTTTAGTTCATTCATTCATTCAATCATATTTATTGAGCACTTACTGTATGCAGAGCACTGTACTAAGTGCTTGGGAAGTACAAGTTGGCATCATATAGAGATGGTCCCTGCCCAACAATGGGCTCACAGTCTAGAACGGGGAGACAACCAACAAAACTAAACATGCAGACAAGTGTCAAAATCATCAGAACAAATAGAATTAAAGCTATATGCACATCGTTAACAAAATAAATAGAATAGTAAATATGTACAAGTAAAATAGAGTAATAAATCTGTACAAATATATACAAGTGCTGTGGGGAGGGGAAGGAGGTAGGGGATGGGGGGATGGGGATGAGGAGAAGGAAAAAGGAGGCTCAGTCTGGGAAGGCCTCCTGGAGGAGGTGAGCTCTCAGTAAGGCTTTGAAGGGAGGAAGAGAGCTAGCTTGGCGGATGTGCGGAGGGAGGGCATTCCAGGCCAGGGGAAGGATGTGGGCCCGGGGTCGACGGCAGGACAGGCGAGAATGAAGCACAGTGAAGAGGTTAGCAGCAGAGGAGTGGAGGGTGCGGGCTGGGCTGTAGAAGGAGAGAAAAGAGGTGAGATAGGAGGATGCGGGGTGATGGAGAGCCTTGAAGCCGAGAGTGAGGAGCTTTTGCTTGATGTGTAGGTTGACAGGCAGCCACTGGAGATTTTTGAGGAGGGGAATAACAGGCCCAGAGTGTTTCTGTACAAAGATAATCCAGGAAGCAGAGTGAAGTATAGACTGAAGTGGGGAGAGACAGGAGGATGGGAGATCAGAGAGGAAGCTGATGCAGTAATCCAGTCGGGATAGGATGAGAGATTGAACCAGCAAGGTAGCGGTTTGGATGATGAGGAAAGGGCGGATCTTGGTGATGTGGAGGTGAGACTGGCACATTTTGGTGATGGATTGGATCCTTCTGGCTTCTTCTCCATTCCTTTCACAGGCTTCTTTTCTATTTATCATTCCTTAACTGTGGGTATCCTGCAATGCTTTGTTCTTGAAACACTATTTTTCTTGCTCTACAAGCAATCTCCGCTCTCTCATTCACCTTTGAGGGCATTTTTGGTGAAGTGTAGGGGGCGGAAGCCAGATTGGAGGGGGTCAAGGAGAGAGGTGGCATTGAGGAATTCGAGGCAGAGAGTGTAGATAACTCGTTCTAGGAGTTTGGAAAGGAAGGGTATGGAAAGCACATACACCTTTAAATCTGCATATGGAGTTCCTGTACTGAATTTTATTGGCTCATCATCATCAAAAACAATAATTAGGGAAGCAGCAGACCTAATGGGAAAAGCACAGGCCTGGGAGTCTGAAGGACCTGGGTTCTAATTGCAGCTCCGCCACTTGTCTGCCATGTGAGTCACTTCACTTCTCTGGGCCTTGGTTACCTCATCTGTAAAATGGGAATTAAGACTGTGAGCCCCACATGGGACAGGGATGGTGTCAAACCTGATTATCTTGTATCTACCCCAGTGCTTAATACAGTGCCTGGAACATAGTAAGTCCTTAACAAATACCATAAAAAGCCCCCAATAATTCTGTGCCTACTTGCATTGGTCATGTGCCTCCATTGCCCTTTTGAGTGATATGTTCCAATTGGGACTTGGAGTGGAAAAAACATATTTTTTTCCGTATAGGCTAATACTTTCTGGAAAGTAGAGGTTGTTTAAAAGCAGTATATCAGTCACCTGATAAAATCAGAACTAATTCTCCCCCGTGCCCCACACCCTTCCCTACCCTCCCACACCCTCCTTTACCCCACACCCTTCCCTGCCCTCCCACACCCTCCTTTCCCCTTTCCACCCCCGAAAAAAGCCTGTGTTTCCGGGAGCCACCTTCCTCTGAGTAGAGGGTGAATGATTCTTTAGTTCTCATTTCTTAGTTTTTCCCCTTCCGAAGAGGCAACCCTGGTGAAAACCACTCCCTTTTGCTTGATTCACAAAGTCTGGGGACATTTATAGCAATCTGTGGTTGACAACTGCAAAACTTTCTCCAAAATTATACTTTCCTTTGTAGAACCAGAAAGCAGAAAAGAGAACACAGTGCTGTATCTGCTTTCAATAAAGCCATGGCTTTTCTCCTGTTTTCTTTGGTTGCATCTCAGCTTTCCATGTTCAGTGATGATGCAACAGCAGGGTAGCTTTGTTTCTCCCCCCACTCCAGTCCCAATCTGGTTTCAGGACAACTTGGAAATTAAGCTAATTTTACTGTAGGCCCAAATAGTAGTGGAATCTTTCAAGTGGATCTGCAGTGGCCATCTCTTTCTTGGAAACATTAGCCCTGGTCTGCAGAGTGCAGTTAACTATCTAGTTAATCTCCTAGTGAATAATTTGGGTTATAAAACCCAGCCCTCTCAACCTATATTTTCTGGACCTTTTGTAGCCTGACATCCTGTAGGGCTGCTTTTACAGCCTCAGTTTCTCTGCTATGTACTGTGCTGTCATCTCTGGTGCCCACTTGAGGGTTCAGGGCTCCTGCAGATCACGAGGGTCTCGTGACCTTGACAAACAGAAGATGCCCTCATCCCTTCAACCTAATCTAATGTGAGGTTTCAAAGAGAGTTTGTTCAGGAGGTCTCTCTGATGCTTATTTATGAGCTCCTCTGGAGTTAACCAAATTCTCCATCCAACTGGCCAAGCAACATTCAGTCCACCATCTTGGGGGAAGCAAAAGGTTCTGTTTGCAGTTAAAGGGTTTTGTGACTCGTGGTGACAGGTGTAATGTGGATCTATCTGGCATGGGCTTCTCATAAAAACTCTGCTGAGCAGTAGAGTCTTTTTCCAGCAGCCAAATCCTTTCACCTCAGCCGTCTTCCAGTTTGAAGGCATTCAGAAGATGAGGATGAAGCTATGTCAGGTCAGTGGGTAGGTTTAGTTATGTGAGAGATTGCCAGGCTGGGCCCAGGGCCAAGATCACCAAGTCCATGGCCATGTGGAGGCAGGCAGAGAATGTGAGAGCTAATGGGGTTTTCAGTGATTATCACACTCTATCAGATGATAGCATGCCCAGTCAAAAATCTGTGGATCTAGGGGCTAAAGTGTGAACAGGTGGCAATTGTGTTTTATTACCTTAAGAGACTCAGCTGCCTGCAGGCCCTAATCAGTCAGTCAGCTGGTTACCTGTGATAGGGGTGGTGTTGAGTGGGTGGCACTGTACTAGGTGCCAGGTGTCTGGGTGAGAGCTTAGCTCCAGGCTCTGCCTTCATGGAAACTTTAATATGAGAGACACAATGGATGGGCAGGTAGTCTGCCCCTAAATATCCATGTAGAAGTAATATTGAGTTGAAAAAGGGGAGTGGGTGACAAGTAATAATTGTGGTCTTGGTTAAATGCTTTTTCTGTGCCAAACACTGCACCACTAGTACTACTACTAATAATGATGATGGCATTTATTAAGCACTTACTATGTGCAAAGCACTGCTCTAAGCACTGGGGAGGTTACAAGGTGATCAGGTTGTCCCTTGGGGGGCTCACAGTCTTCATCCCCATTTTACAGATGAGGGAACTGAGGCCCAGAGAAGTTAAGTGACTTGTCCAAGGTCACACAGCTGACAATTGGCTGTGCTGGGATTTGAACCCATGACCTCTGACTCCAAGGCCTGTGCTCTTTCCACTGAGCTACACTGCTTCTCATCAAGAAGCACTGTTACTAAGGGAAGCAGTATGGCTTAGTGGATAGAACACGGGTCTGTGAGTCAGAAGGACCTGGATTTTAATCCCAGATCTACCACTTGTCTGCTGTGTGACTGTGGGCAAGTCACTTAACTTCTCTGGGCCTCAGTTCTCTCATCTGTAAAATGGGGATTAAAACTGCGAGCCCCATGTGGGACATGGACTTTGTCCAACATGATTAGTTTGTATCTACTCTGGCACTTAGTACAGTGCCTGGCACATAGTAACAATCGATTACACCCAGTTCCTGTATCACATAAGGCTCACAGTCTAATTAGGCGCATGGTTTGGAGAATGGGTGGGGATCATCAGAGGAAGTTTTCTGAAGCAGGTGGACCTAGAGCTGGGTTCTGTTGTTATGTTGTACTCTCCGAAGTGCTTAGTACAGTGCTCTGCACACAGTAAGCACTCAATACATATGACTGAATGAATATGGAAGGGAAGGAAGGGGCTCTTGGCTAGCCAAGAAAGGTCAGAGCGGCCGCTAGGGCTGTGGGAATCTCTGGGCTGTAGTCCCCTCCCAGAGCTGGCCCTCTGCTGCTGTCTAGGCCAAGTAAGCCATTCTGAAGCATCAGGATCATAAGGTTCAACTCTTTCTAGGTGACATCTAGAAGGTCTGTGACCCTCATTCAAGGAATCCTGTTGGCCCAAACACCCAAGTTAGTAACTCATGGTTTGCCCATGACTTCAACTTACGTATGTAATGAAGAAACAAAAAGATCATTTTCATCCTCCACTCCCCCTTCATGCAAATAGGCCTTGGGAAAAACATTGGCCCCATCCTCTCTTGGAGTTTATTTTGTAGTAATTTAATTGCTACATGAAACAGCTGGTATCTGGAGTGGCTTTGGGAGAGTGTAGTTGTAGATGAAGCAAGAAAGCACAGAGTAGTAATTTGCATTTACTGTGAACATGAAATTATTTGCCAAATCTGATACACTCCCACACAGGGTGAAAGTATTTGGCCATATGGGGTTCAATATGTGTGCCCCCTTCTCACAGAAACACATTCTCATTCAAACCCAAACAGCCTGAAGTCTGGAGGAGTCTGTTTATGGCTTGAAAAAGGAGCAGAAGTGTCTCTTGCCAGTCTTATGACCCGAATGTACTGCAGGACAGAGGTCACAGAACTCACCCAGGCGACATAAGGATTATTTGGGAAATTAGGCCAGTTTAGATCTATCTCTTCTTTTAGGTAGAAGGGAATGCCTCCTCCCCCCTCACCAAGGTTTTAGCCTTGGACTCTCAGCCCTTTCCTGGAGAATGAAGAAGGAGGATATATTTGGGGTAATAGACTCTGAAAGCAAGTCCAGGTGCAGTTGTTCCCACATGGTAAGCCCAAGCTCACAGGTTCATTCAGTTGTATTTATTGAGCACTTACAGTGTACAGAGCCCTGTGCTAAGTGCTTGGGAGAGTACAATATCAAAATAAACAGACACATTCCTTGCCCTTGGTGGCATTCTGGGGTATCCCAGAAAATAACAATAATAAGTGTGGTATTAAAGTGCCTACTATGTGTCAGGTTCTGTAGTAAGCATCGGGTTAGATGCAAAGTAATTGCATCTAGACTGTGAGCTCGTTGTTGGGTAGGGACCGTCTCTATATGTTGCTAACTTGTAATTCCTAAGTGCTTAGTACAGTGCTCTGCACATAGTAAGCACTCAATAAATACAATTGAATGAATGAATGAATGAGTTGGACACAGTCCCTGACCCACCTAGGGCTCAGTCTTAATTACCATTGAACAGATGAGGTAACTGAGACCCAGAGAAGTTGTAACTTGCCCAAGTTCACACAGCAGACAACTGGTGGCCACCATATTTAAGTCCACTGGGACCAGTCCAGCTGCACATCTGAGTGTGCTTGAGAATGGCCAATCATTTGAAATGCCCAAAACATGAGAGTGGTCCTCTGAGAACTGCCTTACTCCCCTGAGTTATGTGACCAGTAGTAGAGGTGGGAAAGGGAGGCCCCAATGCTCCCTGGGCCTTTAGTGAAGGGGTGGAAAGTTTGGCTTGATCTGAGGAGACTTGGGTTCCAATTCTGGCATCACTTGCTGACATACTATGAAGTTTCTTGGTTGACTTTTCAGACCCAGATAGGTTTTGAAAGGAGATGCTCTGACAATAAAGATGTAAACCCAAAGCCAGAGATTGTCAGCCAGTTGTATTTATTGAGTGCTTATTGTGATAATGATGATGATGATGGTATTTAAGCGCTTACTATGTGCTAAGCACTGGGGTAGATACAAGGTAATCAGGTTGTCCCACATAGGGCTCACAGTCTTAATTCCCATTTTACAGATGAGGTCACTGAGGCACTGAGAAATTAAGAGACTTGCTCAACATCACACAGCTGACAAGTGGCGGAGTGGGTTTAGAACCCATGAATTCTGGTTCCCAAACCCAGGCTCTTGCCACTAAGCTGTGCTGCTGTGTGCAATACACTATACCTTAATATCTTGGGAGACAGTTTAGTATAATAGATGCATTCCCTGCCCACAGTGAGCTTTACAGTCTAGAGATTCAGTGTCTCCTACACAGAGTTAATGGTCTCAGCAACTTCCAGATTAGAAGGAGACTATGTGATGTACTATGCACTTGAAAGAACAGAGTTGGTGGACACATTCCCTCCCCACTAGTAGCTTAAAAGCAGAGAAGCAGCATAGCCTGGTGGCAAGAGCCCGGGCTTGGGAGTCAGAGGATGTGGGTTCGAATCCTGACTCTGCCACTTGTCGTCTGTGTGACCTTGAGCAAGCCGCTTAACTTCTCTTTGTCTCAGTTGTAAAGACTGTGAACCCCGTGTGGGACAGTGACGGTGTCCAACCTGATTACTTTGCATGTACCTCAGCGCTTAGAACAGTGGTTGGCACATAGTAAGTGCTTAATAAATACCATAATTATAAATATCATCATTATTAAAGGAGGGAGAACACAGTTAATGCAGTTTATCTGTAACGGATTAGATGGCACATTTCATGAGCCATGAGCGCTTAGGTGTTCACCTGGCTGGATTTCAGCTTCTCTCTCTATCAAACAGGATAATAGTATCTTCTCCTCTTTGTCTCTGAGATATTGTGAGGTTCAAGGAGAGTTTCTTTGGAAGTGTGTCAGAAGTAAAAGTGTGCCATATAGATAAAAGGTAAAGTTGAAAGTGGTTAGATGAAATCAGTCAATCAGTTGTATTTATTGAGCACTTACTGTTTGCAGAGCCCTGTACTAAGCACTTGGGAGAGTACTCTGTAACAGGCATATTCCCTACCCACAATGATTTTGCAGTGTAGAGGGGGAAAGTATTTATTTTGAAGTAATGATGCCTTATTATCCTCATAGCTATTCCAAAATGTCAGCCGTACGGAAACTGGCATTCAAAAGCAAAACACAGAAGGCGAGCATATTTTTGGGTGCCAAAGATTCCTGGGTCTTTTCAAGGGTTTAAAGGTTGCGAATAATAAAACCAGACCAGGGGAAGCAACTACACCACACTGAACAAACATGGAAGGCTTCAAAGGAGCCGAGTTTACACGAGAGAAACATTTTTAATTAGCAAGAGATTTAATTCCAGACTTTTTGCTCTCTATGAATTCTCCATCATGTTAACAGCTTTGCCCTCAGAAAAATACAATTTACTCAAAAGGTCATAAACAGATGCTGAAATTAATTACTCTATAAGTAGTTCTGGTTAGCATGGAAGAAGCTGAAGCTCTTGGGGAGATTAAATCTCTTGCCAGTGAACATTAGCTGCAGGTCAAATATTTTGTCACTCGAAGAGACCCCAGTGAAAGAGGCATAGAAAAGCAGTTGTACATGGCTTTTGTTCATTAGAAATCCTCTTTGAGGGCATCGCTTTTGGTTGATTTTTTAAAAAGTCCTTTATTGTTATTGAACTATTGCTTCAATCAGGAAAGGGGCACAAAGCAAGTTTCTTGGGTGACTTACCTTTCAGACCCAGGTTAGGTTTTGAAAAGAGCTGCTCTGCCATTAAAGCTGTAAACCTCAAAGCCAGAAATTCAGTGTCTCCTACACTGGGTTAATGGTCACAGCAACCTCCAGATTAGAGGGAGACAATGCTGTTTGAGATAGGCAGAAAGTATTATGCTGCCAAAAAATAAGAACTACTGTGGTACTGTAGTGGGAAGAAAAAGGACATTTGTTGTTTTTCCCTGGGTTGTTTTCTCAGAATATGACAAATCACATCAGTGGGATTTATTGAGCACTGACTGTGGACTAAGTGCTTGGGAGAACAACAGAGTTTGACAGGTTCCCTGCCCACAAGGAGCTTACAGCCTAGATGGGGAGAACATATGAACGACATTTCTCTGTAATGGATTCATTGTCTTATTTCTTGAGTGCTTACTGTAGATGACATATTTCAGAAAGTGGCTCAATTAAGCCCTTACTGCCCTGTAATAATTATGGCATTTATATGCTTACTATTTGCCCGGCACTGTACTAAATGCTGGGATGGATACAAGTAAATCGGGTTGGACACAATTCCTTGTCCTCCATGGGGCTCACAGTCTATTCCCATTTTAAAGAAGAGGCAACTGAGGCACAGAGAAGTGAAGTGATTTACCCAGGGTTATACAGTGGTCAAAGAGCAGAGCCTTCTGACTCCCAAGCCTGTACTCTATACAGTATGCCAAGCTGCTTCTCTGTACTAAGCGCCTGAGAGAGTACAGTATAACAGAGTTGGTAGACACGTTTGCCCATTTGTTAAAATAGAAGAGAAAGAGAAAGGGAGATTTCACACTTGGACAGTTTTGTATAGATTGTATACTGCCCTGATTTAGAGCAGTGTCAAGCTGACTGTTTGTTTTGGAAGGGGTGTAGGAGGGGAGGGATGGTGTGAATTGAGGTTATTGTCTTTATCTGTACAGAATGCTTCCTTGCATTTGTTTGCCTCACTCTCAAAGACAGGAACTGGTTCATGTTAGGGCTTGCTCCAAAGTCTCCCCGCAACAGAGAAGCAGTTTGCGGCCTAGTGGAAAGAGCACGAGCCTAGAAATCAGAGAACCTGACGCTTATCTTGGCTCTCCCATTTGCCTGCGGAGTGGCTTTGGGCAATTTTTCCACATCTGCAAATTGGGGGTGAAATGCCTGTCTTCCTATCCCCTTTAGAGCGGGAGCCCCATGTGGGACAGGAACTGTGTCTGACCCGATTATCTTGTGTTGGTGGTGTTTGGTACTTAGTAAGCCCTTAAGAAATACGACAATTATTATTATTCTTTCATTTGTATTTATTGAGCTCTTACTGTTTGCAAAGCACTGTACTAAGCACTTGGGAGAGTACAGTATAACAATCAGCAGGCACATCTGTCGGAAGCCTACTTTGGTGGGGAGGCTTTGAACCTAGAGATCACGAGTCAGGGGCCTGCCCTCCAGTAGGCAACTCACTCAAACCTTGGGTGCCTCCCGTCAGCCTGTTCCATGGAAACAACACGAGGCTTCAGCTCATCCCAAGGACAGCCTGGAGCCGTGCTTCGTGTCCACGCACAGGGGCTGCCTTGTCTGCCATGGGTGGAGGACAGAATATGTCAATGCTGCTCTTCTGGTAGAAGCCTTATCAAAGGACAAGCTGCCGGGGGGACTAAGTGGGTGCCACTTTCTCAGTTATCAGGAACACTGAGGAAGCATTTAACATGTTGAGCCCTGAGGGAGTGATTGGGAGAGTGAATGACTAGAGAGTCCAATGTACTCAGTGATTTGGACCCCCAGTGCGGTATTCAGTCTGCCTGAGAATAGATTGGAGATGAAGTTTTGGGTGAATTAGCTTATCAATAATAATAATAATTATCAATAATATCATTAATAATAAAGATGGCATTTATCAAGCGCTTACTATTTGCAAAACACTGTTCTAAGCGCTAGATTAGTCATCGATGATATTTATTGGGTCCGTTGTTGTTGTCTTATGCTGTTGAGTCGTCTCTGACACATAGCGATGCCATGGACACATCTCTCCCAGAAAGCCCCTTCTCCATCTGCAGTCATTTCTGGTAGTGTATCCATAGAGTTTTCTTGGTAAAAATACAGAAGCAGTTTACCATTGCCTCCTCCTGCACAGTAAACCTGAGTCTCCACCCTCGACTCTCTCCCATTCCACTGCTGCCCAGCACAGGTGAGTTTTGACTTGTAGCAGATTGCCTTCCACTCACTAGCCACTGCCCAAGCTAGGTATGGAATGGATATGGCTCTGCTTGACTCTCCCTCCCATAGTTGAGACTGATAGAGTATTGGAAACTCTCCAGGTGTGACCCTGAGAGGTGTATCGAGTGCTTTCTGTGTGCAAAGCACTGTACTAAGTGCTCTAACAGAGTTGGTGGACACGTTCCCTGCCCACAACAAGCTTACAGCCTAGAGGAATAACGATAATAATAGGTATGTGATAATCAGGTTGAGCAGAGTCCCTGTCCCACATGGCTAAGTGGGAGGGAGTTGGATTAAATCCCCATTTTACAGGTAAGGAAATTGAGGCACAGAGATGTGAAGTGACTTTCCTAAGGCCACACAGCAGACAAGTGGTACAGCTGGGATTAGAACCCAGGTCCTCTGACTCCTAAGCCCAGGCTCTTTCCACTAGGCCAAGTTGCCTCTAATGTCATTTACTTTCACTACTATAAGCTCATGGGCAGGGAACATGTCTGCTAATTCTGCTGTATTGTACTCTTCCAAGCACTTAGAATGATTCTCTGCACATAGTAAGCTCTCAATAAATACTACTGATTGTCAGTCATATTTATTGAGTGCTTACGGTGTGCAGAACACTGTACTAAGCATTTGGGAGTTTTCACTATAACAAACTGACACATTCCCTGCCCACAACGAGCTCATAATGTAGGGGGGGAGACAGACATTAATATAAATAAATTACAGATATGTACATAAAGTGTTATGGGCCTGGAATTGGGGGGATGAATTAAGGGAGCAAGTCAGGGTGATGCAAAAGGGAGTGGGAAAAGAGGGTTTAGTCAGGGAAGGCTTCTTGGAGGAGATATTCCTTCAATAAGGCTTTGAAAGGGGGCGAGAGTAATTAATTGTCTGTCAGATAAGAGGAGGGAGGGCATTCCAGGCCAGAAGCAGGATGTGGGAGAGAGGTCGATGATGAAATAGATGAGATCGAGGTACAGTGAGAAGCTTGGCATTAGAGGAGTGAAGTATGTGGACTGGGTTGTAGTATTGTAGTTTTGATCAAAGATCCTTTTAGATAGAAAAGCATAAGTGGTACAGAAATGAAGAATCAAGCTTCCAATTATAATTGATTCCAGAGTAGAGGGGGTATCATTCCTAACTTGGGGCAGCCTATTTGGTAAAGAGAATGGACAGTGGTCTGAGCTCTAATTTCCCCTATTCACCCTCCCTTCTGTGTCACCTGTGCATCTGAATCTGGGCCCCTTTAGCACTTGAAAGTAGACACCCTGCCGCCACTCTCTCTGCAGTTATGAACACATCCTTAAACTCTGCTCTTGCTCTGTTGGTAATTATTTTAATGCCTGTCTTCCCCTCTGGACTGTAGGCTCCCCATGAGCAGGTAATGTGTCTGTCAACCCTACTGTATTGTTCTTTCTCAAACACTCAATACAGTGCTCAGCGTATAGCAAGTCTTCAGCAAATATCGTTGATTGAACAGTGGATAACTAACTCGGTCAAGTTACCTTGACGGAGGCACCGAGACACGCTTCAATCCCCTCGACTGAACTAGGCATTTTCCTGTGATAGGGAAACCCAAGTGGGGCCAGTTATCCGAATGCTCCATTACCTTTGTGTTTCACCTGGCAGTTAGTTCAGGTAATTGGCTTTCTTCTGGATAGCACTGTTGTTTCAGAAGCAGCATGATGCAGAGGAAAGAACTTGGGCCTGGGAATCAGAGGATCTGGGTTCTCATCCTGGGTCTGCCACTTGCTTGCTGTGTGACCTGGGGCAAGCCACTTAACTTCTCTTTGCCTCAGTTTCTGCATCTGTAAAATGGGAATTCAGTACCTGTTCTCTGTCAATCAATCAATGGTATATATTGAGCACTTACCATATGCCAAGGACCTGTCCTAGGAGTTCGGGAGAGTACAGTATAACTGAGTTGGTAGACATGTTCCCCTCCCACAATGAGCTTGCAGTCCAAAGGGACTCCTACTTAGAATATGAGCCCAGCGTGGCAGGGGCTGTGTCTGACCTGGTAACTCATATCTACTCTAGCGTTTAGTACAGTGCTTGGCATGCAGTAAGTGCTTCACAGGTATTATTATTGCTATTATTGTCTTTATTATTATGTGTCAGAAGGACAAACCAGTTATCTGTGGCTGACCCTGCCACTTGAACCATTATTGCCGTCTTTCCTTTGCAGGATTTTCTTGTCTTGCTTTCTGAGGCTTGGGAGAGAGAGCCAATGGCCCACAGTGTCTTTTCACAAAGAGCCTTAGCTTCAAGCTTCTCCCCCAGCTGTCTCCATCTTTTGTCTCCCTCCACACCCTGTATTGGACTCTTTTTGCCCTAGCAGCAAGATCTCATCGTTCTCTCACTGGCCACTTTCCCAGCTCTGGTCAGTTGCTAAAACCTGATTAGGCACCTGAAGCAGTGTCGCCTATTGGATAGAGCATGAGCCTGGGAATCAGAAGTCCTGCGGTCTAGTATCAGCTCTGCCACATGTATGCTGGGTAAAGTTGGGCAAGTCACTTCTCTGGGTCTCAGTTTCCTCATCTGTAAAATGGTGATCCAATACCTGTTCTCTGTCTTCTTAGACTGTGAGCCCTGTGTGGGACTTGATTAGCTTGTATCTACCCCAGCACTTAGAACCTGACACATTGTAAGCAATTAACAAATACCATAGTTATTATTAGAACCCAGGTCTTCTTTTGCTTTGCGTTCTTTCTCCTCTTCCAGAGGCAATGATCTTTTTGACTCATTGTTCATTTTTGCCTCATATCTGGCACATCTTTCTTTTCCCCGAGGGCTTTCACTGCCCCTGCCCCCAGCATGCAGTAAAATACTTGTTCTCCCTTCCTCCTCAGACTGTGAACCCCATGTGGGATGGGGACTGTGTGTGACCTGATAATCATGTATCTACCCCAGTGCTTAGTACAGTGCTGCTCATTGTGGGCAGGGAATGTGTCTACCAACTTTGTTACATTGTACTCTCCCAAGCTCTTAGTACAGTGCTCTTCACACAGTAAGTGCTCAGTAGTTTCAATTGATTGATAAGATTAACTGGAAAGGTTACCTGAAAAAGGAAAAAAGAAACACGGGAAAACAGCATTATTCTGGCTGGTACCATTGCTGTCTGGAAAGACTTCAAGTCTGAGTTCCCCAAGCTGAGACTTGACTGTGACTCTTCCCTGACTTTACCTGAAGCACAACGGATTTCTGTGCTCAGGGGATCTGGAACAGGGTGAGACACGTTTGTGGCTACCCACAAAACTCTATGTCTAAAAGCCTATCCTTCACAGCAACTCTGCCCGTAGTGCAGTTATAAAACCAAGTAAGGCACAAGCTGCTCGAATTGGTTAGGCTGCATTCCAAACGCTCTCCCCAGCCAGACTGGTGTCTCGGGTCCCAGGGTCAACCCCGTAGGTTTGAGTGAATTCCTGTCTGGGTTAGTCTTTTTTCGGTTCCTTTTTCCTCAGGCTGAATTAATCAGAATGAGGCAGCGAGCATAAAAAATGCAGTGTAAATCACATAAATTCACATATACAAGTAGACGCTATCTGTGTCAGTTGTATATATTGAATGCTTACTGTGTGCAGACCACTGTACTAATCCCTTTTTTAGTGGCATTTGTGAAATGCTTACTATGTGCCAGGCACTTACTAAGCATTGGGGTAGATACAAGATAATCAGATTGGACTTCCGTCCCACATGATGCTCGCGGTCTAATCTCCATTTTACAGATGAGGTAACTGAGGCCCAGAGAAGTTAAGTGACTTGACCAGGGTCCCCCAGCAGATAAGTGGCGGAGCTGGAATTAGAACCTAAGTCCTTCTGACTCCCAGTCCCGTGCTCTATCCACTAGGCCATGTTACTTCTCAAGCACTTGGAAGACTACAGTGAAACAGAGTTGGTAGACACATTCCCTGCCTACTAGGAATGTCTGCCAGCTTCCCTAATTAATAATAATAATAATGATGGTATTTGTTAAGCACTTACTATGTGCAAAGCACTGTTCTAAGCGCTGGGGGATACAAGGTGATCAGTTTGTCCCACGTGGGGCTCACAGTCTTAATCTACATTTTACAGATGAGGGAACTGAGGCACAGAGAAGTTAAGTGACTTGCCCAAGGTCACACCACTAACAATTGGCGGAGCCGGAATTTGAACCCATGACCTGTGACTCCAAAGCCCGGGCTCTTTCCAAAGCTCCTAGAGGCCAGGGACTGTGTCTCTGTCTTCTATTTTACTGTATGCTAACAGAGGCCTAGTATAGTGTAGTGAGCCAATGTGGCCTCTTCAAAAGAGCATAGACTGGGAATCAGGAGATGAAGGTTCTAATCCCTGCTCCACCACTTGGCTGCGGTGTGACCTTAGGCAAGTCATTTAACTTTCCTGTGCCTCAGAATCCTCATCCATGAAATGGGGTTAAAATGCCTGTCCTCTCTCCCTCTTGAACTGTGAGCCCCATTTGGGACAGGGACTCTGTCTGATCTGGTTATCTCATATAACTTCAGTGCTTAGTGCCCATAGAAAATGCCTAAAAAATGCCATCAACATCATCTACACATAGGTAGACTGTAAGCTCCCTGTGGGCAGGGAACATGTCTACCAGCTCTGTTATATTGTACTCTCACAAGCACTTAATACAGTACTCTGCAAACAGTAAGTGCTCAGTGATTGATAGATTGACTAAATAAAACTTGATAGGTACTAATGATAATGATGAAGTGTGCCAGGTGACCTAGCAGGTAGAGCAAGGGCTTGGGAGTCAGAAAATCTTGGTTCTAGTGGTTTCCTCTTGGGCAAGTCACTTTGCTTTGCTTTTTACGGTATTTGTAAAGTACAATATAACAAAGTTGGTAGAAAAAAGATAGTTCAGACACAGTCTGTCCCAAATGGGACTAACATTTTTAATCCCCATTTTACAGATGAGGTAACTGAGGCACAGGGAAGATAAGTGACTTGCCCGTGGTCGTAGAGCAGATAAGTGGCAGAGCTGGGATTAGAACCCAGGTCCTCTAACTCCCAGTCCTGTGCTCTTTCCACTATACCACCCTGCTTCTTTGTGTCTATTACCTCATTTGTAAAATGGGGATACCCATTCTCCCTCCCTTTTAGACTGTGAGCTCAATGTTCCAGGGACTGTGTCCAGATCTGGTCAGGTTGTCTCTACCCCAGTGCTCTGCACATAGTAAGCACTTAGCAAATAACACTATTATTATACTACAAATATTTACAAACAGTATTCAAAATAAATAGTTGAGGGTTGAGTTGAATGATATGTGTATGCGCAAGTGCTGGGAATGGGTATAAATAACTACAGAAAGGCTAGGGATAGGCAAATTGGGATGCTGGGAATTAATGGGGGAAGGCTTGTTGAAGAGGTGAGATTTTTGGGTAGGTTTTGAATGTGAGGAGGGCTGAGGTCTGTCAGATTTGGGGAAAGAGCAAATTCCAATGTGGGAGAACAGCATGAGCAAGGGGAGGGAGGTAGGAAAGTTGACGGCAATGTAAAATTAGAAGGTTAGCTTGGGAAGAATGAATTGATCAATTAACGGTATTTATTAAGTACTTTCTATGTGCAGAGCACTGCACTAAGCTTTAAGGAGAATACAGTTCAATGGAATTAACAGACGTGTTCCCTGACCATAATGAGCTGATAGCCTAGAGGGGAAGACAGACATTGATATGAATAAATAAGTCATTTATAGTAATATAGAGAATGTGCTGGGGAGTAGCGGATGGTCAGTCAGTTGTATTTATTGAGCTCTTTTGGTGTTCAGAGCCCTGAACTAAGCACTTGGGAGAGTACAATATAGATTACAGACATATTCCCTGCCTGAACTTGAGAACTGAAGGAAGGCAAGGAGGAAAGATTGATGCTGAGGTTGTGGACTTCTGGGAAAGGAAGTTTCAACAAAAGAGTAGATTTAGGAGGGAAGATGAGTAGAATGGTTTTTAGACTTGTTCAATTAAAGGTGCCAGTGTGATGCCCATGGGAGGGTGTTTTGGGGTTAAGAAGAGAGGTGGGATTTCAGGTGGCATGAGTGGTTGGGGCTGGAGAGAGAGTTTGGGGAGCTGTTCACCTAGAGTGGTAGCTGAAGCCATGTGAGTGGATGAGCTCCCCGAAAGAGTGGGTGTAGAATGAGAAGATCAAGGGATCCAGAACAGAGCCTTGCAGGATACCTCCATTGGGGAGGTGAGAGATGGATAAGAGGAGCCAGTGGGCAAAATTGAAGAGTGGTTAGAGAGATGGGAGGTAGGGGCAGAACCAGTTTAGTATCTGATCAGAAAAACTGAGTCCTGAAAGTATTTTAAGAAGGGAAACACTCTCTCTGTGTGTTAACTTGTGTTTGTACAGCCCTGTGGGTGATACTGTCCCCATAGTGCCCCATACCACTAATTGATTGGAAGGGGCAGCTCTCCTTTAGATGGGTCTTGTTTTTTGTGTTTTAAACCCATTTTCTTAAGTTATTTCTCCACTCAGGGCATTTCCTCCATTTGGAGCCAGCAGTATTTGCTGGCTATAACAGATCACTTCCCTGGGCTTCAGTGGGCTTCAAAGATAAAACCCCAGTCTTAGAATTTCACCTGAAGGTCCTCTGCGACTCTGAGAGGGGAGCAATCAAATATAATGACACCATAAGCATCATTTTGTGGAAGTCTGAGGAATATGACCAAACCTAAGGGTCTTTCTCTGGGGTGATTCCTGACCCCACCCCTGATTTGCTTCAGAGCCAGTGTTCCTTCCCAGGTCCTTCTAAACATGAGTGCTGCTTCTGAGTCATGGAATTTGGAGCACATTTGAAGGGGAGTGAAGTTGGGTGCCTAAAAATACTGGACATAAAGGCCTCTGGTACTGTATGTGCACAGGAGACAAATGAGCTGAAAACTGGACTGCCCAGCCTAAGACCAGATGACTAGTCATCTTAGCACGTGCTTGTCCTTCTCTCTCTATCGTCCCTACATTTCCCCCACCTCGCCTTCTACCAAAAGCCTCTGGTCTAGTGAATTGCTCTCATAGTGCCCCTGGAAGCAAAGATGATGGGGCAGCTCTAAACTGGATTTCTACAGAAATGATCTGGGACTTTTTACTATTTTGCCTCTTTGTGAGACCTGGACAGGGCTGGCAACCATAACATTTCTTCTTCATGTTGGTTCCAGACACTAGGTTTAGGTCCGTTCTCAACCACCGTGAAATGGGCCAGAATGGCTCTATACAAGAAGTTCTTTCTCCACTGGGAGAGCCTTGGAGTCTCTGGTGTCTTCACTCCCTGTGGACTGGCTGTTATTGAGCAGCTACTGGATATACTCCCCAAGGGATGTGGGAGTCAGTCACGGTGTGGATAGAAATAGGGTAGCTCCTCTGGCAGTGGGGAAAAACTCTCTTTGTGGAATTAACAACTGCGATTTGGCCCCACAGGTGTTTCTATCCTTGTCTCCTTGGGATGTACTGATTTAGATTTATTGAATACTTACAACATTGTGTAGTACTTTATGAAATGTTACCTGAATTGATGGAACAAGGCTTCTTTTTTTTTTTAAAAAAAAAAAAGACAGTCTCATGGTTGATTCAGGAATTTTGAAAATCAACTCACTGTCTGGGGATTAAGAAAGGGAAATAAAACTGAACATAATTTGTATATGTTGCAGTAACAAACTGTCAGCTTTCCTTTATTGACTCAGCTTGGTTAGTTTAAAAGAAGTGTAGGTCTGGCTGGGAGTCTGTTTTATTGGCTAACAAGTGCTTTTTTTATTTTCCAAATGAGGCCTTTGATGTCTTAATTTGTGGGAATGATTGGATTTTATGGAGCCTCTACTGGTATTTACTGAGCACTATATGCCGAGCACTGTACCTAAGCCCTTGGGTGAGTGCATTATAAGAGTTGGTAGATACGGTTCCTGCTCATAATGAGTTTACAGTCTAGAGGGGGAGACAGGCATTAATATAGGTAAATTTTGGCTTTGTACATAAGTGCTATGGAGCTGAGAGAGGGGTGAAGAAAGGGAGCCAATCCAAGTGCAGAGACCAGCAGATGATTATCAAGGCAGCCACCTTGGTAGCTTCTGTGTTTTTCACCTGCCATGTTAGCCAGTGGTTAACATGATTCCTGAGTCCTCTGCCCTCCACTGCAATGCACCCTAGGTGGTTCTTCCATCAGAAAACTTCCCCACTAGTAGCAGGATATTCCCTACCCCAGGGTGTTTCATCATCACCGCAGTGAAGGGTGGATTGGATTTTGAGGGAGATTAAACCCTGAGAAATGAGAGCGGAATCATCGGATATGTGGAAGTTCATGCAAACAATTGAATTCAAAAGTCAGGATGTTAATTTTCTGTTTTGGCTTTTTTTGGGGAGATGGTATTTATTGAGCATCCATTATGTGCAGAGCTTTTTACTATATTCTTTGGGGTTACAGTATGTATAATCATCAATAGTATTTATTGAGTACTTACTGTGTGCAGAGATATCATCCTAAACCATCCTTCTATCTGAAGGAAGGGGAGAGAACTGGTTGTGGAAACTACCAGGCAAAATTCTACCTCAAATCCTTCTGGACCAACTGTCATTCACTGCCTGAGTCACAGCATGGCTTGAGACCAAAATGTAGCGCAGCAGATGGGGTCTTTGCAGCTTGCCAAATACAGAAGGAGTCCCGGGGGCAAGGCCATGACCTCCAAACTGTTTTCATAGACCCCGCAAATGCACTTGGCACCATTAACAGATCACGGCTCTGGCAATTGCCAGGCAAATTTGGCTGCCCAGAGATGATCATCAACATCCTCGCACTAGTCCACTACTGTTAAGAGTTGAAGCTGCCCTCTTCATACCCTCTGTGACCTTTTCCCCATCACCATCACAAACAAGACCATGTGATCAATTAATCAGTGACATTTATTAAGTGCTTACTGTGTGCAAGGCACTTAGTAGAGTACAATGCAACAGAGTCGGTAGGCAACGTCCCTGTCCATAAGGAACTTACATTCTCTAGAACTAAGGACTAGTAAGAAGCAGTGTGGCCTAGTGGATAGAGCACAAGCTTGGGAGTCAGGAGGACCTGGGTTTTAATCCCAGCTCCACCACTTGGATTCTGTGTAACCGTGGGGTACACTTCACTTCTCTGGGCCTCAGTTCCTTCCTCTGTAAAATCGGGATTAAGACTGTGAGTCCCATGTGGGACGGGGACTGTGTCCAACCTGATCAGCTTGTATCTACTCCAGCGCTCAGAACAGTGCCTGGCATGTAGTGAGCACTTGACAAATACCATTAAAAAAAATCCCATTCATAGAATTTTATTCCACCTTATATCTCTGCCATTGGTCCAGCAGAAAGTATATGGCTCTGGAATCAGGTGATCTGGCACACTCTGCTCCTCTAACACCAGCCTAACCTTTGGACCTCAATCTCATCTATTTTCCCACCAACCCATGCCCATGTTCTCCCTCTGGCCTGGAACTCCCTCCCCTTTCATGTCTGACAGTCCACCACTCTCCCCACTTTCAAATTGGCTCTGCCAGTTGTCAGCTGTGTGACTTTGGGCAAGTCACTTAACTTCGCTGTGCCTCAGTTACCCCATCTGTAAAATGGGGATTTAGACTGTGAGCCCTCCATGGGACAACCTGATCACCTTGTATCCTCCCAGTGCTTTGAACAGTGCTTTGCACATAGTAAGCGCTTAATAAATGCCATTATTATTATTCAAAATCCTTCTAAAATCACATCTCCTTCAAGAGGTCTTTTCAGACACCCTTTATTTCCCCTTAAGCACCTTGAAGCTTTTCTCTGCCCCTCAGGATTATGTGAATATTGCTATACTCTACTATTTCCCATACCCCTTTCCTATTTTTACATCTGTTTCCCCCTCTAGACTGTAAACTCTTTGTGGGCAGGGATCGTCTCTACCAACTCTGTTACATTCTACTCTCCCAAGTGCTTAGTACAGTGCTCTGCACACAAGAAGTGCTCAATAAATACCATTGAATGAGTGATAGATTGATCTGGGTTCTACAGTGCCTGCTGGGGCTGTGCCCTCAGGGATGAAGTTTTCTGACCGAAGAACCTCCATGAATCCTGTGAGAGACAGAGAGGCATAGCAGGAATCTTGAAAAGAAGATGGCTAATCTGTAATAATAATAATGATAGCATTTGTTAAGCGTTTACTATGTGCAAAGCACTGTTCTAAGCGCTGGGGAGGTTACAAGGTGATCAGGTTGTCCCACGGGGGGCTCTCAGTCTTAATCCCCATTTTACAGATGAGGTAACTGAGGCGCAGAGAAGTTAAGTCACTTGCCCAAAGTCACACAGCTAGCAATTGGCAGATCCGGGATTTGAAACCATGACCTCTGACTCCAAAGCCCGTGCTTTTCCTACTGAGCCACGCACTGTAGTAGTTACCAGGGCAACAACCTGCTGGGTGATTGTGCCAGTGGCAGAGCATCGGCACTAGGTTGCGGTCACTTTGCCCTCAATGTGTCCTGAATGTTAAAAACAAAAGTACAAACAAAACTGTTAAGTACATGCACTTCACACTGTGCTGCATCTCGACACGCCTGTTTGTTCATTGTACTCCTTTGAATAATAATAATAATTATGGTATTTGTTAAGCACTTACCATGTGCCAGGCACTGTTCTAAGCACTGGGGTAGATACAAGATAATCGGACTGGGCCTAGTCCCTGTCCCACACAGGGCTCACAGTCTTAATCCCCATTTTACAGATGAGGGAACTGGGTCCCAGAGAAGTGAAGTGATTTGCCCAAAGTCACACAGCTGATAAGTGGGAGAGGGGGGATTAGAACCCATGACCTTCTGACTCCCAAGCCTGTGCTCTATCCACTAGGCCATGCTGCTTCTTTGAACATGCCTGGCTGGCAAGTGAGTGTGAGTGTTACTGCGCAAACCACTAGCACTCTATTCCACATCTCTGCATGGGTTCTTGGTCCTGAAGTCTTTACGCAAGAGGCCAACTCTGCGCTCAAAGACCTTAAAATCGAATGGGAGAGTTGAGGATCCCAAATGCACAAGCACTAACATGTGATATTGCTTACAAGACCCATTTTTCTTTTAATGATATCTAAGCTGTTACTATGTACCATGCTTAGGCACAGGACAAGCTAATCAGGTTGGACTCAGTCCATGTCCCATATGGGGCTCACAGCTTTAATCTTCATTTTACAAACGAGGTAGCTGAAGCACAGCAAAGTGAAGTGACTTGCCCCAGGTCACCTAGCAGACACGAGATGGGGCTGGGATTAGAACCCAGGTCGTTCCGACTCCCAGGGGCTTTCGCCACTAGGCACTCTGCTTCTTACCTACATCTTCCCCACTGGAGTTTCCCTCCAGTAGTCCTGGTATGCCCAGAGTTTTGCCTTCAGGGATCCCCCAATGGGTGAACAAGACAGCTCTATCCTCTCTCCACATCCCAAGGGATTTGGAGTCCCTCAGATTAACACGAGGTGGGAGCCCCAGCTAATAATCAACATCGTCATCGGCTCTCTCCCTCGGACCCTGAGCTGTTGGATTCGGGAACTTGGCTGACTGTATTATTTTGTCATACGTATTTGCCCCCAAATCGAGAGCAGAATGAGCTGTATTTAGATTGTAAACACTGCCCGCCCCTCCCCGACTCCCACTCACCTCAGAGATTCGGACTTTCAAAGTTTGCAAGGCGAGACTCCCCCCGCATTATCCTATTTTCAGCCTTGCCAAAGAGTGGTGGTGAAGCCCCCAAGTTTGAAGACAGCTGGCAGACGTGTCCTGAGGCTCTGATAATATGTCATAGCCCAAGCCGGCCCTACCCTGACTGAGGTAAGCCTGCCTCACTCTACCCAGATGAATAGCTCTTAGCTCACCCGGCCGCCTGGTGCCAGGAATGGTAGGCCTGATAGAGTAACAGTACGGTACCGGCAGGCTTGGGAAAAGTGGTATTTAAACTGTCTGGGGAAAAAATAATCTTGCTGTGACAGGCAAGTAACTAATTACAGGGTAAATTCTTTCTCTGTTACACTGTTGGGGAGTGTAAGTTGAGTCCCAGCCAACAGTGAAAAATGTGCTGAACTTCCAATTTCTTTGCTTAAGATTAATATTTCCCAGCTTGAGGAAATAATTAGAGGGACGATTAAGTGCAGAAGTCATTTGGGGGAAAAATTATAGGCAGCATTTTCCTTTGAGCTGGTCTTTGGTAGGCTCTCTGGGACCTTCTAGGAACTGTGACCTGAAGGTACAGAAGTTGAGTGGCTTGACGGGGGACTTAATGAATTGTCAAGAAATATGGTAAAGAGGCTCAGTGAGATCTTCAGTATTATAAGCATGAGGTTTCTTCCTCCAGACAGCTCAAGCTGTTGAGGTTGTGGGGAGTTGAGCATGAAGCATAGGTGGGTGGGGGTGATGTCCCTTGTTCAAACATTCCCAGTGACTTGGAAACATCATCACAATCAAGGGTATTTCATGAGCGCTTACCATTTGCAAAGTGTATAAGTGCTTGGGAGAGTACAATAAAACAGAGTTGGTAGACATGTTCTCTACCTCCAATAAGTTTACAGTCTAGAGGGGCTGACAGTCCATCCATAGATAAAATGGCAAACACAAATAGGTCTTTTATTATTAATTGTTATTGTTATTATTATTATTATTATTATTCAACTGCACATTTAGTCTGACTTGAGTCCTGGCTGAGAGAGATGTAACTTAATTTCCCATGTGCCATATTGATTTTTTTTTTCTTGGAGATTCCTCCCCCTTCCACCCCAACCTCCTTATTGAATGGAGGATGTTACACAGTTATTTCTGGCAGCTTCTGTTATTTTCCCATTTCTGATCAAGGTAGTAAGTGGTATAATGACCAACGAACTCAACTGATAATAATAATAATAGTAATAATGATGATGGCATTTTTTAAGCACTTACTATGTGCAAGGCCCTGTTCTAAGTGCTGGGAATCAGGCTGTCCCATGGGGGGCTCACAGTCTTAATCCCCATTTTCCCAATGAGGTAATTGAGGCACAGAGAAGTGAAGTGACTTGCCCAAGTTCACACAGCTGACAATTGGCGGAGCTGGGATTTGAACCCGTGACCTCTGACTCCAAAGCCCGTGCTCTTTCCACTGAGCCACACTGTTTCTCTGATAAATCAGTAGTAAAACCTAAGTGAAAACTTTAGCAAGGATAAGGATCCATGGGGTGGGAAAGAGCACTGCCTACTGTCTTTGAGCACCTGGACTTAGCATTCATTCCTTGTTTCCCAATTTACATATGCAAAGGGATTTAGGAGCTGGTTGGCTGTCATCAGTTTGGTCCTTAAGGACTGATAGCTTGAATTCGGGCTAAAAGTTAAATGAAACAGTTGTCCTGCTCATGAGGAGAACATCCCCTTTCATTCATTCATTCAGTCGTATTTATTGAGCACTTACTAGGTGCAAAGCATTGTACTGCTCTCTCCCAGAGCTTACTACAACAACAGACACATTCCTGCCCACAACAAGCTCAGTCCAGAGGGGGAGACAGACACTAATATGAATAAATAGATAAATTACAGATATATATATATATATATGTGCTGTGGGAATGGGAGGGAGGATCAATGAAGGAGCAAGTAAGAGTGGTGCGAAAGAGTGGGAGAAGGGGAGAGGAGGGCTGCATCAGGAAAGGCTTTTTATAGGAGATGTTCCTTCAGTAAGGTTTTGAAGTGGGGGAGTAAGTGGGGTGTTGAAGAGATACTGACCAAGTCATCACATATTTCCCCATTTGCCCTCCGTTCTGAATCACCTTTGCATTTGCATCTGTACTCCGTAAGCACTTCATATTCACTCCATCCCCACACCACTAATGTACACATCCTTATATTCTGCCATTTCTCTTATCTGTAACTAATTTTAATGCAGTCCCCCTCAGTATCTGGTGGACAGGGATTGTGTCTACCAACTCTGTTATATTGTACTTTGCCAAGCCTTTGGTGGAGTGCTGTGCACACAGTAAGTGTTCAATAAGTATCATTGATTTATTGATACCAAGAAACCCATAGTTCCTTCACTGGCCATTAGGCTAAAGATCCATTTCTACCTCTGAGACACCCCTCCTCCCTTCTCCCTCCCCCTCCTCTCACACCTCTTTTCTGAGGCTGCTTCTCTAGGTTTTCAAGGACATGATCCTATTGCTGAACTGCCTAGGAACAGCTTTCAACTTAATTAGCATTGGCTGGGTGGAAGATAAGCCCTAGCTGCTTGCCTGCATATTTTTCTTTCATTTCACACAATTGCTGCTTCAGCCTGGTGCTTCCTCCTGACTTTTGTCCACTCCCCTCTTTCCAGTGTAAAACTCTTGGTGGTGTTGGAGTGGGGTTGGCCATATATAAGGAGAATTATGCCTGTTTTGAGGAGTCCGCCTCTTTATAATATGGATTTAACATGATTGGGCAATCATGAAGAATGTGGGTGGGCCATCAGCCATCTTAAATTGAATTTATTGAGAAGACTGAAATCACATTCCAAAGCAGAGAGCTGCTGTGTCATAATTTAAATAACGGGGGTTCTAGATAACTAGAGCAGCACCATTCATTTAATCATATTTGTTGAGCGCTTACTGTGTGCAGAGCACCAGTTCAACTAAAGCTGAGATGTTTTTCTATGTTCATCCTAAGGAAGTGGGGGGACTCCTACAGGACAACTTTGAGGGCTAAAGTTTGGCTATTTTCTTTCTTTTGGTTTCAAATTAACTTCACCGCTTGTTGGGTTTACCAATGAATTTTCCAAATAATTGAGACTTATTCCTCAAAATGCTGCCTGGAAACAATAAGAATATCTGCCTGTAATGGTTCACTCCTTAAATAAAGGCTTATACTCCCCACTCCTCAAAAACCTCCAATGGCTGCTTGTCCATCTCCACATCAAATAAAAATTCCTTACCATCGGCTTTAAGGTACTGGATCAGTTCTCTCCTTCCTACTTGTTGAATACCTACCTACGTCAGTGGCTAGTGCAGTACTTGGTATAGAGTAAGTGCTTAACAAATACTACAATTATTATCAGTGAGGAGGCTGATGCCATAATGAAGTCAGAATATGACAGGTGCCTGGACCAGGTCTGTTACTGTTTGAATGGAGAAGGAAGGGGACAGATTCTGGAAATGTTGAGAAGGAAGAATGGATAGTATTTGGCAATGGACTGAATATAGCTCAGGATTTATTTTGGTCAGTCAGTCATATTTATTGAGCACTTACTGTGTGAAGAGCACTAATAATAATAATAATAATAATAATTGTGGTATCTGCAAAGTACTTACTATGTGCCAGGCACTGTACTAGGTGCTGGGGTGAATACAAGCAAATTGGGTTGGACACAGTCCCTGACCTAAGTGGGACTCCCCGTCTCAATCCCCATTTTACAGATGAGGTAACTGAGGCCCAGAGAAGTGAAGTGACTTGCCCAGGGTCACACAGCAGACAAGTGGCAAAACTGTGAGTGGAACCCATGACCTTCTGCCTCCCAGGCCCATGGTCTATCCACTATGCAAAAATTGCTTGGGAGAGTACAATATAACAATAAACATGTACATTCCCTGCCCGCAATGAGTTTACAATCTAGAGCACACACCACAGCTAGGTTGAAGCATGATCTGGGGCAGGCTTACGAAACCACAGTTTTTCTCCTGATAAAGTTGGGCTACTGGGGTTCTTAACCCACTTTGGGCTGCGCCTGGGGTAGCTGAAGAAGCACCATGGTCTAGTGAAAAGAGCATCGTTGTGGAAGTCAGAGGACCTGGGTTCTAATCCCGTCTCTGCTGTATGACCTTAGGCAAGTCACTTTACTTCTCTGGGCCTCGGTTCTCTAACCAAAAAAATGGGGATTCAGTACCTACTTAGTACTACTTCCTACTTAGCCTGTGAGCCCCATGTGGGACCTTGTAACTACCCCAACACTTAGTACAGTGCTTGGCACATAGTAAGTACTTAACAAATACCACTATTATTATTAGTAGTTATAGTATTGTTCTTATTAAGCTACCCCACTTGCCTCTCCCTAGCTATGCCTTGACAGCCCCGCTTGGGATTACCCTGTGTGATAAGTGGCTCTTGGACACTGGAAAATTTCCCAGGCTGTGGACTCTTTCTGAACTCTCAGGGAACAGTAGGTGATGTCAGCGTCCAAATTGTAGCTTAGATTGTGGTCAGACTCGTTGATTAGCATAACTGTAAGTTTCTGGAAGATAAGGAAGGGAAAGTATTTTTAGTGTCCTTCCTTTGCCCTCTTCAGTTTCTCAATTTCTTTTTCCCCTTAACATCCATACTTCACCCTAGCTGCTTGGCCACCTCTGAGATGGAGTGATTTGCTTTGCCGATTAGACGCCTGGCAGTTCAAGAAGAAACATCAGGTTTTCCAAATGGAAAGCCAACCTCAGAGCTTTGTTTTCTCCCCTGTTAAATTATTTATTCATAGTAATGTCTGGCTCCCCCTCTAGATTGTCAGCTCATTGTGAGTAGGGAACGTGTCTGCTAATTCTATTGTATTGTGCTCTACCAAATGCTTAGTACTATGTTCTGCACATAGTAAGCACTCAAATATGATTGATTGATTGAATTCAGTAATCCTGGAGAAGAACACTAGTAGGTTTTCTCTCCGCATGTGAGACGGATGGAATTGGAATTTTCGACAGCTGAAACTTCCTCTGCCCTCAAGAGTTGCTCTTCAGCCTCATGTCTTGGAGATGGTCTATTTGCCCTGGAAATTGACTTGCTCAGCAGTTGGCAGGGTGTGTATTTTTTTTTTCCTTTTGGATTAACTAGTTTTATCCTTTGGCCCCTGGCCCAAACTTCCATGAAGTGTTTAGGAGAGGAAGGGAAAAGGAGGGAGAGAAGAAAACCCCAAGAACCAGTCATGTCCCTGTAAGAGAGGCATGATTGTATCATGAGCTCACAGGCTGGGGTTTTACTTGTGGCATCTAAGCATATTGGTAGGATAGCTTGTTCTTTTTTTCTGGTATTTAAGTGCTTATTATGTGCCAGGCACTGTACTGGGGTACTGGGGTACACACAGATAATCAGATTGGACACAGTCCATGTCCCACATAGGGTTCATAGTCTCAATCCCCATTTTACAGATGAGGTAACTTAAGGCACAGAGAAGTGAAGTGACTTGCCCAAGTTCACACAGCAGATAAGTGGCAGAGCCAGGATTAGAACTCTCAGTGTGGGCAGGGCACATGTCTACCAATTCTGTTGGTATTCAATTGTTGGTATTGAATTGTAGTCACCCAAGTGTTTAGTCCAGTGTTCTGCACACAGTAAACACTCAATAAATATCATTGATGATGATAGGAATAGTTGTGAGGGAGGGCTAAGGGATGAATTTTTGGAGATTCAAGTCTTTACTAAGAATCACTTTCTGGAGGACAGATAAAGGGAGAATCTGATTGTAATCTGTTGATGTGTTTTTTTAAAGGGCAACCCAGATACTTGGGTGATACTTCAGTCCATCAGGTGTGCGTGTATTTGATCTTTTAGTGTGCTTTTTAATGACTAAAGTGGCAGTTTAAACAGTCTAAATTGGCTTTCCCTTGCTCAGCTCAGCTCTTCTTCGCCGACTTAATCTGTAGTGACATTTCTAGTGCTGAATATATTGCATCTGGGAAGCGTGTGCCAATAAACTGAAGTCATAGTGGAAGCCTGGGGAAGGCACGCTGGATTAATCGCAGAAGCTTTTGCATGAATGTCTTCAGTCATGGCAAAGGGAATTCCCAGAAAATGCTTGTAGGCTTAAATGCTCATTTCCCCATTCGCCCGTGTGAAAGCCCCTTGCTCAAGTATGAACTCTGGTGGGTCGGCACCAGCCCTTGTTGGTTTCGCCTGGGGAAGACCAGATGCCAGGGCAGCTGATGTGGATGCCTTGCCTGGAAAAGGCTATTTTCATGCTTCTCCTAATTTCATGTCTGTTTCCCACTCCCTGCCCCCCTCGAATTCCTAGTTACATCATTCATTGCTAAATCTTCCCGCTGGGAGAAATTCCACTGTTGCCAGGCAACCCTTCTGTTTGGAAATCATGGCTGAGCTTTTTCCTCTTTGTGCTACTGAATGACGGCTGCTACTCGTTGGCTGAGGATGAGTTGTGAATGTATCCGTGGAGGGGAGGATGCCCATTTGGAGGAGAAGACAAGAAAAGAGACTCCCTTAATCCTTCCTATGCCATGTGTTCACCTCCTCCCCCACCTCACCCCTGTTGGAAGAGAGATTTACTGTTACATTATTAATGTGAAGTTGCTTGCTTCCCTGGGGGTTTGGAGGAAGACTTTGCTTCGGTGTTCCCCAGGCCTGCAGGCTTCTTTCTATGAGGCCAATTGTGTGAGGCGATGCTCCCACAGTTCTTTTAGGGTTCAAGGGCAGGATCTTCACCCTGTATTTCTCCTCTGGTCAGATTGTCCGGTTGGGGTATTCTGGGTGATCAAAAGGCATTTGCCTTTGGCTACTTTGTCGATTCTCTGGAAGGACCTGTCTCTGTGCCTGTGGAGAATGGTGATGATGAAGAGCATACTCTTCCTCTTCGGTGGTTCCTCTTCCACAGAGGAAGGAAGAGTGAAAGGAAGGAGGAGCAACGTGACCTAGTGGAAAGAGCACAGGCTGAAGGTCAGAGGACCTAGGTTTTAGTCCCGGCTCTGCCAGTTGCCAACTTTGTGACTTTGATTAAGTCACTTAACTTCTCTGAGTCTCAGTTTCCTCATCTGTAAATTGGGGATTGAGTATCTGTTCTCCCTAGGACTTAGCCTGTGAGCCCCGTGGGGGACAAGGACTGTATCCAGCTTGATTAACTTATATCTCCCTCAGAGCTTAGAACAGTGCTTAACAAATATAATTTGATGATAATAATGACAGTGGAGCTCTTTCTGCCCTTGGGATGGAGGTGGTGTCAGGATAGCCAGGATTTACCTTTTCACTCTGTCTTGCATGAAAAAGAATCCCTTCCCACAGACCTTCTGCACCCTGACCCTCACTCAGGCTTATGCCCGAATATGATGATAATAATAATATAATCAGGTCACACAGTGCCCAGCCCACAAAGGACTCACAATCTAAGTAGGAGGGAGAAAATGCATTGATTCAGGCCAGAGGGAGGAGTAAGCAATCAATAAATATGACTGATTGATTAATTACACCTCAACCCACACGCTTTGCTCCTCTAACGCCATCCTGCTCACTGCACCTCAGTCTTGTCTATCTCACCTTGCTTGTATCCTCCCTCTGGCCTGGACAGTCCCTCCCCCTTCATATCTTAGTACATCCTAGTTATCCTATCTTAATACATTATTCATTTAGTAAAATGAGTAATCCTCATTTTAGAGATGAAGAAACTGGGACACAGAGAAATTAAGTGATTTGCCAAAGGTCACAGAGCAGCCAAATGTCAGAGCCGGGATTAGGACCCAGGTCCCCTGACTCTTTCCTCTAGGCCATGTTACATCCCAAGAAGAAGAAAAGGTGAACATGGTGGCCACTCCTGCCTGCACCTGCCATGTTGGATGTCAGGCGATGCTGGTGCCTGGGAAAAGCAGGACTTTTGTGCCCTCCTTGTGCCATGTCCAGGCATTGGAAACGTGCTCTGGGCTGGGGCACTCCCTGCCACTGAGTGAACACGTATTGGCTGTCTATACAAGCCCAGGTTCAGCTCAGGGTGTGGCAACCTCTGGCCAAATGGAAGAAAATGAGGACTGTGAAAATGTCCAAGCCTGCAAATGGGACCCAGGCTGGAATGATTCCAGCCGCCCCTCAACCAACTAATGTCAAAAAACCCGGAAACAGCAATTCAACTTTGTGGGCCTCTCCCAGTGCAGCAGAGGACAGGAGTCTCTGAGGTGGATGGTAGAAAGTGCTTGGGATAGTGAAGCCACAGCCTGCGCTCCCCTCTGGGTTGTGAGTCTTTGTCATGCAGAGCACTAGCGATTGTACCGTCTGCCCCTAAGCCGGGAGAAGGGGCAGCTGCACGGCGGCTGAGACTGACAATGGCCGCATTCAACTCTGCCAGCATTCCTAGCCGGCTGCAGAGCTGGGGCCCGGAGAGGCAGAGGATGGAAGGAGGGGATGGCTTTCCTTCCAACAGGGAACATCTGAGCTCCCTGGGGCGCTGGGAAGGGGCGACATTCCCGAGTGATCGAGCTGGGCGGGCTGCTGAGTCCAGGGGAATTCCATCTTATCTCATGGGGGAAGTGTCGTAGTTTTGTCCAGGGCTACTGAAACTCAGCTGTTAGCTTTGACCCCTGTGAACTTGTCAATCAATCAACAGTTTTTATTGAGCGCTTACTATGTGCAGAGCACTGTACTACGCACTTGGAAGGGTACAAGAGAATTAGCCATTCGGATAAATGACTTGAGTCCACACTACTGTTCTTCTTGGAGCTGCTGAAATACTGATGACTTTTGGCTCTCCTAAAGCAGCAAAGAATAGTGGTTAGAGCCCAGGACCGGGAGTCAGAAGGTCATGGGTTCTAATCTTGGCTCTGCCACTTGTCTGCTCTGTGTCCTTGGGCAAATCACTTCACTTCTCTGTGCCTGTTACCTCATCTATAAAATGGGGATTGAGACTGTGAGCCCCACAGAACAGGGACTGTATCCAACTCGATTTGCTTTTATCCACCCTGGTGCTTAGTACAGTGCCTGGCACATAATAAGTACTTTACAAATACCATAATAATAATAATAACCAATTACCTCTCCGATGCTCCAATTCCATTCAGCTAACCTGTCAGTCAATCAATATTATTTACGGCCCCAGAGATCTCTCCTGGGCACTATGAGGAGTTCCAAAAAAGAAAGCAAGACCCAGCCCTCTGTCTGGAGTTCTGTCTCTTTCCTTTGGCTCTGTGCTGCTATGGCACACTCTGTCTTTTGTGTGTGTCTCCCTGCTACTTATCCTTTCCTCTTCTCCCACCTACCCTGCACGATTCATTCTCTTAAGCCAAGCTAATCAATCAATTTATTTTAGTGTTTGTCTACCCAGCTTAATGGTAAACTTCTTGAATTTGGGACTCCTGTCTACTAATTCTTCTGTTCTCATCCAAGCAGTTAGTAATTCACTTGTCACATAGTAGGTCCTCAGCCGATAATACTGATTGTGTGTTTAGGTTCCCATTCCTGCATAAAAGGCACTTAACCAGCTCCCACCCCTGCCCCCTAAAAAAAACACACCGAGAAATGCCTTCAGAATGTTGGGAAGCAGCATGGCGTAATGGATGGAGCATGGGCCTGGAAGACAGAAGGTCTTGAGTTCTAATCACAGCTCCCCAACTTGTCTGCTGTATGACCTTGAGAAAGTTGCTTCACTTCTCTCTGCCTCATCTGTAAATTGGGGATTGAGACTGGGAGCCCTACATGGGACAGGGACTGTGTCCAACCCGATTTGCTCGTGTCCACCCCAGTGCTTAGTACAGTGCCTGGCACCTAGTAGTGCTTAGTACAGTGCCTGGCACCTAGTAAGTGCTTAACAGATCCCATTATTATTGTTATTACTATTATCAATGCAGAATAGAAGGAGAAACTACAGCTGAATGCTGTCATCACTCCAGCAATTTCTTTTAGTGGCATTTGTTAAACATTTACTAGCTGCCAGGAACTGTACTAAGTGCTGGGGTAGATACAAGCTAGGCAGGTTGGGCATAGTCAGTTTCCCATAGGGACCCTTAGTCTTCATCCCCATTTAATAGACAAGAGAAATGTGGCACAGAGAAGTGAAGTGACTTGCTCAAGGTCACACAGCAGACAGTTGTTGGAGCCAGGATTAGAACCCAAATCGTTTTGATTCCCAGGCCCATGCTCGGCTGTGCTGCTTCTCAGTTAGTTGCCAGGGATTCTCCCTGTAACTGCTACCCTGCTGAGGTCCTGAAATTCCTGCTTCTTCTGGCTTCCTGATGTCTGGTTGATGGCCTCTCTGCCTCAACTGGCATCCTGCACCTGCAGGTTGAGGGGCTGGGGCATAGCTGGGCAGCTTATTCTTTCATTTATTCAGTCGTATTTCTTGAGCTCTTACTGTGTGTACAGAACCATACTAAGTGCCTGGGAGTACAATATAACAACAAACAGACACATTCCCTGCCCACAACAAGCTTACGGTCTAGTGGGAGAGACAGTGAACCGACCGGAGGAAGAAAATTGGTGATGTATGGTCCTTTTGGGGGTATTTATGGTTGCACCCCACCTCCTCTAAGAAGCAAGCTAGTCTCTGGCAGGAACGAAGGAGAGGTCCCATTGGGGTGGGAGGGAGGGGTGGGGTTTGCAGGCTGTGGATGAGTCACCTCTCATTCTTTAGTCCCATCAGTCAAAAACACCATCTGGAAGGCTGATTGGCCTCTGAGCCAATCAAAGTGCTCAGATCGGTAACTCAGAGGGCAAAAAGTTTCATTATGTAGTTTATAGACTGTGTGTGTGTGTGTGTGTGTGTGTGTGTGCGTGCGCACACGCACGTGCTCGTGAGCACACGCATGGATAGATTGACAGAGGGAAACCAGATTTGAGTGGGAGAAGGAGTTCAATTAGAAAAGAGTTACAGGATTGGGGATTGGAGAGCGGGGTCAGGCCTGGCAGCGAATTTGATGCATCTATTTGTGAGTGACTGGAGAAAACCATCTACTGCTATCTTCTGCATCTATAAAATGGGGGTAGACCTTTCCCTTTTGAGCCAGTCCAGTGAAATGAATGTGCATCAACAGTGGTGTTGCTCCCAGTTGAAAATCAACCTGTCATGCATTTATTTAATCGTATTTATTGAGCAGTTACTGTGTGCAGAGCACTGTATTAAGTGCTTGGAAAGTACAATTCAGCAATAGAGACAATCCCTGCCCTCACAGGGCTGTACAGTCTAGAAGGGGGAAGACAGAAATCAAAACAAGTAAGCAGGCATCAATATAAATAAATAATATTACAGGTACTGTCAGAAAACTCTCTGCCACTGGCCTGCAGTGTGACCTTGGACAACTCATGTAACTTCTCTAGATTGTCTAACCTTTCTAGACTGTGAACTCTTTATGGGCAGGGAATATTTCTGCCTACACAACTCTGTTGTAATGTACTCTCCCAAGGGCTTAGTACAGTGCTTTGCACATAGTAAGCCCACAATAAATACCATTGATAGATTGGAAAGATTTCCCTTTCTTTTTGTTGTCACACAAAGTGAGTTCACGTTTTGGCTTTCCCCGCTCCTCCCACCCCTCCCCACTTTAAAGATTAGAGAATTGATGTAATAGTTTTAACCACTGTAAACTGACGTAAATGCAATCAGAGACACCAGCCCCTCACCAGATGTCAGAAAGCCAGATGTCTTTTGCTGTTTATGTCCCTGGGAGGGAATGGGCTCATTCAATGGTGTCTCTTAAAAGGAATCCCAAGCTGCTCCTAGAATATGGCCAGAAGTGATTGGTGATGATAACTTAACATAAAATTTTATTTTTTTCCTTCCTGAAATGGATCTGAACTAACCGAATGGAGTAGTTCTTCTGTAAGTGTGAGAAAATGTTGTCTTGACTAATAGCTTTTGAATGTAAGCTGCACGTTAGAAAACGATGTTTGTATTTCCCTGGGTGCTTAGGCCAGTATAAAAATCTTTGTAATCTTGAAAACTTTTAAGCCTTTAACGGGTCCAGGGTGGTCTCAGTGTGAAAGGTCCTTTACTTTGGAATAGCATAACTTAATGGTTCCCATAGCAACTTCCAGTAAATCTGTTTCTCTCGTGGTTTACTTCTTACTTTTGAAAAGCTGACTGATTCCAGTGTGGAAACAAAATGTTCTCACTTTAAAGTTAGGTGGCAAACATTTTTTTTTTTTTTAGAAAATAAGTACATTTACTTTGAAGTTGCATTGTAGCTCATTTGGTTCTTGGCATCCAGTTAAAAGGGATGGTGCTAGGGAGCTGACACATTTTCATACTTTGAGTCTTGGGGTAAATTCTCCATTTAAATTTTAAATTCTCAAATATGCAGGTGAAAGTTAATTTTTGTCCCTGGTCCTCCAGTGGCTCATAACCTAAAAATAAGGTGGGGAAGTATTTGGCTACAGAATCAGTAAGAAAGATGAACTAATATAAATGCAAAACAATATACTAGACAGGGTTCAAAGTCTAAAGCAGTCTGGTGGTAAAGGGGACCTGTAGTGGTCTTCTAAATTGTGTAGAGATTCATTCAGTCAATCAATCATATTTATTGAGCACTTTACTATGTGCAGAACACTGTACCAAGCACTTGGGAGAGTACGATATAACAATAAACAGACACATTCCCTGCCTTTAGCGAGCTTACAGTCTAGAGGGGGAGACAGACATTAATATAAATAATTAATGTCTCAACCACTAGGTGTCTGTTGACATTCAAAGCAGAGCAAGGAGTGGAGCCAGGAAGGCGGGGAAAAAAGGGAATCTGACAAGTTAAATCTAGGATATCCTCTCTTTCCACTGGACTTCTGAGAGGAAACCACCGGGAATTCCTACCGTCATCCCAATGCCACACCCAGGATCCCCGCTTCCATCTTGCGCAGTGTATGCTGGGCTGAGTGAGATTTACAAAGCGGAGCCACGCAGCCTCTAGACATTACGCTCATTGTGAGCAGGGAATGTGTCTGTTTACTGTTAAATTGTCCTCTCACAAGCATTTAGTACAGTGCTCTGCACATAGAAAGGGCTAAATATAATCGAATGAATGAATGAGTCTCTACACAGTTTAGAAGACTCCTACAGGTCTCCTTAACCACCAGACTTTTTAAGACTTTGAAACCTATTACATGGTTTTGTATTTATGTTAGCTCATCTTTCTTATTGTTTCTATAGCCAAATCTTTGCCCACCTTATTTTTAAGGTATGAGCCACTGGAAGGTCAGGGAGTGAAACTAACGTTCACCTATGTATTTTTTTCCCAGTACTTAGCACAGTACTAGGCACATAGTGAATTTAATAAATATACAACTACTATAAGGTGAAGGTGGGAAGCTGACCTAATGAAAAGTGTCATCCAGGTTGGGTTCAGGGAGGGGATAATGTTAATAATAATTGTGGTATATTTAAGTGCTTACTGGATGTCAAGCACATGGGTAAATAAGCCACCATCCCTTTCCCATATTCCTCCTACTTAGACTATGAGCCCTGTGTGGGACAGGGACTGTGTCCAACCTGATTAATTAGTATTTACTCCAGGACTTAGAGCAGTGTTTGACCCAAAGTAAGCACATAAATGCATCATGTAATTTAATTTATTTCAGGGGGAGAACAGGTATTGAATCCCCATTTTACAAAGGAGGAAACTGAAGCACAGAGAAGTTAAACGACTTGTCTGATGTCACAGAACAGACAGGTGGCAGAGCCAGGACTAGAACCCTGGTCCTCTGACTCCTGGATCCGTGCTTTTTCCTTTAAGCCACTCTGTTTTTCCAGAGTGATGCCCCAACTTGAGAGGGATTCTTAAGGTTTGAAAGTTGGATCTGAAACTAATTGGTTAGTGAGGGGTCATTATTCCAGTGGGGGGGGCTCCTAAGGAGAGAAATTACCATGTGTAGAAATTTCTGCTCCTTAAGCCACTTGTCCTCCTAGGCCTTGACTGAAATGATGAGTCTTTAGTTTTGGTGGTTGGTTTGGTCCACCCTTGTCCATTCTGGCTCACTGCAGAGAGAAATGGAGCCTGGGGCAGTGACTCCTATTAACCAGGCCCTAGGGATGATCTTGAGTGCGAGTTCTGTGGTGGGAACAAGGGTCCCTTGGGGGAAGGAGGGAGATGGGACACATTCAGAGACAGGAAGGAATGACTCAAGGATTAAAACTATTTAGGTGGGATTTTAAGGGTCATGGGCAGTTTCTGCAGTGGAAAGCCTACTCCCTGAAGGTGTGTGTTTGACAGAGAGGAAGAAAGAGAGAGATTCATTCATTCAATTGTATTTATTGAGTGCTTACTGTGTGCAAAGCATTGTATTACGCACTTGGGAGATTACAGTATAGCAATGAACAGACACATTCCCTGCCTACAATGAGCTTGCAGTCTAGAGAGGGGCACAGACATTAATGTGAATCAATAAATAAATTACAAATATGTACATAAGTGCAGTGGGGCTAAGAGAGAGAGACACAGTGAATGTTTTGAGGAGGGGTTGGGGGAAAATGTTGTTCAGGTAGTTGAGGGTGTGACCAATTTTCTGATGAAAGTGATTCAGGATGTGTAGGGTTTTCTTCTTTGTGGAGGTGAGTATAATAATAATAATAATAGTGAGAATAATAATGGTATTTAAGTGCTTACTCTGTGCCAAGCACTCTACTAAGTGCTGAGGTAGATACAGAATAACCCATTAAATACCGTCCTTGTTTTACGTGGTGCTTACAATCTGAAGGGTGCATGGAGTACAGGCATTTAATCTCCAGTTTACAGATGAGGAAACTGAAGCACAGAGAAGTTAAGTGACTTTGCCAAAGGTCACCCAGTGCTTAATATAGTGCTCTGCACACAGTAAGCACTCAATAAATACAATTGAATGAATGAATGAATAAAGAAGGTGGGAGAGTAGGGATTAGGCTTCAGTTCCTCTGACACTCCCAGGCCCGTGCTCTTTTTGCTATACTCTTTCTTCCGATCCAGCTGAAAGTGGTATCAGAGTTGATTCCCCCTGGAAGATTTCCCCCATCCACTTCCCACCCAGGTATGCTTTCCTCTTCTCTTTGAATTCAAGACCTCGCTCCCCCTGTATTTTGCTTTGTTTTGGGCCGTTGCTATGAGAGGGATTATCAGAGGAAAGATTACACTTCTTGGTGGCTTTATATGCTGCTTAAGCATCTAAACTGTGAAAATTAATTCAAATCAGGGGACAAGCAGAAAAATTTGAGCCATGATTTAAAAATGATGGCATGTGTTAAGACAGGGAAAAGATGAGGGAACAGAGAGACAAGCACTGTACTTAGACATAAAACGGACACTTTGTTCTAAAAAATGCTGCCAACAGCCCTTTGTTTTTTAAATAGGCTTTTAATAAATTATGCCCAGAGCAGATGAAAGGGGACATGAATATTCAAAGTACCATAGAATGCAGAATTTGGAGCTCCACTTTAGCTTGTCCAGGGAATTTAAGCGGTCGCCTCATTTATTTAGTGAGCTGCAGGTGTTTCAGGATTCAGGGGTCTGTGCTGGCACTCCCCAAAATGCCCATGTAGGAAGATAATGGCGGTTATGTAATTGGCGCGGAAACAAGAAAGACTGTGTCTCTTGCTAACACTGTAAATAGTGTTCAATGACCAGCTCTTTGCTGGGGTCATGCTGCCAATAAATGGGGCACAAGGGTAAGTTTGACTTTCCCAGAGGAGTCTGGGGTCCCTTCTGAGAAGGCCATTGAGCTTTAAGTGGTCAGAATCTCATTTTGCACCTCAAAAACCCTGAAGTGGGATCTCTAGCCATGAGAAGGATCCATTATAGAAGTCCGCTTTAGGGAAAGTAATGATCCACTGTCTGAATTGGTGGTGTTTCAACGTCCCACTCTTTTCTCCACAGCCAGCTTCCCCTAGTGGGATTTATGGATGAATTTCAAAGTGGGAAGCAGCAGGGACTAGTGGAAAGGCTTGGAAGTCAGATGACCTGGGTTCTGATGCGGCTCTGCTACTTGCCTGCTGTATGATCCTGGGTAAATCATTTCACTCTTCTGTGCCTCAGTTTCCTCCTCTGTAAAATGGGGATTAAATCATACTCCCTCCAATTTAGGCTGTGAACCCCTGCAGAACAGGAGTGTGTCCAACCTGATTATCTCGTGTATCCTAGCACTAAGCCCAGCATTTGGCCTATCGTAAATGCTTAACAAACACTGTGGCCAAGTGGAAAGATCATTGGCCTGAGAGTCAGAGGACCTGGATTCTAATCCCATCTCTGCCACTTGTCTGTTATGTGACCCTGGGCAAGTCACTTAACTTCTCTGTACCTCAATTCCCTCATCTGTAAAATCAGGATTAAGACTGAGCCTTATGTGAGACAGGGACTGCATCCAATCCGATTATCTCGTATCTACCCCAGCACTTAATACAATGCCAGGTACATAGTAAGTGCTTAACACCATTAAAAATGCCACCATTATTCTTATTACTCTTATTATTGTTATTATTAGTAAGTGGTCAGGCAGTGCCTAATATTATGACTACAAAAAGACACTTCATTCATCTCTTCTCCTTTGTCCCCTTAGTACGCTTCCTGTACAAACTGTGAAGTTTGAAAAGAAGCAGAAAAATGAGCAGGAAAGATCAGTTAGGTGTGTCCAGGGGGTAGAACAGTACATCTACCACTCAGCCTGATACTCTCATCCCATGAAACTCAACATTTCAGAAAGTTGAAAATACCCTTCCAAGAAAGAGAGCAGAGCACAACTGTTGCCTTGTTTGGAAAACAATAAGAAGCATAAAGAGTCCCATCACAAACTGGAGGAATTTTGGAAGGAGTGCTGTTCTAGTTGGCAGTTTTGAACAATGGGAAAGTTGAAGTGAATCAGCGCAATTAATGCCAATTGAAATCATATTCCCGTTTCAACTTCCCATAAGAAACCAAGCCTGCTGCAGACTGTTTGAGCTGGGCCATGGGAAAAGAGAACACACTTGGCCTCGTCCAGCATCTGCTGTAGACATGCATCATTTGAGGGGTAAGCAGGCTGGTCACTTTTGGGAAGTGCTCTGAGATAGCTTGTGGTGCACGTCGGATGGGTTGGGAAAGGTCAACTAGTCCTTTGTCACTCAGTCTGAGCGTGAGTCTGGGGGGTAGGGAGGCTCTGAAGACCCACCCAGCCAAGAGGGTCAATGTCTAGGAGGCTTCCCGCCAGCATCTGCTGCCTTAACGGAGTCTCCCTCCACCGTCCCCAGTCGCCTTTTGCGAATGGAGAGAACCCAAAGGCGTATCCATAGGTGGGCCATGAAACCACTCTGGCATCAAAGCTGAATGCTGTCAGAACCCCAGGGGCCATCCAGCTGGGCCCATTCCAGCCTCTTGCCCATTTTTCCTCTTTCCTCCCTCCTAATTCCGTTTGCCATCCCTGGAGCGTGGGCAGCCCCCTTCCAGTGCATCTGGGGAGATAAAAGGCCACGGTGCCATATCACGTGGATACACGTTATGACGAAACCTCTAGGATTCATGTGTGTACAACAACCCCCTGACCCGCGTTAAGAAGCGATGTTCCAACTGACACATGGAGTGAGTTACCAAAGGTTAACATCTGTTTGCATTCAGAATGCAGGATCTACTCCAACCCCCGGAGTTTCCTCTTTGGCTAAAACGTCCAAGTCCAAAGAGTGACCATTCCTCTCCTCCCCACTCTTTCTCCCTCTCTCATCTTCTCCCCCTACCCGGCCCTGGCCGGGCTCTTGGGGTTTTCACCTGGCCCTCATTACGGGATTCAGGATATCCAGGCTGTTTTGTAACAGGACCTGAGGAGATGAAATGCCAAAAGAAGATGGAAAAAAAAATGAGGTTGAGCTGAGATGATGAGAAAGGGTGTAACGGCAGGAACAAGTAGCCCGTGTGTCAGAGTTCTGTCAGATACGTCACGTTCGAGGGAGGGAAGAGGGAGGAGGCTGCGGTTCAGGGATTTTTGCCGATCTCGTTCTGCAATAAATAAAATCAGAACACACATGGCTCCATTTGGGCTTACATGTGGGAAGGAGAACATTGGGCCGGGAGGTTTGAGCCACCTCGGTAGCTATGCCTATGGGTGGCACAGAGTTTGGGCTAATGGTTGTCAAATATGTTCTTACCTCCCTTCCCCCTCCCCTGCCCCTTTCTCCCCCTTGATAACTCCTCCCACAGATAAATGAATACCAGCTCTGGTGTATCTGCCTCTTGACATTGCAGAAGGATTTCTTAATTGTGGTATTTGTTAAGCGCTTACTGTATGTTGATCAATCAATCCAAGCAAGGGTATTTATTGAGCACTTATTAAGCACTGTACTAAGTGCTGGAATAGATACAAGATAATCATGCCCCACATGGGACTCACAGAATAAGTAGGAGGGAGAACAGGTACTGAATCTTCATTTTGCAGATGAGGGAACTGAGGCACAGAGAAGTTAAGTCACTTGTCCAAGGTCACACAGTAGATGAGTGGTAGAGCCAGGATTAGAACCCAGGTCCTCTGACTCCCAGGCCCTTGGTCTTTCCACAAGGTCGTGCTGCTTCTCTGCTTTAGAAGCTCTGAGAGAAGAATGGAGGGCAAAAGAGGGTTCAAGAGGAGAAGGAAACAGGGTCCTGTCTAATGAGTAGATCTTTGTTTCAAGACACCTCGGTTCTAGTCCCAGCTCTGACAGTGGCCTATTTGACGAGTCATCTAACCTCTCTCTGACCCAATTTCCTCATATGTCTAATGGGGATGTAAGTCCTTACCCTTTCCTATTTACCAGGGATACTGGGATGATAAAATGAGATAAGGGGAAATAGCTTTTTTTTTAAAAAAAATGGTATTAAGCACTTACTAGGTGCCAGGCACTGTACTGAGTGTTGGGATGGATGCAGGATAATTGGGACTCACATTCTTAATCCCCATTTTACAGATGAGGGAACTAACTGAGGCAAAAAGAAGTGACTTGCCCAAGGTCACACAGCAGACAAGTAGCAGAGCTGGGATTAGAACCCAGGTCCTTCTGAATACCAGGTCTGGGCTCTATCAGTCAATCAATCAATCGTATTTATTGAACGCTTACTGTGTGCAGAGCACTGTACTAAGCGCTTGGGAAGTACAAGTTGGCAACATATAGAGACGATCCCTACCCAACAGTGGGCTCACAGTCTAGAAGTCTATCCACTAGGTCATGCTGCTTCTGGAAAGGTAAAATAAATACAATTGATTTGTTAAGTGCTTAACACCCAACAATTAATAAATTGTATTTATTGAGCACTTACTGTGTGCAGAGCACTACACTAAGTGGTTGGGGGAGTACAGTACAACAGAATTGGTTGATCCATTCGTTGACCACAAAGAGTTTACAGTCTTGATGACTGCATGTGCCAAGCACTATAGTAAGCACTGGGATAGATCCAAGACAATCCAGTCGCAAACATTCCCTGTCCCACGTGGGGCTCACAGTCTAAGTAGAGCAGGTGTTCAGTTTCCATTTTACAGATGAGGAAACTAGGGCACAAAGTAGTTGAATGACTTGTCCAAAGTCACAGATCAAACAAGTGGCAGAGAAGGGATTAGAATTCAGGCCTGTGCTCATTTACTAAGTCCATACTCCTTCCCTAGTGTTGTGCAAATCCAAATTATTATTATTATTATTGTTATTGTTATTATTGTTATTACTACAACCAGTTTACCAGAGAACAGCTATTCAGAGTTCTATACCTCCATTTTCAGTTAGCATCTCACCGCCTTAGAATTTTCCCATATCCTAGCTCCACAACTTGTCTACTGTTGTGTGACTTTGGGCAAGTCCCTTAACTTCTCTGGGCTTCAGTTCCCTCATCTGTAAAATGGGGATTAAGACTGTAAGCCCAATATGGGAGATGGACTAAGTCCAATCTGATTAGGTTTTATCTACCCCAGTGCTTAATACAGTGTTGGAACTTAGCATTTAACAAATGCAAAATTTTGCATTTAACTGCAAAATAAAGCAAAAAAAAAAAAAAAAAACCCAAACCATTCTGGGTGGATATCCCAGTTGTATTGCAAGATGGGTTTTAGCAAATAGAAAATGAACCTATTTGCTCCATTACACTATGAACTCCCTGGATTTAGGAGGTGCTCACAATCAAAACGTTTAGTACAGTGCATGGCCCCCCAGTAAGCACTCAAGAAGTATCATCAGTTGATAGGGATCCCTATGTGTTCTGCAAATGCCTGGTGAAGTGCTCAGCACATGAATACTGTTAAAGATGGAAGAGTTTGCACATTAGAGTGCTAGGTAACGGCATGGAAAATAATTTTCATTTCCAGTTTTTGATGAACCATCTGTCGTGTGAACAACACTGGTGAAATGGATCATTGCAGTGAACTGTAGGTTCAAATTGGCACCTGATGTAGTTAAGTCCTGTAGACAACCCAGCTACCTCCAAATACTTGCTGTTCAGAACTCCTGCTTCTGAGATTTAGCCCAGTGATGCTCCAATAACCCATCGTGGGTTACCCCCATTTCCCTCACCCCACACACTCATATACACCCTTTCCCCCTTCAGGAGACCTCCTATTGGCTTACGCAAAGACATCTCTTTTGCAGTAAATTAAAATTACCCCAAAGGCGCTAGACATAATTAGCTGCATTTGACAATTATCAAAGGCAGACGTTTATTAAATTTCTTTCTCATCACAACAAAGGCAGCTATAGACTCCTCGTTATTTTTCCTGATAAAACAAGGGTTTTACACATGCAACTGCAATAAATTACCCAGCTTTTTTCTTCGGGCAATTATTGACAGAAAACAGAAAGCTTCATATGTTGCCAAAGTTATCCAGACCACCCAAAGCCAAAACGAAGAGGCGGGTTATAATGTTTTTCTGGATAATTTGGGCAAAATCCCTGTATCACTAGTAACTCCACAGTGGAGGACTTTGCCTGGAATCACAGACTTCACTGTGGCTGTGGCTTCCTGGATGAGTGTTTAATGAGTAATAAGAATCCACTTCACACGTCACCTCAGTCTCCCTAGTGATTCTCAGCCCTGTCATATGTTCTTACACAAAATGTTTAATTGTCTTGAGGGGGTCTCTGTTCTGATACAGCATTTTGGGGTCCATGCTATTCATTCAATCGTATTTATTGAGTGCTTACTGTGTGCAGAGCACTGTACTAAGTGCTTGGGAAGTACAAGTCGGCACCATATAGAGAAGGTCCCTACCCAACAACAGGCTCACAGTCTAGAAGTAGACAGAAGCCATTTTTGTCCTTTGTTTAAGGCTGTTTCCTTACACAACCTTTTCTTCTGTTTGTGTTTTGGAGTTAAAATTATTATTATTATTAATAGTAATTATGAATTAAACTTTGATTCCAATCCTGGCTCCGCAACTTACCTGCTGTGTGACCTTGGGAAAGTCACTTAGCTTCTCTGTGCCTTAGTTTTCTCATCTTGCGAAATGGGGATTGAATTCCTGTTTTTCCTCCTACTTAAACTGTGAGCTCCATGTGGGAGAGGTTTATCTTGTATCTACCCCGGAACTTAGTGCAGTTGTTGGCACATAATAAGTGCTTAATAAATACTACTATAATTTGTACTGTTAAGCATTTATGGTGTGTTGAGCACTTTTCTAAGTGCTGGGGTAGATGAGTCAATCAGGATGGACATTGTCCATTTCCCACGTGAGGCTCACAGTCTAAGTAGGGGGGAGAACAGGTATTGAATCCCCGTTTTACAGATGTAACTGAGGCACCACAAAGTGACTTGCCCAAGGTGACACAACACACAAGTGGCAGAGCTCAGATTAGAACCCAGGTCCTCTGACTCCTGGGTCTGTGCTCTTTCCACTAGACGATGCTTCTTTCTGCCTTGTGCTGTCCTGTCTTCCCCCATTTTCTTTCCTGAGACTAGGGACTGTGTGTCGTTTCTTCTTCCGCACCCTCCAGTGTCAGCACTCAGTACAGAGTCCTGTGTGCAGGGGATTTTAATCCAGGTGGTTGACTGCCCGACAGGCTAAACATTAGAAATCATTAACCTGCTTCCTATGCATTGAGACACAGAGCTCACACAGCTCAGTTCTTCGCCAAATGAGTGATCTCAGAAAAGCTCTGAAATATGATCAAACTTTGAACCTGCAGCCCGGGGTCCTCTCCTTTCCTAGGATGCAGTATGCCCACTTTATCCATAGGTGACTTTAAAAGTCTTCTCAGAAGGCTTACTTGAATATTTCCTCCATAGCATATTGAACTGTGCCTTTACTGTGCTTTGGGAAAAAGAACAAGCTGAGAGCAGCGTGACCTAGTGGAAAGATCACAGGTCTGGGTTCTAAAATCAGTTCTGCCACTTCAGTTGATCAAACATACTTATTGAGCACTTACTGTGTGCAGAGCACTGTAATAAGTGCTTGGGAGAGGTCAATTTAACAGTGTAGGTAGACATGTTCCCTGCCTACAACGAGCCTACAATCTAGATGGGGAGACAGACATTAATAAAAGTAAATAAATTACAGATGTGTATATGTGTTATGGGGCTGAGGGAGGGGTGAATAAAGGGAGTAAATCCAATCCAAATCCCAGTCCACGACAGCTGTATGACCTTGAGCAAGTCACTTAACTTCTCTGTCCATCAGTTTCCTCCTCTGTTAAAGCAGGGATAAAATTCCTGGTTTCTCTCTCCTTTAGACCCCTGTGGAATAGGAACTGTGTGATCTGCCTTTATTGTATCTACCCCAGTACTTAACACATATTAACAAATATCTCAATGGTTCTTATCATTATTACCAGTCACAGAAGCTGTGCAATGAGTGGTCAATCAGTTTCTCTAGATCATATCCGTAGAACCAGGGAATTTTTTGATCCTCCAGTTTCATTCTTTGTTTTCCACTCAGCAGGAGGAAACAATAGAGAAACTTTTTTACTCAGATCTGTGGTCGATAATTTGGTTCATTCTGATAATTAGGAAGCACATTTGCCTTTAATTTTTACCACGTTTAAAAGTTAAAATAGCTGTGACTACCCTGAGTGGTCTCAACCAGAATAAAGAGGATGCATTCGTATGGAATGGTAGTAGGAATGAGATTTATGAAGCGCTTACTGAGTAGCTGTCAGTACTTTGGGGAGAGGACCAGTCAGTGAAAAACATTTAAAGAAGCAGTGTAGGCTTGTGAAAACAGCACAGACCTAGGAGTCAGAGGACTTGAGCTCTAATCCCGGCTCATCCATGTACCTGCTGTGTGACTTTGAGCAAGTCACTTAACTTTTCTGTGCCTCCATTCCCTCATCTGCAAAATGGGGATTCAAAACCTATTCTCCCTCCAACTTAGTCTGTGAGCCCCATGTAGGACCTGATTATCTTTTGTCTGACCCAGTTTAATATAGTGCTTACCACATAGTAAGTGCTCAACAAATGTGACATTATTATCATTACATTCAAGCTCTGGTCTACCTTCAGGACTTCTTTGAAAGCAGCGAACACAGGAAAAGGAATTGATAACCAGTCAACTTAAGTCGAAACTTGGCCAAAAGTGAGGCCTTACCTTGAAGAAATAGTAATTGGCAGAGAAGAAGGAGGGTTAGAATCTAAGAACAAGAAGCTTCCAATTGCATGGGCTACATACAGGCTAACCTCTTTGATCCAAATCTGTTGGAATCCCAGTGGATGAAAGTTGGATTTGAGTTCTTGTAGTATTCTTTCTTGGTTTTCTTTACCAAGAAAAAACTATGGATACACATACCAGAATGATTTTATGATAGAAGATGGAATGTTGTGAAGAGGGCATGTCCCTGGAGTCTCTTTGGGTTGGAAAAGATTCAACGGCATTTGAAGAAGTAGTATTCTTTACTTTTGGTGGGGGCGGGGGGAGAGTTATCCCATAAACAGATCCCCTGGAAAGGCAATTTCTCTGGACTTGGAAGAGAATCTCCAGTTTCATCCATGCCCTTGATGTCTTGATAATTTGGCCATTTTTTTATACTCCCTTTGCTCAAATGGCCACTTAGCAGTAGCATTACACAAAATGAATATCAGCAAGGCATGGACGTATTTTCATCCAGGGGTTGTAATGAAATCATAAAACACTTTAGTTCAACTCTGTTGTTTTACATAGGAAGTAGAAACCTTTGATGGGTTGAATGTATCTACCTTGGGTGTATTTAGAAGCATGAGGAGAGAAGGGAATTGCGAGTTTTAAAAGATTCATTTTTCACTTCTAATGCTTTTTTGAACACTAATATGAAAACATTTTAAAACTGAAGAGGGTAGGTAACTGAAAATTATGAAAAATACCTTTGGTGGTAACTTATGAGAATGTTTTTATGTTGAATTTAGCCTTAACTTCCACTTCTCCTGGGCTCAAATTCCGAAGTAACACAAATTCCTTTAGTTTTTCTACTCGAGACATCCATCCACAAGTAATAACTGGATCACAAATCCGGGGGAAGCCCAACAGATCCAGAGTTTTTGATCCTGATACACTGAACTAGTGAACAGAGCTTAGAAGAGGCCCTCAGGGAGTCTGAAGTAACTCAATTAGAAATGCTGTTTCAGACTTGTTTCGAGTAACCTATCCTGCCAGATTTGTATATTCAGGGTCTATCAAAACTTAAGCCTCCTGTGGGGTCAAGCTGTTGAATTTTAGCAAGAATTCCTTCTTCCCCTTGAAGACAATTGGATTCTCCTGCCAGTTAAGAGTTAGGATTTAGGATTTGGTTCTAAATGTGGAGGTCAGTTGAAATTCACTTTGGACAAGTGGTTTACCTTTCAAAGTTAATTGGGTTTTTTTTTGAAAGAAGTTTTTTGGCTAGGGAGAGAGAAACAGACAGACAGACTCACATGGGCCACTCCCTGGTTTATTAGACTGCCACCCCAGTCTGGAGAGGTTGAGAGGAGGAAAGGAACTTCTTGTGCCTTACACATGCCAGAGCTGAGGGAGGAAGCAACCAAGAGTCAACTAGTATTAGGAAATTAAGTTTCAAAACTTTGGCTTTGTTTCTAAAAGATTTGGGATTCACAAGGGATTATGTTTTATGGAAGGGGTTGAATTGCCCCTCACTTTGAGTTCTATGGAAAAGACTTTCCATGCATGTGCTTGATTACTTTTAGATGTGCATTATCCATTGGGGTATGTGGATACTTTTGCTTAATGAGAAAGTAGATGATGGGAGAAATGAGATATAGTGGGGGAATTACATGGATTTCTTTTTTTGCCATTTAGCTTTGTGCCTCAGTTTTCTCATCTGTAAAGTGGGAATTAAATGCCTCTTCTCCCTTTCACTTAAACTGTGGGCCTCCAGTGGGGTAGGAACTGTGTCTGACCTGATTACCTGGCACTAGGTTAAAGTGTTTGGCACATAGTAAATGCCTAATAAATATTATTATTAGTATTATCATTACAATCTTTTTTCAGTATGGGAATTTAGGGCTTGAATGTGTTTGGCCCTTAAGAGATAAAATTGGAGGGGTTGTCTGCTTCACATTTCAGAGTGTTTTTCTCAGAGTCTTTGTTAAACCCTGCACCCATAAAGTAAAAAGCCAAATGACATTAGCAAGTAATAACATATGCCTTTGTGTCCCAGCTGAATAAATCTGAGAACTTTTTTGTTAAATTAAAAGAAAAGTCATTTTGAACCTGAAGGGTTGGGTTCCTCAAGTTTCAGTGTGAAATAAATAGTACAGTAGTACAACAAGCATAAAATAATTGCATCGGTATTGCTGTCCACAAAGAAATTTCCTTACTTGTTACAAAATGAGGATATTGACCTCTGGATAACCTTCAGAGTTTGCAAAAGAAAGTGATTACCCTTCTCCAGCATTCACTTCTGTCTTCCTCCTTGTCCTCCTGAATGCCTGCCTCCACATCTCTGGGAACACCCAAAGCATTTTAATGCTAAGTATTGGAACTAGAGGAATAGGGAACAACTTTATTTGGTCCTCAGTACAAAGACAGTTTAATCAAGCAGCAGGATAGTATTTTCTCTGTTTGGGTACACTCTTCAAAGAAAATGACTCCAAATGGGAAGAGATGGGAGTGTTCAATTGTTCAGGAATAATCCAATCCTGACTTCTGTATAGATAAATCAGCTGACTTACTGCTAGAGTCCCCTCTCAGGCATAACTGATGAGCCAAGGCTAGATCCTGAAGTGGAAGTAGGTATTGTTAGGCTGAAAATTCTGGGATATATCATTCTTGGGCCGTCATGAGCTAAAGACAGAGGAGCGTTTAAAACAAAGGGACAAATGAGGAAAACTTTCACAGTATTGCTGGCAATTTCAACAGAATTACATTGGTAGACGTTTGTTGAACCCATAACATTTTCATTTAGATCAGAGCATGGCAGAAAACTAAATCATGGAGGGAGTGGCACCAATTTACTTTGTTTAAAGTAGAAAAACATTAGTTACCACGAAGCAGCCGTTTTTGGTGACGGGGAAGGAGGTGTACTTAAAGCAGTACAGTACATGGATGCTCATTATCTTCTCATTGGACTAAGCATGCTCACCATATTTTTTATGGTATTTGTTAGGCGCTTACTATGTGCCAGGCACTGTTCTAAGCACAGGGGTAGATACAAGGTAATCAGGCTGGACACAATTCATGACCCACATGGGGCTTACAGTTGTAGTCCAGGTGAGGTAGCTGAGGTACAGAGAAGTGAAGTGACTTGCCCAAAGTCACACAGCAGACAAGAGGTGGAGTTGGGACTACAACTCAGGTCCTTCCGACTCCCTGGCCCAGGCTCTATCTACTAGGCCATGGGTGAAGTCCCGAAGACTCCTCTTTGGGGGCTCCGGACGTCTTTTCTCCATCTTGTCTGCATTTCATGCCCCTTGGCAATTTCCGGAGCAGTAATTGAGCAGGTGTGCCCAGCCTGACCCCAAACAAGCCATCTAATCCCAGCTTCTGGGACTGCTTTGGCATTACGGGCCTGGCACAATATGAGAAGAGCTCACAGATCAGAGTGAGGAAGTGTGGCAGAAGTCCCCTTTGTTGTTTGTCACCGCATTAGCTCTGGAGTTTAAAGCTGGAGTGTTCCTCACGAGCTGTTGAGTGTAGGCAAAACTTGCACAGAGACAGGTGGTAAATGGCTCAGCACCCGGGGTTGATGGTTCTTTTGTGGGGATGCCTGGACGGTCCTCTGCACTGTCAGAACCCCCTCATATTCCTTCCTGCATTCTATACTTTGCAGGAACCTCCTCCTCCCCCTCTGATTTAGACCTGAATCTATGAGTCCTATGAAATATATGTCCCTCGTTTATACCTCCATTTCCTCCCCAGTTTCAGCACTTTATGGGATGTCTTTATAAAAACACTCAGACTCCCCACCAGTCAACCTATCAAAAGCACTTACCAGGCTTACTTCATCTAAGTGCAGGCAACCAGATGTTATAGGAACATTGCTAGAAGCCTTTCACTCTTTATTACCCACCTTATGGAGAGAGGTTTCTTCAGCAGGCTTATATCTGGCAAACAGGGGCTCCCTTGGGGTCGGGCTAAACGTGAAAAATCCCTCAGACACTCAGTGCATGAACTCCCTTTCTGAAGAAGAGATTCTCAAGTAGTGTGGAAGAATTTCAGGGCCCTCTCAAAATTCCGGGGGTTGGGGGGATAAAATCTTTGGGTGTATTAGGCATTCCTTCTTCCACATTCTTCCTCATTGCTTTCTTTTGCAGGGGTTGGGAGGGGGAGAAAATGAAAGAATGCCAAGAGCAAATGGACATGGGCAATAAGTTAAGTATCACTCAAACATCCTCAAGAGACTACTTGGCATAGTGTATAGAGCATGGGCCTGAGAGTCAGAAGGGCATGGGTTCTAATCTCGAACCACCACTTGTCTGCTGTGTGACTTCAGGCAAGTCACTTCACTTCTCTGTGCCTCAGTTACCTTATGTGTAAAGTGGGGATTGAGACTGTGAGCCCCACAGGGGACAGGGACTTTTTCCAACCTGATTTGTTTGTATCCACCGGTGCACTTAGTGCCTGGCATATAATAAGCACTTAACAAATACTATATTATTATTAGTACTATTATTGATCTAATTTAGCACAGTAGATGAAACTCTCTCAAAGAACCTTATAAATAATGTTAACACTTGGACTTATTCAACACTTTTCTTCAAACTCACCAATTTTGCAGATTTTACTTAACTCTTTCATTATTCCTGGGAGGAATGTTCATCCTTAATATTCTGATATGGAAACTGAGGCACTGTTGTCCAACCTCACTTTATGCAAACCCACCTGAGCCAGAAGTGGAAAATATGTGTCCGGCCTCTGCCTCGGGTTTGATCATTTGGTCAGCATCATCTCTGCTTACTTCATCTTTCACCTAGTCCCCAAGAAGTTATCTAATTGTTTTGTTGGAGGACGATGAGAATGCAGTGGCTGTTTTTTCTTCTTAAACTTACTCTGAGTCCTGGGAGTTTTTTGTGAATTCAGGATTTCACAGACTTAGTCAAGTCATGGATCCAGGATTGTTTCTGTAGGTTTGGAAAGGGTTATTCATTCAATCAGTCATTCACTCTTATTTTTTAAGTGCTTACTGTGTGTGCAGAGCACTGTACTAAGCACTTGGGAAAGTACAGTACAGCAACAGTGACGTTCCCTGTGCACAATAAGGTCACAGTCTAGAGGGAAGGTACCCCTCATACCAAACACTAAATTATTTAAATAACTTAAAACTATGAAAGTGAGGTCATTGGGAGCTCTAGCTCATGAGCCTGCATGGATAGAATTCAAGGAAATGTATCCAACAATTCTGAATTGCTGCAGATCTAGAGTGTGTTCTGGAAAGCCAAAACTAAGAGGGATATGCAAGTAATGGTACTTTTTGGATAGTTGATTCAGACAATGTAGAAGAAAAGTGGATTCCCCTTTTCACCCCAAATTACCTGGATAATTACGCAATTGTTCTCCTTCTCTGACTGTGTAAACCAGAGCTTTGTAGCAGGGGTTGCTTTGTTCTACAGTTGGGATTTGTGAGTATTGTATCTTCTATCTATTGTATCTTCTATTGTATCTTCGGAGAAGCAGCGTGGCTCACTGGAAAGAGCCCGGGCTTTGGAGTCAGAGTTCACGGGTTCAAATCCCGGCTCCGCCAATTGTCAGCTGGGTGACTTTGGGCAAGTCGCTTCTTCTCTGGGCCTCAGTTCCCTCATCTGTAAAATGGGGATTAAGACTGTCAGCCCCCCATGGGACAACCTGATCACCTTGTAAACTCCCCAGCGCTTAGAACAGTGCTTTGCACATGGTAAGCGCTTAATAAATGCCATTATTATTATTATTATTATTATTCTTATTCTATCGACTCAATTTGGTATAGGGTCAAATGACCTGTGCCTCAGATCTGAGCAATTTCTCCTGGCTTACCCTGGATCTCTGAGGGTCCCTTGCCTCCCAGAAGCATCACTTCAGTTTTCTCATCTTGCTAATGGGTGTATCAATATTTACCTGTTTTGTGAGGAACCCCTTCATATACATAAAGTGTCAGTCGGTAGTTTTAGCTGGGCTGTCCCTCTCTCTCAGCCCCCACTCCCGTATAAGTAGGAGTGGACTTGACTTTTTGTGGAATAGCTTGTTGTCAGAACAAACTATTTCATAGCTTTTATTCCTGGCTCCCTGACTGCTAGTTTCTTCTCCTGCTGTTTCCATTGACTGTAATTAGTAGAATTATCCAAAAATTTTCCCATGCTGTGATGGGGCTCCAGCAAGGTCTTGATCTTCAAAGGGACCCTGGTTCCCCAAAGCTCTGTGTTAAGATGTAGACATACACATCCTGTCATTCTGGGTCAGGCTCACAGTCCATTTCACCCAGTAGCCTCTCTCCAGTAGAGGCATTGAAGGATGCTGGGAGGAGTGATGGGAAGGTTGTCCTTGTATCCACCCTAATAGTTAAGGATGGGTTATATAACTGACTTTTCCCTCAACTTATCCAATTTTTCCTTCTGGTAACCCAGTTCTGGGATCAAAAAAGGCAAAAAAATGGTCTTTAAAAATATATATATATATATTTCTGGGCTGATTTTATACATTGCCAGTTGTCTTTATGTCATCTCTTTCATATGTACAACCCACCCCAGGCCATCCAAGAGCTTAATGAAAAAGATTGGTGAAAGGGAAGGAGGAACTGAGAGAGACAGGGTGTCTGCATCGTTCAGCTGAGATTGGTGGAAGAGTCGATGGCTAAAGCCTGTGTCCTTCCACTAATCTTATTTCAAGCTGATTGGATCTAAGGGCCTGATTAATGGAGGGGAGAGAAAAGCTTGACATTTTAAGAATGTGGAATGCACAGAACCTACATCTTCTTCCCTTAGCGACGCCCAGAATGATGGGTGAGATTGTTCGCTGGCCGAGAGGGGAAGTGTCAGGCCTCATTCAACGTACATTTAGTCTAAGAGCTATTAGAGAGCCAAGCAGCTAAATAGTTTGCTCCTTCTCTTTGCTTCCTCTATAAATCAGCGGCCAGCCTAATAAACTATTATCATAGGCTTTTATATAGTCCATCGACTTCACCATGTGGGGGACTAGAAAAAAAGGTTGACTCTCCTAGTTCTGTCCACTTTTGCAGGTGAAATGAGTTTTAGTGGGCTGTATAGTGCTAATTCCAAGGTTTGTTGCCCAGTTTATGTGTTTCCTGGGATCTAAATTCCTAATTCCTCTTCCCGCCTCACCCTGCACTCTGCCATTCATTCCTCTTACCTCTGTCCTCCGCCTACTGCCTCTTCCTTCTTTTCCTCCTCTTCTCTCTTTTCCCTTTCTCAGTTTTCCACCTCCATCACTCTTTCCTCTCACCCCCTCCCTTCTCCTCTTGCCTCCTTTCCCTCCTCCTTTTTCTCCTTGTTCTTCTGTCCCCTTTTTATGGTATTTAAGTGCTTACTGTGTGTCAAGTATAGTTCTAAGTGCTGGGGTCTTGTCTTATGCCTTTGAGTCATCTCTGACCAAAATCCACTTCATGGACACATCCTTCCCAGAATGCTCCATTTGCAAATGTTCTGATAGTGTATCCATAGAGTTTTCTTGGTAAAAAATGCGGAAGTGGTTTACCATTGCCTTCTTCCGTGCAGTAAACTTAAGTCTCCTCCCTGGACTCTCTTCTATGCCGCTGCTGCCCAGCATAGGTGAATTTTGACTTGTAGCAGATTACCTTCCATTCACTATCCACTGCTCAAGCTAGTAATGGAACGGGTAGGCCTCTGGTCAACTCTCCCTCCCATAGCTGAGACTGGTAAAGTACTGGAAGCTCTCCAAGTGCCATCCTTAGAAGGAAATGCTGGGGTAGAGATGGGTTAATCAGGTTGGACACAGTCCCTACCCCAAATGCTCCCAGGCTAAGTAGGAGGGAGAACAGGCACTGAATTCCCATTCTACAGATGAGGAAACTGAGACACAGAGAAATGAGCATTGCTCTGTTTAAAGCATCACACCCAACTTGGTCTGAGCAATGAGTTAGGTGAGCAGGGAGGTCCAAAAGGAAGCAGCATGGCCTAGTGAAAAGAGAAAGGGCTTGGGAGTCAGAGGACCTGAGTTCTAATTCTGACTCCTCTGAGTACCTGCTGTGTGATCTTGGGCAAATCACTTAACTTCTCTGTGTTTCAGTTTCCTCATCTGCAAAATGGGGATTCAATGCCTGTTCTCCCTCCTAACTGCTGTATGAGCCCCATGTGGGACCTCATTATTCTGTATTTACCCCAGAGCTTAGTACAGTGCTTGGCATACTATCCGATAGACAATTCCTCTCTGTGGCTTCAGTGCTTTATTCAAGGCACATCTCCTTCTAGAGGCCTTCCTGATTAAGCCCTCCTTTCCTCTCTCCCACTCCCCTCCCAGCCCCAAAGCACTTATGCACATATCTGTAACTTATTTATATTATTGTCTCTCTCCCCCTCTAGACTGTAAGCTCTTCATGAGCAGGGAATGTGTCTATTTATTGTTATATTGTACTCTCCCAAGCACTTAGCACAGTGCTCTGCACACAATAAGTGCTCAATAAATATGACTGAATGAATGAACTCCCGAGTAATGATTGACATTAAGTGCTTCACAGATACCGCAAGTACAATTACAAAGAAATGTATTATAGACACAGTGATGCCCAATTTGAAATTGGTGTAACAGCAGCGTAGGGGTTGCATTCCTCATTGAGAAGATTTGAAGAAATCAGGATATCAAAAAGCAGATTCCAAGGTCCTAAAAAGTGCTTCAAGAGCATACATCAGCACAGCTAATGCCTATCTTTCAGTGTATTCAAAATTAACAGGATTCAGTTGTTGCCCATTGCTCTCGCCAACAGTTACCTCTATCCCAAAAGCCTCAGCTATCTCATAACTAATTTTCTGCCTCCTGTGGGTGGTCAGAAGCAGACCCTACTGTAGTTGGATATCTTATATCTACCCCAGCACTTAGAACAGTGTATAATAATAACAATCATGGTATTTGCTAAGCGCTTACTATGTGTCGAGCTCTTTACTAAGCACTGGGGTAGATCAAAGATAATCAAGTCTCGTTGTGGTCACAGTCTAAGTAGAAGGGAGAACAGGAATTGAATCCTCATTTTGCAGGTGAGGAAACTGAGGCTCAGAGAGGCCCAAGTTCACACAGCAGACAAGTGGCAGAGCCAGGATTAGAACCCAGCTCCTCTGATTCCCGGGCCAGTGCTCTTTCCACTAGGCCATACTGTGTCTCGTGCTTGACTTCCTTGGCACATTGTATGCAGTTAACCCAGACCTTGTGATAATAATTTAGTAATAGTGCAAGGGGCAATCTGGTGGGTTAGAAGCAGCTGTCAAACAATGGTACCACCTTCTCTGGCCTTTCTAGCCTTCTTTATTGTATTTGTTAAGCACTTACTCGTGCCAGGCACTGAACTAAGCACTGGAGTAAATACAAACAAATTAGGTTGGACACAGCCCATGTCCCACATGGGGCTCACAGTCTTAATCCCCATTTTATGAATGAGATAACCGAGGCACTGAGAAGTGAAGTGACTTCATTTTTGTGTTTTGCCTCAGCAATTCTTTCTGCTCCTCACAAACCAACAGAAATGCTCTATTGAGACAATTCACATTCCAGCTCTGGGCACAGGCTCTATTATATCCCGGGGTCCCAGCTTTCCTAGCTAAGGAGAAGTGTAGGGAAAGGGCTGGGGCATGTCTGAGGCCTGTAGGATCACTCGGTTTCATTTCTGAGCCAACCCTTCCTACCCACCACCGCTGCCCACCTTCCCCCCCACCCCCAATGTCACACAGCAGACAAGTGGCAGAACAGGGATTAGAACCCAGGTCCTCTGATTCCCAGACCTGTGCTCTTCCTATTGGGCCATGCTGCTTCCTGTGGGTTTTCTGGGTCCCATGGGTTTTCTCCCAAGCCAAAGGCTTCAGCATCCGTTTTTCAGCTCTGCATCTATCTGCTCACAGAAGAGTCCAAATGGCATCAAGGTGTCTGTTTCAGTGCTCTGTGGCCCCAATCCTTCCTCTCCATTTTCCATTTGGTCATTTGTGCTTTTAGAAAATGCAGCCCTCTTTTCCAAAGGCTGGGCTGAGTGCGAAGTTGGCCCAAGGGTAAAGATGTTCTGGCCTGGTCAGGCATCCATGGGGCTCCCAGAAAACCTGGTCTGGGCCCAGGCCCCAGGCCCCGGTCTGCTCGAATGGGTTCAAAGAACCACAGGGCGAGACAGATGCTATGAAAACTTGAGAGGGACGAAAGCATCCCCATTCAGAACTATGAAAGGAAGCCAGCTTCTCACCATATGTAATTATGGTAATAACCTGTATAATTAACTCTTAAAATTGGAGGCTTAGGAGGAATTAAAATAAATGCTAAGAGGAAATTTGAGATGAGGGATGTGCAGAAAATAGTCTCTCTACTCTTGAAGCTATGGCCCGCTTCTCTGCAGAAACAGGCAGCTTGCAGGGAAGGCTTTGGAAAAAAGAAACAGAAGGAAAGGCATGGATGTGTTTGTGTGCGGGGGATGGGGGAACGGGGGCAGCGGTGGCGGGCAGTAAGGGTTGGCTCAGGAATGAAGCCCAGTGATCCCAAGACTACTGGCCTCAGACATGCCCCAGCCCTTTCCTTACACTTCTCCTTAGCTAGGAAAGCTGGGACCCCAGGATGTAATAGAGCATGTACTCAGAGCCGGAATGTGAAGTTTCTCGATAGAGCATTTCTGTTGGTTTGTGAGGAGCAGGAAGAATTGCTAAGGCAAAACAGGGCTGGGCCCCTGCTTTAAAGCTATGCCCAGGGCCCTGTCTAATGGAGCTGACCACCTTCTCGCATCTGGGAATGGAATAAGAGAGGGGCCTGTAGCTGATTTCAAGACAACACTATTGCTTCTGTTACTGCTGAGTATTCCTGGGCCTGCTTGGGCTAATGCAGAGTGCCTTGGCATGGTTTGGGTTCACTCAGTAGGTTTCCAGAGGTCATCCCGGAAGGGTGGTCTAGAATGGAAAGGTGGCCTTCTTGGCTGTTGGTTATCTAGCATTTGAACTTCCTCCCAAAAGGACAATGAAGGTGAGGGAGTCAGGGCTGAGCTTGAGGAGTAATGAAGGTGAGACTGTTGGGGGGGTAGGGCTGGCTCCCAATGGTTGATGAGAGAGACAAACACCTCAGCCGGTGGTGGGGATGATGGCCTGGGCTCAAGGTTGGGCTGGGGGATGGGGTGAGGGCATGACTGCAGAGGGTTGGGGACTATGGTATGGGCACAGCATTTGTGGAGGCAGCATGGGCAAAATGTCAGAGGTGTGAGAGCGGTGTTTGGAGGGCCACAGTGGGACTTGGTCCAACAGAGACTTGGGCTGGGGGACTGTGGCCCTGGAGCAAATTTGGGGTAGGACTCGTGGTTCCCCCTCTTAGAAATTCCCTAGATTTAGGGGATGCATATGGAACACTGCATGCACACACAACATAATATAATCACATCATACCCAGTGCCACACACACAACGTAATATGACAATGCTGTAGGGAATGGAAGGGGACAACTCATTTTTCCCACCCCAGGGTAGCTGAGTGTAGCTCATTGGGCTTGGAAAGTGCAAGCCTGGGGCAGAGACAATTTCTTTGTGATGGAGGGGATTTTTAAAGAGGCAGGTTTGGTAACCAATAGCCAATGATTTAAAAGGAAGAATTACTCCCCTCCTCTCACTTTATTTCAATATCCCTTAAATTCAGTATTAAAGTAGTAGTGGGGTAGGAGTTAATAAGTGCTTACTGTAAGCAGAGCACTGTCCTAACATAGAGAGGAAGCAGTTTGAGATCCCATCATTAGAGACAGACCTGAGCTTATGTACATTTTAGTGGGTAAACAAGTTTTTAGGTTCATAGAATACCTTTTGGAAAACCTTGAGGCACGTACCACACTTTGACACAGTTTTGTAAGCTTGCTGTGGGCAGGGAATGTGTCTACCAACTCTGTTATTGTACTCTTCCAAGTGCTTAGTACAGTACACACAGTGCTCAATTAATGCAACCAAGTGATTCCTTTACTGTGCTATGACTTTCTGCCATATTTGGTTTCATATTATATCTGTAATTATCAGGTTTTATAAATCTGTTTTCATAAATATCTGTTATTCATTTATAATAATGTCTGTCTCCCCTTCTAGACTTTAAGCTCACTGTGAGCAGGGAATGTGTCTATTTATTGTTATATTGTACTTTTCCTAGAGCTTAGTACAGTGCCCTGCATACAGTAAGCACTCAATATACGACTGACTGAATGAATATTACTGTAATAAAATGTCACTACAGTGGTTATATTTCATAATTTTTCCTCTCTTTCTCTCCCTCCCTCCTAGTTTCTCTGCTTGAAGAATATTCGGACCTTCCTGAAAGTCTGCCACGATAAATTTGGGTTAAGGAACAGTGAGCTGTTTGATCCTTTTGACCTGTTTGATGTACGAGATTTTGGAAAGGTAAGCTTTCTTTTAATCCATGTCAATAGCCTGAAAATGATTTAATAGCTTCCACATCAAAAGATGTACCTCTGGGCCAGATCACTTAAAGCAAGAAAGTGTTTGTATTTTCCATAGAGTTAAGCAGGTGCAGAGAGGACCAGTCAAACTGTAGACAGAGTTGGGGGAACTAGCCTGAGGCCCCCTTCCTCTCTTAGAAAATGATGAAGAATATGCAAGTGACCATTGTACTGTGATTGGAGTGACTGGAGGCAGACAGTTTTTTTTCTTTTTCGGTATTTAAGAACTTATTATGTGCCAGGCACTGTAATAAGCTCTGGGTTAGAGACACACTAATAATAATAATAATTATGGTATTTGTTAAACACTTCCTATGGGCCAAGCACTCCTTGTTTCATATAGGGCTCGCAGTCCTAATCCTCATTTTATATATGAGGGAATTGACACTGGGGCAAGGGATCAGAGAATCGGGAATGCTAAAATGTGGGAAGTTTTATTCTTGCTTTTATTTTAGTAGGGATAAGCCTGCTCCCCAGGTCCAGCCACCCTTCCTTGTGGCTGGATGGCATGGTGGCATTTGGGCACCAACTTCCTAATGCATATCAGCCCGCAATAATAATAATAATAATAATAATAATAATAATAATAATAATAATAATAATAATGGCATTTTTAACCACTTACTGTATGTAAAGCACTGTTCTAAGCATTGGGGGGGGGGGGGGATACAAGGTGATCAGGTTGTCCCACGTGGGGCTCACAGTCTTCATCCCCATTTGACAGATGAGGTAACTGTGGCACAGAGAAGTTAAGTGACTTGCTCAAAGTCACACAACTGACAAGTGGTAGAGCCGGGATTCGAACCCACGACCTCCGACTCCCAAGCCCGTGCTCTTTCCACTAAGCCACGCTGCTTCTAATAACCTTCAAGTGTTTTCCCTGCAGTGCTTCTCTCTTCTCCTGTATTTGTGGAGTTAGTGAATGCTTCCTTGGGAGGCAGGCAGAGAGAGGAGAGAGAGAAGAAGGAGGAGGGAGAGAGGGAGAAGGAAAAGAAAGAGAGAAGGAGAGAGAGGGGGAGAAAGGAGAGGCGAGGGAGAGAGTGTGTGTGGGGTGTGTGTGTGTGTGTGTGTGTGTGTGTGTGTGTGTGTGTGTGTGTGTATACACCAAGGCTGGGGGGTAGACACGAGCCTGACTTTTGTGCAAAGTTCATGTTAAGCCCGATTCAAAAATTCTGCACACTGTTACGCGGCATTCTAAACCATGACTTGTGTGATTTCCGCTCATTTCCAATTGATGGTATCAGGATGGTGATGTCTTCTTGATGGTTCCGAGGATGATGAAATCTTTGAGCACAGAACACGATTTCATGCTGCCTATAATTCAGAAGTTCGTCCGTCACCCAGCTCTCTTTTAAGAGCCGTGAATTACTTTACGTTCCTTGAGCTGCAAGGCATACGGCGTATGAAAGCATCCACTTTCTGATTATCCAAAGAGTGGATTTCCACTGGTTGATGGAAAGTATTATAAGATATTTATTGCCTAATTTATTTTTGGCCCATTATCAGAAGCTCGCCTTTAGAGGGAATTGGTTTTATGAATACATGATTCATGAAATGCAAAACAGATTTTGTGTTTTGCAACTCTGAAGGCTCCGAAGCTAGGACGGAGGTAGAATTTTAATTTAGAGGGCTCTTCACTAGCACACTGGAACGGGGCATGGTGTTTGCATGGCTCAGATCTGACTAGAACATTACCACTTTTTTTATGATATTCGTTAAGTGCTTAACGTGTGTCAATCGCTGTACTAAGCATTGGGGTAGATAAAAACTAATCAGGTTCCACCACTTGTCTGCTTTGTGGCTTTGGGCAAGTCATTTCACTTCTCTGTGCCTCAGTTACTTATCTGTAAAATGGGGATGGAGACTAAGAACCCCAGATGAGCCAGGGACTGTGTCCAACCGGTTTGCTTGTGTCCAGTCCAGTGCTTAGTACAGTGCCTGGCACATAGTAAGCACTTAATGAATACCACAATTGCTGTTACTGTTATCACTATTATTATTATTATTAATAACAAACCATCCCTGTCGCACCTGGGGCTCATGATCTTAATCCCAGTTTTACAGATGAGGTAACTGAGGCACAGAGAAGTGAAATGATTTGCCCAGTTTTACACAGTAGGCAAGTAAGTGGTGGAGGTTGGATTAGAACCCAGGTCCTTCTGACCCCCAGGCCTGTGCTCTATTTATTTACTAGGCCAGGCTGCTTCCCTCAGCATAATCAGCTGTCTTATAGCGTACCTTACCTTCTGGAGAATGTCCCCTAGGGTGTGAGCTATGGGGTGTAAGGCCACTTTGTTTTGCACCATTAATTTTCTGGTCCTTGAAATGTCACTTTACCTGCAGTTGGAAATGTCAGTCAGCCTTTGGAAGAAAGAGATTTTAGACTATGAGCCCCTTCTAGGATGGAGACTGTCAGTTCTGATTATCTTATATCTCCCTCTGTGCTTAGCATACAGTAAGCATCTAACAAATGCCACAATTATTATTATTAAAGCAGCAAATAAGGTTTCTGACAGCATGGCTGCCACAGCCAAGAGCCCAGGAAAATGTGCTTCCACTCCCACAATGTGACAAAGTACCCGAGACTCGGGGTATTGATTGATGAGCACAGTCTTTGGAGTAAGAACTCATGAGGAATGATGGGGAGGAAATTTTTCATTTGGGTACTGATTTTGTGAATGTGGGTTGAGGGGGAGGAGAGTGTGTGTATGTCTGTCTGTCCATCCCCAAATTGTCCCCTCCCCTCCTTGTGACCTACGGGAGACCTCAGGAGAAATGCCAAGGAAAATGCTTCATTGGCAGAAATGGGGAATGAGAAGCACATTTTTGAAGGGATATCTCCAAGAGGCCTTCCCAGCCTAAACCATCATTTCCTTTTCTTCCATTCCCTTCTGTGTCACCCTGACATGCTACGTTTATTTACCACCCACCCCCAGCCTCAGAGCACTTACAAACATATCTATAATTCTGACTTGTACTTCCCAAGTGCTTAGTACAGTGCTCTGCACACAGTAAGCGCTCAATAAATACAATGGAATGAATGAATGTAATTTATTTACTTATATTAACGTGTGTCTCCCCCTCTAGCCTGTAAACTCGTTGTGGGCAGGGAATGTGTCTGTTATATTGTTATATTGTACTCCTCCCAAGTGCTTAGTACAGGGTACTGCACACAGTAAGCACTCAATAAATATGATTGATTCATTGATTGAAGCAGCACAGCCTATTGGAAAGAGCACAACTCTGGGAGTCAAAGGCCTTGGGTTCTAATCCCATTTCTGCCATTTACTGACTGTGTGACCTTGGGCAAGTCACTTAATTCCTTCATCAGAAAAATGGGGATTCAATACCTGTTCTCTTTCCTACTTAGATTGTGATCCTCATGTGGGACCTAATTATCATGTATCTACTCCAGCACTTGACACATAGTAAACACTTAACAAATACCATTGTTATGTTATTATTAGTATTAAATGGGAAGGAGAGAGGAGAGCAGAATCTTTGCTTTTTCACGATTCTGAAAGCAGTGAAAATCCCTTTGAATACAGTTCCTTTTCCCCTTCCTGTGGCTAACACCACAGCAGCACATCCATAGGAGAGAGGATTTCAAGGATCCTGTGGCATGAAAGATGCTGGGGAATTGGGATGGGAAAAGATACCCAGAGCTCTTTATGCCCAGGACTTGAGGCCCTCCCCTCTCTTTGCAGAAAGAGGCTCATTCATGCTGTCAGCCTACAAGGGTTTGGGCTATCAGTCAGGCAATTGCATTTATTGAGCATTTTCTGTGTGCAGAGCACTGTACTAAGCTCTTGGGAGAATACGGTATAACAATATAACAGGCATATTGCCTGCCCACAGTGAGCTTACAGTCAAGAGGACTGGGCTGGTGTCAGATGGGGGGCAAAGGTGCAAGGGACAACTTGACCATGAGAACTGGATTGGCGAGAGAATAGGTCTCTTCAGTCCTCATGGCTAGTTCTTTGTCAGGAGCACCTTTCATTCATTAATTCAGTCTTATTTATTGAGTGCTTACTGTGTGCAGATCACTGTACTAAGTGTTTGGGAAGTACAAGTCAGCAACATATAGAGACGGTCCGAAACCAACAATGGGCTCACAGTCTAGAAAGAGGAAACAGACAACGAAACAAAACATGTAGACAGATGTCAAAATTGTCAGAACAAATACCTTCTTTGAGTAATAATTATGGTATTAGTTAAGTGCTTACTGTGTTTCAAGCACTTTAATAAGCACTGGGGTAGATTCAAGATAATCAGGTTGAACACAGCCCCTGTCCCACATGGGGCTCACAGTCTAAGTAGGAGGGAGTAGGACTTAATCCTAATTTTATAGATGAAGATACTGAGGCACAGAGAAGTGAAGTGACTTGCCCAAAGTCACACATTGGACAAGTAGGGGAGCTGGGATTTGAAAATCAGCTGCAGCTAAATTCATTCATTCAGTCAGTCAGTCATATTTATTGAGCACTTACTGTGTGCAGCGCACTCTACTAAGTGCTTGGGAGAGTACAGTACAACATTAAACAGACACATTCCCTGCCCACAACGAGATTAAAGTCTAGAGGTGGGGGAGACAGACATTAATATAAATAAACTACAGATATGTACTTAAGTTCTGTGGAGCTGAGAGGGGGGATGAACAAAGGGAGTAAGTCAGGGCAATGCAGAAGGAAGTGGGAGAAGAGGAAAGGAGGGCTTAGGGAACACCTCTTGGAGGAGATGTGTTTTCAAGAAGGTTTTGAAGGAAGGCAGAGTAATTGTCGGATTTGAGGAGGGAGAGGATTCCAGGCCAGAGGCAAGATGTGGATGAGGGGTCACCAGTGAGATAGATGAGATTGAAGCCCAGTGAGAAGATTAGCACTAGAGGAGCAAAATGTGCAGACTGGGTTATAATAGGAGAGTCACAAGGTGAGATAAGATGGCGCAAGGTGATTGTACTTCAAAGTCAATAGTGAGGAGTTTTGTTTGATGCGGATGTGGATTGGCAACCACTGGAGTTTCTTGAGCAGTGGGGAAACATTTCCATAATGTTTTTATAGAAAAACAGTCCGGGCAGCAGACTGAAGCTGAATATGTCCAATACATTGGGAACCTTCAATGCTTTCAAGAAATTTATAGTCTAACATGCCTAACTGCATGTGTAAAAGGGGATAGGAAGGAGGAATTCATCTCTTTGTGAAAGGGCAAGAGAAGAGTCCTCACTTCAGTGAAATCAGGAAAGACTTCTTGAAGGTGATGAGATTAGAAGCCAAGTGGGGACCAGCAGTATGGATGGGGAGAGGAGAGATGGTTGCAAACATTAAGAAGACTGAGTTGTTTTCTAGCTTAGAGCAAATCAATCTGTTTGTGGTATTAATGGAGTAGCTACTAATTGTAGCACACTGTATTAAATGCCTGGGAAGCAAAATGTATCCATCAGTTGATCAATGGTATTTATCGAGCACTTGCAGTATGTGGAGCACTGTACTAAGTGCTCTGTTATCCAGCAGTGGGCCTCTTGGAGCGGAAGATAATACAGATGTCTGTCAGCCTCCGTCAGTGACTCTGCCTGTTCAAAGATATCTAGAAAGGGCCTCAAAGTAAAAGCTAACCCAGGTTGCTCTGTCTGAGAAAATCAATGGTTCAGCTCTCCTTTTCTTAAAGGTCTCCAAAGTGGTGGTTCCATGGCCTCGTTCAGGAGCAGATTTCAGTGTTTAATCCCACTTGCCACCAGGAAGATCTTTTATCTGTGTATCCTAAGTCTCTCTTAACAATAATAATAATAATAATAATAATAATGACATTTATTAAGTGCTTACTTTGTGCAAAGCACTGTTCTAAGCACTGGGGAGGTTACAAGGTGATTAGGTTGTCCCACGGGGGGCTCACAGTTTTAATCCCCATTTTACAGACGAGGTAACTGAGGCACAGAGAAGTTAAGTGACTTGCCCAAAGTCACACAGCTGACAATTGGCAGAGGCAGGATTTGAACCCATGACCTCTGACTCCAAAGCCCAGGCTCTTTCCACTGAGCCACACTGCTTCTTCTGCTTCTCAGCTTCTCTTGCTTCCCCTGGGGGTCCTCCGGATTATGGTCTCTGACTTTTTCTGCACTATGGCTACGAACAGAGCCAGATGGACACGTGAATGGTGATTAGGCCATCTTCACTTCTCCCTCTCACTCATCTTTATTCTCAGATAACATTTTTTTGGAGATTGTGCTTCAGTTCCTTGCTCAATTCTTTTCTCTTTTGATGGCAATTCAGTATTGTAGTCTGCTGTGTCATGAGCAGAGGATTTTCATTGCTCTGGAGAAAGGATCTTTCTTTAAATGATATTTTGGAAAATCAGTAGAGAAGGGCTCAGTATTATAGAGCTACATGGGCCAAACACATTTCTTGGCTCAGCAGTTAGAATTCATAGTATATAATTTCATTTTGGTTTTAATTTTCTGCAACCCAACACAATGATGTAAGATGTACATAAATACGGATTAAAATCCCACCACGTGATCAGCCAACTCTGCGGCTAAGAGGTTTGCGAATGGGAGTTACTCATTTTCAGTCATCGGCAATGATATAGTTATGGTTTCCAAGAGAATTGCCGTGCCGACTGCTCCTAAACTGCCCATGGCAGTGTGTACATAATCTCCTCTCACTTCTCAGGCTCTGGCTTGCTGGATGCTTTAGACTGCCCTCACCAGCTGGCCTGCTTCCCCAGCTCTGTGGCCTCAGTCTATCTTGAGCTAGGGAATGGAAAGGCATTTCTGGTGTATTGAGACATCATCGGGCTATCAACCAATCGATCAATCAGTAGTATTTACTGAGTGCTTTCAGGGTACAAAGCACTGTAATAATAACTGTGGTATTTGTTAAGCACTTACTACTAGGTACTGGGCAGGATACAAGCAAATCAGGTTGGACACAGTCGTTGTCCTGCATGGGGTTCACGGACTTAATCCTCATTTTCCAGATGAGGTAAATGAGGCTTAGGGATGTGAAGTGAATAGCCTTAGACCACACAGCAGACAGGTAGTAGGTGCCAAGGAGAGTACAATAGAGTTAGTAGATACGATCCCTGCCCTCAGGGGACTTAGTTTAGGTGGGGCTCCTAGAGATCAGCCGTCCCCCTGTGTCGGGGCAGGGCTGTTAGGAACCTACTGACTCTTAAAAATTCCACCAACTCTCCCCACTGTGCCTATCTGCTTCTCCCCCCAACCACAACTTTCTCTCTTTGTTCATTCCAAGCCAACCCGTGGCTGTTCTTCACATTTGATTTCCTCCCTCTGTCCCCTCCCTCGCTCTGTTCCGCCAGTTCTGTTCTTCATCCCTTCTCAAGCCCAACAGACCACAACTCTCCCCACAATCAAAGCCCTCCTCCTCCAACAAGCCTTCCCTGGCTCATTATGGGTAGGGAGCATGTCTGCTAATTCTGTTGTATTGTACTCTCCTAAGCACTTAGTACAGTGCTCTGCTCATAGTAGGTGCTCAATAAATACTGGTGATTGATTGTTTAATCCCTCAGACCCCTAACCTGGTTAAGAGTCTAGCATTCGTGAACATACCTGTATTCGCCCTTAACACTCAGCTGCATATTCTCTGATTTATCTGAACCATTCCTATAGACATTATTATGTGTGTCTCTCCTAGTCAAGTATAAAACTCCTCTATATGTCACCAACTTGTACTTCCCAAGCACTTAGTACAGTGCTCTGCACACAGTAAGCACTCAATAAATATGATTGAATGAATGAATAGGGCGGGGAACACATCAGGCCTAGCATAGTGCACTGCACCAAGTGGGAGCTCAATAGATACTACTACTTCTACTCCTCTTCCATCCCATCCTGGGAGAAACTCCAAGTTTTCCAATGACTTCCCTGGATCCTATCTACTTAAGCTTCTCCTGCTGGAACTGGGACTTGTTTCCTCCTGTTGAAAAGATGTAAACGCTTAGGAAGTATATTCGTGTGATATAAAGTGATTGAAAATAAGCCTGCAAGTAATTGGACTTGTTCTGGCACCATCATATGCAATAAAAATGAGACGTTCACCCACCCACCATTATACTGCTGGCGACTGCTCAGTGCAGTGATCTTGTTTTCCCATTCTCGATGTTTGCAGGGCCAGATTTTTAGGGCTTGTTTGTTTCTGTGTGTTTTTCTTAAAAGTAGTAAATCTGCAATTAGCACTTCCCAGTAGGATTTGAAAGCAGGCCAATGAAACTTGAGGGAAAACCTGACTCCATTTTCTTGTCCCACGCGAGAACCAGCCCTCCTCAGCACTTGGGGTTTGGCCACTATTAACTCTGCCCGGGCCCAGTTCTAGGTCTACATGGCAAATGGGCTCAGGCCGTGTGATCACAGAACTATACTCTGGCAGGGTGAGGCTAGCTTGAAACATTCCAGCCCCCCTTGGGAAGCTGACAGTGATGATCCCCTGGTGTTGGCTCCATTCTGTCCCATAAATGGAAATAGATCCGCAGTCCCCATCTCCCCTGAAGTCATGATCGCTCTCCCTGCAACCTGATTATCCTGTATATATCCCCATGCTTAGAGAAACAGCGTGGCATAGTGGGTAGAGCACGAGTCTGTGAGTCAGAAGGTCATGGGTTTTAATCCCAGCTCTGCCACTTGTCTGCTGTGTGACCTCGGGCAAGTCACTTCACTTCTCTGTGCCTCTGTTCCCTCATCTGTAAAATGGGGTTAAGACTGTGAGCCCCATGTGGGACATGGACTGTGTCCAACCTGATTTGCTTGTATCTACCCCATTGCTTAGAAAAGTGCTTGGTGCATAGTAAGCGTTTAATACTGTAAAAAAAACCAGACTGCAAAAACCCTCGAAGCCAAACCCAGGGCCCTCAGATGTTCAGGAACTTCTGCACTGAAGCACTGCTACACTGTGTTCAGGTTTGAAGGTCCAATTTGGTGAGTCTCCAGAGCTGTAAGGCAAGCTTGATTAATCCACTGGGCCACCTGTCTCGTCCAGTTACCTTGAATATGGGCCGGCCGAATAATCTCAGGTTGCCCATTAATTTGAAGAATGAGCCGTACGCATTTTGGTGTATCATGTGTCAGTGGGCTCCTCGGGGCACAAGGCTGATAGCCCCCTGCGTCAAAGCCGAGAAGCAAAATGCAGCCGCTGCAGTGGGTGGAAACAGTAAACACTGGGGAATGGCTCTCATTGGATTCGTCGTTCCAAAGTGAGAACCATTTGGCATCTGTTGGTAAAAAGAAGAACGCAACTCTTTGATCCGGGGTGCCCTTTAGTGTCAGATTCACCTCACCCTGTTTTCTCCTCTCCTCACTTCTTCACTTACTCCCACTCCCTAAGGATTTAGGTGCCCACCCAAACACCCCCATGACACTTAGGTACATATCCTTATACTTGGTTACTTCTCTTTCCTTTAATTTAACAGTAATAATAATAGTTATGGTATTTCAGTGCTTTCTGTGCCAAGCACTGTACTAAGCGATAGGGTAAATACAACATATTCAAGTGGGACACAGTCCCTGTCCCACATGGGCTTCGCAGCCTGAGTATAAGAAACAGGATTTAATCCTCATTTTACAGAGGCACAGAAAAGTTAAGTGACTTGCCCAAAGTCACACAGCAGACAAGTGGCGGTGCTGGAATTAGAACCCAGGTCCTCTGACCCCCAGGCCTGTGCTCTTTCCACTAGATCACCCTGCTGTTTCTGTCTCCCCTAATAGCTTCTAAGCACCTCGAAGGCAGTGATCACGTCTACCCACTCTGTTGTGCTTTCCCTAGAGCTTAGGACAGTATTTTATACAAAGTAAGCACCTAGTCAATACCACTGATTGATTTATTGTTTGATTGAGTACATGACTCGTTAGAGATAGGGAAAAAAATCAATCTGCAATGATGCTACTTTTGCACTATTTTTTTTTGGAGGGGGGACTTTTCTTATGGCTATTTGTTAAGCATTTACTATGTGTCAAACACTGAAATATTTTCCCTTGAATCTGGGCTGCCCTGAAAGAGTCTGTGAGCAGGTGCAGTGTTTAAAACAGATGTTTCAGCTAGAGGGCTAGTATGCACAGGAAACCCTCTTTCTGTACTTCCTTAAAACATAAGTCAAATCAATTACAGGCTTCTGCAACTATGTAAGTGTTCACCAGACAGGGCTTGTTGCTGCATTTTGAATCACAGAGGATTTTCCTTTTAAACTCCGTCAGGTCTTGGCTCTGGGTGGTGCGAACACCCAGCCTGGCACAGGGGAGTGTTCTGGAAAACCATGGGGTAAGGACACACTCAAGAAGCTGTTGGGCCTGGATTGGGTCTGGCACAGAGCCAAGCCTTCAGGGGATACTGGGCCAGCAGGAGACCAGCCTGTCTTTGGACAGTGTGTCTAAGCAGTCTCTCCTGGATGAGGTGTGTTTGGGACTGCCCCCCGAGGCTAATGAGTCCTTCTTAAAACAGATGGAGCAGTGACAAACAGTGCCTTATTCATTGTTTAAAGTGCTTTGAGAGCCTTCAAAAATCAGAAACAAGTATTATGGACAGAGGGAACCGCTACCTCAGAGATTTCTTCTTTCTTCCCTTCTATTGCTTTCTCTTTGTAGTCCCTTTTTCTCCTGTTTCTTCTCCTTTTCCTTATTTTTTCTTTCTCCTTTTCCCCTCTTCCTCCTTCTCCTCCTCTCTTTCATCAGTACATCATCACCTAATGGAGATCCTCAGGAAATGGATGGTTGAGTGTGATTGAATCCACCCTGAGTAAGGCCCCTTACCAGGTGCTTATGGTTCCCTTGAGTGAGTCGATAGGTCGGAGGTGGGGGAGCCAAGTCAGAAGAAACCAGACCTAGGGGTGAGCTCAGCCTCAGCCCTAGTTTCTGGATCATTTCCAACTGCTCTGCTGTCTAGGTCAGCGATCCATTTCGAGGATCTGGTTCAACGATCCGGTTCAGGACTGGGGCCCCTCTTCTCCGACTGGGGCTGGCCTACCCGTGGCTCCAGACCACAGAACCCACTTCTCTCTGTCTGCCTCTGAAGAACAGTCTTCAGCTGTTGCCTCTTCTTTTCCCTTTACACTCAAGGTAGATCCTTTCCCTTCTCTTTTCTCTCCTTCAGGACCTCCTATGCAATGGGCAGTAATAATAATAATACTACTAATGGCATTTGTTAAGCGCTTACTATGTGAAAAGCACTGTTCTAAGCGCTGGGGAGGTTACAAGGTGATCAGGTTATCCCACGGGGGGCTCACAGTCTTCATCCCCATTTTACAGATGAGGGAACTGAGGCACAGAGAAGTTGAGTGACTTGCCCAAAGTCACACAGCTGACAATTGGTGGAGCTGGGATTTGAACCCGTGACCTCTGAGTCCAAAGCCCATGCTCTTTCCACTGAGCCATGCTGCTTCTCATAATAGTATGAGTACATAATGATAATAATAATAATTATTATTATGGTATTTGTTTAAGTGCTTACTATGTGCCAGGCACTGTACTAAAAACTGGGGTGGATACAAGCAAATTGGGTTGGACACAGTCCCTGTCTCATATGGGGCTCCCAGTCTCGACCCCCATTTAACAGATGAGGTTACTGAGGGCCAGAGAAGTGAAGTGACTTAACCAAGTTCACACAACAAACAAGTGGCAGAACCTGGATTAGAAGCCATGACCTTCTTACTCCCAGGCCTGTGCTCTATCTACTATGCTATGCTGCTTCTCTGACATCTCTCCTCCTTGCCACCCAGCCCCTGTCTTTCAGGAGCACAGGCTAATAGGATGGAGACAGGTGAAATATGTAATATATATCACAGACTAACTCATATACCATAATGGAACAGAAGCAGTGGGGCCTGGTTGAAAGATCACAGGCCTTGGAGTCGGAGGACCTGGGTTCTAATCCTAGGTCCACTACTTCATTCATTCCTTCAGTCGTATTTATTGAGCGCTTACTGTGTGCAGAACACTGTACTAAGTGCTTGGGGAGTACCAAACGGCATCATATAGAGACTGTCCCTACCCAACAACGGGCTCTTGCCTTCTGGGTGACCAGAGGCAAGCCATTTAACTTCAAAATGCCTCAGTTTCTTCATCAGTAAAATAAGGATTCAATACCCACTCCCCCTCCTACTTAGATTGTGAGTCCCAGGTATGACAGGGACTGCGTGCACCCAGATTATTTTTACATAATAATCAAAATACAGAGAAGCAGCATGGCTCAGAGGAAAGAGCATGGGCTTTGGAGTCAGAGGTCATGGGTTCAAATCGCTGCTCCACCAATTGTCAGCTGTGTGACTTTAAGCAAGTCACTTAACTTCTCTGGGCCTCAGTTCCCTCATCTGTAAAATGGGGATGAAGACTGTGAGCCCCCGTGGGACAACCTGATCACATTGTAACCTCCCCAGCGCTTAGAACAGTGCTTTGCACATAGTAAAGTGCTTAATAAATGCCATCATCATTGTTATTATTATTACATACCTAGCATTAGGTAGTGTGTTTAGCACACAGTAAGTGCTTGACAAATACCACTATTGCTATTCTTATCATCATTATAAATGCTAAGAAAAACATATTTAATGATATTTGTTAAGTGCTTACTACGGTAATGGCATCATAATAAGTACTGGGGTAGATACAAAATAATCAGGTTGGACACGGTCTATGTCTCCCATGGGGCTCATAATTTTAATCCCCCTTTTACAGATGAGGTAACTGAGGCACAGAGAACTGAAATGACTTGCCTAAGATCACACAGCAGGCAGTTGGGAAGCAGCATGGCATAGTGGCTAGAGCACGGGCCTGGGAGCCAGAAGGTCATGCGTTCTAATCTGGGCCCTGTCATTTGCCTGCTGTGTGACCTTGGGCAAGTCACTTCACTCTTCTGTGCCTCAGTTACCTCATTTGTAAAATGGGGATTGAGACTGTGAGCCCCACATGGGACAGGGACTGTGTCTAACCCGATTTGCTTGTATCCACCCCAGTGCTTAGTACAGTGTCTGTCTTGTCTTGTCAGTCTCCCCCTTCTAGACTGTGAGCCCGTTGTTGGGTAGGGACCATCTGTATATGTCGCCAACTTGTACTGCCCAAGCGCTTAGTACGGTGCTCTGCATACAGTAAGTGCTTAATAAATACGATTGAATGAATGAATGAACGGCACATAGTAAATGCTTAACAAATCATAATAATTATTATTAATTATTATTATGAGATGTGGGTTCATTGCTTGCCCCCAGCCTTTAAATGAGACCTGATTTTACCCACCCAGCCAGCCGAAATGGTGTTTCCCTGCTGGGCAAGTAGCTATTAGCCAAACTGCATTATCCAAATGGACACCCTACATCTTCCCAGGCTGGCAGCCTAGGGGTGGATTCACAGTCCAGATGATAGAGAGATCTCAGGTCTCTTTTCTACATGCTCGCTGGGAAGCGAACATGGCTAACGTATGAGGCAGAAGGCGCAGATGGATAATGCAGGGAGCTGCGCACTGGGAGCAATGTCTGGGGTTGGCTGCTGAAATCCCTTAGCCAGCTCTGCTCCATCTTTACTGATCTTTTCAGAGCACGACTGCATTAGACCCGTGACTCTGGTTCGGAATGGGATTTCCCAGTTTTTCCTTTCATCTGCGTGGGTGGAAGGTCAGCTTGGCTTAACCTTTAGCCCTTCATGTGGGGCAGGCAGTCCTGGGAGGCTGCATCCTCTGGGGCCCCCAGACTTTGAAATTCCATCAGCTGCAGGTAGCTGCCTGGGAGTACTTCAGATAAGGCAGCTCTGTGCCTTGAGAGGGTGGTGTGAGCTCAGTACCCAGGGATGGGAAGGGGTAAGGGGCCATTCTGCTCTGTCAACCTCTAAGGGCAGCAAATTGGCATTCGATCTGACTCAGAGTTCCATCAGGACTGTAACTTCATTTTTTTTTCCTAATTATATTTCTTAAGTGCTTACTCTGACACTGTTCTAAGCGCTGGGGTAGATACAAGTTAATTAGGTTGGACACAGTCCCTGTCCCACATGAGGCTCTCAGTCTAAGTAGGAGGGAGAAGAAGACTGAGGCACAGAGAAGTTGTGACTAGACCAAGGTCACGCACAGCAAGGAATTGGTAGATACAGGGCTAGAACCCAGGTCCTCTGAATCCCAGGCCCATGTTCTTTCCACTAGGCGGGGAACATGTTTATCAACTTTGTTGTATCGTACTCTCCCTAGCACTTAGTACAGTGCTCTGCAAACACTAAACACTCAATAAATACCATTGATGAAGATGATTTACTTACCAATTTGGTCTCAGAGCTGAACAGCCTTCCAGAGCAATGGAAAGAGCCCGAGATGTTGATTCTGGAAGTTTTGCTTCCTTGGCTGCTTTCCCGTGTATTTTTCCAAAGGGTCACATTAAGAGTATTATGTTTCAGATTAAACAAGCCATGCCCAGGACACTTCCCGGAACGCCCACCTCCTTTTAAGGGTGAGGAGCTGTCAGCCTTTGAATTATCGCCCAAATTTTAGCATACAAGTAATCAGTGCTTCCTAATAAAATACTGATTGGAGTTCCCCCCACTGCCCCTAAGATGCATAAATCATTTCTCATTTTCCTTCTCAGCTTGTTGTTTTCCAGTGGCTCCTGGACTTTTTTTTTCCTCCCTTTTAGCCAGTCCCAGATTGGTGGGGAGTGAGACTAAGATGTTTAAATGCAGAGCTGATTAAAGGGGTACCCCTGGAGTGAGCTCAAGGGAGTCAGCCCAGCCACTGGGGCATCAGGCATGATGCAATATTTAGACCTGCTCAGGAATTTCTTTCTGTGGCATTTTCGTAGTGCATTGGGGGAGTTAAAATTAATGTTTAAATCTTGGTCAAAATTTAAGGATTAAAACCGAAAGCTGGGAGATATGTAGAGACCCGGGACTGACTGCCATCTGAGTTGTTCTTTCTCTCTCTGTCTCTTTCTCCCCCCCGCATCTCTCTCTCTTTCTTTCATCCCTGTTTCAGGCTTCTGGGATTGTAGTTGAAGTTCAACCCCGGTTCCCGGAAACTGCAAAGCTCCCTGGGCTGTATAATTTTACTTTCCTCAAAATACCGTTAATTTCAGTCAGTCAGCAGGATTTATAAACTGGGTCTGCATGGGGCAGGATGTTTTTTGAAGATAAATTTTTGGAAGGCTAACTTGTTTTTGGCTTGAATCTGCACAAGAGAAACCAACTGCTTAACACCAACCCAATTTTGTCTGCAGAAGAGGCACAGTGCAGACCAAACAAACACTTTGGAGGGCCTCAGTCCTACTTCTGCCTTTGAGCTTCCCCATGTCCCACCTCCAGGAGCACTGATTTCAGCATGCCTGCCTAATAACATCTCTGCTGTGATTCAGGACAGTTTCAGTGTCCAAGCCGGCTGATGGTGGGCTGTTGGGATGGAGATGGGAGGGCCAAACCAGCAGCACCCCCAAGCAGCATCTGTCGATCTGGTGGGTACCTGGGCATGAGAGCATGAGCAAAGGACTCAATCCCATTACCCCAACCCTCTGCTTTTCAGCCCTGCCATGTTGAATTACAGCAAAAACTATTCCATACTTCCAAGCACCGTGGCCTAGTGGATAGAGCAAGGGCCTGGGAGTCAGAAGGTCATGGGTTCTAATCCTGGCTTCACCACTTGTCTGCTGTGTGACCTTGGGAAAGTCACTTCACTTCTCAGTGCCTCAGTTACCTAATCTGTAAAATGGGGATTGAGACTATGAGCCCCACATGGCACAGGGATTGTGTCCAACCTGATATGCTTGTATCTCCCCTCAGTGCTTAGTAGGTGCTTTAGTAGTTATTATTATTACTAAGCCCACCTCTTCCTAACTGCCTGGTGAGTTTAACACTGGAACCATGGTTAAGGCACAGGAGAAATCTATGGCATTTTCACTGTCAACCTGTGCAGAGGTAGCCAATGAGTGGCCACTATGCTAGATGCTCTGGGAGTCTTTAAAGGAAACCAAGACCTGAGGCCTGCCCTCAAAGAGCTGTCAGTCTAAAGAGATCCACCAGAGAAAACTAGAATATTATGCTCCTCTCCTCTCTCCCTCTCTCCTTTCCCTCTCCCCTTCTCTTTCCTCTCTCCCTCTCCCTTCTGGAAATCTATATACTCTTTGTCAGAGAGTCAGATGCAAGAATCAGGAAAAAATGTTTGTTTTCTATTGTGTTGTGAAGGTAGAACTAGAGGAAATGAGTTTGATCTACAGCTGAAATCAAGAGGAAGAATTTCCTACTAGTGAAGGTCAGAACTGTGGGGGTCAGTGACGGTTCTTAGGAATGCTGGATGAGGAGACACATGTGATGGATGTCCTGTGTGTTACATTGGGTCTGTAGTGCAGTAATGATGGGCTCACTAACTCTGCTGTGCCGAACCATTCATTCATTCATTCAGTCATCTTTATTGAATGCTTACTGTGTGCAAAGCACTGTACTAAGCACTTGGAAGAGTACAGTATAACATCAGACACATTACCTGCCCACAGCGAGCTCACAGTCTAGAGGGGGAGACAAACATTAATATATATAGGTAAATAAATAAATTACAGTTATATATGTATGCGCTGTGGGGAAGGGAGGGAGGATGAATGAAGGAGCAAGTAAGAATAGCACAGAAGGGAGTGAGAAAAGAGGAGAGGAGGATTTAGTCAGGGAAGGCTTCCTGGAGGAGATGTGCATTCCATAAGGCTCTGAAGTGGGGGAGAGCAATTATCTGTCAGATGTGAGGAGGGAGGGCATTCCAGGCCAGAGGTAGGATGTGGGCGAGAGGTCATCTGCGAGATAGACAAGATCGAGTTACAGGGAGAAGATTAGCACCAGAGGAACTAAGTGTTTGGGCTGGGTTGTAGTAAGAGAGCAGTGATTTTGTGAGATTTTGGAGCCCTTCTCTGGGTGACCCCTGAGCTCCGCACTTGCTTGAGGACCCTCGTGTGTTCTCCACACCCACCCCCTGAGTATGTGAACTCTTGTGCTTTGTCTAAGCTGCAGACCCCAGTGATGGGAATCACAGAAGAGATAGGCTCAGCATTAAGAAATAGAAAAAAACACCCAACCCAACAGTGCCCCGTCACCAAAAAAAAAAAAAAAACAAAACCACAAATTCTTAAAGGAATCTTGGACAGACCAGCAGAAAACTAGGCTGTCCATTGTAAAACCAAGCAACACTGAAATGGGTTATTAATGTTGGAAGGCTGATACTAGTACAGTTCAAGATACCCTACACCCAACCAAAGGTTTTAATCTAAATAGCTGCTTACATAGTTTATATATATATATATATATATATATATATATATATAAAAATATAGTGCTTATGTATATATAAACTCTTTATATTTCAAAGGCTTCAGCAATAAGCAGGATATCAGATTATTCACATCCTTCCATAGTGAAACAGTCACCTCAGTGTTTCCCAAAGGGATCCGAGCTAACTTCCTAGTTGGGCAGAGAAATGCTACTTTCAGTACTAGCTCCCCATGATCTTGTGAGCTGTGGGTCAGCCCCAAGCAGAGGGAAACCATACCTTGTCAAAATAGCAATAAGAGAATCATGCTGCTGGTTCCGGGACTCGTAACAGACAAGGAGACTGTGCCCAAACTGTGAGTTTGACAGGGCTGGACAGAGTTGATAAAGCCAACGAGAAAGATTAATCGGTGTAAGGGAGTGAGACAAAGACAGAACTCTTGTTTTGGGGCACTCTAACTCCACAGTTGGATTTTTAGGGGGAGATACCCATTCAGCTCTCAAGAGCTCTTCATGCTTAATGTTTCGCCCAGACCATCATGGCAAATGCTTCAATTATTCCTGGTCAATTTGTTAAGAGCAGTTTCATTTTGGGTGTTACGGGTGTCTGGCTAGATAGACCATTGCTATCATTACTTTTAATAGCAAAACACACATTGAGAAAAGGGATTTAATTCCCCCTATTTATTATTCATTGAAACATTTTACTAGGCTCCAAAATCCCTGGAGCAGTTACTTCTGGTTATTAGCAGCGTCCAAAGGCAGGGCTCAAGCCCATCTATAAAAGGCATAATTCATTTATTCGTGTAGACAAATGAATTTGCAGGTGCTAATCTCCATCCGTAAGGTTCAGAGGATATGCCAGCCCAAGTGGCCATCTGCAGCCCTGTACCATGGTGCCACCAGGAGAGGCAGCCTGCGAGAGAATGGAGATCGTGGGATTAGAAGGCAGGAGAAAGGCAGATTCTAGACCCAGTGTGAATTCGCCGAATGACTTTGGCCTGGGGAAAGTCCTGTACCTTCGTTTTACCATATCTAAAATGAGCTGGTGGCGAGACCTACCACATTTTGCACTACCTCTTCCTCAGTGTAGAAGTGGTGTGGCCTAGTGGGTTCTAATCCCAGCTCTGCCAACTGCTTGCTGTGTGACCTTGGGCAAATCACTGAACTTCTCTGTGCCTCAGGTTCCTCAACTCTAAAATAGGGATTAAATACCTGTTCTCCCTCCTCCTTAGACCGTGAGCCCCACATGGAATGGACACTGCATCTGACATAATTAACTTCTTCCTACTCTAGTGTTTAGAACAGTGTTTGACATGTAGTTAGTATTGTAAGGCATCCTATGAATCAACACCCTATTGTAGCAGGAGAGTTTGCGTATGCTGATGAAGCTTAGAGCTGTTTCATGTAGGGCTACCCATAATGGAAAGATCTCAGCATCAGAGTCGATTCATCCATGATGGGAGACGGCAGTCTGAGAAAGAGTCAAAGGTGGATGATTGAGTGATCAAAATGTTGATCACAGACAACAGCAGAGACTCAAGTTTTTACTGCACAGAAGAAGGCAATGGTAAACTATTTTCAAGAAAACTCTATGGATATACATACCAGAGTGATTTCATGACAGAAGATGGGATGTTCTGAAGAGGTTGTGTCCTTGGAGTCACTCCGGGTCAGAAATGAGTTGATGGCATTTGAAGAAGAAGCAGCACTTAACAAATACCCTAAAAATAAAAATCTATCCCCGTGCATCGTACGGCTCTTCGCACAGAGTAAAGTTTAGCAGTGTGGCTCAGTGGAAAGAGCATGAACTTGGGAGTCAGAAGTCATGGGTTTTAATCCTGACTCTGCCACTTGTCAGCTGTGTGACTTTGGGCAAGTCACTTAACTTCTCTGCACCTCAGTTACCTCATCTGTAAAATGGGAATTAAGACTGTGAACCCCACATGGGACAATGTGATTACCTTGAATCCCCCCCAAGTGCTTAAACAGTTCTTGGCACATAATAAGCGCTTAACAAATACTATTATTATTATTATTATATCTCCTCCAGGAGGCCTTCCCTGATTAATCTGTCACTTCCCGCCATATCCTCCTCCACCCCCAACTGCCGCATCTGTTTCTGCATCACTTAAGTACTTGGGTACCTTCCATTGCCCTTCATATCTTTACACTCTATTTCTTTTTCCAACTGTCCCCCACTAGATTGCAGCGTCTGTGTGCACAAGGATCAAGTCTACTTCTTGGTGAAATGCTTTGCACAAAGTTAGCATGCAATAAATGCTTCCAGTTGATTGATTGACTTTCCCAAATCAGTGACCATATGGGGAGGGCGAAATGTTTGAGGAGGAGTGAAGAGGAGCTCACTGCTACAGGAGAAGAGAGAGACAGCCCCCAACCCTTCCGCCTCCCTCCCCCATTCTCCCAATCCACCTTCCTGCCCTCTCCCCCTCCTCACTTCTAATAATAATAATAATAATGTTGGCATTTGTTAAGTGCTTACTATGTGCAAAGCACTGTTCTAAGCTCTGGGAGGGATACAAAGTGATCAGGTTGTCCCATGTGGGGTTCACAGTCTTAATCCCCATTTTACAGATGAGGTAACTGAGGCTCAGAGAAGTTAAGTGACTTGCCCAAGGTCACACAGAAGACATGTGGTGGAGTTGGGATTCGAACCCATGACCTCTGACTCCAAAGCCCATGCTCTTTCCACTGAGCCATGCTGCTTCTCCAATCACACCCACCCATCTGAAGTCCACAATGACCAGTCTGATTGATGCCCAACCAGATGCTGATGATGACTTTTGAACTTTCTGCTCCACAGCTGGGCTTTTCAGTCAAACTTCCCTAGATGCCAGATGCTGGATGCTAGAGAGGGAGCTACAAAATTGGTGTCTGTTTCCCAAATAACCCCGACCATTCCTCACCTGCTAAGTATGTGCTGTGCTGAAAAAAGGGTTAAATTGTTCTTTTATAAACTACTTTTGCTCTCTCCTATTCACTGTTCTGTTATTTGCTGGGTTTTTAAAACTAATTTTCTCTTAATATTTGTTTGTTTAATATATTACTGTTCCTGCTCATTCTATTTCTGCTGATTAATCTAATGAGCCTCAGATGTTGATACTGTAGCTACTTCATTTGCACTTTCAGCCTTAATGGTGTGTGGGTAAGTGAGACATTCTAGTTTTTAACAGCATCCAGTCTGCCCTAATTACTTATTAAAATGCAATCATTATAGCGAGAAAACAACCTAATGTATGTGGGTAAAATGGGTGGCAAGAGTGCCACCCTCTAAAACTCTTTCCATATTTCCTGCTTCAAAGCAGCATAGTTTGCTCTTTTACCTGTCCGTTGTCATTGTAGGAACTATTGTTTTAGTATCATACAGAATTTGTGTTTTTTCTCTCTCACTCTCTTCCTTTCTCTTTCCCTCTCTCTCCCTCTCCCCCTCATACACACAGTATGCAAATCAGCTGTTGGATGAACATTTTTAGAACTGGTAGTGGAAGTGGTTTCATCTCTTCCTTCCTTGCCAGATGGGAGGATTTAACAGATATTCTTGTTTTACATGTGCAAAGAAGCCAGTGATATCTACTGCTTCGAGAGCTCACTGTTAGTTACAACTTTGTCCAAGTCATATAGGGCTGGTTGAAAGAAATATTTCTACTGTCGCATCAGCATTCTCCAGCAGACAGTCTGACATTGGACCTGGGTGTCTGTTCACCACTTTCTCTATTAGAGATGAGTCTCATTCTGGAGAAGGGAAGGATGAGTGAAGAGGCAGGGTGGCCTAATAATAATAATAATGGCATTTATTAAGCATTTACTATGTGCAAAGCACTGTTCTAAGCACTGGGGAGGTTACAAGGTGATCAGGTTGTCCCACGGAGGGCTCACAGTCTTAATCCCCATTTTACAGATGAGGTAACTGAGGCGCAGAGAAGTTAAGTGACTTGCCCAAAGTCTCACAGCTGACAACTGGCGGAGCTAGGATTTGAACCCATGACCTCTGACTCCAAAGCCCATGCTCTTTCCACTGAGCCACGCTGCTTCTCTAATGAAAAGACCACGGGCCTGGAAGTCAGGAGACCCAGCTTCAGTCCTGGCTCCACCACTTGCCAGTGTGTCTCCTACATCTCTTGTATACTCTCAACTTAATACGGTGCTCGGCATACGGTAAATGCTCAATAATAATAGTGATTGTGGTATTTGTTGGGTACTTACTGTGTGCTCAGCACTGTGCTAAGAGCTGGAGTAGACACGGTACAGTCAATTGGCTTCAGTCCCTATCCCATAGGGGGCTCGTAGTCTAGACAGCAGGGAGAATGCCTATTTCTTTCGCATTTTATAAATGGGGAGTGGCAGAGATGGGATTAGAACTCAGGTCTCCTGACTCCCAGTCATATCCTCTATCCACTACGCCTGATTGATTATTAGAAAAAGCCTGTGATTCTCAAATAAACTCCTGTTTATAGGCATCCATTGACAAAATATAATCATAAATGACAAAAAAGACTGAAAAGGCCCCTGTTTTTAAAAGCAGTTTATTCCTGATGCCTCTAGGTTAAAGAATAAGGGAGAGGGGCCAGAGACAGAGCTAAGATCTGAAATGCTGAATTGTTTAGATGGGAAGTTTTCCCCCTTTGGCCTCTATAGTCGATCTCACTATGAAACAGGATTCCTTGGGCATTATGCAGGTGGTGATCACTCTTGCAAATCACTGGTTTCCAGCCATCCTGTCAAGAACAGTCTTTCTTGCTCACACAGAAATTGCATTTGGGTTTGTGTGTCTGAAGGCTTTATCAGAGGAGATTGGCCTGCTGCCATTGTAAAGCTGAAATCCCGTAGCTTATAAGGAATAGAGAGGATTTGAACTTGTTGAATACCGGATTTTTACAGCAACAATCTTACCTATCCAACCCTGGGAATTACTATTCCAAGGGACATTCATTTCTTATATACCATTTAGGAAACGGTGGTGGGCATGGAGTAGAGGTAGACATTTCAGCAAAGTACGTGGTGGCACTCTGCCGGATGCAAGTAGTAGAGTTGTCACATCAGTTGTCCTGGCTATGCCGCTTGTCTTCTGGGTGATCCCAGGCAAGTAATGTAACTTCTCTGTGCCTCAGTTCCCTCATCTGTAAACTGAGGATTAAGACTCTGAGCCCCACAAGTGTCAAGGACTGTGTTTAACCTGATTATCTTGTATCTACCCCAGTGCTTAGTCCAGTGCCTGGCACATAGTAAGCTCTTAAAGAATGCCATTAAATCAAAAACAACCAATAAAAACAACAACAAAAAAAAACAGGAAGGAAATTTTTGATCCAGGGTTTAGACGGTAGTGTCATGAAATTTCCAAGAGGGAATAGAGAAGCTATTTTGTTTTTCCTTGAAAGCCCATTTGCAACACCCAATTTTGTAAGAAAGGTTTCTGGGGTTACCTAAGCCCTGATATATGGGTAAGCCCCTAAAGGGATTTATATTATTCCCCAGAAAGTGTACTGTTGATACTTGGGCCAAGGGAGAGGTAGAAATAATGCTGTTTCCTCAGGAACTTTGCTCTTGGTTGTGTCAGAAAGGTCAGGGTTGATACTATGTTAGTTTCTCCTTCCAAATTGGAGGCCCAAATGTTAGCCTGTGGCAACCCATTGGGTAGTTTGTAACAACTGGAGAGAGGCAGCCGATAGGTACCGGGGAGAACAGGAAGGCATACTTTCAGGATCAGAGACCTTTCTTTCCATGTATTGGGAGTGGGATGTCGGGACGTTTGGTGTGTTGACTAGTTCTGTTAGAGGGTGAAACAGAGCTGCATTCACCATGTGGGTGATGGACACTTTTGGGAAAGAGCCAGGCTTTATATTTCACCTCAGAGTATGAAGTCCCTCTGAAGTCATTAGGCCCCAGAGGCTGAGTTCACTTTCTATTTGATTCACTCAGTTTCCTGTTGCAGCTCAACACTTGTGCTATGTTTTCTGCTCCACCCACCCCCCACCATGTCCTCCCCCACACCCTAACTCCCTCCTCCTTGTCCCCCTTTCAAAACATTATTGTAATTACTTGAGCGTGAAGAGCCAACTCTTGGGATGGCCTTTGGCAAATCCGTTCTTTCCCTGACAGGAACAAACATTTAAACGGTCTCATCACTATTGACAGACGGAAACAAGGTTAACGCTTCAGTGCTCTACTTGTTAGGAATGGATTCTCGCTTTCACAAGAGATCTCTATGGGTTTGTAGGACAGAATAAGAACAGCGTGAATTCCTTTGGTCTAGAGGTTCCATGTAGAGAGAAAGGTTTGTGAATGTTTTCTGTGGGTCCAGAGATACTCTAGGCAAAGACCTCCTGCATGGGTTTATAAGAAGTTACCAACTGCAAGCAGAGTACATGGCAAACCAGGCTGATATGGTTGGGGTGAATGCTGATGTTTGCCAATAGAAGGGATGAATGGCATATCTTATTACTTTGACATCGAGGGTTTGGAAAGTGGCTAGAGGGTCTTGCTGGCTCATGGTGATGCCATCCCTGTCAATCGCATGGCTTAGAGGAAAGAGCCTGGCCTGGGCAGTCAGAGGACCTGAGTTCTTTCCCAGATCTGAACTTGGCCTGCTATGTGACCTTGGGCAAATCACTTAACTTCTCTGGGCCTCTATTTCCTCATCTGTAAATTGGGTATTCAACATTGATTCTCCCTCCTACTTGGGCTGTGAGCCTCCTTTGTCTGGCCTGAATATCTTGCTTCTTGTATCTACCCTAGTGCTTGGTACCTCCATTCATTCATTCATTCATTCATTCAGTCAGTCAGTCAGTCATATTTATTCCAGCGCTTACAACAGTGCTTTGCACATAGTAAGTGCTTAATAAATGCCATCATCATCATTATTGAGCACTTACTGTGTGCAGAGCACTGTACTAAGCACTTGGGAAGTACAAGTTGGCAACATATAGAGACGGTCCCTACCCAACAGCGGGCTCACAGTCTGGAAGGGGGAGACAGACAACAAAGCAAAACATGAAGACAGGTGTCAAAATCATCAGAATAAATAGAATTATAGCTATATGCATGTCATTAACAAAACAGAGTAGTAAATATGTACAAGTAAAATAGAGTAATAAATCCATACAAATATATACAAGGGCTTTGGGGAGGGGAAGGAGGTAGGGTTGGGGGGGGGGGATAGGGAGGAGGAGAGGAAAAAGGGGGCTCATTCTGGGAAGGTCTCCTGTTAAGCACTTACTATATGTCAGGCACTGTTCTAAGGACTGGAGTAGATACAAGTTAATCAGTTTGGACACAGTCCCTGTGCCAAATGGGGCTCACAACTCTTAATCCCCATTTTACAGATGAGGTATCTGAGGCACAGAGAAGTGACTTGCCCAGGTCACAGCAGACATGTGGAGGAACGTAGTGCACTCACTGTGTGCAGAGCACTGTACTAAGCAATTGGGAGAGTACAGTACAGCACAGTTGATGGACACTCCCTGCTCAAAAGGAGTTTACAGTCTAGAGGGGTAGACAGACATTAATATAAATAAATAAATTATGGATATGAACCTAAGTGCTATGGGCTGAGAGTGGAGTGAATATCAAGTACTCAAAGGGTACAAATCCTAGTGCATAGGTGATGCAGAAGGGACAGAGAATCAGGAAAAAGTGGGCTTGGTCAGAGAAGGTGCTTAAAAGGTGCTGTCGTGAGAAACAACGTGGCCTAATGGAAAGACCACAGGCCTGGGAGTCAGCCTGGTTTCTAATCCTGACTCTGCCAATTGCTTGCACTATGACCTTAGGCAAGTCACTTAACTTTTCTGTGCCTCATCTAGTTCATCTGTAAATCCTCCTCCCTCCAATTTAGACTAAGAGCCCCATGTGTGACAGGGTCTGTGTCTAACATGATAAACTTGTTTCTACCACGGCACTTAGAACAGAGAAGCAGCGTGGCCTAGTGGATAGAGCACGGGCCTGGGAATCAGAAGGACCTGGGTTCTAATCCCGGTTCTAGCACATGTCTCTAAGCGCTTAGTACATTGGTCCTCATACAGTAAGTGTTCAATAAATATGATTGAATGAATGATTGAGTGTCTGCTGCATGACCTTAAGGAAGTCACTTAACCTCTCTGGGTTCAGTTACCTCATCTGTATAATGGGGATAAGAGTGCGATCCCCATGTGGGACAGGGACTGTTTCCAACCTGATTAACTTGTATCTACCCCAGTGTTTAGAACAGTGCTTGGCACAGTAAGTGCTTAACAAGTACCATCATTATTATTATTATTATTATCATTATTATTATTAATAGTGTTTGACACATGGTAAGCGCTTGACAAATACCATCAAAAAAAACAAAAAGAAACGTGAAAAAAAGCCCAAAACAAAAAACAAATGCCACTGTTATTATTGAGTCACCTAGCCTTAGGTCTTTATTGACCTCCCCCAGCCCAGGATTTGTGGGTGCTGCACTAGACTCATGGAACCCTTGTTGAGAAAGACTCATTCCCTGCCCTTCTAGACTGTGAGCGTGTTGTTGGGTAAGGACTGTCTCTAAATGTTGCCAACTTGTACTTCCCAAGTGCTTAGTACTGTGTACTCTGCACACAGTAAGCGCTCAATAAATACAATTGAATGAATGAATGAATTACCTCCAGAATCATGCAGCCTAATAGTGTGTGACCCTGATATTTTTCCTGCCTTTACAGTCATTATTGGGTAGACCTCTTGGTACATTGAGTGCCTCAATTATGTAATGCTGTGTCCGTTTTCCTTATGTCGGTAACTGTTGTACTCTCCCAGGTGCTTAGTAAAGTCAGTGCTCTGCACACAGTAAGTGCTCAATAATCAGTCATATTTATTGATGAATATGATTATTGATAAATATCCACGATTGATCGCTGGGATCTACCACTGACAAGGTGCTTAGCTTTGCGATCTCTTCTGTACTTTGGCACTTGGTTTTACCCACTCAACCTGGACTGTTAAGTTGTGATTTGTTAATTGTTTTCCAGTGCCAAAAGTTATTAATTGTGTTTCCTAAGGTGTGACAAATTGAAGTTTACAGTGAAAAAGATGAATGGAACATAGAAAATAATATGGAAATAGTAATATATGTATTGACATTTCTATACCTTGTGAAAATCATCTTTGTGGAATACTGGTTCCCAGTAAGGTGGATTTACTGCTAAGCAAACAAAGAAGGAGGAAAATGATCTGACCCATGGAGAAGTTTTAGAATAGGGACACAACTAATATAAAGGGAGAAAAGGAGAGTGAGAAAGAGAGAGTATATATATCCCGGCTCCGCTGCTTGTCAGCTGTGTGACTTTGGGCAAGTCACTTGACTTTTCTGTGCCTCAGTTACCTCATCTGTAAAATGGGGATTAAGACTGTGAGCCCCATGTGGGACAACCTGATCACCTTGTATCCTCCCCAGTGTGTAGAACAGTGCTTTGCACATAATAAGCACTTAACACGTCATCATTATTATAATTATATCAAGGAAAGAAAAACACACTAGCATGCCCCACCATTAGCCTTTCTAGTCTTGGCTATGTTTATTCCATGGTGAACACTGTAACAACTTTGAAGTACATTGACATAATGGGATTCTTCATACCGGGGTTGAGGAGAAGAGAGGCAGTTTAGTAAATAGCTGCTTCGCCCTCACTTTTGATTTTTAAGATTCTCTTTTATCTGTGACTTTAGATGCTCACGTTCTTGGCCCATAAAATTCATAATAATAATAATGACTTGGGAATTTATTAAACGGTCACTACATGCCTAACATTGTGCTAAGTGCTGGGGTAGGGTTAAGATATTCAAATTGGACACAGCCCCTGTCCCATATAGAGTTCACAATCTAAAATGTAATTTAGCTGGAGAATCCTTCTCTGTAGAATCCAAATGGACTCATGAGATAAAGGTTTTCTCAGTGAGCTTGATACTTAATGGACCAACTTCACCCTTACAAGCAAGACAAACTTCATGTTTTATTTGGAGGAGAGAGAGAGAAATACAGAGAGAGTTAAAGCCCCGTCAAACTGTCGGATCCACTCTGTATGTCGCACACTTTCTCAATCGCCTCATGTCAGCACCATCTCCCTGCAAAGATTGGGAAAAATCAGTGGATGCAGCTTTATTGCTGCCACGTCTCGGAGTTGGAAGATGCACTGCCGTGTGACATGAAGGTCTAGCAACTCCGCAATCCAGTGAGTCACATCGTCAGGCAATCAAACCAAATCAGGCATGCAGATCACTAAATGTAATCTCTGCTGGCCCCTAACTATCCATTCTGCACACCCAGATTTATCCTGTGAACTGGGTAGTGAGAAATTATTCATTCATTCAGTCGTATTTATTGAGTGCTTATCGTGTGCAGAGCACTGTACTAAGCGCTTGGGAGAGTATGATGCAGTCAGCAATAAACAGACACATTCCCTGCACACAATGAGCTTACAGTCTAGAGGATGAACGTACAGTACCACTTCTCTTTGGGCTGAGTGAACCCTGCCATAAACCAATTGTTGATATTTCTTGAGCCATTCCTATGTAGAGAGCACCGTACTAAGCACTTGGGAAAGTGCAAGGCAACAGAGTTGGTAGTTTAGATCCTTGCCCACAAGGAGCTAAAATAATGATAATGATAATAATAATAATAATAATGGTATTTGTTAAGTGCCTACTATGTGCCAAGCATGTAGTCTGGAGGGGGAGAGAAGCAATGTGGCTCAGTGGAAAGGGCATGGGCTTTGGAGTCAGAGGTCATGGGTTCAAATCCTGGCTCCACCAACTGTCAGCTGGGTGACTTTGGGCAAGTCACTTAACTTCTCTGTGCCTCAGTTCCCTCATCTGTAAAATGGGGATTAAAACTGTGAGCCCCCCATGGGACAGCCTGATCACCTTGTAACCTCCCCAGCACTTAGAACAGTGCTTTGCACATAGTAAGCGCTTAACAAATACCATCATTATTATTATTATTAGAATAATGAAGGTAGGTTGAATATCAAGTAGCTAAGAGGGTACCGATTCAATTACATAGGTGACACAGAAGGGAGAGGGAATAGGTGAAATGAGGGTTTAGTTGTGGAAGGTCTCTTGGAGGAGATGTGCTTTTAATAGGGCTTTGAAGGTGGGGAGAATGGTGGTCTGCTATAATAACAGTAATAATAATAGTATTTGTTAAATGCTTACTATTTACCAAACACTGTTCTAAGTGCTGGGATAGATACACGGTTATTAGGTTGTCCCACATGGGGCTCACAGTCTTAATCCCCATTTTACAGATGAGGGAACTGAGGCACAGAGGAGTTAAGTGACTTGCCCAAATTCACTCAGCTGACAGAGCTGGGATTAGATTAGAACCCACAGCCTCTGACTCCCAAACCTGTGCTCTTTAGACTAAGCCATGCTGCTTCTCTAATTATGAAGAGTGACCCCTAAAAGTTGTGATAGGTTTTGGGGTCCTCTCTCCCCCTTTATTTTAAGCCAGATTGCTTCCCTGGATCCCTTGGCAACATAAAGCTATTGCCAGTGTAATACTGTTTCCTTTTTTAGGGAAAGCTACGAGTAAAATGGAAAACCCAAGAGAGTAAACACAGACAAATTGAGAGCAAAGGAACACATCACCAATCAGATCCTGTATGCCTCTTCAGGCTGTCAGGAACTTGATTTTAATAGTGTTCAGAGCAGATTAAACCTGTTGCTCTGCACCTTGCACATGAATAAAGCACACCTGCATGCTATTGCACGGCACTAATAAAACTTCTGATGTCGGAACTCTTAGGTTAATTGTTACAACAATTGGAACAATATACACATATCTGGGCTCCGTTACCTAATTTATATGTGTAATTAGATGCACTGGAGATTTTTGGAGACTTGATTTGGGGTAACAACTGGATTACTTATCCCTGTGATTGCTAACTGCCTTGCCAGAAGGCTAGGCAGCCCAGATTAAAAACGTTCATCATTTAAATGTTCATCTAAAGCCATTTATTTGCTAGCTATTTATGGATTTTGTTAGTCGATCATTTATTGAACACTTACTGTCCTAAACACTCCGGAGAGCTCAGTAGAGTTGGTAGATACGATCCATGCCCTCTCAGAGTTTACAATCTAATGAAGGAGACAGACATTTAAAAAATATTTCAGATAGGGGAAGTGGAAGAGTACAAGGATTTGTACCTATGCAGAGCTAGGGGAGGTGAGTACGAAGTTCTTAGCAGGTACAGAGTTCCCCCTAGGCTGTAAGCTGTTTGTGGGCAGGGAATGTGTCAACCAATTCAGTCACATTGTGCTCTCCCAAATGTTTAGTACAGTGCTCTGCACACAGTAAGTGCTCAATAAATATGATCGATTGGTTCCTATTAGTTTCTGTTTTCTGATTCTTTGATCTATTGCATATTTTGCCATTTATGTCCATTTATCTCTCTCAGTGGATTGTAAGCTCCTAAAGTCAGGGCACTAGGTATTTTACTGTATGTTTTTTCCACAGAGGTCTTGTTCAGAGCTTAGGTGCAATCCATGCTCACAGAACAGAATGCCTACTCTACCATGGGTTCAGTGAAGTGATCTGCACTCAGGAGCTCAATAAATACCATTGATGATGACACTGATAATTGTGGTATTTGCTAAGTGCTTACTCTGGCATGAAACACGTTTCTAAGCACTGGGGTAGGTACAAGTTAATCAGATGAGACTCACTGTCTAAGTAGGAGGGAGAACAAGTATTTAATCTCCATTTTACTGATGAGAAAACTGAGGCACAGTGAAGTTAAGTGACTTGCCCAAGGTTACACAGCAGGCCATTGACAGAGCCAGGATTAGAACCCAGCTCCTCTGACTCCCAGGCCTGTGCAGCTTCAGGCAAGGCTGTGCTGCAAGCTCCATCTTTGAACTAAAGGACAACGTACCAGCTTAGTGCCATTTCCACCAAATAAATGCTTCTGCCTCTGCACAACGTTAGTTAGGTGTGGACATTGATTTGGTCTTCCAAAATGTTGGTAGCCTATGTGGCCCATCCTCATCCCCTTCCTTTTGTTTCTTTGGGTCAGACACACTCATCATGATTGTTTATGTTATTAATTTGGGAAGGTTCCTGCAAAGGGGAGGTAAGAATATTTAGGAGGTAGGTTTAATTTTTCTTAGCTAAGTTCTTAGGTGTTCCTGGATGAAGGAGAGAAGTTTGAAGATTGTGTTGTTGTGAATGTTAGTGTTCGGGGAAGCTCAATTTTGTGTTTTTACATTGTGAAATAGATCTTCTTTTGGAGTCCAGTGGTCTTAAACATTATTAATTTGCAGGGTTTGGGACAATGACAGTCATGAGGACATCTTGGAATTTCTAGTAATGTTTTCCCTTCTCTTGTTTCTTTTGTTGTGTTCTGGTGGTGAGCCAACCTTCCTTTATTATAATCAACTTTCCATTCTCTGTGGTCACCATGCTCAAGAACAGCATTAGAACATGTCATTTTATACTAATTCAGACCAATATTCTGTCACCAACCATGATGCTAAAGGGTGGAGGGACAGTGCAATGTGCACTATTTGACCCCTGATTCTGATTATTAGGGTGGTAACAGATGATTTCCATTTCGCTTTTCCTGGCAATGTGAAAGCAGCATGGCCTGTTGGAAAGAGCACAGACCTGGGAGTAAGAGAACCTGGGTTCTGATCCTGGCTCCACCATTGGTCCACTGCATGACCTTGGGCAAGTCACTTAACTTTTCTGTGCCTCAGTTACCTCATCTGTAAAATGAGGATTAATACTGTGAAACACCACAGGATACAAGAATATGAACATGGACTGTGTCCAGCCAGAGTACCTTGTATCAACCTCAGTGCTTAGTACATAGTAAGCCCTTAATAAAATACCATTAAAAAAAGAAAAAAAAAGTGTGGCTTCCTCTTTCGGGTCAATCCAAGCTCTTCAGGCCATTTTGTTTCCCTCTGCCTAGTTTCCTCAGGGGAAGGGAAACTTAATAAGCCCTAAGGCCTACTTGCTCCCTGAACATTTATCTTCGTGTTGAGATTCTGGCATCACTGTGCATGTAAATCATCCAAGGGTGAGCCCCCACTCTTTTCAGCTGGCATTGAGAAAACCAATGACTTGTCATATGTGTCAGGACTCTGGCAGCCTGGCAGATGGGAGAACACATTTTTAACATATTTTCTCCAAATCCACCCAGGATTGGCAGTGGAGAAGGGAGTAGGATGGGTGGGTAGTGTGACAAATGCTGATGCTGTGGATTCTTTAAGGGAAGTCCCACTCTAAAGCACAGCCCACAAAGCTGGCTAACTGAAATGTTCAAACCGTGTCATCCTTGAAGATGCATTTCAAAATGAAGAGGTCAGGTGAGGGTCAGTGTCTCTAAAATCTTGCTTAGAGGAGATTTTTCAGTGTCAGAGAAACTTAAAAGTAGATTGACATTTCCTGCAAAGAGATACCTCACTGGCAGGTGACTGCGTAGGGCAAGAGATTTCCAGTCTTTTCAGAAAGAGGTGTGCGTGGCCAGAAATGCCTGTCGGCTTGAATGATGGTTAAGTCCCGGTGACGGAATACGTAAGGCAGCTTGGTTTAGTGGATCGGGGAAGGGGCTGGGAGCTCCACCTGGATCCCTTGTCGACATTTGCCACCAACTGCATGGAACTTAGAGTAATAACCTTGATATTTGTTAAGCTCTTACTATGTGCCAGGCACCGTACTAAATGCCAGGGGTAGATACTTTTTTTAGATATTTATTTTATTTGTACATATCTATTCTATTTATTTTATTTTGTTAGTATGTTTGGTTTTGTTCTCTGTCTCCCCCTTTTAGACTGTGAGCCCACTGTTGGGTAGGGACTGTCTCTATATGTTGCCAATTTGTACTTCGCAAGCGCTTAGTACAGTGCTCTGCACATAGTAAGCGCTCAATAAATACGATTGATGATGATGATGATACAAGCAAATCCGGTTGTACACAGCCTCTGGCCCATGTGGGACTCACAGTCTCGATCTCCATTTTACAGATGAGATAATTGAGGCACAGAGAAGTGAACTGACTTGCCCAAAGTCACACAGCAGACATGCGGCAGATGGGATTAGAACCCAGGTCCTTCTGACTCCCAGGCCTGTGGTCTATCTACTAGGCCATGCTGCTTCTCTATGCATTGCTGTGCCAGTCAGGAAAAGGTTCTGATGTTTCTCGCAAACCTTTGTCTTTTGGGGATTTTTGCTCCTCCCTGACTAGGGTAGGTGTGCATTTGATGATCCATTCTATAAAACCATAGCTGAAATGATCTTGGCATTATCTTTGACTCCTCTCTTCCTTCCATAATTGGATCTGTTCCTAAATCCACATAATTTCCAGGATCTGTCTTTTTCTCTCCACCCTAATATCCACCAGGCTGGCCCAGTTACTAGCCATGCCCCTACTTGATCAATCAATCAGTAGTCCTTATTGAGCGTTTACTATGTGCAGAGCATTGTACTAAGCTTTTGGGAGAGTACAGTATAATAGAATTAGCAGACACGTTCCCTGCCCAAGTTGAGCTTACAGTCTAGAGGGGCTGACAGACATTAATATAAATAAATAATTAATTTATAGTATATAATTTAAAAGATACACACACACACACATATGTATATATATATATATGCTGTGGGGTTGAGGGTGGGGTGAATGCCAAGTGTCCAAAGCTTGATTCTTGCAACAGTCAACTCAGTGGTCTCACCCCTCTTCATTCCATATTTCACTCTGCTGCCTGGATCATTTTTCCAAAATGTCATTTGGCGTAGATCTCTCCACTCTTCTAAATAATAATAATAATGCTGGTATTTGTTAAGCACTTACTATGAGCAAAGCACTGTTCTAAGCACTGGGGGGGTGGCAATACAAGGTGAGCAGGTTGTCCCACGAGGGGCTCACAGTGTTAATCCCCATTTTACGGATGAGGTAACTGAGGCACAGAGAAGTGCAGTGACTTGTCCAAGGTCACACAGCAGACAAGTGGCAGAGCCAGGATTAGAACCCATGACCTCTGACTCCCAAATCCTTCAGTTGTTACCTGTTTCTCTCTCCATCAAAGAGAAATTCTTTACCACTGGCTTTAAAGCACTCCATCACTCCTCTACTTCCTACTTTTCCACTCTCTTTTTTCACTACATCCCACTTCACACTCTTTGTACCTCCTAACCCAACCTACTCACTGTGCCTCTTTGTCACCTTCCTTACCATTGACCTCTTGTTGATGCCCTTCCCTTTTCCTGCACCTCCACCGACCCCTTCAAATCTGACAGACCACAGCTCTCTCAATCTCTCAAGCCCTTCTGCACTCACACTGCTCCAGGAAGCCTTTTCCAGTTAATTTTTCAACTCCCCTACTTATATTCTACCACCTGCCAGTTCATTGCTTCTAGGCAGCCTGAACACTGTCTACTCAGTATTCTGTAGGACCTCCCATATTACTTATTACTTAAATCTCCTTTAACTTCTCCCTCCTCTCCATAAGTGATTTTAGTGTCCAACTTTCTTGCTGGCTTGCAAGCTCCTTGAGGGCAGGGTTCTGATCCACTCTCTGTTGTTCTCTTCCAAGTGCTTAGGACAGTGTTCTGCACCCAGTAGACACTTGATAATGTTGGTTGAACTGATCTCAGCTTTCCTTGCCTCAGTTTGTTCTTCTGCAAAATGGTATGTTCGGGATAACCTTTACTTCCCTCATGAAGCAAGCTGTGATGAAGCAGTAATAATTAGAAATCATCTATAATGTGTGAGAATTTCCTGGACAGAAGTACTACATATGGCACAGGAGAAAGTTCAAAATGGTTTCATTGGTTTCACCTTTGCAAACTCACCAGATGCATTTTTTGCTGCTCTTGTTACCCTGTGCTGCTAGGGTAAAATAGGTATGAGGGCCCAGAGTCTATCAGTTTATCAACATTTAGTGCCTTGCCCTACCTTGCTTTCTCTCTTTCCTGCTCTCCCTTCCCCCTTCCCCCATTCTCTCTCTCTCTTCCCCACCCCCCCAGAGGGGTGTATGTGTGTATATAGGTTGTGCTGAACTCTGTGACCTATACAGTCCAAGTTGATGTAATTACTTCCTAGGAGCTATAAGAGGCAGGGATCTTTTTCAAGATCCCCAAAAAAGGGGGCCAGGAAGGGTCTGTAAGGGAATAGATATTACACGGGGGTGACATGACGAAACCTATTGGAAGTTCAAAGTCACCTTTACCCCAGGTTCCCTGGGATGAGTGCTGTCTGAGTGGCAAGTTTTGCCTAGGGTCATTGAACAGTCAAATGCTCACATTACTTTTTCTGGGAAATATTTGTGAGGGCTGGGAAGTCCCTTCTGAGGCTGACCATTTTTTAAAAAGAGGTATGCGAGCCTGGTTGACTCCTTTTTATTTTGCCAAACTCATAAAAGCCTCATCTGCTTCCAAGGAGGAGTGTTTTTCCCGAGGGAGACTGTGGGGGAGAAAAGTAACCCAGAGGTAGTGGGAGCCCATCTCCAAGGCTTGGATTTTGACAACTGCATTACTGGAGGGAAGAGGGGGCGGCAGGAATGTTGTAGGATCTGACGAACTGTTCCGGAGGGGAAAAAAACAACTTTGCTTTTCTTCCTCTGCTTTCCACCTAGGGCTACTGACAGGCTTTGTTTAAACAAAAAGGATGGTGTCAGAGGGGAGGAGATATTTTTCTAATCAATTCCAGCGATGCCAAAATTCTGATATTTATTTTTCTTCACTGAGACTGAATGTATCCAGTCTGTCTCCAAATGTATTTATTTTTTCCTTCCTGCATTCCTTTCAGAAAATGAACTACTTTAGTGGGTGGCAGAAGAGGTTGGGTGCCCCTGTTCCTCTTCCTCCCCCAAGATTTCTAAGGAATGTGGAAAGCGGCATCCAACCGATCATCCCCTTCCTCTACAGGGGCATCAGTTGATTATGTTTATTGAGTGCTTACTGTATCTAGAACATCATCATCATCAATAGTATCTAACGAATGCTTACTCTGTGCCGATCACTGTATTCAGTACTTGGGAGAGTACAGTACAACAGAGTTGGTAGACACATTCCCTGCCCACAACAAGTTTACAGTCTAGAGAGAGAGAAGCTATTCTTTCCCCCATTGTTTTAAGGGGCAGTGAAGTTCAGTCCTGGGTTTAGGGCCAGTCAAACTGGGAATCCTGATCAAAAGGCCAGTGTGTGGGAGGGATGCATCTTCTTCAGAGTTGTGGACTGTTGTTGGTATTCAATAGAGGGTCATTCAGTAGAGAACAGCATAATGTAGTGGATATAGCACAGGCCTGGAAGTGAGAAGGTCAAGATTCCTTATCCCAGCTCCACCACTTGTCTGCTGTGTGACCTTGGGCAAGTCACTTCACTTCTCTGTGCCTCAGTTACCTCATCTGTAAAATAGAGATGGAGACTGTGAGCCCCATGTGACACAGGGACTGGGTCCAACCCTATTTGCTTGTATCCACACCAGCACTTAGTACAGTGCCTGGCACATAATAATAATAATAATAATAATTCTGGTACGTGCTAAATGCTTACTACGTGCCAAGCACTGGGCTAGTTGCAAGTTGGTCAGGTTGGGCACAGTCCCTGTCCTACTTGGTGCTCACACTCTTATCCCCATTTTGCAGATCAGGTAACTGAGGCACAAAGAAGTGAAATGACTGACCCAAGGTCAAACAACAGACATGTGGTGGAGTCGGGATTAGAATCCAGGTCCTTCTGACTCCCAGATCCATGCTCTATCCATTAAACCAAGTAAGGGCTTAACAAATGCCGCAATTATTATTATTATTGAGAAGCAGTGTGGCTTAGTGGATAGAGCACGGACCTGGGAATAAGTAGGACCTGGACCTAATCCCGGCTCCTCCATATGTCTGCTGTGACCTGGGCAAGTCACTTCACTTCTCTTTGCCTCAATTACCTCATCTGTAAAATGGGGATTTAGAGTTGTGAGTCCCACGTGGCACAGGGACTGTGTCCAAACTGATTAACTTGTATCTATTCCAGCCCTTAGAACAGTGTCTGACACTTAGTAAGTGCCTAACAAATATTATTATTATTATTATTATTATTATTATTATTATTATTATTATTATTATTATGACCAGGAAAATCCATCCTGGACCAGCTGTGGGTGACCAAGGGTTTCAGGAGAGTTGGATACTGATCCCTCCTTCCTCTCCCACAATCCCTAGGTCCTCATGGGCAACTCTTGTACCCTTTCCTAGGCCTTTTCCCGCTTTCAAAACTGAGACAGTAATCGTGGTTGAGAGGGGTGAGGGTCCCAGATGGCCTTGTTATTCCCCCAGAACAAAGGAGCTGTATAAACCACTGGCTTACACCAAGGCCAAATGACTGAAAAAGGGAAAATGTCTGCTATCATGTAGAATAATGAAAATCAACTTTTCTCCCCCATTCCCTCTCCACCTTTTCAGAACTGTTCCCTCTTCATGCCAAGTGGCTTTGGTAATACATAGCGTGGCAATTTGATCACAACAAAACTCAGGGCGCTGCCAGGATTCCAACTGTTTTTATTAATCTTACCAATGAAAACCCATTAAAGTGCTCCTGTTTTCATAAAGTTATTTCATTTTATCTGTCCCATCTGGACTCACGGTAGTTGTTACCTGAAAAGCAGAGGAAAGCAGGAAATGTATAAACCATTCTCAAGAAATTAACCCGCCACTTTGAGTGACAGAAGACAGCAAGACTGTTGGTGATATTTCCTCGGGAATGAACCACTTGTATTTAACTTCAGTCTTACCACCATGTGATTTCCTCTGGAACATTTTCGGAAGGCTTCTACCTTGATTTGGATTTATTAAAAAATACACCCATTACCCACAGGCCTCTGGGCTCAAGGGTCAAGAATATACTCTATCACTGAGAATGAATAAATGTCCAAGCAACATGCTCAGGCTCAGTGTTGTGGGATGCAGTTAGAGGTTCTTTTTTCTAGAAAGTATGTGCAATGTTGTTTTGTTACCTTGCTCCATACGGTGATGTGTTGCCATCTTTTGATGTTACTTCAGTTTTCTGTACAGACCAGGAAGAGCCTACTTGTTAGTACAATTACTAGATGAGACTCACGGGCCATTCACAGACTGTTAAGGTAGATTGTCAGCTAGTCTTCTGCTTTTTCTCCTCACCCTAACTTTCCCTTCCCTATTCATACTCTCACCACTTCTGTTTTTCACTCACCTTTCTTCTGCTTTCTCACTAACCTTTCTCATCTGAATCAACCTTTTATTTACCTTCCTCATCTCCTCCCTTTCTCTCTCTCTCCCCATCCACACAGATTCTAACCCACCAACAGAGACTTTCTCAGTCCATCCATGGACATGCTAATGATAATAATTATGGTGTTTGTTACTCTATACAAAGCATTGTAAACGCCCCAGTTATGTGGCCTAATGGATAGAGCACCAGCCTGGAAGTCAGAAGGACCCAGGTTCTAATCTGCCTCTGCCACTTATCTGTTGTGTGAACTTGGGCAAATCAGTTTTCTGTAGCTCAGTTACTTCATTTGTAAAGTGGGGATTACCACTGTGATCTCCCTGTGGGATATGGACTGTGTGCAACCTGATTATCTTTTACCTACCTCAGCATTTAGTACAGTGCCTGGCACATATTAAGCACTTAACTCAGGAAGCAGCATGGTCTAGTGGCCTGGGAGCAGCATGGTCTAGTGGCCTGGGAGCCAGAGAACCTGGGTTCTAATCCCAGCTCTGACACTTGTCTGCTATGTGACCTTGAAAAAGTCATTCAAGTTCTCGGTGACCCAGTTACCTCATGTGTAAAGTGGGGATTAAGACTGTGAGTCTCAGGTGGGACTTTGTCCAACCTGATTTAGCTTGCATCTACCCCAGCGCTTAGTGCAGTGCCTGGGACATAGTAAGCACTTAAGAAATAGCATTAAAAATGAACAAATACCATTTAAAAAACAGTGTATATGGTTTCACAGTCTATGTAGACTGTCATGCCCACACCTGTACACTTCATTCATTCATTCAACAGTTTTTATTGAGTGCATACTGTGTGCAGAGCTCTGTACTAAGCACTCGGAAAGTACAATACAGCAATAGAGGGACAATCCTTGTTCACAACTTGGTTGCCATGGTGGGTTTGAGGTGAGGCGTCAGGGAGTGGATGGGGAAAGGCCCTCAGTTCTTCAAGAAATGTACAGTTTTTTATTTTTAATGGCACTTGTTAAGTGCTTACTATGCGTCAAACACTGTTCTAAGTGCCGGGGTAGATACAAGTGAGTTAGGTTGGACACCAACCCTGTCCCACATGGGGCTCACAGTCTAAGTAATTTTAGGTTGCAGATGCTCTAAGGCTGTTGTTTACTGAGTTTGAGAGAGGAGGGGTTTTCAGAGGACATGTAGCTTGCCCCTTGTTCCAGGGAAGACCACACCTACCCCATCCTAAAATGACACTCTTCTGTTGTTAAACCATCCTCCAAGGAAGAAGCAAAACATCCTCTATCAGCAGAGTCCAAGACACTCCATGAGTGGGATTCTACAGTATTATCAGGACCACTGATGAGTGAGTGTGTGTATGGGGGGAGAGGGGGCTGAGGGAGTATGGACATGACAATGAAGAAATCAAAGATACAAATTACATGAACTACTTTTTATCAATCAGTTAATTCAGAGCACTAGGTGAATTGGCCCTGTTTCTGTTTTTTTTTCCTCTCTATCTTTCAACAATAACTAAATGCTTGGGGGCCTTACTTGTTAGAAGATCATTTTCTGCTGAATCCAAGGCCCAATAATTCAGTTTTCCAGTTTTAATGGTTTCCCTATTAGTTTGTCTGTAGAAAGATATCTTTCAAGTGGAAAAAGAAGGATGTCCTAATAGCATGGGTAATGCATTAAGAATAGCAAATTAAATCATGTTTAATGACATTAGAATCTCAATCACTAAGGAAAATGAAGTTGGCGAAGCAGAGAAATAAGAAATTACTCAAGTCCCCTACGAGGGAAAATGTGTCATCTTCAAAGGAAACTAGGGGAAGAAAATAAATTTCATAGAAGTATGATCATTGAAGCTCTTAAAATTTGGCGTACCTGAGAACAGAATGTGAAACTTCTGACTGCAGTTTTGACCTAAGGCAACTGGATATGAGAAGGGAAATATTTTCACTGCCTTTGGGCATCAGTTTCTCTAACTGCTTATAGAAAATGTGTATCCCATTTCTGATGGTCTAATAAGTGGGCTTGTACTGTGTGTCTCAGTTTCCTCGACTGCTATATGGAGTAAAGATAGATTGGGAAGGACCGTGTCCAATCAGTAACTTTATATCTACCCCAATGCTTAGCACATAGTAAGTTTGTAATAAAATACCATCATCATTATTATTGTCCACTTAATTCAGTGAAGGAAGAGTTTTCTCTTAACTCTATCAGTACAGAGACGGTTGAGGCATACCATGGCTGTTTTCCCCGGCCTTGCAAGTAATTAAACCTGAGCCTTTCTGAAGAGCTTGGATGCACTTGCAACTTGGACCAGTTTGAATCCCAAAGAGCAAGCCCTGGAGGCGGGGATGAGGGCGGAATGAGAACTGTCTTATCTCCTCTCTGGAGATCTCTGGGGCTGAACTGGATGCTCTTGGTTGGGGCCAGGATCATACAGGTCTGGATCTGAAGGCACAGCTCCTGAGCAGGGGTCAGGAAGAGTGAGCTGGGGGCTGCTCAATTTGGTGGGTTTGGGTTATACTATAGCAGGGGAGTTTGGGGGCATATGTGTGAAAGAAGGCTGGAGGGGAGTGTGTGCAGAATGGGCTTAGTGGGAGGGAGGTATTTGAAGTGAGGGTACTCAAGATGAAAGCTTCAAACTGCAGGGCTACTGTTTCCAGAAAACATGCCGGAGGTCATTGTGTACCCTCAATAATAATAATATTAATAATTGTGGTATTTGTTAAGCGCTTACTATGCTCCAGGCACTGAACTAAGCGCTGGGTTAGATATATGATAGTCAGGTCAGACACAGTCCCTGTCCAGCACAGGGCTCATAGTCTTCATCTCCATTCTACAGATGAGATAACTGAGGCCCAGAGAAGTTAAGTGACTTGCCCAAGGTCACACAACAGACAAGTGATAGAGACAAGATTTGAACTAAGGCCCTTCTGACTGTCCAGCATGTACTCTTTCTACTAGGCCACTCTTAAGATGGGATGCTGTTGGGAACTGCTTGAGGTGTGCCATCAGGCCTGGAATGAGCAGGGAAGGTATCTGGGCAGCCCTCAGTACTTCCCAGTCTAGCTCGAGTCTCCCCTTTTAGGAGCCTTAGTCCGACCCAAAGGACTTGAGGACTGAGAACCAGCATAGAGGTGGCATGATGATAGCAGCTGTGCTTTGTGTGGGGCCACTTGCCCCTCCTCATCCTTCTCAACCGTGTCCCCACCAGAGCAGTGAGTGCGACCAGCCAGTCCAGTGCTCAATATAGTGCCTGGCACATAGTAAGCACTTAACAAATACCATAATTATTAGCCAGTAGGCAGGCAGAATTGCAGTCTGTTGCATAGTGCACAGCGGATCTCTACAACCAAAGCCTGTTAATGGCCGAAGTGCCCACGGCTCAGGGTCACTGCTGAGCCCTGATGCCATAGACCAGTAGCCAGTGGCCAGGGCCCCCTCTTCTGTATCCTCTATGATCTAGGCCACCTGCATTTTCAGATTTCCTGCCAAGCCTGTCCTCTGCATGTGACACCCACGACACCCTAGGTGGTTTCTGGTCAGAACCCTTCGTATCACTGGTTACAGAGTCCTTGCAGGCATCCCCCTACTTCCGGCTGGCTTCCCCACCACCCCAAGGGAGGGGGTGGGGTGGTGTGTGTGTCTGTCTCTCTCTCTCTATTTGAGGGGGTAGGGGACTGTTGAAATATGGTAGTGATGGGATTCTATTGTAGCCAGTGATGACCAGATGAAATGTACATTCTAACTTCTGGTTATGTCTTTAGCTTCTCCGTTTAGTGGTTTGGAGGCAAGTTGTCCCCTAGTCATTCATTCATTCATTCATTCAATCGTATTTATTGAGCACTTACTGTGTGCAGAGCACTGTACTAACCACTTGGGAAGTACAAGTTGGCAACATATAGAGACAGTCCCTACACAACAATGGGCTCACAGTCTAGAAGGGGGAGACAGACAACAAAACATATTAACAAAATAAAATAAATAGAATAGTAAATATGTACAAGTAAAATAAATAGAGTAATAAATCTGTACAAACATATATACAGGTGCTGTGGGGAGGGGAAGGAGGTAGGGCGGGGGGGAGGGGGAGAGGAAGGAGGGGGCTCAGTCTGGGGAGGCCTCCTGGAGGAGGTGAGCTCTCAGTAGGGCTATGAAGAGAGGAAGAGAGCTAGCTTGGCGGATGTGCGGAGGGAGGACATTCTGGGCCGGGGGAAGACGTGGGCCGGGGGTCGATGGCGGAACAGGCGAGAATGAGGCACAGTGAGGAGGTTAGAGGCAGAGGAGCGGAGGGTGCGGGATGGGCTGTAGAAGGAGAGAAGGTAGGTGAGGTAGGAGGGGGCGAGGTGATGGACAGCCTTGAAGCGAGAGTGAGGAGTTTCTGCCTGATGCGTAGGTTGACTGGTAGCCACTGGAGATTTTTGAGGAGGGGAATAACATGCCCAGAGCGTTTCAGCACAAAGATGATCCAGGAGTGCTCCAATACAGCTGGAGGAGGATTGAAGCAGTGGATCAAGCAGTTGTATTTATTGAGCAGTTCCTGTGTACAGAGACTGTACTAAACGCTTAGGGGAGTGCAATATAACAGAGTTGGTAGACATGTTCCCTGGCCACAAGGAGAAGCAGCATGACCTAGTGGAAAAAGCAAGGGCCTGGGAGTCAGAGAACCTGGGTTTCTAATCTGGCTTTGCCACGTGACTGCTGTTTGTGACCTTGGACAAGTCACATAACTTCTGTGCCTTAGTTACCTCATCTGTAAAATGGTGATTGATTGGGGGCCCTATCTGGGGCAGAGACTATGTCCATTCTGATTATCTTGTATTCACCCCAGTGCTTAATCCAGTGAATAGCACATAATAAACCTTTACACACATACCAATAAAAAATGAGCTTACAATCTAGAGAGAAGCTTATAGTCAGGGAAGGATGTTAAAGGGATGGAAGGAAAGAACCAGAATGTGTCAAAGTAAGCCATAAAGGCCTTCCCAGACTGAGCCCCCTCCTTTCTCTCCCCCTCTTCCCCATCCACATCTCCCCCACTTACCTCCTTCCCCTCCCCACAGCACCTGTATATATGTATATATGTTTGCATGTATTTATTACTCTATTTTATTTGTACGTATTTATTCTATTTATTTTATTTTGTTAATATGTTTTGTTTTGTTCTCTGTCTCCCCCTTCTAGACTGTGAGCTCACTGTTGGGTAGGGACCATCTCTATATGTTGCCAACTTGTACTTCCCAAGCGCTTAGTACAGTGCTCTGCACACAGTAAGCGCTCAATAAATATGATTGAATGAATTAATGAATAAAGAGCAATGACCAGGCTTGGGCAGGCCCAGAGAAGGTAGCTACTGCCCCTGCTATTGATTATCATCATGCTATAGTCATGGGTTTTTTTTCTGCAAATCACCTGTTGTTCCATTGCTTTTTGGCAAAGAGATATGCTCTCTGGTCCAGAACCCATTGGCTTTGTCAGTCAACTTCCTAAGCTTTATTTCCTGGCTTTGTTGGAGAGGGAATCACCATTCACTTTTCAGATTTAACAGGTGAAGTTCATTGTGTGAGGCCTTGTGCATTTGCTCTGGGATTTCATAAAATCTCCTCCTTTGGAATGAACTGTTGAAAACTCTGCTCTTGAATCATGTGGGGCTAATACTTCATTTCCTGGTTGGGTGGGAAACACAGAAATTCCTTATGCCTTTGCTACTGCTTCCATGTGCCACTTTTCCAGCTCTGAAAGGAACGCTTTATCTTCAAAGAGCAAAACTTTCCAAATAAATCACTGTCAGCTAACACCAAACACAGGGAACAGATTTAGCACTTGCAATTCATCTTGTTCTTTCTTCCTTGTTATCTGTACAAGACCAAGCCCAGCTTGTGGTGGGCTTTTTCTGCTTCTGCAGGTGAGCGGTGGAGTGGCCAATCTGTTAATAGTCTTGGAAGTTCATAGAGACCTACAATTTGGGGGATGGAGGAGGAGGGTGGGCGGCTTTTGCTGCCCCTTGACTTCTGTAGATGGAGGCAGAGTTGTTTGGATGTAGAATGAATAATTTTCCAGCATCCTTCTCCGGAAAGGACAATGTGGACATTGACAGCCAATGTGGATTCTGAATGTCTCACTCTCACCCTCACCCTCACTGGCTCAATGGACTGGAGAAGAAAATTCCTCATTATATGTGCTTGACTCTTGAGAAGCAGTTTTGTCACCCAGTGATAATCAGAGCCTAGGGAGAAACACCAGACTTTCCCCAACTGAATCATCTTGTAAGATACCAGGTGGATGTGGGGGGATGGTGCAGTTGCGGGGAGGGAAAAGAGACCTGATAATTAAAAATATTTGACAAGAACAAGGGAAGCTGGAGTAGCAATGTAATGACCATTTTCTTCCTAATGTGCCTCTCTCCTTTTCATATTGAAATTGTAGTATTACAAGAAGTGATGAGTAATAGAGCACTATGGGTCCTTTTAAATATGTATGAACTTCTCACTGAGCAAGAGGAATGAAAGCAGACTAAGAGTGAGAGCAGATTTTTGATGGTTTTTGTTGCTGCACCACTTGAGGATAATCCCCTCTGGTGTTTTAAGTCATTAATATTCACATGCAAAACATGCATGTTTCTGTTCTTCCATTTATACAGTTTTGACTGTAACAAGGCCCTTCTTCCTTCTGAAAATGATTGGTTGTAGGCGGACCTGCAACTGATGAACTAATGACCCTAAGTCATGATTCCAGTTGTTTCCCATCCACGGAGCTCATTTTCCAGCATCATTGGAACCAGTCCGAGCGCTGAAAGAACTAAATCAGGTCCTATTCAGACGATCAAAAACTTGTGCCTGTGCAGTTTGTTTGTCTTTTCCAAAGACGTATTTTCAAGGAAGTAGAGTCTTAAAGAGAACTTGTGGGAGAAATGTGGATTGTACGCTGACTTTTCTGACTCTGAGTCATGGCCTTTACGATATTTAAGGAAAGACTTGGCAATCATTTCCCTAGATGATTTAGTCATTTGTCTGCCAAAGGCAGGGGGCTGAACTAGATCTTTCGAGAGCCCTATAAAGATGCCTTCGGGGTAGTCTTAAAATGGCCGAAATGGACAACTTACCTTTTCTCCTTAAATAAACTGGGTAGTCAGAACTGACTTCCAGACTGTGGGATCCTTGACGGAGGGGTTTTACTAACTCTATTGGACTTTCCCAAGTGCTTAGTATAACGCTCAGTAAATACCACTGATTGGCCCTAGCCCTCCAGGCAGAGGGTCCTATACCCCTACCAACATTGACCCTGTTTGCTTGGATAGATTTGGCCTGGGCAGCCAGTTCAGCCGCCATATCTCACAGGGTCTTGGGACTCCAGGAATGCCTTACCAGCTAACGTGGCTTGTGTTCAGTTCCACTCATACACCATGGTCTCAAATTTGTTGGCAAGTTAGTGTAAGCAGTGTGGGTCTATAATTCTCTCAAACTGAGAAGCAGTGTGACCTAGTGGATAGAGCACGATTCTGGGAGTCAGAAGGACAGGGGTTCTAATCCTGGCTCTGCCACTTGCCTGCTGTGTGACCTTGGGGCAAGTCACTTCGCTGTGCCTCAATTACCTCATCTGGAAAATGGGGATTAAGCCTCATGTGGGGCATGTAGTGTATCCAACCTGATTACTTTGTATCTACCCCAGTGTTTAGTACAATGCCTGGCACATAGTAAGCACTTAGTTAATACCATTTTTTTAAAAAGAGATTGTACCCCACCCTCCCCAGCTCAATATTTCTAAATTTTTGGTCATGTACTGTCATTTTTAACCACATCTGTGTTCATGGATACTATCTCACTGGCAGTCATCTTTGAAAACAAAGGATGGGAATAAATGTGTTTGTAATCCAGATGAACATATATAGATGTTATGTGTATCTACCCATTTTGCCCAAAGAAAGATACCTTCCTTTCCTGCTTGCTCTAACCAAAACACTCATTTAAAGCTACTTTAAAAAGGCATTCTACAATGTGAATTTGCATGTGGATAAAAGCGCAGGAGTGAGCCTTTTAAAGTTGTGGTCACTGTAATGGGTGTTGAAATGTCTGGATCCAATATTCAGGAAATATAGCTGATGCAGACATGTCCTAAGGGAAGTTTTAACTTTGACCAGTGAAATGGCCTTTTGCAGCTCTGAAACCACTTGGAACTTTCCAACCAAAGCCAACAAGAATGAGTCGTGTTATCTTGGAGCCAACTCTGAGCTGATCCCAGCACCTTGGATTCAGACCGGTCAACTCCTGAATCGCAGTGGGCAGAGTGTGGTCTCTCATTTAAACAGAGTGAAGGAAATGGGTTCGAATGTCAAGCTTGGGTCTGAGCAATTACTGAATACATAATGGCAACTCTGTTTGCCTCTCGAGAATGCTCATATTACATCAGAGATGACTCTCTGCTTCCTGCCTAGGGTTGCAATGAATATGGATCTGGCTGAACAATTATGTCATATTTTTTGAAGCCTAAATATCAGTTTTGGGGGATTCCTTGTAGCTAGCGCAGTATTAATCTGCTCCCTCAGAAAACTCTTTTCTCTCTTCAGCCTGAGATCATAAGACACCGCAGAGGTGTAATTTGCATTCTATGATTGAAATGGGGAAAGGTTAGAAAATAAAAAATTAAGGTGCAAATATCATCCTCGAATGTGCCCTCGGGGATTGGGGTTTGCTGGAGCCCAGAATGTTGTTAGTGACTTCACTGTAAGCCCCCAGGATGCTCTTGCCATTCCAAACAAGTTAAATATTGATAACACCGACAGGATTTGCAAGAGGTAGAGGGAATGAAAAAAAGACACAATTCTTTTGTTTGCCAAATGGAATTTAAAAGGAAAATGCTAAGGCCCTTTGGAAAGTTATAGTCACTCATAATTCTCTCCAGTGTGGCTGTAATTGTAGGGGAAAAAGAAGATACAGGCAGTCCTCAGATGTACAACACAATTGGTTCCTGAAAAATTGGGTCTTAAGTCAAAATCTTGTGAATTAGAACCGGTTTTCCTTTGGGTATGTAGTCTAAATGTGGGATTAGCTCCTGAGTCAAGATCTGAACCCCTATTTATATCCAAATTACCCAGAATTTTGAAGTCAGTCATAGTTGAACAATATTCCTATGCTAATTAGAGAGCAGTGTGGCCTAGCGGAAAGAGCCCAGGACCTGGGTTTTCATCCTGGCTCTGCCTCTTGTCTGCTGTGTGACCTTGGGCAAGTCACTTAACTTCTCTGTACCTTAGTTATTTCATCTGTAGGATGAGGATTAAGACTGTAAATTTCATGGATTGTGTCCACCCTGTTTATCTTATATCTACACCAGCGCTTAGTACAGACCCTGGCACTTAGAAAGCGCTTAACAAATACCATATAAAAAATGACTTATCTATTGGGTCAGAGAGGTTCTGCGATACAGTGGCTGACATATATGTCATTGGAAGTAAAATGAATGAGTTGCCTTTCCTTGGTGACTCCACCTGCTGATCCATCTATGGTATTTATTGAACAGTTACTTTATGCAGAGCACTGTACTAAGCACTTGGGAGAATATAATACAGCAGAGTTGATAGTCACGTTCCGTGCCCACAACAAACTTACAGTCTAGAGGTCATAAGATAACTTTCCCTCCCTCATTCAACTCTCCTCCCTTTCTGCCCAGACAGTTGTGGCATTTGATACTGTTTCCTGATTTCCTCAAGAGCTCCCTTGAGCCAGTCCACCCTCTCCCCGTGGTCCCCCCACCCCCCAAACTTGGAACATGTGCCAGTCGGGGGCAGCCAAGCCCCTGCCTAGCTGTTTTGATTGCACATCAAATTACCAGGTGCTGTGGATTAATGTTGGGGATGAGGTGTCATATAATTCCCCCGAGATCAAAATAATGCTGATAGCCAGCCATAAAATTAGGGGCACTCTTAGAATTGGAAATAATATACTAAAATTCTTTAAATCAATAATTTGTATTTATTGAGCACTTACCATGTGCAGAGCACAGTACTAAGTGCTTGGGAGAATACAGTATAACAATATAGCAGACACATTCCCTGCCCACAATGAGCTTACAGTCTAAAGGGTAAGACAGACAGTATAAATGAATAAATTTTGGATATGTATAGAAGTGCTGTGGTACTGGGAGGGAGGATGAATAAAGGGAGCAAGTCAGGGAGTGGAAGAAAAGGAAAAGAGGACTTAGGGAAGGCCTCTTGGAGGAGGGCTTTGAGGAGGGGAGAATAACTGTCAGATATGAAGAGGGAGGGCGTTTCAGGCTAGAGGCAGGATGTGGAAGCGAGACTGGCAATGAGATAGATGAGATTGAGACCTAATGAATAGGTTGGCATTCCTCTCCCCATCTTCCCCCTCCCCATCCCCCCGGCCTTACTTCCTTCCCCTCCCCACAGTACCTGTATATATGTTTGTACATATTTATTACTCTATAGTACTTGTACATATTTACTATTCTATTTATTTTATTTTGTTAATATGTTTTGTTTTCTGTCTCCCCCCTCTAGACTGTGAGCCCGCTGTTGGGTAGGGACCATCTCTATATGTTGCCAACTTGTACTTCCCAAGTGCTTAGAATAGTGCTCTGCACACAGTAAGCGCTCAATAAATACAATTGAATGAATAAATGAAGTGTGCAGGCTGGGCTGTAGTAGGAGAGTAGCGAGGAGAGGAGTAGTGAGTAAGTAGGAGAGGGCAAAGGGATTAAGTGCTTTAAAGCTGATGGTAAGAAGTTTCTGTTTGGTGAGGAGGTGGACGGGCAACCGCCAGAGGGTTCTTGAGGAGTGGGGAAACATGGCCTGAACGTTTTTGTAGAAAAATGATCCAGGCAGCAGAGTGAAGTATAAACTGGAGTCAGGAGAGGTAGGAGGCAAGGAAATCATCAAGGAAGCCGATATATTAATCAAGGCTGTTTGGATAGGGTAAGTGTTTGGACTAACATGGTAGTGGTTTGGATGGAGAGGAAAGGGTGGATTTTAGCAATGTTGTGAAGGTGGGACCAACAGGAGGATTTAGTAATAGATTGGATAGAATAGATTGGTTGAAAGAGAGAGAGAGAGAGAAAGAGATATCAAGGAAGATGCCAAGGATACAGGCTTGTGAGATAGGAAGGATGGTGTTGCTGTCTTTAGTGATGGGAAAGCCAGGAGAAGGATAGGGCTTGGGTGGGAAGATAAGGAATTCAGTTTTTGACATGTTAATTTTGGGGTGATGACAAGACATCCAAGTAGAAATGTCTTAAAGGCAGGAGGAAATGTGAGACTGCCGAGAGAGAGAGAGAGAGAGAGAGAGAGAGAGAGACTCGGGCTGGAGATGTAGATTAGGAAATCACCTGCATGGACGTGGTAGTTGAAGTCATGTGAGCAAATGAGTTCTCCAAAGAAGTGGTTATAGATGGAGAAGAGAAGGGGACCCAGAACTGAATCTTGAGGGATACCCACAGTTAGGGATTTAGGGTGTGTCCTGCTGTGGTGAATTCCAGTTCAGATTCTGTCATCACTCTTATGGGAGGGTCACATTTTTCAATGGCAAAGGTGTTGGAAAATAGCCATTTCCATTCCTTCTCTGAATATAAGGAGAGACTATAAGGACACAGGAGAGGACATAAAGAACAGTAGGGCTAGGGACTGTTAGAGAACTTGGTGTGTTTATAGTGTTGGCAGTGTCCAGTTTCCTAAACTGGTGCTGTTTTGGAGGGCAGCCCGCAATCATCAGTTAATCAAATGGAATTTATTAAGCTCTTACTGTATGCAAAGCATTGTACTAAGTGCTTGGAAGAGGACAATATTACAGAGATGGTAGACACCTTCTAGCTGGGGCTTGTTTTTTATTTAGTGTATTTGTTTTTAGATGTAATAATAATAATAGCTATGGTACTTAAGTGCTTAATATTTGGCAAGCACTGTTCTAAGCACTGAGGTAGGTACAAGTTAATCAGGTTGGACACAGTCCTTGTCCTACATGGGGCTCACAACCTCAATGTCTATTTTGCAGATGAGGTAACTGAGGCACAGAGAAGTTAAGTGACTTGCCCAAGGTCACAGCTGGCATATCGCAGAGCCGGGATTAGAACCCAGCTCCTTCTGACTCCCAGGCTCGTGTTCTATCCATTAAGCCACACTACCTCTCTAGGAAGAAGACTGTGTGGATGTGTGGAGGCACCTAATCCTGAGCAATTTGCAGGAAAGCCTGAAAGATTAGATGCATTTGGCTTTTCAAATCAACAGCCATTGCTAGAACAGAGTAGTGCACAAAGTCAACACCCACAATGATGATGATGTTAGGATTTGGGTGGAGGATTAGAGAGAAAATTTAGAAAGGCTCAAGAAGGATTCAGGTACATTTCTGGATAATAAAAGTTGGGAGGTTGAAAATACATCCCCAAACTATGAGGATGGATGACAGGAAGAGCAACATTTGAGTGTTCCTCTCAGCATTCTGTGGTGCCACTGGTGGAGATGGAGTTCTGGACTGAAAGGACGATTAGCCTGAACCAGAGTGGTTCTCCTTAAGGTCTTATGTTTTTATGATGATTTTAGGCTCTTAGTAATTATATCTGCGCTTAATAAGGTTTAGCTGAAGTATATGCTAATTGTTGACCATTGATTACTCCATGCCCCCTGGTCTCAATGTACATGCAGAAATTATATTTTCGATCTTCTAAGTGCTTTCTTGACCCAATTCATGGGTGCTTGCCATCAAAAGCCACCTGATGGATAAAGATAGTGCTTACTGTGTGCAAAATACTGAAGTTGTCAGATCCGCCAAGCTAGCTCTCTTGCTCCTTCAAGGACCTACTGAGAGCTCACCTCCTCCAGGAGGCCTTCCTAGACTGAGCCCCTCCCTTCCTCTTCCCCTCATCCCCCTCTCCCTCCCCCCATCTTACCTCCTTCCCTTCCCCACAGCACCTGTATATATGTATATATGTGTGTACATATTTATTACTCTATTTATTTTACTTGTACATATCTATTCTACTTATTTTATTTTGTTAGTATGTTTGGTTTTGTTCTCTGTCTCCCCCTTTTAGACTGAGCCCACTGTTGTGTGGGGACTGTCTCTATATGTTGCCAACTTGTACTTCCCAAGCGCTTAGTACAGTGCTCTGCACACAGTAAGCACTCAATAAATGCGATTGATTGATTGATCAGACAGTCCTGTCCTACATGGAGTTCAGTGTAAGAAGGGAGAACAGATGTTTAATCTTCTGAGGTACAAGTTAAGTGACTAGACCACAGTCACTCCTTAAACACTTTGTTGTTCACCGGACCCACAGCACTGAGATACATGTCCTTAAACTCTGCCATTTTCGCTATTTCCCATTTGTAGCTTACTTTAATGTCTGTGTACTACTCTAAACTGTAAGCTCTTTGTGGGCTGTGATCATGTCTACCAACTCTATTGTATTATACCCTCCCAAGCACTTTTTGCAGTGCTGTACATACAGTAAGTGCTTAATAAATACCACTGATTGATCACACAGCATGATGGAGCTGGGATTAGAACCCAGATGCTTCTGGGAAGCAGCATGGCCTAGTGGGAAGAGCATGGGCCTAGGAATCAGAGGACCTGGTTTCTAATCCTGGCTGCATCACCTACCTGCTGTGTGACCTTGGTCAAGTCACTTAACTTCTCTGTGCCTCAGTTACATCAACTGTAAAATGGTCAATACCTGTTCTCCCTCCTACTTAGACTGTGAGCCCTGTATGGGATCTGGTTAGCTTGTACATATCCCAGTGCTTAGAAAAGTGCTTGACACATAGCAAGCTCTTAACAAAATGCCCATAATTATTATTAGAACAAAGGTCTTTCCTTCTCCCCTTCCAAAGTCAGTGTTCTTTGATTCTTTTTTCACTTTTGCCCCATATGTGTCACATCTTTCTCTGCCCTGAGGGCTTTTGCTGCCGTGCCTCCATGATGCAATAAAAGGAACACAGAGAAGCAGCATGGCCTAGTGGAATGAAACCAGTCTGGGCATCAGAGGACCTGGGTTCTCATCCCAACTCTGTCACTTGTCTGTTGTGTGACCTTTGGAAGTCACTTAACTTCTTTGTGCTTCATTTCCTCATCTGTAAAATGGGGATCAAGACCATGAATTCCATGTGGGACAGGGACTGTGTCCAACCTGATTATCCTGTATCTAGCTCAGTGCTTAGGACAATGCCTGGAACCTAGTAGCGATTAACAAATACTATTAAAAAAAAAAAAGTAGTCACAACCCAAAACAACCCAGGCAGGTCTGAGGTATGGCTAGAGCCTGCTGCAGGCAGAGCCAGGATGAGCCCAATGGACTCTGTAAATTGAAAAAAAGCCCTCTTAACTTGGGGCAATGAACAGGCCTCTTCACTAGACCCTGCCCCACATTACTGAACTTCTGCATTTTACTGTGGATGATCCACAGAAGCACATGGTCTCATCCGGCATGGTTTTAAAAAAATAAAGAAAAAGCAAATTACCCCAGGCACAGTCTTAGTCATGTGTTCCTTCCCGGACACCAGTTAGGGGGCTAAAAGCCAGGCAGGCACTTGACTCCTAAAAGGGGCTAATTCTGTTAATGTAGACATAGAAGGAAGCCAGATTTACCCATTTATCAGGAAAGATATCTGGGAGCCCAGCCCTTTCCTCTATGCTTTTCCTTTCACAAGGACCTTAATCTCATTTGATTGTCATTTTCTCAAAACTCCAGTGACGAGGCTCTGGCTCAGCCTGAACTCTCCGTGGCTGAGATCATGGGTTCAGTTTCCAAAGGATCCGGACAGTGGCCTCGAGTTGGATCTTGATAGATGTCAATGAGGGAGAAACACTCAATCAGCTCTCCCCCTCCTATTATATCTTGCTGATTTCCTACAAAACCCGGCCAGTTTACTTCACTCTTCTATTGCCAGCCTAACTCACTGTATCTCAGTCTCACCTATCTCACTGCTGATCACTTGTCCACATCCTCTCTCTGACCTGAAATTCCCTCCCCCTTCATATCCAACAGAGACCACCACTGGCCCCACCTACAAAGCCTTATTAAAATCACACCTCCTTCAAAAGGTCTTCCCTGACTGTCTTCATTTCCCTACTCCCTCCCTTCTGCCTTGCCTGTGCACTTTTATCTATATTCTTTAACCACTTACTATTCACCCTACCCTCAGCCCCATAGCACTGATGTATGGATCCAAAATTGATTTTAATGGCTGTCTCCCCCTCTAGGCTGTAAACCTCTTGTGGACAGGGGAATGTATCTACTAACTCTGTTGTAGTCTCCTAAGTGCTTAGTACAGTGTTCTGCAGAGAGTAAGCCCTCAATAAATACCATTGATTGACTAATTGAGAATCCTCTGTTGGACATGTGATGTAGAATGGAGCATTTGCCTCCTGGGCATCTGTCGGAGCACCTTTGGTTTTGACCAGTTGCGCTGTTTCTGGAGTGATTTCCGGCCCCCATCAGAGCAGAGACTGCTGTTTGGAAAGAATCGAGCCTGACCGTTGTGAGCCGGTTTTGTGCCGAGGACAAATGGGACTCAGATGTCATTTCGTAAATTGCTCAGTGTCCTTTGGAATAGAGGCATAAACAGGGGTCTTGCTTAATAACTGAATTTTTTAAGTGCTTTTTCACCTTTTATTTTTTGTCCTCCCATTTCGGGAGGAAACACAGCCATGGCTCTCTAAAAGTTTGATCATTTGTTGTTTCCCAGAACAATCTACCTTTCTCTAAGTTCATGGGCCTTTGGGGAGCCTGCTGAACGCATTTAAGAGCATTCAGGTCAGACCTGTTTTTCCACATTGCTGGAACTCTCCCACTAAATAGTTTTCAATCACTTTCATATGTCAAGTGATTTCCCTACAAGAAAATCAACCAAATAGCAAATAGAGCAATTTACATTGTTGGATTTGATCAGATCTCAGGTAGGGAAGACCGAAGCTCATCCCTCTCACTGGGTCTTTACTGTGGATGCAGATAAAGTGGATCTGTCAGCAAGAGAGTGTCAGTGATCTCTTCACCTGGAGAAGTGACTCCGTCTCAAATAAACCTTTGGACCTTGGGCCTCATGGGGCCAGAACTGCGGGACTGATTAGTCAAACTTGGGGCATAAACAGATCGATTTACAGTCACTTACCTTATTCCGGGAACCTTGCTCACTCTGGCAAATAGATTTCACAAAGCATTCTGCCAACAAAGATTCCATTTGTTTCCTATGACATTGCCATCCACCTTGCGCACGCTCACGGGGGCTATCCTCTGGGGTCATGAAACGTTCCCTGATGACCCCTTCTGCCCAGATGATCAAGGATGTGAGCAATAGGCTACTGAGTTAGTGGATTGGGAGCTAACAAGGAACCCAGAAGTCTGGAGATTTTCATGCTGCAGCAGGCATATCTGCTATCGTCGGTGGGGGTCTGTTCCTTAGAAATAGGACCCCTTTAAGCTTCTGGGGTTCTAAATCAGCCCCTCCAGGGTTCCTGGTGTTTTTTTTTCTGTTTTGTAACGGGACTTGTGAAGTGCTTACTATGATCCAGGCACTGTACTAAGCCCTGGGGTAGATGCTGATCAACTGACTCTCTCAAGAGCTTTGTTCAGTGCTTTACACACAGTAAGCGCTCGATAAATATGATTGAATGAATGAATCTCTCCTCTCTCTAGAGACCTTCCTTAGGGCTCTTGGCTAAAAAAATGTTGAGAATCTACCTTCATCAGACTTTCTGGGCTCTCCCTCGTAAAAGCGAAGAACCAGCGAGAGTCTATTAATGTGTTTTTTATGTGCTCAGCTAGATTTTCCCCCCGAGTCCTCTGCCTGATTTCCATTTGGACCACCTTGCTTTCTTTTTAACCCTGGACTCCTGGGCCAGTCCCTATTTTCCCGGCAGGCATAGTTGATTAGTATTGAGCCGAGAATTGGTGAACTAATGTCTTACAGCATTTGAATCCATTCGGCTTCATCCCCGACTCTGCCACTACTCTGATTGGGACTCGGTTTGGGGGTCACTGTTCTAATGTCACTCATCCTCAAACTACTTTATCCAGTTCACCCCTGGGACAATCTCATTACAGACCAGAGTAGTTGACAAAGTCACCGTTCCAAACCGAGGAGTCATTCTTGTGATATATGTTTATAGAGTACAATCCCTTTGCTTCCTATGTAAGAATGCAGCTTCTACTTGGAAACTCTGACAATCCAGTTCTTTGGCCAATATGCCTTTAACCCCCCCGGCCCCACCCACAAAACTGGAGTGTGATGCTTTCTTAGTGTGAAAAATGCTTCTGTACAAGCCAGAGGGTGCCAGTTTCTATGATCACAACGGTGTTCATATTTCTCATTGAGCAGATTGGAGAGGATATAATTAATGCCTCCTTTAAAATTTGAAATTCAATCTGTGTCTTAAGTTTTTTTTTAATTCCTTCATGGTGAATTTTTGCCTAGGTTTCTGTGTATGTAGTAGTTTTTTATGACTCACTTTTTAAACACTAGGAGTATAACTTCAGACTGTCTCACTCAGGATTCAAAGATTAAAAACACTCACCTTGAGCTACTCTGGTAGCTTATGTGGAAAATGACCCTGCCCCTCCTTCACAGTTCGCCAACTGGTGGCATTAATTCATTTATATTTAAGAAATGAAGGTGCTAAAAGTCAAACAAAGAACTCAAACCTTATGGAAAGCCACGCTGAGGCCCTTCTCTTTGGAGATGGAGTTACACAGTAGCTTTGTAGGGATTTATTGGAGAGACACAATAGTTTGGGTAAAGCATTCCCCTTCCGGAGCTGGGATTAAAACTCAATATGTGGCTTAATTCTTCCCTTTTCCCATGAATCCCCTTGACTCACTCGGCAGGTTAGCCCTCTCAGCATTCCAGCATGGATTTAAAGTAGCAATTACCTTGGAAACCTTTCTCTGCGTTTAATTCAGAAAATCTGGCGTCCAGGTGCTTGCTCTACCATTCTCTAATATCGAGGCTGTGGTGTCTATCTCCCCTGCTTGAGAAGTGAAGATAACTTTTTAAATAACAAAGAAACAAACAGACCAAAGAACGCAAGCTCCATTTTCTATTAAAAGTGAGCCTTCTGTCAAGAATGATGGATGAACCTCTGTTCTGAGGCTTGATGCCAGTTATTTGTGCATTGCCGCTCACACTGTCTTGTCCCTGCTGGTCGGCATCCTGCGGACCCCCCTCCACTCTATCCCTCCCCCGCCAAATCAATCAGTGGTATTTATTGAACTCTTACTGTCCGCAGAGCACTATACTAAGCTCTGCCCAATACAACAGAGTTGGTAGATATGTTCCCTACCCAGAAAAAACTTACAGTCAATTTTTCCTTTTACTTCAGCTTTCCTTGGTGACAAATTGGTTTAATCAACACTCCATATGCCTTTCCCTGCCCTTTTCCCAGGCATGTGAAAAAAGGAAAAAAGCAGCCTGCTGAATTTCATTGACCAGATCCAGGGAAATATTTCTCTTGCAAGTGGGAAAGAAATATGTCATTGTGGGACAGAGGCTGTGTCTGATCTGATTATCTTAAAGCCCCTGGCACTTTCTCGGTTGAAGTTCTAGGTCCTTGTTGGGAAAACTAGGGTGCTTTGCTATAAGCTCCTTTTTGGCAGGGAATCAATAATCAGTGGTATTTATTGAGCAGAGCATTGTGTGCAGAGAGCCCTGTGTTAAGAATTTGAGCGAGTACAGTAGAATTAGGAGATACGATTCCTTCCCTCAAGTAGCTTACAGTTTCCTGTGTGCTGAACACTGAAGCTGAGCACTGAATTAAATATTTGGGAGAGTCCAGTAGAGTAAGGAGGCATGATCCTTGCCTTTGAGGAGCTTACAGGTAATGTATTGCTTGCTTGTTCTATACTTTCCAAGTGCCCACAATAATAATAATGATGATGATGATAGCATTTGTTTAGTGCTTACTATGTATGAAGCACTGTTCTAAGCTCTGGGGGGGATCCAAGGTGATCAGGTGGTCCCTCGTGGGGCTCACAGTTTTAATCCCCATTTAACAGATGAGGTCACTGAGGTCCAGAGAAGTTAAGTGACTTGCCCAAAGTCACACAGCTGACAAGTGGCAGAGCCGGGATTAGAACCCATGACTTCTGGCTCCCAAGCCCAGGCTCTTTCCACTGAGCCACGCTGCTATTACAGTGCCTTATCCATAAATGGGTGTTTAATAAATACTTTTACTACTGTTTCTACTACTACTACTACTACCACACTACTAGTACCATTATTACCAGAACTTCTCTAAGAACACTGGAAAAAGGTAACAAAATCAGAATCATTCTGACTAAACTGAGATATCTGGTCATCGTAGCCAGTCAGAATTATGTATTGTACACATGCTGGGTATGTTGCTGGGTTGTGGAGGAGGCATTTTAGAGGAAATGGAAGTCTCTGCACTCAAAAGAGCTCTCACAATAGCTGTGGCAAGCAGTCTGTTCATGACAGGTCATAGCATTTTGTGCGGGAAATCCCAGTAAGTAGGCTTTGTGGGTTGATGACATTTATTCTTTTCTCACACTTTTCACAGAGAGTAATGCAGATCCCAGAAAACAATAGGGAAGGGGAAAATAAGGGAGTGAGAGAGAAGAAGAGAGGAGTGGAAGAAAGCAGACAACACCAACAGGAAATATCCTTCCTGAAAACCACATTCTCCAGTTGTTTCTTTGAATGATAGCTATGTTAAAAGCTCTGGATGGAATGGCTGTTGGGGCCTCTCCCAGCTGTCTCCTCTTTTCACTAAAAAGCAACCTCCTGACTTAAAGTTGGGAGATTTTTAAGAAAATCCCCAAACCATTGTGTCCAGCCGCATTAGACAGAAGAAACAGCTTTCCTTGTCTTTTCTTACAGCTTCTTGTAAGAAACAGGTGTTCAGGATTTGATCACAGGAGAGGGGAGGGCTCAAGTCTCTCCTCTCTTTCTCTCTTTCTCTCTCTCTCTCTCTCTCTCTCTCTCTCTCTCTCTCTCTCTCTCTTCATCTCTCTCTCTCTGTCCTGCTTCTAATATCTCTGCCTCTCTTTTTGGTGGTGAGGAGGGAAAAGTAAAACAAAGAGGTGGAAAGGGCTTCTTTTTAGAGTCCTCTGGCCTGCTTCACGGCATCATTTGTGTCTTGGTAATCATTTTAAACTGCACATGGGATAGCTTGAAAGTACAATGATTTTTCAATGACTGTCATTTTCTTCGTTACTTTCAGCCTGGTTGTTTCAGAACTCATTACGTTTGGCATTTATTTACAAAGGCTGGAGCAAGCTGAATCATACTAGGAGAATGAAAATTGATTTACGGGGATGGTATGTGATCTAGAAAATGTCAATTTTTCCCTCTAGAGTCTATAAATTAGTTTTGATTCCAGTGAGGGCTCAGGCTATACTTATAAATCAACTGTAAGGGAACTGTGCGAAGTCTAAGAGATTCAAGTAGTCAAATAGTAAACTGGTACCCTAATAGTGCTGAACCAGCTATATTAAAGGGCTCATCTCACAAATTACTATGCCTCAGAGGCAGGAACGTGGGCCCTGGTGCATTGATTGGTGTAATATTTGCTCTGAATGTGATGGTGATTTTAAAAAGTTGATACCTATTGTCAGAACCACTTTGACCTGGCAGCTTGGGCACAAGGCACTATAAGTCTTTTTTTTTATTTGGTAGGGTAGGTATTTAAGTGCTGATTATATACCAGGCAATATACTAAGCACTGGGGTGGATCAAGCCAATCAGATTGGACCCAATCCACATCTCACATGGGACTTACAGATGAAGTAACTGAGGCACAGAGAAGTGAAGTGACTTGGCCAAGGTCACACAGCAGACAAGTGGTGGAGCCAGGATTCAAATCCAGGTCTTCTGAGTGCCAGGACTTTGCTCTATCCCCTACACCATGCTGTTTTAATCAATAATCAAATCCAATTAACTTTCAAGTAACTCTGTAAGAGCAGGAAATGTTTGCTCTTCTCCTTTAGCATTAATCCATCTGAGCGTATTGTTGGACCTACTCTGTTCCCTATTGAGAGATTGTGCAGTCAAAGGGGAGGAGGTATGGGCCTTCACAATAAGGGAAGCAGGCTGAAAAGAGGAGGCAAAGTCTTGTTTAGGAAAATAAATAATAATGATGGTATTTAAGTGCTTACTCTGTGCCAAGCACTGTTCTAAGTGCCAGCGTAGATTCGAGGTTATCAGGTTGCCCCATCAGAACGGGGAGGAAGGTGAAGGAAATGGACCAGGATGCCCAGAATCTTTGCTTTTTCACCACCATCCTAAGGTAAATCAGGATATATCATCCAAACGGACAAACTTCAATCAGTGGTATTTATTGAGTGCCTGCTTTGTGCAGAGCACTCTACTAAGCCCTTGGGAAGTCACAGTATAACAGAATTGGTCAGCAAATGCCTGCCCACAAGGAACCTACACTCTAGAAGACCTTGTGTTAAGACTAACATTAACAGGGATTGTCCCAAGGAGGCACACACAGGGTTTTAGAGTCAAGTACCATCAGCCCCATGTCCAGTTCTGTCAGAATCCTGGCAACTGATTGGCCAATTGCAATGTGGACGTTTTCCACCCATAACTAGGTTTTTGTCCTGCTGCTCCTGGAGAAACTTTGAGGAAACAAAGGGCCATAATTTTGTGATGGTGACACTGTATAGAAGCATAAATAACATATATGCTCTCAAAAGGGGTCTCGGGGAAGCCTGTTTAGTTTACAACCTAATTATAAAGCAGGCTTACCTCCTGTTGACTAATAACTAACACAGTGGGAGCGAAATCAATCAATGCAATTTGGTGAGTACTTACTGTGGGCAGAGCACTCTACTAAGTGCTTGCTTTCTCATGGCCAGGCCTCAAGAAAGTAGAAAATGTGAAACCGCCTGGATCTCTTCCCCTCTAGTGAGAGCATTTCCCAGCACCTCCTTTCTGTGCCTCCCAAAGAAATACCATGTGATTTAACTCTTGCTGATGGCTGCCTGCTAGGAAATCTGTGTGCTGTTGACGTTCCCCAGATAGGCGGTGTCACATCTACCGCAGCAGGTTGGCCTTTGAGAAGTCCTGGAGACATTTTCTTCTGCTCACTGCACAGGAACCACTTGGAGGCCCTTAGGTGACTAATAACTCAGCTGGAGTGTCAGTGAAGGTGAACAGGGATAGACAGCTAAGAGACACAGCCCTACTACACACAAGGAGACAATGAAGACTAGTTAAGCTACAATGCTCTCTGGCACTACCCCAAACAGAGAATTGGCAAACTTTTGCTGGAGTTTTAGAAGGGGCTGTGGAAAGTGGCGGGTTATTATTATGATTATTGTTATTATTTTTATTATGGAATTTAAGTGTTTACTGTGTGTCAGCCATTGTTCTAAGTTCTGGGGTAGATACAAATTAGTCAGATCAGACATAGTCCCTGTCCTACATGGGACTCCCAGTCTCAATATGAGGGAGAACAGGCATCAGATCTCCATTTTACAATCAGTCAGTGGTGTTTGAGTGTTTCTTATGTGGCAGAGCACTGTACTATGCTCTTGGGCAAGTACAATATAACAAAATTGGCAGATGTGTTCCCTTCTCACATTGAGCTTAGTCCTAGAAAGGGAGACAGGTATTAACATAAAAATGTAAAATGCATAATTTAAAGATATGTACATAAGTGCTACAGATATTAATATAAATAATGTAAAATACGTAATTTAAAGATATGTACATAAGTGCTGTGGGGTTGAGGTAGGGTGACTATTAAATGCCACGGATCCAAGCGAGGAAACTTGGATGAGGAATCAGAGGTCCAGAGAAGTTAAGTGATTTGCCCAAGGTCCCACAGCACACGAGTGGCGGACCTGGGATTAGAATCCAGGTCTTCTGACTCCCAGGCCAGTGGTCTTTCCACTAGACCAAAAGATGCTCCTTTGAACTTTGTGATTCACCACTACTTTCCACAACCCAGTGACACAGAAAATCCAGAGGCTGGGAAACAGACAGTTCAGTTGCCAGATCTGAACACATTTCCCAGTGACTCTTTAAAGCAAGGCGGTTGATCATTTTGGACATCAATCAACATCCAAATAATACTGGATGAAGCCACACTTCGATGGCTAACAGATGCTGTGTGTGGTTTGAGCCTTCTTGGGTAAATAAATTACATTCCCCAGTTAAGATGCTCAAGTAAAGATCAGCATTATTGCAGAGCAGTGAAATGATAATGAGAACACCTGGAAACTCTTCAGCTCATTTTGAGTCTTGCGTAATTGAAAGTACTTTATGAAATTCAGAGGCAGAAAGCCGTAATTTATTTTAATGTCTAGACTGTAAGCTTCTTGTGGGCACAGAATGTGTCTACCATCTCTGCTGTGATGTACTCACCCTAGCACTTAGTTTAGTACTCTATAAGCAGAAAAGATTCAATGCAAACTATTGATCTATTGATTGATCGATTAACCAGGGGACCGAGCAGTCAACAAGTAACTCTGCTGTAGACACAGTTTTCCCTTCTATAAAATGGGAATAGCAAGGAACTGAGTGAGGCCTGCAGAAAAAGTTGCTCCGTAAGCTACTTGGGTTTAGGGGAGAGAGCATATCTGAAATTAGGGAACAAGACAAGAGGGAAAGGGAATTCTTAGGGGAAATGGCTCTACTGGATTGATCTATCAATGCAAGATATATGGGATACAGTCTCAGGACCCCTCAAAAGTGCCTCAGAATTGTTTTTTTCTTTCAATAATCAAGTGGCTTTGGATTTCTCTGTGACGCAAAGGCATCTGAGAACCTGGTTGGACAGCCAGGACGGCCGAAGGAATGCACACCTTAGGTACTAGAAGAACTGGAGTGGCTTGATTTCATTCCGTAAGCCCCAGTGACTGCAGTGTGTTTCTTGGTGATGGATTTTTCAAGTGCTGAAGACCCTGAGGATCAGGACCGTTTTAAGGAGGGAAAGGTCTTGAGCCTGAACCACAGGCACATGGTAGATAGACAAGCAGGGAGGCTTAGTGGAAAGAGCACGGGCTTGGGAGTCAGAGGTATTGGTTCTAATCCCAGTTCTGCCATGTCTGCTGTGTGACCTTGCTCAAGTCACTTCTCTTCTTTGGGCCTCAGTTAGCTTGTCTGTAAAATGGGGATCAAGATTGTGAGTCCCATGAGGGGCAAGGACTGTGTCCATCTTGATTATCTTGTATCTATCCCAGTGGTTAAAACAGTGCTTGGCACATAATAATAATGATGATAATAATAATAATAATAATAATGGCGTTTGTTAAGTGCTTACTATGTGTAAAGCACTGTTCTAAGTGCTGGGGAGGATACAAGGTGATCAGGTTGTCCCACGTGGGGCTCATAGTCTTAATCCCCATTTTCCAGATGAGGTAACCGAGGCACAGAGAAGTTAAGTGACTTGCCCTAAGTCACAGAGCTGACAAGCGGCAGAGCGGGCAATAGAACCCATGACCTCTGACTCCCAAGCCTGGGCTTTTCCACTGAGCCACGCTGCTTCCTAGCTCTTAACAAATACCACAGTTGTTATTATGTTTGCCTCCAGGGCATAAGCAGTCTGGACAGAAGAGAAGCCACTGAAGTCTCCAAAGCAAGCTACTTTCTTATACTTATGGGGGGAGCACTTAGTCAAGCCTCCTTCTCCTACAGCACCACCCAGTTTCTCATCTCTTTTCATATGTTGGCTTCCTGCAGGGGCCTGTCAGAGTCTCAGCTTTTGGATGTGGAATCTGCTGGAAGGTGAGCTGAGCACCCTGGGTTGCTTCTGTCTCTGTCTTCACCCTCATGGGCCCTGCCCATTGAGGTGCAGCAGCAGCATTAGGAGGCTTCAGTTCTGGTGGTGACGCATTGTGGGCAGGGAATGTGTCTGCCAACTCGGTTAGATTGTACTTGCCCAAGCACGTAGTGCAATGCTCTGCACTTAGTAAGAGCCCAGTAAGTACCATTGATGTTGATGATCTGCCAGTTGTCAGCTGTGTGACTTTGGGCAAGTCACTTAACTTCTCTGTGCCTCAGTTACCTCATCTGTAAAATGAGGATTAAGATTGTGAGCCCTCTGTGGGACAACCTGATCACCTGGTAACCTCCCCAGTGCTTAGAACAGTGGTTTACACATAGTAAGTGCTTAATAAATGCCATTATTATGCTGCTGCTGCTGATGATGATGATGATGATGGGGAGAAGGAATATCGCCCGTCCCCCAGCAATTCCAGGGAAAGAAACGAGGTAGGGACAACTTTCTGTCAGCCACGATCCTGGGGTCTTTGCTGCTGTAGTTCTGGCCTTCCTGCTGGCCTTAGGTCTGTCCGTTCTGCAGCATTGTCTTTTCGTACTCAAATCACCTGAGTGCCAGTTGGTGGAATTGGCCTGGGAAGAGGACAACCTTCTATGGGCCTCTTGTTTCCTCAGCTGGGAAGGAGGGAATAGACGCACTCGATCACCTTGTCCCCTCCTTCCTTTCCTGGCTGCTTTTCTTTTATAACCCAGCACACACACTTCACTCCTCTAATGTCAAACTACTCACTATACCTCAATCTCATCTATATTGCTGCCAACCTCTTGCTCAAGTCCTGCCTCTGGCCTGGAACACCCTCCCTCTTCATATCTGACAGACAATCACTCTTTCCACCTTCAAAGCCTTATTAAAAGCACATCTCCAAGAGGTCTTCCCTGACTAAGCCCTCATTTCCTCTTCTCCAACTCCATTCTGTGTCACCCTTGCACTTGGATTTGTACCCTTTATTCACCCCTCCCTCGGCCCCACAGCAATTATATACATATCTGTAATTTATTTACATTGATGTCTGTCTCCCCCTCTAGACTGTGAGCTCATAGTCAGTAGGGAACATGTCTACAACTCTGTTGTACTGTACAGTGCTCCGTACACAGCCAGCGCTCAATAAATATGATTGATTGATTGATATGCTTCCTCTCTATCCCCTCCATGCCCAACCTCACTGGGATGATCTTTGCACTTCCCCAAAGGGGGCGTTCTGTGGAGCTGAAAGAAAACACCCAGGTGGGGTGCACAGCTTGCTTTCCACTAGGCCCACCAGAAGCCATGGGCCTGGCATGGCCAAACCAACTGCTCCACTGGCTCTTCTTCCCCTTCCTTTTGGGGTATGTTCCCAGTGATCTTTCACTCTGCCTTCATTTCCTGTCCTGTGAATGCATCAGTCCTCACCATCAAACCTTCAAGCAGCCTTCATTATTTCAACCCTGAATTTGTTCAGATCAGACAGATGGTGGGAAGCAAGCATGGCCTAATGGAACAAGCCCCAGCCCGAAAGTCAGAGAACTTGACTTCCCACATGGAATATGAACTGTGTCCAAACTGATAAGCTTTTATTTACCCTATCACTAAGCACAGTGTCTGGCACATAGTAAGAAATTAACAAATACCAAAAAAAATGAATTCTGTTCCTGGTTCTGCCATGTGTCTGCTTTGTAACCTTAGGCATGTTACTTAACTTCTCTGTGCCTCAGTTACCTCATCTGTAAAATAGGGATTAAATCTTACACCCTCCTACTTAGACTATGAGTCCCATGTGGGACAGTGACTGTGTCCAACCTGATTAACCCCAGTGCTCAGAACAGTGCTTGACACATAGTAAGCATTTAATAAGAACCATAGTATTAGTATTATTATCATTATTAAGTCTTTCAGTCAGGTTTCCTACTAAGAGAGTCTCGGATGGTGAGTCCTCGGTCAACTTCCTCCTGTCTGACAGTGACTCACCCACAGCTTTCTTGGGAAGTCCCCTGGTCTCCCCGAGCCTCAGCTTCCCAGACTATTAAATGTCACAGGTGTCCCCAGTAGGTTTCAGGACTTTGGTGGAGGACTAAGGAGCTCCTTCTGGGATCCTTCTGACCCCTGGCCTACGTCCCACCTCTGGCCTGAAACGCCCTCAGCCTCAAATCCGTGAGACAAATACTCTCCCCCCTTCAAAGCCAAACTGAAGGCACATCTCCTCCAAGAGGTCTTCCCAGACTAACCCCCAATTTTTCTTATCTCCCACTCCCTTCTCTGTCACCCTAATCTGTTCCCTCTCTTCTTCCTTCCTCCCTCCTTATCTATATATCCGTAATTTTATATATTTATATTGATGTTGGTGTACTTGTATTGATGTCTGTCTCCCCCACCCCCCAGGCTGTGAGCTCACTGTGGGCAGGAATTGTTTCTCTTTATTTCTGTATTGTACTATCCCAAGCTCTTAGTACAGTACTCTGCACAGAGTAAGCACTCAGTAAATATGATTGAATGAGTGACTGAATCCTGGCTGATCCCCGAGTTGCCATTTCCCAGGTTTCCAGAGTATGGCTAAGAGTTTCTGATGCTTAAAAATGCTTTTGAATTGGCACCTGAAGATGTTATTCACCTATGTTGCAAGATATTTGAGATGGCACCAAGGCTGTGGTGTGGAGTACTTAGGACTTTGGGAGCCTTCCATTTCTGTATTTCAGCTTTTAAAGTAGTTCAGTTAGCTTTTGATGATGATGATGATGGTATTTAAGTGCTTGCTATGTGCCGAGCACTGTTCTAAGTGCTGGGGTAGATACAAGGTAATCAGGTTGTCCCACATGGGGCTCACAATCTTAATCCTCACTTTACAGATGAGGTAACTGAGGCACAGAGAAGTTGAGTGGCTTGCCCAAGGTCATGCAGCAGACAAGTGGCAGAGCCGGGATTAGAACCCATGTCCTCTGACTCCCTAGCCCATGGTCTTTCCACTATGCTGCACGGCTTCTTTGTATTTTAAGTATAGAGCTCAGTCCCTTGAGTTTGCATAGGTTATTCCACCTTCCATACCAAGTAAGTGTATGTGTCTCTCTCTCTCTCTCTCTGTACCTCTTTATTTTTTATACCACTGTGCTAATTTCTAATTACAACCCTTTTTCTTCAGTAAAGATAAAATAAGGCTCCATAAACCATGTCCCCATAATTGCAGAGAGCAATCAATTGATGAACAATTTTTTTCCTTTAACCCCTAGAAACAGCATATGAAATGTCTCCAGAAAAGCAATTAACTGGCAGCAAGTTGTTTTATTGTTTTGTTTTTCTCGGCAGTAATAAAATGTATTAACCCCAAATTTCAGTGTTAGATATTGGAGTCCACAAAAAGGTCTTGGTATTCTCAGGAATACACTGGGGCCTGCATTTTATTTCAGTGGCCAACTCCTCTGCTCTTTTTTTATGGCATTTAAGTGCTTACTGCGTCCGGGCACTGTACTAAGCACTGGGGTAGATACAAGTTAATTGGCTTAGATGCAATCCATGTCTCACATGGGGCTCATAGCATTACTATTATTGAACACTTACTGTGTGCACAGCTCTTTACTAAGCACTTGGGAGAGTACAATGTAACAACAAACAGACACATTCCCTGCCCACAACAGTCCTGCTTGGGGCTCACAGTCTAAGGAGGAGTGAGAACAGGTATCCCCATTTTACAGTTTTACAGTTGAGGAAACTGAGGCACAGAGAAGTCAGTCATTCAATCGAATTTATTGAGCATTTACTGGGTTTAGAGCACTGCACCAAGTGCTTGGGAGAGTACAACACAACAGAATTAACGAACATATTCCTTTCCCACAATGAGCTCACAGTCTAGAGGTGCAGTGACTAGATTAAGATCACAGAGCAAGAAACTGGCAGAGTTGGGATTTAGAAATTTAGAACCCATGTCCTTCTGACTCCTAGTCCCATGCTGTCTCCACTAGGCTACACTGCTTTTCCTTGTTAAGCGCTTAAAATGTGTTCAACACTGTTCTAAGCACTGTGGTAGACACAAGCCAATCAAATTGGACCCGGCTTCTATCCAATGTGGTGCTCACAGGTGAATATCTCACTATGGACTTATCCAGGTGGTCATCTAAATTTTTCTCGAATCCCCTGATAATATAATTATATTAGAAACTTGGCAGGTCTCCCACTTACAACATTTTGAGCACAAGCAGCGTGGTGTAGTGGATGGAGTCCAGGCCTGGGAATCAGAAGGACCTTGGATATAATCTCGGCTCCACCACAGTCCCTCTGGGGATGTACGTGCTATTTGCCAATCATTTCACGGTCAAAGGCGAGAGGCAAAATGAAGAAGATTGTCAGTTCTGTGAGTGTGCATATGCTGGGGGGTGGAGGTAGGACCTGAGAAACAGCATGGCTTAGTGGATAGAGCACAGGCCTAGGAGTCAAAGGACCTGGGTTCTAATCCTGGCTCCGCCACTTGTCTATCTATTTGACCTTAGGCAAGTCACTTCACTTGTCTGGGCCACAGTTTCCTCATCTATAAAATGGGGATTAGGAGTGTGAGCCCCGTGTGGTATAGGGACTCTGTCCAACCTGATTAGCTTGTTTCTACCCCTGCACTTAGAACAGTGGTTGGCACTTAGTAAGCGCTTAACAAATACCATCATCATCATCATCAATTTACCTTAATCCAGGGACATTTGCCCCTTCCTGCTTGAGGGATGGTATCTGCTCTGCGTGGTCTGGAGGGTGGGACAATTTAAGGAGTGAGAGTAGCACTCTGGCGAGTAGCCCAGCTTCTAACCCCTCACTTCTCTTTACCTTTGGACCAAGTTGGGAAACAGAGGCCTCTCACCCAACCAAGTTTGGCACCAAGGACCGGTCCCTTTCTGGGTGCTGAGGGGGGTAGGGGAGGGTTGATCCAATGTGAAGCTTTTGTTTGAACCCACTGCTGGGGAGCAGGAGGCATCGGAGCATTGAGAAGCAGCCTGGCCTAGTAGATAGAGCACAGGCCTGGGAGTCAGGAGGATCTGGGTTCTAATCCTGGCTCCCCTGCATGTCTGCCATGTGACCTTGGGTGAGTCACTTCACTTCTCTGGACCTCAGTTACCGCATTTGTAAAATGGGGATTAAGACTTGGGCTCCATGTGGGACAGGAATTCTGTCCAACCTGATTAGTGTGTACCTACCCCAGTGCTTCGTACAGTGCCTGGCACGTAGTAAGAACTTAATGAATACCATATAAAAAAAGCATCAGTCTTCTACTTAGCTGAGAATTCAGGCATTAGCTAGCCTCTGATCCCCACCTTCCACCTCCATTTCAACTTTCTGCATGTGTAGACTGTTGGCTGGTCTTCCTCTTGGGCTCTCTTTCTACCCCAAGAAAGCATAGCTTTTTCTGACTTCCCCAAGCCATGCTTTCTGGGACGTGGGCCATGTTGGCTCTGTAGACTGTAAGCTCCTTGTGTGCAAAACCACTGATTGATTGACTGATGTTGATGTCTCTTCTCAGCCCCTTCCTTACAGATGGTAAGCTCTTTGAGGGCAGGGACTGTGTCTTCTACTGTTATTGTAAACTATTTTGACCAGATGCTGTGAAGCAGCTAATACAGTACTCCTCCTATGCTCAGTAAGATGTTCAGATGCTCAGTAAGTACTGATGATGATGATCTGCTGATGACCCTAGTGTTGTCCATGCTCTAAACTCTAGCTAAGGTTTTACCTTTTCACTTTCCACGTTGTGCACATGAGTAGAACCATTACTGCATCCTGAAATGCTGTTTACCCCTTTTGCAACCCAAAAAAATCAACTCACATTTGGTTTGTGGTTCCCTGTGACCTTCAGCTCTTTTCCTCTCCATGACATGACCTAACCAATAGTAGTAGAAGTAGTAATGAGAATAGCATTTATTGAATGCCCACTTACTGCAGTAAATTGCATTAGGTGCTTATATAGTACAGAATAATCAAGTGATATTTTACCTGTCCACAAAAAGCTTGCCTCTTACTGGAAAAGGCAGCCTTCCTCATCTTGAACATGTTGTTCCATACTGAATGTCCTTTTCCATGCTTTAGACCAACATTCCAACCTTCTAGCTTGCAGTTTTGTTAGTCACCATCCTGATCCCTGTTGAGAGGGAAGACTTGGCCATCTATTGTTTGAACTGTTTCCAAACCCTAACTTTGAGCTAAGGCTACATCCGTGACAGGAACATCCTGTGAGCTGGGCCTGGAGAATTTGGTGTATTTTACTTGTAGGTAGACTTGTAAAAGCCTGATTCTTCCATTTCTCATGTCACACCAGAGCAGAATTTTTAATTGGAATCCAGGGAATATTTATGGAAATCCCAAGAAATTCATTAGTGTAAGCAAGGCTGAAAGGACCCATATCTATTATGCTGGAATATTTTTTTTCAGTGTAAAAATTATCTAGGGATAGGGTGGTAGGAGAAAAAAATTCAAGGCTATGTTGGAGCTTTTATTTTATCCTCTTAGTGGTGTGTGGTTAAGGGACATCAGTTATCCACACTAACAGAAAATAACAGCCTGCTGCTAGGGAGCACTCCCCCTCCCACCTCCCACCCCCAGCCCCTGTCTTCCTACCTCTGTTCCTCTGCCACGTTGCACGAGTCTGCTGGGAGTTTCTGCATCCTGCTGGCCCACGTCTCTTAACACATCAGGAAACATTGTCTACTCTCGACCAGTATTTCTACTCAAGCAGGAAATGGGTGAGATTATTATTACTGAGTATTTTTAGCTACTTAGGAAGTGGGGAACTTTTCCTCTTTACTGGGAGGGCCAATTTATCAAATGTCGGTGATTTTTTTCCCAGAAATTCAAGCATGAATAGTTAAAAACAATTTTTACAGGTCATAAGGAGTATATATAGCCTTGTCCTCGGTTTAGCTGGGCAGGTTATTCTTCAGCAGTATCCCTTTCAGGATTGAGCAAGCCTTGATAATTTAGTGTGGGCTTTTTTTTATTTTTCATGGGACAGCTGGAGATATCCAAAGACCTCCTCGTGACTCCATGTGAAGAATATGAAGTACTTCATGTGAAGTAGTGAAGCAGCAAGGCTTAGCAGAAAGAGCACGGGCTTGGGAGTCAGTGATTCTGAGTTCTAATCCCGGCTCTGCCACTTGTCAGCTGTGTGATTTTGGGCAAGTCACTTAATTTCCCTGTGCCTCAGTTACCTCATCTGTAAAATGGGGATTAAAGGCTGTGAGGCCCATGTGGGACAACCTGATTACCCTGTATCTACCTCAGTGCTTAGAAAAGTGCTTGGCACATAGAGCTTAACAAATGCTATTATTATTATTATGTATCACTCTTGTATAATGAAAAATAAATCCAAGGCTGCCCTGATTTTCTCAAATGGTTGCCTGATTAAGGATAAGGACAAGCCCCTTAGTTTGTTTCCCAGAAGATCACCACAGGACTTGAATCTTCTTGCTCCTCGTGAATGGATGTTGAACAGAAAAATAGTTTTGACTCATACTCTTCTGAGCTGGGTCAAGTTGAAGGTCTGAGTGGAGTCCTGGGTAAAGTAGGGGGACTGGGAATGAAGTGGCCAGGTTTTACATGACTAAACTCTCCACCTGATAACTAGAAAGCCCCTTCACGAACCTGGAATGCTGACACTCCTACCTTCACTTCTAGCCACACAACCACTTCTGTGCAAGTGCAGGGTTGGAAGCTGGAACTTGTTTGACTCACCATCCCTGTGCATACCCACTTACATCCTCTCAGTATACCATCTTCCTGCTGGTATCCTGGCAGGAGATATTTCACATGGAGAATCCTTTAAATAGCTTGTTTTGGAAAGTCTTATTTTATTTTAAAATGTATTTCTCGGTAAAACTTCCAAAAGGTTTTTGGAAAGGAAGAGATCATTTTCCTTTGAGGCAATTGGGTGAAACATCAAGGGAGTTTTGAATGAAGAAGGTGGAAATAGATTTTTCCAAGGCAGAAATGCTTAGATTAGCATTTTAATTGCTTTAAAGAAACAAACCAACCAGCCATGCTCCTTCTGGGCTGTTCAGGTCGACCTCTCTGCTGATTCACTGGCCTGCTTTTTTTCCCCCAGTCCTCAGTGCTGTCTCCAGTCTCCAAGTGTGCTAGGAGCTGTGGAATTTCCCTTGAGTAGGGGTTGCAGTCTGTGGCTGACCCTAGCTTCCCTAATGTTCAGTGTCGGGGAGAGCATGAAATGCTTTGGAAATCTTGAGACGCAGCATGGCCTAGTGGAAAGGGTGTGGGGCTCATTGTTAGGAGAGCTGGGTTCTATTCCTGGCTCTGCCACTTGCCTGCTGTGTGATCTCGGACAAGGCAGGTAACTTCTCAGTGCCCCAGTTTGTCTGTAAAATGGAGATTGACTATCCTAGCACTTAGTTCCTGACTTGTAGTAAGCACTTAATAAACGATGCCCAAATCTACAACTCTAGCCTTGATCTCTCTTCCTCTGCAATCTCACATTTCTTCCTGCCTTTAAGACATCTCTACTTGGATGTCCTCCCGTCACCTCAAACTGAATATGTCTAAAATGGACCTTCCTAATCTTCCCACCCAAACCCTGTCCTCCCTCTGACTTTCCCATCACTGTGGATTTTCCCTCCCACTATCCATCCTTTCTCACAAGCTCGTAACATTGGCACTACCCTTGACTCCTCTCTCTCATTCAACCCACACATTTAATCCATCACTAAATCCTGAATACAATATTCCAGACACATTCCCTGCCCACATTCAGCTTACAGTCCAGAGGGGGAGAATTCTCCTGATCCTCTAGCAGATGGGAGAAAGTGACTTCTGCTTTGCTCTCCCTTCTCAAGAAAATAGCAGGCAGCCTGAGGGGCTGAATGACAGGTCAGTCACTTTCACATATGAGCTGCCCTGACTACTGGGCAAACTGGGTAAATGCCCGGGGCCTGTCCCTATCAAGGGGCCCTCCATAGCTGTAAGAAAGGTACCCTGCAACTTAGTTCTTTCCAGGTGTTGCTGCAGTTTAAAAATGGCTCCAACATGTATGCTTCCAAGAAGGCAGGAGCATCATATGTCTGGGGGGCCCACTGTAGCCTTAATCTGCCCTGCGTCCCAGATGAGAAACACAAATAACCAAGAGCTCTATCAAAGTGGCGAAATCCCTTTCTGGGCAGCTTTCTTTGTCCAGCTGGAAATTCCCCATTCAGTCAGTCATTCAACTTTGAGGAATGAGTTCAATAGATTTTCACTGTTTTCAACTTGGTGTAATGCCCAGTTTCTTGATTCTAGCTGATGGAACCTAGATCTCTCTCTTGGACCCACCGTGATGGCAGCATAGAAGGCCATACCTGGCTCTGAGCTTGTGGGAAGAGAGAGGGTGTCTGAGGGGCTGTGCCAGAAATGCTGTCCCTTGAACACATCCTCCAGCTCTCAGCCCTCCCTGGACTGAGCAGGGCCCCGAGTTTGACCCTGAAACCATAACCTCCAGGGCTCAGTTTGGGATGGGGTAGTTCAAGGAGCGGAATGACTGCAAGGGTAGGTAGTTCTGATCCGTAAACACACACAATCCCCTTCTCTCCCCACAGCGCACCACAAAATGCCTCCTTTCCTGGGATTGCCTGGCTGCTTGTGCCCACACCTAAAACCAGATTTATTGACCGGGGGGAGTGGACCTCAAGCTTTCCTTGTTTTCTGAGGATGAAAATGCTTAGTCTCCATGTTGGGAATATAAATTAAGAAGTGAGGAAAAAGAGAAATCATGGAGAAAAGCAATTGTTGCTACTCATGTCTTTCCTAATATGCAGTGTCAGCCAAGATGACACTTTTGTGGTCAGGAGGGGGAGAAGTCATTCTGACTGGAGTCAGAATCTGTTTCCAGAGACCTGCGCCCAGCTTCATAAAGGAAGCAGGAGTGGCCCTCATCTCTGAGACACTCTGAGGGAAAAACTCCATGTAGCCAGTTGAATAAATCTTTTTCATTCTAGGGCTTAATAGTAAGCACTACCTACTCACTTTGGTTCTTTTATCTGTACAAGTCCAAAGCACTACCTACTCACTTTGGTTCTTTTATCTGTACAAGCCCAATATCAAACTGCTTCAAAGAAACAGCACTTTGTCCATCAAGGCCAAGGTGGGGATGAACACTATGATTGTGTGTGTGAATGAGTGTATTGGTAAATTTGACGATAACACTCCAGTAAGTGAGGAGCACTCTCCATCTGTGCAAGAAAAGATTTACGTGTGAGCGTCTGTTCAGTCCCCAGTGAGGGCACGTACTCAGGCAGTTGCCCCCTCCTGCTCATATCGCTGTTTCCATCTGCCTCTTGTCAATCATCCCAAAGCCTATGTTCAAGAAGAGCAACCCCTCTTCTGATTGCCATGTGCCAGACTGATCTGACTGCCGCTGTCTCCCACAGTCCATTGCAGGAGCGCAGTTAGTATGCAAAATGTGAATCCCTCAGCCTCAGCTTTAAGTTAGGAAGTCAGTCTGTAGCTTGTCTGGGCTCACTTATAGTCCCTTGGAGCTCCTGATGGGAGTCCAGGGCCTTTGGCCTGGATAAGTGGCGGTATTCAGCTTCTCCAACCCAGGGCTATTTGAGTATTTTCCTTGGCCCCAGCTAGGTGATGGATGAGACAGGGTAAGGAGCAGGGCAGAAAAAGCAGCTTTGAACAGGAGTCCAGGGCTCTTTGAGGAGGGCGGACATGTGCAACAACCCGTAGGATCATTGTGGAGCAGAGCAGATGATGCAAGACAGTGGGATGTGAAGACTGAGAAGATGGCGGGGGAGGGAGGGGAAAGAACCCAGTACCCCCAGTCCTAGGGTTGTCCCATGGGGCAGAAGACAGAGCAAGGGCTGAGGACATTGAGGGGCCAAAGCCCTCAATGTAGCAGGGAGAGCCCTGGTCTGGCGAGGGACAGAGGCCCCCAGGAGTCATGAGGGGAAATCCAAGAGACCTTGGACAGAAAGAGTTAAGGCTTTCTGACATTTTTTCTGCAGAATTGAAACTGCCTTTAGGGCGTGAAGTGTGACATAGTGGTTATAAGATTTGAGATTTACATTTGTGGGTTATTTTTTTAATTCTCCAGATCATATAATGGTCATAAAATTTTATGGAAAGCAAAATTTGTACGTAACAATGTCTTTAGTAAGTCCATCGTGATCACAAAACTCTATAAAATTTTTCTTTTGGTATTCATAATAAAATCCTCTTTGTAATGCTAATTTTTCATATTGAGTGCTTTTTCTCCTCACAGTAAATGGCACTGTCTTGAAGATCAGCACTTGGCATTGGAGGATAATAACTTTCAAGGACAAAACTTTCCACCTCTTTTAACATAAAAGAAAATCTATTGTTCTGATTTCCTATAAAGAAAGTCTTGAATACTTATGATCAGATGAACGTGTTCATATGTGATGAGCTGAAGGGAGGCCATTCACTGGTTTGGCAAATATAGTGCTTGCTTCCTGTGTGTCACTGCTGTCCATCTGGCCCCTGGGAGTTGGGACAGTGGAGGCTTGGGTTCAGCTTCCAGATTAGATCAGTGGAGAGAGGATTTCAGTCATCTCATCTCCATCCTCATGCCCCAGTGCCATTAGATTCAGGATTAGCAAATCAGGGCAGGGATACTCTGAAAGGTAAAAAGTCAGGCTGGGGACAGAGTGGTCCCTCTTCCTGACTTTCACGGGCTCTGAATGCCCTGACCACCTGGGTAAACCCACCTGCCCTTTGTACAGAATGCCTTCCTCATTCATTCATTCATTCATTCAATTGTATTTATTGAGTGCTTACTGTGGGCAAAGCACTGTACTAAGCACTTGGGAGACTACAATACAATCCTCCCCCTCCACTGAGACCTACAGAGGGGCTGCAGAGGAGGAAATCCAAAAGCAGCTCTCCCTCTCCTTCTTTGAAACCAACTTACTTCTCCTAGAGTGCGAACTTCTTTTGGACAGCTGTGGGGAGACTGCTGCTTCTCTTTCTTCTCTACAGACTATCTTCTTGTTTCAAAGTTATCTCAGCTTTTCCCATCCCTTTCTCTCCCAAAACTCTGTGGGCTTGGATTTCCTTTTCCCAATAAATTGTAAGCTCCTAGAAGGCGGGAATCATGTCTACTAAGTCGGTTGTATTCTCCTAAATGCTTAGCGCAGTGCTCTGCACACAATGATCGGTTGTATTGGTTGTATTCTCCTAAGTGAATTGTGCTCTGCGCACAATCATCGCTCAGTAAATACCATTAATCAGTTGATTTTCCCATCATCCCCCTCTTTCCAGGCACTGAGTTTGTTCTCTGGGGAGAAAAGGAGAGGACATGTCTGCTCATTCAGGAGTTCCCTTGTCCAGGGGACTTGGAGCTACCCACGTAGTATGCAAGAGATCACTGGTTTCCTATCCTTCAGTCAATTAAAGGCATTTTTTGAGTGCCACCTGGGAGCAGAGCACTCTACTATAAGCGTTTGGAAGAGCACAGGTGAATTATAATAAAATGATAATAATTGTGGAATTTGTTAATTCCCTACTATGGGCCAAACACTGTACTACGTGCTGGGGTAGATACAAGATCATCGGGTTGGGCACAGTCCCTAACCCACACCGGGCTCTTAGTAGTCTTAGTAGAAGGGAGAACAAGTGTTGAATCCCCATTTTACAGATGAGGAAACAAATTAAGTGGCTTGCCCAGGGTGAGGCGGTCAAGCGAGTGGCAGAGCTGGGATTAGAACCTAGATCCTCTGATTCCCTGCCCTGTGATCTCTCCGCTAGGCCATGGGGCATCCCTAAGTAATATAAATGATCCTTATCCTCAAGGGCTTACAGGTTAGTAGAGGAACCAGATACTAAAGTAAGTTACTGATAGAAGAAATTCAGAGAGCATTAAGACATTTACATAAATGCTGAGAGTGGGGATGAGTACCCACATGCCAAGATGGTACGGAAGTCCCTGCCCATGGTGTCTAGGCTAAACTGGGCAGGATGATGAATAATTGGTCCTTTTTGTACTAACAAAGCCATATCAGGAGGCTGTTTTAACCCAGTTTCCTAAAGAGGAAGTCCTCTTTCTTTCCAGTTGCTGTTCACGAACCTTTGGGAAAGTATTGCTTAATCATTCCAAATTACTGTATGCCAGGCCAATAGGTCTACTGCTACTATCTCCCAGATATGCCAAACAGTGGAAGTTTTGCTTCATTGTGATTTTAAAGAGAAGCAGCGCAGCCTAGTGGATAGAGCACAGGCCTGGATGTAAGGAGGACCTGGGTTCTAATCCTGGCTCCACTTGTCTGCTGTGTGACCTTGGGAAAGTCACTTAATTTCTCTGTGCCTCAATTACCTCATCTGTAAAATGGGGATTGATTGTGAGCGTCATGTGGGACAGGAACTATGTCCAACCTAATTAGTTTGTATCTACCCCAGCGTTTAGTACAGTGCCTGGCACAAAGTAAGCACTTAATAAATACCATTTTTTTAAAGTGCACTTCTGCCCTCCTTGTTTTCAGTCCCCCCCACTTGAAAGGTGTGACATGGTACACGTTGTTTTGAGATTGGCGGATTGACTGAATTGCATCATCTCATGTTTGTTACTCTTCCTTGCTGTTTGATGTCGGGAGTGACCCATAGGTGACAGCCCATAGGTGACAGTATTGGAACTTTACTCTAGAAGTCAGATGTAGCATCTGAGGTAAACTAGTGCATCCAGCAATAGAGAAGGTGGACACAACATCAGGTCTCTAATCTCTCAACTTGTGTGACGCTTGATAATAACAATAATAATAATAATAATAATAATAATGGCATTTATTAAGCGCTTACTATGTGCAAAGCACTGTTCTAAGCACTGGGGAGGTTACAAGGTGATCAGGTTGTCCCACGTGGGGTTCACAGTCTTAATCCCCATTTTGACTTTGATGTCACACTGGCAGCACACTTTGTCAGCCAGTCTCTCAGAGGATGTGTTGACTGACTTGATTTGATTTTCTTCTTTTTTGTCTAACTGTTCACTGTTGCCTGGTATTCTGCCCAAATAATAGAATCTAATGACAGCATTGGACTCTTTGTCATTGATGAAAATCTTTGGTTTTGTGAAGGTATAAAAGCTGGAGCATAACCTTGGTAGGTTTTTTAATGATATTTGTTAATTGCTTAGTATGTGCCAGACACTATAGTAAGCACTGGGGTAGATACAAGCTAATAAGGTCCATGTCCCACATGGGACTCACTGTATTAATCCCTGTTTTACAGATGAGGTAACTGTTTTACAAAGAAGTTGTGACATACCCAAAGTCACACAGTAGACAAGTGGCAGATCTGGTATTAGACCCAGGTTCTTCTGGCTCCCAGGCCTGTGCTCTGTCCACTAATCCATGCTGCTTCTCTTTTAGTTCACAACACTTTTCCAGTTCTTTTATTTATAATCATCTACAGTCTTCGTGGGTGTGTTCTATCACAGCTCTGGTCTTCACCATGTAGCAGTTCCTGAAGGACTTTCCTTGGTGCTTTTACCATAATCAATCAATCGTACTTACTGAGCGCTTACTGTGGGCATATAAGTGGGAGGCACTTGGGAGAGTATATTATAATGGCGTTGACAGACCTGTTCCCTGCCACCAAGACCTTTCAGTCTAAAATGGAATTATGTGGACTTATGCTTTGGGTGCTGGTAACATAATCTCACACCAGAATCCAGGTACCCCATTAGATACTCAAAGTCAGTTGGGTAGAATGAATAAGACTAGACAAAAAAGACTCGTCTTACTCCTTGTCTTACTCCATTGATGATGGGGAGAAGGGGAGAGGGCCAGCAAGGTTGTTGTTTTTTTTGTACTGACCTGACTGCTTTATCAGCGGTCCCCACAGAGGCATTTTGACTTGAGATGGGCAGCGCTTACTAAAAGTACATCCTGCTTCAGTTTCCATTTGGATGAGCCCACTGTTGGGTAGGGACTGTCTCTATATGTTGCCAACTTGTACTTCCCAAGCACTTAGTACAGTGCTCTGCACACAGTAAGTGCTCAATAAATATGATTGATTGATTGGTTATGGCCCTAGCTCTGAGAGTGCGAGTGGGTGAGTGGTCTGAGTGGGTGGCGTAAGGGAACTGGGGGAAAATGAATAATCAATTTTTAAAATGGCCTTGGGAGTTGGGGAAAAAGGAAGAACTGTTTAAAGAGAGCAGGGGCTGGTGGAGTGGTGAGAAGAGGAGGTGACAGGATAGTAATCTCCCAAGTGCTTAGTACAGTGCTCTGCACAGTAAGCACTCACTAACTACAATTGATGATGATGATGATGATAGCCAGAAGAAGTTACTTTGATGGCCTAACACATCCATTTTCCATCCAATGCAGTAGAAGTCCATTATTCTCTATCGTGGAAACTCTCTGACACAATATAAATGTATTAATGTTCCACTGTTTTTCATCTGTAATTAATTGAGTGCACCATTCTGGGTAATTTAAATAAAAATAGCATCTCTAGACCTTGATTCAGGAACCAAGCCCTCATTACAATCATTGGTCCTATGGGAAAGGTAGTACTGACTTAGAAGATTTCAAATTAAGAAGCAGAAACCAATCATGTTGTAAATATGAGATCTTCCTGTATTAGGAAGCCAAGTGGGCTTAGGCTCTTAATAAACCCTTCGAAACAGTGGTATTTGTTTATTTGATACTGATCATGCTGCTTCTGAATGTGTCAAATAGCGTTTTAGGATCTGTAAACACATTACAGAGGTTTTGATGCCATTCTCCAAGGGAATATGACCAGAATTGGTAAATTTCTCCTCCTTGTCTGGCATAAATGGTCATGATGAATCAATGGTATTGTGCACTTTGTGCAGAGTACTGTACTAAATGCTTGGCAGATATACAAAATATGTACATAAATATTATAGATTTTATCTATCAATCAGTTGAATTTATTGAGCGCTGACTCTGTGCAGAGCACTGTACTAGGTGCTTGGGAGAGTACAATATAACACTATAACAGACACATTCCCTGACCACAGTGAGCTTGCAATCTAGAGGGGAAGACAGACATTAATATAAATAAATAAATTATGGATATGTACATAAGTGCTGCGGGGCTGCGAGGTGGGAATGACTAAAGGGAGCAAGTCGACATAAAAGGGAGTAGAAGAAATGGAAAAGATGGCTTAGTCAGGGAAGGCCTCTTAGAGGAGATATGCCTTCAGTAAGACTTTGAAGACAGAGAGAGTAATGGTCTGTTGGATATGAAGAGGGGGGGCATTCCGGACCAGAAGCAGGACATGGGCAAGAAGTTGGTGGTGAACTAGACAAGATGAAGGTGAGGTGAGTAGATAAGCATTAGAGAAGTGAAGTGTGCAGGCTGGTTTATAGTAGGAGAGTAGCAAGGTGAGGTAGAAGGGGACAGAGTGCTTTAAAGATGATGGTAAGGAGTTTCTGTTTGGTGCAGAGGTGGATGGGCAACCACTGGAGGTTCTTGAGGAATGGGGAAACATGGGCTGAATGTTTTTGTAGAAAAATGAGTCTGGGCAGGAGAGTGAATTATGGATTGAAGTGGGGAGAGACAGGAGGCAGGGAGGTCAGCAAGGAGACTGATTCGGTAATTAAAGAGGGATAATAATAATGATGGCATTTTTTAAGTGCTTACTATGTGCAAAGCACTGTTCTAAGTGCTGGGGGGATGCAAGGTGATCAGGTTGTCCCACATGGGGCTCACAGTCTTAATCCCCATTTTACAGATGAGGTAACTCAGGCTCAGAAAAGTTAAGTGACTTGTCCAAGGCCACACAGCAGACATGTGGTGCAGGCAGTATTAGAACCCATGACCTCTGACTCCCAAGCCCGGGCTTTTGCCACTGAGCCATGCTGCCCCACGATAACTCTATTTATTTTACTTGTACATATTTACTATTCTATTTATTTTGTTAATGATGTGCATCTAGCTTTCTATTTATTCTGTTTACTTGACACCTGTCCACATGTTTTGTTTTGTTGTCTGTCTCCCTCCTCTAGACTGTGAGCCCATTTTTGGGTAGGGACTGTCTCTGTATGCTGCCAACTTGTAGTTCCCAAGCACTTAGTACCCTGTTCTGCACACAGTAAGCACTCAATAAATATGATTGAATGAATGATAAGGGGATAAGGGGCAGCAGGGATAAGATAAATGCTTGGATTAACATGGTAGGAGTTTGGGTGGAGAGGAAAGGATGGATTTTCATGATGTTGCAGAGTTTGAAGTGACAGGATTTAATGATAGATTGAATATGTGGGTTGAAATGAGAAAAAGAAGTAAAGGTTAATGCCAAAGTTACAGCCTTGTGAGACAGAAAGGATGGTGGTGTGATGAAATCAGGGGAAGGACAGGTGGGAAGATAAGGAGTTCTGTTTTTGACGTGTTAAATTTGAGATGATGGCAGGGCATCCAAGTAGAGATGTCTCAAAGGCAAGAGGAAATGAGAAACTGACTGCAAAAAGGGAGAGAGATCAGGGCTAGAGATAAAGATTTGGAAGTCATCCGCATAGAGGTCGTAGTTGAACCCATGTGAGTAAATGACTTCTCCAAGGGAGTGAGTATAGATGGAGAATAGAAGAATTGGGAGAATTGGGACCCAGAACTGAACCTTGAGGGACACCCACAATCAGGAGGGGTGGGACACCGAGGAGGAGCCCACTAAAGAGACTGTGAATGAGTGGCCAGAGATGTAAGAGGAGAACTAAGAGATGACAGGGCCAGTGAAGCCGAGGTTGGAATGATGTTTCCATGAGAAGGGGGTGGTCAACAGTGTTGAAGGCAGCTGAGTGGTAAAGGAGGATTAGGATGATCTTCTCCTCTAAACTGTTAGCTCATTATGAATAGAGAACATGTCCAGTAATTCAGTTGTACTCTCCCAAGTTCCTAGTAAAGTGCTCTGCACCTGCTTAGAGCTTAATAAATACCATTGATTGGATACAATACAAAAGAATTAGCAGACATGTTCCCTGTCCATAATAAATGTACAGTCTGGATGGGTGAATCCAGAAGGTGTTTCAGCTTCCACTTGCTAGGAATGGACTCTGAGGGGTTACCCATGAGGAGTGGCATAAGGCAATGGGGATTTAGGCTTACACATTAAATTCGGTTGGGAGAAGTATTAGTAGCAAAATCCTCTGGCTTGTTCTTCCCACTCACAGTTTAACCACTGTGGTTTGAGGAGTGTTTGCTGAAACAGAGGCTCCTTGGCAGATATCTGTGGCTTGTGGCAGGGTGGCATTCTCGAACTTCCCTGGTTAAAACCACCCTTTCCCAAGTATTTATTTGCCACCCCAGGATGGGCAAAAAGAACACACCTTCAAATGCTTTCGTTTGAGGAACTGTGGGCTCCGAACGAATCCCGATAAACTTTTCCTAATACATATTTAAATGAAGAGTCCAGTTCTGGGGATAGCCCCTCCCCATCAGTCCTAGCTAGTGATTACCACTTCACTTGGCCATACCCTTGGCATTTCAGTTACCACCGTAGCTGTGACCGTAATGGAGGACTGGGTGTAAAGTCTTGACCTAGATGATAGCCCAGGCCTGGCCTCTTAGCCAGTTCATTCACCAACAGACAATGACTCTCTTGAAACAGTCCCCATAGGGAGTTGATGATGATGAAGATGATGATTATAATGTATTTAAGTGCTTACTATGTGTTGAGCAGTGTTCTGAGCTCTGGGGTAGTACAAATTCATCAGGTCAGACACAAAGAGCTCAGCCTAAGTAGGAGAGAGGACAGGATTTGAATCCCCATTTTATAATTGAGGAAACTGAAGCACAGGGAAGTTTAGTGACTTGCCCAAGATCACACAGCAGCCAAGAGGGAGAGCAGAGATTAGAACCCAGTTCCTCTTGCCCTCTAGGCCCAGGATCTTTCCATTAGGCCATGCTGCTTCACAAAGTAAGCTGTTTTCAAGAGCCATTCAGGAGGCTTGGGAAAAGTTCATTCCCTACAACCAGGGAGTTTCGTTATCAAAGATATACAACAGCGGGGGATAATGAGGAACTAGGAATAACTTACAATTTACTTCCACTTAAACTCCCTCCAGACCACAAACAGGTTTCCCAGCGTTGGTGCCAAATTCGGCTCAGGCTGGGTCAAAAAATTTCTTAGCCCTGGATTGGAACACTTGAACACAGCTCAGGAGCAGAAATTCCTCACTTTCTTCCCAGCATCTACAGCCCTTTGTATTTGTAATAGCATTTAAGCCCTTACTATGTGCCAGGCACTAGACTAAGTGCTGGGGTAGATACAAGCTAATCAGATTGGACACAGTCCACGTCCCACATGGTGCTCACAACTTTAATCCCCATTCTACAGATGAGGAAACTGAGGCACAGAAAAGTTTAAGTGACTTGCCCAAGATCAATCAATCAATCAATCAGTCAATTGTATTTATTGAGCGCTTACTGTGTGCAGAGCGCTGTACTAAGCGCTTGGGAAGTACAAGTTGGCAACATATAGAGATATATATAGAGAGAGATATAGAGATATATAGAGATCTCACAGTTCTCTTCTGGAAGGCTAGTGCTTGCCAAAACATCCATTAGTGCAATTTTAGAACGAGTCTGAGCCATGCTTGCTGCCACTGTCTCCAAGCAGGGGTGGCATCTGATGCCCTTGGTAAAGTCAAGTCTCACTGGAATCCAGATGTTGCCACACTTTCCAAATCATCGTCCCTTGGTCATTTTCCTTCATAAACAAGACCAACCATGGCTTGGTGAGAAGCTACTTCGGGTGACATTTGGGGACCAACCCTTTTAGAGCTCCTTTCTTGGAAAGGAGGCACAAGGCCAACTTGTAGTATTTCTCACCTGCATCTGAGCCTTCTCTTTAAAACTGTCCTTCTTTAGATGAGTGTATTTTTCTGCAGCTCGTTTCCCTGGTTGTAAATTTGGCAAACACAAAGAAGAAGTTGTCTTTGCAAAAGTGAAGGCAGTCAATCAGTCACCCTCATTTAGGTTTATTTGAGACACTGGGCTTTCAGGCCATATTTCCCAGGGTGAACCATTTAATGGTTTCATGGCTAAATGCAATATGGTAACCAGGAAAACTATCATATTGCAACCAATTAGTGATATTTGTTGAGTGCTTTCTGTGTGCAGAGCACTGTACTTGGGAGAGTACAGTACAACAGAGTAGAGACACGTTCCCTACCCACAAGGGGCTTACAAGTCTAGAGGAGGAGCTTAAGGAGGAGAGCAATCCTTTACCGCTAAGATAGAGTTTTCTTAACGGTAAAGGATTGCTCTCCTCCTTAAGCTCCTCCACCAGATTTGTAAGCCCCTTATGGCAGGGAACATATCTCTCTACTCGGACTACTCCAATAATAATTTCCAGGGTAATTTTTGTGAATGCCATAGTTTATTTTTTTCAAAAAATTATTATTGGAGTAGTCATCCCATCAGAGCCCCTCAGGGTCACACCTGAAGAGATTCCAGTACTTTCACAGTCTCGACACGGGAGGGAGAGTCAAGCGGAGGTATATCCTTTCCATTCCTAGCTTGGCCAATGACTGTCAAGACTCCCTGTGCTGGACAGCAGTGGCATGGGCGAGAGTCAAGAGCGGAGACTCAAGTTTACTGCGCAGAAGGAGGCAATGGTGAACCACTTCCATATTTTTACCAAGAAAACTCTATGGATGCACTACCAGAACGATCACAGATGGAGGTGGGGCGTTCTGAGAGAGATATGTCCATGGTGTCACGATGGGTCGGAGATGAGTCGACAGCATAAGACAAGACAAGACAGCCCATCAGCATCTCAGCCTAAGCTGAGGTCATTAGCTAACTTCAGAGATTTCTTAATGGGTCAAAACCATTTACTTCTCACCCTTCAGAAACACTTAAATGAAAAAGAACAAGTCCAACCCGGCTTGTTTTCTTCTAATCATGGTGGAATGCTTTTTCTTTCTGTCACCAGTCCTCTCCATCCAATCAATCAATCAATGGTATTTTTTTAGTGTGTTGATCACTGTTCACTTGGAAGAGTACAGTACAACAGAGTTGATAGATATGTATCCTGCCCACAAGGAGTTTACAGTTTAGAGGAGTCAGGCATTCATATAAATTGCAGATATGTACATAAAGTGCTGTGGGGCTGAGGGTGGGGTGAATATCAAGTTTATAGGGTCTGTTATATTGTACTCTTCCAAGTGTTTAGTACAGTGCTCTGCACAAAGTAAGCACTAAGTAAATTTGAATGATTCAGAGCCAAGCGGCCCAGAAGGGAGAGGGAGTAGGGAAAATGAGGGCTTAGTGAGGGAAGGCCTCTTGGAGGTGATGTGATTTTAATAAGGCTTTCAAGGTGGGGAGAGCGGTGGTCTGTCAGATATGTTTTCTGATTTTGAACTCTAATATTTTCTCTTTGGTGTCTGCCCTGGGAGTGAATATTTTTCCCTCTTTAAAAATCATATGCACTGTCTCTAAAGCACAAAGGTTTTCCACAAAACTGTCTCTAAAGCACAAAGGCATTTCCTCATTCCAGGACTAGCAGTGAATTGATTCTTTCTGCTAATCCATTGGTCTAAGAGTAATAAGGGAGGTGTGAGAAAACATTTTATCATGATTAAATTGACTTCCCATTCTAGGTGTGAAAAATATTTGATCATTAAACAGAGCAATAGATTGATAACCTTTTGCATAGATGAAAGATTGGGAATTGAGAAGCCCGGGTTTTAGGTTTCCCTCTGACTCTTGGTGCTGATGGTTTTGGTCATCTTCAGCAAGTACCTTAATTTCTTTCAATAATAGTAGTAATGACTGTGGTATTTGTTAAGTGCTTACTCTGTTGCAAGCACTGTACTAAGTACACTGTACTAAATACGATTGATTGATTTCTCAGGTAAATAGAAGATAATTGAGTCCCACATGGGGCTCACAGGATAAGTAGGATGGAGAACAGGTATTGAACCCCCATTTTACAGATGAGGGAACTGAGGCACAGAGAAGTGAGGTGACTTGCCCAAGGTCACACAGCAGGTCCATGGTGGAGCCAGAATTAGAACCTAGGTCCTCTGACTCCCAGTTCTGGGCTCATTCATTCAATTCGTTCATTCAATCATATTTATTGAGCGCTTACGGTGTGCAGAGCACTGTACTAAGCACTTGGGAAGTACAAATCTGCAAAATATAGAGACGGTCCCTACCCAACAATGGGCTCACAGTCTAGAAGGGGAAGACAGACAAAAAAACCCTAAACAAGTAGACAGGTGTCAATACCATCAGAGTAAATAGAATTATGGCTATATATGCATCATTAATAAAATAAATAGAATGATAAATATGTACAAATATACACAAGTGCTGTGGGGAGGGGAAGGGAGAAGGGCAGAGGGAGGGAGGGGGGCAATGGGGAGGGGAGGAGGAAGAGGGGGAGAGGAAAAAGGGGAGCTCAGTCTGGGAAGGCCTCCTAGAAGAGGTGAGCTCTCAGTATGGCTTTGAAGGGAGGAAGAGAGCTAGCTTGGCGGATGTGTGGAGGGAGGGCATTCCAGGCCAGAGGTAGGATGTGGGCAAGGGGTCGACGGCAGGACATGTGAGAACGAGGCACAGTGAGGAGGTTAGCGGCAAGGGAGTGGAGTGTGCAGGCTGGGCTATTGAAGGAGAGAAGGGAGGTGAGGTAGGAGGGGGCGAGGTGATGAAGAGCTTTGAAGCCGAGAGTGAGGAGTTTTTGCTTCATTTGAAGGTTGGTAGGCAAAGGAGGGGAAGTGACATGCCCAGAGCGTTTCTGTACAAAGATAATCCGGGCAGCAGAGTGAAGTATAGACTGAAGCGGAGAGAGACAGGAGGATGGGAGACCAGAAAGGCACTTTACACTAGGCCATGCAGCTTCATTCTCCTATTGAAGCCTTCCTTCCTTCTTGGGTTTATAGATCCCAGAGGGTATCAGCTTGTTCCTGGTTGGGATTACTTGTTCCTGCATCCCACCCCCACCGCAAACAAACTGAGCTGAAAGTAGGGTCCCCAGAAATGTTCTTTAGTATTTAATCTCTCTCTTGTTGGTTTAGTCACCAACCCCTGCTTTGAAGCCAGGGCCCGGTTTGGTAACCACCCCCATTAAGTATTTGCTTGTGAACCATTGCAGCTGACCACTGCAACTGCCTGTCTTTTTCAGCTGGTCTCTGAAAATGGGGTTCACGTCAGGGTTGAGTTTCTCTTACCTCTCTCCCCACCACCATTATGATGGTGCTTTTTCCCAGGAGGCGCTGGCCTTTTTCCAGATCCGGAATTAGTGACACTCAGAACGATGCCTCTGTCTTATGCCAGATAGGTCCTGGGCTCCACTTTTAGAAGAACAAGGGGCCATCTGTGGCCGGGAACAGGGGAGGCGGGACTTGATTGGGCTGTTGGGAAGTGCGCAGAATGGAGAGCATCTGTAAAAGCAGCCCATCTCTGAAATTGTTGGCAGTGGTAGTAGCTAACATTTTGCTGCTTGCCAAAGTTTTCTTTTGTAATCAAGAACCCTGCCTCTTTCCAAAATCCTTTATCTTCCAGACCTCGGCTGGAGAGGAAGTGTATAAAATGGTTCAGTCAGTGTTTGGAGTGGGAATTTAGAATTGCTTGTATGAAATTTTTTCTTAAAGCCACCTCCCACCCTGTGTCCAGAGTGGCAGGGGAGTGAGGAGTCACTTGGGCCCTTTCTGATGTCTGAGCTGGCGAGGACAAGAGGGTTTCTATTCCTTGTCTTGAGTGAGAAAATGGGAGTCAAGTGTGATCTGCCTCTTCTGCAACACCCAGTGGCTAGAAGGGCTGGTCTGTCAGGATGGTGCCTACTGGCTATTTCATTCAACCAGCCAGTCAATCAGTGGTATATATTGAGCATCCAGTGAATGCAGAGCACTGTACTAAGTGCTTGGGAGGGAGGATACAGCATGGCATAGTGGATAAAGCATGGGCCTGGGAGTGAGAAGGTCATGGGTTCTAATGCCAGCTCCCCCATTTGTCTTTTGTGTGACCTTGGGTAAGTCACTTCACTTCTCTGTGCTTCAGTTACCTCATCTATAAAGTGGGGATGAAAACTGTTAGCCCCATTTAGAACTGACAACCTGATTAGCTTGTATCTACCCCAGTGCTTATAACAGTGCCTGGCACTTTAGAAAGCACTTAGCAAGTACCATAAAAAATGAGCTTGCAGTTAACAGGGGGAGACAGTAAAATCTTAAAAGAAATTAAAGATAAGGGAAGCAGCAGAGTATAAGGATATGTACATAAGCAGTGTGGGGCTAGGGGTGGGGTATCAAAGTTCTTGGCATGGCTCAGTTGAAAGAGCCCAGGCTTTGGAATCAGAGGTCATGGGTTCAAATGCCGGCTCCGCCAATTGTCGGCTGTGTGACTTTGGGCAAGTCACTTAATTTCTCTGTGCCTCAGTTACCTCATCTGTAAAAATGGGGTTTAAGACTGTGAGCCCCCCGTGGGACAACCCGATCACCTTGTAACCTCCCCAGTGCTTAGAACAGTGCTTTGCACATAGTAGAGCTTCATAAATGCCATTATTATTATTAAGAGTTAGAGATCCAAGTGTAGAGGCAGTGCAGAAGGGATGGTGAATAGGGTGGAGCGATCAAGAGGATAGTCAGGAAAATAGTCTTGGAGGAGATATGATTTTAGTAGTGCTTTGAAGATGGGAGTGTGGTGGTCTGTTGAATATGAAAAGTGAGGGAGTTCCAATAAGGAGGGAGGACGTGAACAAGGGATCGATGATGGGAGATGAGATTGAGGTACAGTAAGTAAATTGGTGTTAGAGTTGCAAGTGTGCAGTCTGGGAAGTAGTATGAGATGGGCAAGAGTAGGTAGGAGGGGTAGAGCTGATTGAGTCCCTTCAGGTTGTTGGTAAGGAGTTTCTGTTGATGCATGGGGGATGGATAACCATAGGGGGAATGGGAGACGAAATGATTTTTTTAGAAAAATGACTTGGGCAATGTTGTGAAGTATGGACTGGAGCGGGAAGGTGCTGAAGACGGGGAGGGTTGTTTTTTTTTTTTTTCCCCAACACAGAGTTTTCAAAACTTTCAAACACTGGGCGGGGCGGACTGTGTGTTAGGAAGAGACTCTCCAGAGGTTCTGTCCACTGAGGATAACATAGAGAGGTCGATGAATGGACACCAGTGTGGGAGAGGAGCAGAGCAATTCCAGGGAAGGAGGAAATGGGAGGAGCAAAGATGAGAAATGCTTAAGTGCTGCGCTGTGGCATTCTTGGCTTTCCATGTAGGTTAGCCTGCTGAGTCCTAAACGGCTTACTATATTGTCCATATGTTAAAAACAATCAAGTGGGTCTCGGTGTTTGTGCAGGGGAACTGTACGGTGACCTGCCTTTCATTCTTTCTGCGTTAAAGACTGTTTAAGCCGAGCGTCCTGAGAGCTGGCAGGGGTTGGGACAGGGAGGACAGCCAGGAGAAGAGAGAAGAGTTTTACTCTGAAGCCAAGAACACGGAAATAGAACAAAAAGCCCACCGTGATCGTGACTTTTCACTCTCCTTTATGTTCTCCTCCAGCCACATTGGTCATCCATTTTAAATACCCCACTGTGCAAAAAAAGAAAAAGAAAATCAATATGTCCATTAAGAAATTTCTGCCATGCATATGTTCCCCTGAGGATTCCCGCTATAAACCAAGACTCAGCATTACGGATTGCCAACACCCCTGTTCCTCTGTACACTCAAATGTGAGGAAAATGGAAATTTCAACACCTCGGGGATTTATTTCTTGAGATGCCTCTGTCCTTTAGAGGCCGACGGTTGTGGCTGAGACCACTATGATCACAAACAAGAAAGATCTGGGTTCTAATCCCAGCTCCACCACTTGTCTGCTTGTGTGATCTTGGGCAAGTCACTTAACTTTCCTGGGCCTCAGTTACCTCATCCGTAAAATGGAGATTAAGACTGTGAGTCCCATGTGGGACATGGACCGTGCCCAACCTGATTAACCTTTATCTTCCGTATCGCGGACCAGGGGTGGTCAGAATTAGAACCCAGGACCTTTTGGCGCCCAGGTCAGAGCTTTATCCACTAGGTCACACTGCTTCTCACACCACTCGTCTGCTATGCAATTTGCAGTCTTTGAACTTGTCTTTGTCTTAGTTACGTCAACTGTAAAATGGGGATTAAATCTTAGTCCCTCATACTTAGACTGTGAGTTCTTATTCTATTTAGTTTGTTAATGATGTGCATATAGCTTTAATTCTATTTGTTCTGAAGATTTTGACACCTCTCTAGATGTTTTGTTGTCTGTCTCCCCCTTCTAGACTGTAAGCCCGTTGTTGGGTAGGGACCGTCTCTATATGTTACCGACTTGTACTTCCCAAGCACTTAGTACAGTGCTCTGCACACAGTAAGCACTCAATAAATACGACTGAATAAATGGTACAGGGACTTTGTCCAACCTGACTGTCTTGTATCTACCCAAATGCTTAGTATGGTGCTTGGCACATAGTAAGTGCTTAACAAGTACAGTTAAAAAACAAAATAGCTACTCCTCTCTTGATGGTAGTATTCCACGCTGGTTTATCCTCATTGACCCTTCATTTTCATCTGAAATGCTGTATTGTCTGAGTCTCTTTTTAAGCATTCTTTATGGTGTTTCCTTTGTCCTCCTGGCTTGTGTATTTTCCCAGCACTGTGGTTGGTGCTGACAAGTTGATGCAGTCAGATCAGATACAGCCACTGTCACAGTCTGAGATAAGGGGAAGCTTATCCCCATTTTACAGATAAGGAGACTGAGATATAGAGAAGTGAAGTGACTTGTCCAAAGTCACACAGCTGACAAGTGGGAGAGCTGGGACTAGAACCTGGGCTTCCTGACTCTTACTCCCCTGCTCTTTCCATTAGACCAGACTGTCTCTCTCCACATCCTATTTCTATTTACTGGTAACGGAAATCCACTTGGAAAGAGGGGATTTGAGAAAGTAAACCATAGAAAAGGCCCATTTCATTGTGTATTGGCACAAATCGTAGTGTTAATCAGTTCCATCTGTACTTTTAAACCCTAAGCATCCATATCCTTTAATGTTGCTTAAAAATGCCCTTAGTTAAAATAATTTCATCTCCTTAAGTTTTTCCACCCGGACACCTAACTTAACTGTAGCGGGTCTCAGCCTTTACAATTCCTCTGGAGGTTCTTCACTAGCGTGAGTTTGTGTCTGCTAATAGCCTGCCTTTTATCTTGCTTTCCTGAAGTCCCGAGCTGCATAATGCGTGGGAATTTTTTCAAGTGGGTATCATCATCAGATAGCTCAATGGCAAAGGCACGGAGCCTGCTGTGTAAACAGTTTATAGTGCTGAGTCTCTTCTGAGTACATATTAAGATAATTACAGTACTACTTCTTGGAAGTATTGATTAGTACATCACAGCCAAGAGCTAGAATGAAGGGGCCACCCAGGAAAGGGGAAATGGGGTACCAATCCCCTCATCTGTTTCTGCAACCCCACCCACCACACCCTTCACTCTCACTGCTTATCTTCTCTTGCCGTAGAAATTTGGGCTGGAAGCCCACTGGCTAGGCAAATCAACTTTAGCTCATCTAGAAGATATGCTGTGACAGAAAATGGATCCTACATTCGAGCTTTCATTTATAATAATAGCAATTAATAATAATTGTGTTGTTTGATAAGCACTTACTATGTGCCAGGCACTGTACGAAGCACTGGGGTAGATGCAAGTGAATTGGGTTGGACCCCGCCTCTGTCCCACATGGGGCTCACAGTCCTAATCCTCATTTTACAGATGAGGTAACTGAGGCACAGAGAAGTTAAATGACTATCCCAAGGTCATACTGCGGACAAGTGATGGAGCTGGGAGTAGAACCCAGGTCCTTCTGACTCTCAGGGCTGTGCTCTATCCACTAGGCCATGCTGCTTCTCCTATGTGTTCAGTTGCCCCATGGGCAACAGGAATAGTCCCAACGAACGGTGTGCCATCTACCTTTCCCCTGGCATAATTCAGACCACACACATTCATTCGACGTAATGAACTTTCATCATTGGCAAATATTTATCGAGTACTGCTTGCATTATGATTCTGTTCTAGATACCACCACTCTCTTCAGATGCAGGATTGTCTTTTCCGTGACACTCCAGCCTGCCGTCCTCTGAAAGGGGAAAGGTTCTTATGTCGCGTTTCAGGAAATGGCCTATTGTTGCATTTGGTATTGTGGCAGCTAGCAAAGGATAGTTGCAATTATTCTAGGTGCTTTGAGATCAGCTCTTTAGTGAGCCAGGGAAGCAACTTGGCCTAGTGGATGGAGCACAGGCCTTGGAATGAGCAGGACCTGGGTTCTAATTCCAGCGTTGCCACCTGTCTGGGTGCGACCTTGGGCAAATCACTTTACTTCTCTGTGCCTCAGTTATCTCATCTGTAAAATGGGGACTAAGATTGTGAGCGCCTTGTTGGACAGGGACTGTGTCCAACCTGATTAACTCTAATCCACCCCACAGCTTAGTACAGTGCCTGGCACATCATAGGTACTCAACAAATAACACAATTATTATTATTAGTACTCCTACAGTTGCAGAGACTTAAAACCTCCTGAACCTTTTAGAGCTGATAATTGTTTCTGTTCCTCTTACTAGCCTGCCGGCCTAGAGGAGATTTGTTCAATCAATCTATAGCCCTCGGTTGAGTCCACCAGACCTTGTCCCCACCTGATCTACTCAGCAGTTTCCATCTAAATATCCTTCCTCACTGTCCTCATTTATGCCCCTGCACATTCATTGGGTCTTAATCCCTCTGCAAGGTTTAAGAGGTGAACAAGTGAGACATGAGGATCGTTTGGTGCATACTGTAGACAGCAAAGCAGGGTAGAAGGGATTGAGGTGATGGTGTCAGATTTTGCTGAAACAGAGCAATCAGTCAATCAGTGGAATTTATTGAGCACATCGTATGTGCAGAACACTGGACTAAGAGCAAATGAAAGTTCGTCGAGTTGCCTCATATCCCCTTTCCAAAAAACAATGAAACTCTCGAGAAAACACCTGCTCCAAAGTGCCACCCAGATGGCAAGACCCCACTGGGGAAGCCCTTTTGTTCCTTTTGTGTTTTCATCCGAGACCCGAGCCTATCTGGAGCCCAGTACCTTGTGGAGAAGGCAGGTTTCTCTTAACAGACACACAGCTCATGGCATTAGCTAAATTTAACTTGCTTGTTCGTTCGCATCAACCAAGATGAGGCAATGAAAGTCATCGATTTAATACTCCTACAGATTTGAAGGCTCCAATGAAGCCAGGTGACAAATTTGCTTCAAATGGGGAGTTAAAAACCAAGCAAGAATTTGGTACAATGAGCAATTGTTCCTCTTGTCAGTCGTTTAGAACCAGTTGGTTGGGTGCTCCGGGCTTTGATTTTGTGTAGCTGTAGCCTGACACATCTCAGTCCCAGGACCTTGCTGGGTGGTTTTTTAAGTTTGATTTGGGCTTCTGTGTGTGGTCCCTTTGCATTCTGCCCTGGTTATCTCTGCCCAAGGCTTTTTAGAGAATCCAAATCTGGGCCAAGATGACAAGGGCTGCTGGAAACGAAGGTGACCCAGAGTGAGAGGCTACCTTCATTCATTCATTCAATCATTTTTCTTGAGCGCTTACTGTGCACAGAGCACTGTACTAAGCACTTGGGAGAGTACAATATAACAGTAAGCAGACACATTCCCTGTCCACAACAAGCTTAAAGAGTAAAGGGGAAGGACATTAATATAAATAATTACAGATATGTGCATAAGTGTTGTAGGGCTGGGAAGGGAATGAGTTAAGGGAACAAGTCAGGGTGAGGCAGAAGGGCTTAGGAAGAGAAGAGGAAAGGAAGGCTTAGGGAAGGCCTGTTGGAGGAAATATGTCTTAAATAAGGCTTTGAAGCAAGAGGAAAGTAAGTGTCTTGGATTTGAAGAGGGAGGGAGTTCTAAGAGAAGAGTTCTAAGAGAAGCAGCGTGGCTCAGTGGAAAGAGCACAGGCTTTGGAGTCAGAGGTCATGGGTTCAAATCCCAGCTCCCCCAATTGTCAGCTGTGTGACTTTGGGCAAGTCACTTAACTTCTCTGTGCTTCAGTTACCTTATCTGTAAAATGGGGATTAAGACTGTGAGCCCCCTGTGGGACAACCTGATCACCTTGTAACCTCCCCAGCGCTTAGAACAGTGCTTTGCACATAGTAAGTGCTTAATAAATGCCATCATCATTATTATTATTCTAGGCCAGAGGCAGAACATGGGCAAGAGGTCAGCAGCGAGATAGTTGAGATCGAGGTACAATGAGAAGGTTAGCATTAGAGGAGCAACGTGGTAGGAGAGTAGCGAAATGACATAGGAGAGGGCAAAGTGATTGAGTGCTTTGAAGTCAATGGTGACAAGTTTCTGTTTGATGCGGAGGTGGATGGGCAACCAGTGGAATTGAGGGAAACATGGCCTGAATGTTTCTATGGAAAAGTCATCCACACAGCAGCGTGAAATACGAACTGGAGTGGGGAGAGGCAGGAGGCTGGGAGGTCAGCAAGGAGGCTGATACTGCAATCAAGACGGACTAGGATAAGTGATTATATTAACATGGTAGTTTGGATGGAGAGGAAAGGATGGATTTTAGTGATGTGAAGGACAAACTTACAGGACTTAGTGAGGGATTTGAATATTTGTGGTGAATAAGTGAGCGGAAACAAGGATAATGCCAAGGTTATGGGCTTGTGAGACAGAGAAGATAGTGGTGCCATCTACAGTGATGGGAAAGTGAAGGAGAGGACAGGGTTTGGGTGAGAAGACGAGAAGCTCTGTTTTGGACATGTTAAGCTTGCGGTAACAGGAGGACATCTAAGTAGAAATGTCTTGAAGGCAGGAAGAAATGTGAGACTGCAGATTAGGAGAGAGATCAGGCCTGGAGGTGTAGATTTGGGTATCATCCACATAGAGAACAACTGCTTTCTGTGTGTGTCCAGGCTCCTTTCACCTTTCCACACACTCTGTCCCTAGCAGTTTCCAAGTTTCCTGGGAGTCCCCAGAATGTAACTTCAGGGGACAGGTTAGTTATCATGACTTAAGTTAATGACTCTCTTTTCTTCCTCCCTACTGCACCTTCCGGGGCATTACTTAAACAGGAGGGGGCCCATGGAAATTTTCACAAAGGGTCTGTTCAAACAATGGACTCCTGATGTTGGATGGTGGTGGTGCTGGTTCACATATTTCAGTTACCGAGTGGCAGCCTTGGCTCTGGCTCCCCTAAGTGATCCTGTATTCACTTCTGGAATCATTATTTTGTAATCTCCTGCAGCAGCACTTACTACGCATCACAGGAGAGAGCTGCACACCAACACTTGGAAATGACAGTGTGTGTGTGTGTGTGTGTGTGTGTGTGTGTGTGTGTGTGTGTGTTTTGGGAGGAGGGGAGCTATATATTCGTAGAAGTCCCAGTTGGTCTCAAGGGGTCTGTCTCTTCCTCCTCCTCTTCCTCCTCTTTTCCCTCCTCTTTTTACTCGTCCTCCTCCTCCTCCAACTCTTCCTCCTCCTCCTTTTTCTCTTCCTCCTCCTCCATCTTCTCCTGAAACACAATCTAAGACCAGCAACCCTAGCCAGGTCAGAGTTGTAGACCACTTTTTTTCTCCCCAACACGTTCAACCCATGTCCTTCTGGAGGCTGGAAATGGGGCTACCAGCAAATGGAAGACCAGCCCAGGCAGGGCAACTGGCCTCTCAGAGGGAGCCGATGGCAGGAGGCTTCTGCATCCTCTGAGGAAACCATGTTCATTTCCAATCAAATGAGACAGCTGCTCTGGGATTTGTGATGCTCTTCCTGAGCCCCAAGGCTGGATAGAATTTTCTTACTGGGATGCCAAGGGATGTGAACTAGCACAGGGACTTATGGGCCCTGTAACTCCCCAAAGAGAGAAAGCACACGTTTTAATTCTACAATCTTGTTTCCAAGGGAAACAACATAAAATTCACTGGTGGGAAAATTCTCACCAAAAGCCAGAGACCAGATTGTGAGGATTCCCTGTCCCAGTTGATATTCACAAACATCTCCTTTCTTCTACAAGTGTTAGTGTGGAAGAAAACGCGGGAGATCACATGGTTGAAGATTCAAGTTTTGTGTTTTTCTCAAGGAGATTGTGTCATTACTGATTTTTGCAGCAGAGTTTAGGTGCTTCCATGAAATGATGTTAAATCTACCTCTGTACATCCGTTAGTGGAGGTGTGGGGTGATGAGGAAAGGGAGGAAGGGGTTGGAGTAGGCCAAAGCTTAACAAATATTCACAAAAAATGATCTCTTCCCCCTGCTTTAGTTAAGCACTTACTATATGCCAGGCACTGTACTAAGCCCTGGAGTAGATACCAGCTTAAGCAGGTAGGACACAGTCCATGCCCCAAATGGAGATCACGGTCTCAATCCCCATTTTGCAGATGTGGTAACTGAGGCATGAGGAAGTGAAGTGACTTGCCCTAGATCACACATCAGACACCTGACAGAGCTAGGTTTCGAATCTAGGTCCTCTGCCCCCCAAGCATGTGGTCTTTCTAGTAGGCCATGCTGCTTCTCGAGAAATTATTATTGTTGCTAAGGGGATGTCAGGGGAGGTGGACCCACTCCAGGCACTTCTGTGTTGAGGTGAGGCTCTCAGCTGGGATGAATCCATGGAGAAGTTCCTGGGCCCACTGGCCGTGGACTGGGGTGGGGGTGGGGGGGGGGGTCACCTGTTTATCTTCACAGTTGTTGTAAAGTGGTCCCAGGCTGTCCCTAGTGCAACTTCTCTTCATTTAAGAGAGGGGAAAGGGGGTGAGTATTTTTGGTGTGCATTGTCTCATCTCAGCAGAGCACATTTCCTCATCCACTTGGTCCCGACATTTAGAGTAGCAAAATGGGACTTCTCTGCCACACTTATCTCCCCGGCTCCTCACTTTATTCGGAAGTCGACCTCAACCCAAGATGGTACAGCCACTGATGGAAGAGACAGCAGAACTATCGTAGCTAGCCGTGGTGCGTGCTATGAAATCCGTTAATTAACTGGAAGCCCATTTCCCCTCCTTGTCCCCATCCCGAGATACCCACTCCTTTCATTTAGAGAGATAATGATGTTTCCAGCTGACACAGGAATGAACCAAAAACCTTCCAGTGCTATCGTGGGAGCAGTCGTTCAGCTGGAACTCTGTGGGCCTATGTATTATTCATGGCAAATAATACATATTCTAACACCGGAATTGTACCAGGGCAAAGGCGATGCATTGTGAAGAGGCCTCCGCTAGATCAATATTAACATTCTAAACATTAATAAAGTAGTGTCACATTCTGAAAGCCTGATTAGATTAAGAAAAAAAGACAGGGTGAGAGAGAAAATAAATTTCCCTAAATGAAAGCGTCATCAACAAATAGCTGAAAAGTTGAGTTACAAGGAACCTTCCAGGAGTCTGGCAGCACATTACATGCTTAATGGAAGTCGTCAGTGACAAGGAGGGAGGGCAGGGATGGAAGAGGGTTTTGCATTTTTAGATTCAAAAGCGCCTAATCCATCTTCCAAGTTGAGGCCTCCCTAGGGAGATCCTCAAGGAGCACCAGACTGCCCGCTCCCAGAACCCAGAACTGAGCCCCTTTAAAAGCTTGGTGGTTCTAGAGAGTCCCTTCCATCCTCGTCCAGAGTCCTCATATTCAATGCTGTTTATGTTGTCTTTGTACTGAATAATTAACTACTTAGCTGAACTATGGGTTTCTTTAATGGGTAGATGTGTCATTTTTGTTTCTGCTGAAAAAAAAAAGAGAAAGTGTGTCTAAAATTAATCTTCCTAGTGGCACCGTCTCTTGATCTGGGAATTAAATGTTAAGTATCTTGAAGCCAGCCAATGAAATGAGCGACTTTTAAACAAGTTAATTAAATAAGGCTTATCATACTAATTGGTAGTGAAAACAGACATTTGTTTAAAGTCTACTCTCCCTGACATCATTACATCCCCACCTTCGCTGCAGTATAGCATTCGCCCAGAGGTATAAGTCAGCCCTGGCTTTAACTGAGTCAAGAAGATTTAGCATGTGCTCTGCCCAGTGGTTTCTATGGAAACTGTTTTTGTAACAAGTAGCCTGGTCTTCTCTGAATTGTGTGTTCGGGGCACGGTCCCCACGAGCCCCTGCTAGAAATGGAGCGAGAAAATGGGCTTGCAGAATGGCCATGGACAAGCTGAGGTAGGGCAGGGAAGGGGAAGAAAGGAGGGTGTGAAAGACAGATTCGCCGCCACAGTGGGACACAGAGATAGAATCTCTCTATCAGCAGTGTCATCTCCGAACACAAAACTGGTTCTGTATTTCTGGAGAAATTTGAATGGGCATGATAAAGAAGGGTAACATCCTCGTTACGTGTTGGTAGCTTTCCCACCTGTCTTTCCACGCTCTGACCCGCCTTGTTGTTTCCATCTTGGTGGCCTTTGACGTTGAGCATGGCAGAGTATTTGAAGGAGTAGAGAGAACAGGACCATCCTTGGAACAGGACCCAGCTGAAGCTCTGAAATCCCGAGGCCCATGGATACCTCTAGGCTTGGGAGCCCAAAACAGTGTCAATCATAAATTTTGGAATGTTGACGTGTGCAGAGATACGGAGGCTGTTAGCATGAAAGTGATCATGGAGACGTAGGGTGTAGGATGGAGAGGAGGAAGGGGAAGACTTTAGGGCGCAGTGACCTTAGTCAAAGGGTCAGTCAGTCATATTTGTTGAGTGCCTTCTGTATGCAGAGTGGCCCCTTGGTACCCAAGAAGCCTCTCTAGTGGGGAAGAATTGCCTGTCATGGAGGCCAGGGGGAAGGAATAGTTGGTGGAGGGACTTAACAAGCTTTCCCAGGTCTCCAACTGGAGGGCAACTTCTCTCCTTTCTGGATCTAACTTGAGTTGAAGCTGAGCACTGGAAAAGGGTTACCAATCAGTCGACAGTTGGTCGAGCAGCATCTTGACAGTCCACATGAGCCATTAACTTGGAATAAAAAGATCCTGGGCTGGCTTTGGCCCACCCTCTAGAAAAGGAGGAGGCCTACCTCTAATAAAGTTGGGCAAGTCAGGGGCCGAGGCCCCCACTTTCCGCATCCTGAGCACGTCTTTCCTGCTGGGGAGAGGGAATAGCAAAGGGAGGGGAAAAGCCACCATGCACAATAATCCGATTTCCTTGTTCCCCGTCAGGCTTCATGTGTAGGTTAGGAATGGAACCTGAGCTGGTTTCATTCAAGGATGGCTGGTTGCCCTTCTGTCCCAGTCTCTCCCATCCTACGGCTCCCTGATACCCTTTCTGAGGCATTATGGAGACTGGCAGACAGGTCTGGGAAAGAGTGAAGGAGAGTCACCCGCCTAAGTTCTCTCCTTTAGGTTACTGTGTCGGGTTGGGGCAGTAGGGACCTCAAAGAAACTGCCAATCCTCTTTCCTCTCACAGAAGATCTACTTGGGAGATCGCTTTTTCTATTTTATTTTTTGGAGATGAGGTGGCAGGACTCCCAGTAAACAAGAGTTTTTCCTTCTGACCCAGATAAAATTGCCTTCAGAAACCCCAATTATTTGCTAGCCTTGGGGCACCTGGCCTGTGCAATGCAAAGGGGGGAGGGATATGTATATATATATGTGTGTGTGTGTGTGTGTATCCTCAATTGAAAGGCTTTCAAGATGAAAAATCACATTTTGCATCTTATCTAGGAAAAAGGGCTAAAGGGAATACATGCTACTTCCAACCAGTTCTCCAAGTTATTCATGCTGCTCTATAATTAGGTTGTGCAGTAAATCTGTGAATTGGCCTGGGAGGTCAAGAGGTCACCATCCAACTGGATGGGTAAAAGCAGATGGTCTCTCTGTTCCTTATTCTGATTTGCGCCAAAGGGTCGTTTTGCTTTTGCAATTAGAGTCTTAGTGGAAGGTTTGGAAATAAAATTACAGCCAAATCAGTGGGAGAGGGGTTTCTTGGAGGTCCACTTCCATCTGGATTGGGAGCCAGCAATTGTTGTAATGGAACTTATTCTGCAGTCAGCAGGTGTCCTGGGAACTGTGTTAACCTCAGAGGCCTGCTCCCACTCATGGAAAATTTCACAAAGCGGTTTGTTTAGAGACAATTCAATGAATTAGCAGGATCCAATGTATTGGTCTTCCCCCTGTTTGTTGTGGAAGATATTTGCATGAAAACAGGATCTTTGTTGCTTGAGAGAATTCATCTGCTCCTGGTTACTGCTGGTCCCCTACTTGAAGAGATGCTCCTCTGTTGACAAAATCACAATGGGTTGTAATGGAAATTATTATTATCTCACAGCAGAGGATTAGAATTTCACGTGGGTAAGCAAACTGAAGAAGCCGATGAATGTTTACCTCTCCAAAATCCTTAGTGGATCACAGGTGGTCTCTTTCCAATTTTCTCAATTAGAAAACTGAAAATGGTTTTGAATGATTAACCAGTTTCCCCCAGTTCTCCCTCCCTCTCCTGCAGCACACTCATAGTCAATTCATCATTTACCGATTCTCAGGGGATTGTAATCCAGCAAAACCCACAAATGTAATAATAATAATAATGGTATTTGTTAAGTGCTTACTATATTCCAAGCACTGCACTAGTGTTGGTAATAATAATAATAATAGTAGTAGTATTTGTAAAGTGCTTACTATGTGCCAGGCACTGTATTAAGTGCTGGGTAAGTACAAGATAATAAGGTTGGACACCATCCCTGTTCCACATAGGGCTCACAGCCTAAATTCCCATTTTACAGATGAGATAACTGAGGCATGGAGAAGTTAAATGGCTTGTCCAAGGTCACACAGCAGATAAATGGCAGAGTTAGGATTAGAACCCAGGTCCTTCTGACTCCTAAGCCTATGCTCTATCCACCAAACACAATGTAAGAGGTCAGACACACCCTTTGTCTGCCCCAAGCCTCACAGTCTAAGGAGGAAGGAGAACAGGTATTGAATCTCCGTTTTATAGATGAAGAGGTGAAGGCACAGAGAAGTTATGTGTTTTTCTCAAAATCACATAGCAGGGAGGTGGCAGAACCAGGATTAAGAACCTAGGTCCTCTGAATTCCCCGGCTCATGCTCTTTCCACTAGGCCATGCTGCAGTGATAATGATGGTTAGAGAGCAAACTATATAGAAAAATTTAGGCATTTTATGCAACATTTTCAAATAGTGTTTCAAATATCCTTTCATCTGGATATTACATATGAAAAAATAATGATAATAATAATTATGGTATATAAGTGCTTACTATGTACCAAACACTTTACTAAATGCTGGGGTAGATTCAAGATAATCATGTGCCACATGGGGCTCCCAATCTAAGTAGTAGGGAGAACAGGTATTGAATCCCCATTTTAAAGTTGAGGAAACTGAGGCACATAGAAGATAAGTGACTTGCCCAAGGTCACACAGTGGGAGAGTGGTAGAACCGGGAATAGAACTCTGATTCCTAGGCCTATGCTCATTCCACTGGGCCACACTGCTTCTCTGAAACTTTGGTCTGATAGATTTGGTGGGGTCTAAGGACACATAACAAATCAGTAGCTTCTCTTCCAAATCGACAACTGTATTCATGCCATCAGCCAGTCTATTTTTGGGGGGTGAGTTCCACCATGGAAGGACTGAGGTCTATCAGGTTGGCTGGTTAATCGATTTCTGACAGAGGTGGCCGAGTTGCACCTCAATGAGGGGCTATCCTCTGTGGGGACATGTTCTGAGGATGGGCATTTTCCATTTTACTATTTTTAATAATGATGGTGGTATGTTCGAAGTGCTGATTATGTGCCCAGCACCAATAAAACAATGGTATTGAGCACCTTCTGTGTGCAGAGCATTCTACTAAGCACTTGGGAGAGTACAATACAACAGAGTTGGGGGACACATTCCCTGCCCACAATGAGCTTATATTCTAGACTGTGAGTTTGTTGTGGGCAGGAATGTATCTGTTTGTTGTTGTATTGTACTTTCCCAAGTGCTTAGTACAGTGCTTTGCACAAGTAAGTGCTCAATAATACAGTTGAATGAATGAATGGAGGACGAGCTTTCAGTCTAGAGGGTGAGCTTAGATCACCTGGCCTTTGTGTGCTGTGATTCAGTCTAGTGCCATTAGGGTTGTTGGTGGGATACATATATACACACACACACACACACACACACGCATGTGTGTGTGTGTGTTTTGGGAGGCAGGGAGGCCGTTTTCAGCCTCAGCATATTCTCCCTCACACTGGGTAGGCTGTGGAATGGAAGAATGTTCCAGGCTTTACTGGAGATCTTGCTCTCTGTTTGGAGTGATACTTACTAATGATTGAATTATATTATCAAAAGGAATCATATGCCACACATAGTCTTTAAAGGATCATGCTTGTTAAATGACACTAATTCCCCCAAATCAAATTCTTTTCTTGAAGTTTGCTTGAATGATCAACCACTTTTCCTCCCTCCCTCCTTCCTTCTCTCACTCTGTCTGTAAAACCACAGGGCCGTTGCTGTCAATGTTTTTCCCGTCAGAGCCTTTAGTTTCTGGCTGCATCTTTGGTCCCCTGCTTTATCGGGAAGAGTCCTTAGAGCAAAGGACAGGGCTTCCTACGCAAGGGCTTTTGGGGCCGAGAAATGTGCTTCCTGGGCAGTCTGGAAAGTGAAGGGCTATGAAATTAAAATCCGGTAATGAATGTTTATCATAATACAGGCTGTGGGTTTAACAGATCAGCTTTTTATTGACTTCCCCCATGTGTTTCAGGGTGCTTAAAATTGTCCTGGAGTTGTATGAATTTACCGGTTCATTACATCTCCCAAATACAAAGCAATACAGGATAAGCTTACCCTGCATTTTGTGGGGGGAATATACCCCTAGGTGCTTAATCATGAAGATTCAGGACCAGACTCATGAAAGTGCTTCGTCAGAATTGTCAGGATGTTGAAATGGCAGAATGTCACTTAGCACAGTGCACTGCACAAAGTAAGCACTCAATAAGGGGAAGCATCGTGGTCTAGTGGTTAGAGCATGGGTCTGGGAGCTAGAACGTACTAGGTTCTAATCCTGGCTCTGCCACTTGTCTGCTGTGTGCACTTGGGCAAGTCATTTTATGTCTCTGTGCCTCAGTTATCTCATCTGTAAAATGGGGATGAAAACTGTGAGCCCAATGTGGGACAGTGATTGTGTCCAACGCAATTACCTTGTATTTACTCCAGCGCATAGTATAGTGACTGGCACATAGTAAGCGCTTAACAAATACCGCAATTATTGTTATTAATAAATATGACCGGAGAAAGAAAATAAAACGATATGTGGTGTGTGTCTGTGCATGCATACATGCAGCACAATCTTATGAATTGTGCTTCATTTGAATTTCCACAGTCCCTGAAGATAAGCCTTCTACAATCACATGCTTGGGTATTCCTTCAAGCTCTTGCTCTTCATTGTGGCCAAACTAGTTGTGTAGCACTTGGAATACTATTTCATCTCTAAAGTTGATAGGGCTCTTCTGTTGGGAAGGACCAGCTTGGCTTTAGTACAGTAATTCTATATGATGCAGGTGAAGGTATTTGTCGGTCTTGTTCAGGGCCACCTTTATTCGTGGTGCGGTAATGATGAAACATTATGGTATTTGTTAAGTGCTTATTTTGTGTCAAGCTGATCAGGTTGGACATAGTCTTTGTCCCACATGGGGCTCCAAGTTTCAGTAGGAGGGAGAACAAGCATTGAATCCCCATTTTAAAGTAGAGGAATCCGAGACACAGAGAAGTGATATGACTTGCCCAGGGTCACTCAGCAAGCAAGCAGCGGAGCCAGGATTAAAACCCAGGTCCTCTGACTCCCGGGTCCGTGCTCTTTCCACCAGACCACGCTTCAGGTCACGTGAGGAATACAGTGCAGGTACATGATACGGAAAAGGTGACCTTTTCTCTCTCACTAGCTCATTTCATTCTACAGCCCTTTGTGTGTGTGTCACAGTGTAGTTAGGAGATGGCAGATAGCTTCCCCTCCCCCATCTTGTCCTGGTCTCTCCCTCCCTCTTTGTGTGCCCGTCTCTCTTTCTTTAAACAGTGTCTCCTCCTAAGAAAGGAGCCGCTGGGTCGGACCAGATTACAGACCTCCTGGGGCCCCTGGCCAAGATTTGCCTCCTCTTGCTCATTCTGCCCTGAGGAGGGAATGCGGCCTCCGTGTGACTGTCTCTCTGGCTAGTTGTAGCCCAACAGTGCTGCCTGCTGGGGAGGTGAGAGTGTGTGTGTGGGTGTTTTGGGGGGTGTAGGTGTGTGAACCCAGGCAGCCTCCCAGCTCCCAACCTGGGAGAGAGGTGGGCCAGGTGGCCCACTGGTTAAAGCAACCCCTGATGGAGTCACTTGGATGGCATCTGTTCTGGCCTGTGGAGGGAGGACGGAGGGCTCCCCTCACAGGGCCCAGGGGCTCTACCCGCTGCAGGGAGAGGGGATGACTGGCCACAACTTCTTGGAGAAGGCCCTGGAGATAGACAGCTCCTGAACAACTTGTTGGGGACCGTATAAGCCCAGGAAATGGTGGTCGCAGAACCACCTGTGCCCTTCCCAGGGGCAGCTAAACCTTCCAATTTCTAGACTGTAAACTCATTATGGGCAGGGAACAGCTCTGCTTATTCTGTTATATTATACTCTCCCAAGTACTTAGTACAGTGCCTCTGCATGTAGCAAGGGCTCAATAAATACCACACAGAGATTTCTAACGGTTCCCCTGTCTTCCTCCAGTGATGAGCACACAGAAAAGTGCACCTTGCCACCTCTGCTTGACCAGTGAAATCCTGAACAAATGTTCATCATCATGCTGATATTCTGCTTCTACTTCACCCCATAAACCAGTATTTAGTGTGGCCTAAGGAGGAAGACCTCAGGCTGGGAGTCAGGACATTGGGGTACTGGTCCAATCATTCCCATGGACTCGCTGTGTGTTGGGGACAAGTCATTAGTCTGAGCCTCTCTCTTTCCATTTATGAAAGTAGAATCATACTACCCAGGATAGTTATGGGGTGAAAATTCATATTATAGGTGAACTTCACCATCAATCAATGAAATGTATGTTTGAGTATTTACTGCATGCAGAGCACTGTACTAAGTGCTTAGAAGAGTACAATACAACAGATTTTTTAAATGGTATTTGTTAAGTGCTTACTAAGTTCCAGTCACTGTCTGAAGCATTGTGGCTAATGCAAGGTAATCAATCAGATTGGACACAATCCATGTCCCACATGGGGCTCACAGTCTAAATCCTCATTTTACAGATGAGATAACTGAGGCACAGACAAGTAACTTGCCCAAGATCACAGAGCAGAAAATGGCAGACAGGGATTAGAACCCAGGTCCTTCTGATGCCTAGGTTCATGTTCTATTCAGTAGGGTAATACTGCTTCTCTTAGCAGCAGAGATAGTAGACACGTTCTCTGTCCACGAGGAGCTTGCAGTCTAGATGTAGAGTCAGACATCAAAGTGAATCACAGATATGTGCACAAACACTGTGGAGCTGAAGGTAGAATGAATATAAAGTGTTTAAGGGATACAGATCTAAATGCATATGTGATGCAGACGGGAGAAAGGGTAGGGGAAATGAGAGCTCAATCAGGAAAAGCTTGTTGGAGGAGATGTGATTTTAATAAGGCTTTGAAGGTAGGGAGAGTGGTGGTCTCGCATATATGAAGAGGGAAAGAGTTCCAGGCCAGAGGCAGGATGAGGGTGAGGGGTCAGCAGCAAGTGAGAGGAAATTGAGGTAGGCTGGCATTAGAGGAGCAAAATAAGTGTGCTCATTTGTAAAATGAAGTTAGCTAGGCATGATATGAGGGGACAAGGTGATTGAGTGCTTTAAAGCCAATGGTAAGATGTTTTTGTTTGATAGGGAGTTGGATGAGCAACCACTGGAGTTTCTTGAAGAGTGGGGAAACATGAACTGAATATCGTTTTTAGAAAAATGATCCAGGCAGCAGAGTGATGTCGGGGCTGGAGTGGGGAAAGACAGGAGGCAGGGAGGTCAGCAAGGAGGCCGAGCAGTAGGCAAGGTGAGTTAGGACAAGTGCTTGGATGGATATAATAGCAGTTTGGATGGAGAGCAAGAAGAGATGTCCTGAAGTCAGGAGAAATAGGAGACTGCAGAGAAGGACAGATGTCAGGACTGGAGAGGAAGACTCATAACTCATTCTCATAGAGATAGAAAGTGAAGCCATGGTAGTAACTGAGGCCATTGGTTGTTCTTCTAATACTTTATTTTACTATATATAAAATATATATACACTATACTGTAGTAATACTAAAGTATACCATACTATAATTACTATATTTACTATTATTATATATAATATAAATCAATCAATGGTTTTTATTAATCATATTGAACACTAAATATGTGCAAAGCACTGTACTAAGCACTTGGGAGTATACAGTAGAACAACAGACACATTTCCTGTCCACAATGAACTCAAAGTCTAGAGGGGCAGACAAACATTAATAGACATGCATACATAAATAAATTACAGATAAATAAATAAATATATACATATGTATATATACACACACATGTATATTATATGTATATGTATATACATGTATATATGTATGTATATATATGTGTGTGTTTGAGTGTGTGTGTGTGTGTGTGTGTGTGTGTGTGTGTGTGTGTGTGTGTGTGTGTATGCATAAGTCCTTAGTGTGTGCAGAAGGGCTTTTAGTAAGCCCTTAGTGTTTACAGAACACTGTACTAAGTGCTTGGGAGAGTATAGTATAACAGATGTATTCCCTGCCCACAAGGACCTTACAGACCAGGGTCTATAAACTATAAAATATACACTCTGTCACTCTTTGTCTCTATGTACATTCAATCATATTTATTCAATTCTCTCTCCATATATGGAGAGAGGGTGTGTGTGTGTGTATATATAAATATATGCACATTCCACATATACTATCTATCTTGACTATATACGTTGCTACTGTCACCATTTACATATACACTGTCACTCTTTCTCTCTCTATATATTCATTCAATCATATTTATTTAATTCTCTCTATATATATGGAGAGAGAGAGGGTGTGTGTATATATATATATATATGCACAGTCCACATATACTATCTATCTTTCTTGACTATATACATTACTACTGTCACCAACAGTAGTAGTATATTTTTCCCCATATGTATATGTATGGGGACAAATGGTGACAGTAACAAACCAAACAGTTCATGACCATCCTCTGAAGGAGAGTATTATTAAAACAAAGGCTTTACTCCATTAAGCACACCGGGAAGCCATTTTATAACAAAGGCACTGTTTTCCATCTCATAATAAAAACATTGACGGCACATAAATATGGTCATGCATCAGAGTTCCTTAACATTTGTCATGTTGCTGTAAAACACCTTCCCCATCTGCTTCTCCCCAGTTCTGGCTCTCTGGAGGAGGGACTGATGCTCTTGGCTTGAGGGTCAGCAGGCGGGCCCCCGTGGGAAGGGCCCTGCCGCAAAGTCCAGAGGAGGGAAGGGACTGCAGAGGGACCCGAAAATGCACCAGAATTCCCAGCTTGGAGGAAACAGTTCTGTCACTGGGGCTTCGGTGTCTTCTTTTCCCTAGTCAGCAATTACACATCCTGCTCAAGTTGAATAAGAATGTTAAGTGGAACCTTCCCAGCTTCTCTCTGAACTGTTTGTCTTGTTGTGGAACTATTCTGGTAGCTTGAGATTGTCAAGCCTGACTTTGAACAGCCCAGGGATGTTCAAGAAAGAAGACAGTGAGTGTCCAAGAGTCCGCTTTGATGGTTGAATCAGGCAGTCAATTAGATGGTATTTATGGAGTGCTTAACTGTGTACAGAGCAGTGTTCTAAGAGCTTGGGAGAGACCAACATAATTAGTAGGCATATTGCCTGCACAAAATGAGCTTACAGTGTATGTCTCGTTTTCCTAGATGGTGTGCTTTTTCCCCCAAAGTAGAGCTAAAGCCTTAATGTGTTTTTTGCATAATTAATTTGGGGCTTTTGCACGGCCTAATGGGAAGAGAATGAACCTGGGAGTTCATTCAATCATATTTATTAAGCACTTACTGTGTACTAAGCGCTTGGGAGAGTACAATATAACGGTAAACAGATACATTTCTTGCCCACAAGAAGTCAGAGGTCCTTGGTTCTAATCTCATCTCTGCCATGTGGCTGCTGTGTGGCATTGGGCAAGTGACAACTTCTCTGTGCCTCAGTTTCCACATCTGTAAGATGAGGATTCGATACATGTTCTCCCTCCTCCTTAGACCATAAGCCCCATGTGGGACAGGAACTGTGTCTGATCTGATTATCTGGTATCTACTCCAGCACTTGGTGCAGTGCTTGGCACATAGTAAGTGGTTAACAAACACCTTTATTATTATTATCAATATTATTATTCTTCCTGACCTCCATCTTGCTCCTTTCCCCTTTCCCGTGCCTCCATCCCAACCATCTTCAGCCTGGGAAGAGGGACTCATTTGTAGTGCATGATATATAGTAGAGGAATGGCAGGAGTCTTCTGGCAGCTGGAAAAACCATTTTTTCATTCTCGGGCTCTTGCTGGGAAACCCTGACCTTGCAGCCTTGGACCCGACCGTATGCTTACTGTGCGATATAGGTCACTTCAGCCTCCCAGCTGAGACTTAGATAACCCAGGCAAGCCCACTTGCCAGTTGGGTCGGGGATAGGGATAGCCCGGGGTTTGGGGGATTTGCAGTGGTCCCCCCAAAAGACTCATATCTTGGAATTCTCTTCCTGGATCTTGCAGGATTGGACAGAAATCAATTTTTGCCCTAGAAAGCAACCCTAATTATTACTATTACTACTAGGCATTAGCTTTTTTACCTTGTTACACTACACACAGTAGCCAACTATATTAAAATCATCTACGGTTGAGACTTATTTATTCATTCATTCAATCATATTTATTGTGCGCTTTCTGTGTGTGAAGCACTGTACTAAGCGCTTGACTTTTAAAATCTTCTGATTATGATTCAGGCATCCAGAAATTCCAGTTCCTCTGCCATCTTACACTGAACCCTTAGTTCCTTGAAACGCTTAACTAGAGGATGTGAAACCTACAATATTAAAGTGTAAACTCCTTGAGGGCAGGACTGGATCAGCTTTCCAGTGTGTCTAGTATCTGGTTCAGTGTGCTAGGCTCCGTGGGGCACTCAGTATGCACCAGTTGCGGGGGTTGCTGGAATCCCACCAACCACTGAGGCATTAATTAGCTTTGTTCCCCAGGCCATAGGAGTGTTGTGACCTAGTGGACAGAGTACGGGCCTGTGAGTCAGAAGAGCTGGGTTTTAATCCTGCCTCTGCCATTCGTCTCCTGTGTTACCTGGGGCAAGTCTCTTCACTTCTCTGTGCCTGTTACCTCTTCTGCATAATGGGGATTATGATTGTGAGCCCCATTTTGGAGAGTGACTGTATCCAACCTGATTATCTTGTATCTATTCCAGAGCTTAGTACAGTGCCTGGCATATAGTAAGCATTTAACAAATATCACTAATAATAATAATAATGCAGACAATGCCATTCTCTACAGTTCAACCCACTTATTCATCTTCCTTTTATATCCTCTGTGCTTAGAACAATGGAAATCTTAGTGCACTCTGGTACTTTTTTAAAGAAGTGAATCAAATGCTGGGATATCTGTACTACTGGCTAGAATGTGTTGGGAAACTTCCATTCTTGGAAGCATTAGGACAGAATCAAGATAGCAAGCCCAAAGCATTCTTGGGTAAATACTGAAATAGTGCTAATACATTTGGAGGAATTGACGCACAATTTGGTATTGGCTGTTGATGTACTATGTCATCAGCCTGTTGGTATAATACAGAGCAGACAAGAGAAGGTATCCTCAAATTACAGATCCAGTGTCTGCATTACCAGTACGTTTTTACCGGATAAATTCTCCTCTATGATGACTTTGACAGTAAGCCAATCCAGAATAGCCTCATTGGATCCTGTGGTTTTTCATTCGACACTTCCTTTCTCTTTCCCCCCTCCTCTTCCTCTTATTCAGGTCTAACTCTTAAACCACTCACACAGTTGGTTTTCTGGCCTACCAGGTGTCTGTAAGTTCCTAAGATTTACCTTCCCTCTATCCCTTTCTCTGCCATGTTGCCCTATTCCTTCCTTTTTTCTGCCGTTTTTGTTAAGCACTTACTATATGCCAGACACTGTACTAAGTGCTGGGGGTAAATACAAGCTAATCAGTTTGGACAAAGTCCATTCCCCCTTGGGGTTTACAGTCTTAATCCCCATTTTACAGCTGAGGTAGCTGAGGCACAGAGAAATTAAGTGACTTACCCAAGGTCACAGAGCAGACAAGTAGCAAAGCTAGATTTAGAGCTCAGGCCTCAGTACCTTCTCTGTGCCTCAGTTACCTCATATGTAAAATGGGGATTGAGACAGTGAGCTCCAAATGGGATGGGGACTGTAACCAACTCAATTTGCTTGTATTCACCCCAGCACTTAGTACAGTGCCTGGTACATAGTAACTGCTTAACAAATACCATTATTGTTATTGTCCTTCTTACTTCCGGGCCCATGCTCTATCCATTAGGGCATGCTGCTTCTCATGCCCCATTTGCAGCTTGAGATGTAATTTGCTTTGCTTTCCATGCTTTGTTAGGCAAAATGAGAATTGTAATGACCCTCAGGTTTCTGACTCACCTTCATTCTCAGCCTTTTCAGCCTGGGGAGGAAGCCAGCAGGAATTCCTGCTCAGGACACTGTTTGCTTTGCCAAAATGCCAAGGTTTTACTAACCCATATAATCAATAAGGATGAGAAGTAGCGTAATCCTATAAAATTGGCAAGGGCTAAACAAAGCAGCATGATGTAGTAGAAAGAGCATGGGCCTGGGAATCAGAAGGTCATGAGTTCTAATTCCAGCTTCACCACTTATCTGTTGTGTGACCTTGGGCAAGTCACTTCACTTCTCTGGGCCTCAGTTCCCTCATCTGTAAAATGGGGACTGAGACTGTGAGCCCCTCATGGGACAGGGACTGTGTTCAGCTCAATTTGCTAGTATCCACCCCAGCGCTTAGTACAGTGCCTGGCATATAGTAAGTGCTTAACAAATACCATTATTATTATTATTAATAAGGGTAGATGAGAAATTTATCTTTTCCCCTACCCATCCATCCCCCAGCATCTAGTTCTAAGATGCACCCTACCTAGTGGGCTGCACAAAGCTGAAAGATAGTTTTGTACAAAGGCAAATGGCTATTTTGTGTCCCAGTTGTAGTAGTAGAGTATGTGCCCAGTGAGAGTAGCCAGGGTCAGAGACATCGTTCATTCATTGTCATATTTATTGAGTGCTTACTGTGCAGAGCACTGTACTAAGTGCTTGGGAAGTACAAGTTGGCAACATATAGAGACAGTCCCTACCCAACAGTGGGTTCACAGTCTGGAAGGGGGAGACAGACAACAAAACAAAACATGTAGACAGGTGTCAAAACCGTCAGAATAAATAGAATTATAGCTATATGCACATCATTAATAAAATAGAGTAATAAACATGTTCAAAGTGCTGTGGGAAGGGGAAGGAGGTAGGATGGGGGGATGGGGAGGAGGAGAGGAAAACGGGGGCTCAGTCTGGGAAGGCCTCCTGGAGGAGGTGAGCTCTCAGTAGGGCTTTGAAGAGAGGAAGAGAGCTAGCTTGGTGGATGTGTAGAGGGAGGGCATTCCAGGCCAGGGGAAGGACTTGGGCCGGGGGTAGATGGCGGGACAGGCGAGAATGAGGCATAGTGAGGAGGTTAGCGGCAGAGGAGCGGAGTGTGCAGGCTGAGCTGTAGAAGGAGAGAAGGGAGGCGAGGTAGGAGCGGGTGAGGTGATGAAGAGCCTTGAAGCTGAGAGTGAGGAGTTTTTGCCTGATGCAAGACATCGCCCTTGACTCTCTGCTCTCTTTTCATGATTATACAGCAACAGGAGAGGGGCCATTACGGTGAAAGGAGGGATTAGGAAAATTCATGTAACAGCCATATTGGCCCAAGGATGAGTCCAATTTGAGAGAGGAGGGGATGTGTGTGTGTGTGTGTATCTAAGTGCCAGTCTAGCACGCAATCTCAAACTTCCTGTCAAAAGGAAAATGTATGCTATGCCAAGCATAACTTAAGAAACCCAGCATCTGGAACATGGCATGACATGTGCTGAAATGTTTTTGCACAGACCTGCTACAGAGTGTGTTATTTTGACAAGGAATCATACCTTGCCTTTGCTGTTTGTTTCATTTATTTGTGGATCCCACTTTCTGATTCAGTCCTTTTTGCTGCATCCCCATGGATTCACTTCCAGAGCCTGGTAAATTGCTATAAGGTCAGTCAATCAATGGTATTTATTGAGCATTTACTGTCAGTCAATCAATCAATAGTATTTATTGATCACTTACTGTGTTTAGAGTACTTGGGAGAGTACAATACAGGTGACATGTTCCCTGCCCACAGAAACCTTACAGTCTAGGACAAAGGGGACAGACAATATGCAAATTATGGATACGCACGTAAGTGAAGAAACATGAAAGAGCATGGGAGTCATAGGACCTAGGTTCTAATCCCTGTTCTGCCAATTGCTTGCTATGTGACCTTGGGCAAGTCACCTAACTTTCCTGTGCTTCAGTTCTCCTGTTCTCCCTTCTACTTAGGCTATGAGCCCCATGCAAGACAGGGGCTGTGTCTGATCTAATTAACTTATATCTACCCCAGTGCTTAAAACAGTGTTTGATACACAGTAAGTGCTTACCTACAATTTAGAAAAAAAAAAGTGCCGTGTGGCTGAACCTGGGGTAAATATCAAGTGCTTAAAAGATTCAGACTTCTAGACTGTGAGCCCGTTGTTGCGTAGGGACTGTCTCTAATATGTTGCTGACTTGTACTTCCCAAGTGCTTAGTCCAGTGCTCTACACACAGTAAGTGCTCAATAAATATAAATGAATGAATGAATACAAGTGCGCAGGTGACACAGAAGGGAGAGGGAATGTGGGAAAAGAGTGTTTAGTTGGGCAAGGCCTCTTGGAGGAAGTGTGATTTTAATAAGGCCTCAAAGGTTGGGAGAGTAGTACTGTGTACAAAACACGGTATTAAGTATTTGGGGAAAGTACAATACAATGTAGTAGGTAGGGATTCAGTGGGAGATAAACATTAAGATAAATTATAGTTAGAAGAAATAGTAGAGCTTGAGGAATGTTCTTAAGTGTTGTGGGACTGGGGTGAGTATCGATGTGCTTAAAGGGTACACAGCTAAGTGCATAGTTAATACAGAGGGGAAATGAAGGCTTAGAAAGGAGATATGATTTTAGGAGAGCTTTGAAGGTGAGGAGAGTGATGATCTGTCAGATATGAAAGGGGAGGAAAGGCCAGAGGGAGGACGTAGGTGAGGGATCAAAGGTGGGAAAGACGAGATTGAGGTGAGAAAGTAGGTGGACTTCAGAGGAGTGGAGTGTGTAGGTTGGGTTGTAGTAAGAAATCAGTCAGGTAAGGTAGGAGGGAGGGAACTGATTGGGTGCCTTAAAGCTGATGGTAAGGAGTTCCTTTCTGATGCCGTTTTGAAGGAGTAGGGGGATATGGAATGAACTGTTTTTTGGAAAAATGATCCAGGCAGAGTCCTCGGCATAAAAACAAAATTCCATTTGCTTGAAGTGGAAACCAGGCCCAGATTTTCTGTGACAAAATCTCCCCAATCCACAGCAATTCACCCTCCTGCCGAAACCTCGAACCTGGGACTAACAGCTCACCCAGTGGGCTTCTCCAGGCAAGTCACTTAATTTTTCTGTGCTTCAGTTACCTCATCTGTAAAATGGAGATTAAGACTTTGAGCTCCATGTAGGACAAGGCCTGTGTCCAACCTGCTTGGATTGTATTCACCCCAACACTTATTACAGTGCCTTGCACATAGTAAGCACTTAACAAATATTATTACTATTACTATTATCATCAGAATATTCCATGTGCCAGCTGCCCGTGTCTCCTAGCAGTGTGTTTCCAAGGGCAGCGCTGCATCAACGCTCTCTCTTCAAGGATTTCTTTCTGACTGACTCTTGCGGGGCTCACGAGGGGCCCTGCCCTCACTTGATCTCAGTGGAATATGATGCCTGAGGTTAGAGAATTTCCTGAGTTAATGGCATTCATTCTTACTGTCAAATGGCCTCTAAATGACTTTGGTCCTAGGGATATTCTGAAAAGAGGCCTAGGACAACTCTGCTCTGTTTCCTAATAATGACTGTGGCTTTTGTTAAGGGCTTACTATATGCCAAGCACTGCAGTGAGGGCTGAAGCAGATACAAGATCATCAAGTTCCACATGGGGCTGTTGGTCCAAGTAGGAGGGAGAAGAGCCATTGAATCTCTATTTTGCAGATGAGGTAACGGAGACATAGAGAGGTTAAGTGACTTGACCAAGGTCACACAGCAGACAAGTGCAGGAAGCCGGAATTAGAACCCAGGTCCTCTGACTCCCAGCCCTGTGCTTTTTCCAGTAGGCTATGTGTCCAAAGGGCAGATGGAGGACATGGGGGTCCTCAGGATGGTCCAGTTGATCCAGGTGTCTCTAAGCCCCTGTATCCTTCCCTTCCTCTTTCAGGATTCCTCATCTCCTCCTTGAGTCCCAAACTGGCAGGCTCCAGCACTGGGCAGTGAGAGCAACATTCTGCTTCCTGGACACTGATCCCACCAGTGGGCCTGGACTTAACAAATGTCTGACCTGCCAAAGAGTGTGTGGGAGGAAGCCAGGTGGCCCTAAAGAAATCCCCAGAGCCATGCCCCCTGACCCCACCCGCCCAAGCCTAGACCTGTATCTTCTGGACAGGTGTGCAGCTGCCCTCCTTCCCAAACTATGGCCTCCTAGGTCTGGAGCAGAGGGCAGGGGGCAGTGGATGGAGAGGCAGAGGTTTTGGGGAAAGGACAGGGGGTTGCAGCTACATTATCATAAACAGCCTTCATTGAGCACATACTTTGTGCAGAGAATTGAACTGGGCCGGTTCCATAAACAAAAGTTGTTACTGGCTGACACCCCCCCCCCCCCCCCCCCCCCGCCTCCGGCGGAACAGAGACCAATGGATTAATGGATACCACCTTCCTGTTAGGGGATGATCTGAAAGGAATCCGTCCCATGTACTGTTTAGTACCAAACAGAGCTTGCTGGTCTCTCGGATTTTAGTCAGTCACTCAGTTGTATTTATTGAGTGCTTACTGTGCATAGAGCACTGTACTAAGCTCTTTTGAGGGTACAGTGTAACCATGTAACAGACACAATCCCTGCCTGCAGTGAGTTTACAATCTAGAGAGGTAGACAGACATTAATATAAATAACATTACAGATCTATACGTAAGTGCTATGGGGCTAAGAGGGGGGATGAATAAAGGGAGCAAGTCAGGGTGACGCAGAAGGGAGTGGGAGAAGAGGAAAGGCAGGATTAGCCAGGGAAGGTGTCTTGGAGGAGATGTGCCTTCAGTAGGACTTTGAAGAGGGGGAGAGTAATTGTCTGTCGGATAAGAGGAGGGAGGGCATTCCAGGAGAGAGGCAGGGTGTGGGCGAGGGGTCGCAATGAAATAGACAAGATCAAGGTACATTGAGAAGGTTAAGCATTAGAGGAGTGTAGGGTATGCATTGGGTTTTGGAGGAGAATAGCAAGGTGAGGTAACAGGGGTTAAGGAGATTGCTTTAAAACCTCTGGTGAGGTGTTTGTGTATGATGCTGAGGTTGATGGGCAGCTACTGGAGATTCTTGTGGAGTGTGTACTTTTAGAGAGAGAATACTTCCCTGGGAGCAGGAGTTATTTTTACTAACTTTATTGTAGTCTCTCAAGCAGTTAGTACAGTGCTCTGCACACAGTGGGCACTCATTAAATACTTTTGATTGTTTGCCTGAGAATCAACCCATAAGTAGGGGAACAGCTTTCACTGGAAAACTCCCTTTTGGCAAGGAAAGGATGGACTACAGTTGGCCCCCTTTAGGACTTGGTCTGGACTGAGCTTCCGGCTCATAATAAATAATGATGATGATGATGGTGGCATTTATTAAGTGCTTACTATGTGCAAAGCACTGTTCTAAGCACTTGGGAGTTTACAAGGTGATCAGGTTGGCCCACATGGGACTCACAGTCTTAATCCCCATTTTACAGATAAGGGAACTGAGGCACAGAGAATTTAAATGACTTGCCCAAAGTCACACAGCTGACAAGTGGCAGAGCCGGGATTTGAACCGACGACCCCTGACTCCAAAGCCCATGCTCTTTCCACTAAGCCACACTGCTTCTCATGTCTGCCAACTCCATCTTTTCCCTCTTGTAAATGTCAGCTCGAAGTCTGCTTCCTCCAGGAAGCTGTCCCTGAATAACACCACGGTGGCCCAGTACAAATCGTTCTCGCTGCCCTCCCTTAGTTTACTCTTGTAACTGTAGCTGTCATTCATATTAAGATTGTTTGCACCTTCAGACCCATTGAAGGCAGGGCCATGTCTGATTCTTAGCAAGGAATGCCCCCATCCTACACCCTACAAGCTGAGCAAAGACTTGTTGGTTACCTGAACGACTGAGGAACTGGGGTCAGAGACGACTGGCTGGGGGTATCTTGGGCATTCAGTCCTCAGTCTCAGCGGAGTCATCATTTGGAAGTCCTGACCCAAAATGGGTGGGGCTATTTCAGAGGGGAGTGGGCTAGGGGCAGAATCTGTTGTCTATGATGAAGCAATCCTACTGCAGTCAAGCTCACCCTCTATAAGCTCATTGTGGGCAGGGAATTTGTTTATTGCTGTTTTGTACTCTCCCAAGTGCTTTGTACAGTGCTCTGCACATAGTAAGCACTCAATAAATATGATCGAGTGAATGGATGAATGCAGTTCCTCAACATTGCTCTCCAGGTGAATGGAGAAAGGGAAAAAGATTCAGATATAAGCCTTTAGAAGTCTATGTACTTTCCACCACAGGCCTGGCTTCATGCAAGCCTTTGACACGTCATTTGTGACAGAGCAGCACATGTGCTGGTCACCTTCATCTACCCAGAGAGTCATCCGTTTATGGGATGCATTTAAGACTCTCCCCAAGCAGCTGAAAAACCACCCCGAGTGACTGAATGTCCTATGTGCCATTCTTGTGTTTTCATAACAAATCGATGGAAAGCCCATGCTTCTCTGCAGCAGCTGGTACCGGTGCTTGTTATTTTGACAGAAGAGTTGGGATCTCTCCATGTCCCTGTGGCTCGGTGGTGCTGACACTCATTTCCCAGTGTGCCAGGGGGTTTCTGAGCTCCCTCAGTGCTCCGATGTATTTGCATTCCATTTTCACGCCTCTGTTTCTGTGGCAGATAAGCAGCTGGTGATGTTTTCAGACTCTTTTGGGCTATTGCTAAGTCACCCCCATCTGTTAGCTCCCCCTCTCTTTGTCCCGTGGCCAAGAGGCCAGGGAGTTTCTGTCCCCCGGAACCCAGTTACCACATTGTGTGGCCCCCCTGCTTCTGAGTGTCACTTTCTCAGACTGTGGCCTGCTGGGCAGATATCAATCAATGCTATTTATTGTGCACTTATTGTGTGCCGAGCACTGTACTAAACACTTGGGAAAGCACAATACAAAATAACAGGGATAGGCTGTAACTTCTTGTGGGCAAGGAATGTGCCTACCAACTCTGTTGTATTTTTTTTAATAGTATTCGTTAAATGCTTACTATGTGCCAGGTACTGTACTAAGTGCTGGAGTAGAAACAAGATTATCAGGTTGGACACAGTTCACGTCTCACCTGGGGCTCTTAATCTTCATCCACATTTTACATATGATAACTGAGGCACAGAGAAGTTAAGTGACTTGACCAAGGTCACAAAACAGACAAGTGGCCGATCCAGGATTAGAATCCAGGTCCTCTGACTCTCAAACCTGTGCTCTTTCCATTAGGCCATGCTGTTGCACTTGTACTCTCCTAAGTGTTTAGTACAGTGCTCTGCACCCTGTAAGCACTCAATGAATACAATTGATTGAGTGATTTATTGATTGATTTATAGAAGATTCATGCCCACAAGTAATGGCAATGGACCCTTAGTTTTCGTCCTTTGTCTCAGTCTGTGGTTCTGACTTTGTTTCTTCCCAAGTGTCAATCATCCTGGCTTTGCGTAACTTAATCCCAAATGATCCTACTATTTGTCCCTTTACTAGGAGAGAACAAAATGAGTAAATATTGAATGATATACCTGGTAAATAACCAATGACTCTGTGTGTGCGTGTGTGTGTGTATGTTTGTGTGTGCGTGCATGTGTGTGTGTGCATGCACATACACACACGAGATTGAGAGGCACAGAGATGGGGGAGGGAGACGGAGAGAGACAGTCAGAGTGATAGCAATGAGGTGGTGGGTCTGGGGGGCATTTAAATTTTCTAAACCTACAAGAGAAATATAAAGGAAAAATAGCACCAGTAATTGCAGAGAGCAAGTGGTATTCTGGTTCTTTCTGGGCAGGGATCACATCTTCCAACTCTATTGTATTGTACTTTCTGACACGGTTAGTACAGTGCTCAGCACACAGTAAACACTCAGTAAAGCCACTGATTGGGTTCACTGGTCTCAATAAATGCCACTGATTGATTTTTTAAAAAATACAAATACACAGAGAGATAGAAAACTTTGCAGAGTCTTAGAGCTTCAGCAGTTAGGCCTGCTGCCTTTAACCGAGGTACAAAGTGAGCACAAAGGTGAGCGATCTCTGAGCACTGTTCATGCAAATGGAGTGCTGGAACTGCTTTGCTGTATAGGCTGAGAAGAAAATTCTCTACCAGGTCCAGATTTCTTGGAGCATGGTTTTTTTTTTCCTCATAATTCAGGGCAGAAGCAAGGTAGACTGTATCTCTGGGTCCTTGGCAAACCCTTCGCAGTCTCACAGCCAAGCCCTTTTGAAGTCACTGGCATTTCTGGATGTGTGCAGCAGGGAGAACTATGCTGAAATGGTTAGCTCTCTTGAGAAGCAAAAAGCCCTTTCTCCATGGGTAGTCTGAGAGATGGTGTCATGCCACTTCTCAGTCATAGAGCTTCCAATGGACTATAGAAGCAAAAATTTGCTGTAGCTGCATGAAAACCCTAGTAGTTTGTGGTACAGGAGTTTGCACAGCATGTTGCCTCAGTACAAACTTTCTCTTTGTGAGTCTCCTTGCTAGATTGCAAGCTCCTGGAGGGGATGGATCATGTTCTCTCTCAAGCGCTTATTACAGTGTGGCACAATCAATCAATCAATCGTATTTATTGAGCACTTACTGTGTGCAGAGCACTGTACTAAGCGCTTGGGAAGTACAAGTTGACAACATATAGAGACGGTCCCTACCCAACAGTGGGCTCACAGTCTAGAAGGGGGAGACAGAGAACAAAACATATTAACAAAATAGAATAAATAGAATAGATATGTACAAGTAAAATAAATAGAGTAATAAATACATACAAACATATATACATATATACAGGTGCTGTGGGGAGGGAAGGAGGTAAGGCGGGGGGGATGGAGAGGGAGGAGAGGGAGAGGGAGGAGGGGGCTCAGTCTGGGAAGGCTTCCTGGAGGAGGTGAGCTCTCAGTAGGGCCTTGAAGGGAGGAAGAGAGCTAGCTTGGTGGATGGGCAGAGGGAGGGCATTCCAGGCGAGGGGGATGACGTGGGCCAGGGGTCGACGGTGGGACAGACGAGAACGAGGCACGGTGAGGAGATTAGTGGCAGAGGAGCGGAGGGCATGGGCTGGGCTGTAGAAGGAGAGAAGGGAGGTGAGGTAGGAGGGCGCGAGGTGATGGACAGCCTTGAAGCCGAGGGTGAGGATTTTCTGCCTGATGCATAGGTTGATTGGTGGTCACTGGAGATTTTAGAGGAGGAGAGTAACATGCCCAGAGCGTTTCTGGACAAAGACAATCCGGGCAGCGGCATGAAGTATGGATTGAAGTGGGGAGAGACAAGAGGATGGGAGATCGGAGAGGAGGCTGATACAGTAGTCCAGACGGGATAGGATGAGAACTTGAACGAGCAGGGTAGCGGTTTGGGTGGAGAGGAAAGAACGGATCTTGGCAGTGTTGCGGAGCTGAGACCAGCAGTTTTTGGTGACGGTTTTGGCACAGATAAGCCCTCCATAAATACCATTGATTGTTTTAATGTTGCTTGTCCTTGCTCATCTTCTCTTCTTAAACTCTTCTTGTATTTTTGAATGATTAATCAGTCAATAATATTTGAGTACCTACTCTGTGCAGAGCTGTGTACTAAGCACTTGAGAGTATATAGAGAAGCACTGTGCCTCATGGAAAGAGCACAGGCTTGGGAGTCAGAGGACTTGGGTTCTAATCCCAACTCTGCCACGTGCCTTGAACTGGTCACTTAATGTCTCTGTGCCTCAGTTACCTCAGCTGTCAAATGGGGATTCAGCACCTGTTCTTCCTCCTACTTAGATTATGAGCCCTGTATGGGACAGGGACAGTGTCCGACCTGATTATCTTGTATCTTTGCCAGTACTTGACATTCATTCATTGGTTCAGTAGTGTTTATTGAGCACTTACTGTGTGCAGAAAACTGTACTAAGCGCTTGGGAAGTACAAGTAGGCAACATATAGAGACGGCCTCTACCCAGTAATGGGCTTTGCTTAACAAATACCATAATCATTATTATTAACAAATACTACAATCATTATTACCATTATTATTATGAAATTAGTGGACATGATCCCTTCTTTCAAGCAGCTTTCAATCTATGGAGGGAAACAGACACTAAACAGTTTACACATAGGAACGAGCAAGGAAAGGGGAGGTGTGCATGAGTTTAGTGTGAGATATTAGGGTTTTTTTTTTCTTTTAATAGTATTTGTTAACAGCTTCCTATGTGCCAGGCACTTTACTAAGCACTGGGGTAGATACAAGATAATCAGGTTGGACACAGTCCCTGTCCCGCATTAGGCTCACAGTCTTAATCCCCATTTTACAGGTGAGGAAACCAAAGCACAGAGAAGTTAAGTGACTTGCCTATGGTCACCTAGTGTGAGCACCCCATTGGGGAGGTGGGACAGAAGTGGGCAATTGGAGGAGGGAGCTGATATTACCTGAGCAGGTGAGAAATTAATTAGGGAAGGCCTTCTGGAGGAGATGTGGTTTCTGAAGGACTAGGAGGATGAGGATAACTGTGGTCTGTTGGATTTGAAAGGGGAGGGAGTTCCTGTCGGGATAAGGGTGTGAACAAGAGGTCAGCAGCAGGAGAGATGAGACAAGGCGCAATGAGTAGGCTAAGTTGGGAGGAATGAAGAACCCAAGCTGGGGTGTAGTGAGAGAAGAGAGTGGATAAATAAGCAGAAGAGAGTGGGTGGAGTGCAAGCATTCCAACAAAGTCTAAAATTTAATAGGAAGATTTATTAAGTAGAATAATTACTATAAAGCAGGAATGCTGATCGTATTATCTTAAAAGAGCCAAGATGCTATTTCAAAGCCAAAACAGTCCCAAACTTGCGTAATTGAAAATTCATTTTGGGGCAGTTTTACCAACAAGCTCTAAAAGACTGTGAGCCCGCTGTTGGGTAGGGACCATCTCTATATGTTGCCAACTTGTACTTCCCAAGCGCTTAGTACAGTGCTCTGCACACAGTAAGTGCTCAATAAATACAACTGAATGAATGAATGAATAAAAGTCTTTTCCTTGTTCAAGCTGCCTCAGAATTCTGGAATTTCCCCCCCAGTGCTGTTCTTCCTGGAATCGCTCATTTTTTGGCTAAAAAAGATCATCTTTTCAGAAAGAAATTAGGATGTGTTTAGACTGAGTTTCTGCTTGGCCCTTTAGAAGGCTGCAGAGTGATGGATACAGAGTCAAGCTCACAGAGTGGCCCCGCAGCCTTCTGTGTCAGATGAAAGGGAAAAGAGGGGGGAGATTCCTGGGGCAGGCTTCTGAGGCTGAAATCCTAAACCTGTTGAGTTGCATTTGTTGAATTCTTCAGTGCTCTGGCAGAGCACTGGTTGGCCATGTAAGGGTGTAGTTTTTGGTGGGGTGGGTTTGTGCTGTCCCCTGGCCCTTGGACTTTTAAGCAATGGTCTGGCTGAAATGGGGTTGCAAATGATGGATTTAGTCCCCAGTGGGCAGCGTGGCTTAGTGGAAAGAGCACGGCCTTGGGAGTCAGAGGACGTGGGTTCTAATCCCGGCTCTGCCACTTGTCAGTGATGTGACCATGGGCAAGTCACTTCACTTCTCTGTGCCTCAGTTCCCTTATCTGTAAAATGGAGATTATTCATTCAATCATATTTATTGAGCACTTACTGTGTGCAGAGCACTGTACTAAGCACTTGGAAAGTACCAATCAGCAACATATAGACTGTGAGCCCCACATGGGACAACCTGATTACCTTGTATCTACCCCAGTGCTTAGAACAGTGCTTAGCACATAGTAAGCGCTTAACAAATATTCATTCAATCGTATTTATTGAGCACTTACCATGTGCAGAGCACTGTACTAAGCAATTATTATTATTATTGTTATTATTATTATTATTATTAATAATAGAGGGAGGTGGCTGAGGCAGCCCCGGTTCCCAACAAGTGGCCCATTCCTGCTCCCGGGGAGTCACTGGACCTCCTCTTCTGGGCTAGGTTGGGACTGAATTTGGGAGGGAAGACTGGAGGCCTCAGGGCTGTTGGACAAGGTCCTCCCCCTACTCTCGCTCTGCAGACATGCACCATCCATTTATGGAGCCTCTGAACTGAGTTGCTTCTTTTATTCATCCCCGCTCCCAGTCCCACAGCACTTCTGTACGTATCCATCATTTATGTATTTGTATTAATGTCTGTCATCCCTTCTAAACTTAAAGCTTGTTGTGGGCAGGGATTGTGTCTGTTGATTGTTATATTGTATTCTCCCAAGTGCTTAATACAGTGCTCTGCACACAGTAAGCACTTAATAAATATGACTGAAGGAATGAATGACTGGAGACCCACTTAGTATGCTTTACCGAAAATGTTGAGTGTTTCAACAACAACAATAATAATAAGCTTGGTATTTGTTAAGTGCTTACTGTGGGTCAAGCATTGTGGTAAGTGCTGGGGCAATTACAAGTTTATCAGGTTGGACACAGTCCCTGCCCCACATGGGGCTCACAGTTCAAGTAAGACGGAGAAGAGATATTTAATCTCCATTTTACAGATAAATTAAGTTAGTTACCCAGGGTCACCCAGTAAGCAATTGGCAGTACCGAGGTTAGAACCCAGATCCTTTGGCTCCCAGGCCTCTGCTCTATCCAGTAGACCACATTACTTCAAGCACCATGAAGAGACTGAAAGAGGTTGGATCAAGACCTCATTCACTTTCTGGATTTCTGGAGTCATAATTCTCACCTTCAAGCATTCCCCTACTCTATGGAAGGCATAATGTTATCTTATACACTCCCAAGTACTTCGTATGGTGCTCTGCACCCTGTAAATGCTCAATAAATACCATTGATTGATTATATTTGCAAAATGCTTTTGTTTTTCCAAAGCCTTTTCCCGTCAGTTATGTCTTCCTGGTTGGAAGGAACAGAGACAGGTGGTATCCCCATTTGAGGAAATGGAAGCCCAGAGAATTCAATTGATTTGCCCAAAGTCATGCAGTAAGCTAGTTTGGACTCCCCCTCTGCCTGCTCCTTCCTCTAGACCACCTTGCCTTTGGACATGTGCATTGGTCCTCAGCATTCTCCCTGCGGGGGTGGTGGGTAGTAGCTGGCTTCCGGCAGGTAAGCATTCACAAGAGAATACACTTCTTCCAGGATGCAGGTGGCATGGAAAATGGAGAGGGAAAAACTTACATTCTAGAAACCTAAGCCAGGCCTATTGGTTTGTGAGGGAGAGGCTCATCTGGGAATGTGGCAGCCACTTTTTGGTAACCGTGCTAGTTTGGGGAGAAAATTTATTTAATGACTATGGATCTTGTCAAGGAACCTGAGGCCTTGTTTACAGGCTGAAACACTCGCCGCTATAAACTGAGCTGCAGGCATTAGTGGCATTCTAATCGCCAGCAAGGGTGCACTGTATCGGAGAGGAAAAAGGCCCAATCAGTCAGTCTTGCTGTGAGGATTGCAGAAACTGTGAAAATCTAACAGGGAGCATGTGTCCTCTGGCCCCATAGCTAAGGCTCGGCCCAGAGCATTGAGTGCTGTGGAATATTTGATTTCTCCACAGTGGTTTCAATAGCAATAAATTCACCATTAATAGCCATTAAATTGGGTCTAGACAACCTGGAGAGGAGAGTGCTTGTGTTGAGATTTACTCTTGGTAGAGACATCACAACGAAGGAACTTGCTTCTGACTAGAAATTCTCTCCAGTGTTCTGGAAGCTGCTTGCTTATCTGTTTTGTTTTTTTAATGGTATTTGTTAAGTGCTTACTCTGTGTCAAACACTGTTCTAAGCACGGGAGTAGGTATGTGTCAATTAGGTGAGACACAGTCCCTGTCCCACAAGGGGCTCACAGTCTAAGTAGGAGGGAGAACAGGAATTTAATCCCCAATTTACAGTTGAGGTAACTGAGGCACAATGAAGTGAAGTGGCTTGCCCAGGGTCACCCAGAAAGCAGTTGGCAGGGCTGGAATTAGAAGCCAGTTCTTCCGACTCCCAAGCCCATGGTCTTTGCACTAAGCCAAGCTGCATCTGGGCAGGAAACAAGAAAATGGGATGCTCCAATCCTGGCTTTGGGTAGGGGGCTTGGGAACAGTCAGGGAGAGGAAGGAGGGTACAGGAGAGAGATGAGATTTCTGATCATCCCTCTTTCCGAAATCTTCCCTTTCAGGCCCTTGGCTGCCCTTCCTCCCTAACTCATAATGGGAGGTGGTGTTCCTATCTCTCTTGAAGATGTTCTCCAGTCCTGCTATATTAACTGTTCATCTTGCTTAAGGCAGCTTGAGTTTGCCAGCAGTATGTGGGAGGGAAATCTCCTAACAGATAACATCTCTGAAAGATGGAATGGATTTGCTCACTTCTTTGCCCTCTGGAGTAGGAATTTTAGGCCCTTGATAGAGGCCCTTTGGCTCATGGCATCATTTGTATTATCCCTGAATTGAATGGATGAAAGGGGTCTGTGGAAGGATGAATAGTTAGAGCCAAAAAACGTAGATGTCACCACATGTAGATACAAGATAATCAGGTTGTCTCATGTGGGGCTCACAGTCTTAATCCCCACTTTACAGATGAGGTAACTGAGGCACAGAGAAGTTAAGTGACTTGCCCAAAATCATACAGCTGACAAGCGGCAGAGCTGGGATTAGAACCCACGACCTCTGACTCACAAGCCTGTGCTGTTTCCACTGAGCCACGCTGCTTCTCTGCTTCTTCAGGTTGATGAAAGCTCCAATGCCCAGCCTGCTAAGTTCACTTTAATTTGGGGAAGGGGGGGAGTTGTCATGCCCAATGGGTGGTTCTTGTTGGGGGACGGTCACAGGAATGAAAGCCCATGAGGTCCTCTCATTCCCCTTAGGAATTTCCCTCCCAAAACAAAGAAAGGAAATGCATGTCACCTCTTATCTTTCCCTGATTTTCCCCTGGTGGAAGGAGAAAAATCCATAAGCCCTGCCTTCCCTCAGAGGGGCTCGGAGAAGCTAGTGTGGGAAAGAAATCGACAAGAAATTGTTTGGTCTCCCTCCACAATTTCTTGTTTCTGGATTTCTAAAGCAAAACAGGAGCTCTGGTGCCTTCATCTTACCACGTCCCTGGATTTAAAGCTGCCTGGGGCAAAACCATGCTGGTTTTCATCTCACGAGTTGAGACACAAACACTGAAAACTGTGTCCTCTGAAGTTAGCTCCCAGTGGCAACAGTATTTGTTCCATCTGCTGGCTGGAGCTGAATGAGGAATTTAATGTCTGGAACAGCATAGGGACTGCTGTTGCGGGTTACATCTTGAGAGATGAGAGCCTGATAAATATTGAAAGGTTGAAGTGACATCACTGTTGTCACTGTAAAACAGAAACATTTTAACAAGACACTCACCCCATGGGGACACCCCGCAGAAGATTAATTTAGAATCAGTTAGAAGACTCGGTTGGTAGGAGAGACTCATTTAGGCTAATACTTCCCTCTTTTACTAGAGATTTTAAGAGTTAAAAAACATCCAATTCTGCAAGACTTTTGATTCCAATGTTTGGAGAGAAGCAAATTAGTTCCCAAGTGCCCAAGTGGTTTAGGTCTGAGGACATGGGGTTAAACTCAAAGACCCTTTGGAATACCATCCAGCCTGGGGAGTCTGTGCTGTTTATTGGGGCATCACTGGGCAGAGGGGTGTATTTAACGTGTTTTGTGTGAACTTGCCTTTGGTTTGGAGGCCAGGTAAATCTAGTCATTCTGTCCGCTCGTGGTCTCTCAGACAGTTTGGAGCTGGTCATCCACTGATGAGGTCCATCTTAATTATTTCTATCTGGTCCCCTTCATATCACTGGACCCAGAATTATGTTGAGCCCACCTCAATTCCAGAACTGGTCACATTTCTAAATTGCCTTTCATATGTTTTGAGTGGGTTTCTCCATCAGAGTTTGAAGCCATTTTAAAGTTACCCTTTCACAGACTCCTTTCAAGTTCAGAAATCACCCCTCGATGAACTGTAGCAATGATATTAACTGTATTTGTCTTTGGTTCTGTGCCCCTTCCCCCTTGCCTCCCACCTTACTGTGCTTTCAAATTTCCCATATCATCCTCTCTCGGCTCCCTGACATAGCACTGTTGTTATGGAAGCATTCCTCTAGGTTGCTTGTGGCTTTAAGAGGTTGAGTGGGCAGGAAGCTCATCACTTTCATCAGTACCTGTTTAAATCTCTAGGGAGCTCTCAATGCCATGGGGAAGGGCATTGATTTTGGAAAAAGTTCAGATGCCTTTGGAATTGTTCAGTTGTAGCTTTGACTCAATCAGAGCCCAATTCCCTATATTAGTTGGTGCGCTCTGGGCTCTGCTGCTGGTGATTTCTATGTTTTTCTATCTCTGAAACGGTGGAAAGCAGCATATCCTAATAGAAAGAGCTTGGGACTGTATGTCGGGGCATCTGGGTTCTAATACTGACTCCATTTGCCTGCTGTGTGACCTTGGGCGAGTCGCTTAACTTCCCTGTGCCACAATTCCCTCATCTCCTAAATGGGAATTCTACTTAGATCATGAGCCCCATGTGGGGCAGGGACTGTGTCCTACCCAGTTATTTTTTGTCCAACCCAGGGCTTAGTCCAGTGCCTGGTACATGGTAATGCCTTAACAAATACCACAGTAATTATTATTAAAGTGGGAATTAAATGCCTGTTCTCCCTGCCCCACAGAGTGTTCATTCATTCATTCATTCATTCAATCATATTTATTGAGTGCTTAATGTGTATAGAGCACTTCTAAGTGCCTGGGAGAGTACAATATAACAATAGACAGACATATTCCCTGTCCACAATGAGCTTACAGTCTAGAGGGCCCCACATAGAATAGGAACTACATCTAGTCTGTTTTCTTGCATCTATCCTAGTGCTTACTAGAGTGTGTGGTCCATCATAAGTGCTTAACAAATTGACCAGTGATAATAACAATTACTGTGCTATTTAAGTGCTTACTGTGTGCCAAGCTGTATACTAAGTGCTGGGGTAGTTATATGATAATCAGGACAGACATAGTCGCACCCGGCACTCACGGTCTAAAGGGGAGGGAGAATGGGTATCTCATCTCTGTGAGAAAATTGAGATACAGAGAATAATAATTATTATTATAATTATAATAATGACCTTCTCACTGTGCCTCAATCTCACCGGTCTCACCGCTGACCCCTGGCCCATGTTCTGCCTCTGGCCTGGAATGCCCTCCCTCTTCAAATCCAACAGACAGTTACTCTTCTTGGTACAGGAGAGTATGTGCCAAGCACTGTTCTAAGCACTGGGGGGGCTACAAGGTAATCAGTTTGTCCCACATGAGGCTCACAGTCTTAATCCCCCTTTTACAGATGAGGTAACTGAGGCACAGACATGGAGTAAGAAGACATGGGTTCTAATCCCGGCTCTGCTGTTGGCCTATTTTATGAGCTTGGCCAAATCTCTTAAGTGTCTTTGTGTAACAGTTTCCTCATCTGTAAATTAGGACTGCATTTCATCTGAAACTATTGTATCTACCCTGGTGCTTAAACACAGAGCTTGGCACACAGTAAATGCTTATCAATCACCACAATCTTTATTATTATCAACAAGCAGATCTTTTCCTTAAACGCCCCCATACTGGTGGCCCCACCCCAAGGACCTGGCCCCAATGGCACTAGCCCCCTAAGCATGGCCTTGTGGTTTGTAACTAAGTCCATTTAGCCTATGTTCAAAAATTGAAGTCATCTGAAACCTATGACAAGGAGTCATCACTGCCAGTACTAGGCTGTTTAAAGGACAGCTATAAATTTTTGGACAGGGACCTGAACTATTGACAGATGTATTCTGTTTCTTAGGTACCTGGTATATACCAATATCAACTGATTGACTGAAAACCTACTGTGGCATAGAACATTGTTCTAACATTGCTTGGGAATCTGCAGAAGAAATAAGAAACAGTCCCTGTCCAAAAGTCTTTATTACCTAATGGACACAAGAAATTACTGCTTGATGTTAATGATAGTATTAATAATAGTAACGATCATAGTTGTGGTATTTGTCAAACAGTTACAAAGTGCCAAGCACTGTTCTAAGCTCTGAGGTAGACACAAGATAATTGTCAGACACAGTCCCTGTCCCTCATAGGGCTCACAGTATAAGTAGGAGAGAAAACTGGTATTGAATTCCCATTTAAAAGATAAGGTAACTGAGGCACAGAGAAGTTAAGATCACCCAAGGTCTCACCGTAGGCATGAGGTGGAGCCAGAATTAGAACCCAAGTCCTCTGGCTTCTAGGCCTGTCTCTTTCCACCAAACCATGCTACTCCTCTGGTATGTGGCAGTTAATAGAATGGGAGCCTAGCTATATATAACAAACACAAGCTTATTCTTTTAAATAGGAAACACAAACAAGCAGATATGTACATAGGTCAGAACCTTTTTTAAAAATATATAAAGTGCAGAGATCAGTTGGAAATATGTGAGGAGGGCAATAGATTCAGAATTCCTGGATCAGGGTGCGGCATTGAGTTGGTGGGGTTCAGTGGGAACAGTTTCTAGCTGTTACAGTGAGTCGTCTTTTAGACTGTGAGCCCACTGTTGGGTAGGGACTGTCTCTATGTGTTGCCAATTTGTACTTCCCAAGCGCTTAGTACAGTGCTCTGCACATAGTAAGCACTCAATAAATACGATTGATGATGATGATGATGGTCGGAGGGAAAGAAACTCCTGCCTAATGAACTTTCTTTGGTCTACAGTTTATCCATGTATAAATCAGCTGCATTCAGGGAATTTCTCTCCCCCATCTTCCTGTTTTGGGCCATCTGTTTTTTGGTTGCCCATGCTTCTGGCTAAAGTACATTTTTGAACTTCATCTTTGAAGGCAGTGATGGGAGGAGGGTTAAATGACTGGATCAGTTGACTGAGCCACAGCCTTTAGAAGGTTGTTGAATTAGCCCCCTGCCCATCCTGTTGACAGAGAATGCTCACCATCACTGTTTCTTGGCTCCTGCCATGGCCTAGCCATCAGGAGCTCCTCTGAGGGGTCAGAATGTAGTGACCAGTGCCAGAGAAGCAGAAAGGGTGTGGAGCAGGGAAGAATGTGGGATTAAAGTTGGATGGATGCTATTGTTGAGCACCTGTTGGGTTCAGAGCTCCATGTTCATCACTTGGGAAAATACCAAAGAAGGAAAAAGATACTTTTCTACCCTCAAGGATCTTCAAATCCAATGGAGGGGTTTCCGATCAATGCAGTGCTGCTTCCTGACCAGAGCCAGAACCTGTCTCTCTCTCTGGAATTTGAGGGGAATGGGGGTTTACTAATAGTACCCTTGTCTGTTCTTCAGTTCAATTCAATTATATGTATTAAGCGCTTACCCTCTGCAAAGCACTGTACTAAGTGCTTGGGAGAGTACAATACAATAATAAATGGACACATTCCCTGCCCAGAACAAGCTTACAGCCTACTTGAGTAGGGCAAGTGGCTCACAGCCCTGGGGAAAGTATGACTATAGGGCAAATGGTCTCAGACCCATGGTCTAGGGGAGAGGGAGGAAGGGGTAACAGGCCAGGGAAGGGCTTCAAAAGCTTCTCCTTTACCCGCCCCCTCTGCCACAGACAAACACACAAATACAAAGTTTTGCCGCTGCTTGAACAAATTGTGAAAATCCGCAATATATTCTATGTATGCACAAGGTCTAGATAAAGGGGATTAGCATTAATGTAGGTTTAAGATATTTTCTGGGAAGCAGATTACAGGGCGTAGCATCACATTTGACTGTATTTTCCATCTGTTTCCATAAACCCAATAAAGTGGGGATAAAAAAAACTCCTTCGAGGTTCTGCTCAGATGCTGCTGAAAGCTGAGAATAGAGATATTATACAACAGCCTTTCAAGTTTTGAGATTTCCTGGACCCTTGTACTCCCAAGAGTCAAAAGGGCCTGTTTTTATAACCCTGAGAAGACTAATATGGGGTGCACCCCAACTGGAGGTGGCTGTTTTTCCTATTTGCCTCTCATTTATGTGGAAAGTGTTGTCATCAGACCCACTCCTAAAGAAGTGATTGTCTTGAGTGATGCAGGGAAATTGTACAGATCTGGAATCAACGATGATGAGATTCAGTGGCTGTGGACTGAACTAGTAACTTTTCTAAGAACCCAGCCTTTCACCCTGAAAAATGAGATTACTGCCCTTCTGTTCATGCATTCCCAAAAAGGAGGCTGTTCTGGAGTCTACCTTTTTTTTTTTGTCAAATGCTGTCAAGTCGTTTCTGACCCATAGTGATTCCATGCATACACCCTCTTCAGAGCATCCCATATTCTGTCATAAGGTCATTCTGTTATGTGTATCTTTAGAATTTTCTTGGTAAAGATATGGAAGTGGTATACCTTGCCTTCTTCCACACAGCAAAACCTTGAGTCTCTGCCATTGTCTTTGAACATTGTTTTGATCGCTTGACCATCCACCTTTGACTCTTTCCCATGCCGCTGCTGTCCAGCACGGGTGAATCGACTTTGATGCTTCGGCTTACAACTCTCCACTATGGATAGTCCTATATGGCATAGCTTTAAGCCTTATCTGTGTACACAAACCCTCCTGCCCCGATAAGGTGTTGATTCATAGGCGAGCCAGAATCTACAGGCTCCCCCAAATCCTCTTTGATGTCAGTTTTCCAGAAAGAGGGTTTTGGCTTGAAATAGCAGGATAATTGTGCTCCGGGGGAGATTTTGGGGTCAGAATTCCCCAGATGAGCCTAGACCAGGGTAGAGCTTTAGGCCTGAGTTTACATAATGAACTGAATCATAGAGATAGCCCCCTCTCTGGGCTTAAACCCTGCAAGCCATGAAGGACCTGGGCCCTAAGGTCGGGTCATGCTATCTCAGAACCAAACCCTGGCAGATCCAGGTAGGCTGTACACATATACTTGGCTTTACAGTGGAGTTGAGCCCTGGGCTACTTCCTGTCTAGCTCAGTACTTTCATTCATTCATAATCATATTTATTGAGCGCTTATTGTGTGCAGAGCACTCTATTAAGGACTTGGGAAGTACAAGTTGGCAACATATAGAGACAGTCCCTACCCAACAACGGGCTTACAGTCTAGAAGGGAGAGACAGACAACAAAACAAAACATGTAGACAGGTGTCAAAGTCATCAGAACAAATAGAATTAAAGCTAAATGCACATCATTAACAAAATAAATAGATTCAGGGTGCCCCCGGCCACTGTTCTTGGGCTGGTTCCTGGGGGCACTGAGGAGAGGTGAACTCCAAATTTCTACCTGACTGAAGAGCTAACTAGCCAAAATGGGGCAGCCTGCTCAAATGGAATTAAAGAGCCAATTGTAAACCTGAGGTAGGAGACCTGAGGCTAGGCGAGACCAGAGTTAAAGAGACACATAGTCTAGTATCCGTGGAGGAGGTTAAAGAGTGAACATGTGAGCCTGCTCTGTCCAAGTTGTTGGTGAAGTGCTGGAAACTGAACCTTTCTTCTGATTTTCATGATGATCGGATTTCCAAGATACTCATATCCCACAGAACAGAGGTGGCAGGATAATTAGGGTTGGGAGACACTGAAGTGACCCTAATCCTTGAATAGCAAGTGAGAGGCTGAGGTGGTGTTATTCTACAATTGTCAAGTCAATAATGAATATCTGCTGGAGAGACCAAATTCAGGCCACCCAATTAAGATATATAGTTTAAGGAGAGGCCAAGAAGGACCCTGGAAAGGTCATCTAGTCCATCTCCCTGCTGCCAAGTAGGACAAAGCATGATTCTAGTGGTTTTGATCTGTTTCTCTAAGCAGATACAAAATTCTGAATGATCACAATGTCTGTGTTGCCCAACCCTTATCAGGTGCTGCCTTTCGGTTCCTAGCCTGCATTCCTGCTAGTAAGGGCAGTGCTGGGAAGGAAAAGGATTATTTCCTTTGTCTTCTATAATCTCCTCTGATTTTGTTATAGGCCTTAGCAAGGGCAGGCAGGTCAGTCCTAGAAAACCCTTTAAGTGCTTCTTCAGCACAATGTATTATTTTTAAAGGAAAGACGTAGACAAAAAAAAATCCCCAAAACCCTCAGCTGAGGCCTGAGACTAATTATGTAACGATTCTTCTTACAGCTCACCTCTAGGCTCTGGTCCCCAAGGTTATAAAGAGATTGTTAAATGGGGTGGTTTGCAAAAGTTAATTTGCCTTAATTACTGTCCTCCTCAACCATCTCTTCCTTCCCCTCCCACCCATGTTCCCCTCCTACATGCTGAAATCCCAACAGAGGGGCTCTGCCTACCTACTCCTTTCTCCTGGGTAAGTTATAATGAAAAGTCCAGACCCTTTTAGTACACGCACTGGAAGTCAATAGTGTTCTTTAATTGCTCTGTACAATTGTTTAGTGGATAGTATTCTACAACAGAGCTGCCCATACCTTTGAAACAAAGTCGCTCATCCTTTCTTGGCAGATAAGAAAAGTGTGGCAGATCTTGGTTAATTTCTAGGAATACAAAATTCAATTCCCTGTACTGGGCCGACCACCCAGCAGAAACAGCTGTTCTAGACCTTAAAGCTATTGCGATGATGGCATTGTGTATGTATTGCCTCAGTACCTGTTTTTTGTTCCTTCTTCAACACAAGGAAACCTCAGAGAAGAGCAACTTGATATTGACTTTTCTCCTGCTGCTGGCTTTAGTGGGAAAATTTCAAATGCAATACCCTGCTGCAGTGTTGAGATAACACTGCACATTGTTCTGTGAAGACTGGTTTCCAAATAAGGAGGGTGTGTATGTGTGTGTGTGCGTGCACACATATGGCACTTGTACAGCTGTCTAGGGGAGAGGAGAGTAGCTGCCTTTCAAAACGGGTCCTCTTTAAAGACTGCACTTTAAGAATCATTTTAAATCCAGTTTTCGCTGTAAATCCTTAATACTTATCAAACAGAAAGAAACATGACAAAACTGCGACACTGGGCAGCATAATCCCAGAGCACACAAATATTGAGGGGTGGCTTTTACAAAAAATCCATTGGTGGTTCCGTTGTTGCCCCCCTGGGTAAGTTAATGAGGCAAGTGCCTTCCAGGTCGATGAATTTTCTTATTCCACTGATGAACTGGAAATCTTTTCATTTCACGTTCCTGCCCCAAATGGCAAATGTCTTTCCCAGGACCTTGTTTGGGTCATCAGTGAAGCTCCCATCTTGCAAGCAGGTGGGTGTGCAGCACCCTGGGCCCTCTTTGGATTAATTATAGGCTGTTAATTGGGGGCAGGGGGTGGATCCAGGATAACCATATGGTAACCTTGGTCTGTTTGTGTGTGTATCTGCTCTCCTGCATTGATTAGGGACCATTCAAGGGCCCTGTGAAGAATGTTGCTGTATGCATATTAGTCCAGAGGGAAGCCCTGGCCTTTTTTTCATTGGTCAGTGAAGGGTTTCAGCTGGCAGGGCAGTTTGCTCTGCTATTTCACATGTGCCTCATGCCCCAGCCTGCCGTGGAGGCTGAATAGACCTTTTAATTCTTCTATCGACTGTCATGGTGCCAGACCATGTGGGCTCAGAATGGGCTGGCCAGATGGAGACTGATCATTGGTTTCCCTTTGGTTTTTACAAAAGGCGGGCAGGAGCCCAGTGTAGTTCAGCCTCTACTCGGAGACTCAGATTTTCAGCACAGTAGGGAACCATGCTCTGAATTCATGTTGGGTTGGGCTAAGGCCACTGCTAAGGCGTCATGGATCAGGCAGGACAATTGTTCAGGGACCTTCCCATCATCATCATCATCATCAGTGGCATTTAGTGAGTGCTTACTCTGTGCAGAGCACTATACTATGCAGTTAAGCAGCGTGGCTCAGTGGAAAGAGTACAGGCTTGGGAGTCAGAGGTCATGGGTTCTAATTCTGCCTCCGCCACTTGTCTGCTGTGTGACATTGGGCAAGTCACTTTACTTCTCTGTGCCTCAGTTACCTCAACTGTAAAATGGGGATTAAGACTGTGAGCCCTATGTGGGTTAACCTGATTACCTTGTATCTCCCCAGCGCTTAGAACAGTGCTTTGCACCTAGTAAGCACTTAACAAATACCAAAATTATTAATTATTATTACAATGCAATAGTTGGGAGACATACTCCCTGCCTACAATGAGCTTACAGTTTGGGGGTAGGGGGAGACAGGTGTTAATCTAAATAAGTAATTTCTAATATATAATTTCTAGATATGTACTTAAGTGCTGCAGGGCAACTATCAAATGACCAAAGGTCCTCTAGATGGTAAGCTTGTCCTCTAGATGGTAAGGTTGTTGTGGGTAGGGAATGTGTTGGTTATATTGTTGTGTCTTACACTCCCAAGTGCTTAGTACAGTATCCTGCAGAGTAAGCACTCAATAAATATGATGTATTGATTGATTCTAGATCCATCCAAAAAGAGGACTTAATCAGGGAAGGCCTCTTGGAGGAGATATGACCTCAATAAGGCTCCCCCTTAATGGGGGTGGGGGGACACTACAGCTGTCTAGGGTATAACACACAATGGGGCTCGTATGATAATTTACTCATTAGCGTGGCCATAATGCTGAAATCCATTCAGTGTCCATAAAGATAACAATGAACTGCAGCAATTAAAATTGAAATCATGGTATCTGTTACCATTTGTTAGCTCATATCTTCACTGGGACAGACTGTAGTTCTATTTAAATTTACTGTAAAGCTACTGAAGCGGTGAATCAAAAGCCTTTGCTTTTGAACAGAGAATGAGGCGAAGAAAAAGTGTGATCAGATTGAAAGCGATGATATTTGGTATTTTTTCTATTTGTGAAAATTAGAGTTAGATTAAAATGAAACTAAATCACCAGCATCCATTAAAATACTCCAGAAAGGAGGGGGGAATAAGAGCTGCTAAAACAAAATGACACCAATGTGCCTATATCAGCATTTTAACATCCTTAAGAAATGCATTCTAATTTAAATATCATATGCAGTATGTTGTTTCTGTGTTGTAAGATGGTATTGGGTAGTATCAGAGACAGAACACAGGACTGAAAAGGCTGTTATTCTGACCTGTCTTTTGTTGCTACATCTCGTGGCTTTGCTGTTCATAAGATGTGGGGTGGGGAGGTTGGTGGGGGAGTGGGGTGATGTGCTCTGGGTCTTGGGGGCTCTATTACCAGGGGTGTGAGGGGAGGGGTCATCTTTTTACCCTTCTGAAGAGGCTTTCTGTGAGAGCTGGGCCAATGGAGAGCAGTGGCAGGAATCAATCAGTGGTATTTTATTGACTGTTTTCTTTGTGCAGAGCACTGTACTAAACACTTGGGAGAATTCACTTGGACTTCCCAAGCGCTTAGTACAGTGCTCTGCACACAGTAAGTGCTCAATCAGCCCACTGTTGGGTAGGGACCATCTCTAGATGTTGCCAACTTGGACTTCCCAAGCGCTTAGTACGGTGCTCTGCACACAGTAAGCGCTCAATAAATACAATTGAATGAATGAATGAATGGTGGCCCACTGCCTCTCCCCCTCCTTCCCCCCACCCTGCCTTACCTCCTTCCCCTCCCCACAGCACCTGTATATTTTACTTTTGTACATATTTATTCTATTTTATTTTGTGCATGTGTTTTGTTTTGTTGTCTGTCTCCCACTTCTAGACTGTGAGCCCACTGTTGGGTAGGGACTGCCTCTATATGTTACCAACTTGGACTTCCCAAGCGCTTAGTACAGTGCTCTGCACACAGTAAGCGCTCAATAAATACGAATGAATGAATGAATGAATTCAATCGTATTTATTGAGCGCTTACTGTGTGCACAGCACTGTACTAAGCGCTTGGGAAGTCCAAGTCAGCAACATACAGAGATGGTCCCTAACCAACAATGGACTCACAGTCTAGAAGGGGGAGACAGACAACAATAGAGTTGTTAGGCATATTCCCTGCCTACAACATGTCTGGAGGACGAGCTGACAGAAAATGTCCAGATAACCATGCAGAGGGGAAAAAAAAATTAACAGCTGCAGGGAAGTGAGGGGAATACCTTAGCCATTCCCACTCTTCCCCACCTGCCCCTTCCCCAGGCGATGTCCCCCTTCCCAGGATCAAATTCCCCTTCCCTAGACCTCGTGCCCCTTTCATTCATTCATTCATTCAATCATATTTATTGAGCGCTTACTGTGTGCAGAGCACTGTACTAAGTGCTTGGGAGGGTACAATACAACAATGAACAGACACATTCCCTGCCCATAATGCATTTAGTCTAGAAGACGAGCTTACACTCTAGAAGATGAGCCCCTCCTGGGGCTGACACAGAGTGGAGCAGCATCTGCCTGCGACCAGCTTCTCTCTGGGACTGGATAAATGAACCACGGGAGTTCTGAGCTACTGTTGGCTCCCACCTGTAGGGAAGTGTAAAAATGAGCTTTTTGGTATCCCACTAGTCAAGGGGGCCGATTGTTAAGTTCTGTGTTAAGGAAAGAGTTCTTTGTGTGGAATCTTTCCTCCTGCCTCCAGAACATCTCTTCATGGATATCCTACTGACCCTTCAAGCTCAATATTTCCTAATCTAAGCTCCTGGTCTTCCCTCCCAAATGCCCTCTTCCTCCTCAAAATCTCCCTGAGTTTGCCCCTTTCTGTCCGCATCAAGCAGAAACTCCTCATCTCAGGAGCCTGAAAAGCTCAATCCTTTATACTCATCCATGCTCTTTGCACATTACACCCTGGCTCACACTTTTTGTTACTCAAGTTAACCTACCTACTTTTCCTCATTCTCACCTCTCCTACCCTATTTTATGCCCACATCCTCCCTCATATCTGGAAATGTTTCCTCCCTATCTCCCGCCACTTCAAATTTGATAGACCACATTTCTTCCTGTGTTCAAAACCCTTCTGAAATCAGATCTCCTCAAAGAGGCCTTCCCTCTTTAATCTTTAGTCTACCCTGCTTAATTCCCCCCTCCCCCCCGCCTAATATTTTTTGAGCACCCTTGGCAACCTCCAGAATCACTTTTGTACATCTTTTACATACCTTATCTACATAGTTCATTTTTCTTCTGTCTCCCATCTGTAATTTTTATTAGTGCCTGTCTCCCCCAGCAGATTTTTTAAGGCATTTGATAAGCATTTACTGTGAGCCAGGCACTGTATTAAGCACTAGGGTATATACACGCCAGTCAGGTTGGACACAGTCCTTGTCCCAAATGGTGCTCACAGTCTTAATTCCCATTATACAGATGAGGTAACTGAGGCACAGAGAAGTGAAGTGATTTGCCCAAGGTCAACAGGAGACAAATGGCAGGCCCTATCCACATGGGACTCACAGTCTAACTATGAAGGAAGTTACCACATGCCCTAATTGTATAAGCACTTAGTACAGGGCTCTGCCCATGGTAGGTGCTCACTTAATACATTGATTTTCCAGCCTTTTAAAAAATTTGTCAGTGCCCCTGTCATCTTTTTCTATTCATTCTCTCCCTCTAGACTGTAAGCTCATTGTGAGCAGGGTATGTGTCTCCCAACTCTATTGTATCATATTCACCCAAGCACTTAGTATAGTGCTGTACACTGGTAACCACTCAATAAATATCATTGATTGATTCACTGACTGCCCATAAAACTTACTCCAACTCAGCTGGTACGTAAAATTTGAATCCCCAGAGAGAGTGTCAACTGCAGTGAGGCTGAAGGTCACAGTCTGTGGTCTCCAAAGGATCGTGGTTCTTGACTCTGGGACCACCTGAGGTTTAGCATCCTGCAGCTGGAACAAGACAATATGGGCTTAACATGCCACCAGAGAGTTTCAAGTTAGACACCAGAGAGAATAAGATGCCTGTAAAATTCACTCCTACAGGAAGCTGTGCAAATGAAAATAACAGAGTTAAGAGGGAAGGTTACATGGATGAGAGGCCCGAAATCAGTTCCTAGAGGGAAAGTGAGCGTTGTTGGATGCTCCATCTATAACTATGGTGTTGGTTGTCAAGGAGGCAATTGTCCACATGGTTCCAACAGTGGCCTCTGACTGTAGGAAGCTTCCCTGTTCAGTCTCCTCAGTCTCAGGTACCTCAGCGGTTGCCTGTTCACTTCAGCATTGAACAGAAACAGAAATGTTTGATTTTAAAGGACTCAAATCATCTACTACCCCCTACTACCTCACTGCTCTCCTACTATAACCCAGCACGCACATTTCATTCCTCTAAAGCCAACCTATTCACTGTACCTTGTTCTATCTCACCACTGACTTCTTCCTCTGGCCTGGAACACTATCCCTCTTTATATCTGATGGACAGTTACTCTCCTCACTTTCAAATTCTTATTGAAGTTACATCTCCTCCAAGAGGCCTTCCCTGACTAAGCCCTTATTTCTTCTTCTCCCACTCTCTTCTGCTTTGCCATGTTTTGCTCCCTTTGCTCCCTTTATTCATCCACACAGCAATTTTATGCATATCTGTAATTAATTTATATCAATGTCTGTCTCCCCCTCTATGTTACCTGTAAGGTAACATGTCTACCAACTCTGTTATATTGTACTCTCCCAAGTGCTTAGAGCAGCGCTCTGTGCCCAGTAAGTGCTCAAGAAGTACTGTTGATTGATCTCAGGCATGTGTTGACCCCTAAGCCAAAATTATCTGCAAGCAGAGAGCTGTGGATATTGGTCCTTCAATCCCTGATGAGGCAATAGCATCACCTGAGTGTCAGGGCAGCTCTTTTAGAGACACACAGCTCACCCCAAACATAAAAGGCCTAGGACCTGAAAGCCGTAAACCTTCACACCTGCCTTGGTGGGCTCTCCCAAGTGCTTGATGGACTTTTAACAGCTTATCTGTAAACCATGGGTGAGGATGTTGCTTCCTGATCCTCTCTTTCTTCATAGCCAGTCGGCCACTCCTAACTTTCCCTCTCCCAGCTCCCCACCCAAAAAAGCTGCTTCTGCTTTTCACAGCCGCAATAAAAAGTTGTCATGACCCTTCCTTTCCCCCAATCTGTCAGTGGTATTTATTGAGTGCTTAATTTGTGCCGAACAGTGTACTCAGTGCTTGAGAGAGGTCAGTACAGGGGTAGATATGGTCCCTGCCCCTCAAGGAGTTTCTAAAGTGACAGAGGAGCTTCCTCAGGAAAGAAGCCTGAGGAAGTTCAGTCTGTTGTGCTTCTCTGGCCTCCTCAGTGTTTAGGGGCCCCTCTCTCTGGCCTGCCCATATCTATCACTTGAGCTGCTCCCTCTCAATCCCCAATAGGACCTCCAGGTCACCAGGTTTGTGTTCACCTTTAGTGGTTAGAGGCCAGGTCTGGCCTTTCTTAATCACATGTTTCTGAGGGTGTCCAGCTTCCCCTCTCCCTGCCCTAAGTGACTTTTCATACCTACAAGTGATGGCAAGGTTTAGTGGTCTAAGTGTGGGTCTGGGAGTCCAAGTGCAAATCATATTCTCCCTCTCTTGCTGTGCAGCTGGGGCAGATTCTCTACACCTACTGGCTTATTACCTTCTCCTGGGGAGGGAGGAGCAATCATAATAATAAGAATTTTATTGGTGGAGCGCTTACTCTGTGTCAAGAACTGTATTAAGCACTGGGGTCAATAAAAGATAATTAGGTCAGATACAGTCCCTGTCCCACATGGGGCTCAAAGTCAAAGCAGGTGGGAGAACAGGTACTGAATCCTGTTTTTACAGATGAAGGAGCTGAGGCATAGAAAAGTGATGACGTGACTTGCCCAAGCTGACACATCTGGCAATTGGAGGAGCTGGGATCAGAACCCAGGTCCCTGCTCTTTCCTTTGCTTGTTTTTGGCTGCAAACATGAAAAAGGTACCCAAAGTAAGACTAAAGTGGGTACCTCGAGAAGCACCTAAACCTATCTTGAAGGTCAGGATGGATATGTTTGAGAAATTCTTGAAGTACCTAACTTAGCCGTGCTTTAGATGTCTGCTTCAGGTTTCCAGCCCCAAACATAAAGGACTGTCAGGTAAAGGTTTGGGGAAAGGTGATGATCTGATAAGAAGACCATTGATGATGAGGATAATGGCATATGTTAAGTGCTTACTGTCAGTCAATCAATGATATTTATTGTGCACTTGCTACGTGTAGAGCTCTGTACTAAGTGCTTGGGAGAATACAATACAACAAACAGTGTACTAAGCACTGGGGGAGGTACAAAGTAATCAGGTTTGACAGTCTTTTTTTGGTATTTGTTAAGCACTTAGTATGTGTCAGACACTCTATTCAGTACTGGGATAGATACAAGATAATCAGGTTAGACACAGTCTCTGTCCCACATAGGGCTCAAGGTCTTAATCCCCATTTTGCAGATGAGGAAACTGAGGGACCAAGAAGTTAAATGACTTGCTGAAGATCACACAGCAGAGAAGTGGCAGAACCAAGATTAGAACCCAGGACCTCTGATTCCCAGGCCTGCATTTTTTCCACTAGGCAACACAGTCCTTGCCCTGCTAGGGCTCACAGTCTAAGGAGGAGAGAGGACAGGTAATTGCCCCTAAAATTCAAGGAAGGGCCAAGGACAGAAAAGTGCAGGGTTGGTTTGTCTTTGTTCACCCCTTCTGTTAGGCGCTTTTGCCCCCAAACTACAGTAATTTCCAAGTAATTTATGCTGTGAATGGATTCGTAAAGTGGCCTTTTTCATTTCCATCATAGGGGCCCTTGGGCCTTAGCAACTATTCATTCAATTCATTCAGTTGTATTTATTGAACACTTACCATGGGCAAAACACCATACTAAGCGCTTGGGAGAATACAATACAACAACAGACACATTCCCTGCCCACAACGAGCTCACAGTCTAGAAGGGGAGACAGACATTAATATACAAAAGTAAATGAATGAATAAATAAGTAAATGAATAAATAAATTTCAGATATATACATATGTGCTGTGGGGATGGGAGGGAGGGTGAATGAAAGGAGCAAGTCAGGGTAACAGAGAAGGTAGTGGGAGAAGAGGAGAGGTGGGTTTAGTCAAGGAAGGCTTCTTGAAGGAGATATGGCTTCAATAAGGCTTTGAAGTGGGGGAGAGCAATTGTATGTCTGATATGAATGGGGAGGGCATTCAAGCCAGAGGCAGGATGTGGGCAAGAGGTTGGTGGCTGAGAGAGACAAGATCAAGGTACAGTGAGGTTAGCATTAGAGGAGCAAAGTGTGCGGGCTGGGTTGCTGTAGGAGATTAGAGAGGTGAGGTAGGAGGGAGCAAGGTTATTGAGTGCTTTAAATCCAATATTGAGGAGATCTTGTTTGTTGCAAAATTGGATGGGCAACCACTGGAGTTTCTTGAATAGTGCAAAAAGATGGTCTGAACATTCTTAAAGGAAAGTGATCCAGGCAGGCAACCATGAGAGTCTGGTCAATGTTAAAGGAAATTCAGAAGGTTAGGAATGGAGCCTATAAAGGCAGGAGGTCATGACTGCATAGTCATTTTGCTTTCTCCCCCTTCCCTTCCCTGAAAATCCTGAAGTGTTAAGCCCTATCTGTTCAACTTTCATGATTTATCATTCAGCACTGGCCTCTTGCCATTCTGCAGAAAGTATTTCAAAGTTTTGACACATCTTGCTCCTTCTAAAAAAAAAAAATTGAGAGAGGGGAGAGGAAGGAGAGAAAGAGAGGACAGGAGCCTAATGCCGCTGGGAACAGGGATTGGTGTCCAGAAAGGAATTTGGCATGATATGCCTTATGCACCAGTGCTCCTACTAGATTTCCAGGTTGAGCAGAGTTTCTCCGGCAACCTGTTAAAAGAAGTTAGATAATCTTGTCATTTGGCTGCACTGAGGAGAGTCACCTCCCCCACCCGGACTCCAGCTCTGTGATAATTGGTCACCAGGTTGTCTGGATGCTGGGTGAGAGAGTCCAGCATTACTCCAGGTGATTGATTCTGCATGACACCGCAGCCGCCAAAGCTATAAAGCCGTCCTGATTGTTATAGCCTTTTCGAATATGGTTCAAGGGACCAGCAAATTTGGACATTATTGCTTGTGACTTCTGAGGGGCAAGACAGTATCATTTTAAAGTCACAGGAACCAGGGCTGGGTGAGGCAGCTAAATGCAGCCTAACACATTCAGGGGAGAAAAACAGACCCATCATTTCAAGAGTTCACTTTCTTCTCCCTGTCTTTTCATTGTTTTAGAAGGTAGTTTATCATGACCTAGTTTTCAGCAGTTTGGGATGAGTTTGCCTGGACAAAACATGTTCTTTCTAGAAGACTCTGAGTGTTCTATTTCGAATGGCCCTCACAGGGAGAGGGTTGCCAGTCCTTTTGACCTCAGTTTATAAACTAGGAGAGAAATGTAGCAGGTTTCGCTGATATACCAAAGGTAGAGCTCTGCTGGATTTCTTCTTGAAATCTTATCATGTATAGCACCTGTAGAGGAAGAGACCATCTCTGGAGTCAGAGGACCAGGGTTCAAATCCTCACTCTGCCACTTTCCTGCTGTGTGATTTTGGAAAAGTCATTTGAGTTCCCTGTGCCTCAGTTTCATCACCTGCAAAATGGGGATTCAGTACCTGTTCTCCCCTGCCTTTGGACCATGAGGCCCATATGGTGGTTCAGGGGCTGAGTGCAACTTGATTATCTTAGATCTACCCCAGCGCTTAGTACAGTGCTCAGTACATAGTAAGTGCTTAAAAAAAATACTACAATTATCAATTATTAATCACTGCAGGGGAAATTGGTGAGTATTGAAAAGAAAGGGTGGGACTTGACCCTAAAGTTGGTTGCTGAATTGCTTCAGCAGTGTGGCTTAGTGGAAAGAGCACGGACTTGGGAGTCAGAGGTTGTGGGCTGTAATCCTGGCTCCGCCACTTATCAGATGTGTGACTTTGAGCAAGTCACTTAACTTCTCTGTGCCTCAATTACCTCAGCTGTGAAATGGGGATTAAGACTGTGATGCCCAAGTGGGACAACCTGATTACCTTGTATGTACCCCAGCATTTAGAACAGTGCCTGGCACATAGTAAGCGCTTAACAAATGCCATTATTATTGTCATTATTATTATCTCCTCAGCCAACTCTGTTAGAATGCTGATGGAGGTAAAATTAGAAGAGAAAAAACCCAGGAGAAAGTTGGGAGTGGACATCTCAACTGCCCAGCAAATTAAAGGATGGGGACCATTTTGCCTTACACTGAGTGAGATTGTTACCATTCCTGTGGGCAGGGAATGTCTTTTCAGTTGTTATACTTTATTCTCCCAAGCACTTAGTAGAGTATTCTACACACAGTAAGTGCTCAATAAAGGTGATTGACTGACTGACTGACTCCAGGGCAGATTTGGAAAGTCACAGCCTGGATCACCTCTGGCCTGCTGAGTTTGGAGTTCTGACTCTAGGTGAGAGTGGGAGGTGGAAGTTTTCTAATGTTCCCAGTTTTGAAGCAGTCCAGGGAAATGTAACTGGAAATCTGTTTGTGCTTCTTTGTCGCATTTTACTACCCTAATCAAGCATCTGCAGATACACTCTTTCTTTCCTAAAGACTTTCATTACTTGATCTACCATGTGTGTTTTTTAAATATTATTGTTCATATTTTTTAAAATCCCCAGAGTGGGTAAGGGATATGTGTGTGTGTGTGTGTGTGTGTGTGTGTGTGTGTGTGTGTTCACGCGCACAAGCACACACTTCCCTGCATATACGCGCACTAAGGAAGTCAGTGACTTTGATTTCCTGGTCTGAATTGATCTGCTTTCTAAAATGGGGAAAGCGTTACACACCTTACTGTCCCTTACGAAGGATTTCTATTTTTGTGCAAAATTGCCAATTCTTAAAAAAAAACCCTCAAGATATCAGTAACAACACTTTTTAAAATATTATTTGCAAAGCACTTACTATGTTCCTGGTACTTTACTAAGTGCTAGGGTAGATATGAGTTAATCAGGTTGGACACAGCCCATGTCCCACGTGGGGCTCACAGTCTTAATTCCCATTTTGCAGATGAGGTAACTGAGGTACAGAAAAGTTAAGTGACTTACCGAAGGGCACACAGCAGTCAAGCAACAGACCTGGGACTAGAACCCAGGTCCTTCTGACTCCCAGGGCCGTGCTCTATCCACTAGGCCTTGCTGCTTCTCAGCCTTCTTTAGAAGAGGCAAAATGAAAAAAACTTGGGAAAGTGAATGAGCTGGACATGAAAACATGAGAAGGGACAATTTGATGTCCCCAGAATACTTCTTGGGCCTATGATAGAAAGAAAACAATTCCAGTCAAAAGAGAATCTGGTCAACCTCCCTTAGTGCCACTGGGATTTGGGAATCTTTGGGAATATTTTGGTGAAGAAGGAGGTACAGAAATTTTCAGGTACATTTCATCCAATCTGTTTTGACTGGAGTTTTCCATGAAGAGTACCGAATCACTGGAGTTTTCCTGTCTTCTTCCATTTACCAGGTTTTGCCTCCTTTTTTTCTGCTCTCCCATATGAGGAAAGACATTAGGAGCAAAACAGCATGGCCCAGTGCAAAGAACAAAGATCTGTGAATCAGGAGAACTGGGTTCTATCCTCAGTTCTGTCACTGGGCTGCTGTGTGACCTCAGACAAGTCACTTTACACCTCTGGGCCTCAATTTCCTTATTTCCAAAATGAGGATTGTAATACTTAACTCACAGGGATGTTGTGAATACCAAGAATGCAATAAGTAACATGAAAGCACTTTAGGAAACAAAAGTGCCATTCACTGTAGAGGTGATCTGGGAGGAATGAGATTCTGTCTTGTTTCTAGAGGCAGGGTTTCTACCTGTCTTTCATCCTGTGGTTGACTCTGAACAGTTTTGCCTTTCTTCCTTTGTTTGGTGGTAATTCCAAGTGCTGCTCTCCACCCACAATGTTAACTCCTCACAGTTTAAAAGAAATGGTTGATCACTCATACCTGGTGATTTCCCTAAAAATATGCTCCTGGAAGACCAGTTTTGCATCTAAAGCTTCAGCCATAGTGGTGGTGGTAGTAGTAGCATCATTAGATCACAGGCCTGGGAGTGAGAAGGACCTGAGTTTTAATCCCTACTCTGGCACATGTGTGCTGTGTGGCCTTGGGCAAGTCATTTAACTTATTTGTGCCTCAGTTACCTCACCTGTAAAATGAAGATTAAGAATGTGAGTCCCATGTGGGACAGGGACTGTGTGCAACCTATCCAACTTCTACCCTACTGCTTAGAACAGTGTTTGGCACATAGTAAGTGCTTAACGAGTGACATAATTATTATTGGTATTTATTGAGTGCCCATTTGGGGCAGGGCACTGTCCCAGGTGCTTGGGAAATACAGAATAAAGGGGTGACATGTTCCATTGCCACAAGGAGCTTAACAGGGAAGCGGCACAATAGCACATTAGGAATTTGTCTTTCTCCTTTACAAGCCTGATATATTATGGAAGGGACGAGCTAGTGGTGAAATTTTCAAGTAAGAGTTGATATATTATTCAAGATACCCAGAATTAACATTAAAATAATCAGTGGCACGTTTCCTTTTAAAGTGCTAAGATTGATGCTTGGGAGGCCTTTGCTAAGGCAAGCCCGCAACCTTGGTGTCATCCTCAACTCCACTCTCTCGTTCATCCCTCACAACCAATCCATCACCAAAACCTGCCGGTCTCACCTCGGCAACATCACCAAGATCCACCCTTTCCTCTCCATCCAAACTGACCCTGCTGGTTCAATCTCTCATCCTATCCCGGCTGGGTTACTGCATCAGCCTCCTCTCTGATCTCCCATCCTCCTGTCTCTCCCCACTTCAATCTATACTTCGTGCTGCTGCTCGGATCGTCTTTGTGCAGAAACGCTCCTACATGTTACTCCCCTCCTCAAAAGTCTCCAGTGGCTATCAATCAACCTACGCATCAGGCAAAAACTCCTCACTCTCGGTTTCAAAGCTGTCCATCACCTCGCCCCCTCCTACCTCACCTCCCTTCTCTACTTCTACAGCCCAGCCTGCACCCTCCGCTCCTCTGCCGCTAACCTCCTCACTGTGCCTTGTTCTCACCTGTCCCACCGTCGACCCCCAGCCCACATCCTCCCCCTGGCCTGGATTGCCCTCCCTCCGCATATCCGCCTAGCTAGCTCTCTTCCTCCCTTCAAAGCCCTACTGAGAGCTCACCTCCTCCAGGAGGCCTTCCCAGACTGAGTCCCCTCCTTTCTCTCCCCTTCATCCCCTTCCCCATCCCCCCGCCTTACCTCCTTCCCCTCCCCACAGCACCTGTATATATGTATATATGTTTGTACATATTTATTACTCTATTTATTTTACTTGTACATGTTTATTTATTTTATTTTGTTAATATGTTTTGTTTTGTTGTCTGTCTCCCCTTTCTAGACTGTGAGCCTGCTGTTGGGTAGGGACCATCTCTATATGTTGCCAGCTTGTATTTCCTTAATGCTTAGTACAGTGTTCGGCACACAGTAAGCGCTCAATAAATACGATTGAATGAATGAATGAAAGGCAGCAAAGAGCAGGTTGCTTGTTTTTTCAACTTGGGCTAGTTTCACTGTCTAGTTGAAGTACATTTGCATGCTGAAATGTGACATTACCAGAGATCACACTTTTTTCTCATAATTTCTCAAAGTGGCCATAAATGGCTGGAACTAGGCTATCACTAATGGGAAATCAAGTCTAGGGTGGGTGTGCAAGAATTCCTTGTAAACTGAGGTCTCTGCTCTGAGTTCATTACATCTCCACCCCACCCAACCTCTCAATTCACCTTCCCCTTTGAATTTATTATTCTATTTTATCTGTACATATTAATCATTCTATTTATTTTATTAATGATGTGTATGCAGCTATAATTCTATTTATTCTGATGGTATTGACAACTGTCTACTTGTTTTGCTTTGTTGTCTGTCTTCCCCTTCTAGACTATGAGCCCATTGTTGGGTAGGGACTGTCTCTATATGTTGCCAATTTGTACTTCCCAAGAGCTTAGTACAGTGCTCTGCACACAGTAAGCGCTCAATAAATGTGATTGAATGAATGAACTTCTGATCACAATTGGAAGCAACTCAATGTGGCATTTTAAATATTCATTTTCTGGACTGTGAGCCCGCTGTTGGGTAGGGACCATCTCTGTATGTTGCCAACTTGTACTTCCCAAGCGCTTAGTACAGTGCTCTGCACACAGTAAGCACTCAATAAATATGATTGAATGAATTTAAGGTGGCTGCTGGAATTCAGTGTTGACTGCTTCGTAGCAGGAATACCTAATGTAGGAATGAGGGGCCTGGTTAGGTCAGAACATGGATTTTTAAATGTTAGGGAATGGATGAAGCTTAGTTGTTTAAAAGAACAAAGCCATGAAAGAACAGATGCTGCTTCTGGCACTATTTAAGAGCAATCTTTCAAAAATGTCCATTTTTGATAATGTATCGGCCTCAGTGTGTAGCACATAGTAAGCACTTAGTGCCAGAATACTTCAGTACTTTGTTCTTATTGAAAGTACTGAGAAGTATTAGGTCATTGGTCTATGATGAGACATTTGAAAGCAGGGCCATTGCAGTAGGTGGGGCTTTCGGTTTAAAAATGGGCCATCCTGCACTTCACCATCCACATTGTAAATGGGAGGAAAAACATTATCAGTTCCAAACCAGTCAGCCTCAATGGGGTTGCAGAGCAAATGTTTTATGTGGGTTGGCTCTGTGTCTGCTTTTTGCCAATTTCAGAAACATAGTCATCCTCATCGTGGTCCAGGAACATATCTACCAACTCTCCCAACCACTTAATACAAATGCTCTGCACTGAAGCACTGAACTTTTCTGTGCCTCAGGTACCTCATCAGTAAAATGGAGATTAAGACTGTGGACTGTGTCCAACCTATTAAGCTTGTATCCACCCCAGTGCTTAGTATAGTGCCTGACACAAAGCACTGAACAAATACCATTTAAAAAGTGCTCAATAAGTATCATTGAGGATGATGATTCTGCTCATTAGTTTCGCACGGGAGTGTAAATACTGGGGCTTTTTGCAGGTCTTGGGAAACAACCCAGAATACCTCCTGAATACAACTACCGAATTTCCTCCTGTCTGGGCTGAAATTGTATGACTGCTCGCAGCTGAAATCCCTTTGGGCACTTGCAGCAACCTTGTTTGGGAAATCCAAGATTGTATGGGATTTTTGAATTTGGGGATAAAATAAAATGGTTAAATTTTTCACTCCAGCACCTCCCTCTCTCATCCTGTGTTCTTAAAACTCAGTACCTTGATGAGGAAGGAGGAACCCAGGAGTTTTAGTCAACTGAGACTGAGAGTAAAGCTGCTTGGTCTTCCCACTGAAGAATGCTGTACCAGAATAACAAGATTTTCAATTTCCCCCAGGCTTTTACCCAACCTTGGGAAAGGTTGACAACTGTCCTGGGGTCCATAAACACTTCATGTTCTGTGCCAAGAAGTCAGTTTCTCTTCACATGGGAGCCAGTAGCCAGTGGCCTAGGTAATTGTCTTGGAAAGGGAAAGTGCCAGGTGGTGAGGCCAGGGGGATTGCAGGTGCAAATGAGCCAATGTTTAATCTCAGCTGTTGTACCCTGTGATGGGAACAAACTGGCACAGTGTTCCTAGAGGCCATTGCAGAATCGTTCTCAAGCCAGTGCCTGCAAAGTCATAAAGCTGTCAAAGCGAATGGTAAATGGCCTGTCCAATGTCAGAGTCACTTTACCTTCCAGAAAAGAGTTCCAGAGGGTGCACTGGTTTCCTGCTTAACCCAATGTTGGAAGGTAGAGATGGATTCAGGCCATGTGAGAGCAGAATGGAGAGTGGAAGGGAATGAGGGGGATGAGTGGTGGTGGAGGGATCCTGAGATTCAGTCCTGTGTGCGCTGTTGACATTTATCACAGGAGATCTGGGCAAAAAAGAAAGGACATGTTGGGGTGCTGGAACACAGGTTGGTACGATTGAGCAGAATAATAGCACTGATTCTTGACATTATTGTGGTTGGCAACCCCAAATTCAACAACCCTCAAGAATGATATGGAGTGGAACCCAAGGCTTGCCATTTTTGTGAAATGAGCCTGGTTTCTCCCCTGGTTTTTTTGAAACCCTTTCTAGTCTATTCTCATGTATTCCCCACAGGATGGGTCCATTTCTGGATCTGGTCATTCCTCGCCCCCCTGCCTTCTGCTTGCCTTTTGGCAACAACATCTCTCCTTTCATAGAGGGAAGGGGAAAGGGATGAAGTGAAGCTGGAGTAAGCAGACAATTACTCTTCTAGAGGTTTGGTGAGTGGAAGATTTAAACCACTGACCGAGATGAGGTTTAGAGACTTCTTCTACATATAGATTTAGCTCACGGACATCACTCAGTCATGGATCTCTTTCCCCTCATTAGCCCAGATAATTAAGAGGCAAATGAATGATCAAAGAGACAGTGGTAGTCGATTCCTGCACCAGGTGCTGAGATCAAAATTTGCACATTCATATGGTGCATTGCCTGTGCACTTACATACATATCCATAATTTAGTTTAATTTCTGTCTTCCCCCCTAGACTTTAAGCTCCTTGTGGGCAAGGGACCATCTCTGCCAACTCTGCTATATAATACTCTCCCAAGCACTTAGAATAGTGTTCTGCACACGAAAAGTACTCAATAAATGCCATTGATTGAGAGATATATTGAAAGAGCTTTAGGGCTTTTTTTAAAAATGGTATTTGTTAAGCACTTACTATGTACAAAGCACTGTTCTAAGCACTGGGAGGGGCATCCAAGTGATCAGGTTGTCTCACATGGGGCTCACAGTCTTAATCCCCATTTTACAGATGAGGTAACTGAGGCACAGAGAAGTTAAGTGACGTGCCCAAAGTCACACAGCTGACAAGTGGCAGAGCCTGGATTAGAACCCATGACCTCTGACTCCCAAACCCAGGCTCTTTCCACTGAGCCACACTGGCCTTCCCAATTCAGATGATTTTGCCAGGGTGGGACTGGGGTTTGGCAGCTGTGAGCCGCCAAAACATCTGATCTCCAGCCTCCTCCTTCATTGGTTTGACTTTTCTAAAGGCATTTTCTCCTCTTCCCCTTTTCACTTCCAAACCAGAGTGAAAAGCAAAGTCATTTCTGCCTCTCTTCAGACTTGCCTCATTGGAGTCCTTTGGCATCCTGGCCCTTTGCCTTTCTTGGAGATGCAGTTCTAAAGAAAGTGGACTGGGGTGTGGAGCAACAGCAGTCTAGAGAGGAAACAGTATCCTCCTCAAACCCATTCATCTCCAAGCATTACAGAAAGAGCATGAGAGCTCTGAGTGACAGGGCCTCAGAACCTTGCCCCTCCCCGCTGAAATGTCAGGTGGCTATTGAGCCACTCTGAAAATATCACGGCCCTGTCCAACACAATAAGCATCAAATCTGGAAGAGGGAAGGTTTTGGATCTTCTTATGCTGTTTCCATTTTTTTTAATGGTATATTTTAAGAGCTTGCAATGTGTCAAACATTGTTCTAAGCACTGGGGTAGGTACAAGTTAATTTGGTCGAACACAGTTCCTGTCTCTCATGGGGCTTGCAGTCCAAGTAGGAGGGAGAACAGGTACTTAATCCCCATGTTACAGTTGAGGCCCAGATAAATTAAGTGACTTGCTCAAGGTAGCCCAGCGTGTAATTGGCAGAGGTCAGATTAGAATCCAGATCCTCTCCATGTTTCTTCCTGCTCTGACTTGAGTCAGTAGTATATGGGAGTAGGTGGGGAAGGAGTAAACTGCCCTTTACTTTTCACATCCCCACTCTCAGACCCAGAAAGAACTGCAGCAGAAGCAGAGTGAGTGCCCCCAGCTTGGCCTCTCCTAGGTCAAATGATTGCTTTTCTGCTTGTTTGGTAAATTTAATCCCGTTGAAAACTCTGGCTCTGCTTAATAATATGTACTTAGGCTGACCTAGCCACCTACTGCAAATGACAGTTTAGATCGAAGTGGCAGAGCTATTCCAGGGCTAAATGCTCCAGGATACAGTTTATATTTTAGAGTGAGTCGTGATAACTGAACAGTCTACTGGACAAATTGAAAATTTTCCTCTTGGGCAGAATCTCTTTGCTCCTTAACTGACATCTTTCAGAAAGGGACAGATATCACCCCAGACGGGTGAGGGATTTTTTTTTTTTAACGTTCTCTCTATTTACAGTTGTATTGTGCCAAGAAGGAAAGCTGTAGGCAAATAGCCTTGGTTGGTCTAGAAAAGTTCTTGTTCACTCAGAAGTGCATTCTGTTGGTGTCTCTTTGGAATCCCAACTCTGCAGTTAACCCACTGATTTGTATTGAAGCACATGTGATGCTCTTTGTTTTTGGTAAAAATCAGAGCTGGATGTTGAGGTCTGGTGGACTGGCTTGGGAGTTCAGAATGGCTAGATGATTTTGGGCAAATCCTAGGCCTCTCTGGGCTTCCATTTCCCCATAACCATCTCCTGTTTGGATGTGCGACAGAGGTGGCAGTGGACATGGGCTCATCATACTTGGAAGTAATGTGAAATCTTCTTGTCACAGGGATGAAGATTAGGAAGTTTGCAGTAAGTGGGAAGTCTGTATGCTTCTTGTGGACAGGAATTGTCAATAGCTACTCTCTTGTATTGTGCTCTCCCAAGTGTTTAGAACAGTGCTTGGTGCACAATAAGCACCTGATAAATACCATCAGTTGACTGAGGAAAAAAATCCAGGGAGAGAGGTTGTGCCACCTTTCTTATTATCTCTTGATCCTGAAGCCCAGTTGTAAAGATATGGAAGATAATACATGTGAAGGGCTTGGGGTTCCTAGGAAAAATTTGATGTACTGGCTGTTTTTTTTAAAAAAAGAAGACTGCCGGTCTGGATGCTCTTAACGACTACCAGACTTTACCCATTTGAAATTGTTTCTCTTAGTTTCATCATTTTAAAGTTTTAAAAATGCACATCAGTCCTGCTTCAGTTATGTACCATCATTTAAGTACCTACAGAAAAATCAGGTCAGAATGACATTTAATGGACTAAGAAATTAATGGTGCTGGAAAGCTGAAAACTGTTTCACGAAGGGCCTCACTGCTAAATTTGCATTCTGTACCCAGGTCACACTTTACATTTCAATTAAATAGCATGTTGCCTGTTTCCCATTTCTACCAGAATTTAAATGAATTCTCTCCCTTTCCCTCCTCAGGTGATTTCTACAGTGGCCAGGCTTTCCCTACACAGTATTGCTCAGAACAAAGGAATCAGGTAAGCTGTTGTGGTCGCTTTTATGTGTGGTGTGTGGGAGATTGGTGATCGTAATCCCTGTCTATCCCTAGCCTTCCCATTTTGGAGTTTCACCCCCGATGTTTGGCATTTCCTTCCACTTCCCCTAGCCTGCCTCTTAATCATGAATTTTCACAGCACTTTGGAGAACCCTTTAGGCTTCGTCTGGGAAAGTGCAGAAATGAATGGCCTTTGGCCACACCGGGGAAATCTCGCAAGCACGTTACCGACGGCTGAAAAATTTCTTTCGATTTAGGTAATAAGACCTGCAAATTAATCCTTTCACAGATCACTGCCCACCTAAGTGCACCAGGCTCACGTCAGAGCCAGCTAGGCATTACGATGAAGGAAGTAGGTTGGGTTTGCCTAGAAGATTACAGATGGCTGGTTTCTGCCTTTCAAGTGGGTGGAGAGGAAGGTGTGGGGGGCGGTGGGATGAAGGGGTTTCAAGTCCATCGGTTAATCAATCAATTAATGGTGTGTATTGAGCGCTTTCTGTCTGCAAAGCAATGTACTGAGCACTTGGGAAAGTGCAATGCAGGAGAGTTATTAATGTCTGCCTTCCCCTTTGAACTGTAAACTCACTGTGGAAAGGGAATGCATCTACCAACACTGTACTCTCCCAAGCCCTCAGTACAGTGCTCTGCACACAGTAAGTGTTCAATAAATAGATGGATTGACTGAGTTGGTAGATGCCATCCCTGCCCACAAGGAGCTTGCAGTGTATAGGGAGAGACATTCATTCATTCAATCGTATTTATTGAGCGCTTACTATGTGCAGAGACAGATATTAAAATAGATTAAGGATAGGGGAAATAGAGTATCAGAATATTTACAAAAATATTGTGGAGCTGAGGTGAGCATCAAGTTCAAATCAAAGGAAATTAGTTCATCGCAAGGGTCACTGAAGGGAGGATTCGTGAGTCTGAAGTTTTTAACATCCCTTGGATTTCCAAGAAAGGATGGTCTCCCCCGATCCGCCTAACATGCAACTAAAATTGTTTTGGGAGCTATTGTGTGTGCAAGTAAAACATAAACTGCATTTCTGTTTGTGTGGAGAAGACCGAAAGGAAGGTTTTGGGAGCCACTTTGATTTTGGATATGAGCGGGGTAGTTGGCATCTTGGAGTGGATAAAGTAATTTCATCTCCCACCAGCACTGAAGGAATGCAGGTTTGGAAAATTTTGCTTGAATTGTTTTGTGGGGAAATTATTCCTTCTGTAAAGCAGTCTTTTGAATATGAAGAGAAAGAGCATGCCCTCAATTGACACTGTCTGTGTTGTGTGAAACCAATTAAAAAATCCAGAACCCTTGAGTTTCTCCATGGTTACAACAGAATAAAATCACCACTATTACCAGTAGTCCATCCAGCTCAGAATTTTATCTTCAACAGTGGCAACAGAATGGATTTACTGTCTGCCCTCCCTAAATTGGCTCTCTACCTCCCTAACTTTCCCTCTCGTGACTCATTTTGGACCTCTGCTGTGGATATATAAACTCCTTTTGAATGTCCTGGATATTTCCGCCTGCACAACTTTCTGTGAGAATGTGAGCCCGCTGTTGGGTAGGGACCGTCTCTATATGTTGCCAACTTGTACTACCCAAGTGCTTAGTACAGCGCTCTGCACACAGTAAGCACTCAATAAATACGATTAAATGAATGAATGAATGAATTCCATGTGTTTATCTCCCCCTGAGTGAAAAAGTGTTTCCTTAGGTTGATTTTGGATCTCTCGCCCCCGAGCTTCAGGGTGCCCCTGTCCCTGTCTTGGGTTTTGGTAACTAGCATTTCCATACTCACCTTCCATAATTTTGTGAACTCCAATGGTGTCCCCTTCCCAAATTTCACTCTGAACTTCATATGGGTACTGACTTTTCCAATTTCCTGATGATCATTTTGCAACATCATTTGCTGTTTAGTTTTCTATTTTAGTTTTTTTTGTTTGGCTTTTGTTGTATGAAGGCCATACGGATGTTGTGATTCGTTTTGATTGGACGATGGGGCCCAAGGTTGGATTGATTAATTCATTCAACCGTATTTACTGAGCGCCTGCTGTGTGCGGAGCACTGTACTAAGCTCTTGGAAAGTACAATACAGTAATAAAGAGAGAAGGGATGCCTAGTCCTTCCCCAAGATCCTGCCAGCCCACCTAGACTTCCAGTCCAGCCAGATGAAGACAGTGCTGAGCCCTGGAAGAGACCAAAGCGTGACTTACTGAGAGCAAGATCTACCTGGGGCAAGCCCTGCTGGGTCCCCAGGGGAACCCCCACCTTTTAAACCCTTTGCCTTGCCTGTATGCTGCTCTTTGTGCACATTATTTTTTGGTAGCAAGGACTAGAATTTCCTTGTACAGATTCACATGAGAACAGGCTAACAGAACAGAGAAGGAGCGTGGCTTAGTGGATAGAGCATGGACCTGGGAATCAGAAGGTCCTGAGTTCGTTCATTCAACCATATTTACTGAGCATTTACTGTGTTCAGAGCACTGTACTGAGTGCTTTGGAGAGTACGATACAATAATAAACTGATGCACTCCCTGCCCACAACGAGCTTACAGTCTAGTCCCACTGCTGGCTCCGTGGCCCCCTCCACCTCCTCCCGGGAGAACACCCAGTGACAGTGAGCTAGCCCAGAGTCCCAGGCCTTACCTGCACAGAATTCATGGCCAAGGGAGAAAATAGTATCTCCCCCAACAGCAAACTTATGAAATCAATATTGGGTATGGCAACATAATAATAATAATAATAATAGTAATAATAATAATGACATTTGTTAAGCACTTACTATGTGCAAAGCACTGTTCTAAGCTCTGGGGTAGATACAAGGACATCAGGTTGTCCCATGTGGGGCTCACAGTCTTCATCCCCATTTTACAGATGCGGTCACTGAGGCCCAGAGAAGTGTAATGACTTGCCCAAGGTCACACAGCAGACATGTGATGGAGGCAGAATTAGAACCCATGATATCTGACTCCCAAGCCCAGGCTCCTTCCACTGAGCCATGCTGCTTCTCTATATGCCATCTGACTTTTTCAGGAAGCTCTAAACCCATCTCCACTACTTGTCTGCCGTGTGACCTACTCTGGGCCTCAGTTCCCTCATCTGTAAAATGAATATTAAGACTGTGAACTCCATGTGGGACAGGGACTGTGTCCAACATGGTTAGCTTACATCTACCCCAGAGCTTAGTACAGTGCCTGACGCATAACACTTAACAAATATCATAAAAACAAAACAAAACAAAAAAACCATAACAGGCTATTACCAACTAAAAAAGAAAATCATTTAAAACATTAGTCCTGCTTCAGACAGACATGGCTCACATGAGAGAGAGAGAGAGAGAGAGAGAGAGAGAGAGAGAGAAAGAGAGAGAGAGTGTATGTGTGAATGCATATTCCTGGTATAATTATTTTACATGGGCTACTTTGAACCCAAGCTGCTTTAAATGGAGGCATATTCTAAAGAGGCCACAGCAAATCTTGCCATATGTAAGTGTATGGGTGAATGTGTATTTATATACATGGTGAGATAGGTAGCTTACTGTGTGCCAAGCATAGTAACAATAATAATAATAATGATGGCATTTATTACATGGCTTACTACATGCAAAGCACTGTTCTAAGCACTGGGGTGGTTACAAAGGTGATCAGGTTGTCCCTCATGGGGCTCACAGTGCTTTTCACATAGCACTTAATAAATGCCATCAGAAAAAAAAATTTAATATGGCTTTGAAGGTTGGGAGAATTGTGGTTTGTCAGATATGAAGGGGAAAAGAGTTCCATGCCAGAGGCAAAATATGGGTGGGAAGCTGGTGGAGAGATATACGAGACTGAGGTACTTAGAGTAGGTTGGCATTAGAGCAGCAGAGTGACCACAATGGGTTGTAGAAGGAAATCAGCAAGGTAAGATAGAAAGGGACAAGGTGTTGAGTGTTTGAAAACTGATGGAAAGGGGTTTCTTTGTGACATGACAGTGGATGGGCAACTATTAGAGGTTCTAGAGGAGTGAGGAAACACCAAATGAATGTTATTTGAGAAAAATGATCTGGGCAGTAGAGTGAAGTGTGGATTGGCATGGGGAGAGACAGGAATCAGGGTGGTCAGCAAGGAGGTTGATGCAGTAATCAAGGCGGGGTAGGATAAGTGCTTAGCTCAATGTGATAGCACTTTTGATGGAGAGGAAAAGATGGATTTTAGCGATGTTTTGAAGGTAGAACTGAAAGGATGTGGGTTGAGTGAGAGAGAAATGTCAAGGATAATGCCATAATTACAGGCCTGTGAGGCAGGGATGATGATGATGCTGCCTACAGTACTAGGAAGCTAAGAAGCCTTCCCTGACTAAGCTCTCCTCTCCTCTTCTCCCACTCCCTTCTGCATCACCCCGACTTGCTCCTTTCATTCATCCTCCCTCCCATCCCCAAAGTCCATATGCATATATCTGTAAATATCTGTAATGTATTTATTTATTTTATTTGTTTACGCATACTAATGTCTGTCCTCCCCTCTAGATTGTGAGCTCGTTGTGAGCAGGGAATTTGTTGTTGTATTGTACTCTCCCAAGCGCTTAGTACAATGCTTTGCACAGAGTAAGCTCTCAGTAAATACAATTGAATGAATGAAAGAATGAAAGGAAGGTCAGGGGGAGGACAGTGTTTGGGTGGGAAGATGAGTTCTGATTTGGACATGTGAAGTTTGTGGTGTCGGCAGACATCCAAGTAGAGATGGTGGGACAGCCAGTTAGAGAAGCAGCATGGACGTGGGAGTCTGAAAGACTTGGCTTCTAATCCCGGGTCAGCCACTTGCTTGCTGTGTGACCTTGGGTAAGTCACTTAACTTTTCTGTGCCTCAGTTACCATATCTGTAAAATGGGGATTAAGGCTGGGAGCCCCATGCAAGTCAGGGACTGTGTCCAACCTGATTATCTTGTATCTACCCCAGCCATAGTACAGTGCCTGGCAAATAGTAAATGCTTAATAAATACCACAAGTGTTATTTTCATTGTTATTAGAGGTGTTCTGAAGGCAGGAGAAAATATGAGACTGTAGAGGAGAGAGGTCAGGCCTGGAGATGTACATAATAATAATAATAATAATAATGGCATTTGTTAAGCGCTTACTATGTACCAAGCACCGTTCTAAGCACTGGGATAGATACAAGGTCATCAGGTTGTACCACGTGGGGCTCACAGTCTTCACCCCCATTTTACAGATGAGGTAACTGAGGCACAGGGAAGTCAAGTTACTCGCCCAAAGTCACACAGCAGACATGTGGTGGAGCCGGGATTCGAACCCATGACCTCTGACTCCAAAGCCCGTGCTCTTTCCACTGAGCCACGCTGCTTCTCTATTCTCTATTCTCTATTCCAGATTTGGGAATAATCTGCATAGAGATGGTAGTTGAAGCCATGGGAGTGAATGAGTTCTCCAAGAGAGTGGTTGTAGATGGAGAATAGAGGGGAACCCAGAACGGAGCCTGAGGGTCTCTCATAGGAGGTGGGAGCCAGAGGAGGAGCCCGCAAAAGAGATTGAGATCTAGCAGTCAGTGGATAGGAGGAGAACCAGGAGATGACTGTGTCAGTGAAATCACAGTTAGATATTGTTTCCAGGAGAAGGGGGTGGTTCACAGTATTGAAAGTAGCTGAGAGATCGAGGAGGATTAGCCTGGAATAGAAGCCATTATATTTGACAAGAAGGAGATTATTGGTGACTTTAGCAAGGGTAGTTTCTATAGAGTGAAGGGTCAGAAGCCAGATAGGAGGGGGTCAAGGGAAGAATTGCAGCAGAGGAAGTGGAGCTTATAGACAACTTGCTCTAGGAGTTTGGAGAGGAATGGTAGGAAGGAGATGGGGTGAATACTGGGAGGAGCTGAGGGATCAAGGGAGGGGTTTTTTAGGATAAGATTTCAGGGTCATACCTCTTTTTCACCTCATAGACATGAGGGCAGAGAAGGTGTCTGTTTATTCTTATAATCTACTTTCCCAAGTGCTCAGCACACAGTAAGTGATCAATAAATACAATTGAATGAATGAGTGAATAAATCAATAATTCAATCCAAAAACCATACTACCCTAATATTTTTTACATTTCTTTCATTTTTAAAAAACCCATAGCCTACCCTCTGAGGTGCTGGTCTTATTGTATCTACAGCAGGGAGAGGAGACAGGAGGCTTGAATTTTCCCCATTCATTCTGCTGCTCTCTGATGAGCTCATTTAGATGCTAATATTGAAAAGCAGCCATCCTGCCCTGAAGCAAAACTGAGGCTAGGCTGCCAATGGGCTATTAAAGGGGGTAACCCCAAAGGGGATCTGGAGTCCCTCCCTGCTCTCACCCCCAACCCCCCAAGAGTCATTCCCTATTCCTTTGTGCCAGTGCAGTAATGAGACATTAAGAGGAGACTGAGCTGGACTTCCATAATGAGAAGGAATGCTCACATTTAGCTCTCAGACACTTGGAATTGAGACATTATCCTACGGGCCCTTTCTATTTCATTGTGAACATGTAATTGGTAATTAATGGGAGGGAGGGTGGGCTCAAAGGCTGAGGCTTTCCCCACGAAGGGGATTTTATTTTTGATGAGGGAAGAGGGAGGGAAATGATTCCATCATGAGCAGAGGCCTCTGGCCACCTGTTGTCCCGGGCCAGGCCCCCCCATGCTGTTGTGGCAGGGTGGAGGGCAAGGCTAGGCCGGAGGCCAACTAAATCTGGGATGTTTTTCCAGCACATGCGTCTTGGAGAATGACCAGTTTTGGGTGCAAAACACCATTATGTGGGCACAGCATCATGGGAGCTTGAGACCCAGGAAAACTTCATGTCAGTCAATCGATGGTATTTATTGAGTACATATTGTGAGCAGAGTACTGTACTAAGTACTTGGGGGAGTACAATACAACAGAGTTGGTGGATGTGTTCTCTGCCCACAGTGAGTTTCCCCTTCTATTCTCCATCTACACCCACTCCTTTGGAGAACTCATTCGCTCACATGGCTTTAACTACTGCCTCTGTGCAGATGATATCCAAATCTCCATCTCCATCCCTGATTTTTCTTCCTCTTTGCAATCTTACATTTCCTCCTGTCTTCAAGACATCTCTACTTGGATGTCCTTCAATCAACTCAAACTTAATATGTCTAATGCTTTTTGTCCCAAGCTTGGTACAGTGCCTGGCATGTACTATTATTATTATTAATAATAATAATAAAACAGAACTTATCTTTCCACCCAAACAGTCCCCTCCCCTTGACTTTCCCATCACCGTAGAAGGCACTACCATTGTTTCTGTCTCACAGTCCTTTAACCTTGGCATTATCCTTGACTTCTCTCTCTTATTCAACCCACATATTCAATCCATCACTAAATCCTGTCAGTTCGACCTTCACAACATCGCTAAAATCTGCACTTTCCTCTTCATCCAATCACTCATCCTATCCCACCTTGATTACTGCATCAAGCCTCCTTGCTGACCTCCCAGCCTCCTGTCTCCCTCCACTCCAGTCCATACATCACTCAGCTACCTGGATCATTTTTCTACAAAAACGTTCAGGACATGTTTCCCCACTCCTCAAGAAACTCCAGGGGTTGCCCATCCTACTCCACATCAAATGAAAACTCCTCACCATGGCTTTAAAGCAGTCAATCACCTTGCCACTTCTTACCTCGCCTTGCTACTCTCCTACAACCCAGCCCTCACACTTCGCTCCTCTAATGCTAACCTTCTCACTGTACCTCGATCTCATCTATCTCTCCTCCGACCTTTTTGCCCACATCCTGCCTCTGGCTTGGAATACCCTCCTTTCTCATATCTGATAGACAATTACTCTCCCCTCCTTCAAAGCCACATCTCCTCCAAGAGGCCTTCCCTGACTAAGATTTCCTTTCCTCTTCTCCCACTCCCTTCTGAGTTGCCCTGACTTGTTCCATTTATTCAGCCCCCCTCCCAGCCCCACAGCACTTAGGTACATATTTCTAATTTGTTTGTTTCTATTTATGTCTGTCTCCCCCTCTCAACTGTAAATTCTTTGTGGGCAGAGAATATGCCTGTTGTATTTTACTCTCCCAAGGACTTAGTTCAGTGTTCTGCAAACAGTAAGTGCTCAATAAATACAATTGATTGACTAGTTGACAATGAGCTTACAGTCTAGAGAGGGAGATAGACTTTAATATAAATAAATAATTTATAGAGATGTACAACCTTTTCCAGGCAGAAGCTGGAGAGAGCTGTCCAAGGAGCCCCAGCACCCTAGTGTGCTGAGTTTGGTTCATTTCTCTCCCTTCTGCTGAACTGCGTGAGATATTTCTCTATATAATTTAAACAATCTGGTAACTGTCTAGAGTGATTTTCAAAAGCACCAACTAAGCTTTTCTGTTTGAGAGCGTTCGTAATGTTATTAACTAGGGAGGCATTTTAGCTTAGCCAAATCATTTTCACAAAGGTCAAAGTGAGCCGGAAGTCTTGAAAAATCTCTTGTCCTACCTCTCTCTTTTCAGGTGGGCAGCCTCTGCCTCACCCCCTTTCTCCTCCAGCAAAGTCTGCCTCCTAAAAGAGCCCCTGCGGTTTGTATAACTAGGTGATTTACTATGAAAGCCCCAGTCATGCATGCTGGGTGCTGGTGAATTAATGGTGTCTTAATCTAAAAATGTACAAGGCAGCCTGCTTTATAGGGCAACTACTCGGTGAATCAGCTTTGCTTCTTCACCCTCACTCCTGTAAAGAGCTCCCCTCCTGCATTTTTGCAGGCAGACTTGTGTTTTATCACTCTGCGCATGAAAGTGAATACAAGACAGCTGAGGTGATTATTTTTCACCAGCTTCATTAGTCGGGTTTGGGGCAACTTCAGTACCAAGCAGTGGATGTCCTTTTCTCAGGGTGCTCTTAAAAGATCAGGAAGTGCAAATGGAAGCATAGACTCCTTTGCCAGCAACGGTAGTGAATCTTTGGAGCAAAATACGAGGACGGGAGGTGCGGGTGCTTTGTAAGGAAGGAATCTGATCCCCTTCCCAGTAACAACTTTCTTAACCTGCGAGCTTGCCTCGCTTTCGCAGGATAATTCAGTTATCCATCAAAACAGGTATGCAAAACTGACAACACTTTTTCCCAGAACGATTTACAGGAGCAGAAAGCAAATAATGAATGGTTTTACTTGCAGCGTTGCTCAGGGGTTACAGTTGCCCTCTTCTATAGCTCCATCTGCTAAATTACCTGTGTCTGTGTGAGTTTTAAGCATGGTTTTCATGTCAGCAACATATTTTCCAGTTTGGGGGAAGCAAGCATAGTTCATCATCCACTTCTTCTAGCCAGAAACCTGCCCTTATTGATTGCCAGAAGAGACGGCTTAGCCATTACACCGTTTGTTCAACTGCTACAACCTGCAGCTTTTTCCTGCCTCGATCTTCCCATCAGTTAAAAATATGAGAAGTCTCCCCTGTACAGTCAGAATTGCCACAGCATAGCCTAGTGGAAAGAGCATGGGCTTGGGAGTCAGAGATCGTGGCTTCTAATCCTGGCTCTGCCACTTGTCAGCTGTGTGACTTTGGGCAAGTCACTTAATTTCTCTGTGCCTCAGTTACCTCATCTGTAAAATGGGGATTAATAATAATAATGATGGTATTTGTTAAATGCTTACTATGAGCAAAGCACTGTTCTAAGCGCTAGCGGGGATACAAGTTGATCAGGTTGTCCCACATGGGGCTCACATTTTTAATCCCTCATACAGATGAGGTCACTGAGGCGTAGAGAAGTGAAGTGACTTGCCCAAGGTCACGCAGCTGATAAATGTCGGAGTCGGAATTAGAACCCATGACCTCTGACTCCCAAGCCCGTGCTCTTTCCACTGAGCCACGCTGCTTCTCTTAAGACTGTGAGCCCCATTTGGGACAACCTGATTACCTTGTATCTACTCCAGCACTGTGAACAGTGCTTGGCACGTAGTAAACACTTAACAAATACCATTATTATTATTATCTTAGAGAAGCAGCATGGCCTAGTGGATAGAGCATGGGCCTGAGAGTCAGAAGGATCTTGGTTCTAATCCTGGTTCTGTCACTTGTCTGCTGTGTGACTTTGGGCAAGTCATTTAGCTTCTCTCTGCTTCAGTTCCCTCTTCTATAAAATGGGGATTAAGAATGTGAGTCAGTCAGTTGGATTTACTGAGCAATTACTGAGTGCAGAGCACTGTGCTAAGCACTTGGGAGAGTGCAATACAACAATAAACAGACACATTCCCTGCCTACAGTGAGTCTAAAGGACTGTACTAAGACCTTAGGAGATAATATAGCAGAGTTGGGAGGCATGCCCCCTGCGCACAAGGAATTTATAGTCTAGAGGGGAGAGAAGTATTAATTCATTTGTTCATTCAGTCATATTTATTGAGTGCTTACTGTGTGCGGAGCACTGTACTCAAGCGCTTGGAAAGTACAATTCAGCAACAGATACAGTCCCTACACAACAATAGGCTCACAGTCTAGAAGTACTTTTGAATGGGTTCATAAACCAAGACACTGGCACTGTGTATATTCCATACTATTCCTATTTCTATCTTTGTAACCCTAAGTGATTACATTAACAAGTAGTGAAAAATTTCAGAGTGCTAAAGGAACCTACCCACTGCAGCTGAAGTGGAAAATTTCTAGGAAGGATCCTTAGAAATACTCGCAGACCCAATTATTTTGTGTCTACCCCAGCACTTAGAATGGTGCCTGGCACTTGTGTAGTAAGCGCTTAACAAGTACCACAATTATTACTCTTAAATTCCGGAGAGAAGGTGATGCACTCTAAAAGTCCCCCTGGTGACTGTTGAAATGCCTGGCAGCATTTCCAAGAACTCCATTTTGCCCAGTCCTGTGTCCGGTTATGGCCAACTCAAAAGTCTGAGTGATGCCACCACCTTCATGGGCCAGGGAAAGTGGGTTGAGGGTCATGTGATCTTACCTATGGGTAGGGGGCCGAAAGGGTTAGCCTGATGTCAGTCAGTGAGTCAGTCGTATTTATTGAGAGCTTACTGTGTGCAATGCACTGTACTAAATGCTTGGGAAAGTATAATATAGCAATATAACAGACACATTTCCTTCCCACAGTGAGTTTACAGTCTAGAGGGGGAAACAGCTATTAATATAAATAAATAAATTACGGAAATGTACATAAGTGCTGTGGGGCTGGGAGGGGGAATGAATAAAGGGAACAAATCAGGGCAATGTAGAAGGTAGTGGGAGAAGAGGAAAGGAGGGCTTAGTCAGGGAAGGCCTCTTGGAGGAGATGTGTCTTCAGCAAGGCTTTAAGTGGGAGAGAATAATTTTTGGATATGAAGAGGGAGGGCACTGCATGCCAGAGACAGAATGTGGATGAGAAGTTGGTGGCAAGATAGGTGAGCTCGAGGTACAGTGAGTAGGTTGGCATTAGAGAAGCAGCGTGGCTCAGTGGAAGGAGCACAAGCTTTGGAGTCAGAGGTCATGGGTTCAAATCCCAGCTCCACTAATTGTCAACTATGTGACTTTGGGCAAATCACTTAACTTCTCTGGGCCTCAGTTACCTCATCTGTAAAATGGGGATTAAGACTGTGAGCCCCCTGAGGGACAACCTGATCACCTTGTAACCTCCCCAGTGCTTAGAACAGTGCTTTGCACATAGTAAGCACTTGGTAAATGCCAGCATTATTATTATTATTAGAGGAGTCACGTGTGTGGGCTGAGTTGTGGTAGGAGGGGGCAAGGTTACTGAGCACCTGATAGGAGATGTGGTGCAGCTGGGAAAGTGGAGCTCAGTCAAAGATCAGCTACTGGAGAAATTGACCAGAGAGGTGAAATGGGGGCTCATTACGCCAAACAATTTCCTGGAGAATTGAGGTTTCAGGGCTTGGATGCTATAAATTCTTCTTGAAGATGGTGGCGGTGATGTGACTATCTCATTCTTGGCGTCATCCACCAGTATTCAGGGTCTAGTGGCAGCCTTGGAATTGTGATCCCCAGACTGATTGAATTTTTTGTGTTTTCCAGCAATATTCGGGGTTTAATGATTCATTTCAAACACCATCCTCATTCTGAGTTGGGGAAAGGGAAACCCAAAACAAAACTGCTGTTCCCAGTTTGAAGTTTTTCTTTTGATGATGATGATGATGGTATTTGTTAAGTGCTTACTAAGTGCCAAGCACTGTTCTAAGCACTGGGGTAGATACAAGGTAATCAGGTTGTCCCACGTGAGGCTAACAGTCTCAATACCCATTTTACAGATGAGGTAACTGAGGCACAGAGAGGTGAAGTGACTTGCCCAAGGTCACACAACAAACAAGTGGCGGAGCCAGAATTAGAACCCACATCCTCTGACTCCCAAGCCTGTGCTTTTTTCACTAAGCTACGCTGCTCATCTCCAATTTCCGTCTCCAATTCAAAGTAGCATTCGGGAAGCAAAGGTCCTGAAAGGAAAGATCGCATGGGGGATGTCAGTGTCCAGTAATGCCTCCCAATAATGCTGTGGCTCTTCCAGGCCAATTGGAAATCAGTCAATCATATTGAACACTTATTGGAAGCAGAGCACTGTACTAAGTGTTTGGGAGAGTAAACTATAACAATATCACAGACGCAGTCGTGGTTAGCTCAACGCAGAATTAAGGATGTCAGAGCCGGGGGGGTCACGGAGCAGGGCCAGTGATTAAATGAAGTGGGGACTACAGAGTCAGACTTGGCCTGAATTTGCTGATTAAGAACCTCATCATTGGTCAGTCCCTGGGCTGGATCATTGGAACAGAACAAGAGTATGGGATGGAACCTTCCCCCTGGGAGTTTCAATTTATTGTTGATAAGAGGCAGGACTTGCATTTGTTTTCAGTTTGGCTAACATTGATTGACTGCTGTGGGTTCATAGCATTATATTAGGTGATATGGGCAGCAGGGGCATATAGAGAGCTATAACCCCTGCCCCCAAGGAGCTTCCAATCTAGGGCAGTTGAGAAAATGAGCATGTAGCCAAGATAACCCTTCTCCCTCTCTCTTTCCTTCTCTCCATCCCTCTCCTTTCTCCTCTCCTCTCTTTCCCTCTGAAGATTATGGAGAGGGTCTCTTGTCTGGCACACCACAAAAATCCCTAATTAGCTCTTTGATCAGTCAATTGATCACTTATATTTATTGAGGACTTTCTATGTGCAGAGCACTGTACTAAATGCTTGGGAGAGTACTATACACCAGAATTAGCAGGCACGTTCCCTGCCCATAACAAGCTTACAGTCTAGAGTCTACAGTCTTTGATGCTATTTGCTAGAAGTCCCTTCCCTCCTGTCTTGATCCCCTTACTCCTTCCTTTCCACCACCATAACAGACAGCAAAGTCCCAGAGATGATGAAAGCCTCTCTTTACTGCTGTGTCCCATACTCTCCTGGTAAGGGGCAGGCAGAGCATCATGGAGAAGGAGTAGAGAAGGTTTTGGCAGGACTGGGAGAGTGAGGCAAGGATGATTTCAGCATGGGAAGAAGGAAGGGGTGGAAACTTTCAATGCAGGATGGGAAGAGGCAAAGGACTTTCATCATTGCAGGGGCTTAGAGAGGGAGAACAGGGGTTGGGTGGGTGGAATCTGAAACAGGTTAGGAAAGGATGACTTGAGGCAGGGAGGCTGTTGGAGCTCTCCCAGTCAGTGAGTGCTTGGGCCTCAGAGAACTAAGTCCTCCATGACAACTCAGACAGCTCCTTCCTCCTATTCTCCACCTCTGCTCTTTGATGGTGTTAGAGAAGCAGCAAGAAGCAGTGGATAGATCATGGGCCTGGGAATCAGAAGGTCATGGGTTCTAATCTCAGCTCTGCCACTTGTCTGCAGGATGATGTTGGGCAAGTCACACTTCACTTCTCTGTGCCTCAGTTACCTCATCTGCAAAGTGGGGATTGAGACTGTGAGCCCCACATAGGACATGGGACAAATCCAACCCAATTTGCTCATATCCACTCCAGCATTTAGAATTGCAGTTAGCTTATATAGAAAGAAGAAGATAGCTGATTGTCTTCTGCATGACTTCCAAAAAGCTTCTCATACCGTTCTAGTTTTTGTCACTTGCCCTCCATTGAGACACACTGGCCAAATGATTAAAATCCACACTCCTTTCTTCTCCTCTGGCATTCTCCCTCTGGGCCAGTAGTTGGGGGGTTATTTATAATGCTGATATACAGTTATATTTGTTCATGTTCTGCATGGAGTACATTTCAGGCTATGGCTCTTCTACCTCCAAGAAGACTCCCAATCTCATGTGAAATTACTGGGTGGGGAGGGAGGGGGGCATCTTCAATCCAGCTGGAAAAGGATTCTTGTCTCCATAACAGGCAATATGGAATTCACTGTTCTCCCAGTCTGCAGAATTATCATCCATGGGACAATATTTACCAGGAAGATGCCTCTTCTTGGATCTCCTTGCAGCCTTAATTAGAAAATATTTCCCTCTCTTTTTAATAAAATAGTGGCACTCACCTCATGAGAATCTTTCTTAGGCTGTTTTGGGTCACAAAAAAAATCTCTCGATTTCCCCAAAGGCAGCCATCGCAGTGCATTGATTTTTAGCGTTTGGTTACAATGTCTAGCTAATGATCAGCTTCAGATGGAAAATGGAGATTGATGGCTCGCTCCAATGTAGGTAGTTGCCTCAATTATGTCATTGATTTGAAGAAGAATGAGTAGCCAAAGGATCCTCCCATTCTGTCCCTCTGAAAGGATCACTCACAATTAGGGTGGGGTTGGTTAAAGGTTCATGGGTATAAAATACCATTACCGCTGTGCAGCAGCCATGAGGGACTGTCCTCCTTTCCAAATCCTGTTGGAGGTTTCATGAAGGAGCAGCATCCGCCTTGACTCAAATCTTGGGAGCATCTGGAATGTCATGGAGAAACCCCCATGTGCCCCTTTCTAGAGGAACCTTTATCTGGGCTGAAAGGGAGTGGGCAATCAATCACTAGAATTTGTGTGCTTACTGTGTATGTGGTCCCTATGAAACACTTGGGAGAATACAATACAGCAGAATTGGTAGATACGGTCCCTGCCCACAACAAGCTTATGGTCTAGAGACAGAGACAGACATTAATATAAATGAATAATTTTTTAGTATGTACATGATGGAGATGAAAACTGAGAGAGAAGAATTTGGGGGGATTTGGAGTTAGGATGGGTGATGTGGGTTAGTAGTCAATGCAAGATTTCCAGTGAGAGCATTGAAACTCAACTAATAGTAAAGGAGCTTTATCCTCAGCAGTTATTTTTGCCCACATTGTATATGGAGTAGATGATGGTTTCCCTTAAAACTCCATGTAGGGCGTTCCCCACTCCCCCCAGCCCCTAGCTATTCTTCTTAACACACAATTTCCTACTGGTTCCAATGCTGAGCATTAAAGAGTCCCTGGGCCAAGGCAGGTTGAGTGGGGCACCTGCCGTCATCCATCAGCCTGTCTGCATCAATCCCCAGTGCTACCTGAGCTAGCCCGGCCCGAAAATAGACTTTTCATTAATGCATATTGAAGGCATTGATGGGTACCAACCCCGCCAGTTGGGAAACAACCCCATTACCTAGGCATCTGATCAAGAAATATATTAAATGGACCTCCAGCTGGGGCCCTGGAGATGCTAATTCCTTTCTGTGCCCTTCCAGAGAAGTGAGAGGTGATGACACGGCAGAAACAGTGGAGAACGCACACTTGGACTTCTGGATGTTAGCACTCAGGGATGGTTATTCCTGCAATGTGGATGACAAACCGTGTGGCGGTGGAAAAATTGCTCTCTGGTTCTTGACACAAAGCCTGAAACACTCATCACCAAGTGAAGGGGCTGTGTTCGCAAAAACAATGCATTTAATCTTGACGGTTCACCCTGCCCATTCCCCTGGCCCACCACCCTCTGCAATCTCGCAAAGCGGTCCCTCTTCGACCAGTGTGCCTGTGTCCCTAGTGGGTGGGATGACACATTTGTGCAAGGTACAGATCTTAGGGGCCAGAAACTGGTTGGCATGGAAACATATAAAAGACTTTCTGGTTATTGGACTCCCAACCTCAACTTTGCTGTAAAATTGCCTTCTTTTTCATTGTTGTCTTGTTTGTGGGGAAGAATTGGGCTCCCAAGCATGAACTGAAGCATCTATAGTTGAATCTAAGAACTGGTTGCTCTGTCACTGGGATTGTGTTTGATTAGATTGTTTTGTATTTATCCCAGTATGTAGCACAGTGTGCTTAACAAATGGCATCATTAATCATCATTATTATTATTATCATTACTGTGGCTGACTAGCAATGTTGCCTCAGAGCTGAAATCCCTTAGGAGACCAGGCTTGCTGAATTAAGTTTCTTCTAGACTCAGCCCCTCCCTGTTAGCATCATAACAATGATGGGATTTGGGTTTGCAGGTCTCATGAGCCAGTTCAGTTGGCCACCCAAGTTTAAATAGACACCAGGAGATCTTTGCTCATTCCTCCCCTGAGGAGATGAGGGCAAATCCTCACATATTCAGTTTGGTTAATCTTGCATGCCTTTTTACAAATAGCCTGTAAAGGCCTCCACGATTGGCTTAGCCTCCAAGGACAGAATTTCATCCGTTGTGGTTCTAGCAAGTAATAAAAGACACTAAGAATGTACATAAGCCATGATTCTGGTGTGGGTTGTTTTAAGACATTTTAAATCCTATTTTCTGGCACCCAATTAACTAATTATGAACATCAGACTCAATACAATCATGATTCCACTGTTTACCCTTCCACTATAATTGTGAAATGCCTTTGGAACCGTTATCCATTTCAGTCCACCATTGTTATTTTCCTGAAAATGGAACACATTTTTCAAACGTGGCTTTGTGCCATGTTAGCCCCCAGCCCTGCCCCATCGAGGTAGAGAAAAAACGCCCACAATCAAGAGAACAGAAACCGTGACTCTTCTCTCAAGTTGGGTCCTATGATCACTGGGAACCTCAGAAGATGGGTGAAGCAATGTGCTTGAAGGAATGCAGAGTACACATGCCACTGAAGTCTTAAATCACTTACCGCCTGTTCTGAACTGAGCAAGCTACTTTCCAACACTCTGGTCTGACAGTAGATTAGGATCTGTGTTACTCCAACCCGGGGAAATGGCTGGGCTTAATTAACTGATGTCCTTGAAGCAGGCTGATTCCTTTGAAAAAAATGCACAAAGGAGTTGAACACTTGTGGAACTAATGCTGACCTGGCTAAATGTTAAATGTGCTGTCATAGTATTGAGTCCTTGACCCAAAGGCACACAGATCATCCCCGTTCCTGACCTAGGACAAATTTCAATCCGGACCTCGACCTGTTACTGACTTCAGTCCCTGGCTGCATCTCCTTCCCTCTCTCAGACCTACAGGTCCATCGCTGAATCAGTTTTGATAGCTTTTGTTTCTTTACTGCTCCTTACTCAGCACCCAGCACTTAGAACAGTGCTTTGCACATAGTAAGTGCTTAATAAATGCTGTTATTATTATTATCTAGTGTATAATACCACCACTGAGTGGAATGAGACCCCCTGACACTTATAAAGGCTTAACGTTACTAGACTGAACTTGAGGAAGGGTCCCTTATGATTGAAATTAGAGCCCTGTAAAAAATACAGAGAGAGTCTCACGTACCAACTCTCTTGATGGGAAATAAACTTAGTAGGACAGAAAGCTGGCATGACTAACAAGCTGGAATTTATGGTCAGGAACATCTTCAGAAACTACACTGATAGAGAAAAGACATAAACCTGAATGGGAGATGCTCTCATTTGCTTCTGCAGCATTGGAACTATCCATCTATCTCAGAAGTGCAACTGTCCTTGAATTTTCTTTTTTTTTTAAAAAAAATCTCTCTTTTCTAGCAATAGAGCAAAGTATCAGGATCCCAAGGAGTGGAAGGGACTTCTTCCCTGTTAAATTGTAATAATATCACTTATGGTATTTATTAAGCGCTCAGGGCATCCTAAGCCCTGAGGTAGGTACAATATAGTCAGATCAGTCATGGTCCCAGTCCCACAAAGGACTCGCAATCTACGCGATTGGAGAGTAGGCCTCTCTCTCTTTTTTTTAATGGTATTTGTTAAGCACTTACTTTGTGCCAGGCACTGTACTAAGCACTGAGGTAGATACAAGATAATCAGGTTGGGCACAGTCCATATCCCACATGGGGCTCGCAGTCTTATTCCGCATTTTATAGATGAAGTAACTGAGGCAGATAGGTTTATCACCATTTTTATAGCTAAGGGAACTGAGGCACAGAGAGGTTGAGTAACTTACCCTACTGGAAGCTAGAGATTGTGTCTCTTACCTCCATTGTACTCTCCAAAGGTACACTCTATCTTCATTCATTCTTTCATTCAATCATATTTATTGAGCACTTACTGTGTGCAGAGCACTGTACTAAGCACTTGGGAAGTACAAATCGGCAACATATACCATTCATTAATACCATCAATTATAGTTTTGAATGTCATAGTGTTTCAGCTTCCTAACTAAACTCCATGAAGACAGTAACTTTGTCTCCTAAGATCTCGTGGCTATGAGAAGCAGTGTGGCTCAGTGGAAAGAGCCTGGGCTTGGGAGTCGGAGGTCATGGGTTCTAATCCCGGCTCCACCACTTGTCACCTGTGTGACTTTGGGCAAGTCACTTAACTTCTCTGTGCCTCATTTACCTCAGCTGTAAAATGGGAATTAAAACTGTGAGCCCCACGTGGGACAACCTGAATACCTTGTATCCCCCCCAGTGCTTAGAATAGTGCTTGGCACATAGTAAGCGCTTAACAAATGCTATCATTATTATTATCTACATGACCCCTTCTAAGGACTAGTAGTGATAGTAGTTATTAAGTGCTTATTGTGTGCAGACCATTGAACTGAGCCCTGGACTAGCATCCTAAGGGAATGTAAATATTGGTTGAAAGAATGAATAATATGCCGTTGGGTATTTGAACTCCAGTGACTGGTCTCTTTCCCTATAGTCTTGTATTTCCTTCTCCCTTCTGGACATATCTACTACCATGTTCCACCAGTAACTCAAACTTACCATGTCCCCAAAGGAACACCTCATCTTCCCATCCAAACCCTTGTGTTTTATTTATTTTGTTAATAATGTACATCTAGCTTTATTTCTATTTCTTTTGATGACTTGACACCTGTCTACATGTTTTGTTGTCTGTCTACCCCTTCTTGACTATGAGCCCATTGTTGGGTAGGGACCATCTCTATATGTTGCCAACTTGTACTTTCCAAGCACTTAGTACCATGCTCTGCACACAGTAAGTGCTCAATAAATACAATAGAATGAATGAATGAATAAATGCTGATTTTTCCCATCATTGAAGACAACATCACCATCCTGCTTGTCTCTCAGCCCATAACCTTGCTATTATTCTTGACCCATCTCTCCTATTCAGTGTGTCACCAAATCCTATCAGTTCAACCTTAATAATAATAGTAGTGATGGTTTTGTTAAGCGCTTACTATGTGCCAAGCACTGTTTTAAGCGCTGGGATAAGTACAAGGTTATCAGGTTGTCCATGGGCCTAACAGTCATAATCCCCATTTTACAGGTGAGGTGACTGAGGCACAGAGAAGTTAAGTGAGTTGCCCAAAGTCACACAGCTGACAAATGGCAGAGCCAGGAATAGAACCCACAACCTCTGATTCCCAAGGCTGTGCTCTTTCCACTAGGCCACAGTGCTTCGAATGAGATCATTAAAATCTGCTCTTTTTTCCTATCCAAGCCCTTACCATTCTAATCCAAACACTTATCCTATTCTGCCTTGATTAGTGCATCAGACCCCTTGCTGACCTACCTGCCTCCTGTCTCTCCCCTTGCCAGTGTGTACTTCACTTTGCTGCCTGGATCATTTTTCTTCAAAAACATTCAGTCCACATTTTCAAACTCCTCAAGAAGCTCCAGTGGTTGCCCATCCACCTCTGCCTCAAACAGAAACTCCTTATCTTTGGCTTTAAAACACCCAATCATTTTGCCCCTCCTACCTTACCTCTATGATTTCCTACGGTAAGCTGGTCCACCCACTTTACTCCTCTAATGCTGACTTACTCATTGTACCTTGATCTCATTTATCTTTCTCCCAATCACTCACCACATCCTGCATCTGGTCTGGAACTCCCTTCCCCTTCTATCCAACAGATGACCCTTCTCCCCACCTTCTAATCCTCATTAAAGGTGCATCTCCTCCAAGACGCCTTTCCCTACTAAGTCCTTATTTCCCCACTCAGTTCTGCATCACTCTTGGATTTGAACCCCTTTTTTGTCCCACCCTCAGCCCCACCGCATTTATGTACATATCTGTAATTTATTTATATTAATGTCTGTCTCCTCCTCTAGACTAAGCTCCTTGTGAGCAGGGGACATTTCTACCAACGCTATTATATTGTAGTCTTCCAATCGCTTAGTACAGTGCTCTGCACACATTAAGCACTCCATACTTATTGTTTGACTAAGGACTAAAATAATAGGCACCTAATCTCATTTTAATTGAAAACTCCTGTGTATGTGAAGATCCTTCACTTGAAATCAAGAAGGCTTACACCTACAAACATTTCCCACCCATCTTTCCCTCCTCTCTCCTCCTCCTTGCCAAAGACTGACTGTTTGGCAAATATTGCCATTAACATTTTATTTGGGCAGCTGGGTAACATTATAGTCTTGTTTTTAGAGAGCTGGTAATTACAAAAAAGTATCATTGACATGTTTTTCAATGTGATTTACACATATGCAGAAAAGATGTTGAGGTCGTTCAGTATATCTCCAGAATGGAAAATGCAGTCCCCTCTCTGGAAAACACAGCACAATAACTTACATAGTAAAATCTTGGTTTTGAAATCCATAAATATGAAGCTGTTGGATTTGGTGTGGACCTCATTATTTTATATCTACCCCAGCACTTAGAACAGTGCTTGGCACATAGTATGTGCTTAACGCATACCATTATTATTATTATTATTATTATTATCATTATCATTATTATTAATCGACCCTGCCACTCCCTCTCCATGGAGAAATGTGGGGGTGGGAGGGAGGATGAATGAAGGGAGCAAGTCAGGGTGATGCAGAAGGGAGCGGGAGAAGAGGAGAGGAGGGCTTAGTCAGGGAAGGCTTCTTGGAGAAGATGTGCTGTCAATAAGATTTTGAAGTGGAGGAGAGCAATTATTTATCTGATATGAGGAGGGAAAGTGTTCCAGGCCAGAGGTAGGTGGTGAGATCAAGGTACAATGAGAAGTTTAGTATTAGAGGAGTGAAGCATGTGGGCTGGGTTGTAGTAGGAGAGTAGCGAGGTGAGGTAAGAGGGGACAAGGTGATTGGGTGCTTTAAACCAATGGTGAAGAGTTTGTTTTTTGCAGAGCTGGATAAGTGATCACTAGAGTTTCTTGAGGAGCCAGGAAATGTGATCTGAATGTTTCTGAAGAAAAATGATCCAGTCAGCTAGAGGTTGTATGTCATGTTTGATCCTGTTTTGGTTTAGTTTGGATGGATTTCCTAGTTCTGCTCTTCCGATAGGCTTTCTCCTGAACACCGATGCTGCTTTCTCAACTTCTCTAGACCTCAGTTACCTCATCTGTAAAATGAGGATTAAGATTGTGAGCCCCATGTGTGGCAGGGACTGTCTCCAACCCATTCTGCTTTTATCTACCCCAGTGCTTAGTACATTGCCTAGCACATAGTAAGTGCTTAACAAATACCAAAATTATTATTACCTTTTCATTCATTCATTCAATCATATTTATTGAGCACTTACTGTATGCAGGGCACTATACTAAGCACTTGGGAAGTACAAGTTGGCAACATATAGAGACGGTCCCTACCCAAGAACGGGCTCACAGTCTTGTGATAGATGCTCTGATGCACTTATAACCGAGCTGTGAGTCCCGCAAAACTTCACTGGGCAAGCTTCATGATAAACCCAGCTGTGAGACGCCTGGCCAGTGGGGGCTTTTAAGTCGAGTGTGTTGATCCTCAGGGCAGAGTGAAAGTGAGTCCAGAGAGAACTCGTTCAGTATGATTTTAAGTGCTTAGTACAGTGCTCTGCACACAGTAAACACTCAATAAATACAATTGAATAAGTGAATGAATGTAAGTGGGTATCCTTTCTCCCCTACCATCCAGTTTTTGTAGCTTTTGGACCCCACCCAGCCTCCTCAGGGGAGTGCTGTTCTAAGAATGTCCCACACTCAATCTCTGGGCGGGGAGGTCAGGAGCTGGTGTTTCTGATTAGAGTAAGAGTGAACAGCTTAATGGAGCTCTGTTGAGTTTTGGCCGGTTTCTCCCTCTCATCAGTTATGAAGTGAGTAATCTGGCACTTGACTTGACATGCAGACTGAGCTGGAGCCCACCGTCCATGACTCTGGGGGTTTGTGGGTGGAGGGGCGTCTGCCTCTCCAGCCTTGGGAAGGAGGGTTGGCATCTTCTTCCCTGAGCGCAGCCATTCTTTTGTCCCTGGTTAGAAAATTGCTGAAACAATGAAGCCTCCATGCTGTCGGGCCTGCCTACTTCTTCAGATGCTTTTTAGGCAACGCTTATTATTATTAATAATAACAATATTAGTAATGACAGTATTTGTTGAATGCCAGACCCTGTACTAAGTGCTGCTGATAATAGTATTAATAATTGTATTTGTTAAGCAATAATAATGCTATTTGTTTAATTGTGGTATTTGTTAAGTGCTCACTATGTGCCAGGTAGTGTACTAAGCATGAGGCGAATACAAGCAAATCGGGTTGGACACAGTCACGTTTCCACAGAAACTCCCTTTACTTCTTGCACACACCTGGCCCAGAATTACAAATGCTCTGTGTCAGTTGTATTTATTGAGTGCTTACTGTGTGCAGAGAACAGTACTAAGTGCTTGGGAGAGCACAATATAATGATAAACAGAGAGGCCAGGCAACCTTCTTCCTTGTTTACATAAGCGTTTGTTAGGTGCTTACTATGTGCTGTACACTGTTCTACACTGTACACTGGGCTGGGGTTGATACAAGATAATCAGGTTGTCCAACAAGGGGTTCACATTCTCAGTAGGAGGGAGTAGGGCTTAATCCCCATTTTACATGTGAGGAAACTGAGGCACAGAAGTGAAGTGACTCATCCAAAATCAAACAGCAGACATGTGATGAAGCTGAGATTAGAACCCAGGTTCTCTGACTCCCAGCCCCGTGCTCTTTCTACTAGGCCTCACTGCTTCTCCCTTGGTGGGAGACTCTCTCTCCTATCTCCCCTCTCATTCTTCAGTGACTAACCCAGCTTCAGCTGGGGAATCCGTCCAGGGGAAGTTATTTGGGCCTTGGACCCCCACAGAGAAAGGGGTGGAAAACTGGAAGAGTGGAGAGCAGACAGGAATGATGGGGTTTTCCCAAAGCCAGGGAGCTGAGGGAAAAAAAATGGCAGGTTGTCTGGCTTTGAGTCTGTTCTCTGGTATCAAATCAGCTAATCAATGGCATTTATTGAGCACTTACTGTGTGCAAAGCCCTGAACTAAGTGCTTGGAAGGGTACAATATCTGCTTTTTCAGGTCCATCATCTTTATAGCATCCTTGTCCTCCCCACTGCTTCTTCCACTCTGATCTTGGGGAGCAACAGAGAGCCTGAATCCTCCTCTGATGGAGAGCAGCTCTGATCGGTGGAGAGAGCCACCCTGCTAGAGGTGGAAGACTTGGGTTCCACTCCCAGCTCTCACCTAGTGTTCTGGAGTCATGATGGAGTCTCTTTATTTCTCTGCCTTCATTTGTCTTGTTTGCAAAATTGACCGTGTTGACTAATTTAGAGAGAATTTTAAGAATCCACATTTTAATCCAATAACAGGCTGTGAGCTCCTTTGTTCAAGTTCCCTGCCTACCCCCCATTTTTTTTAAAGGTGTTAAGTGCTTACTATGTGCCAGGCACTGTAATAATAATAATAATAATGGTGGCATTTATTAAGTGCTTACTATGTGCAAAGCACTGTTCTAAGTGCTGGGGAGGTTACAAGATGATCAGGTTGTCCCACAGGGGACTCACAGTCTTCACCCCCATTTTACAGATGAGGTAGCTGAGGCCCAGAGAAGTGAAGTGACTTGCCCAAAGTCACACAGCTGACAAATGGCGGAGCCAGGATTTGAACCCATGACCTCTGACTCCAAAACCCGTGCCCTTTCCACTGAGCCACGATGCTTACTGTCCTAAGCCCCCCATCTCTCCACCACAATTCCTTCCATTCTAATCACCTCTGACCCTCTGAATTTTGAATTGCTTTGTAATGTGAGCCCTGCAGGAATTCATGGAAGATTACTCCATTCTGGTTTGTACACTTTTAACAATAATAGTGGTATTTGTTAAGTGTTTACTCTGTGTCAAGCACTGTTCTAAGGCCTGGGGAAGGTACTAGATAATTAAGACACAGTCCCTGGCCCACATGAGACTCACAATTGAAGTGCCACTTTTGCTTTTCACCACCTCCTCTTTTGAATTTAGCACTCTCAATATATGGAAGAACAGGGCTCTCTCTGGGATTCAGAGATAGCAGACCAGCTGAGACAGGAGGTGCTCTCCCTTCCACCTGGCTCATTAGCTAGTCCTCCTCTAAGGCTGGGCTGGAATAATGGCTTCCGTCCTTGTGAAATTTCTCTTAAAGTCTGACCTCTTCATCTCAGTAGTATTTCTGCTCCTGCCAAGTGACTGACCTATATATTTCTGTTGTCAGTTATGAGATTTTCTTTTTCTGGAAGCTGGAATTTTCCATACCATGAAACAGGGAGAGAGTGGCGGAGGGTCTTGGATACCAACTTGCCTTCTTGGAATCTCCTCTCCAACTTCACAGGTGATTGGCTTTGGCAGATTAAGGGATGGGCATGGAAAGTCAGAGAACCCACGCCCTCCTTCTCCATCCCCTATGCACCCCCCCTCCCGCCAGTTGAGACAATCTCTAAAAGTTGCTTCCTTCGGGAATAGCTTGGCCAAATGGCTTTTGGACACTGCTGAGATTTATTTTAAAAGATAAGTTTATGAAAAAAACTGAAAGAAAACAGGAAATTCGGAGTGGCTGTATAGTTTCACACTTATGATTCTCTTGAAGTAGAGCTGAAGTGAGGACGTTCTGCCAGTTTCTCCATTTAAGCGTTGGTGGATGTCAAGGAAACATTTTTTTTTTCTTACTGCACATCATAATGCACTAAAACATTAAATTATATGAAGTGTTAAATCTTTTGTCCTAGCACCTTCACAGTATAGACTGGTGCCAAACATAAGCAGCCCCATCTGAGGAGAACTAATTACTGCTAAGCCTTATAGTGTGTCAAAGGAAACGATAAGGTGAGATTCTATTAAAACACTAACACAATAATTCGTGAGCCCACTGTTTTAGCCTTTGAAGTCCCCCAAAGAAATATGGTGGGAAAGCAATCTTTTGGATTTTTACTTCATCAATGAAACTGCTATTAAAATGACAGGATCTTTCATTTTCTTTAGCTGCGTAAAAAGTACTTGAAATAAACACTTTTGGCTCCATATTCAAAATAAGAGGGCATACTCTTTGGTCCTTGTGCAGTCAAACTTCATAAAGGGCAAAGAATCAGACCCCAGATTGTGGGTTTGTTTTTGTTTTTCTGTGGTATTTAAGTGCTTCCCCCCTTCTAGACTGTAAGCCCTTTGTGGGCAGGGATTGTCTCTATTTGTTGCTGAATTGTATTTTCCAAGCACTTAGTACAGTGCTGTGCACATACTAAGTGCTCAATAAATATGATTGAATAAATGAGTGTGTGCCAAACACTGCACTAAACACTGGGGGTAGATACAAGCTAATCAGGTTGGACACAGTCCCTGTCTCACAGGGGGCACACAACCTTAATCCCCATTTTGCAGATGAGGTAACTGAGACATAGAGAAGTTAAGTGACTTGCCCAAGGTCACACAGCAGACAACTGGCGAAGCCAGGATCAGAACCTAGATCAGGCCTGTGTTGTATCCTGTAGACCGTGCCGCTTCCTTGCTTTTTGAATTTGGGTTTTAGACATGTCATGCTGGGTGGCTTTTACTCTGGCATACCAGCTTGGTATTCGATAAGGGCTTGGTAATAATAATAGTAATAATGATATTTAGTAAGTGCTAACTATGTGCTAAGCAACAGGGTAGTTGTCCTGTTTGTATTCCTGAGGGCGTATTCTGTTCCATTCTCCCTAAAAGACAACTAAAGCCAGAACTGGGGAGGAGGTTGAGGAAGAAAACTGCCATCTTCCTTGGTGGGCCAGAGCTGCCAAGAGGTAGGGCTGCCACTGGTAGTCAGAAAATTGACACTCCCACCTCCTTCCTGTCTCTCATGCTGTTCCCCTAGCCTGGAATCCCCTCCCTACCCAACTCTAGCAGACCACAGATCTCCCCATCGTCAAAGCCCTCCTAAACTTCCACTTCCTCCAGCCAACTTTCTCTGATAAATTCCCTATACCCTGAATCAGAACCATCCAATAGCCACCTTTTGCATTTAGCTATGGCCATTGTCAACACTCGTGCATCTATGCACATTTGATTGAATTCTGATTCCACTGTTGGAAAGTTTTTCTGTCCATCTCCTCTGTGTCAGTTCCCTGGGGGCAGGAAACCTGTCTTGTGCTTTCCCAAGTTCTCAGTGCTATGTAATACACACAGTGGGTGGGCAGGGGTGAGCATTCAATAAATACCATTATTACTAATTTAGTAACACATGGTGTGTGGATGGAGGGGGGAAGATGGGATGGGATGAGATGAGCAGGGAGGGCTTAAAAGAGATGAGCCATGCAGTAGGTTGAAATGATAGGTTGTTTCCAGATACCTGTTGGGTTGGATGGGGCTAGGATTCTGATCATTGAGAAGCAGCATGGCTCAGTGGAAAGAGCCCAGGCTTGGGAGTCAGAGATCATGGGTTCTAATCCCGGCTCCACCACTTGTCAGCTGTGGGACCTTGGGAAAGTCACTTAACTTCTCTGGGCCTCAATTACCTCATCTGTAAAATGGGGATTAAGACTGTGAGCCCCACGAGGGACAACCTAATTACCTTGTATCTCCCCCAGTGCTTAGAACAGTGCTTGGCACATAGTAAGCACTTGACATATGTGGCTTGCAGGTCTTTTGAAGTGGGGGAATTGGTGGCATTAAGCTCCCTTGAGAGAGACTCTTAAATAACAGAATCTTTATGGGCAATTTTCAGGCTAATACTCTAGTGAAAACTGTGGCAGAACATGCTAGTGTGGGTTCCTTCCTGTTTGGAGTGCTGTGTGAGCGTGTCTAGAATATTTGGTCCCCCAAGATCCCAGGAGACTGGTTAGTTTTCCTAAAGTTAGCCAAGAGATGACAGGTGACTTCCAGTCAGTGAGCAAAATAGAGTTACAAACAATATCTGGCCAGAGAAGGACTTCCCCTGATGTATGAAAATAGGCATGAAATCTTCTTGTTTCAACTGCTCTAAAGGGCTGTGATTGAAATGACCCATAATGAGAAATGTGATATGAGATTAAAAATATATTAAGGTTTCACAGTTGCTTAGAATCTGCATTTGACACTAATCAACAGGGACTGCAGTCCTCAAAGACGGAGAGGGGAGAGACTGGATGTGAAACAGACTGATTTATTGCCCTAAAGATGTGTGTGGCTTCTGTCTCCACAATCAGGAATTTCAAAACAAGGGCCAAAACAGCTCAGCTTATTTTTGACAGTCCTACACTTTATTCTGATAAAAGTATTACCCAGGTGAAAATGAATGATTGCAGGGGAGAGAATCATTATCAAATGATTAAAATGATACTAATAAAATAGGGTACCAATGTGTCCTAGTGGAAAGGACACAGGCCTGGGAGTCCGAGGATCTGGGCTCTAATCCCCTCTTCACCACTTGTCTGCTGTGTGACCTTGGGCAAGTCACTTAACTTCTCTGTGCCTCAGTTACCTCATCTGTAAAATAGGGATTAAGACTGAGAGCCCCATGTGGGACATGGAGTGTCCAAATTGATTAGCTAATATCTGCCTCAGTGCTTAGTACAGTGCTTGGCATATAGTACGCGCTTAAGAAATGCAATCAAAAAATACTATTGTTGAGCTTACTGTGTACTGAGTAACCTACAAGACTCTTGGAGATAGAAAGGAGTAAAGCATGTGATCCTTGAGTTTAAGAGATTCATAATCTTATGGGGGGTACACCATAGATGTGAATTGGTGAACATACAAAAGAATGAGAGAAGAGATAAAAGGGAATGAATAGATAGGTATTAACTAAACATAAAGCTGTGAGGGCTGGGGATTGGATGGTGGTGGGATTAATCAGAAAATCCCTGGGTGAGATGGCTTTTGGGGGAGGGTCTTTAGGGAAGAATAGGCTGTGAGAACCAGTTAAAATGAGAACAAGCTTTGACAGAGAGATGAGGGCCAGGGATGGTCTGGTAGAAATTGTTATGTAGAAAGGATTGGATCCAGTTTAAGAAAGGAAGAGAAAACCTGGCTCATTGTTTTGACAGTCGAAGTGTGTTTTGGGGAGGAGATGTTTTTAATAAGAAAAACTCTGATGCTCCCAAACCCTTTTAGTCAATTTCAGGACAAACACCACAGGTGACTTTAAGTAATTAAAAGGGACTGTCAAGGGACTGAAACAATTGACATGCCTTTAAGAATTTTACTGTTTCCCTGGGAAATGTGCTCCTTATTCCAGGTTACTGGTATTTTAATCAATTGTGCAAACGTGAAACAGAGCACTGAAAACTCAGAAAACCAAAGCAACTCAAATGAAATTCTCCCATTCAACACCAAAAATGGCCAGTCGGAAGCAGCAGCTAAAGAGATGACCCAATAAGCAGTCCACTGGTCATTGCTGGGCTTTTTGCCTACAAAGCCCCAAAGATAGGAATTTTTAAGGCTCAACCAATATTTTGAGATGAGTCCCTAAGTGAACTGGTATTTTAGGCATGGAATTTTTCTCCCAAAGGAGAGAGAGTGATGTTCAGACTTACTTTGGATCCCCGTTTTAGGTGCTAGGTTCAAGATTTCAGTCTCCTTCTAAAGTGATTAAGGATGTGTTTCCCACAATATATAGCTTCTGGGTTGTGTGCTCTGATGATCTTTCCAGATAAAAAGTGTTATCTATAACCAACAATATTTTTTAACAAGATAAAGGGATAAAGAAACATCCACCGGGATTATGATGTGGCCTCCCCAGGAGAGAGCTCAGTTTTCCGGTGGTGATAGCAGGTGTGAAGATTTTAAAATACCTTTTTTAAGACTAATTGTTTTCCTGAAGTTCCCCAAAGTGATTGCACACAGCTCATATGAAATACAAAAGAAACAGCAGCTCTGCTCATAATTGTACTTTATACCTCAGGATGTGGTATTGATGTGCGTTGAGAAGCCAGCCAGCAGATTAATCATATCGCCTAGCACTGTGTATTCCAAATGTTTTCTGAATTAGCCACCTGTTGAAATATTAATTGATTACTCAGAAGTGGCTCAGATTTCTGTTAGACCCACTCCTCCCTTTTCTTTTAATGTTGGACGTAACAGATCCTGCCCCCAAACTGTACAATTGATGCATCTAACCAAGGCTTACCATGACAATCTCTACACCAAATGCCTCAAAATAACAGCATTGAGAAATTTGAACTGTGCAGTGAGTGAATGTTTGCCTCTTTTGTCTTATAAACAAAGGCTTGCTTCCTCCAGCAAAGAACCTCATTTAAAAATGAGGTTCAAACTGCCTCCCCGCCCCCAAGTTATGGACCCTCTAAAATTTGAAACTCCTAGAAATTGAGGATGCTTTCATTTTTTTTCTCCCACTTTTTTTTCACGGGGGAATTGATCTTCCTGAATGTGCTGTTGCCTGTAATATGCCGCAGTTGGCAGTGGTGCCCCACTGCAGTGCAACACAGTTGGGCCAAAAGCATTTGGGCACCACGTCCTCTCTGTCAAGGGCGATGAGCATCTCCCAACACCCGTCACTGGTGGGCCCTCCCAGGCCCTTGCTGGCCCCACTCCCCCAGACCGGCTCTACCCACTGCTCTCGCCAGTCTCAGGACAACGGGCGGTAAGGCAGGAACAAGGAAGGGCATGGTAGAGGCAATGACAGCTGCTGAATTTTAAAAGGAGAAAGTTGATAGAGAAACTGAGAAGGTTATCAGTGTTGGGCCAACCTGGAGAGAGGTGGGAGGAGGAGTTTATGGGCACAGCAGAGTGGCAGAGATGGGAAAGTTGCATAGGGGGCAAGACTCAGACTGGGAAGGAGCTGAACTGATGGGCAAATCCACTCAAGCACAAGTAAGAAGTGATTTTTGTCAGGCTGCTGTGGAACCGTTAGCTGGATAGTTGTGTGACCATTCATCTGGTTCCATTCAGGACAGTCTGGTTTTTGGTTGGTCTGTCCCTTGCCTTGGACACAAATGGCATTGGACTCCTTTATGTCCAGGACTTTTTCTTTTAAAGGCAATACTCCCTCTCTCTTTGCCTCTGGACCCAAAGCTGTGACTCTCAAGCCACGCTAGAGTTCACGATAGCTCTGAATTGAAGTGGGGCATCAGAGATTCCCAAGAAAAACAGTCTTGGTGCATTTGGCCAGACTTCCTCAAAGTACCCTGCTTGACGATATCATTACATTCTACTACACGCTTGGCACAGGGTACACAGGGTGACCCGCACCTCGGTGTCTGGGATGTATAAGGGATGTCTCAGGCCTCCCAGTGGGATAGTGTCATCGACAACTTGGACTGAGTCTTTAGTTCATGTCTTTAGTTTGTCTCCACTGTCGGTAGTACCATCTTTGAGTATGAACTGCTACCAGGATGATCCAACCACTTGCATTGACTACTGCATCTGTCTCCTTGCTAACCTCCTGACCTCCTGACTCTCCCCACTCCAGTCCATACTTCATTGTTGCATGGATCTTTTTTCAGCAAAAGTGTTCAGTCCATGTCTCCCCACTCCTCAAGAGCATCCAGTCTAGACTGTGAGCCCGCTGTTGGGTAGGGACCATCTCTATATGTTGCCAACTTGTACTTCCCAAGAGCTTAGTACAGTGCTCTGCACACAGTAAGCGCTCAATAAATATGATCGAATGAATGAATGAATGAATCCAGTGGTTGCCCATCCACTTCCACATCAAACAGAAACTCCTCACCATTGGCTTTATAGCACTCAGTCAGTTCACCCCATCCTACCTCACCTCAATAATCTACTACAAGCTAGTCCTCTAGTGCCAGCTTACTCACTGAACCTCGGTTTCATCTGTCTCACCACGGATCCATTTCCCATATCCTCCCCCTAGTCTGGAACTCCCTACTCCTCCATATATGAAAAAACACAAGTCTCTCCTCACCTTCAAAGCTTTATCAAGGTCATATCTTCAAGAGGCCTTCCCCAATTAAACCCTCTTTTCCCTGGCTCTGTCTCCCTTTTTACATCATCTGTATCTGCACGTTAATCTGTAACCTGTGGACATTTGATATTCACCCCTCCCCCAACCTCACAATATTATAAATTACTTATTCATATTAATGTCTTCCTCCCTCTCTACACTGTAAACTTGTTATGGGCAGGGAGCGTATCTATTAATTCTGTTATATGCTCCCAAGCTAGTAATGATAATAATAATAATAATAATAATAATAATAATAATAGTATTTGTTAAGTACTTACTATGTGCCAAGCACTATTCTAAGTGCTGGGGTAGGTACAAGGTAATCAGATTGTCCCACGTGGGGCTCACAGTCTTCGTCCCCTTTTTACAGATGAGGGAATGAGGCACAGAGAAGTTAAGTGACTTGCACAAGGTCACACAGCAGACGTGTGGGGGAGCCAGCATTAGAACCCACAACCTCTGACTCCCAAGCCTGTGCTCTTTCCACTGAGCCATGCTGCTTCTCAATGCACATAGTAAGCATTCAATAAATACCACTTATATATGTATATATATATTTGGCCTAATCGAGAGAAAAAAAGTGTGAATCTGCAACAGGTGCAACTCAGCAGAGGTAAGTCTATTCCAACACAGAGCATTCTTGTTATAGATCATTTCTCTAGACTGTAAGCTTGTTGTGGTCTGGGAACATGTCTGTTTTTTTGAGTGGTCCCATCAGCATCACTTAGGAGTCGTACATGTAATCGAGGGTCAAGGCAGGACCACAGACAGTGAAGTTCTGGAAAGAAGTCAGTCTCCTATCAGCAAAGCAACGTTCACCCTAATACACTTTTGCTGTATGAGGTAGATGAGGATATTGTCCAAAAGAAGACTATCCAGACAGTTATAGTAAGGCTAGCTGAAATGAGGCAATCCTAAGCAAGGGCTCAGAGAAAATGTGTGTAAGAAGGAAGTGAACATCAGCCTCGGAATATATGACTTATAGCTGAAAGCTGCAAGACAGTGGTGGCAGACAGATGAGCCTGTAGCACTATGGCTCGATGGGGTCATGGAGGCAAAAAATGCAAAAACAACAGCACCAGAAGCTGGCAATAGAGAATACCATGACACAACTAAAACAATCTTAGTGTGTTCATGTTGTTGGGAGGTGAGGCAGAGGTTGGTTCTCGACTGAGCTTTTCAAGCACACCTGAATACTCTGGGTACATTTTTTCCATTACTTGTGTTAATTTCAAATGTCATCTCTCTAAAAAACTATCTACATGTTCACATCCCAGATTCAACCTTCCCCCAGTTTTGTTAGCACCCTGATATTTAAATACACTACTGTCCTGTAGATTTGGCTCTCCAGAATCTGGAATGCTAAATATGTTGTGATACTAAAATTATTTTATGGTACCGGCCTTATGCAGTGCCATGTTGAAAGTAAACACTTTTAACTACAAATAAATGTAATATTGTTACAAGTATATGGAGACTGTCCAAGGTCCAAATATTGTTTGTGACATTATGAAATGCTAGGTGGGTTGTGCATTTTCTTCATGCTTGAAAATCAATACTGTGGAGGTGTTACATATAGTAATAATAGTTATTTATATTAATGTCTGTTTCCCCCTCTAGGCTGTGAGTTCATTGTGGGCAGAGAATGTGTCTGTTTATTGTTATATTTTATTCTTCAAAGGTCTTAGTACAGTGCTTTGCACACCATAAGTGCTCAATAAATGCAACTGAATGAATGAATGCTACGTGCCAAGGAGCCTAGGTACAAGAAGGTGCCTGTTTCCCCATAACTGGTGGAACTGACTTTTCAATCACATTCTGTGTGGAGAAAACGTGTGGCCTAATGGATACAGTAAAGGCTTGGGATTCAGAGGACCTGGATTCTAATCCCGGTTCCACCACTTGTCTGCTGTGTGACCTTGAGCAAGTCACTTGACTTCACTGTGCCTTGGCTTCCTCAGCTGTAAAATGAGGATTCAATACGCATTCTATATCTTACTTAGATTGGGAGCCCCTTTTGGAACAGGGACTGTGTCGGATCTGATTATATTGGATCGACTCTAGCACTTAGAGTATTTGGCATATGGTAAGCCCTTAGCAATTACTATTATCATTGTTATTATTATTATCATAATTTCTGTCAGTTTTTCTTTGGATTCAGGCTCCCAAAGTGCTTTCCTGTGACAAATGAAAGTACTTTTAAGCCAACCTATAGTGGTTAAATATTGTGATGCAAATGAGTCCAGACTCAGGAACTCTACTGATATGACAGGAAGCATGTCAATGGTATCTTTGTAGACTCTTCTGTACATATCTGCTATTTACTTATATTAATTTCTGTCTCCCTCGCTAGTCTGTAAGCTAATTGTGGGCAGGGAATGTGTCTGTTTCTTGTTATATTGTACTCTCCAAAAGCACTTAGTACCGTGCTCTGCACAGAATAAGCCCTCCAGACTGACTGACAGTGAACTCTTTAGTGGCTGTTTAATCTTGCTTCTCCTTTTTTAAAAGCATTTTTATCTTAGGGCTATGTTGGGCTTTTCATAGGTTTTGGACATTGGGAAATAGGAAGAGTTCCAGGTGTTTATTATAATTCATAAAATTATCTGTTAGTCTCACAGGATGATTGTGATGACAGTGTTTGAATTTATAAAGCACCTTGAAAGGCTGACACAGGATGTGTTTTAAAAAAAAACATGATGGTGATCTTCTCCCTCCCCAATTTTTTTCAGGTATCCTCAGAATATAGTCAAATGAGGATTATTCGTCCATATTCATCCTTGTGAATTCAAAATTGAATCCAATCTACAGAGTTCAATCACCAGCAGTGGCAGTGTGTTGTATGCATTGGGAGAAAAATGGGAAGCCTCGAGGAAATGCTAAACATACCTGGGGAATGCAATGGGGGAAAAATGGGAAGCCCAGAGGAAATGCTAAACACACCTGGGGAGAGATTGTGCATCTTCCCTATCTGATTTCTCAAGATGAATTGTTGTAATTTTCTCAGAATGCTTCCCCGACAGGGGCCCCCTGAATCTGATTTTGCCAGAGTTGCCAGAAAAATACCAATTCTCCAGCCCTATTCAAACTTTCACCTTTACCTGCCTTCCCTGCAAGGTCAGGGAGCAGAGGGCCCTGAAACTGAAGTCTTAAAAACTTCTGAACAAAAATAGTGCTTTTATCATGTTATTTGTATCCTTGGCAGCTGGGATTAGTTTTATTTTGTTGTTTGCAGGAATTCATTGGATGTGGCTCTTACTTTCACCCAGATTTGTGGTCCCAATAGAATTGTCAGAGTAGAAATATTAAAGCCTGTGTAATTCTTTAGACCTGAATTTTTCCAATGTATTTCTAGTGGAGAGGGAAAAGGCACCAGAGAGAGCTGTATGTTGAGTTGATACATTGAAAATGAAAGAAAGCATGGAAACACATCTTAAAATTTGTCTTCTTCTGGTAGTTGCATAGAACTTTTGGCAGTACAGGCTGGGAGAGCTTGTGATATTGAAATGCTTGTCAGGCCAGCACTTGGCCTCCTTTTCCAGGTGAAATTTGCAACAAAAGAAGGGCACAGGCCCAGCTAACCTCATTTTAAGGACATGAGGCCAGAAACCATCACGACAGGGGCATGAGGAAAAACAAAATGAGGCTCTATGTGTTTTGACCTCAGTGAGTTTGCAAGTTTGTGCTCAAGCCCTGAAACAGGGCTTGTCGTTGTGGCAGCGAGCCGTTTCCTCAACCCCCCTCCGCCTGTGGCCGTAGATAAGTGCCAGAGTCTTTGTGAATGGTGGCCTCCAGTCTGCCCAGAGTCCTTTGTGGATTTGAGGTCATGATTTTCCACCATAGTTCTTGAAATAGCGCATGGGAGATGAAATACCTCTGGGGAAGGAGTTTGTCCTGGTGGGAAGAGCACAGACCTGAGAGTCAGGGGACCTGGGTTCTAATCCCGGCTCTGCCACTCACCTACTGTGTTTCTTTGGGGAAGTCCCTTAACTTCCCTGTGCCCCAGTTTCCTCCCTCTGTAAAACAGAGTTAAATACTTCTTCTCCCTCCTACTTAGACTGTAGGCCCATGTGGGACGGGTAACTGGGCCAAGCCTGATTATCTTGTATTTACCTGACCACTTCGTACAGTGCTTGGCAAATAGTCAGCACTTTACAAATACCACAGTCATCATTATTATGAGATCACAGACAAGCTCTGTCTTCCTTCTAGATCCCAGGACTCCCATTTTATAACAAAAATTGTCCTGGAGTAGATCTAGAAAAGAATGGGAATCTGCACACTTCAAGTGAGAATAATGCTGGGCTGTATTTCAGGTGATGCTGTAGCTCTGTTTTCAGCAGGCAGTACATCAGGCAGAGCCAGGGCTGTAACCTCGGGTAGAAAGACAGTGGAAGCACAGGCAGGGCCAGCAGTAAAGTCAGACGAGGATCAGGAGTGTTTGGATTTTATCCTTAGACATCTGGGTGCAACCGAGCAAGTATCAAACAGAGCAGTCAATCAATCGATCGTATTTATTGAGCACTTACTATATGCAGAGCACTGTATTAAGCACTTGGGAGAGGGTAAAATACAACAGAATTAGCAGATGCCTTTTGTTTTATGGTTTGTTAGGCACTTACTATGTACCAGACACTCTTCTAAATGTTGCAGTAGATACAAGGTTTGACACAGTCCCTGTCCCACATGGGACTCCCAATCTCAATCCCCATTTTACAGGTGAGGTAACTGAGGCACAGAGAAATGAAGTGACTTCTCAAGGTCACAGAACAGGCAAATGGCAGAGCCAGGACTAGAATCCAGGTCCTTCTGAATTCCAGGCCCATTCTCTATCCACTAGGCCACACTGCTTCTTGTGCCTTGCCCATAACAAGCTTCCAGTCTAGAGCAGGCCCACAAAATCCCACTGTGTTGGTGAGAGTGAACCAGTATCCTCCCTTCTAGTCCAGAACCTCTTCTGGGAGATAAAAGTTTCATACCAGAGAACAGAGCCTCTGGGACCCTGAAGTTACAACAAGGAACCCGATTTAATTAAAGAACCGTTGTTCATATAGATATTATGGGATTTTTACTTTATTGCTTCAGAAGGAGCTGAGATGAAGGCTTCCTCTCCTGTGGTCCCCTGGTTGGATGTGAACGTTACTCTGTCTGTCCGAACCCAAAGCAAGTTGTTGCATGGTGGGAGAAGACTTTCCCCTCAAGAATGCAAAGCAGGTCCATTTCAGGGCACTTCCATTCTTGTCAGAGAGAGCAACAGGCAGGCACCAGGGTGAGAGACCAGCATTGCTTTAACTGTGAAGCAAAAGAAGCCTGTGCTTCGAATCTACTTCCTTCAATGGTTCAATCAATGGTTTTGATTATTCAAAGCACTGTACCAAGCTCTTGGGTGAGTACAGTTAGTTGGTAGATACATTCCCTGCCCACAGTGAACTTGCAGTTTAGAGGGGGAGACAGAGAAACTTCAGAGAAACTCTCCTCCCTGATGGGGGCTGAAGACAGGGAGAAGGCTAGAATAGGGTGGCTAGTTGTCCAGCTTTTTTCTGGACTGTCTAGTCTCCAGTAAGCCTGTTCCTCTCTGGACACCATTGTGTCTGGTATTTTAATTTTTAGGGCTCAGCCCCCTGACCCTGTGGCTTCTTCCACCTAGTTCTATGGCTCAGATGCTAGTGCCTTTGTTGAGAGGGATCTGGGAAGGGAATGGCAGGGAATGTGTCTGTTTATTGTTCTTTTGTCCTCTCCCAAGTGCTTGGTACAGTGCTCCACACAAGGTAAGCGCTCAGTAAATGTGATTGAATTAAGGAATGAATGAATAACTCTGGAATAAGTAGAAGGCTAGAGTTCTCCCCCTGAGAAACACTCTAGCATTAGGCTAACTCAAATTACGTCAACAAAATATTGCATATATCATCACAGTACACTGCATGCCATTTTGGGAGAGACTGCTTTATTCTCATCGTCACATCTTTTTACATCGTAGTCAGACCTGCACTTGTATGTACAATTCCCGGGCTGTTCTGCTCAGACTCCCTGTTCCCTTCGCCTTCTGCATATTTTCATTATTGGCTCTGCAGAGATTGGGGTGACTGGCCTTGCTAGAACGTGCGAAGGAAGTTAATCTGTGTTAATACATCACCTCACTTCTGAGGCAAAGTAAATGATCCCTAAGCATTTCTTAGAGGATAGTTTCAAAAACCAAAGTCAGGACCACAAAACTCACCTTTAATGCTGATTCTTCCCCCATCCCCCTGCCCACCAGATGGCGATTTTTGAATTTTAGTATGTCACAAATAATAAAGCCCTTGTAGAACAGGACCTCAGGCTGGTTCTTGGCATTGACATCGCAGTTAGAAAGTGGATCGTGCCTGCCAGAGGGCCGGGGGTGGTGCCAGGGTGTAGATTGACGTGGCCTACATAGGCGTTCAAAGTTCTGCCTTGGCTCTGCCGTGGCTCAGCGGTGCATAACCAGCACGACGGGGTACCTGGCTTCGATTAGCGGTGTCCAAATGTTTCCGGAGCTGGATGTCCTGCTAGTAACTTAGGGTCAAAATGGAAACTTGAGAAGCAGCAGGGCCTGGTGGAGAGATCACCAGCCTGGAAGCCAGCAGGACCAGGATTCTAATCCTGGTTCCGCTACTTGTCCGATATGTGATCTTGAGCAAGTCATTTTACTTCTCTGGGCCTCAGTTACCTCATCTGTAAAATGGCGATTAAGACTGTGAACCCCATATGGGACATGGACTATGTCAATTCTGAGTAACTTATATCGATCCCAAAGCTTAAAACAGAGCTTGGCACATAGCATTTAACAAATGTCATTAAAAAAAAAACTGCCATTGGATATACATAGTGAGCTGGCCCTTGGTTTCTCCAACCCCTTCCCTCTTCACTGCCTCTCCCTTCCTCTGAACGTGACTGTTGTAGACACATGGTGCCTTTTGGGTCTCTGTCCCAACAACAAATCTTCCTCTCTCCCTCCTTCTTTCCCTCCCTTCCTCCCAGAAAGCTGGAGAAGCTGATAGTTTTATTATTATTATTATTATTAGTTTCCAGGGGAGTAGCGGTGATGGGTGGGTGTCTGGGGTATGGATGCTGATGGTGACCTCCATTCTCTTGCCAAGTGCCTCCTCTCCTTGAAATCAATCAATTGTATATATTGAGCACCAACTCTGCACAGAGCATTATACTAAGCATTAGGGAGAGTACTACAAAACTGACAGATGTGTTCCAGAGTACAGTACAACAAAATTGACAGATATGTTCCCTGCCTATAAAGAGCTTACAGTATAGAAGGGAAAAGATCCCGGCTGCACCCTACAGATTATGTCTTGTTGATCAATCAATTGTATTTATTGAAGGCTTACTGTGTGCAGAGCACTGAACTAAGCGCTTAGGAGAGTAAAATATAACTGACACATTCCCTGCCCACAACGAGCTTACAATATAGAGGAGGAGACAGACATTAATATAAATAAATATATTACAGATATGGACATGAGTGCTGTGGGCCTGGGACGGGGGATGAATAAAGGGAGCAACTCGGCGACGAAGAAGGGAGTGGGAGAAGAGGAAAGGAGGGCTTAGTCAGGGAAGGCCTCTTAAAAGGTATGTGCCTTCAATAAGGCTTTGAAAAGGGGTAGAGGAATTGTCTGTCAGATATTCATTCATTCAGTTGTATTTATTGAGTGCTTACTGGGTGCAGAGCACTGTACTAAGCACTTGGGGAAATACATTATGAGAGCTACAGTCTAAAGGGGGATAGTTTTGGGTGAAAGACACCATATGGGTCCTTGCTCCATCCCCGGGCTGCCTCTATTCACCCCAGGGCCCCAGAGGAGTGGCACCTCTCAGCCGCTGGTTTGCATACTGCACCTGGCAACCATTCAGAGTCTGAAAGCTGCTGTGAATTGAGAAGCTTCATCTTCCGAAATTGATACCTCACCGGCTAGCTTTTAGCACTATAAATTAGCATAATCCTGACCCTTGATTCTTCCAAGAAAAACGTGTTGGCGCCACTTTGGCATGTGTGAGTGGGGTCTTAAGTCCCCTGAGAAGCTCTTGATAATTTCTTGTTTGTTGCGCCAGGGACAGCCAGTGTATTCACAATCACCATGCGTTTCTCTCTTCCTCACAGGCCCTTCCCTTCAGAAGAGACAGCAGAGAATGACGATGACGTGTACCGGAGCTTGGAGGAGTTGGCTGAGTGAGTTCCTGGAAGAAAGTTGGGAGAGTATGGGGAGGAGTGGGCGGCAAAAGAACGTTGCAACATTTCAGCTGAGGTTAATCAAACCCGGCAGTGAGGCTCTCAGTGTGTTCTCAGCTGCTTTGATAATCTCGCCCAGAGATGCTTGGTCTCTTTCAGTCGTCTGGGCACTCCCCTGAGGAGCCCCGGTGATCCAATTCTAATAGATCTCAATTTATGAGCTTCTCGATAAGAGTAATCGGGGCTCTAGGTTTAAGGGATTCCACCCGGAGTGTTAAATCCCCTTTCAAAGAGTGGAAGGCCAAGCAAAGCCTCTCCGATGGCTGATGTAGGAATCTGCCTTCCCAGGAACTCCTCCTCGTGGAGGCAGCAAGGGCCCCTAACAGCTCCCTTTCCCCTTTCCTCTTTCTAAAGGCACCGGTTTTGTGCTGAACCCTGCCTTTGAGAGTTCTGGGGGACAGTGAGGTTGGAAGATTTCGGCTACATATCCCGCCCTGCCCTAGCCTGGCTTCCTCTTCTGAGCTGCTCTGGAGGAGCCTCAGGCTTAGATCCAGTCTTAGAACTGTCCCACGGGATGCCTCCATATTCTTGGACTTTCCTGGGTACGTGGGCCCCACTCAGGATTCAAGATTCTTATCCTTCCCTCCCACCTTGGAGCGCTTCTGCATGCTCATTTATAAACCAAGGTCAGTGTGATGTTGAAAATGATGAATTCTCCGAGGAGATTCCCTCCTGGAGCAAAACCTCCAATGACTACTCATTTCCCTGCTCTTCAAATGGAAACTCCCAAGAATCTCCTTCTTACCTTTTGGCCCTCTACATGGAAAGATTTTGTGTAGGCAGGCCCATCCCCAGTGTTTGGCCAGTCGGTTGTCCCAGGCACTTGGCAACTTGTTCCAGCGAGAGACTGGGGTAACCATGACCATGGGGGGCTAAGGAGACCTAGTAAAAACAGCTGTGTCCTGGCCTTCTGCTCCCAAAGGGCAGCTCTGTCTGCAGAAAACTCAATCAATTAATCAATCATATTTATTGAGCACTTACTGTGTGCAAAGCACTGTACTAACTGCTTGGGAGAGATGAATTTCTTGCCCACAAATGAGCTCATTTCAAACCCAGTGGACTGTAGCTTTGGTCAGAGGGCCAAGGCACATCTCTGTCCTGCAAGCTATCCCACACGCTTTCCTACCATTGAATTCCTGGTGGTAGTGGTGATGATGGTAGTAGTTGGAGCAGTATTCATTCATTCATTCAATTATATTTATTGAATGCTTACTGTGTGCCGAGCACTGTACTAAGCACTTGGGAGAGTTCCACAGTTCACAGAAACATTACCTGCCCACAATGAGATTGCAATCTAGGGCTGGGGGAGACAGATGTCAATACAAATAAATAAATTATGGTATTTTTTGAGTGTCCGATTGGGGATATGACCTGTATTAAGTGCTTGGGAAGTTTTGACTAGCAAAGTGATACATTCCCTGCCCACAAGGAGCATACTCTCTAATGGAGGAGACAAACAAAAAACTACAACTAGAGTGGTTGAAATAAATAGAGTAGACATATATACATGAATGAGAAGGAAGGCACTGAAGTTTGTAAATGCAGTTGATGGATTAGTGGCGTTTATTGCACGATTACTTTGTACAGAATACAGTACAGGAGTTTATAGTGTTGTAGTTGGCCAGAGGGATGGTATGGCTCAGGGTGTTGGGAAATTAATTGGGGAAAGTTAGTCGGAAGCGGTGGGATTTTAGGAGTGATTTGAATGTGGGGAGAGCTGTGGCCTGTCCAGTGTGGGGAAGTCTTTAGCTGGGTTCTCGACGGGAGCTGTCTTCCCGTGGATGGACCGGAGGGAGTTCTCAGACAGCATCCTCTCAGTCAGGGGCAATAAAAGAAAATTTGGGCAGTTATCTCCCTGGGAGGCATTGAAAAATTCATCAATCTGACTTCTGCCGTTTGAAGATGGATAGCGTGATGTTATTGAGCTGGGGCCACTCTATGAGCTGCAGTGGAGTCTATATCCCCAATGCAATATCCAGCAACACATAAATTACTGGCAGCGGAGTGCAGAGACAAGCCTAATCTGCCCATCGCAGAGGTTTAACTGGATGTGGAATATTAGCTCCAGGCCCAGGAAGATGACAGGAATATTCCCGGGTGAGGATTTTTTTGAACTACGGAAATTTCTGGCTATTTAAGTGCTTTGCTGTAGGGCTTAAAGACAGTGTTCTGGTTCCCATCGTGTCCTTCTGAGACTTTCACTTATTCATTCATTCAAAACTAATGGTGTTTGCTAAGCGATCACTATGTTCCAAGCACTGGGGTAAATCCAGGTTAATTGGGCTGGGCACAGTCCCTGTCCCACATGGGATTCACTGTCTAAGGAAATGGGAGAACCTGTGTAAAATCCACGTTTCACAGGCAAGGAAACTGAGACACAGGGAAGTGAAGTGATTTGGCCAAGGTCACAGAGCAGGCATGAAGCAGAGCTGGGTTAGAAATTCATTCATTCATTCAATCGTATTTATTGAGTGCTTACTGTGTGCAGAGCACTGTACTAAGCACTTGGGAAGTACAAGTTGGCAACATATAGAGATGGTCCCTACCCAGCAGTGGGCTCACAGTCTAGAAATCAGATCCTCTGTCTCCCAGACCTGGGTTTTTTCCACTAGGCCATGTTGCTTCTCCATCTTCCGTCTTGTCTCTCGTCTGGGAATCTTTCAGAATGGACTGCTGAGCCTTTTGCTTACTTTTCAGCCCTGGTGGGCCCTGCTATTATCAGTCAATCAATCAGTGGTATTTATTGAGCACTTTTTTATAGTACTTAAGTGCTTTCTATGTGTCAGACATTGTACTAAGCACTGCAGCTGATAGAGGCTAATAAGTTTCGACACAGTCCATGTCCCACATGGGGTTCAAGGCCTTAATCCCCATTTTAAAGATGCCCACCCACCTCCACATCAAACAAAAACTCCTCAGCATTGGCTGTAAGGCACTCCACTACTTTGACCCCTCCTACCTCACCTCATTTCTCTCCTTCTCAACCCAGTCCGCACACTTCGCTCCACTACTGCTAACCTACTCACTGTGCTTCTATCTCCCCTATCTTTCCGCTATTCCCTAGCCCATCACCTGCCTCTGGCCTGGAATGCCCTCCTTGCTCAAATCCAACAATTACTTTCCCTCCCTTCAAAGCCTTGTCCATCTTCAGCCGCTCACTCTCCACTGGTTCCTTCCCCTCTGCCTTCAAACATGCCCACGTCTCTCCCATCCTGAAAAAACCCTCTCTTGACCCCACCTCACCTTCTAGTTATCGCCCTATCTCCCTCCTACCATTCCTTTCCAAACTCCCTGAATGAGTCATCTACACACGCTGCCTCGAATTCCTCAACGCCAACTCTCTTCTCGACCCCCTCCAATCTGGCTTCCTTCCCCTACATTCCACAGAAACTGCCCTCTCAAAGGTCATCAATAACCTCCTGGTTGCCAAATCCAATGGCTCCTACTCTATCCTAATTCTCCTCGACCTCTCAGCTGCCTTCGACACTGTGGACCACCCCCTTCTCCACAACACGCTATCCAGCCTTGGCTTCACAGACTCTGTCCTCTTCTGGTTCTCCTCTTATCTCTCCAGCCATTCACTCTCAGTCTCTTTTGTGGGCTCCTCCTCCCCCTCCCATCCCCTTACTGTAGGGGTTCCTCAAAGGTCAGTTCTTGGTCCCCTTCTGTTCTCTATCTACACTCACTCCCTTGGTGAACAAATTTGCACCCACAGCTTCAACTAACATCCCTACGCTGATGACACCCAAATCTACATCTCTGCCCCTGCTCTCTCTTCCTCCCTTCAGGCTCGTGTCTCCTCCTGCCTCCAAGACATCTCCACCTGGATGTCTGCCTGCCATCTAAAACTCAATATGTCCAAGACTGAACTCTTTATCTTCCCTCCCAAACCCTGTCCTCTCCCTGACTTTCCCATCAATGTTGATGGCACTACCATCCTTCCCGTCTCACAAGCCCGCAACCTTGGTGTCATCCTCGACTCCGCACTCTCATTCACCCCTCACATCCAATTCATCACCAAAACCTGCCGGTCTCACCTCCACAACATTCCCAAGATCTGCCCTTTCCTCTCCATCCAAACCGCTACCCTGCTGGTTCAATCTCTCATCCTATCCCGACTGGATTACTGCATCAGCCTCCTCTCTGATCTTCCATCCTCCTGTCTCTCCCCACTTCAATCTATACTTCACACTGCTGCCGGGATCATCTTTGTGCAGAAACGCTCTGGGCATGTGACTCCCCTCCTCAAAAATCTCCAGTGGCTACCAATCAACCTACGCATCAGGCAGAAATGCTCTGGGCATGTGACTCCCCTCCTCAAAAATCTCCAGTGGCTACCAATCAACCTACGCATCAGGCAGAAACTCCTCACTCTCGGCTTCAAGGCTGTCCATCACCTCGCCCCCTCCTACCTCATGTCCCTTCTCTCCTACTACAGCCCAGCCTGCACCCTCCGCTCCTCTGCCACTTACCTCCTCACTGTGCCTCGTTCTCACCTGTCCCGCCATCAACCCCCAGCCCACGTCCTACCCCTGGCCTGGAATGCCCTCCCTCCTCACATCTGCCAAGCTAGTTCTCTTCCTCTCTTCAAAGCCCTACTGAGAGCTCACCTCCTCCAGGAGGCCTTCCCAGACTGAGCCCCCCTTTCCTATCCCCCCCACCTTACCTCCTTCCCCTCCCCACAGCACCTGTATATATGTTTGTACATATTTATTACTCTATTTTACTTGTACATATTTACTATTCTATTTATTTTATTTTGTTAATATGTTTTGTTTTGTTGTCTGTCTTCCCCTTCTAGGCTGTGAGCCCGCTGTTGGGTAGGGACCGTCCCTATATGTTGCCAACTTGTACTTCCCAAGTGCTTAGTACAGTGCTCTGCACACAGTAGGCGCTTAATAAATACGATTGAATGAATGAATGAATGAATGACACATCTCCACCAAGACGCCTTTCCAGACTAAGCCCCACCTTTCCTCATCTCCCACTCCCTTCTGCATCCCTCGGTCCTGTTCCCTTTGCTCTTGTCCCCTCCCAGGCCCTTAGTACTTATGTACATATCTCTAATTTTATATATTTGTATCCATGTCTGTCTCCCCATTTCTAGACTGGGATCTCCTTATGGGCAAGGAATGTCTGTTTATTGTTGTATGTACTCTCCCAAGCGTTAAGTATAGTATTCTGCACACAGGAAGTGCTCAGTAAATACGATTGAATGCACAAATGAATGAATGAATCCATTGATTCAACTATCAACTTGTGGGTGTGCTCTGCACACAGTAGGTGCTCAATAAATATGACTGATTGATTGATTGATTGACAAGCTGTTGTGGAAAGAGCAAGCTGTGATTTTTCTTCATGGCCTACTGACCAGAGGTGAGATTCAACTCTTTGCCCACCTGGCCTCCCTACTCTCCCTCTATCCTGGCCCCACCTGGACCATTCCAAGCAGATTGGATTAGCCCAAATGGCTCAGGAAGGGCCACAGAGCACTTGGATGTGCACAGCCCAGGGGCAGCTCCGCTCTCCTCTGATGGCTTGCAATAAATAAGGGGTCTTTCTGCTCTCATGAGTAATGAGCAAACCTCCAGGGTGTGTGTTTGTTCCTTTATCTCATTCTGACTGGGCCTGCCAGCTTCTCACACCCTCCTCCCCCTGTTGTGACAGTGTTAAAGATTTTTTAGTTGTTGTTGTTAAAGCAGTCTTGAAGCAAAACATAAAATGTAATCCTTTTCATATGGAAAAGCTATTCTACGGCATATGTGGCTTTGCGCTGTTAAATATTATTGTTCCACAACATAAATAGCAAGGCTCCTTAATCCAATGAGTTCCTTATGGCTACAGTTATTACAAAAATAAATCATAAATTATCCAGATTAGAAATAAATTTGAACCCTTAGCTTGTGGTTTGGTCCCAGCAGCTCCAATTAAATCAATTTTTCGTGCATCTTCCCTAACTCTGGAAAACAAGTTTTCATCCCAAACAACTTCCACAAACATTGTATTGGCAAGTGTACATTGTATTGCCTTTTTCAACTTTTATATTTTACTCTTCCAAGCGCTTAGTACAGTGCTTTGCACACAGTATGTGCTCAATAAAATATGATTGATTGTTTCATTTCCCCCCTGTAAATCCCCTAATTCTTAGCAAACTGGCCTTACTGGAGGGGTTTTATGGTTGGCAAATTTTCAGAACTATGCTCCTCCCTCCCCTCCTCCCCTCCCTCCCCTCCCTCCCCTCCTCCTCTTCCCCCCTCCCCTCCTCCCTTTCCTTCCTCCCCTCCCTCTCCTCCCCTCCCTCCCCTCCCCTCCTCCCCCCCTTCCCCTCCGTCCTCCTTCCCCTACTCTCCTCTCACAACCGTCCCCCTTTCTCCTTATCCCCCTCTCCCCCTTCTCTTTTCTCCATCCCCCCTTATTCTTCCCCTGCCTCCCTTACTCTTCCCCTTCCTCCCTTACTCTTCCCTGTCTTCCTTCCCCTTCCTTCCTCCTTCCCCTCCTCCCTTTCTCCCTTCCCTTATCTTCTTTTTCTCCCTTTCCTCCCTCTCTTCCCCCTTCCCCTCCTTATTCTCCTTCTCCTCTTTCTCTTCCTCCCCCTCCCGCAGAAGCCTAGCAGTTCACCTTCCTGCATGGCTATAGCACCTTTCATCCAGGAAGATCCCAGTGTGGCTCAGTGGAAAGAGCACGGGCTTTGGAGTCAGAGGTCATGGGTTCGAATTCCAACTCTGCCAATTGTCAGCTGTGTGACTTTGGGGAACTTCTCTGTACCTCAGTTACTTCATCTGTAAAATAGGGATTAAGACTTGTGAGCCCCTCGTGGGACAACCTGATCACCTTGTAACCACCTCTGTGCTTAGAACAGTGCTTTGCGCATAGTAAGTGCTTAATAAATGCCATCATTATTATTATCCCCATGGCTGGTAATCAGGACATCCGCCCCTCAAATGCAGCCACCTCTGGGGTGAATTTCTGCTCCAGTAAGGCATCCTCTAACTGAAACTTCAGTGGATCAACAGCAGGACTCCTCCTGGTCAAAAGGGCAAGGCTGGTATTCTACCATTTAGAGTTGGGTTAGAGCATTCTGTACCCCCAGGAGACAAGTTCTTGAAGGATATGGGGACCCCAAAACTGGGGTAGGGGTCTAGCCTCGATCTAATGCCCTCAGTCTTGCAGGGAGGCTATGGGAGAGCTTAACAATAATGATAGTATTTGTTAAGTGCTTACTATGTGCCAAGCACTGTTCTAGTCAGGTGGCAAGAGTTGAATACATTTCCTTCCCAAGCCCAGGCATGCCCTGATTTTTTCACGTGGTAAGTTGTAACCATCCATCCACCCCTGCCCTGTGTTCCTTTGGGCAAGCTGCAGTGCTGCCCATTTCACTCGGAGGTGCTGGTTCTGGGGAATTCCGACCTGTCCCTGAGGCCAAGCTGCAGAATGCACTGACTCTCTGAGTGAGATTGACCTGCATCCCTCACAGTTCCGCTGCATCAGCACTTAGAACAGTGCTCAGTGCTTAGAACAGTGCTTGGCACATAATGCTTAACAAATACCATTATTATTATTATATCGTGTAAGCTCATTGAGGGCAGGGAGAGAGCCTATCAACTCTGTTGTATTGTACTTTCCCAAGCACTTAGTTGAGTGCTCTGCCCAAAACAAGTGCTCAATATTCATTCATTCATTCATTCAATCATATTTATTGAGTGCTTACTGTGTGCAGAGCACTGTACTAAGTGCTTGGGAAGTACAAGTTGGAAACATAGTACATACAATAAATACAATTGGTTGATTGATTGCTTATCTGTGGAGGCAGATCCTGACAGTAAAGAGGATTGGTCTTCACCAACATCTTTCCTGTTTAAGAACTACATTGCCCAGGTGAGAATCATTTGTCCTGATTGAAATGGTCGAATTCCACATATTGATCTGGAGCTTTTTTCATCCTGGCTGGATGCTGTAAACTCCCAGCTACTGAAGTGGAGCAAGTGGGCTTTAAGTTTGTTCCAAAATCCCTTTTGTGTGTTGCTAATCGCAGAATGGGTTTGGGTAATTACCATTTGATTTCTGCTTCTGGGCCTGTCTTCCAGCTGGTGATAGTAGGAGTGTTCTAATGCCTATGTTGCACAATGAACTCGTGGCTGAGAGAAGCAGCGTGGCTTTGCCACTCTTCTGCTTTGTGACCTTGGGCAAGCCACTTAACTCCTCTGTGCCTCCATTATCTCATCTGTAAAATGGGGATTAAGACTGTGAGCTCCACGTGAGACAACCTGATTACCTTATATCTACCCCAGCGCTTAGAACAGTGCTTGTCACATAGTAAATGCTTAACAAATGCCATAATTACTATTATAGCAAGCACTTAACAAATGCCATAATTACTGTTATTATTACTAGATACTGAGAACAACAGTAAGAGGAAATATAAGGCAACATCCCTTACTTACTCCCAGAAGAGACAGCTTAGCCCAGTGGAAAGAGCATTGACCTGGGAATCAGAGGCCCTGCGTTCTAATCCAGGCTCCGATGATGGCTTGCTGTGTATCTTGGGCAAGTCACTTAAATTATCTGTGCCTCTGTCTCCTCAACTGTAAAATGGGGATTAAATCCTTCTTCCTCCTATTTAGATTGGGAGCCCCATTCATTCATTCATTCAATCGTATTTATTGAGCGCTTACTGTGTGCAGAGCACTGTACTAAGAGCTTGGGAAGTACAAGTTGGCATGTGAGACGGGGGCTGTGCCCAACCTGATAAACTTGTATCTACCCCGGTGCTTAGAGCAGTGCTTGACGCATAGTAAGAGCTTAACAAATACCACAAAAAAAGAGACCGTGCAGGCCACCCCGACTATGTGCAGATCTGCAGAGCCAAGGAAAATGGGGGTAGCCCAAGCAGTCAGGCCAGAGTGTGGCAGATTGCTACTCCCAGGTGCAAGTGACAGGGCTTGATCATTTTTTTTAATGGTATTTGTTAAGTGCTTACTATGTTCCAGGCACCATACTAACCACTGGGATAGATACAAGATAATCAGGTTGGACAAACCTCATATACCACATGGGACTCAATGTCTTAATCCCCATTTTACAGATGAGGAAATTGAAGAATAGAGAAGGTAAATGATTTGCCTAAGGTCACACAGCAGACAAGTGGCAGAGCCAGGATTAGAACCAGATCCTGCAGACTCCTGAGCCTGTGCTCTTTGCACTAGCCCACGCACCACAGCAGACCAAGGCAAAAGTTTAAACCTTTAATCGTTTGTGGCAATCCTCTTCTTTCTCTGCTGGTCTCTTTCATGTCTCCATTTTCAGACAGCCTGTAAATAGATTTTTAGGATTACTTGTGATTACCATTGACTACCAGGGGCTGGGGTTGTAGGGGGGGCGTCGGGGGCCATGGTATGTGTGTGTACAAGTAACAGAGTTAAAGGGGTGAAATAATATTCATTTTTATTTGGCAGAGTGAGGGCTTGTCCAGGTTCAGGTTGGGGGTTTCTGAGCCACTCCTTAGCTAAATTCCAGCCCAATGTGAGGCCAGGAGGAAAGAACGAATGAGCTGGTGAAAGCCAAGGCCTGTCAGTTGGGAAATGAGAGGCTCTCTTCCTTAACCTCTCTGGGCCTCAGTTTCCACACCCAGAAACCTTACAACCTGTTGGAACTGTAGTGCGGATAAAATGCGTTGACCGATGCGACTAAGGCTTTGGACCCAGAAAAGCACTTTACCAATTCAGAGTATCGTTATCATTGTACTGTGTGGTGAGTTTCCCTCACACAGTTGTCTCCATGGACCTCCCACCATATTGGCAGGTGTACGACATCACTTTCAGCGCCCAGAAGGGCCCAAGTCCCGTTCCGGCCCTCCCCTAAATGTAATCTGGGCCTGAATGACAGCCCCTTGGGGGTCAGCTGGAGCCCCTTTGGCCAGGAACACCTGGTCCATGCAGGAGCTACTTCCCTGTCAAAAACAACCTTTCCGAGGTGGGATGTAGGGAAGTCTGTGCTCCTGCTGAAGAGGATGCACAAAGGGAGCGGACGTCCCTCCGTGTAAACCTGTGCGGATCTCAGGCCTGGGATTAGACCTTCCTTAGTGTGTAGAGATGAGCACCTAAAGAACCTGTTAAATTGGGGCTCTGTGGTCCCCAGAGTGGAAGTCCTGACATTGCTTAATGGAAGCTCCTTGCTAGCTTTGTGGAGGGGCTGATGAACAGCACCTCACACTGTACCAAGAGGCTGTGAACTGACACCGGCAGGAAGGCATGAGAGCCGCCTTTCACGGCTGCTCTTTCCAATTGGGAGCTGCCTCACAAGAAGACCATTCACAGGCGGTGATTCAGTATATCCAGACTTAATTTTATTTAGGCCATAGTGACCTGAAAAGTCCCGGCCCTTCCTGAATTTCCCTCAGACTCAGCACAGGGCTCCTCTGGCACCTGGAAAGGGATTTGTTGCCCTGGCCAGAAGCCTAGGGAAGAGGCAGTGGGCACCCCTGCCTCACAAATCCTTTCGCTTCTGTCTCCTTTTGCCCTAAAAACCATCACTCTCCAGAGATGAAGGTAAATCAACCGATCACTGATATTTATTGAACTCTTCTTGTGTGCAGAGCACTGTACTAAATGCTTGGGAGAGTAATAATAATAATAATAATAATAATGACATTTATTAAGCGCTTACTATGTGCAAAGCACTGTTCTAAGCACCAGGGAGGTTACAAGATGATCAGGATGTCCCACGGGAGGCTCACAGTCTTAATCCCCATTTTACAGATGAGATAACTGAGGCACAGAGAAGTTAAGTGACTTGCTCAAAGTCACACAGCTGACAATTGGCAGAGCTGGGATTTGAACCCATGACCTCTGACTCCAAAGCCCGAGCTCTTTCCACTGAGCCATGCTGCTACAATAGTGTTGGCAGACATGATCCCTTCCCTCAAGGAGTTTACAATATAGAGTGGGAGTTGGATGGTAAAAGAAATTACAGATAATGGGAGCAGCAGAGTATAAGGAGATGTACATAATAATAATAATGATGATGATATTTGTTAGCTTACTTTGTGCCAGGCACTGCACCAAGCACTGGGGTGGATACAAGCAAATCAAGTTGGACACAGTCCCTGTCCCATGTGGGGTTTACAATCTCAATCCCCATTTTGCAGATGAAGTAACTGAAACATAGGGAAGTGAAGTGACTCGCCCAAGGTCACACAGCAGACAAGTGGTGGAGTTGGGATTAGAACCCATGACCTTCTGACTCTCAGGCCCATGCTTTAACCACTATACCATGCTGCTTCTAAAGTTCTGGGGGTAATGGGAGGGGGTGGCTGGGGATAGAGAAACACATGACATAGTGGATAAAGCATGGCCCTGGGAGTTAGAAGGTCATGGGTTCTAATCAATCAATCAATCGTATTTATTGAGCGCTTACTGTGTGCAGAGCACTGTACTAAGCGCTTGGGAAGTACAAGTTGGCAACATATGGAGACAGTCCCGGCTCTGCCGCTTGATTGCTGTGTGGCCTTGGTTAAGTCACCCTCACTGTCATCGAATCACAAAGGTTTTTAGTTGTGAACCATCCAGAAGGTGGAAGGGTTCCCTAGTTTTCTCAGGGTGATTTGTGTTCAGAGCATAAGTGAAGGACTGCAAGTGAGCTTCTCAGGTTATAGAAAAGTCAGCATCTGTTCCAGGCTGTCCATCCAGGGGAGGTTGGGGGTTTGAGGCTGGCTGAACGGGCCAACGGCTCTGCCTTCTGTCAGAGGTGCCTGGCAGCCCAGCCGGGATGGACCCCTGAGGTGGGGAGGTCTGCCCCAGCTGGAGCTCATTCTGGGATCAGTAGGGTGCTGGGAGCCAGACTCCATGGGAACTGCTAGGAGACTCTCTCACACTGCAAGCTCCATATGGGACTCTGTCTGAGCTGTCTATAGTGCAGCTATTTGGCTCAGAATAACACTTAGCAAATATTACAATTGTGATGATTATTAGTAGAAATAGTAATAGTATTATCAGTAATAGTAGTTTCACAGGCAACCCTTATTAGAGCCTGCTTCTTCTGCAGTTTAGAGCTCCATTTACCACAGGTATTTAAAACAACAGCTCCCCGCTCACCCCCCGCTCAAGCTGTATTTCTGTTCTTGAAAAATGAGCCTTCAAGCAAAGATATAATTAAATGAATCCGTGTTAAGTGAGAGGTAGCTTGGTGTAATGGAAAAAGTACAGGTATAGGAGCCAGGAGATAATCCTGACTGCCACTTGCCTGCTGTGTGACCTTGGGCAAGTCACTTAACCTCTCTGTGCCTCAGTTCTCCTGCTATAAAATAGGGATAAAATTCCTGTTCTTCCACACTTTTAGACAGTGATCCCACATAGACTAGGTCGATCTGATTACGTTTTATCTGACCTGGTGCTTAGCAAAGTGATTGGTACATAGTTAATGCTTAACAAATGTTATTATTAATAATAATAATAACAATAATTGTCCCATTAAGACCAACAGGGAGAGTTAAGTCAGTCAATCGTATTTAGCACTTACTGTGTGCCCCGCGCTGTACTAAGTGCTTGGGAGAGTACAGTATAACAATAAAACAGACACATTCCTTGCAAAATGAAATTACAGTCTAGCGGGGGAGGCAGACATTAATATAAATAAATAATAATATTAATGATTGTATTCGTTAAGTGCTTACTGTGTGCCAAGCACTATGCTAAGCGGTGGGGTAGATGCAAGGTAAGCAGGTTATCCCGTGTGGGGCTCCGAGTCTTAATCCCCATTTTACAGATGAGGGATCTGAGGCCCAGAGAAGTTAAGTGACTTGCCCAGGGTCACACAGAAGACAAGTGGCAGTGCCGGGATTAGAATCCATGACCTCTGACCCCCAAGCCCGTGCTCTTTCCACTAAGCCAAGCTGCTTACAGAAATGTACATAAGTGCTGTGGGGCTGGGAGTGGGAATGAATAAAGGGAATAAGTCAGGGTGATGAAGAAGGGAATGGAAGAAAAGGAAAAGAGGGCTTGGTCAGGGAAGGCCTCTTGGAGGAGATGTGACTTGGATAAGGCTTTGAAGTGGGGAGAGTGATTGTCTCTCAGATATGGGTGGGGGGTGGGGGGAGGTTCCAGGACAGAGGCAGGATGTGGATGAGCCTTTGGAGATAGATGAGACTGCGGTACAGTGAGGAGGTTAGCGTAAAGTATTTGGGCTGGGTTGTAGTAGGAGAGTAGAAAGGTGAGATAGGAGAGGGCAAGATGATTGAGTGCTTTAAAGCTATGATAAGGAGTTTAATTAGCATAGATCTTTTTTTCACTAAAGGGCATCATATACATTTCCAGTGCAAGTTGAAAAGGATTAGAAATGATCTATTTAAGACGGGTATACATTTTAAATGAGTTAAAAATCTCAATACATCAATACTGATTTCAAAGCTTGGCCGAGGAGATGAATTCTAATTTTATCCTCCAACTCAGAGCTTCCTCAATTTGCTTCCTCCTCATGGCAGGCATTCCCCTGCACTACCAGCTCTACGTGTTTGGCTCACGGTGCTGGGTGGTGGCCAGCCACTAGTCCGTTCAGTGCCAGTATTTGTTTGAACGCCCCTGACCCAACAAAATATTGCCTGCCACACTGAAGCAGGACTGCTACTGGCATAGTTCTCAGGATGAGGGTTGTTGCGGGGGAGCTAAACAGCTTTATGAAGAGAGCACCATGCAGTTTTACACCAAGGATGCTGCCAAAATTGATCAGCAACATAATATGCCTTGTTCTCACCTCTCCTACCCCTGATCTCTTGATCACACCCCACCTCCTATATGGAGCAACTGTCCCCTTCCCATTCGGCAGACTGTTGCCCTCCCCATTTTCAAAGTCCTTCTGAAATTCACATCTCCTCCTGGAGGACCGCCCTGACTAACCTCACATCTCCCCATCATCATCAGCTCTTATGTACATATCTGTAATTTATTTATGTCTATGAACGTGTGTCTTCCCCTCTAGACTCTAAACTCATTGTGGACAGGGAACGTGTCTGCCAACTCTGTTCTATTGCACTCTCCCAAGCGCTTAGTACAGTGCTCTGCACACAGTAAGCACTCAATAAGTACCACTGATTTCTATCTCCAGATCCCCTGCACTCTTCAGTACTTCTGCCTTCCCTAGGCACTTGGGCACTACCCAAAGTATTTTGGGGCTCTGCTGCTTCTTCGTATGTATCATTTATCTGTGTTTCTTGTCTCCCCTACTAGATTGGTGATAGAGGCAGCATTTATTGAGCTCCCAATAGGTGAGCTGCTACACTGTCCAAGAAGAATAAAGTGACACCATCATTCATTCATTCAGTCGTATTTATGGAGCGCTTACTATGTGCAGAGCACTGTACTAAGCACTTAGCACCATCCTGCCCGCAAGCAGCTTACACTTCAGAGTAGACCTTACACTCTCATTGTAAGCTCTTTGAGGGCAGGGCCCATGCCTACTAACTCTGTTGTACCCTCTCAAACATTTAATACAGTGTTCAGCACAGGGTAAACACTGAGTAAATACTCCTAATGATGGTACTCTCCCAAGCACTTAGTACAGTGCTCTCCACACAGTAAGCACTCACCGAATACAACTGATGGATTGCTAACAATGAGAATCCAGGACACTTGGTGTGGGGGTCCCTGTCAGATAAGGAGGCACAGCCTCCCTTGCCCCCAAACCAGTGGCCCTAAATTGTTTGTTCCTTAACTCACCAGACTCCACCTCTATGACGCTGCTGTTCAAGCCTTTCTCTCCATGTGAAAAAACATGATAGAACATGATATCCGAGAAGGCTTTTGCGAATACCACGGACAGCCCGAAGACCAAAGAAAATGGATTCTGGAGCAAATTAAGCCCATGTGGTGTTTAGAATGTCAAATGACTCGACTTAGATTAGCATATTTTGGACACATCATCAGGAAGATGATGATCAGGAAGATGTGTCTGGAGAAGACACTAATGCTAGGAAAAGTTCAAAGAAAATGTGAAAAAGGCAGACCAGGAACTTGATGAATAGAAACCATAATAACAATAACGAAAGAGGTGTTAGCAATGTTATAGATTAAGGCAAAAGATAGGAAAAAATACATCCATAAAGTTGCTATGAATTGGAAATGACGATGGCATTTGATATATATCAAATACATGTACGTGTCAAACATAATTCTAAGCACTTGAGTAGACAGAAGCTAATCAGGGCAGACACAGTCCCTGCCCCATGTGTGGCTCACAATTTAGGTAGGAGGGAATAGCTTTGGAATCCATGCAGTGTCACTAGAAACACCATAGTAAGGGTTTGACACATAGTAAGTGCTTAATAAATTCCATAATAAAGAAAAAAGGAAAAAAAAACAAGTTGCTGGTACAAATGCAATTCCTGGTTAACAGGGGAAGCTTCCTAATTGAGTTTTCTGTCTCTCTCCAGTGAGGTGTGAATTTGATCAGAGAAAATGAAGGTGTTTAAAAACCTGCCAAGGCTCAGGGGTAGGCAGGGCTTCAGGTACCTTGTAAACTTGCTTGGATTTTCTACGTTGGTAAAAGCCAGGACCGTCAGAGGCAGAGACGCCATTCAGGGCAAACTTGGGACAAGAAGAAATGTCTGCAGTGAAGGGCTGAAGTCCCTGATCCTGGCAAAGCAATTTAAGAGTCATCTATCTCTTCTTCTTCTTCCCTGCAGCCAGCTCCCAACATCCTCACCCTACACCCCTGGACAAAGGAAATTATTTTGAAAATTGTCCTCCTAAATACACATATGCCCACTAGAGAATCAGGCTGCCTTGCATGAAAGTTCAATTTCATGCAGAGAGATCTGCATAGACGAAAGACTTCCATGCGTGAAGCAAGCCTGGTGCTTTCAGAGCCCAGCAACCTCCTTCCCTAGGGGAACTGTATTCCAAAAAGCATCTATCGTAAATAATGATGATCATTACAAAATTGAAGCTACAATCTAAAAAAAAAAAGAAAATCAAATGTTCCCCCCGCCCCCCCCAACTCTTTCCCTCTCATCCCTGCACCATACCCTGGGAAAAGCCATAAAGTTGATGGATTCTCTCATCGGCCCCCCTCCCTCAGTGTGTTCTGTTCATTAAGCAGATGGCAGACTGGAGGCAGGCAGTGTCTTTACGACGCGGGGTGTGCTAGTAGAGGAGGGGGGAACAGATGGTACAGTCCAGCAGATTTTGGAATGGCCCAGTGATATGATGGAGGGGCTTCATGCGGAACTTTCTCCCAGACCCTCAAAAAGTCAGGCAGACCGGACTGAGTGCAAAAGGCCCATTTGGCCGGCCCTTTAGCCAGAGAAACACAACCCAAATCTGGACTTTCGGTCCCGGGGTCACGTGTGACTACCTCTGTCAGAAACCCTAAAACCATCATGGCAGGCCTGCTGCAGTGACTGGATCAAGCTCATTGCTCGCTCAGGCAGGGGTTTGCTCAGACTGGGCCGGACTGTCTATCCGCAGATTGTTTATCATCCCATGACACCTTATTCTAAGAACAATTGATCCCCCTCGCCTTCTCCCAACTACCATTTAAACTCACCTCCATATCTTCTTTAATATGTCCTTTCCTAAACAAAGAGGAAGTAGGCCATGGAGAACAGAATTTGAAGTCACCTTGCCGGAAGAAATGGCAGCTCTAATTGTGTCAGCTCCTGCCACCGTTTGGCCCTGCAGGTGAACACTTTAGAAATGTAAGTCAAGGGGAAGCAGGGTGGTGTAGTGGAAAGAGCACAGGCCTAGGAGACAGAGGACCTGGGCTGTGCCAGCTGTGCCACCTGTCTGCTATGTCTCCTTGGGCAAGTCACTTAACTTCTCTGTGTCTTTCTCCTTATCTCTTAAATGGATATTAAGTGCTTATTCTCTCCCTTAAGCTGAGAACCCCTTGTGAGGTAGGGACAGTATCTGAACCTCATATCTTGTACCTATCCCAGTGCTTAGTACAATGGAGGGGCAGCTAGGCTTAGTGGTACATGCCCGGGCTTGAAAGTCAAAGGACCTGAGTTCATTTTTTCATTCAGACCTATTCAGCATTTACTGTGTGCAGAGCACTTGAGTTCTAATGTTGACCCTGCTACTTTTCTGCTGTGTGACTTTGGGAAGTCACTTATCTTGTTTGTGCCTCAATTTTTTCATCTGTAAAATGATGATTAAATACCTGTTCTCCCTCCCCCTTAGGCCTGGAGCTCCATTAGGGGTTATGGGCTGCATCTGACCTGAATATCTTATATCTACTTAAACTCTTAGGACAGTGCTGGCCAAAGAGTAAGAGCTTAGCAAATACCACAATTATTAGTATAATTGAGTTCAGGAAGTGAGGGAAAGGTGATTGTTGAAAAGTGATTCCACTGAGCAAGTGTCAAAAAATAACCTTGGCTATGAGTGGCCATGGCTTTTCCTAGAAAGATATTTTGAATTCAGCATCCAGAAATGCCACTGACTAGGGTAGGGCATTTGGAGTGATAGTAACAATTTGATAGGAGGAGAGCCCAAGAGATTTAAGGGAACAAGTCACTTAACTTCTCTGTGCCTCAGTTCCGTCATCTGTAAAATGGGGATTAAGACTGTGAGCCTTCTGTAGAACAGGGACTGTGGCCAATCTGATTATCTTGTATTTACCTTACTATGGTTCTTGGCACATAATTAACACTTAAATATTTAAAAAACAGCTTTAAAATTATAGCAAGAGAGAATTTTGTTAGCAATAAGGAGGAACTTCTTGGCTGGCAGGGTGATAAAACAATAGCCCAGTCACTCAAGGAGCCTTAGAAATCTCATCCCTGAAATCTTTCAAAGCATTGTGAACCACCAACCCTCAATGGTTGAGGCCTTGACCTACCTTAGAGAAGCAGCATGGCCCAGTGGATAGAGGACAGGCCTGGGTTCTAATCCAGGCTCTGCCATTTGTCTATATTGTGAGCTTGGGCAAGTCAGTTCACTTCTCTGTGACTCAGTAACCTCATCTATAAAATGGGAACTAAGACTGTGAACCATATAAGGGATGGGGACTGTGTCCAATCTGATCATCTTGTATCTACCTCAGTGCTTAGAACAGTGCCTGGCACTTAGTAAGTGCTTAAATTTACCAGAATTATTATTAGTATTGTCAGATTTTGGGGGAGGAGGTATGTGGAAGAGAAGGCAGGTGAGGAGGTTGTGGTTAGATTGAGGAATTTCAGAGTTGGTGAGATTAGAGATTGTACAGTGACTAGGGATGATGAGATCAAGTGTGTGTCCATTTTGGTGAGTGGGAGAGCTGTGGTGGAGCATGAGGTCGGTGGAGTTGAGGAGTGATAGAAAGTGGGCAGCAGACGCATTGTCAGGAACATCTATGTGGATATTGAAGTCCCCAGGTATCAATATAGGGATGGAGAAAGAGAAGGAATGTGAGAAAGGGATCAAAATGGTTAAAAAAGTTGGAGGTGAGACCTGGGGTGGTAGATGACCATGACTAGCTTCTGGAGTGGGTGGTAGAGGCTGATTATGTGGGCTTCAAAGGAAGGGAAAGAGAGGTATGGGGAGGTAGAATGGTGCAAAAGGAGCATTGGGGAGTGAAAAGGAATCCAACTTCTCCCCCTTTCCCAGTGAGTGTTGGGGTAGTGGGTGAAGATGAGGCCCCGTCTAGAGAGACCAGCAGGGAAGACCAAGAGCCACTTGTCTGCTCTGTGACCTTAACTACTTTATCTTGACTTCTTGGTGCCTTAATTACCTCATCTGAAAAATGTGTAATCTGTGATCCCCATATGTGGCATGGACTGTATCCAACCTGATTAGCTTGTAGCTACCCCAACGCTTAGTACCGTGTCTTCCACATAGTAGGCATGTAAATGCCATAAATAGTATAATTTATTGAGTACCTACCTTCTGCAAAGTACTAGGCTGTTTGAGAGAGTATGGTTAGTGGGCATGAGCCTTGACCTCAAGGAGCTTACAATCTAGTTGGGGTGATAGACACAAAGAATAAATTTCAGATAAGTTCCAAAGAATTCACTGAGTGCCTAATCTGTGCAGAACACTGTACTAAAGCACTTTTTCTAATGGTATTTGTTAAACCCTTACTATGCTCCAGGCACTGTACTAAACTCTAGGGAAGATACGGGCTAATCAGTTTGGACACTGTCCCTGTCCCACATGGGGCTCACAGTCTTAATGCTCATTTTTACAGATGAGGTAACTGAGGCATAGAGAATTTAAGCAACCTCCCCAAGGACACACAGCAGACCAATGGCAGAGCCTGTGCTTTATCTTCTAGGCTGCCCTGCTTGGGAGAGTACAATTGAGTAGACACAATCCCTGCCCTAAAGGGGTTTACAATCTAGGGAGGGAGACAGACACTAATATAAGTTACAGATAGGGGAGGAAGTAACAAAGTGTATCCATATGCACAGAAGGCGCATGGAGAGTGGGGGCTCGGGGCTGGCAAATGCCCAGGTGCTTCAGTGGCAGTTGTCCAGGAGAAACAGTGGTGAGATGAGAGATTAATCAGGGCAGGTCCCTTGGTGGTGGTGTGATTTTAGAAGGGCTTTGAGATGGGGGGAGCCAGGGTCTGCTAGATGGGTTCCAAACAAAGATGGGGAGAAGGTTCCAAACAAAGCCAGAGGTCAGCTTCAAGAGAGCAGAAAAGGTGGTAAGCGAGTAGGTTGGCTTGAGAAGAGCGTGGCATGTGAGCTTGGTTTTAATGGAAGAGTAAGTGAAGTAAGCATTCAGTAAATACCACTGATTGACTTGACTACTCACTGAGGGCAGGAAGCCTACCAACTCTGTCATGTTGTACTCCCCCAAGCTCTTAGTACAGTGCTATGCACACAGTTAGCACTCAATAAATATGATTGATTGATTGGGTGGAGAGAGATGGCCGAGGGTCTTAAAGCCAATGGTCAGGTCTTTCTGCTTGAGGTGGAAAAGGCAACCAAAGTAACAGTATAAAGATCTGTACGTAAGAGTCATTGTAGGGTGTGTGTGTTGGGTGGGTGGAGGGGAGCGGTTATGAGAAGTTGTTAGTGCTTAAATCCTTAGGTGACCAAAGGGCTGAAGTAGCAGTTGGAGATATAAAGTGAGGAGATTAGAAAAAAATAGAGGAAGGCCTCCTGGTGGAGGTGTGAGAGCCAAGGGGTCTGGAAGGCTTCTCATCTCCCTTCCATATGAATTCCTCCAGGGGCCAGGATCATTGTGGGCAGGAAATGTGTCTGTTTATTTGTTGAATTGTATGCTCCCAAAGCTTAGTACAGTGCTTTGCACATAGTAAGTGAATGAATGTATTCACTTCAATGAATGTATTCAATGAATGTATGTATTCGGTAAATGAATGAATGAAGGAATGAATCCAGAGGGTGGAAAGGGCCCTGAATCATCATGGGGTCCATTCCACTGCCTTGGGACAGGGAGGAACTCTGGCTAAGGCCTCCTGGGCAGATGTAAATCTGTTCTATTTTTATATACTCCCTGGGAAGGAGATTCCACAGCCTCCCCAGGTGATTAATTAAAACATCCTGGCTAATCAAAGAACAAAAGACAGAAGGCCAGAAGGCCCACTTTTAAAAAGCAGCATTGTTTACCACTCATTGGTCAGGTTGGCAAATCAGAAAGGGCCCCTCTGGGGTTGCTTTCAAGCTCAGATTTTGCCTTAGCCAAGAGGTAGCTGGTTTCTTGTAAAGCCAGGAGCCTCTTTACTTCCCGAGCTTTGCCTGTGGTCCAATATGGAATCTCCCACACCACCATAGAAGCTGGAGGGAGAACAGGTATTTAATCCCCATTACTACAAATGAGGAAACTGAGCCCCAGAGAAGTAAAGTGACTTGCCCAAGGGCACACAGCAGGCATGTGGACACGCAGTGAACAAGTACAGAAAGCAGCCTGGTCTGGTGGATAGAGCACAGGCCTGGGAATCAGAAGGAACTGGGTTCTAATCCCCGCTATGCCACTTGTCTGCTGCATGACTTTAGGCAAGTCACTTCACTTCTTTGGGCCTCAGTTACCTCATCTGTAAAATAGGGATTAAGACTGTGATACCCTTTGTGGGACAGGGACTGTGTTCAATCTGATTAATTTATATCTACCCCAGCGCTTAGTATGGTGCCTGGCACAGAGTAAGCACTTAAGAAATGCTATTAAAAAAAAAATTGGTGGAGCCAGAATTAGAACCCAGAGCCACTGGCTCTCAGGGCTGTGTTATATTGCTCAGTATATTGGTCTGCACACAGTATGCACACAAAAAATGTGGTTGATTGATTTCCACTAGGCCACTCTTCTTCCCATCTATCTCTCTTGGACCCAGACCCCCAATTGTTGTTGTAGCTCATTAGAGATTCAGCCTGTCGTTGTCAGCCGTGGCTAGTCTGTTTTCCTGGCTACAGGGAGGGAGCCTGCAGGCAGAATTAATAACCCTGGCAATGTACAGGCAGATCCCACTCAGACTCTCCTCTCGCTGCCCAGCAAACACACCTCATTCCTGATTGAACTTCCCTCCGCTCTTCCTGTTCCGAAGCCCCCGGCTCCTCCCTCAGGAAGCTGCCCCATTTGCCAGGGGTTTTCTGAGGGTCTCAGAGGCAGGTTATCAGCCTGCAGCCCGAGCTCTACCATGACCTGAGCCAGCCTGACTGCCTGGGAGCACGGTTCTCTGAGGTGAAGGGCTAATTTTCTAATCCTCACCACTTCCTGGCTCCGTGATTTGACATTCAGAATGAATGCACACAAGGCAGTTTTCCCAAAGGGTAACACAGAGGGCACCATTATCCTACCACCCCGTGAATCATGGGAATCTATTCATGCAGGCAGATCCATGCCCAAATTTACATGATTTTTTTTATTTTTAATACATCGCTAAGACCCAGATTCTCTAGTTACAAAGACAGTTCCAGTGATTGTCAGCAGCCTGATTTAATGCAGAGACTTCAAAAGGAGCTGGCGGGGGCAAAGGCAATGGATTTCACTTTTCCAAGGGGCATGAGTGCTTAGGAGAAGCAGCGTGCCTCAGTGGAAAGAGCACGGCCTTTGGAGTCAGAGGTCATGGGTTCAAATCCCGGCTCTGCCAATTGTCAGCTGTGTGACTTTGGGAATGTCACTTAACTTCTCTGGGCCTCAGTTACCTCATCTGTAAAATGGGGATTAAGACTGTGAGCCCCCAGTGGGACAACCTGATCACCTTGTACCTCCCCAGCGCTTAGAACAGTGCTTTGCACATAGTAAGCGCTTAATAAATGTCATCATTATTATTATTATTCTGGGCCGCTCTGACAACCCTGGAATGTGGAAAGTGTTTTGGGCGGGGAACATGTCTACCAACTGTTCTATTGTATCCTCCCAAGCACTTACTACAGTGCTCTGAAAAGAGTAAGCACTCAATAAATACGATTGATTGATTGAGAAGGAGCAAAGGCAGTTGGGTGGCAGGGGGAGGGCTCGGTTGCCTGTCAGGTCAGGTCACTGGCTGGGATTCGCCAGACGTCACTAGAAGCCTCTCTTTGGGCTTTTGGAAATAAGAAGCACTGTGGTCTCGTGGATAGAGCACAGTCCTGGGAGTCAGAAGGACATCGATTCTAATCCTGGCTCTGCCACTTGTCTGCTGTATAACCTTGGGCAAGTCACTTAACTTCACTGTACCTCAGGTACCTCATCTGTAAAATTGGATTGACTGTGAGCCTCTGGACTGTGTCCAACCTGATCCACTTGTATCTACCCCAGCGCTTTGATGCAATAATGATGGCATTTATTAAGCGCTTACTATGTGCAAAGCACTGTTCTAAGCTCTGGGGAGGTTACAAGGTGATCAGGTTGTCCGAATTGGGGCTCTCAATCAATCCCCATTTTACAGATGAGGTAATTGAAGCACAGAGAAGTTAAGTGACTTGCCCAAAGTCACACAGCTGATAAGTGGCGGAGCCGGGATTTGAACCCATGATCAACCCATGATTTGAACTCCAAAACCCGTGCTCTTTCCACTGAGTCACGCTAGTGCCTGGCACATAGTAAGCACTTAACAAATGCACCATGCCCCACTCCCTCACCCCAGAGGGTGAAATGCGTGAACTCAGCTATGCTTTCATCTCAACCAACATAGGTAAATTCTGCCTCACCTTAGGTGATGGCCAAGGCTGGATAAAGATCGCATTCCTGCCTTTACTTGTTCTTCTGGCCACCTCTCAGGAGAGCACCCAGCCCAGAAATGAATCAGTCATATTTATTGAATGCTCACGCTTACTGGGTGCAGAGCAGCATGCGAAGTGTTTGGGAGAGTACAAGCACTAGTCTGTGAGCTCGTTGTGGGCAGGGAATGTGTCTTTTTATTGTTATACTGTACTCTCCCAAGGGCTTAGTGTAGTTCTCTGCACATAGTAAGTGCTTGATAATATAATGATAATGATGATATTTGTTAAGTGCTTACTATGTGGCAAGCACTGTTCTAAGCGTTGGGGGAAATATAAGGTTATCAGGTTGTCCCATGTAGGGCTCACAGTCTTAATCCCATTTTACAGATGAGGTACTGAGACACAGAGAAGGTAAGTGACTTGCCCAAAGTCACACAGCTGGAAAGTGGCAGAGCTGGGATTAGAACCCATGACCTCCGATTCCCAAGCCCCTGCTCTTTCCGCTAAGCCACACTTGATGAGACTGAATGAATGAATTGAATGAATACAATAGAACAGAGTTGGTGGATGCTTTCCCTACTCAGGACCAGCATACATTTAGCACAGAGAGTGCATGAGAAACTGGCCTTGGTTCTCAGTGCCTCCTGGGTCATACGGGCTTTGGCCGGATGAGGACCCCACCTGGCTGGGTGGGAATGTCTAGCACGAGTCTGTACCCAAGGGATTATGTGGAGAACTGAAGGGCTGCAGATCCCGGAGGGTGGGTGATGGGAGAGGGGAACTGCCACTAGAGACTCACTGGGCTCTGGAACCTTCAACACAAGAATGTTGTTCAAAAAAATGGAGAAGAATGAGGCTGTTCCAGAGTTGTGTATCCCCAGAACTGATCTCTCTGAGTCAGTAACTTGACGGCTTACTGCCCATATAAATATGTGTGTATACAGTTAACTATTTGTATATATATTTCCCATCCCGTCACACCTTATCCAAACACTTGCTACCTCCCTTTTATGCTCCCTGACTGCCGTCAACTGCTCACTTTATGGTGAGTTCTTCTCCACTGCTTTCAAACATGCTCATGTCTCTCATCCTCCAGTTCATAACTCCCTCCAGTAATTGCCCTATCCCCCTTCTATGATTCCTCTCTAAACTCTCTGAGTGAGTTGTCTACACCCGCTGCCTCCACTTCCTCTCCTTCAATTCTCTCCTTGACCCCCTCCAATTAGGCTTCTTCCCACTTCCTGGAAACTGCCCTCTCTAAGGTCACCTGACAAATGACAATCTCCTTGACAAATTCAATGGCTTCTACTCCATTTTAATCTTTCTCTAACACTCAGCTATCTTTGACACAATTATAAAATTTGGGACATTCTAATAATCATGTCTGTAATAATGTCTAATGTCTAATAATAAAGTATGCCTTTTGTTAAGAACTTGTTATATGCCATACACTCTACTAAGCACTGGGGAAGGTACAAGATAACCAGGTCAGACCCAGTTCCGGACCCACATGGTACTGACAATCTAAATTTTGTTGTGGATGGCTATGCTGGAAAAGGAAGGGTCTTATTTTTGGAGATATGAAGGTTTTCTGGATGGTCACTGTACAAAGGCTTACAGGAACCTACCACCTGAACTATAGATATTCTCCACGTGATTTTTGGGGCCAGGGCAAATAGCCAGGCCTTGTCCCTCAATATCTCTCCCTCCCTTCCCCTGTCCTAGGCTCCCTGGGATTTTGGCAATTGTGCAGGCAGGACCCTGGGCAGAATGTCAGTTTTGGTTACCTAGTAACAACTTAATGATCATTTTACATCTCTGCCCAGTGTAAAAATGGCCCGTGGCCAGAATAACACATTTCAGCTTGTCACGAGTGATATTTTATTGTACGCTTTATACATACACAAATGCACATACACGTACACATACACTTGTCTGGCTTGAGGCAAGAAGACATAAAAAGTCTGTACTTTTTTTCTACACAGAGCTAGTTCTGCCAAATTATGCAACCTTTTGCCCAGGAAAACTAATTGACCACCAACCTCCCCCCAACCCCCCACACCCACCTAAGAAAAAGCTGAGAAAGGCAGGCTGTGGCACTAGTTTGCTGAGAGATGTCATTTCTCCCAGCACTGCAGGATTCCAGCTTTCTTAGCAGGTGTTTGAGTTCTGATCTCAGAGGATATGGCCCCTGCAGTGAATGCAGCGTGATGCCTTTCCTGGGGGATTGTCTTTAAAATACTCTTTTTCAAAGAGGGTCAGGATTTAGCATCTGTCAGCACAGCTGAATGGAAACTGAATGAGACAAAGGGCAGAATGGGCAGAGGAGGAGATGGGGCTGCGAGGCAGGAGAAGGACAACTGGCTACTGCATTAATGAGTCCAGTTGGTCCATTTGGTGTGGGTTAGTTGTATCAGGAATGTAGGTTTCAGGTTCAAGAACCTGGGAATGCAGTCATTAGAAAAGGTCAGAAAGAATGAAGTTGTGGTAATATTTGAAAGTGATGATAGAATCCTTATAACGAGTACACAGTCTGCAGGCTCCCTCAAAGTCTTCTTCCAGTGAAAACCCAGGATTATTTGAACCCTCCAGATTTTTCGTGGGTGGGAAGTAGACTACATCTTATCTCTAGACTGTAAGCTCATTGTGGGAAGAGTAGGAGTTTACCAACTCTTGTATTCTCCTAAGCACTTATTACAGTATACTGCAAATAGTAAAGGCTCAATAAATACAATTGATTGATTAATGTGATGATCTTGCAACTTCCTCAGTGCTTGACATGTAGTAAGTGCTTAACAAATGCCACCATCATTATTATTTACAGGTATTTTATCTTGCATGTGGGAATTTATTTGGCTTCCACCTATCTTGGTTCTACCCCAAATAGTTTTAATTCCCCCAATTAAGTCCTATTTTCCCCAGCTCCCTCACCCTTCTTTGTTGCCTGTGTAATTAGATTTGTGATCTTTGGGTGTTTGATATTCTCTCCACCTTCCACCCCAAAGAACTCATGTACATATCTATAAATTATACATTATAAATTATTGATTTACATTAATGTTCATCTCCCCCTCTAGGCTGTAAGCTCATTGTGGGCAGAGAACATGTCTTCCAACTCTGTTGTACTGTACTCTCCCAAGTGCTTAGTACAGTGCTCAGCACATAATAAGCACTCAATAAATACCGTTGATGGTGATGATGATTCCCACTGTTGTCTGTTCTTGCCCAAAACTTAATGGAAAACTTCATCCTGAAACATGAAAAGATCTGCTTCTCTCCCTCTGAAAGAGGCACTTGGAAGAAAAAGGGAATCAAGGCTTGTGTTGTAATAAGGTCATACTGGCTGACCAATACTGCTAGTTTCTCCTATCACTTATTTCAACCCCGTGAACAGAGGGCTCAGAGCAGTAGCCAGTGATATATTCGTCCCGCCCCAGGGTACTTGGGACTGTCATTTACAGTTTGATTGGAAAACCCCAGCTACTTTCACCACATAATAATAATAATAATAATAATAATAATAATAATAATAGAGTTTATTAAGCACTTACTATGTGAAAAGCACTGTTCTAAGTGCTGAAGAGGGTACAAGGTGATCAGGTCATCCCACATGGGGCACACAGTCTTAATCCCCATTTTGCAGATGTGGTAACTGAGGCACAGAGAAGTTGAGTGACTGCCCAAAGTCACACAGCTGACAAGCAGTGGAGCTGAATTTGAACCCATGACCTCTGACTCCAAAGCATGTGCTCTTTCCACTGAGCCACACTGCTTCTCTTCTCTTCAGTGACATGGTTCAGTCACGTGATCGAACCACATGCTGAACCCAATTGGAAAGCACCACTCTGCTTGCTATATAACATCCTTGCTACAGCCTGAACTGGGAGGTGACCCCTCAGTCAGTCAGGCCTAATTGAGGTCAGTGGGGTGTCAAGATGTGACTTCGCAGCCCTCGACTAAGGACTAGGATGGACGGCCATGAGAGTTTGTAAAGCTGAGGTTTGCTGTGTGTTAGGCAATCTAAATGCAGGCCACCTCAACCCTCACAGTTCCTAGAGAAGAGCAGCCACTGGAGTTGGCATTTAGATCTCGGTGGGGCAGGGAATCAATCAATCAATCAATCAATCATATTGAGCGCTTACTGTGTGCAGAACACTGTACTAAGCGCTTGGGAAGTACAAGTTGGCAACATGTAGAGACAGTCCCTACCCAACAGTGGGCTCACAGTCTAGAAGGGGGAGACAGAGAACAAAACCAAACATATTAACAAAATAAAATAAATAGAATAGATATGTACAAGTAAAATAAATAGAGTAATAAATATGTACAAACATATACATATATACAGGTGCTGTGGGGAGGGGAAGGAGGTAAGGCAGGGGAAATGGAGCGTGGGAGGAGGGGGAGAGGAAGGAGGGGGCTCAGTCTGGGAAGGCCCCCTGGAGGAGGTGAGCTCTCAGTAGGGCCTTAAAGGGAGGAAGAGAGCTACCTTCGTGGATGGGCAGAGGGAGGGCATTCCAGGCCAGGGGGATGACGTGGGCAGGGGGTCGACGGTGGGACAGGCGAGAACGAAGTACAGTGAGGAGATTAGCGGCAGAGGAGCGGAGGGTGCGGGGTGGGCTGTAGGAGAGAAGGGAGGTGAGGTAGGAGGGGGCGAGGTGATGGACAGCCTTGAAGCCCAGGGTGAGGAGTTTCTGCCTGATGCGCAGATTGATTGGTAGCCACTGGAGATTTTTGAGGAGGGGATTAACATGCCCAGAGAGTTTCTGGACAAAGACAATCTTGGCAGCAGCATGAAGTATGGATTGAAGTGGGGAGAGACACGAGGATAGGAGATCAGAGAGAAGGCTGATGCAGTAGTCCAGACGGGATAGGATGAGAGCTTGAACGAGCAGGGTAGCGGTTTGGATGGAGAGGAAAGGGTGGATCTCGGCAATGTTGCGGAGCTGAGACCAGCAGGTTTTGGTGACGGCTTGGATGTGAGGGGTGAACGAGAAAGCGGAGTCGTGGATGACACCAAGGTTGTGGGCTTGTGAGACGGGAAGGATGGTAGTGCCGTCAACAGTGATGGGAAAGTCAGGGAGAGGGCAGGGTTTGGGAGGTAAGACAAGAAGTTCAGTCTTGGACATGTTGAGTTTTAGGTGGCAGGCAAACATCCAGATGGAGATGTCCTGAAGGCAGGAGGAGATGCGAGCCTGGAGGGAGGGGGAGAGAGCAGGGGCAGAGATGTAGATCTGGGTGTCATCAGCGTAGAGATGATAGTTGAAGCCATAGGAGCGAATGAGGTCACCAAGTGAGTGAGTGTAGATCAAGAACAGAAGGGGACCAAGAACTGAACCTTGGGGAACCCTCACAGTAAGGGGATGGGAGGGGGAGGAGGAGCCTGCAAAAGGAGACTGAGAATGAACAACCGGAGACATGAGGAGAACCAGGAGAGGACGGAGTCTGTGAAGCCAAGGTAGGATAGGGTGTTGAGGGAAGAGAGTTCAGTGCCTGAATCGCTGAGTCTAAGCTGGCTTCAGTTCAGATGACTAAGGCAAATTGCCTTCCAGTTTATCCACTGCCCATTTTTCAGGAATTGACTCCCGTTAACCTTTTCATAATTCATTCAGGGCATCGTGGTTAAAAATAATCATTCATTCGAGCTCATCATTTCCCAGTTAGAATATGGTATCAGCCTCCTCATTGGTCTCCCTCCATCCAGTCTGGCCTTTCTTCAGTCTGTAGTACTCACTTGCTGCCCAAGTCGTCTTCCCGAAACCCTAGCTGGCGTGAGTCTCTCCACTCATCTGAACTGCCTCTGGCTGCTTACCTCCCACCACATTGAGCAGAAACTCCTGACCACTGGCTTCAAGGCAGCCCACAGGCTCTTTCCATCCTTCGGAGTGCCTCTCTCCCCACCATTCTGACTCCCCAGCTCCCGCTGTTTACTTCTCCCATGATCTTTTCTGTCCTAACCTCACTCTCAACTCTCCCTCCTCAGTCTGTTTTCACATCCTTCCCTAAGCCTAAGTCCATCCTCCTTTAAGTCTGTCTGAACTTGGCTCTCCCCGTATGAGCACCCTCCTGAAATCTCTTCTCTTTCAGAAACCCTTCCCTGATTAATGTTCACCTCCCCAAGTCGCTGCAACCTCACAGCCACCCTTTCTTTTTTTAAAAAAAAAGGTAGTTAAGCTCTTACTATGTGTCAAAAACTGCTCTAAGTGCTGGGTAAGTTCACTTGAATTAGGTTAGTCATCGTTCCCTGTCCCTTATAGGGCTCACAGTCTAAGTAGGAGGGAGAACAAGAGAACTGAGGCATGGACAACTTAAATGATTTGCCCAAGGTCACACAGCAAGTAATTGGCAGAGCCAGGCTTAGAACCTGGGTCCTCTGACTCCCAGGCCTGTTCTCTTTCCACTAGAAAATGCTGCTTTTCCTTCTGGCAAGGGATTGTGTCTACCAATCCTGTTGTATTGTACTTTCCCTAGTGCTTTCTGCAGTGCTGTGCACACATTAAGTGCTCAGTGAGTACCATTGATGGATAATTCACAGAAGTACCTGTGGCTCTATTATAATGCCTATGTGCCTGACATGTGGGTGTTAGAATGTTGTTAGGCAATTAGGGAAAGCCCTCCCAGCACCGCCAATCTGTTTGGATACAGCACAGTATGGGGATGGAAGAAACAGATTACCCAAAAGCACATAAGCAGCGTGGCTCAGTGGAAAGAGCATGGGCTTTGGAGTCAGAGGTCATGGGTTCAAATCCCAGCTTCCCCAATTGTCAGCTATGTGACTTTGGGCAAGTCACTTAACTTCTCTGGGCCTCAGTTCCCTCATCTGTCAAATGGGGATTAAGACTGTGAGCCCCCTGTGGGACAACCTCCTCTCCCTCATCCCCCTCCCCATCCCCCCCAACCTTACCTCCTTCCCCTCCCCACAGCACTTGTATATATGTATATATGTTTGTACGCATTTATTACTCTACTTATTTATTTTATTTGTACATATTTATTCTATTTATTTTATTTTGTTAATATGTTTTGTTTTGTTCTCTGTCTCCCCCTTCTAGACTGTGAGCCCACTGTTGGGTAGGGACTGTCTCTATATGTTGCCAACTTGTACTTCCCAAGCTCTGCAAACAGTAAGCGCTCAATAAATACGATTGAATGAATGAACAACCTGAGCACCTTGTAACCTCCCCATTCATTCATTCAGGCGTATTTATTGAGCACTTACTCTGTGCAGAGCACTGTACTAAGTGCTTGGGAAGTACAAGAGCGCTTCAAACAGTGCTTTGCACATAGTAAGCGCTTAATAAATGCCATTATTATTACTATTATTATTATTATTATTATTATAACCTACAATGAGGCAAGAAATACAACACAAGCTTTTCTTATGCTTTTGCCATAAAGGAACTGAAACAGGGGAGAACTGGGTGCAGAAGCACTGATATTAAAAGCTTACTGTGTACTAAGTGCTGTGGTAGATCTAAACTAATTAGTTCAGGCATGGACTCCTCACAGTGCCAGGCATACTCCAAAACTCCAGCTGTGAGTGCCCACAATGTTCTGCAGGCTCAAGTGTTCTGTTTAGTGGGGAATCTGTCCCCGAGCTGGAACTTCTGGGAAAGATAGTGAAGGACCAAAATGCTGAATGAAAATTAGAAGCGCGAACCCTGAGACCTGTCCTGCTTCTGGCCTGGAATGCCCTTCCTCTTCAAATCTGACAGAGTATCACTAGCCCCACTTTCAAAGCCTTATTGAAGGCACATCTCCTCCAAGAGGCCTTTCCTGACTAAACCCTTCTTTCCTCTCCTCCCACTCCCTCCTGTGTTGCCCTGACTTCCCCTAGAGCCTGGCCTAGTGGAAAGAACACAGGCCTGGGAGACAGAGGACATGGCTTTTAGTAATAATGATGGCATTTGTTAAGTGCTTACTATGTGCAGAGCACTGTTCTAAGCACTGGGGAGGATACAAGGTGATCGGGTTGTCCCCCGTGGGGCTCACAGTCTTAATCCCCATTTTACAGATGAGGTCACTGAGGCTCAGAGATGGGAAGTGACTTGCCCAAGGTCACACAGCAGACATGTGGTGAGTCGGGATTTGAACCCATGACCTCTGCCTCCAAAGCCCGTGCTCTTTCTACCGAGCCATGCTTCTTCTCTAATCCCAGCTCTGCTATGTTCATTCATTCATTTATTCAATCATATTTACTGAGTGCTTACTGTGTGCAGAGCACTATACTAAGCGCTTGGGAAGTACAAGTTGGCAACATATAGAAAGGTCCCTACCCAACAGTGGGCTCACAGTCTAGAAGGGGGAGACAGAGAACAAAACAAAACATATTAACAAAATAAAATAAATAGAATAAATATGTACAAATAAAATAAATAGAGTAATAAATACATACAAACATATATACATATATACAGATGCTGTGGGGAGGGGAAGGAGGTAAGGCAGGGGAGATGGAGCGGGGGAGGAGGGGGAGAGGAAGGAGGGGGCTCAGTCTGGGAAGGCCTCCTGGAGGAGGTGAGCTCTCAGTAGGGCCTTGAAGGGAGGAAGAGTGCCTGTTGTGTTACCCTGGGCAAGTCACTTAACTTCTCTGCCTCAGTTCTCTCATCTGAAAAATGGGTATTAAGACTTTGAGCCCCATGCGGGATGGAGACTATGTCCAAACTGATTATCTTGTATCTACCCTAGAATTTCATACAGTGCCTGGCACATAGCAAGCACTTAACAGATATTATTTGAAAAAACAGGCAATTGTGCTCTTTTTAGAAACCATGAGAATAGCAGGCTGAAACTATGGGATAAAGTGGAGTGTAGAGATCAGCTGGAATTTTCTGTTTCTAGGCCCTCCTTGTCCCACATTATCCTGTGTCAGTTCCTTCCCCCTCCCCGCAACAAATGAAGGGTGCTTGATAGGGGCTTACCTGGAATAAAAGTAGGGTTTTTCTCTCTCTTTTGGTTCCAAGACTAAACAGAGCAGTTAGTGTGGCTAACATCCTGCTGGGGGTTGGAGGGCTATTTCAAACATGTTTATTTTATTTTAAAATTTATCAGGGGTGCCCTTTTTGGTAAACCATGGTTATCTCTGCATGCATGCCTCCCTTGTCCACCTGAATGTTTTCGCAACTCTGGCCATGTGACAGGCCCGCGGCAGCATTTCAATGACTTCTGGGCAGGAGGATTACCAGAGTCATTCTTTGAACACAGGATGTGAGATTCTATCACCCTGTGAGTTTAAAGCACCCGCTGGCACAGAGTTGAAGGAAGGCTTGGCATAGAGCCGCGGGGTTTCCCATTCCAGCAAGAAACAAGGGCTTTGTGCTCCAGTCGCCCAACAGCCCCCAGTGTCAACCAGCTTCCGGACTTTCATGCACGCTCTTCCTTTTCACGGGCTATAGTTTGGACAGGAATCAATTCAAACCTTGAACTTCACCTGTCACAAAAGTTCTGAGAATCTCCATTTCTCTCTCCTAGTAATAAATCCATCTGTCAGTCAATCAATGGTGTTTATTGAGCACTTTCTGTGTGCTAAGCACAGTACTAAGTGCTTGGGACAGTACAGTACAATAGAGTTGGTAGATATGATCCCTTCTCATGCAGAGTTTACAGTCTGTTCTTCTCACCTCCCTGCCCTCCACCTCCCCCATCCAAGTTCTGTGCTGATGAGCCTTCTTTGTCCACCAACAATCGTTTGGATTGATACAGTGACTGCCTTCCTAAAAAATCCACCTCCGTTCCCAGATATTTTCTCATTTTATCTTTTTAATATCCCTGTGAGGAAGCAGCAGGTAGCATTAATCAGGTCTCACTAATCAACACTTGCTCTGCAGATCAATTTGGTAAATTGCTGTAGCATAATTAAGAGGTGATAACAAACACAAATGAAGTTTGTCAAATTATAACGCAACCAGAATATTCCCCTAGAGCTAGTTAGATGGAAAACTGTCCACGACTCTAATCTACCTTTCACACGTACACTTCCACACCTTCATGTGCTTTCCCTGGAATAGTGGTAGAATTTCCATATTCTGGATCTAGAACATCTAAATATGGTGTATTAGGCTCCGAAGAATATAAGGAGTCTATATTTTTATGCCTGTCTCCCCCTTAAGAGTGTAAGTTTCTTGTGGGCAGGGAACATGTTGGTGCACTGTTTTACTTTTCAAAATGCTTGATACACTGCATTCCCTGAGTGGGTACTGAATAAATACCATTACCTCCTTAATGTCATGCAGTATGTTGAAATCTGCAAACATATTTTCTCTTTTATTCAGGCTTCCTGAAAGTTCAGCAATGGTTTCAATTGCTGATATTTATTGAGCTCTTACAGTGTACAGAGCAAGATACTAAGCATTTCAGAGAGTACTACAATGGAACAGAGTTGGTAAAAGCATTCCCTGCCCAAAAGGAGCTTACAATGTAGAGAGGGAGAGAGACAACAAATATTAAAATGAATTTTGGATACGTACATAAGTGTTGTGGGGCTGAGGTTAGGGCAAATATCAAGTGCTTAAAGGGAATAGCTCCATTTGAATAGACATCTTGAAAGAGAGGGGGTATAGGGAAGTTGAGGTCTTAGTCTGGGAAGGCCTCTCAGAGAAGTGAATTTAATAAGGCTTTGAACGTGGGGAGAGTGGCGGTCTGTCACATATGAAGGGGAAGGGAGTTCCTGGCCAGAGGGAGGACTTGGGCAAGGGACATAAACAAGGTTGAAGTACACTGAGTAGGTTGGTATTAGCGAAGCTGGAGCTGGATTATCTTTGAAAATCAGCAAGATAAGACATGGGGATGGCGGGGAGGCAATGGATGTGCAGTCATTGGAAGTTTTTGTTTGAGAAATGAGAACCCATTGTTGGGTAGGGACCGTCCCTATATTTTGATGATTTGTACTTCCCAAGTGCTTAGTACAGTGCTCTACACACAGTATGCGCTCAATAAATACGATTGAATGAATGAATGAGAAGACATGAACTGAACGTAATTAAAAACATGATCTGGGCAGCAGAATGATAATTTATTAATTGCTTACTGTGTGCAGAGCACTGTAATAAGTCCTTGGAAAAGTACAATACAACAATGGAGTGACAATCCCTGCCCAAAGCGAGTTCACAGCCTAGAGGGGGGCAGACAGGCATCAGTGCAAATAAACAGACATCAATAAACAAATAAAATTACAGATACATACATAAGTGCTGTGGGGAGAAAACTGGGTTGGACAAAGTCCCTGTCCCACATGGGGCTCACAGTCTTAATCCCTATTTCCAAATGAGGTAATTGAGGCAAAGAGAAGTAAAGTGATTTGCCCAAGGCCACACAGCAGACAAGTGGCAGAGTTGGGATTAGAACCCATGACCTTCCGACTCCCAGGCCCGTGCTCTTTTCACTATGCTGAACTGCTTCCCGATCCCTTATCCTGATCTTATCCCCCTCAATTGGGTCAGCCCACAGTTCTCCACAACATTGAAGCCCAAAATCCCACCTCTTCTAGCATGCCTACTCAGATTGATTCAGAACATCCACTGTCCACTCTTAGCACTTGGTATATTTAATTTCTATCCTCAGCACTTTTGAATAGGTATATAATTTCTTATATGTATTTTCAGTATATATTTTCAGCAGTTTGGTCCCAATGTGTGTATCCTGCTTCCTGGTTTTTATCTTTATTCTTCCTCCTACATTCACTGCATTAAATTATAAGCTCTCTGAGGACAGGGAAGGGGTATCTCAGTCACTGTTCATACTGTTCATTGTTAGTACAGCACCTAGCCCTCAGTAGGCATTCAGTACCACTGATTGATTCTATGGTCCGGGGGCACAATTTTCCTTCTGGAGGTGAAAGGGAAGATCATTCAGCTAGTGATTTCTAGCCACCTATTGTTGAAAAGACTAGTGGGTGACTTCTTTCTTCAACTGTAAAGGTGTTTACTTGAATTACATGGATAATTCTTTCACCATTTCACTCTGGGTGTGCTGATCAGATTGATTCCTGTGTAGATCCAGCCCAGTGGGCTCATATGGTGAGGTTTTATAATCATGTCATTTTTTTTTTGAAATTCTGAAGGAACTCAGGACTCCCTGGCCAGTACGGGGTGGGGGTGGGGGGTGAGGGTGGGGAGTGAAGCACATAATGGGGGGCCAGTAAACATCAACAGTCAGCAACTAGTCTGTGTGGGGTGGGGCAGAGAGAATCAATAGTCTCTGAGGGTAGAAAGAGCAAATTGACATGGCAAGGAAAAGAAGAATACAGAGAGGATGCTGAGAAAGAGTTGGTCTGCCCCTCTAAAGGGACCCCAGTCTCATCCCTGAGCCAGCATTAATGGGTCAACATAACTACCCTGCCTCCCATCTGACCCCACAAACTCACATTCAGGCTTGGACCAATTTGTCAACTGATTCTGTTGACCCAGCTACCTCAGCGGATTACCGCTCAAGAATTGGCAGCCTCTTGGTTCACTTGCTCTATCGGTTATTTCTTTCTAAACCATTTTATTTTTGTTCCAGCGAACATGATCTGGGAGAGGATATTTATGATTGTGTCCCCTGTGAAGATGAAGGTGATGACATCTATGAAGATATTATTAAAGTGGAAGTTCAGCAGCCCATGGTAAACGTCTTCAGCATTTTCATGGTTCATCTGGGAGGAAGAAAGCAAAAATCTATTGATATACATCTCCTCTCATTATTGGCTCTGGCTTTTGCAACTAGTGTTTATGTCCGAATGATAAGGAGTGCCATTAACATTTGTAGGATTTCTTAATGTGTTGCCATGGTATTCTCTTCCAAAGGATTTGCAAAGTTCTACATCCCCGTTGTGAGATCTGAATTAAAAATAGTAACTTGGTACCCAGTCCAACACAGCACGTATCATCTCATCCTTTTGTAAGGAGAGAGATGAGACTGATAACTAGCTCAATTAGCCAGCTGTGCATCTTTTATGTTGCAGAAAAGGCATTTTTGCTTGCAAGCGTTTGCTAATCATGTCTCAGAGGCCAGTTTCCCTCTGCATATTTTGATTGCAGAATGGTTGGGTCTCAGGTGAGGGACCCGAGACTGGGAGAGAGATTTGATGGTTTCAGGTCTTCGGGTTGATGGCCCTCCTCCTCTGACCCAGTGCCCAGGTGGTGTTTGAATTGGCATGAGTGTGTGTTTGTGTGTGTGTGTGTGTGTGTGTGTTCACCAAGACTATGTGCTTTAATCAAACAAAATGGGAAATTACTCTGAAAGTAAATGTGTTTGTTCTTAAGTGGAGTATGAACCAGCTGGTGATGGTAAAACAAAAAGGCAGAAAAATATTTTTGAGAGTGCCTTCCAGAGACATTCCTGCTCTTGATGCAGGGCCTGTTGATTCTACTGGGGGAAGTGTAATCGGTACCTGGCAAAGCCCATACTTTACCTCCCACACAATTGGATGCCAGTTATGAGAGGAAGGTGGATTCTAATTTCAGCTGGGAAGTGAGCCGGGGATGCCCGGCTCTTCCAAGCCCCATGGAAACAGCAGAGCAGCAAGGGAATCTTATTCTGCTTTCTTCCTTCACTCTCCAAATATGTTGGCATCCCTTCCTTGTCTGTACTTTTCTCAGCTAAATTCCACCCCACTTCTAGCCAGGTGCTCATGTGGCCACTTGGAGATTGCTGGTCCACAGTTTAGGGACTGGAGAAGGTGTCACTGAGGAAAGATGTTTTCTGGGATGAAAGATCAGAACCCATAGGACTTAGTGATCCCAAGAGCCAGTGATCTCAGAGCCAATGATACCATGAGCCAGTATTCCCAGAGCCAACAATCCAGAATCCAGGGATCTCAGAGCCAGTGATCCCAGGAGCTAGTAATCCCAGAACCAGTGATCCCACAGCCAGTTATCCCAGAGCCAGGGTTTCCAGACAAGTGATCCCAGGAGCCAACGATCCCAAGATCCAGTGATCCCAAGAGCTAATGACCCCAGAGCCAGGGATCCCAGAGCCAGTGATTCCAGAAGCAAGGAGTCTCTGACCTGCTGTGTTCGTAGGCCATCCCTGGTGTGACTCTCAACATGGCTAATCACCCCAGATACAGCTGATTGCTCAGTTCCATCTCCTCCCTTTCTTCCCACTCGTTAGCATTACCCAGGTCGGTGTCTTATTGACTGACCAAAGATCCCTCTGAAGGCTGGGCTGAATTTTGCAATTAATGAAGATTAAGAAAGCTTTAGTCTTGATTTTTTAATAACCTTCCTCCTGAAGACATTCCTGATATCAGTGTTTCTAGCTTTGTGGACCATGAATGAAGATGCCAATGAAAATGGAAATTCAGAAAGCATACAGAACCAGAGCACTTCATAATGCATATCACAATGTAAATCCCCACTGATTCAGATCCAGATGCATTCATAAATATCTCTATAAATATCTTCAAAGGTATTGTGTGTGTGTGTGAGTGTGTGTGTGTATCTGTGTGCGTGCCCATGCATAAGAGAGACAGAGAGGGTAGTGGGGTAGCTCTCCCCTCTGAGGTGACTGTGTATTTTTCCTTGAGCAGGATTATCTTCCTGTTTAGGGGTGTTTTTTTGACCTTAAAATGAACATGAAAAGTCCAATTTATTTCAAAAGGTTGCCATACCTGTAAGGGTAGATTGCTTAACTGACTTGTAAGAATAAGATGCATGTGTTACAAGTGTTTCTTTGTGCAGCTTCTCAATCTACCAGCCAAAGGACTGGGGCATTTAGAGGGCTACTGCTCTGCTAATCCCAGGCAGCATGAAAATAGTGCTTCCCATCAGCATCCTCTTTGGACTAATTCTAGATTTTGCTGGAGCAGATAAACCACCTCTTCCTTACTCTGTGGCTCCAAGGTATAGGTCCTTAAGGAAGATGGAACCCAGAGATCGCTCTGTAGAGTTCAAAATGTACTAGGCACTCAGTAAATGTCCTGCCGTTTTCCCAGCATTCAGGCACCCCTGTCTTCTCCACAATGTGTAATGTGTAAATGTGTGCGTGTAAATGATTTCAATTTACCTTCTTACATCGTGGAACTAAATGTCTGAAAAATGTACCTCTGTATTTATAGTATGGCTTGAAACGCCAAGGCAATATGCTAATTGGTTCCGCTTGTTATTTTTGCATGCTCTCAGATTAGATATATGCAGGTAAGTAAAAGATGTTAGCTGAGCCATTTTGGTTTCTGTTGCTACTGCATCTCATAAGTGCTGCTAAAGGCATAAAAATCTAAAATATGCCCAGAGACCTCGTAGAGCAGGGTGAGGCATGTGGCAGAAGAATTGCTCTTGACACAGGAGTAGTGCCTCATTGTACCGAGAAGCTCAGTCAGTCAGTCGTATTTATTGAGTGCTTACTGGGTAGAGAGCACTGTACTAAGCGCTTGGAAGAGAACTATATAACAATATAACAGGCACATTCCCTGCCCACAACAAACTTGTAGGTCTCAATGTTTATTAGCGTGCTCCAAAACCTGGATGTTTCATTGACTGCCTTCTGAAACTTGCTGCCCAGGGTCCTGGAAGACTTTGTCTGTATGTTTCAGTGGTGACAGTTTCTCCATTTCCTCTAGAGGATGACAAAGTCAGAGAGGTGGCTAGGGAGTTCTGTTCCCCAGGAAGGACTATATTTCTGGGCCTGTCCCATTCTGCCAAAGGATTCATGTTATGCATTTCCACTTGCAGACTCACTCAACTCTCCTTCCCTCCAGGACTTGTAGCCTGAAGCCTTTGCTACCTCTGCCAAACCCTCTGCACAGTCCTGTCGTAGTAACTCTGTGATCAACATCTCCATTCCAGAGAGCAGACCAGCCCTCTGTCACTCTTGTCGGGGCACCTTCCCTTGTTTTAGGCTGGCACCCTTTGCCCATTTTCCTATTTTTGTTGGGCAAGCAGATGTCTCTCCCTTCCCCACACTGCTTTACTTTTAAAACCACATGAGGATTGGCTTGCCTGCCTTCTTGAAGGGCTTGGGAGACGCTGAGATCTTCCTTGACATAGAGAACTGCCACTGATCTTGCAGAATTTGGAGAAATGAAGGCTTGAAAGTTTGATCACCATTCACCTCTTGGCATTATGTCCCTTGGATTTATATCTAGTTCTAGATGAAACCCCGAGTTCTTACCTTCCCTCCACCACCAATCAGTGAAGCAGTCCCAACCTGTGGAGATATTTGTGAATTTTGCTTTCATGAGAATGAGAGGGTGAAACTTGGTGAATACTGAAGGGTGTCTCAGAAAAAACACAGACAGCCATGTTAGTTTTTGGTAGACCAGAAGGTTCAGTGTTTGTGGCTATATTATCTTTCCCTTTCCAGGTGGCCTGGGGGTTCCTTTTAGAAATTAAAGAGGAATATACACTGTCTCAGCATTTTTGAGAAGAATGTGTGGGCTCCAGAAAGTCCAGTTTGGAAGGGATTTTGATTGCAGAATTCCTGAGCCCTGGGTTCAAGTACTCCAGGAAAAATTTAGGCAATCAGTGGTCTGTGAGTTAGGTGCAGTACTTCTGGGATGGTGATGGAAAATAGTAGCAGCCAGCCTTTACCCCTTCTTCTATTTTTTTGTCTCAACCCCACTGCCCATGGATGTTCCCTGGTCCCCAGGTTCTTTACCCCAGAGGTTCTGCCCAGGGGCCTAGGCTTGCGGTGTTGACCTGGCCTATTTGGTGGGAGTTGGCCTGGTTAGGGATTGGGAGTTCTTCAAAGGTAAGGAACCGGATCTACTGCAGACCTGAGGACCCGTCAATATGGAATATTCTCTTTCTGCAGAAAATGGGAATGACAGAGGATGACAAGAGAAATTGCTGCTTGCTAGAGATTCAGGAAACTGAGGCCAAATACTACAAAACACTTGAAGACATTGAAAAGGTGAGCATGCGTCTTTTCAGCATTTGGGTTTTGATTTCCCATGACCATTTTGTGACAGAGTACATTCTGGAAGAAGCTGTGGATGCTGGTTTCATCTTACATGGCTAGCTTCAGGAATGGGACCATTGAGTAGGACCCAGTACTACTGGAATATGGTATGTTTTGCACAGCATGGGTTAGCCTGAGGTAATCCAGAAATCCCAAGAGAACTGATGCACCACTGTGTAAAAAAGAAAAAGAAAAAGGGGGTGTTCTTGGTTATATGTTTCCCAAATGGAAAAGATGTATTGCATTCTGCATAACTTGGGCTATGTGTCTGAGATGAACAGTGAATCTGGCAGTTGGCTTCTCACCACCAAATTCCATTAATTTCATGCTTTTCTCAAAAGTGTTGAAGCAGGACTGATTTGTCAGATAAAGTAATTGGATTAAAAGTAACATTCCCCTGCATGCATTCATGGTTTCTAATTGGAGTCGGTGAATTATTGTTATGTTCTCTTGTAAAACAAAGACTTTGCAGAACGGGGTGATATAATCCATATATTATACTATAAGCTACATGTACTACAGATCCTCCAGGAGTTATAAATATGTTAGCAAAGTCAGAACCCACATTTTCTCTGTTGTTTCATTGTCACCTCACTCATATTCTTCCAAATATTTAATGCTGTCATTTGGGAGAAAAAAAACAAAGCACCCCAATTTTGTCTTATATGAATGCTTGATTTCGTATTGACAATATGTTCTGAGCTGATTCAAACTTCTCGGTGAATGCTTTCTAGTTATTGGTGAATATGGAACAAAACCACAGTCAAGGGCATCACTTTCAGTGAGGGAGCATGAACTGGGTTCACTGTTCAGTGCTTATTCACTCACCAAGGGTTTTCCGGCCATAATTATCCAAGTCATTTTTTCTTGGGGAGATTTGAAGGTTGGACTAGCTCAGCCCCGGAGTCAGGGTGGAGGGGCACTTGGGGTGGTATACATGTGGAATTTACTCACTCACTTTTTCATCAGTGGCATGATTTTGGGAAAGTCACTCAACTTCTCTGTGCCTCAGTTACCTCATCTGTAAAATGGGGATTAAGTCTGTGAGCCCTATGTGGGACAACCCGATTACCTTGTATCTACCCCAGTGCTTAGAACAGTGCTTGGCACATAGTAAGCACTTAACAAATACCATCATCACTATTATTATTATTAGTAGTAGTAGTAGTATTTATTGAGCCCTCTACATGCAGAGCACATGGGAAAATATGATAGAAGTAAAAGTCACCATCCCTGACATGGAGGAGGTTACAGTCATCTGGGGTACAGTTTCCTGGGCTTCCTGGTGCTTTGTATGGTAAAATTGAAGGGGAGTGATTGGTGGGGACAGAAAAGAATGAGAAGATGTTATAGGTGGCCCTCATCAGCCTGTCACTATATTAATGTCTGTTTCCCCCTCTAGACTGTAAGCTCATTGTAGGCAGGGAATGTTTATTGTTATATTGTATTCTCACACATACTTAATACAGTTCTTTGCACAGAGTAAGTGCTCAATAAATATGATTAAATGAATGAATGGAAAAGTGAATGTCAAGCCTCCTACCCACCATCCATCTCTCTTCAGAAACATGCAGTTACCTCACAGTCAGCCAGTCTTTTTTATTGAGTGCTTACTGTGTGCAGAGCACTGTACTAAGCACTGAAGAGAGTACAATACAACAATACACAGACACAGTCCCTGCCCACAATGAGCTTACAGCCTAGAGGGGGAGGCCACTAAGCCCCACAGGGCACTAGGCAGATTACTGCAAATCATCCTCACAGGGTCTAACTGCCAGGAGAATGAGAATGAGTATTTAGAGCATACAGTTCAGCCCTTGGGGTGGCATCTCACTGAACTTCTTGATTAAGTCTCTCCTGATGGGGACAGATCTCGGGAATCTTCATCCAGGAGGTGACAACGAAAATAGCTTATGAGGCTCTTTGCTTCTATCTTCCAGAACTACATGAATCCTTTGAAGCTGGTACTGAGCCCTCTCGACATGGCAGCTATTTTTATCAATTTGGAGGTAATGATTCTAGCATGATCGGTTTAATCAAGGTCGACTCTTTGGAAGCACAGCACATTTCCTGAGGTCAGGAGACTCTGTCCTGGTTTCAGGAATGGTGTTTTGCTGAAACCATCCTACGTAGTCATTCACATTCTTGCTAATGGTTCCAGAAGTGTGGTGGGGGCGGGACGGATTTTACTCTGGGGAAGTGAACTTGGTCAAATTTGTGGCTTATGGAAAACCACCCCCTGAGCAAACACCCACAATGGGAAGAAAGGTGAGAGCAGCACAGTACTCAGATCCCGGCTGAGTTGGGCAAAACGCAATCTGTGGGCTGACTCTGGCCCCTAATCGATTGCACCTGGCCCAATCCCTGCCATCTGTGTCAACACCACCAGGCTCCAAATCAGCTAAGGATGCATTTAGCAACCTCCTTGTATGCCAGCATCCGAAAACAGTGGCACCCGTTGTTACTGACTGCCTCTGCCTAGTTCACAGACGTTTAGGTGCCACTGTAGTGAAAGCAACCATATTTCTGGGGCTCAGACACCCCTTACCTCCAGCTCTCCTCCAGACAGCCAGGAGGTTTTGAATCATGGTCACCTGTAAGACTTAAAATTCCAAAAGTGGCCCTCTGGCCATGCGATTGCCCTTCCTGTCAGAAGGATGGCAGCCAAACTCTCTTAGGGTGGTCTTGAGTTCTGGAACCTTGCTTTACATTCACTAGTAGTAGAAATGGTAGTAGTAGTAGTAGTGTTAATAGGAACTAAAAAGGACTAATAATGTTCCTTGTTTAATAATCTTGTTGTTAAAATGGTGAAGACCAATTTAACATTAGAATCAGTGAGGCCTAGTGGAAAGAGCATGGGCCTGGGAGACAGAGGCAATAGGTTCAAATCCTGCTCCACCACTTCCCTGCCCTGTGACCTCGGGCAAGTCATTTAACTTCTCTGTAACTTTGGCCTTAGTTACCACATCTGTAAAATGAGGATTAAGACTGAGGTACTGTGGCCAGAACAATTATCTTGCATCTATCCCGGAACTTAGTACCATGTGTGGCACTTGGTAAGCATTTAGCAAATACCATAAAAAATATTTAATATACTCCATTCATCTGTAGTCCATATTTTTTGTTATACAATATGAATTGACTGCTCTTAAGAAATCTGGGAATATTTTGTCCCACAAATGTGTGTCTGTTTTGCTACAGCATGACTGTAGTGTCAGAAGAGGAAATAGTGGTGTGCATGTGCATAGTGCCAATTAAAAAGCACATAACATAAATGCTATACTATGTATAATAGATATACTACAGCATATTTATTATATCATATCCACTGTATACTGTAGTATACATACACTGTAGTACATATACTAGATATACCATAGTTTATAGACATAGTATACTGTAGACCAGTTTTTCTTACATGGGGTTTGCTAAGGCCCAAACCCCTGCCTTATGGTAGAACTGAGTGTATATTACAATGCCTGGAGGCAGGAGGACATGTGAAATTGCAGACAAGACTGGTAATGTAGATCTGGGAATCAACCACATAGAAGTGGTAGGTGAAGCCATGAGAGCAGATCAGCTCTCCCATGGGAAATTGAGAAGAAATGTTCGCAGAATCGAGCTATGAGAACCACCCACAATTAAGGAATGGGAGGCAGAGGAAGAGCCAGTGAAAGTGACTGGCAGAGAAGTAAGAGGAGAATCAGGATAACATTGTGTCAGACAAACCAATGTTAGACAGTGATTCCAGGAGAAGGGAGGCCCAGTGTCAAAGGCAGCTGAGAAATCAAGAGGGTTAGGACAGATTAGAATCCATTAGATCTGGCAAAGGAGAGATTATTAGTGACCGATGAGTTAAGAGAGCAAAAATCGGATTGTAAAGAGTCAAGAAGTGAGTGGAAAAGAGAGGAAGTGGAGTTTGAACAGGAAATGGAAGAGGGAGATGGGATGACAGATGAATGAGGCAATGGAATCCAGAGAAGTTTGTGTTTTTAGACTAGTGGAGATGTGGATGAGGCTGAGAGACGAAGAAGCCATCAGTGAGTGAGTGATTGAAGGATGGCAGTCAGGGAGGTTAGAGGGTTGACATAAGTGTTTTTAGGTGTGAAGAAATGGGATCGGAGAGCCCAGGTGAGATGATAGATTTTATAAGCAGGTGGGAGAGCTCTCGAGGAATGGACAAGAAGAATAAAGTGAGGTGAGATATGGGGATTGGAGGGAGATGTGGTGGCAAGGGGAAGATTTGGGAGAGCTAATGCCCGAATGGTTTCAACTTCAGGTTGCCAGGTCATTAGAGGTGAGAGAAGTGGGAGGAGGGGGGATGGCATTTCAGGAGGAAGGGAACGATCTGGAATCCCTGGTCAGGGCAGTGGACATGGGGTTCATGAGGGAGGAGAAGTAGTGTTTCTAAACAGAAGAGAGGGCAGACTTATAGCAAGTAATCATGAATCATGACCACAAGAACACAAGAAACGTAGTGTGGGGTGGTCTGGGGCTGATCAGAGATTGCGTGTGATTAACAGAGTGACCGGAGTGGGGTAAGGTAAGGGTGTGGATTTGTGCATCAGGAGAGAAAAGGTTGGGTGGGAAGTCCAAATGGTAAAAGTTTTGCCGGGAGGGACAGTGTGGTAGAGAAGGCAGATTAAGAGATTCATTCATTCATTCATTGAATGAGGTACTGAAGAGGTACTGAATCCCCTTTTTGCAGATGAGGAAAGGGGGGCACAGAGAAGTGACTTGACCAAAGACACAGCATACAAGCGGCAGAGCTGGGATTAGAACCCAGATCCTCTGACTCCCAAGCCTGTGATCTTTCTGTTAGGCCTTGCTGCTTCTCTGGGGATTCAGGGCTTTTTCTCCATCTGGCAGAAGAGTAATGCTCCAGATAATAATAATTGTGGTATTTAAGTGCATACTATATGAAAAGCACTCCACTAAGCACTGTGACCCCCCCATCTTATCTCCTTCCCTTCCCCACAGCACCTGTATATATGTATATATGTTTGTACATATTTGTTACTCTATTTATTTTACTTGTACATATCTATTCTATTTATTTTATTTTGTTAGTATGTTTGGTTTTGTTCTCTGTCTCCCCCTTTTAGACTGTGAGCCCACTGTTGGGTAGGGACTGTCTCTATATGTTGCCAACTTGTACTTCCCAAGCGCTTAGTACAGTGCTCTGCACACAGTAAGCGCTCAATAAATACGATTGATGATGATGATGATGATTCATTTGTATTTGTTAATAATAATAATAATAATGGTATTTATTAAGTGCTTATTATGTGCAAAGCACTGTTCTAAGCGTTGGAGAGGTTACAAGGTGATCAGGTTGTCCCACTGGGGGCTCACAGTCTTAATCCGATTTTACAGATGAGGTCACTGAGGCAAAGAGAAGTGAAGTGATTTGCCCAAAGTCATACAGCTGACAATTGGTGGAGCCGGGATTTGAACCCATGACCTCTGACTCCAAAGCCCGTGCTCTTTTCACTGAGCATTTACTGTGTGCAGAGCACTGTACTAAGCACTTGGGAAGTACAAGTTGGCAACATATAGAGATGGTCCCTACCCAACAGCGGGCTCACAGTCTAGAAGGGGGAGACAGACAACAAAACAAAACATATTAACAAAATAAAATAAATAGAATAGTAAATATGTACAAGTAAAACAGAGTAATAAAATGTATAAACATATATACAGGTGCTGTGGGGAGGGGAAGGAGGTAAGGCAGGGGGGTTGGGGGGAGAGGAAGGAGGGGGCTCAGTCTGGGAAGGCCTCCTGGAGGAGGTGAACTCTCAGTAGGGCATTGAAGAGAGGAAGAGAGCTAGCTTGGTGGATGTGCAGAGGGAGGGCATTCCAGGCCGGGGGAAGGACGTGGGCTGGGGGTCAGTGGGACAGGTGAGAACGAGGCACAGTGAGGAGGTTAGCGGCAGAGGAGCAGAGGGTGCGGGCTGGGCTGTAGAAGCAAAGAAGGGAAGTGAGATAGGAGGGGGTGAGGTGATGGAGAGCCTTGAAGCCGAGAGTGAGGAGTTTTTGCCTGTTGTGTAGGTTGATTGGTAGCCACTGGAGATTTTTGAGGAGGGGAGTAACATGCCCAGACCATTTCTGCACAAAGATGATCTGGGCAGCAGCGAGAAGTATAGACTGAAGTTGGGAGAGACAGGAGGATGGGAGATCAGAGAGGAGGCTGATGCAGTAATCCAGTCGGGATAGGATGAGAGATTGAACCAGCAGTTTGGATGGAGAGGAAAGGGCGGATCTTGGCGATGTTGCGGAGGTGAAACCGGTAGGTTTTGGTGACAGATTGGATGTGAGGGGAGAACGAGAGAGCAAAGTTAAGGATGACACAAATGTTGCGGGCTTGTGAGACTGGAAGGATGGTAGTGTCATCAACAGTGATGGGAAAGTCAGGGAGAGGGCAGGGTTTGGGAGGGAAGATAAGGAGTTCAGTCTTGGACGTTTTCAAAGAGTGGGATTTCGGAGTTGCAGAAGTAAGAAGTGGTATAGTGATTTTTGTAGATATCCAGGTGTGTCCAAGTTGGTGAGTGAATCAATTAGGGTGAAGAAAGAGGTCAGCAGAGTTGAGGAGTGAGAGAAACGGACAGCTAGGCAATCATTGGGAGCCTCCTCATAGATGTTAGAGTCCTCAAGGATCAGTGAGGGAAGGAGAGAAGGAATGTGAGAAAGGCATCAAAAATGCTCAAAAAATTGGAGGTGGGCCAGGAGGTGATAGGTGATGGCATCTAGTAATTGGTATCAGTCAATCAATTGATGGAATTTATAGAGTGCTTACTGTGTGCAGAGCACTGTAATTAGTACTTGGGAAGATATAAAATACTAGAGTTAGTAGACACAGTCCTTGCTCACAACACAATGAACATGAACATGGCCTAGGTGAACAGAGCATGGACGGGGAAATCAGAAAGACCTGGGTTCTAATCCCAGCTACGCCACTTGTCTGCTGAATGACCTTGGGCAAGTCACTTCTCTGTGTCTCAGTGACCTCATCTGTAAAATGGGGATTAAGACTGTGAGCCCCAAGTGGGGCAGGGACTGTGTTCAACCTGACAACCTTGTATCTACCCCAGTGCTTAGTACAGTGCCTGGTACATAGTAAGTGCTTGACCAATACCATCAAAAAATAAAAAAGGAGTCTACAGAGTGGTAGAAGTGGATGATGTGGACTTCAACAGAAGAAAAGGTGAAGGAGGATGCAGTTGAAAGGTCCTCTTCTAGACTGTGAGCCCGTTGTTGCGTAGGGACTGTCTCTATATGTTTCCGACTTGTACTTCCCAAGCGCTTAGTACAGTGCTCTGCACACAGTAAGTGCTCAATAAATATGATTGATTGATAGTAAGTGCTCAATAAATATGATTGAATGAATGAATGAAAGGGCAGTGCAAACGTGGCAGTGAGGGTTGAGGAGTGGTCAAATCCTCCCTCTTTCTTTCATTCATTCAATCCGCTGTATTTATTGAGTTCCTACTATTTGCAGAGCACTGTACTAAGCACTTGGGAAGTACAAGTCGGCAACATATAGAGACAGTCCCTACCCAACAACAGGCTCTTTCTCTGAGAGTTGGAGAGGGAGCGGGTGAAGGTGAGGCTCCCTTGAGAGAGAGCGAAGGGGGAAGACAGCATCATCTGAAAGAGTCAGGTGTCAATGATGGTAGAGAGGAGCAGTGACTGGGAGAGGACACGGTCAAGGATTAAGGGGAGGTTGTCCACGTCGAAGCAGGTTTTTTATGGAGGAGCAGGTTGGATGGGAGTGAGCTGTCATGGTGCAATGCTGGGGTTGTACAAGATTTGAAGCAGTAGTGAGAGAAGAGGACGGGGATGTGGTGAGTGGTAAGAGGGGTGAGGTGGTCCTGGTGAAGGCCCCAGATCATTAACACCACAGCTGCCAGTCACTGCCAGTCCTGAGTGGCTAGGGCTCCCAGCTGATTGGCTGGCCCAGAGACGCAACAGCCCAGGTGACTGGTCAGGGAAGGTGAAAAACGAGCCGTAGAGTTTGCTCCTCTTTGTGGGGAGCAGGGCTGCTCTCTGGAAAGGGGCTCACTCCTGTGAGAGACTAAATACAGGCTGTTGGACGGCTCCCATTGGACCTAGTAAAGGGAATTTAATGTGCTCAAAACTCTTATGTGTATTTATCATTGTATAACCTTCTAACTTAATTACCCCTTCGTATTTATGGTGATTCAGAGATATGTCTCACTGGAGTCCCTTGCAGAAAGACAGTAGAAATGGAGGGGATGGCAGGATGACTTACTGCAAACAAGCATTCAAGCCGCTGTATGTCGGGGTGTTAATGTAGTGGTTGTTTCTTTTGCTTAGGACCTAATTAAAGTGCACAACAGTTTTCTACGGGCCATCGACGTCTCGATGATGGCTGGAGGAAGCAGCCTGGCAAAAGTTTTTCTGGAATTCAAAGAGAGGTAAGCTATTGTAAATCATTCAGGGACAAAGACACAGCTCACATACTGGGGGAGATGAATGAAGGCTCAAGGCAAACTGTGAGGGGGTTTTTTGTGTGTGCATGGAGGTGGGGAGGAGGCGATATTAGGAAAGGGATGTGGGAACTGCTCTTTCCACCCACCAAAACCAAGCCATTCAGCCTACAGAGGCTCATGTCTGACATCCTGGCCTTGTGGGAGGACTGTGGGGCTGGAGAAGAGAGTGGAGAATGTCTGATGAGAATTTAGTCATTACAGGAATTGAACCAGAAAAGCTGGCCGAGTCTGCCTGGGAAAAGCCAACATTGTCTTCCCAGAGAATCCTAAACCCACATGTTCCTCTAAACGGTTCCAGTCTGCAGTGTTTTTTGCAGTCCCAGGAAAAGGACATTTGCAGCCAGTATTGTAATATGGGGGGAATTGACTTAAAACCAAGCACACGCTGAGTTTTTGGCCTTGAAAAGTACCGAAGATGATGCTTCAAAAAGGGCAGGAAGTTGGATCCAACTTTTTGGAGCCTTTTCTAGCCAGCTCTATCACTTTGGGGAAATCTGGTTTTTCCCAATGTGTAGCTGGGAATCTATCTGGCCTAGCACATTTCAACTGAATCCCCCTCCCCATAAAAGCCACAAAGGTGGGCCTTTTACCCCAGATGTCTACCGAGGGAAAGAATAACTGATACCCTAAAAGAACGCATACAGAGCCGAAGTAAATCTTAACTCTAAGTAATTCTTTTTCATATTGAAGAGACCCAGCAATTATTGAATGCAACAAGAAAGGAAACAGTTTAACAAGGAAAGGTGAGGGGAGTCTAATATCACCAGGAGCTTATCCAAGGAGCCAGACTCAAGTACCACCTGGTGTGTTATAGCCTATCATTAGTGTTTCCAGTATCCATAATGATAATAATAATAAGTACTGGGGTAGATATGAGAAAATCAGGTCAGACCCAGGCTGTGAGCCTCATAATAGTAATCTGTGGTATCTGTTAAGTGCTTACTATGTTCCAGGCACTGTTCTAAGCACTGGTGTAGATATAAGGCAATTGCATTGAACACATCGATGTGAGGCAGGAACTAAGCGGGGAGGAGAATTGATATTTAGTCCCAATTTTACAGATGTGGTTGTCTAGCCACAGAGAAGTTCAGTGACTTGGCCACAGTCACACAGCAGATAAGTGGCTGGGCTGGGATTAGAAGACAGGTCCCTTAACTCCCAGGCCTGTGCTCTTTCTACTAGGTCACACTGCTTCTCAAATGGAAAAACATTAATCATCTTCATGAGGCATGGAACTTGATGATCTGGGTTAAAGCTGGTGTACAATGGGCCCAGCATGAGAGCTGGTGGAAGGGTATAAAACATTAATTCCACTCCCTGGATGGGCATTGAGACAGCTGCTTATCATACAATAATAGTCACACACCTCCAAATAAATCCCACCTTCAACTCCATCTTTAAGTATATATATGTATATATATATATATATACATATATATACTTATGAATATGAATATGAATGTACATAGGGACCACGTTTGTTTGTTTTCTTTTTTTTACAGTGCCTTTGAGACCAGTTGGTCTCTACCTTAGACTGGCTTACCTCCCTCTCAGTCAGTAAGGGAATTCAATGCATCCAGTTTGGTTCTAAAAGGGAAAGCCTATTCAAATCCATCTCTCAAACTTGGCAGCTTCCTGCGAGCAGGGAACGTATCTACCAACTCTTTTGTATTGCACTTTCCCAAGCACTTAGTACAGTGCCCTGCATGTGGTAAGTGCTCACTATATATGATTGGTAGATTTGCAACAAAAGCATTCCCCTCCTGCTGCAAAGAGCTCACTGGAACTCCAGTGGGTCAATCATCTGGGGAAGGGGTAACCCCCACAAGGGAACAGCTGTACCCCAAACCAGCCTCCCTGTATTTAGCAGGAGAACCATGGTGCTCAGTGCAAGGCAGTGAAGGACTTTGTTCTACGTCTTTAGTCTTTTACTTTCCTTGTGGAAATCTTGGTGGTGGTGCAGATGAATGAGCAGCAGCCCTCGAAAAGTTGCTGAAGTTAGGTAAAAATCCTTTAATATCCTTAATCCAATCAGAGGCCGTGCTTCATCTGTGGCTTGCTTCCAGGGCATTATTCTGGTGGGATTAAACCAGTGTCTAGACATAGAAATGCTGTCCGTCAGGCAGTCAATAACTCCAGAAATAGCATCTGCATTCATAACCCACATTAGGTCAGATATTTTATTATGCATTATGCTTCCCTGAGAAAGTAAATATTTATGAAGGGAAAATAAGTCATTTAGAAGGGAATGCAGAAAACATTTTTATGTATTTTTAAAGATGGGAGGGTTCTAGGGTGAGGCTAGGGATGAATAAATAAAAAAGAGCACAGTTATAGGCTCCAAATAAGCACAAGTCTACTCACTTCCATTTCAGCCCATGCCCACTCTTCTTGGTGCAGAAGGCTCTGGGCAGGGACACTTAGTTGTGGGGCAGAATTGGTCTCAATGGGAAACCCCTTAGAGCATCAGAAGCCACCTTGAATTCACAGAATATCAGTGTCATCTCTGCTTAGACTGCCCCACCAAAATCTAATTTACACTGTCCCCTCAAGAAAGCCGACCCTTTTACAGACATTTTGGTCTAGTGTTTTCAAGGGATGAGCTGGTTGCTTGTGGCTCCCCGGTTAGCCATATAGAAGAGGTAGGAGTCACCACCGCTCCTTGCGTGCAGGGAATGCATCACTTTTTTGTGGGTACTGGCCACAGCATGACTTCAATGTGTTGCCGCTTGGTGGGTGTTCAGTAAATACTGTTACTCCTACTACTGGGTCTGGAATAACTCTGAGGATTTATCCGTAACTGCTGCCTGACCACCCCATCATTGGCCAGTTCTCCTGCCAAGCACTAATCAGCATGGCCTAGAGGATAGAGCACAGGCCTGGGGGTCAGAAGGAGGCTTTGTGACCTTGGACAAGTCACTTCACTTCTCTGTGCCTCAGTTCCCTCATCTATAAAATGGGGACTACTGCTCTGAGCCCCATGGACCGTGTCAAAATTGATTAGCTTGTATCTACCCCAGTGCTTAGTACAGAGCCTGGCACGCAAGTTCTTAACAATTATTATTGTTATTATAGTCTCATTCCAGTAATTGGCAAGGTGGCTTAGTGGAAAGAGCACAGGTTTGCCAGCTGCCCAACCACACGGTCATTTGTCAGGCTTCCTGCTAAACACTAATCAATGTGGTCTAGAGAATCAGCAGGACTTAATGGATAGAGCACAGGTCTGGAAGTCAGAGGGCATAGGTTCTCCATTTTACTGCTGTGTGACCTTGGGCAAGTCACTTAACTTCCCCGTGCCTCAGTTTCCTCATCTGTAAAGTGGAGATTCAATTCAATACCTGATCTCCCTCCCACTTAGACTTTGAGTCCCATGTGGGGCAGGGACTGTGATGACCTGCTTATCTGGAGTTTAGCGGTGTTTGCCACATAGTAAGTACTTAATGCCATTACTATTATTATTATTGAAAGCTATTTGCTGGATGGGGGCCTATATAGGGTCCCTTACCTCTCCCTGGTAGCAGCAGTAGACTGACCTTGGTCCTGCCTTCCCACAGTAGGATTCTGGAGAGGATGGAAGCTGGCTACCTTTCGGGGAGGATACCCCCGCACCCCCCAACAAACTCTCCATCCCAGTCAGTACTACATACCTACTCTGAATGAGACACTTTCCCTTCATTCGGGCTAACTAGCTAAGAGCGTAATCAGTTGTCAGGGGAGGAGAAAGAAGAGAGGAAATTTGGGTAGGGCTTTGCTCAGTCCGTTTTACAGAGGAAGTGGAGAAGCTTGAGAGGGTCTAGACAACAATAACTGGCACAGTTGACTCAGATGATTTGTCCCTGGCCATTTTGCAACTCTGCAAACCAGTACTTCATCTAAAAAAATAAAATCTGTTGAGATCATGCCTTTTGGACCGTTACTTTTTTATCTATTTCTGGACTGTTGGTCTGGAATATGTTAAGTAACAGTAAAATAAGTCTTTCCCACAACTTTGGGTAGTTAGATGATTTCTTTTTTTATATTTGATTTTAGTTGCTTTATTGTCAATGAATTGCAATGGACAGTAGCTTTCTCCTCTCCAAACTAACCCCTCCCACCCATCAGCCTCCCCCATAATCTCTTTAATCTTTCCTTCAGAAGGCCCAATATTGTACTTCCAGTATATGTATTTCAAGGCTGATGCAGGAACTCCTCATGGAGACATGTAGGCATTTTCCTGCCTAAAAGCGGGACTAGGACCAGCTGACCTTTTGAGTCCCCTTTCCAACTCTGAGATTGCCACAGCAAGTTTGTCACAAAGAGAGAGAGAGTTGGAGGAGTGAGTCATACAGGGCCTGACTGTGACCTTCTGTGTATCTTATTGGGTTGCATCAGTTGCCCAGGAGGTGGTGGGGATTGGGAGGGGTGGGGGGGTTACATAAGGGGTTGCTGGAAAAAAGAGCTGTTTAGTCTAAGAAGCCCCCAGTCTGACCTCCTCCTCGGAGGCCACAGCTGTGCTTCCGGGGGGGGATTTTGGTGGCGGAGACCTCTGGCCCACATTTTGTGTAGAATCAGGAACACGCTCGCAAGTATTTGGAGGCCAGCCAGACTCACAGCTGAGTTAATCAGTTCCCCAGCTGTGAAGGGAAGCTGCCCACCTGGGTGAATATTTGTGGCTGTCAATCAGGCTATGTCAGCTCTTCAGACTCTGAAACGGCTTGAAAACTTCATCAGCTGCTCCGGTGGGCAGAGAGGCCTCAGGGGATGGCACATACGCACCAGTGGGTAAAGGGCAAATGGTATAAGTCACAGTTAGGACTGCTGCTTCCTCTCCTATTTGATTTAACATCTCCACTATCATCTCTAATAATGATGGTATTTGTGAAGTGCTTACTATGTGTCGGGCACTGTTCTAAGTTCTGGGGAAGATACAAACTTTAGATCCCTATCTTGTATGGTTAAATGATGGGTCAGTCCCCATCTCCTTCCTGCCAGCTGAATGATGTTTTCTTCCCCTTTAGTCCATTCAGGCATTTCCCAGAGTCAAAGATTCCTACTCCTTGTTGAGGAGAACAGATGCCATCAGCATGTCCAGTTAAACTGGTCACTTCATCCCTGTGTGTCCTCCAAATCATAGTTTTTCCCCTCTTCTATTGGCTGTATGCCACTTCTGGAGGTTTCTATTACTATTATTAAAGCAGCATGACCTACCATAATAATTACGGTATTAGAACACGGTCCTGGGAATCACAAGGACCTGGGTTCTAATTCCAGCTCTGTTGGCTAACTGACCTTGAGCAAGTCACTTCACTTCTCTGTGCCTCAGTTACCTCATCTTTAAAATGAGGATTAAAATTTTGAAAAAGAAACTCCAGGGACTTTGTCCAGCCTGATTATCTTGTGTCTACCCCAGTGCTTAGAACAGTGCCTGGAACATAGTAAGTTCTTAACAAATGCCATAAAAAATACAAAAAGAATTAAAATTATCGATAGTATTGTTACATTTATTAATTATTAGAGGATATCCATTTTCTTCTCAAGTTTTGCTTGGCTCTTTCCCCTTGGTTTTGGAACGGGCTTGCAGAAACCAAGAGAGTCCTCACCGCATCTTTGTTCCACAACCCCATCTGCTTTGAGAGTCCAATCCCATAATAATTATAACATTGTCCAAGACCCAAGGACCTCAGGCCATTCAGTGTCCTTGGCTCAAGGCCAAAGATCTTCATTAATGAGGCATTTAGGACAATCATGAAAGAAGTTGCAGGAAGGCAGCAGCCTGTGTTTTAGTGAAAAAGGGAGGAGAATTGATGTATCCTGAAGCTTGAGGACTGAGAGCCAGCGTAGAGGAGAGGATCTGTGGGGCTGGAGTGCGGTGTGCAGGGGTGCAGCTTATTAAGAAGTGCTTGTCTGGAACCAGGACTAGAACCCAGACTTCCTAATTTCCAAAAACAGGGCTTTAGCCACGGGGCCAACAGCAGTGCCAACCACTGGGGTAGGTACAGGATTACTACACAGTCAGACCCTATCTGACCTGGGACTTAGAATCTTATGAAAGGGAGAATTTTATTCCCATTTTACAGATGAGGAAATTGAAGCACAAGGACTTGTGGAAGGCCACACAGCATATCCATGGCAGAGCGGGGAATAGAACTCAGGTCTCCTGATTCCTGATCCTGTGTTCTGTCAACCAATTAGTGGTATTTACTGAGCGCTTTACTTTGCTCAGAGCACTGTACTAAGCACTTGGGAGAGAGCAATACTGTTGCTGAATTGTACTTTCCAAGTGCTTAGTACAGTGCTCTGCACACAGTAAGCGCTCAATAAATATGCTTGAATGAATGAATGAATACAGCACAGTTGGTAAACCCGTTCCCTGTCCACAGTGAGTTTATAGTCTAGAGGGAGAGACATAATAATAATAATAATAATAGTTATGGTACTTGTTAAGTGCTTACTATGAGCCAATCACTGTTCTAAGTGCTGGGATAGGTAAAAGTTAATCAGGTTTCACACAGTCCCTGCCCCACACTGGGCTCACACTCATAATCCCCATTTTTCGCAGGTGAGGTAAATAAGGCACCAAGAACTTAAATGACATGCCCAAGGTCACAAAGCAGACAAGTGGTGTTGCCAGGATTAGAACCCATGACCTTCCAACTCCCAGGCCCATGCTCTAGCCACAACACCAGGCTGCTTCCCATTAATAGGCCAAGAAGCCTTAAGGAATGTTTACTGAGTACCTGCTGTGGTATAAAGCCTCCTTCCCATCTCCTGTTTTAAGGATTGCTCTGGAGTCCAGCAAGAGCTTTTAAATCCATCGGCAGCAGGAAAGCAAAGACTGGAGTTGATGGCTCAGATGCCTCCTTGCCATCACTACTACTCTCAGTCCGGCTCAAATCTGGAAATAGCATTGCCAAAGTCCATTCGTTCATTCAGTCATATTTATTAAGCACCTAGTGTGTGCAGAGCACTGTACGAAGTGCTTGGGGAAGTACAATACAACAATAGACAGTGACATTCCTTGCCCACAATGAGCTCACTCACAGTCTAGATCGGGGGCAGGGGGGAGAGGGCGACAGATATGGATACAAATAAATAAAATTACAGATACATAATAAGTCCTGTGGGACTGGGTGGTGGGGAAGAGCAAAGGGAGCTAGTCAGGGTGACACAGAAGGAAGTGGGAAATGAGGAAAAGTGGAGCTTATTCTGGGAAGGCCTCATGGAGGAGATGTGTCTTCTATTCAGCTCTTTTTCAAGTCTAGTAGTTATAAGCTTCCTCCTATCTTCATCTCCCGCTGCCCTTCCAGAAGAGGCTGGGCATGGTCACTCAAAACTGAGACAGCTATGCATCCCAGGACAGCGGGACCAGGTTGCAGAAGAGAGGACAGTCCCTTCTCCGCAGGGGGTCTGGAAATCCAAATTGGAAGTCAACTTCTGGTAACAGGTCTTGGACTTCAAGCGAAGGAAAAAGGAAGTGAGGCAGTTTGTGTAACGTTTGGTTAGGAAAAAATGAGATTTGCGTTGGTTTATCCATAGGCACTGATTAAGTCTGTGGATAACAGAAACTCCTTACCATCAGCTGCAAAACACTGTCACCGTCCCTCCCTCTCCTACCTCTCATCACTGCTCTCCTGCTACAACCCAACCTTCACACTTGGCTCCCCTAATGCCAACTGTACCCAATCTCATCTATCTTGCTGTTAACCTCTTACCCACATTCTGCCTTGGGCCTAGAATGCCTTCCATCTTCATATTTGACAGACAATTACTCTCCCTATTTCAAGTCTTACTGAAGGCACATCTCCGCCAAGAGACCATCCCTGAGTAAGCCCTCATTTCCTCTTCTCCCACCCCCTTCAGTGTCACCCTGATTTCTTCTTTTATTCCCTTGTAGCCCCAAAGCACTTATGAACATATGTGTATTTATTTATATTAATGTCTGTCCCCCCATCTAGACTGTAAGCTTGTTGTGGGAATGGAACGAGTCTACCAACTCTGTTATATTGTACTTTTCCAAACACTTAGTACAGTGCTCTACACACAGAAAGTGCCTAATAAATTTGATTGATTGATTGGCCCTGAAACAGCGGGAGGCATCAGGACCTCCGGGAAAGAGTAATATGGCAGTTAGCCTCGTCCTATCCGGCTTCAGAAACTGCCTGGGGATGGTGTTTGTAGAAAAACAGTATTGCTCAGTTTCTAACAGGGGAAAAAAGGGTTTGTCTGTTTTAAATCCGGCTTCTTGCCCAGATCCCCAGTCCCAGTTTGTCTCTCACTGCTTTTTGCAACTAGCAACTATGAGGAACAATCTATCCCTAGTGAAGAAGGCAGATCTTATTTCTGGTAAGAATCAGTGGAGAGTAAAACTGAACCATGATGGAGAATAAACCCAACTGTAATAGAATCATCATGTTTCCAAATGTGTTGTCTTCAAACCCTCTTCTTTTGCAATACTTTGGAACCATTTTGAATGGGTTTAAAGTAGTTTGGCCAGCATTTTGTACAGATCTGAAAGTAGTTTCAAAATGTTTGAGAAACATTAATGGTTTTGGTTTGCAAAACAAGTTTCCAACATTCAAGGCTTCTAAATCTTTTGGAGCTGTTTAGAAATGGGAAACCATAGCCATTTCAGAACGGTTTGAATCGAAACAAAGGGCACATAAATTCTCCTTACTTTTTAACTAGACAAACAGAGCCTGACTTGTGGCCACTTCATTAATGAGGCGTTAAGAATAGTAATGAAAAAAGAACAACCTGGCTTAGTGGAAAGAGCATGGGCTTGAGAGTCAAAGGACGTGGGTTCTAATACCTGTTCCTCCACTTGTCCACTGTGTGACCTTGGGCAAGCCACTTCACTTTTCTATGCCTCAGGTCCCTTATCTGTAAAATGGAGATTAAGACTGTGAGCCCCATGTGGGACAACCTGATTATTTTGTATAATAATAATAATGGTATTTGTTAAGCACTTACTATGTGCCAAGCACTGTTCTAAGCACTGGCGTAGGTTGTCCCATGTGGGGCTCACAGCCTGAATCCCCATTTTACAGATTAGGTCACTGAGGCACAGAGAAGTTAAGTGACTTGCCCAAAGTCACACAGCTGACAAGAGGTGGAGCCGGGATTATCTACCCCAGCACTTAGAACAGTGCTGGGCACATATTGAGCGCTTAACAAATACCATAATTATTAGTATGATTATTAAGAACTTTGTAATTGAGCCAAGGACACTGAATGTCCTGAGCCCCTTAGGGCTTGGACAGTATTATTCATTCAATCATATTTATTGAGCGCTAAATGTGCATAGAGCACTGTATTCCATGCTTGGGAAAATACAGAACAATAAACAGTGACATTCCCTTCCCACAACAATCTTACAGTATAGAGGAGGGGAGACAGACATGAATACAAATACATAAAATTACAGATATGTGCATTAATGTGGTACATAAGTGTTGTGGGGCTGGGAGAGGGGAGGAGCAAGTCAGGGTGACACAGAAGGGAGTAGGAGATGAGGAAAAGTGGGGCTCAGTCTGGGAAGGACGCTTGGAGGAGATATGTCTTCAATAAGGCTTTGAAGTGGGGGAGAGTAATTGTCTGTCAGATTTGAGGAGGGAGGGCGTTTCAGGCCAGAGGCAAGATGTGGGCTAGGGGTTGGCGAAGAGACAGGTGAGATTGAGGCACAGTGAGAAGGTTAGGAGCAAATTGTGTGGGCAGGGTTGTAGAAGGAGAGAAGTGAAGTGAGGTAAGAGGGGGCAAAATGATGGAGTGCTTTAAAGCCAATGATGAGTACTTTCTGTTTGATACAGAGGTGGATGGACAACCACTGGAGTTTTTTGAGGAGCGGGGTGATGTGACCTGAATGTTTTTATAGGAAAATGATCCAGGCAGCAGAATGAATTATAGACTGGAGTTGGGAGAGACATGAGGCTGGGAGGTCAGCAAGGAGACTGATGCAGTAATCCAGGTGGGATAGGTTGATTGATTGTATTAATGTGGTAGTAGTTTAGATGGAGAGGAAAGGGTAGATTTTAGCGATGTTGTGAATGTGGGACTCACAGGATTTGGTGGTGAATTGAATATGTGGGTTGAAAGACAGAATGGAGTCAAGGATAACGCCAAGGGTATGGGATTGTGAGACAAGAAGGATGATGTGCCATCTACAATGAGGGGGAAGTCAAAGGGAGGACAGGGTTTGGATGGGAAGATAAGGACATGGTAACTTTGGGGTGACAGGAGTACATCCAAGTTGAGATGTCTTGAAGGCAGGAGGAGATGCGAGACTGGAGAGAGGGAGAGAGATCAGGGCTGGAGATGTAGATTTGGGTACCATCTGCATAGAGGTGGTAGTTGAAGCCGTGGGAGCGAATGAGTTCTCCAAGGGAGTGGGTGTAGATGGAGAATAGAAGGGGACCCAGAACTGAATCTTGAGGGACCCCCACAGTCAGGGGGTGGGAGGCAATGATTATTATGGGAAGTGAACCTCAAAGTGAGTGGGCCCATGGAAAGGAGATGCAGTGAGGCTCTGTTGGTTTTTGCAAGCCCATCCTAAACTCAGTCAAATGGTTGTATTTATTGAATGCTTGCTGGGTGTAAAGTTCTGTACTAATCACCTGGGAGAGTATAATGCAACAGAGTTTGTAAACACTTTTCCTGCCCATAAGGAGCCAAACAAGAACAAGCAATGCAGAAGTTGAGAAGGAAATGGGTTTCTTTAATAGCTTTTGGAGAGACTGGAGTTTTGGGTGTCCCCAAGGGGATCCAGGAAGGCAGTGCATTTTAAGATGAACCCTTTGTACATTATTTAAATGTGGATTACTCATGAAAGCACTTCCTCAAAAAGTATGTTAGAGGAAGCTTAAAGGAAAGTTGATATCATATTTGACTTTTATGATCTTTGGAGGCTAGCTATTAGGCATCATTTCTTTGGACTGGTCTCAGTGTAATATTAAGCTGGAAAATTCTATGTAGTTAGGAAATGGTTAACATACTATAGGGAGCTTGGGAAGCACAGTGGTTTGAAGAACAATGGTCTTATCTTGGAAGATTCCCATGTTTGTTTCTGATCTAGACCAAAAGAGATTGTTGGTAATAACAATAATAATTATTATTATTATGGTATTTATCAAGCGCTTACTATGTGCCAAGCAGTGTTCTAAGTGAATGGACCACCAGCCCCGGCTGGCTCCTTCTAGAGTGTCACTGACTCAAGCCAAAATCTTCACCCCCTAGTTTAATAATAATAATGGCATTTATTAAGCGCTTACTATGTGCAAAGCACTGTTCTAAGTGCTGGGGAGGTTACAAGGTAATCAGGTTGTCCCACGGGGGGCTCACAGTCTTAATCCCCATTTTCCAGATGAGGGAACTGAGGCCTAGAGAAGTTAAGTGACTTGCCCAAAGTCACACAGCTGACAAGTGGCAGAGTCAGGATTTGAACTCATGACCTCTGACTCCAAAGCCCGGGCTCTTTCCACTGAACCACGCTTCTTCTCTAAAGTTTTTCTTCTCTAGTTTCCCAGGTGAATGTTGTTCTAGGGCTTCAGAACTCTTGTGTGGGTAAGGGATCAGGTCTCTAGAGCAGGGAGATCTCGTGGGATTATGGTATTCTTCAAAGCTGAAAATCATGGAGGAAAAAAAGAGGTAAAGGAGGAGAAGCAATATGGCTTAGCAGATAGGGCATGGGCTTGGAAGTCAGAAGGACCTGGGTTCTAATTCTGACTTCACCACATGTCTGCCCTGTGACCTTGGACAAGTCATTTAACTTCTCTGGGCCTCAGTTACCTCATCTGTAAAATGGGGATTAAGACTGAGAGCCCCACGTGGGACAACGTGATTACCTTGTATCTACTCCAGCACTTAGAACAGTGCTTGGCACATAGTAAGCAATTAACAAATGCCATCATCATTATTATTAATTGTATTTATTGAGCACAGGGACTATGTCTGTTTATTGTTATGTTGTTCTCTCCCAAGCACGTATTCTCTGCCCACAATGATCTTAGAGTCTAGAAGACAGGTTCAGGCCTCCCATCCTCCACCAAACCCTCAAGGGATTTCTCAGTGAATAACTGAGGGCATGCGACGGCACATCTTCAGAGAGACAAGGTTACTGGTGGAAACCTCTGGCACATCTTCAGAGAGACAAGGTTACTAGTGGAAATCTATGTTTCTCTCATTTGCCTAGGGATAATGCTGGTGATTCATTCATTCAGTCAGTCATATTTATTGAGTGCGTACTGTGTGCAGAGCACTATACTAAGTGCTTGGGAAAGTACAATATAACAATAAACAGTAACATTCACTGCCCACAATGAGCTTACAGTTTAGAGCAGGGGGAGACGGACATCGATTCAAATAAATAAAATCGCAGATTTGTATGTAAATGCTGTGGGGTGATAATGCACCGCTTCAGATTTAAGCAGATTGCTCCCCAAGCATGTAGAATAAACTGAGCATCACAGGGTGGAAACAACTGAGGGGTTAAAATTTCACATTTTCCAATGTATCGCTGTAGATATAAATTCCCCACGCACCAGAATTAATCTAAAAAAATCTTCTCCTAAATAGTCACAAAAGAGCCCATGGAAATTTATGGGAGGAGAAGAGATCAGAGAAGAATGCTCTAGAGTTTGGCTTTGTAGAAAATCCATCAGGGATTAGGCGACAGGACAATGGTTGGGTCTGCAGAGGAGGTTATCTCTCTTCCTCTACAGCAGAGATGTTTTTTGTCTAATGCGGTTTTGCCTGGGAACTGACCTGTTTGTACAATTTGCCTCCCTTTTCCCTCCCTTTGCTCCTCAACCCTGCTCGGTGGTGGAGGGGAGAAACAAATCAGATGAAGCAGCATGGCCTAGTGGATAGACCACAGGCCTGGGAGTCATAAGGACCTGGGTTCTAATCCCGGCTCTGCCACTTGTCTGCTGTGTGATCCTGGGCAAGTCACTTACCTTCTCTGTGCCTCAGTTCCCTCATCTGTACAATGGGGATTAAGACTGAGAGTCCATGTGGGACATGGATTGGGTTCAACTTGATTACCTTACATGTACCTCAGTGCTTAGTACAGTGCCTGGCACAAAGTTAGTGCTTAACAAATGCCATTTAAAAGAAAAAGAATCAATGATATGTCATGAAGAAATCATTCATTCATTCAGTAGTATTTATTGAGCATTTACTGTGTGCAGAGCACTGTACTAAGTGCCTGGGAGAGTACGATACAACAATAAGCAGAAAGGAGGAATTATAGGACGGCAGAGAAGGAGAGTGCTGGTCAGACACATTTCCTAACCCGTAAGGAGTTTACAGTGTAGAGCATGAATCAAACAGTAACACAAATAAATCAATTATGAATCTGTACATAAGTGCTGTGGGGCTGAGGGTGGGGTGAATAGCAAATGCTTAAAGGCTACAGATCCAAATGCAGAGGTGACACAGAAGGGAGACAGAGTAGGGGAAAAGAGGATAATCAAGGAAGGGCTCTTGGAAGCTATGAGATATTAATAGTGCTGTGTGATTTTAATAAGGCAGATCATTGTACTAAGTGAACAGTGCAACAAGGTTGGTAGACACATTCCCCGTCCATAAGTAGTTTACAGTCTAGAGGTGAAGGATGGAAGAATAACTATATTGGCCACAACGTCCTATGGCATCTAGTAGTTCCCTAAATCTCACTGTTCAGCTACTTCAACTTGCTCAGGATCTTCTGGAATACGGCCCTGCACCTCTCCTGTAGGATGTGGCAGGTGTCCACAATCCCTTTCTCAATTCCAGTCATCTCACATTTGTGTCCAGTACCTCTGGTCCTTTTTTCTGGAATATTTTCCTGGTAAGATGCTCCACCTGCTGCTTTCAGAGGTCGTTGGGAAATGCTTATGCTGTTCAAGTCTCTGTACTCTTTGCTTCTCTCCTGTCCAGATTGGCTCTAGGACCTAAACTCCTTTGACCTCTGGCTAATGGAGGAAAGGGAAACAAAGGTTTTTGTTTTGTTTTGTTTTTTTCTCTCAATCTGGCTCCGGAAATGTTAGGGTTTTATCAAGCTTTGGATGAAAATTCCAAATTTAATAATGAACTTGTCTAAGCTAAGCAGGGGTCAGATTGGCCCCCCAGGCAGGCTTCAGGAGAGAGATATTTCTCATAGAGTTCTGAATGCAGCAACTGTGATTTGATATTTCGCATAGAAGTACTGAGGCAGGCTATCATAAAATTTTAAATGTATAAAGCCCCAGAAAGTCAGGGCAGGGGAATTTTTGGTCTTTCCAACCATGACTATATCTTTTTAAGATGTATTCCTCCTGAAGATTCCTCAGAGGAGTTAATAGTAAGAATAATAATAATAATAATGTCATTTGTTAAATGCCTACTATATGCCAGGCACTGTACTAGGCACTGAGAACTATACTGAGAATGCAAAGAGTGAAAACAAGTTAGAAGGGCGGAGGTTCCCAGCAGAATGATTGTATAGACTGTGTATGTGCATAAAGTTAAATGCTTTGGAAGAGATGTCATTAATGGCCTGGATCCCCCCTTGCCCACTGTTACAAGATGTGTCTAGGTCAAAAATGGTTTCCCAGAGCATTGGGTAATTCTTCAGGTTTTTCCTCTGTGGCTCAGAAAACACATAACTGGTCCAGGGGCCTTGGCCGGGGGAGCTTTTCAGCCTCCACAACACATGTTTTTGGGCCTCAGAGAATAAATGGGATCATGGGGTTTCCTTTCAAGATTCAGGACTTTGTGGAAAGCCAAACATGCATGGAATTCGAACAGCATTTCATAAGCAGATTGCAGGGGAGTCCAGCATGGGGTAATCATTAAAAGGAGAAAAGGAGAGAGAGAAGCATTAGGTCACCTTGGGCAGGCACACTGAGGTCATTCTGATGGAGGAAGGGTGGTGAACCTCCAAGTCTCCGCTGTCAGTTAGAGTCAGTCACCATTAGCCCACAAAAGTGTGGTTCACGGGGCCACCACCGAGGCCTGAGCCAAATTGGCCCCTCTCCTGTCCACCTGACCGGTCAGACAGAGGCAACACAGTTGGCACAGCAGCGGTAAAACTTGTGTCTTCCTGTCCCCCTGGAGCCCAGCTGGGACTAGGCTAGGGTCCAGCTTGGACCACAAAATCTTAATCATGATCGTACCTCTGTTAAGATATTGTCCAGTGAATGAAACACTCAACCTGGGTGCAGTGGTAGTTGGTCAGTCAGTCAATTGTATTAAGCGCTTACCGTGTGCAGAGCACTGTACTAAGTGCTTGGAAGAGTACATTATAACAATAAACAGACACATTCCCTACCCAAAATAAGCTTACAGTCTACAGGGGGTAGAAGAGTGAGAATAAGTGGAGGAGCAGTGTGGTCTAGTGGAAACCTCCCAAGCCCCCCAAAGTTTAGATCCATGTACCAGGATGAACAATACCTCCAGGAACAGAGCCTGCTTTCTATGGTTTTCCTCTGAAAACAACTATGTGCTATTGGAGGAACACAAAAAGGTTTGATTCGGGCCCCACTGGTGGATCTTCCCAGTAGGTCCAGGGGAAAGGGTTCTTGGGGAAGGGTCCTTGGTCTGTTCTTTCCCACCTACTGCCCTCACCCAGCCTTTCAGGTGAGAGAGCACACGCTCAGAAAAGGAAAATCCAAGGGCTTGAATTGTCTCACGACAACTCTCTCAGCCGATCAATACATCTGTGGTAAGTTGAGCACTGCACTAAGGGCTTGGGCGTGTGCAGTAAAATGAGAAGGTATGATCGCTGTCTTCAATCAATCAATCGTATTTATTGAGTGCTTTCTGTGTGGGGAGCACTGTACTAAATATTGGGAGAGTACCCTCTGAGTACGTAAGGAAGAAGCAGCATGGCTCAGTGGAAAGAGCTTGGGCTTTAGTCAGAGGTCATGGGTTCAAATCCCGGCTCCGCCAATTGTCAGCTGTGTGGCTTTGGGCAAGTCCCTTAACTTCTCTGTGCCTCACTTACCTCATCTGTAAAATGGGGATTAAGACTGTTGAGCCCCCCGTGGGACAACCTTATCACCTTGTAACTTCCCCACCACTTAGAACAGTGCTTTGCACATAGTAAGTGCTTAATAAATGCCATCGTTTTATTATTATTATTATTATTATTATTATTATTATTATTATTATTATTATAAGGAGCTTACCATCTAGAGCAGGAGACAGACATTGTAAGAAATTATTGATATTCATTCAATCATATTTATTGAGAACTTATTGTGTGCAGAGCACTGTACTAAGCGCTTGGGAAGTACAAGTTGGCAACATATAGAGGCAGTCCCTACCCAACAACGGGCTCACAGTCTAGAATGTTCATATATGCTACGGGGCTGAGTGTGGGGTGAGTAAAAATACAACTATAAGTGCACGGGCAGTGTAGAAAGGAGAGGGAGTAGAGAAAACGAGAGATTAGGGAAGGTCTCATGGAAGAGTTGTGATTTTAGTAACACTCTGAAGTTGAGGAGAGTGATGGTCTGTCATAAATGAAGGGGAAGGGAGATCCAGGCCAGAAGGAGGAGGTGGGCAAGAAGCCAGTGGCAAAAAAGACCAGATTGAGGTTGGCATTGGAGGAGCACAGTGTGCTAGCTGGGGAATAATAATAATAATAATAGTAATAATAATAATGATGGCATTTATTAAGCGCTTACTATGTGCAAAGCACTGTTCTAAGCACTGGGGAAGTTACAAGATGATCAGGTTGTCCCACGGTGGGCTCACAGTCTTAAGCCCCATTTTACAGATGAGGTAACTGAGGCACAGAGAAGTGAAGTGAGTTGCCCAAAGTCACACAGCTGACAAGTGGCAGAGCTGGGATTTGAACCCATGACCTCTGACCCCAAAACCCAGGCTCTTTCCACTGAGCCACACTGCTTCTCTAATTTCTAGTAGGAAATCAGCAAGGTAAGATAAGGAGGGGCAAGGTGATTGAGTGCATTAAAGCCAATGATAAGGAAAATGATCTGGGCAGCAGAGAGAAGTATGGACTGGAGCGAGGAGAGAGAGAAGGCAGGAAGGTCAGCAAGGAGGCTAATTCATTCAATCGTATTTATTGAGCGCTTACTGTGTGCAGAGCACTTTACTAAGCTCTTGGGAAGTACAAGTTGGCGACACATAGAGATGGTCCCTACCCAACAGTGGGCTCACAGTCTAGAAGGGGGAGACAGAGAACAAAACAAAACATATTAACAAAATAAAATAAATAGAATATGTACAAGTAAAATAAATAAATAAATACAGTAATAAATGCATGCAAACATATATACATATATACAGGATAATGTAATACAGCTAATGCCGTAGCACCGAGAGGTTAGGAAAAGTGCTCGGATCGGCATAGTAGCAGTTTGGATGGAGGGAAAGGACTGATTTTAGCGATGTTGTGAAGGTTGAACCAACAGGATTTGGTGACAGGTTGACTGAGAGAGATGGGTCAAGGATAATGCCAAGGTTACAAGCTCGTGAGACAGGAGGGATGATGGTGTTTTGTACAGTGGTGGGAGAGTCAAGGGGAAGACAGGATTTGGGTGGAAAGATGAGCTCAAGGACATCCGAATCCAGCAGAGGAGAAAGACCCTATAATAAATTACAGATGGTGAGAGGAAGGAAAAAGGGATATGTTTTTTTGTTAGTGCCCAAGTAATGGGTGTGAAAGATCAATCCGCTGAACCTCCCCTAACATTTATATACACAAATGCTGAAGTGGCAGTTGGAAGAAAATAAAATGAGGAGATTATAAATTAATCAGGGACCTGCCTCTTGGAGGAGATATGACTTAAGAACGGGTTTGAAGATGAGGATATCATGGAATGCCAGATGTGAAGTGGGAGAAGTTCCAGATGGAAGTTAAGGGTGTGAACAGGAGGTCAGCTGTGAGAGATACAAAAACAAGGCGCAGAGCAGGTTGGCTCGAGAGAATCTCTCCCTCTAGACTGTAAGCTGTTTGTGGCCAGGGACTGTTTCTACCATCTCTGTTATATCGTACTCTCCCAAGCACATGTTCTGCACAGAGTAAGTGCTCAATAAATATGATTGATTGATTGATAAATAATAAATTGATAAATCATTGATAAATAAATATTTGACCTGGGTGCAGTGGGAAAAATGTGAGAATAAGTGGAGGAGCAGTTTGGCCTAGTGGAAAAAGTACAGGCCTGGGAATCAGAGTGAAGCCCATACTGGAGAGGAAAGAGAATTGAGGTGGGGATGCTGTACTCATACCAGGTAATGGCAAGTGACTGGACCAGTGGGCTGGCTGTTCAAAAATCTCCAGTGGTTACCCATTCACCTCTGTATCAAACTGAAGCTCCTCACCATCGGCTTTATATCACTCCATCACCTTGTCCCCTCCTACCTCACGCCACTTCTCTCCTTCTACAACCCAGCCCTCACACTTCACTCATCTAGTGTTAACCCTCTCACTGTTCCTCGACCTCGCCTGTCTCGCCGCCCACCATGGCCCATATCCTGCCTTTGGCCTGGAAAGCCCACCCTTCTCAAATCTGACAGGCAGTTACTCTCCTCCCCTCTTCCAAAGCCTTACTGAAGGCACATCTCCTCTAATACGTCTTCCCAGCCTAAGCCCCCCTTTTCCTCATCTCCCACTCCCTTATACATCTTCCTTATTTGCTCCCTTTGCTCTTCCCCCTCTCCCCCCGCCCCAGCGCTTATGTGTATATCTGTTATTTTATTTATATTGATGTCTGTTAATTTATCTTGGTATATGTCTCCCCCCATCTAGACCCTGAGCTCATTGTGGGTAGGGATTGTCACTATTTATTGCTCTACTGTACTTTCCCAAGTGCTCAGTACAGTGTTCTGAACACAGTAAGTGCTGAATAAATACAATTGGATAAATGAAATAAAGGGGCAGATCCTTGAAGATTCATGATGGTGCTTTGCACACAGTAAGCACTCATTAGATATGCTTGAATGAATGAATGGAGGAAAAACTAACAGTATTTGGCCATATTTTTAATATCAGAGTTTCAAGAGAAGAAGAGTCTGTGATATTGCCAAGGTTATGGGCTTGAGAGGTGGGAGATTGGTGATGTTGTCTTCTGTGGTGGGAAGGTTAGGTGGAGGAGAGGATTTGGGAGGGAAGAAGAATTCAATTTTAAGAGTTAGTCAATCATATTTACTGATCCCTTACTGTGTAAAGAGCACTGTACTAAGTGCTTGGGAGAGACAATATAACAATATAATAGACATATACCCTGCCCACAACGAGCTTAAGGTCTAGAAGGGAGCTACATGTTAAGTGTAAGGTGCTGGTGGGACATCCTAAAGAGACGTTCTAGAGGTAGGAGGACATGTGTGATTGTGGAGCAGGTGAGAGGTCAGAGATAGAGAAGTAGATTTGGAATTCAGTCACACTTATTTGTGGAGACAAATTGGTTTCCCAAGAGAATGAGTGTTACTTGAGAAGAAAAGGCAATACAGAACTGAGCCTTGAGAAACCCCTCAAGTTAGGGGGTGGGAAGCAAAGAAGGAGTCAGCAAGAGTGACTGAGAAGGAGTGATCAGGATGGTAGAGGAGAACCAGGAGGAAACTGTCAGAAAACCTGGGTTAGATAGTGTTTCCAAGACAAGGGAATTATCCACATTGTCAAAAGCAGCTGAGAGAATGAGAAGGCCTTGGACAGAGTTGTGTTTGTTAATTTGGCAACAAGGAGGTCATTGGTGAACTTAGAGAAAGCCATCTCAGTGGTGTGAAGGAGTTGGAAATCGAATTGTAGAGGGTTAGGAAAGGAGGAGTGGAAGTCGACAATAAATGTATATTAATCCATTCATGGATGGGAATGGGAGGAGTGAAGTGAAGAGCCCTGAATTGATTTCAATAGGTCAGAAGGATAGGTGGAGAAGAATGTGAAACCAGTTTAACAAGGTGTCTAGTGACTTAAATATCTGGAGGGTAACTTATCTCAGTGCAGTGTGTGCAAGGAAACTTCCTCTCTCTCCTTGGCATCAGCTATGTCCAACTCAGATATAGTCAGTACTAGTGTTACTTTGTACCAACCTGCTTTGTTTATAGAATGTGAAGCTTAAGGAAAAAGAGGTTACAGTAAATCTGGGAATGTTTTTTTAACAGTCTCTAAGTGTTTGCTCTGTGCCAGGTACTTTACTACATGCTAGGGTAGATACAAGCTAATCAGGAAATGGACACTGCCAATGTCCCACATGAGGCTCACAATGTTAATCCCCATTTTACAGATGAGGTAACTGAGACACAGAGAAGTTAAGTGACTTTCCCAAGGTCACAAAGCAGACAAGTGGTGGAGTCAGGATTAGAACCCAGGTCCTTGTAACTCCCAGGCCCATGCTCTATCCATTAGGCGACACTGTATCTCAGCTTGGATGGGAGTGTCCATTCTCAGCACTGTCATTAACTTCCAGCCGCCATTTCCTCTCAACTCTACATCATCCCTTTCTTTTTAAGGCCTCAAAGCCCAACACCTTCATAAGAAGGAAATCAACCCTCCATGCCCCACCATTCCCAAAGCCAGAAGTGAGAGAAGAGAATGCATTGTTCCCTTTTTCAAGTGAACAGAAAATAGTATTTACTGAGCACTTCATGTGTACAGAACACTTGCCATCAAATAATAAATCGGCATTTTTTATTGAGCACTTAACTGTGTGCAGAGCACAGTACTAAGCCCTGGGGGAAGTACAAGTCAACGAAGTTGGTAGACACTATCCCTGCACACAAGAAACTAATAGTCTACAGGGAGAGATAGACATTAAAATAGATTAATCATCGGAGAAGTACTAGAGTATAAGAATATTATAAGAATATTTATGCATATATATTGTGGGGCAAAACAGAACTTATCTGCTCACCTAAACCCTGTCCTCCCCATGACTTTTCTATCACTGTAGACAGCATCATCATCCTCCTTGTAGCCTTGGCATTATCCTCGACTCATCTCTTTCATTCAACCAGCACATTCAGTCTGTCATGAAATCTTGTCATTTCTAGCTTCACAACATCCCTAGACTCTGCCTTTTCCTCTCCATCAAAACAATACCACACTGAGCCAAGCTTTCATCATTTAATTACTGCATCAACCTCCTCGCTGACCTCCCTGCATCCTGCCTCTCCCCCTTCAGCCCATACTTCACTCTGCTGTCTGGATCACTTTTCTGAAAACAAGAACAAAAACAACAACAAAAAATGTTCTCACCCAGAGCTCTCCACTTTTCAAACACCTCCTATCCTTGCCCATTCCCTTCTACAGCAAACAGAAATAACTTCAGCTATAAGGCGTTCGGTCAGCTCTCTCCCTCCTACCTAACCTTGCTGATTTTCTACTACACCTCAGTTTGCATGCTCAGCTACGCGAACACCAACCTACTCACTCTACCTCAATTTCATCTTTCCTGCCACCCACACTTGCCCACAGTCTCCCTCGGGCCTAGAACCCCCTTCATATCCAACACCATTCTCCCCACCTTTATATCTTCCCCCTTCATATCCAGCACCGTTCTCCCCACCTTCATATCCTGCCCCTTCATATCCCACCATTTCCCCCCCTTCAAAACCCTCCTAAAATCATATCTCCTCCAAGAGACCTTCCCAGACTAAGCCATTTATTTCCTCTAGTCAACCTTCCCTGTGCATTGTCTATGAAGTTGGTTGGGTATCCATTAAGCCCTTTGATACTCACCTCAGCCAAGCCCAAACTCTCTAAGAAAAGGCTACCTTTTAAGGGCACAAAAAATGCTAGTATTGATCAATTTTCCTCCCACTGGTGCAGCTACCTAGAAGTTCCAAGCCCAGTAGGGTCTGAAAGAGCCCCAGATTTGTTAGATCTCCCCCTCTTCCACCTACGTGCTCAACTGTCTCTAGCCAAGTTCTTTGCAGCAGTCTCAACTGGCACAGTATGAATAAGGATCGGAGTTATAAAATGAACCAGCCAGTCCTACCTGCCCAGCTTCTGTGGGTACAATGTAAAATTAGAGAAGCAGCATGGCCTAGTGGATAGAGCATGGGCCTGAGAGTCAGATGGACCTGGGTTCTAATCCCATCTCTGCCACTTGTCTGCTGTGTGACCTTGAGCAAGTCACTGAACTTCTCTGGGCCTCAGTTGCCTCATCTGTAAAAGGGGGATTACCCATTGTTGAGTAGGGACCGTCTCTATACGTTGCCAACTTGTATTTCCCAACCGCTTAGTACAGTGTTCTGCACACAGTAAGTGCTCAATAAATACGATTGAATGAATGAATTGTGGGAAATGGACTGTGTCCAAACTGATTAACTTGTATCTAGCCCAGCATGCAGTACTGTGCCTGAAACATAGTAAGCGTGTAACAAATGCCATTTTAAAAAAAGTGTCTATGGGAGAGACAGGACTCTGGGAGCAGTTTGGGCAAGATTTCCACTGCAGAGCCCCAGCTAGGAGCTTGGATTTGACATCGGCAATAAAGAACCCTCCGCTCATCTCTTCCCTCCCACCCCTCTGCAATCAGGATGTATTTTAGAACAGAGCGTTTGAAACTGAAAACAATAGAGCGTGTTACTGTTGGCTGAGCCTGTAATGGGAGGAAAACCATTGACTTTAAACTCATTACTTTGGCTGTAAAAGGAAGAGTTGAGTCACGGCGAGCCAACGTTCCCTGTTAAACATGTTATCTGCTTCCCCCCTTCCCCAGGCTGTTGATTTATGGAGAGTACTGCAGCCACATGGAAATCGCCCAGAATACGCTGAACCACCTCATTGCCAATCGGGAGGATTTTAGGCAGAAAGTGGAGGTAACCGGGGTGTGGTCTTTGGACTCAGGGTGGGACGCGGGAGGGAGGCGGTGGTATTGGAGTTGAATGTAAGAAGGAGGCAACCATTGCTACCCAAGATGGTCCCCTAAAACCCTGCCCCAGCCTCTCAGCTGGGCCGGGCAGCCTGCTCCCTAGACCTGCTTATCATCCTTGATCTCTAAGCGATGGTCTCATCAGATTGGGTCCTGATTCAATAAGCAGCATTGGCTTTTAAGTCCCCTGGGGGTTCTCCGAGTGCAACCTGTGGCTGGGAGTCTTAACTTCGTGCCAGCAGGTGGCAATCAATCAATCAATCAATGGTCTTTATTGGGTGCTTACTATGTGCAGAACACTGTACTAAGCACTTGGGAGAGTACAATACAACAGAATTAGTAGACTCACTCACTGCCAATAGCAGTCTAGAATGAGATTATAGTGCCCCACCAAACTCGCCTGTGCTGGGCAGCAGCGGCACGGGAGAGATTCGAGGGTGGAGACTCAAGTTTACTGTGCAGAAGGAGGCAATGGTAAACTGCTTGCGGATTTTGACCAAGAAAACTCTATGGTTACACCACCAGGATGATTGTAGATGGAGGTGGGGCGTTCTGGGAGAGATGTGTCCGTGGCATTGCTATGGGTCGGAGATGACTCGACAGCATAAGACAAGACCAGAGAATCTGGGTCACCCTGGAGCTTCTGGCTGAGGGTTCGTGATCCTGACAGCTCACTAAGGACCCATCTTGGGCTAGAAACTGCTGGAGCTATCTGATGAGTGGAGCAACTCATTTGGGGTTCAGATCTGCACAGGTAGATTCCACAAAGCCCATGTAATGGGTTGTAGGTGTTGACCGTTTGCTGAGAAGATGTTGAGTTCTTTCTAAAAAGGCCAGCCGGCGCCCTGGGCCTCCATCGCCCCACTAGTTTTGACTTGCGGGCTGCTGTCTGGAAATGAACAGGGTGATCCAAACCATGGTGTTGTTCTTCCTCATGGCTTCCAGGAGTGCACCCTGAAGGTCCAGGAGGGAAAGTTCAAACTTCAAGACTTGCTCGTGGTGCCCATGCAGCGAGTGCTCAAATACCATCTTCTCTTAAAGGTATGTGGTCTGCATCTAGAACTACCCACCTCTAACCCCGGTGCTTCTGAGCTGGCCCCGACCTGCTGGCCTACTTTCCCTGATTCAGGGAAAATCAGAGAGGACACAGGAGGCCACCCCAGTTGCCACACAGATTTTATGAATACAGCAAGTAAGGTGGCATCATGTAATGCTACAAATAATTATGGTATTCACTGAGCCATTACTAGGTGCCGAACACTGGGGCAGATCCAAGATTGTGAGATCAGGCATCGTTCCTGTTCCACACAGGGCTTGCGATCTTGGAGGTAGTGGATTGGGGTTGCCAAAGGCTGAAAATGTTGTTTACAAATAGAGTGAAAGAAATGATGGACTTTCAGACTTTTTATTGATAATATTTTGCATAATAGAAGATGACTCATCCCAGTTTGCTGGGAGCCCTAGATTGACTGCTCCGGGTCAATTATATGCCACCAATGATGCCCAATACCATCCTAGGCACAGGGAAAGGCGGGGTACTGGGGGCAATTAGAAATTGTCTAGAAATCATAGCTTCCCACTCCCTTCCTGCCTGGCTTCTCCTTCCCCAGAACTCTCAAATGGCAGCTCCCAGGCCCTGTAACCCCAAGAAGACTGACTCAGGAGAAGGAGGAAAATGAATTAAGGAAGAGAGGGGGGCAACATGGCCCACTGGAAAGACCACGGGCCTGGGAGTCAGAGGACTTGGGTTCTAATCCCAACTCTGCCACTTGTCTGCTGTGTGACCTTGGACAAGTCACTTAACTTCTTTGTGCCTCAGTTACCTCACCTGTAAAATGGGCATTAAGACTGTAAGCCCTATGTAGGACAGGGACTGTGTCCAATGCAATTACCTTTGTATCTACCCCAGCAGTTAGTACAGTGCCTGGCATGTGGTAAGTGCCTAACAAATGCCATTAAAAGTAAAGAGGAAGGATTGGGAATAAAGTGAAGCAAAGAAGATGGTAAAGGAAGGGGAGGAGATGAGAAGGAGAAAGAGGAGAGGAAGGGGAGAAACAAAAGGGGAGAAGAAGGAGGTAAAAGCCAGAAGTAAAGGAAAGGGAACGTTTGGAGGATCACCATTCCCTTCTTCCCTTTCCTCTCTCCCTTCATCCCCTCCTTCCCCTCCCCTTCCTCATCCCACCTTTCAAATGATGTACCCGAGGCTAGACAGGTGTCTACATCATTTGAAAGGATGTAGGTGTCTACATCATTTGAAAGGATGTACCTGAGGCTAGACACCTGTCTGGCAGCAAGAGGGGTTAGCATCAAGATCCTGTAATGAGGGAAGGAAAGGTTGTTCACTGAGTGCCAGAGCCTGATGGAAGCTCACAGCTGGGGACCAGAGTTCAGGAGGGAATAGGAGAAACAGAAGGAAGCAGATAGCTGGTATGTCCTGGATGCAGCAACTGCAATAGATAAGGTGCTCCATCCCCAGCTGGGGAAGGGAGAGGGTACCATGACTCAAGCCCCGGGGCTGGCACGGTCACCACTGGTTGGCCAGAGAGGACAGGGTTCAGCAGCCTGCAAGATCCCTCCCCATCTCTGCCAGGGAATGGAATTGTTTTCTACCATTGTCCCAGCAGCCCACAGAGTCACTCCAGGTGGCATGTCTTAACAGCCAGGCCACAGGGCAGAGCAATCACTATTCCTCCTGCTGTTACCTACCCTGGGGTGGCAGCTGCCTGTGCATGTAGGAGCAGCAACATTTTTTGACAGGTTTTATACTCACCGCCAGGTTTAGGACATTTTTACCAATGGTTGGCAACCGTGAGGGAGAGGCAAACCGAGGTCCAGGGAGGATAAGTAACTGGCCTGAGAACACTCAGCAGGACAGTTTTTGTGGGGAGTTTTTTGTGGTATTTGTTAGGTACTTACTTTATGCCAGGAAGTGTACTAAGAGCAGGGGTAGATATAAAATAATCTGGTTGGACATGGCCCATGTCCCACAAGGGCTCACAGCCTTAATTCACATTTTACAGGTGTGGTAATTGAGGCACAGAGAAGTGAACTGGTCACACAGCAGACAAGTGGTGGAGCTGGGATTGAACCCAGGAATCCTGACTCCCGGTCCCATGCTCTTTCCACTAAGCCACCTGCCTCCCCTGAGTTGACTCTGTTGCTTCCCAGGAGCTAGGGCCAACGGCATTTTGGTCCTCAAGCTGGGAGCCAATCTGCAAACCCTTTACCCCCTGAACTACATGCCTAGTTTCCTATCTTCATTGACCGGTGGGTGGATTGAAGAGCCAGGTCAATTCCCACACTGTCACCAGAAATCATCCCTTCCAAGGGTCACCCTGCCAGCAGCCTAGCAGCCCAGGGCCGGGCCAGAGTCCTGAGAAACTGTCCACTAATGACATTCTCTCGTCTTTTCAGGAACTCCTCAGTCATTCCACTGATCGTCCTGAAAGACTGCAGCTCAAGGAGGCCTTGGAAGCCATGCAGGTAGGGGAGGAGGGGAGGGAAGGGAAGGGAGAGTGCTTTGATTACTGCATCAGCCTCCCCGCTGACCTCCCTGCCCCCTGTCTTTCCTCACTACAGTCCTTAGTTCACTGTACTGATGCAGTAATCAAAGCCGGATACAATAAATGCCCAGAGGCTCCCTAGGCCAGGGTTAGTGACACAAGAAAAAGTTTCCACCATCCTCAAGATCCTCCAATGGTTGCCCATCTACTTCTGCATCAAACAGAAACTCCTTACCATCAGCTTTAAAGCACTCAATCAGCTCTCCCCCTCCTACCTTACCAAAACCCAGCCTATATATTTTGCTCCTTTGTCTATTCTTTGTTGCTCAATCTTGTCTATCTTGCTGCTGACCCCTTGCTTACATCCTTCTTTTGTCCTGAAACTCCCTCCCTCTTTATATATGACAGATCATCACCCTCCCCATCTTCAAAGCTGTACTAAAATCACATCTTCAAGAAGCCTCCCTGACTAAGCCCTGATTTGCCTTCCTCTCTCTCCCTTCTGTATCGCCTATGCTCCTGAATCAATAATAATAATAACAATCATGATAATGGTAATAGTAATAATTACTATTCTATTTATCTTGTTAATGATGTGCATAGAGCTTTAATTCTATTTGTCCTGACGATTTTGACACCTGTCTACATGTTTTGTTTTGTTTTCTGTCTCCCCCTTCTGGACTGTGAGCCCATTGTTGGGTAGGGACCGTCTCTGTATGTTGCCGACTTGTACTTCCCAAGTGCTTAGTACAGTGCTCTGCACACAGTAAGTGCTCAATAAATACGATTGAATGAATGAATGAATAAATACGATTGAATGAATGAATATTTGTTAAGTGCTTACTTTGTGCCAAGCACTGTACTAAGCACTAGGGTAGATACAAGATTATCATATCCCACAAGGGGCTCATAGTATAAGCAAGAGGGAGAAGAGGTATTGAATCCCCATTTTGCAGAAGAGGGGACTGAGGTATAGACAAGTTAAGTGATTTGCACAAGGTCACAGCAGGTATGTGGCAGAGCCTGGATTAGAAGCCAGGTCCTCTGACTCCCAAGCCGTGCTAGCCCACACTGCTTCTCTGTACCCTTTAAGCCCTATGTACAAATTAATTTCTGTCTCCCCCTCTAGATAGTAATCTCCTTGTGGATTGGGAATGTGTCTACCAGTTCTATTGTATTATAATCTCCCAAGCACTTAGTATAATGCTTTACACAGAGTAAGCACTCACTAAGTAGCATTGATTGAGTGAATGCCAGGAGGGTAGAATTGGATTCATTTTCCAGGCAGAAGTGAGGCTCCTAAACCCACATTCAGTTTAGCTTCCTCATAGATCTTTGATTCTTCAGGAGTTTTGAGCAAACCACTTTCCTCCCATCTCCTGGCAGGCAGCAGTCTCCTGGTTTTCCCTCAGGGAAGGACCCCGTGCCCACCTGGGCATCAGACTCTGTTCCTCTGTTGTTGCCTTTCCTGACCTGCCGTGTCCTCACAAAGCTTCTCTGTGGTGCATGTCCTGAGCACAAAGAGAAATAACACACTGGCCATTGCCAGGCCTGGAGGTTGGCACACGCTCTTGCAGGGCCCAGTGCTGGCCAGAGAATATGAAAACAAACCAGGCATATGAGTTGGCAGTTTATGCCCAACAAAAGGGGTGTGTTCAGCCTGTCCTCTGTGATGGTCCCCATTGTTTGTCTTTGCTATGTTGGTTTACATTTTTCCCCTAGGACATCCAGAAGAGATTTCTGCCAACTGATGATCCTTGTAGCCGGCACAGCTAGTGAAAAGATATTTATGGATCTCTTTCAAGTTGAGGCAATTTAAGAGCTGTTGTATTTTAATCTGTCATTCAGGTCCAAGAGAAAAGCTTTCTTTTGTGGAAGATCATTTTTTTTTAATCAATAATTAAACCTGAAATCATCTTTACAGCCAACAGAGACTCAGTAGAGTGTCAGAGGCTTTGGATATAGAATGGATTCTGCGTCTGCAAGAAGTCTTAGAAGGGAGGAGGTTTTGACGGTCTTGGTACCAGTTCTCTCCCAAAGGACTCTTAAAAAAAAATGTAGTAAATCTATCCTACTCCTGGCTTAGATTGATACTTATAACGTGCCCTCTAGTGGTTGGTCTAAAAAGATCCAAGCAGTGTTTGACAGAAGAAGCTTTGAGTTAAGGAGAACAGCACTTAATGTTGCCAAGCAGGAACATGTTTCTAAATTTTACAGCCCATCGATTTTGATTTTATCACACCAGCTTCCTTAAAGTCATTAACTCTGGGGGCACAGGTGAAGGGGTGAGCACTCGGGAACCACGGGGAAACAAAGTAATCTTAAAAATCACGATGGAGTGGGGGAACTGGGCAAGAAAGTAGTGAACAGGATACGAGGGTGTGGCGAGGTCATCTGATCACCAGGCAGAGTCATGAGGAAGGGTTGACAAGTGTGTTTTACTTTGGATGGAGTTAGTGGAAACTTGCTGAGTGATAGAGCTACCTTAATGGATTTACACTGAATCGACCGTACTTGATTGAGCTTAGTAGTGTGCTCTGTGCTCAATAAATATGATTGAATGAATGAATGAGTATAATAATAATAATTATTATTATGGTATTTGTTAAGCACTTACCATGTGGCAAGCACTGTTCTAAGCACTGGGGTAGATACAAGGTAATCGGGCTGATCCCATGTGGGGCTCACAGTCTTAATTCCCATTTTACAGATGAGGTAACGAGGCACAGAGAAGTGAAGTGGATTGCCCAAGGTCACACAGCAGAAAAGTGGTGGAGTCAGGATTAAAACCCACGTCCTCTGATTCCCAAGCCCGTGCTCTTTCCAGTAGGCCACACTGCTTCTACAAGTATACATGGCCTAATGGATAGAGCATGGGCCTGGGACTCAGAAGGACTCATTTTACAGGTGAGGTAACTGAGGCACAGAGAAATGAAGTGACTTGCCCAAGGTCACACAGTAGACAAGAGGCAGAGCGGGAATTAGAACCCATGTACTTGGCCCTTGTTCAATTCACTAGGCCATGCTGCTATCTTCACGGCCATACTGAGTGGCAGACACCTGCTGCTCACCCCTCAGGCTCCCACATTTAGCAGTGCCCACAGCCTCTTCAGGCCCAAAGGACTATATGTTGTCGGCTCTCCTGTAATATGCCCAAAACCATAAATGGCCACATGGTCCCGATTCTCCTTGCAGACCCTGCAATGGGTTCTTTCTCCAGTTGGCGAGTGGTCTGAGAATTACGTCAGGAAGAAAAAATAGGCTTCCAATAAAAGGCAGTGATGCTAAAATAATATAACACCATCAAATTCCCTGATTTTCTTAAAGAGATTGAAGTTAGATGGAAGTAGATCTACGCCCCGTTTCCCTGCCGTTAATGAAATTATGGTCATTCCAGTCTGCAAACTCTGCAGACTTTGATACAGATTTGAGTCCCATTCTTGTGCACATTCCCCTCCTCCTCTCTGTTTCTAATAAGGGCTGCCATAGCAGCATCAAGGTCATTGGGTGGGATGTTTTTTATTTGAGACCAAAACTTTTGTCATGTACCAAAATGGCTTCATGTGGAGAAAAGACCTGGATGGGTGCACAGGTTTATAGAAATTGTCATGCATGATGTATTCCAGGTCATCCTTTTTCCAGGACATCATCTGTTTATAGACGTATTGTGCTGCCTTCTGAATCTGACATATTTTGTTTTCATTTTCTTCTCCTCCTCAATAAGCTGGTGTTTGTTTGAACCCGAGGAATCAACTTTGTTTTGGCCAACATTTGGAAGAGATCAAAGCCAAGAGCAAGTCTTTAGTAGGGTAATTTTTGGTGTGCAGCAAACTCAAAATTTTTTTTTTTTTTTACAGGATTTGGCCATGTATATCAATGAAGTTAAACGGGACAAAGAGACATTAAAGAAAATCAGTGAATTTCAGAGTTCTATAGAAAACTTGGTAAGACTGAATGCCCCTCTGGACAAGTTTGTGTTTTGATTCAACAACGACTGCAGGGCAAGTCATGACCTGTAGGAAGACCACAATGACAGCTCCTCATAAACAAAACCAGGGAGGGAATGTGACAGCTTAAACCATCTGCTCTGTTTTCACAGCAGAGGGATGCCACGACTCTTCCTCTTCGTGGAAGATGAAACATTAGCTAAGCTCCCATGACTCTCCACTCCCTTTCCGTTTCAAATCCATCTGACACATGGCTGTCAGTTCTTTATTTAATTTTGTTTTCCGTTTTCGGAAGCCTGGTATTTTTCTATTATGCATACGTTATGTGCACCCAATGACAGTTAACTGTTAAATTATACACACAGTGCCTCCACAGTTTGACTCAACCCTAACAAGTGTACCTAAAAAATACATGTACATAAAAGGCTCAAACAGAGAAGGGACTGCTTCATGTTGCCTAACAGTGGAGCTATACCGAGGCTTTGTGGGGTGCCCAGCTCAGAGAAACACCCAGTCCATGGGAGCCTCTAGATTAGTTCAGCTCTGGAGGTCTCGAAGATTGAGTGGGTTAAGAGGTCCTTAATTCCCAACTGTGCCCCATCCTTAGGGGTCTTTCTTCTTTTTGGAATTTTGCCATTTTGAGCCCTTTGGAGCCCATGACAGCTTTCTGATTTGTTCCCGTGGACACTTTTGCTAATCTTCTAGGATGATCCAGGCCACGTACTTTGCTCCTCTAATGCTAACCTTCTCACTGTATCTTGATCTCATCTATCTCTCTGCAGATCCCTCGCCCTTGTCCTGCCTCTGACCTGGAATGCCCTCCCTCCTCCAATTTGACAGACAATTACTCTCTCCCCCTTCAAAGCCTTACTGAAGGCATATCTCCTCCAAGAGGCCTTCCCTGATTAAGCACTCCTTTCTTCTCTCCCACTCCCTTCTGTGTCACCCTGATTTGCTCCCTTTATTCATCCCCCCTCCCAGTTCCATAGCTCTTGTGTACATATCTGTAATTTCTGTATTTATGTTAAAGTCTGTCTCCCCCTCTAGACTGTAAGCTCATTGTGGGCAGGGAATGTGTCTGTTAATTGTTATTTTGTACTCTCCCAAGCACTTAGTACGGTGCTCTGCCCACAGTAAATGCTCAATGAATACGGTTGAATGAATGAACAAATGAACTTCTTAAGTAAGAAGCAAAATTTACCCACTGGACATGCTATCTCCCAGAGTCCACTTCAGAGAACATGTGGATGAGAGACCAGGTGGCAGATGTGAATGCCAGCAACGAAGACCTGCATCAGCCCCATTTTGAGTTCTGATTTCATTTTCCCTACTCTTTCCCAGCAGGTAAAACTGGAAGAGTTTGGCAGGCCGAAGATTGATGGGGAATTAAAAGTGCGGTCGATAGTAAACCACACCAAACAAGACAGGTAAGTGAAGGAGTGGCTATCTCTGAGGCATCTGTGGAGCTTGGCCCTGGCTCTCCGGGTGGCCAGATTGCCAACTGTTGAAACGCCAAACTCAATCCCAGCTTGGGAAAGCCCAAACAAAAAATTGTATCGGGAGCCATGAAATTTCACCCCCAGCTGTCTGAGATCATTGAAGATGGAATATAGTGTCCCTCTGGGAAGGAATTGTCAATTATCTGTGGAGAGTGCTGTTTCAGTAGACTTAATAATAATAATACAATAATTGTGATATTTCTTAAGCTCTTAGTATGGGCTAAACCCCCTGGGCTAAGTGTAGATTATTATTACTATTATTATTATTATTGTTATCATTGTTATCATGGTGTTTGTTAAGCTCTTAATATGAGTAAAGCCATGTTGTAAGCACTGGGGTAGATACAGGTTAATCAGGTCAGACACAGTCCCTGTCCCATATAGGGCTCACAGTATAAATAGGAGGGAAACAGGAATTTAATCCCCATTTGACAGATGAGGAAACTTAGCAAAGTTAGGGAGGAGTAAAGAAATTGGGGCACTGACAAGTTAAGTGACTTGCCAAAGGTCACCTAGCAGCAAGTGGTGGAGCCGAGATTAGAACCCAAATTATCTGACTCTTAAGCCTGTGCTCTTTCCACTAGGCCACACTACATGAGTGGGTAATGCATTACATGCTAAAGTCACACCTTTGGCTGTGGGGTTTAAGCAAGTATCCTTCTTCCCAGCTCTTGGGAGAAGAATGAGGTGACCTGTCCACTTTTCTTGCCAGGAATTACTGTGCTTTTTGCAGAAACTGGTGCCCCCCAGGCTAAGTGACAGGCTTTGAAGTTGGGGGAGATGAGGGGTGGGGAGGGAGGGGAAGAGTGGCGGTGGGGCTGCTCCAAACTCACAGATCATCTCAAAGTTCCCTAGTGATGAAGTCAAAGATAGTCAAGTGCTCTCTTATTTAATTGGGGCAGGTATCTATTTTTGTTTGATAAAGTGGTGATTGTCTGCAAGAGGAAAGGCTACAATTATGAGCTGAAGGAGATCATCGAGCTGCTGTTTCATAAGATGACAGATGACCCTATGAACAATAAAGACATTAAGAAGGTAGGTGGGCTACCCCTTGGGCAATCTTATTGTCCAGTTAGATGGCTCACCCTAGATTCCCCTCTAGATTGTCAGCTTCTTGGGAGCAGGGAACATGTCTACCAACTCTGTTGTATTGACACAACACAATGGTAAGCATTGACACAACTCTGTTGTGCTCTGTACAGTGCTCTGCACATAGTAAGCACTCAATGAGTCTCTTAGCCCTTGCCCACTTTCCTTCAGCTCTGCTTTAGTTCACCCCTGGGGGACTGAGGCAAGTACTAGCTCTTTGGTGATCGGAAGCAGCATCTGTCTTGCTATGAGGTTCTGCCCCACTAGACTGAAAGCTCCTAGTGGGAAGCGAGCATGTCTACCAACTTTGTTATATTGTGTTCTCCAAAACACTTAGTACAGTGCTCCACACACAGTAACCACTCAATAAATATGATGGATGGATTGATTGAGTGAATTCAATTGATTGATTCCCAGTAGCTCTGTATCCTGCTTTGACAAAGCAAGAAAGAGCAGGGAGAAGCAGGTTTGGGAAACAGTTTATGATGGGGAAGGCAGAGATGTTGCTCACCAAACCCCACCCCACCTGGGCAACCATGAATTCACTGAAGCTGGAAAATGGAAGTTGTCAAAACAAGGGTAAGGAATCACTCTTGACCATAATGGATGGTAAGCATTGATCAATCAACAAATCACTGCTATTTATTGAGTACTTACAGAGTGCAGAGCACAGCACTAAGTTCTTGGAAAAGTACAGTGTACTAGAGTTTTTAGACATCATCCCTGCCCACAAGGAGCTTACAGTTTACATGGGAATTTTTACCCTGGAAAAGGGGGCAGGCTGAAAATCACAGTAGTTTCAAAGGGTCACCTTGGACCTGTTGTGGGCAAGAAGTCCTTCCTGAGTTGGTAGGGGGTAAAAATTAGGGCTGTTGGTTGCCCTTCATCCTTAAGGGTAAGAAAGGGTCATCTATCAACTCTCCGACTGTTTCAATCAATCATATTTATTGAGCGTTTACTATGTGCAAAGCACTGTACTAAGCACTTGGGAGAGTACGATATAACAACAAACAGATACATCCTGCTCACAACGAGCTTACAGACTAGATGTTTCCCCAAGCATCCTTAGGTGCCACTGAGAGAGAGTCCTGGTCTAATACAGTAATGGTGTGTCTTAGGGGTCACCAACTCAGGTCTTGAAAGAGAAGGAGAGACAGAGTAGAACATACATCTCTGATGAAGAACTTGGGAAGGAAGCAGGGAGGAGTTGAAGGTGCAAACCCTCTAGTGCCCACTCCTCAGGCCCAGGGAAATATTCCTTCTGCCTAGAACTGAGTTACCCCATGAAATCATGAAACCCCACACTGGGTCGATGCCTCGCGAGGGCCTTTGGGACTAGGGGTTAAATTTGGAGCCTGTGCCCTTCCCAGAACTGCTGTCTAGAAGAAAGAGACTCTGGTCACAGCAGAGCTGAACACATCCAGTCCCCCCCATCCCACCTCAAGGGGCAGCCGTCAGGGGAGTGGGCCAAAGCCCCCTGAATTTTTGTCTCTTACTCAAATCCCTGATCTGCAGGCAGTTTCTCCCTGCTCAGCTACCCCTCCCTGGGTTGGGCTCTACCAAAGGCAGTGGCCAGAAGAGAGATTGACAGTGTGGTCCCTGAATGTAGGTCGTGGTGGCTTGCGAGTTCCTACGTGCCCTCCCCTCTCCACTCCACCCTCAGTCCCCTGCCCTGGCACCTTCATGTGTTTTGGCTGGGAGCAAGTAAATTGTAAGCATCTCACTGGCCTCGTTTGGTAACTGCCTTTGTTTTCCATTTTGCTCTCCCCAATGCTTTCTAGTCTCATGGAAAAATGGTAAGCACACACAGCTGATTCCCTCTTCAGTTGATTTTCATTTGAACAGTTCAGTAGTGCCAAGATGGCCATCCCCCGTTGCTGTTCCTGAAGCTGCTCAAGGGATGGCAGATGTAGGGTTTACAAACCAGCCAGGGAGGGAGTGATGCGTCGAACAAAACAGCTTTTGGCCCCTTTTCTGGTGGAGGTGAAGCTGGGAAGCAGAGCAGAACTTTACCAGTGAGCCCAGGGGCCACTGTTTAATGGTGAAGGCATTGCATGTTCCCTGGGAAATCCCTCTCAGTTCTCCTGATCTATAGTGTGCACGTGCATAGGAGTCCTATATGCTCCCCCTGCCCTCACCAACTGAACCCCCATCCTCTTGGCTTCCTGTAACAGAGTACCACTCACTGGGGTTCTAAGATAGGAAATGGGTGGGGGTAAAGAAAGACAGATAGTGTGTGAACTTCCAGCAAGTGGCAGCCAGTAGAGAGGATGCTCCTCCATTTGTCATTTTCTTGGGAAATTGTGAATGAAGCACAGGCTTTTCCTGGCCTTGTCACCTTAGCCACAATGGATAGGGAGGGTGACATTGGAGATGTCGGTAGTAGCCCCGATCAGGGGCAGAAGGCCTAGGTGATTCTCCAGATCTGAAACTCTCTCTCTCTTCCCTGCTGCAGTGGTCCTACGGATTCTACTTAATTCATCTCCAGGGAAAGCAGGGCTTCCAGTTTTTCTGCAAGACCGAAGACATGAAAAGGAAATGGATGGAGCAGTTTGAAATGGCAATGTAAGTGACTTTACAAGAGAATCTACAGAACATTCAGCCCGCAGCGGTTTAAGTCACAGGAGTGTGACTTTGATTATGGGATCTGTTTTGGTTTATAATGATGGCATCACCCCCGGACTCCACACCGTACTCCAGGGAAGCACAAACCCCCTTAATTTCCTTAGCCCTTAATATTCTAGATCAAACTGGAAAATGATACCAGAGGGTTCAGGTCCTGGTGGTCCCCTGCAATCTCCTGTTCCCAAAGTGGGGGGCCCCGTCCTGAGTTCACTCAGCCAGATGGAGATCTCTCCGATTTCCAAATTACTCCAGAGAAAAGAAATCCTGCAGCCTCAGTCTTATTTCGTAGTAGGAGTAATAGTAAACACTTAATGAATACCGCATTTAATTTGAGCCTGGCACTTTATTAAGTTCTAGAAAAGATACAAGATGGTTGGATATGACCCAGATCCTGTTCTATATGGGGCTCGCAGTCTAGGGGGTAGAAGAACAGGTGTTAGTTGTTGTGTGGTATTAGGCAAGTCACTTAACTTCTCTGGGCCTTAGTGTCCTCATCTGTAAATAGGGAGTAAAGTAGTGGAGTGGGATTAGAATTTAGGTTCGTCTGATTTTCAGCCCCATGGTCTCTCTACTGGTTATGCTACTTCTCCATTGTAAAGGTATTTATTGAGCAATCACTAGGGAAAACACTTTGCTAAACTTTTGGGAAAGTAAAGAAGCACAAGACTCACTCCTTGCCCACAAGGAGACAGGAAAGCATGTATTTATATACAAGAGCTAAGGGAAGGTATAAATAATTATTAATATAAATATAATTAATCACATATAAAATTATTATATATAATTATATAGTATATAATTAGTTTAATTGTATACTATTAATATACATGTATATTAATGTCTGTCTCACCCACTAGACTGTAAACTCATTGTGGGAATGGAATGTGTCCATTTATTGTTATACTGTACTCTCTCAAGTGTTTAGAATAGTGCTTTGCACACAGTGCTCAATAAATACAATCGTCTGACTGACAAATGTCTAATTGCCATGGGTGGCTGATGGGTTGATGTGACTTGGGGTATTGGGAGGGAAGGCTTGTTATAGGAGGTGGAGTTTTAAGAGGAGTTTGAAGGTGGGAATGGAGGCAGGACAGTCCAGAGTGAGATACAGCTAGAAGGCTGACTTAATATAATCACCCATCCATCTCTGCATCAAACAAAAACTCCTTACATTGCCATTGGTTTTAAGGCATTTGATCAGCTCTCCCACTCCTATCTTACCTCAGTGATCTCCTACTGCAGCCCAGCCTGCACACCTTGTTTCTCTAATGCCAACCTACTCACTGTACCTCGATCTTGCTTTTCTCACCACTGACACCCTTGCCCACATCCTTCCTCTAATCAGGAACTAGTTCACCCTTCATATCCTTCGGACCACCACTTTCCCCACTTTCAAAGCCCTCCTAAAGTCACAAATACTCCAAAAAGCCTCCTCTGACTAGCCCTTCATTTCCCCAACCGCCCTCTAACTCGCACATCACCTATGCACTGTACTCCTTAATCACTTGATATTGACACCACCCTCAGTCCCACAGCACCTATGTACATGTCTTTACACCCTGCCATTTCTTCTATCCATAATTTATTTTAATATCTCCCTCCCTCTCTAAACTATAAGCTCCATGTCGGCAGGGAAACACATCTACCAATTCTATTGTATTGTACTTTCTCAAGCACTTAGTGCACGCATTCATTCATTCAACCATATTTATTGAGCAATTACCATGTGCAAAGCACTGTACTAACCACTTGGGAGAGTACACTATAACAACAAACACATTCCCTGCCCACAGTGAGCTCACAGTCTCGAGGGGGAGACAAACATTAATATAGATAAATTACAGATATATACAGATATATACATATGTGCTGTGGGGACTGGAGGGAGGATGAATGAAGGAGCACGTAAGAGCGGGGCAGAAGGGAGTGGGAGAAGAGGAGAGGAGGGTTTAGGGAAGGCTTCTTGGTACAGTGCTGTACGCAGTCAGTGCTCAATAAATACCACTGATTGATTGATCAATTGATTAGTAAGAAGGAAGAGAACAATTTGGAGAATAATGAATCAAGAGGGATGATATGTAAGATGAGAACAGTTGGTAGATAGTCATGAAACCAATTGTGAGCAGCTTCTGCTTGATGTGGAGAGAAATGGGGAGGCATTGGAGATTTCGAAGGGAAAGAAGGGAGATGAAGGGTGCTTCCAGAAGACTATCTATCAATCAATCAATCAATATTACCTGGGCAGCAATGTTTATACAAGCAAGAAGACTGACCCAATAGTCTAGCCATGATATGTTTAGAGCTTTGACCAAGGTGGTGGCAGTTTAGGTGGGGGCCTATGCAGGAGATGTTGTGTAGGAGAAACTGTCATGATTTAGCTGTGAGAGTTGAAAGATAGTGAAGAGTTGAAGATGACATCCAAGTTGGGGGGTCTTATGGGACAAGGAAGAAGGTGGCAGCGTTGACAAAGATGGAAAAATGAATCCCTTATGTTGCAATTTAAGCCTAGCTAGCTAGAGCCAGCCTACTGGGTGGTGAAAAGCCTCATTATTATGAACTTGATAGTGAAATAGAAAAAACCAACCCTATCTGATTCCTCACCTATTTCAACTGATAATCTGCACATAAAATTCAGAACCAATCAGCCCTGGAAACTAAGCATCGCTGTAAAGAATCCTGGAGTGTCCATCCAGTTATGAGCAGGGAACGCATCTTTTAATTACATTGTATTTTACTCTCCCAAGCACTTAGTACAGTACTCTGCACATAATAAGGGTTCAATAAATTCCATTGATTGATAGTAATAATAATTATGGTACTGGTTAAGTGCTTACTTTGGGCCAAGCACTGTTCTAAGCACTGGGGTAGATATAAGTCAGTCAGGCTGGACATAGTCCCTGTCTCACATGGGGCTCAAGGTATTAATCTCCATTTTACAGATGAGGTAACTGAGGTCCAGAGAAGCTAAGTGACTTGCCCAAGGACACACTGCAGATACGTGGCAGAACCAGGATTAGAACCCAGATCCTTCTAACTCCCAGGCCTGTGTTCTATCCACTAAGCCATGCTGTTTCTCCATTGATCCATTCTGTTTCTTTTTCTCTAGGTCCAACATCAAACCTGAGAAAGCCAATGCAAATCACCACAACTTCCAGATGTATACGTTCGATAAAACAACCAACTGCAAAGCCTGCAAGATGTTTTTAAGGTGAGAGGGAGGTTGACTAACATTTCCCGGTGAAACGTCTCCTGGGGGAATTCCTGCCAAAACAAATAGATGTCATTGCTGGCTCATTGCTTCTTTAGCCCTTTGACCCTGACTGCAATCAAGAGAACTTCCAGTCCCCTCATGCTGGTGCTAGTCAGTGTGAAACCTTCTCCAGGATCAAAGAAATAGCCTGGAAGGAGTCACTTTTAACTGTGACCCTTCGCAGCTTGTGCGATCACCTTTCTGCAAAATAAGAATCAGGAGAAATGTTTCCAGGAAAAAAGTTAGGCACAGAGAGCTTTTGGGATGTCTCAGTTGTTTATTTAATATCATTTTTTGGATCAGAGCAATCTTTTTTTTTTTTTGCTTTCCCAGTATATGTAGTTAACACCCATAAAGTGTGACATCTTTCTTTCTCTTCTGTTCTTCCTCCCACGTCTTGTCTGTCCAGAGGGACCTTCTATCAAGGCTATCTTTGCACAAAATGTGGAGTTGGAGCCCATAAAGAATGTTTAGAAGTTATTCCACCCTGCAAGATCAGTAAGTGACCCAGAATCCTCATTTTTTACACCTGGAGTAATTTGAAAAGTTTTCTCTAAATCATATGTGGCAGACATTTTCCATTCAAAAACAAGATATATATAGAACAAATGCAATTAGGAAACAGAGTTTAAATTTTGTAATAGAGAAATTAAGGTAGTAACCCAGTGAAGTACAGCACGGTTACTGAAATGTTCAGTGCACTCATTCGCAGACTAGATTTGCGTCTCCTGAAGTATATGTAAAGCACACTGAGTAGAACTCTGACAACACTCTGTCTGACAGATGACAGCACTCTGGGTCATCACAGAGTAGGAGTAGACATCAATCAGTAGTATTCATTAAGCTCTTACTATGTGCAGAGCACTGTACAAAGCACTTGGGAGAGTACAACTTCTCTGGGCCTCAGCTACCTCATCTGTAAAATGGAGATTAAGATTGTGAGCCCAAGCGCTTAGTACAGTGCTCTGCACACAGTAAGTGCTCAATAAATACAATTGAATGAATGTGGGGCCGGAACTGTGTCCAACCTGATTAGGATGTTTCTACCCCAGTGCTTAGAACAGTGCTTGACACATAGTAAGTGCTTAACAAATGTCATCATTATTATTAGTACAGCCACACACCATTCATTCATTCAGTTGTGTTTATTGAGCACTTACTATGTGTTGAGAACTGTACTAAGTGCTTGGGAGAGTACAATACATCAATAAACAGTTACATTCCCAGTCCACAGTGGGCTTACAGTCTGGAATGGGAGAGACAGACTTCAAAACAAATAAATAAAATTACAGATATGTACATAAGTGCATGTTGGGATGGGAGGGGGAAGAGCAAAGGGAGTGAGTGAGGGTGATGTAGATAGGAGTGGGAGATGAGGAAAAGTGGGGCTTAGTCTGGGAAGGCCTCTTGGAGGAGATATGCCTTCAATAAGGCTTTGAAGTGGAGGAAAGTAATTGTCTGTCAGATTTGAGGAGGGAGGGCGTTCCCTCCGTTATGTTGGCGTTATGTTGCCAACCTGTACTTCCCAAGCGCTTAGTACAGTGCTCTGCACACAGTTAGTGCTCAATAAATACGATTGAATGAATGAATGAAGTTCCAGGCCCGAGACAGGATGTGGGGTAGGTGGCAGCAGTGAGACAGGCAAGATCGAGGCACAGTGAGATGGTTAGCACTAGAAGAGTCAAGTGTGCCGGCTGAGTTGTAGGAGGAGAGTAGCAAGGTGAGGAAGGAGGGAGCAAGGTGGTGGAATGCTTTGAAGCCAATGGTGAGGAGGTTTTCGTTGATGCCGAGGTGTATGGGCAACCACTGGAGTTTTTTGGTGACATATCCTGAACATTTTTATAGAAAAATGATCCAGGCAGCCGAGTGAAGAATGGACTGGAGTGGGGAGAGACAGGAGACTGGTAGGTCAGCAAGGAGGCTGATGCAGTAATCCCGGTGGAATAGGATGAGTGACTGTATTAACATGGTAGGAGTTTGGCTGGAGAGGAAAGGAAGGATTTTAGCTATGTTGTGAAGGTGGGACTGACAGGATTTAGTGAAGGATTGAATATGTAGATTGAATGAAAGAGAGGAGTCAGGAAAATGCCAAGGTAGTGGGCTTGTGAGATAGGATGGTGTTGCCATCTACAGTGATGGGAAAGTCAGGGGGAAGATAGGGTTTGGGTGGGAAGATAAGGAGCTAAATTTTGGGCATGTTAAGTTTGAGGTGATAGGAGGACATCCAAGTAGAAATGTCTTGAAGGCAGAAGGATCTTTGAGCCTGGAGAGAGGGAGAGAGATCAGGGCAAAAGAAGCAGATTTGGGAATCATCTGCATAGAAGCGGTAGTTGAAGCCGTGGGAGCAAATGAGTTCTCCAAAGGAGTGGGTGTAGATGGAGAATAGAAGGGGGCCCAGAACTGAACCTTGAGGGACCCCCGCAGTTAGGGGATGGGAGGCAGAAAAGGAGCCTGTGAAAGACACTAAGAATGAGAACCAGGAGAGGGCAGAATCAGTGAAGCTGAGGTTGGATAATGTTTCCAGGAGAAGGGGATGGTCCACAGTGTCAAAGGCAGCTGAGAGGTTGAGAAGGATCAGGATGGATAAGAGGCTGTTGGATTTGTCTAGAAGGAGATCATTGGTGATCTTTAGGAAAGCAATTTCTGTGGAGTGAAGGAGATGGAAACCAGATTGGAGTAGGTTAAGGAGAGAATTAGAGGAGAGGAATTTGAGAAAGCAGGTGTAGATAACTCACTTGAGGAGTTTGGAGAGGAATGGTAGGAGGGAGATGGGGTGATAGATGGAGGGAGCCATGTGGTCAAGGGAGGGTTTATGTAGGATAAGGGAGACACGGCCATGTTTGAAAGCAGTGGGGAAGAAGCCATTGGAGAGCAAGTGGCTGAAGATGGCTGTTAGGGAGGGAAGAACAGAGGGGTCGAGAGTTTTGATAAGGTGAGAAGGAATGGGATCAGATGTGCAGGTGGAGGGGGTGGCTTTTGAGAGGAGGCAGGAGATCTCCTCTAGAGATATTGCTGGGAAGGATGGGAGACTTGAAGAGGGGGCTGGGATGAAGAGGAATTGAGGAGGGGAAGGGGGAATTTTAGGGAGTTCACACCTGATGGTGTCAATTTTCTTAATAAAGTAGGTGGTCAGTTTATTGGAGGCAAAAGACGGGGGCAGTGGGGGGGACAGGGGACCTGAGGAAGGAGTTAAATGTCTGGAACAACTGGCGAGGGTGGTGAGTATGGGTGTCAATAAGGGTGGAAAAATACAGGAGAGGGCAGATTTAAAGCAGCATGGCTCAGTGGAAAGAGCACGGGCTTTAGAGTCAGAGGTCATCAGTTCAAATGCCGGCTCTGCCACTTGTCAGCTGTGTGACTTTGGGCAAGTCACTTAACTTCTCTGTGCCTCAGTTACCTCATCTGTAAAATGGGGATTAAGACTGTGAGCCCCACGTGGGACAACCTGATCACCTTGTAAAGTACTTAGAACAGTGCTTTGCACATAGTAAGCACTTAATAAATGTCATCATTATTATTATTAAAGCATGCAAGGATAAACTTGACGTGGACAAAGTTGGCCTGATATTTAGATTTCCACCACCAGTGCTCAGTGGCTTGGGCACAAGAGCAAAGGAGGAGGACTTTGGAGGTGATCCAGGGCTGTGGGGAGACATGTCCCCTGCCCAGAAGGAGCTCACATTCTAGAGGGATTATTAGTATAATTATAATTGTTATTATTTTTATGGTACTTATTTTGCACTTACTATGTGCCAAACACTGTACTAAACCCTTAAGTAGACACAAAGACTCCCAGTAAAATCCCCATTTTACAGATGAGGTAACTGAGGTACAGAGAAGTAAAGTGACTTGCCCAAGGTCACACAGCCGACAAGCGACGGAGCTAGGATTAGAACCCACGTCCTTCTGACTTCCAGATGTGTGCTCTATGCACTACGTCATACTTCTTCTTGTTATGCTATTATGGTATTATTATTATTATATTTGTTAAATGCTACCTAGCATTGTACTAAACTCTGGGGTATATCTAGATTAACTATAAAAACAATCAATCAATCAATCAATCGTATTTATTGAGTGCTTACTGTGTGCCGAGCACTGTACTAAGCGCTTGGGAAGTACAAGTTGGCAACATATAGAGACAGTCCCTACCCAAAAGTGGGCTCACAGTCTAGAAGGGGGAGACAGAGAACAAAACCAAACATATTAACAAAATAAAATAAATAGAATAGATATGTACAAGTAAAATAGAGTGATAAATATGTACAAACATATATACATATATACAGGTACAGCAAAAACAGTGTAGCCTAAAGGATATAGCACAGGCCTGGGAGTCAGAAGAACCTAATTCTAATCCTGACTCCACCACTTGTCTGCTGTGTGACCTTAGGCAAGTCACTAAACTTCTCTGTGCCTCAGTTACCTCATCTGTAAAACGGGGATTATGAGCCACATTTGGGACATGGACTATGTCCAAGGTGATTAGCTCGTTTCTACCCCAACTCTTAGTATAGTACCTGGTACATAGAAAGCACTTAATAAATATCATTTAAAAAAAAAAAGTCAGACACAGCCCCTGTACCACCCGGGGCTCCCAGTCTAAGCTCACAGTTTGGATATAGAGGTGAATAACAATAATTATTAATAATAGGAAAAATAATAATAATAATAATGGTACTTGTTAAGCACTTACTATGTGACAGGCACTGTACTAAATGCTGGGGTGGTTACCAGCTAATCGGGTTGGACACAGTCCCTGTCCCGCATTGGGCTCACACTCTTAATCCCCATTTTACAGATGAGACAATTGAGGCACAGAGAAGTTAAGTGACTCACCCAAGGTCACACAGCAGACTTGTAGTAGACCCAGGATTAGAACTCAGGTCCTTCTGACTCTCAGGCTTGTGCTCTATCCACTAAGCCTTGCTGCTTCTCACGAGTGGGACCAGACAGTGCCCTTCACATGCCAGTGCTGCCCATCCCTTTGGGGAGGTTGTTTAATAATAATGATGGCATTTGTTAAGTGCTTACTATGTGCAAAGCACTGTTCTAAGCGCTGGAATAATGATGATGGTATTTGTTAAGCACTTACTATGTGCAAAGCACTGTTAAGCGCTTACTATGTGCAAAGCACTGTTCTAAGTGCGGGGGGGATACAAGGTGATCAGGTTGTCCCAAGTGGAGCTCACAATCTTAATCCCCATTTTACAGATGAGATAACTGAGGCACAGAGAAGTTAAGTGGCTTGCCCAAAGTCACAGAGCCGCTAAGTGACGGAGCAGGAATTAGAACCCATGACCTCTGACTCCCAAGCCTGTTCTCTTTCCAAGAATGGCCTGGTTGGGTATCCTTCTTGGGTAAAATTTCCTTCTAGAATGACTGGAAGGATGCAACAAAGAGAGACCCCATAACCTGACTCTTTCTAGGTACAAGCAACGTCAAGCCTTGAGGGTGGCTTTGGCCTTCTTTCCATGCAGAGCCCAGTCAATGAAATTACCTCTAGAGCTACCTGTCCTCTGATAATAATTGTGGTATTTGTTAAGTGCTAACTAGTGGATAAAGCTCAGGCCAAGGCCTGGGTTCTAATCTCGACTCTGCCACTTGTCTGCTGATGCCCTTGGACAAGTCATTTAACTTCTCTATGCCTCGGTAGCCTCTATAAAATAGGAATTAATCCTGGGAGGAGCCCCTTGTGGGTCAGGGACTGTGTCCAACCAGACTATCATGTATCTATCTCTGCACTTAGTAAAGTGCCCGACACATAGTAAGCACTTAAGAAATAGTACGGCAGAGAAACTTTTGTGTCACAACCCTTGTCTGCAGCTCTTCCAAGCAAACAGCTAAGCATTTTAAATCTGTGTCCTTCAGGGTCTCTGGGATACATATGTCCACAAAAACATATCTGCCACTGTGAGTGTTAGAATACCTATCAGGTTTCTTCAGTTTGCGTTTTCCTGTGGTCATTGCTCTTTTTCAGTAGAGGGAATTTAACCTAGCTTTGCCACTCATCCCAGCAAGCTGCTGTCTGCAAACCCAACATCTTCAGTTGTATTTGGGCGCCTGAGGGGAGGGCGGGCTGGTAAGCATTCTTGTTATCTACAAAGCTGAAGTATACACCTGTCTGGGATGTATTCTTGGCTAGAAAAGTGGATACAGTTGTAGTTCCACAACTCCTAACCCATCTCTACTTTGAAATTAATTTCAAAGTTGGCAAGGTCATTTCAGAGACCTGAGCTCTTGAGGCATGATTGCATCAATGAAAAGTAACAACTAAAACCCTGGGGTTCACTGGCTTAGCTGCACTCCATACTGAGCATTAACCTTCATGATGCCTTGCTGCGCCCATATACTTACTCCAAGAGTCAATGAGAGTGATTTGAAGAATTTCACCACCCCTCAGTGGCTTTTCATCTAATGGCTTTGTTTTCTTGGATTTCAGGTTCTCCTGTGGACCAGGTAAGATCACTTAAGCCCCTCTCCCTTGGTCTCACCTCTCTGCGTTCAAGAGACTTTACCTACTTGAACTGAAAATAATTCCACTGTAGCTGCGGATAGCTATTCCTATGTTCAAATTTACTTTTGTAATTGCCAGTGTTAGCAAACAGGGTCAGTTGTTTTACTGGTTGGTAATTTCAAGGTTGTGTTAAGATCCAATTCTGTGAATGCACTCTCCTTCTGGCCACTTTTGAAAGAGTAAAAGATTGAGAGAGCTTCTGTATCATTCAGTTCATTCAATCATATTTATTGAGCGCTTACTTTATGCAGAACATTGGACTAAGCTTCTGTACCGTGATGGCCAAGTGATTTTAGATAGGGAGAGTTGCAATTTCTCCTCCCTTCCCTGCCGTTACACACCTTTTCCCTTATTGAGTGGGAGTTTTTCCTCACAACCAGGTTTCCTTTTGGAAAAGGCTTTCAGACCTGTAAGTCTTTAAAGGACCATCTATTACTTCCCAGCACTGGCCAACTTGGCAGGGGTGGGGTTGGGGGAAGATATGGAAGAGCAGGTTCCATGAGGGGAAAACCCTTGTTTTGGGTTTGCATAGGGGGTCCGGTGTTGGATAGCATACATGACTGTGGTCTTGTTGGAGTGGCTCTCAGAGAAGCCAAGGGGATGACGTTTTCCAATATCTGAACTGAAGTGTAATGACAAGCCCCTTATCTAATGGCAATATGTTTTCTTCCCTTCACAGGATGCATTAAGTATAGGACCCGGTAGGTTTCATTTTCTGAAAACTGCTTAAAAAATGGAGTCCCAGTCATCAAGACTAATAGTTGCCACATGCAAAGGGTCCCAGAGCATCAAGTGTGTAACCTGATGTGTTCCCCACTCCAGATCATGCTCTCTCTCCCCACACCCCCCACCCTCCAACTGCACACACAGAGCAGATACCTGCCATCCCTTCCCCTCCCAGGAAGCCCAGCATTGATTGATCAGGGCCCTTGTTCAGACAAAGGAACATGGTCAGGAGGGAGGGAAGACTTAAAGCAGGGTCTTAAGTGACCTTCAGCCATTGAGGGGAAGGAGACTGCTGCCATCCCCCCACCTTCCCAGGAAAGTGGATTTTCAGGACCCAACTCCTAGCCATCCTCCCCTACTTGAGACCTCTGTAAAGCAAGGCCCAGGCTAATTCAGAAACTGCAGCAGAGATGATTTCCTCCGTTTTTCCCCTTCTGGACATCCGGTGGGTCATAAGACAGAGAGCCCTTTTTCCGGTACCCCAGTGGTAAGAATGAACAATTGACATTTTTGTGAAGTTGCAGAGATGTGTGTCAGCAACTCTTCAACCATTCTGAAGGTGCCATAAGACAGTCTTCCCTCCCTGAGTCCACCTTCTGGGCCAAGACCATTGATCTGCCTCTCTAAAAACAGAGGCACTTCGCCTACCACCATCAACATTGGTCCAGAAGAGGACTGCAAGCTTGTCCCTCCTCATCAAAGTCAGGGTGGGAGGCCAAAGGATTAAAAGGTTGCAGTAAAGACAAGGCCTCCCCTCTCTGCCTCAGGTCCCAAAATGGTGGCCATCCAGAACTATCACGGCAACCCAGCTCCTCCAGGGAAGTCGGTGCTCACGTTTCAGACGGGAGATGTCATCGAGCTGCTGAAGGGAGACCCGGACTCCCAGTGGTGGGAAGTGAGTAGAATTGGTGGACGGGAAGTGGGTGTGTGGAGATCCTAGACAAATCTCTTTATCCTTTCTGTGCCTACACACAGTGCCTGTGCCTGTACAGTGTAAACTGTACTGTAAACTTGTTGTGGGCAGGGAATATGTACACCAACTTTGTTGCATTGTACTCTCCCAAGCATACACTATGCACACTAAGCTGTTTTTTCCTTTTCTTCAAGTCCCTTCTTTGTCACCCTGCCTTGCTCCCTTTATTCATCCCCCATCCCAGCCCCACAGCACTTATTACACATCTTTAATTAATTTATTTATCTTAATGCCTGTCTCCCCTACCGGATTGCAAGCTCCTTAAGGCCAGGGATCATGTCTACCAACTTTACTGTGCTCTACTCTCCCAAGCGCTTGAGGGGTATCAAATGCTTGAGGGCTACAGATCCAAGTACATAGGCAATTGAGAAGGGAAGACAAATTAGAGTAGGGAAATGAGAGGTTAGTCAGGTAAGGCCTCTTGGAGGAAGTGCGATTTTAGTAGGGCTTTGAAGTTGGGCAGAATATTGTTCTGTTAGATATGAAGGGGAAGGGAGTTCCAAGCCAGATGGAGGATGTGAGCAAGGGGTCAGGGGTGAGAGAGATGAGGCTTTGGTGAATGAGTATATTAGGATTAGAGAAGTGAAGTTGGTTGTAATAGGAGATTAGTAAGGTTAGATTGGAGGCGAAGAACTGATTGAGTGACTTAGGGCCAATAGTAAGGAATTTCTGTTTGGAGTAAGGAGTTTCTGAATTATTTTTCCAAAAAATTGTTCCACACACATCTCCCCATTTCTAAAAACAATACTCCAATGGTTGTCCATCCATCTCCACAACAGAATGAAATAAAGACCATAATGGAAAAGGCAGGAAGCAGGGAGGTCAGCAAGGAGGCTGATGCAGTAGTTGCGGTGGTATATGAGTGCTTGCATCAACATGGTAGTAGTTTGGATGAGGACGAAAGTGCAGATTTTAGAGATGTGAAGGTAACCTACAGGATTTAGAGACAGACTGAACATGCAGATTTAATGAGAGAGATGAGTCATATTATGCCAAAGTTACAGGCTCGTGAGATGGAGGATGTGGTGTGGTCTATAGTGATGAGAAAGTCATTCATTCATTCATTCATTCAATTGTATTTATTGATCTCTTATTGTGTGCAAAGAACTGTACTAAGCACTTGGAAAGTACAATTCAGCAACAGATAGCCAACGACGGGCTCACAGTCTAGAAGGGGGAGACAGACCACAAAACAAAACAAGTAGACAGGCATCAATAGCATCAAAATAAATAAATAGAATTTTAGATATATATATATACATCATTAATAAAATAAATAATATAATAAATACATACAAATATACACAATTGCTGTGGGGTGGGGAAGTGGGTAGGGCAGAGGGTGGGAGTAGGGATGATGGGGAGAGGAGGAGGAGCAGAGGAAAAGGGGGGCTCGGTATGGGAAGGCCTCCTGGAGGAAGTGAGCCCTCAGTAGGACTTTGAAGGGGGGACAAAGAGCTAGTTTGGTGGATGTCAGGAGGGAGAGCATTCCAGGCCAGAGGTAGGACGTGGGCAAGGGGTCGACGGCGGGACAGGCGAGAACAAGGCAAATTGAGGAGGTTAGTGGCAGAGGAGCGAAGTGTGTGGGCTGGGCTGTAGAAGGAGAGAAGGAAGATGAGGTAGGAGGGGGCAAGGTGATGGAGAGCTTTGAAGCCAATAGTGAACTCAGTGAGGAGGACCGGGTTTGTGTGGGAAGATAAGGAGTTCTGATTTGAACGTGTTAAGTCTGGGGTGTCTGAGGGACATCCAAGTAGAGAGGTCCTGAAGACAGCAGGAAATGTAAGACTGCAGAACACTTAGAGGGAGATGAGGGGATTCCCAAATCTATCTCTCCAGCCCTGACCTATAACCCTTCCAGGACCATCCAGGCTGAAGTGAAAATGTAGTTTTTGGAAAATCGTTCATTCATTCTTTTGATCATGTTTATTGAATGCTTACTGTGTGCAGAGCACTGTGCTAAGCACTTGGGAGAGGACAGTGCAACAATAAACAGGCACATTCCCTTCCCCTTTCCCAGTGTGTTCTCAGGCAGGTTTCAGATTTGCAGGTTGGAGGAGATGAGCGTGCTTTAGCATGCTTTCTGAGGGAGAAAGGTTGAACAAACTAGCAATTTTGAAGGGAGCTGCCATTCAACCAGAGTGGTTACATTCATGGCTGGGGTGCAAAGTTTTCACTGAAAAAGTGGGGCAGGGCCCCATACTGTACCATGCCCACTGACCAGTTTATTATTAATAATAATAATAATAATAATAGTAATGATTGTGGTTTTTGTTAAGCACTTACTGTGTGCCAGGCACTGTACTAAACGGTGGCTTAGTACCTGGCTGACCCAACAGGTGCCCAACTCCCCCAACCCTCATCCCACTCCATCATTAAGGGGACTGATCTGAGACTGTAAGCTTGTTTTGGGCAGGGAATGTGCCTGTTTATTGTTGTATTGTACTCTCCCAAGCGCTTAGTACAGTGCTCTGCACACATTAAGTGCTCAATAAATATGATTGAATGAATGAATGACCTTTTTTTTTCCACTTTCAGGGACGGCTCATACACACCAAGAAGTCTGGGTATTTTCCTAGTTCATCTGTGAAGCCCTGCCCTGTGGACGGAAGGGTAGGTGCTTCTGTCATTTGTGTAGAGGCCCAGGTTCTGCTTGGGAAGGGGAGCAGGGTTATCTATTACAGGGACAATGTCTTTCTCCTCATAGCTGATGCAGGATCGCCAATTTGGTCACCTCACCTGGCCCTTAGGTGAGGTCTCCAGGCTGCCTCAGCTCCCCAAAAAGAAGTGTTTGCATCGTGGGGTGGGCGGTTCATATGGATGAAGGCTGAAGGTCAGCCAGCCCCATAGGGCATAGATGCCAAACTTCTCCCCTTCCCCCTCCTCCTGCTCCCAACCCAAATTTGCAGTGAATGATAATAATAATGATAATAATAATTGTGGTATTTGTTAAACACTTTCTATGTGCCAGACCCTGAGGTAGAGAAGTAGCATGGCCTAATGGAAAGAGCACGGGCCTATCTACTTGTATGCTGAGTGACCTTGGGCGAATCACTTTGCTGTTCCTCAGTTTCCTCATCTGTAAAATGGGGATTAAGACTGTGAGCCCCATGCAGGCAGGGACTCTGTCCAACCCAATTTCCTTGTAACACTCCAGCACTTAGTAGAGTGCCTGGCACATAGTAAAAGCTTAATAAATACCACAATTATTGTTATTATTATTACAAACTAATCAGGTTGGAGACAGTCTATGTCCCTCATGGGGCTCACAGTCTTACTGCCCATTTTACAGGTGAGGTAACTGAGGCACAGGGAAGTTAAATAGTCACATTTGGTAACAGTGATCTTGGGTGTTGTGTTTTTTTGTTTCTTTAATGAAATGATTTGGATATTTGGCCTCCCAAATCACCCCCTATTGAAGCCATTAGTGAGACTGCAACTGAGGAAAGGAAGTATCAGTAGCTAGATCTGGTGCTGTGGAGCTTTGTTTCCATGTTACTTTAAATTCTTGCTTCCCACAGTCCAATTCCTTTTGGCCCTGGGTTAAATGAGCCAGCCTTCCTGGATTAGCCCAGGGCCTTCATGACTCAATATCCGCAGTACCACACCCAGCTAAGGCTGGCTTTCTCTTGGGAAGGAAGCAAAGAGAGGCCCAGGAGTTTCCAGATGGTTGCCTTCTGGCTGTCAGGTGGAGGAGAGAGCACTGGAGGGGCTTTAGCAATCAGCAGCAAGACTGTCTATGCCATGGGTCTTGGACTTTCTGAAACACCTGGAAATTTGCTCCTTGGAAATGATTCAATATTACATTGGTCCTCTTTTGGCCACTGTAGACAAGGATGGGAATATCACCTGGATGGACTGTTTGGATGGCTCTGTCCATGCCTTATTAGCTCACAGTCTTGCAATGAAATGTGCTTGTGTCAAGTAAACTGTTACATCCAAAGGCCCCCAGTTGGCTTCAGCTGCAGGGTTAAAGGAAGCCAGAACAGCACAGATCTCTTTTGGACAAGGGGCTAGCAGAATTGGGCAACCTGCTGGGGGCTATTGAGAAGCAATGGGGCTTAGAGGATAGAGTACGAGCCTGGGAATCAGAAGGTCCTGGGTTCTAACCCCAGCTCCACCACACGTCTGATGTGTGACCTTGGGCAAGTCACTTACCTTCTCTGGGCCACAGTTACCTCATCTGTACAATGGGGATTAAGACCTGGAGCCCCATGTGGGACAGGGACTGTGTCCAACCTGATTAACTTGTATCTACCCCAGTGCTTAGAACAGTGCGTGGCACATTGTAAGCACTAACAAGTACCATTATTATTATTACTGCCACTTTGGAAGGCCTTGTCTGTTGCCAGCGACTCCTTGGTCTTGGCTCCTGGTTCACCTAGCCCCTGAAGAGCCATGGGGAAGATCAAACAATCAATCAATCAATCGTATTTATTGAGCACTTACTGTCTGCAGAGCACTGTACTAAGCACTTGGGAAGTACAAGTTGGCAGCAAACAGAGACAATCCCTACCCAACAGTGGGCTCACAGTCTAGAAGATCCAGTGTGGAGTGCCAACTCTCTTCCTCCTTCTGGGGTAATGATTTATTTCCTGCAGCAGATAAATCTTTATTAACAACACCATCCCTTGACCAGGACGAGAAGCCCACATTACCCAGTCAAGCCAGTTTAGGCCCACTGAAAAGGTTCAGGAAGTTTCTTATCAGGAGTTGTGTGTGGATTGGTGGGGGGCACGGGGAGAGAAGCAGCATGGCTCAGTGCAACGAGCCCAGGCTTTGGAGTCAGAGGTCATGGGTTCAAATCCTGACTCTGCCAGTTGTCAGCTGTGTGACTTTGGGCAAGTCACTTAACTTCTCTGTGCCTCAGTTACTTCATCTGTAAAATGGGAGATTAAGACTGTGAGCCCCCTGTGGGACAACTTGATTGCCTTGTAACCTCCCCAGTGCTTAGAATAGTGTTTTGCACATAAGTGCTTAATAAATGCCATCATTATTATTAATATGGCTGGAGGTGGAGTAATGAATCAATATTGTTTACACTCTTTTCGGTGGACTTTTTCCCCTGTAGTTCAGAAGCAGTAATTTATGATCTTCCCCTTCTCACCCACCCCTCTGGTGATAACTCACAAACTCCACGGAGTATGTAAAAACAGCTCCTTGGAGGGTGCAAGAGGTAGAGATGATCTGTGGCCTAATTAGCAGCTGTGCCTGTGCAGTAACAAGCGGCATCCTCTCTCCTCAGCCCCCCAGCAGCAGGCCCCCATCAAGGGAGATAGACTACACCGCGTACCCTTGGTAAGTTGATCATTAAACCGGACGAGCAAATAGAAAATGTTTCACTGCACACATAAAGCTATTGATTTTTTTTTCTCATGTGGCACAACAGATTTGTCACACAATGAAGAAACCCAACAAGTTGCGAATTGGTCTGGTGTGGTGGGAATGCCTTGCCTCTTGACATTGTGGCAGTGCTGAAGGGAACAGGGGCTGGATGCGTCTGGGGGTCCCTCCCCTGGGAATATAAAGACCCAAGTGGTGGCCCCAATTCCCAGTGGGAAATCAGTGTGTTGGCTGCCCTGCCCTAATCCATATTGCAGGCTGGAGGGGGTGTGGGGGCCAGTGGGTTTGGGAATGGTATTTTCAAACACTTGGCTGGGAGCCTTAATTCATAGGAGATCTCTGTGTAAACTCCCCTCACACCCTTTCACCTGTACTCACACTGCTCATCACTGTCCTTTTCTGGAGAGCCTGCCTGGGGTTTTAAACTTGTATGAAATCTCCCTCCATAAAGTTCTTGTGACAAGAGAACGGCTCCAGGAAATCTCCAAGGAAAAGTGGCCTCTAGGTCAGCTGGGAACCGGGGACTGGGACTGAGACTCAAACTCTGGAGAAGGAGATGTGTAAACTGAAGGAGAAGTTTGGAATCAGGGTTCCAGCCTTAAAGGCGTGGTTCCCTAGGTACTTAGAGAGGCAGAGGTGTGTTCTGGGGAGATGGCATTGAAGAGCATTGGGATTTCTTCTCTGTGTAGAGTGAAACTCCTCCTTGAGTAGGGAAAAGTCAGCATGCCTTTGTGGGCAGGGAACATGTCTGCACACTCTGTTATATCGTACTCTTCCAGGTGCTTAGTACAGAGCTCTGCACACAGGAAGCGCTCAATAAATGCAACTGATTGATTGATTGATTTCTTAATGCCAAGGGCAGGTTGAGGATGTAGACACAATCATTCAATCAGTGGTACTTATTAAGCACTAACCATGTGCAGAGCACTGAACTAAAGCACTCAAAAGAGTACAATGCAACAGAATTGATATACACTTTCCCTTCTCACCAGTAGCTTACAGTGTGGACGGGGAGACAGACCTTAAAGTAAATTTTGGATATGTATATAAATACCGTGGGGCTGAGGGTGGGGTGAATCTCAAGAGCTTAAATGGTACAGATCAAGTGCTTAGGCGTCGCAGAGGGGAGAGGGAGTAAATTTCAACCCAGAGCAAAAGATGCCAGCTTAGACTTTGGTGTGTGTGTGTGTCACGGCCTCTGTTTGTGCATAGGTTTGCAGGCAACATGGAGCGACAGCAGACTGACAACTTGTTGAAATCCCACGTGAGCGGGACTTACCTGATCCGAGAGAGACCCGCAGAAGCAGAGCGCTTTGCAATAAGTATTAAGTGAGTCTCAGAAAAATGTCATCTGCTCTGATGCCTTTAGGCAGAGACCAGATCCCTCCCCACCCTGCACAATTTAGTGCCACAGCAGCTTGCATCCCCCCAGCATCTTTCCACTGAAGATCTCCCAGCATTGAGCATTTTAAATCTGCCACCTCACTTAGCAAGGAGAAACCAGCATGGAAGGGAGGCCGAGACTGTAGCTGTAGCCAAGCAGAGGGTGGGTCAAGGAGGGGCACTGGAGCCTCTGCAGCAAGGTCCCACACTGAGGTCGTATCTCAGCTGTAGGGAACGAAGTGTGAATCGACGTCCAGGATAGCCAATGCTGGCAGGCTGGGCTTGGGGGTGGTGGTTAGTGCTGGCCTGATGGGGTGGGCCAGAGGTCAGGAAAGGCCTGCAGGGGTGGGCTTGGGGGGCGGAAGCCAGTGAGGGTCTGGGGGCAGATACCAGTAAGGGCCTGGTGGGGCAGGCTGAAGGTTGAATGCTACGCTCTTTCTTCACAGGTTTAATGATGAGGTGAAGCACATTAAGGTGGTCGAAAAAGACAACTGGATTCATATCACAGAAGCCAAAAAGTTTGAAAGCCTCCTGGTACGCTTGGACTGGACTTCATTTGGAGGGAGGGAAAATATTGGTGCCAAGAGGTGGGCCCCATTCTCCCTGCTTTGGTGTTGGGAATACCTGGGGGAAATGGACCCTGAGGAATCCAGATCAATACCAGCAGGCTCTTGCTTAAAGTGCAGCACTCCTTTCAGCAGGGAAGAGAAACAAGTTGGGAAATGTATCAAGCTTGTTGCCTATCAGAGGCTGCAGCAGTTTTCAGTCACTACAGTACTTTAGGAAGGTTAAAAATAGTTGATAGGTGCCAATAAGTGAGGTCATCTTCCCTAACATTTTCTTAATCAGTCAATCAATAGTATTTATTGACCACTTACTGTATGCAAAGCACCGCAAAGTGCTTGAAGGAGTGCAATAGAATAGAGTTGGTAGACATGTTCCCTGTCCATCGGGAACTTACACTCTAGTTAATGATAATAATAATTGGGGTATTTGTTAAGTGCTTACTCTGTACCAGGCACTATACTAAGTGCTGGGATGGATACAGGCAAATCGGGTTAGATAGAGTCCCTGTCCCACATAAAGCTCACGGTCTTAATCCCCATTTTACACTTGAGGTAACTGAAGCACAGAGAAGTTAAGTGACTTGCCCAATGTCACAGCAGACAAGTGGCGAAGCCGGGATCAGAACCCAGGTCCTTCTGACACCCAGGCCCATGCTCTAGCCACTAGGCAATGCTCCTTCTCTAACAACTCAAGCTTGGAAGAAAGACATTAAACCTAATTCTCCTCGACCACCAAGCTACGCTGCCAGCTGGACTTTTCCATTTCCCCTGTCAGTAATTACTTTAATGGCCGAGCTTGTCCTGCAGCATGAGAGGGACCCCGGGCTTGTTTAAGGGTGGGAAGAGGAAGATGCAGGGAGAAACAGAGTGGGAAGCACTGGGTTGTGATATTCCCCTCCAGCAAGGACTAGCTCCCAGCCATGTGACATGCGCCTAATGGGGCTAACGATGATTTCCCCCAGCAAGGGTCACCGCAGACCTTCCCAGAAGCCAATCAGACACTCATTGTAGGCAGGGAATGGATCTGTTTATTGTTATATTGTACTCTCCCAAGGGCTTAGTACAGCGCTCTGCTCATAGTAAGTACTCAATAAGCATATTGAATGAATGAAGTGAATGAACACTCCCTTCATAGCGACAGCCAGCGCCCCCAGCCCATCCAACCTTCCCTGCCCTGAATAAAGCTGTGCATGAAGGAGTGCAGTCTTTCTGGGCCCGAGCAGGCTGGGCTTCTCCAACAAATGTTCGGTTTCTGCCCCGCAGGAATTGGTGGAATACTACCAGTGCCATTCGCTCAAGGAGAGTTTCAAGCAGCTGGACACCACACTGAAGTATCCCTATAAATCCCGGGAACGGTCAGCTTCTCGGGCATCCACCCGGTCTCCAGGTAACGGGACCCTTCCTGGCCCCAGTATGGTTAGCAGTGAGCCTCTCCCGGAGTCTCCACCCTCCCTGCCACACTTCTCCTCGCTGCCGTCTGCCCGACCTGCAGGTTGTGCCATACATGGGAGGCTTAGAGTGTAAGCACGAGGCCAGCTTAGGGAAGGGAGCATGACACTTGTGGATCCAGATCTTCCTTGGGATTTTCCCTGATTATCAATCAATCGATTCATTCAGTCATATTTATTGAGCACTTACTGTGTGCAGAGCACTGTACTAAGCGCTTGGGAAGAACAAATCGGCAACATACAGAGACGGTCCCTACTCATCAACGAGCTCACAGTTCAGAAGGGGGTGACAGACAATAAAACAAAACAAGTAGACAGGTGACAATACCATCAGAATAAATAATGTTAGAATTATAGCTATATACACATCATTAATAAAATAGAGTAATAAATATGTACAAGTAAATTAAATAGAGATATAAATATGTACAAATATATACAAATGTTGTGGGGAGGGGAAGGGGGTAGGGCGGAGGGAGGGGGGTGATGGGGAGGGGAGAAGGAGAGGGAAAAGGGTGGTATTTACCAGGAGCTTACTGTGTGCAGAGCTCTGTGCTAAACACTTCAGAGAGTATAATACAATGGAGTTGGTAGACATGTTCCCTGCCCACAACCAGCTTACAGTCTGGAGGAGGAGCCTAGAGTGGTTATAATAAGATTAGGTGCACGTCTGCCTGGAAGCAGGGGGTTGGATTCTATTACCTCTTAAGTGTATCTGTGAGTCTGTGGTGAAAGAGAGGACCACGGAGGTGCAGGGGTTATAAGGCAGTAAGTATTAGCTATCCCAGGAATTTATCCTTCAGAATAATTTTGACTTTGCCCCTGCCTCTCACCGCCCCAACACCCGAAAAGTGGCTCAAGAATTACTCTAACTGACTTGTTGCACTGTTAAACTTTTTTGGTATTGATTCATTTTCTTTCGCTTTTTACACTTTTCTCTCTCTCTCTCTATCTCTCTGTCTGTCTCTCTCAACCTCTTTGCAGCCTCCTGCGCTTCCTACAACTTTTCTTTTCTCAGTCCTCAGGGTCTCAACTTTTCCTCTCAGGGTCCCTCCACTCCTTTCTGGTCAGGTATAGCTATTGGGTTTGTGTGGGAGGAAAGCCCCCTCTAAAGGCCACCCCCGGCACAGCAGAAGCCCATCTGCTGTTCAACAGACCATCCCCATGAACAGCTTGAAAGCCATCGAAGCCAAACACACAAGGCAAACCTCTCCACTACTCCTCCCTGCCCAATCCCCAGAACGAGCTTGTGTCTCCCTGTCCCCGGAACTTCTGATGGACATTAGCCTTTGTCCACTCTGAATACTCTCAGACCTTCCTGTGGCTCTTAGCTGGGGCCCAAGAAGATGGCCAAGAAAATTCAACCAAGAGCAAATGGTCCACAATCAGATCCGATATCCTGATGTACTTCAAGCTGAATCCCTCTCTTCCTTTCCTGTCACTCACCCCATAGCTGCTGGCATCTCCATTTCCAAGCCCATCTTTCCTGGCTGTGGGAAAATCGAACCCCCGCCTCTGAACGGTTTTGACTCTGCGAGCTGAGCAGAACTGAGACACCCCCAGGCTTTTGAAAAAGCTTTCCCCCTTCACTATTTCCTCCACCTTAGCTAACAGGGATTGGGACTCTGGGGCTTGGGGACTGGATTTGTGGGAGGCGAAGAGCCTCTGGCTGGGTCAGTTCTGAGGCACCTCGGCTACTAGCGATCAAAACCTTTTCTGATGTCTGTCGGAGTCTGGGCCACCCTGGTGGGAATGTGTATCATGTTCCACTCTCATCTCCTCACCCATCTCATCCTGTCTCATAAACCTGAGGCAAAATTCCCCGCTGGCTGATTCAATCTGGGTTCCCCTGGCCACCTTCCATTTTATTATTGATGAATCGAGTGGGCAGAAGGACTGGGGTGGGGACCGGGGAGGGCCGAAGCTTTGATGATGATAATGGTATTTCATCAATCATCAATCGTATTTATTGAGCGCTTACTATGTGCAGAGCACTGTACTAAGCGCTTGGGAAGTACAAATTGGCAACATATAGAGACAGTCCCTACCCAACATTGGGCTCACAGTCTACAAGACTACAAAGGTACAAAGGTATTTGTTACATGCTTCCTCTGTGACAAGCACTGTATTGAGCGCTGAGGAAGATACAAGGTAATCAGGTCAGACACAGTTCCTGGCCCACATGGGGCTCACAATATAAAGGAGAGAGAGCTTAAAAACTAGTTCCCAATGAAGCCAGCTCTCCCAGCCCTAAATTTCAGGGAGCCCTAGAAGAGGGATTCTCCACTGGGTTAGAAACAGACAGACTGTCTGAAATCCAGAGCCTTGAAAATGAGCCAATGCTTACATCTCAGAAACCAAAGTTGTTCTCAATTTAGGGAGGGTGGTCAAGGCTCATTCAAACACATTTAGGGCTGTTGGTGTCACATTGTCACTCAGCCCGTTGCGGAAGGGAAAGGACCGGAAAACCCAGATTGGCCACAGTGGCTCTTGGGCTGTCTTTCCTGTTGGGATGTGGGCAGGTGGGCGGGTAAGCGGGTAGCCCCTGACCTACCATTTCTCCCCTCAGTTTTCACGCCCCGGATCATCGGAACAGCAGTGGCCAGGTACAACTTTGCAGCCCGGGACATGAGGGAGCTCTCCCTCAGGGAGGGAGACGTGGTGAAAATCTACAGCCGCATCGGCGGGGACCAGGGCTGGTGGAAAGGAGAAACCAATGGCAGGGTAAGGCCCAACATCCCACCGCCCATGGCCCACGTACGAGCAGCTGGGAAAGGAATCACAGCACCAATCTCACAGGATCAGGCTTCATTTGGGGTTCGGAGCAGTAAGAAGGGAGGAGTGGGGAGCGGGAAAGTTGTGTAGGGTGTAGGGGAGAAAGTCTCTTTTACACTCAGAACCGTAGGCTGGCATGCCCAGGGATTGCTCGGGAACTGAGACACAAGAAAAAGTTGGACGTCATGTGCTTCATTATCAAGTATCTTTTTCAGATTGGCTGGTTTCCGTCGACGTATGTGGAGGAAGAGGGAGTGCAGTGATGGAGGCGGAATCTCTGCCAAGCCCAATCAGACCCTAGGAAGAGTCACGCCAACATGGTGTTGTCCTCCTGCACTTGGGACCGGGAGGGGAATGCAATCCAATCTTCCAGTATTAAACCCCAGGAGAGGGACGAAACACAAAACGACCACGCCAAACCACGAGTCGCTTTGCCATCAGCCGATCATTGACGACCTGTGGTTGGGGATGCTACTTGTAAATAAGAATTAGAGAATATATATCAGATTATGTTGCTATGAACAACCACAGAGCAAAATCTTCTGGAAAGGTAAATGGATCCCAACATTTCTGAGCCAAGGAACTAAAGTATTGTGACGGCCTGAAGCTTAAGCTTCCAGCCCAGCTTCCCGAAAGGATTGTCTGGAGCTGCCACTAAGCATTATGGGCCGATAGGGGTGCAGGTCTCCCTCTTCATTCCCTCAAGGCCATCTTCGGTGATGGGCAAGAGTCTTCCTCCATATTGGCCGGCCTCCACCCCTCCCCTTCCTCGTTGTCTGCATTTTCATCCACTCTGGTCTTTCCCGGCTGCTCAACAGCAGGCTGGCTGCAACCCTGGGGACCACAGACCTTCAGTCAGATCCAGGGGCAGCAGTAGCAGGAAGAGCGAGAGGAGGCCCCCCAAGGCCCCATTCTGCTGCCTTTTCTGGAACGAAGGAGCCACCCTAGGGCTGAATTGAAGGCTGTCAGGAAGAGGCCTGTCTCCCCAAAAGATGGGACAGCATGTTGAGAAGCTTCCCAAATCGTTCTACGTGCAATGTGGGCTGTTGGTGTCACATTCGCAGCCTGGGATAGGGGCGGAGAGGTGGGGAAGGGAACAGCTTGCCTCCCCTGGACCCATCCAAGAAGTGTCCATCCCAGCAAGGGGAAATGTGCCTTTTCCGGTGGGATTCTCGGTACGAGCCTGTATCCACATTGCATGTGTCACTGAATTCTCCTGCTTAACTGCACTGCAAACCACATTAGTCTGACTCCCAGAGGCCCCTAAGTGAAAAAATGGGAAGTGTTTCTTATGGAAGGGTGACTACTGCTCCCACCCCTTGCTCTGGAGGGAGACCAACTCCATTCCAGAAGCCAGAAGGAGTCTGCCTTATGCTTCCATCAATTCATCCCGCCCATCTACATTTTACTAGAAGAAGCAGAAGAACCCTAAGCAGCCTCTGGAGCTTTCCTTATTCATTCAGCCGTATTTATTGAGCGCTTACTGTGTGCAGAGCACTGCATGCCTGTCCCGTCTGCCTCTGTTCCTATATTTGTAATGTTCTTCCAGCCTCCTCTTTAATTCCAGGCAAGGCCTGGTGGGAGCAGTTGGAGGTGCTGGGACCTTTGGAGACAGTTTGTAAATCAGTGGTTTCCGGAGCTGCCTCTTTTCATTCCACCTTCCATCCCTTCTCCTCTTTGGCATGGTCCCTGCTCTCCCCAACCCACCCCCCTAACAGCCCCTTCAGCAGCCTGGTCTGTCTGCTGGACTCCAGAACATTCAGATGGAGGAGCATCTGGCAGTCCACTAAGGTGTTCTCTGAGGGCTACTGATGGGAAGTGCAGATTCATTTATTCATTCATCCATTCGTTCATTCAGTCACATTTATTGAGTGCTTACTGTGTGCTAAGCACTGTTCTAAGCGCTTGGAAGAGTACAATATAAAAATAAACAGATACATTCCCTGCCCACATCGAGCGTACAGTCTCCCTGGAGCAGGGAGCTCAAGCCAACCCTGGAGTCCTGTTTGCTGGAATCCCAGCTCACCAGCCCTGACCCTGCTTCTTGTCCTCACCTCTGAGTGAGCGGGCTCCAAGCAGCATGCAGAGCACGGGGAGGGGAATGCACCACCCTCTCTGTTCACCTGCAGCTTTGGCACAATCGCAAGTCCCCCGGCTTCAATCACCACCAACTGGAAAGACAAAAAACCCTGGGCTGGCCTGAAGGAAAAGCAAATGGCTGCACAGATGTATCCCGTGACTCAGAGGGAGAGAGTTCTAAACACAGGGTATATAACTGCACAGAGAAGAAGAAATCAGTAGAGAGCACCAGAGGAGAAGGGACAAGAGTTTAGTCCTCGTGTTCTGTGTCATGGTGGACCGGTGGCTTTGATGGGCAACCCTTCTGGAGCTCAGTTAGCACCTGATGATCCCTAACATAAGGCTGTGGAGAGAGGGTAGGAGTCATGGATTTCATTTTGCTCATTTGCCCAACTGAAATTTAATTAGAAAGCATGAAGTTAAGTAAAAATAAAGTGTTGGCATCTCAGCCCTTCAAGAAAATCTCACTCCATTTCCCAGATTCTTAAAACCAAGAAAGGTGTTCCTACTCTTTGTCCCTCCCTACCCCCTTTCTTACTCCCCTCTCTGCCGAACCTTCTGGGCATCCCTTTTGATGTCACACACCTGTCAGAGATCAAAAACTCTGAGTCCATGTTACCCAAATTCCTGACACCCCTCAGTCATTCCTGGGAAAAGTGATCCCTTTTTTGTGTTTACTGTTGTAAGAAAATTGTTTTTTAAAAAAGAAGAAAGTTTGTAATTATTCATCAAAATGCCATGATATATATCTGTGAATAAGGGAAAATGTTTTTATGACGATGTCAAGAAAATTGTATATATTTTAGTTCATTGGGGAACCAATCAAAAATTATTACTGAAGATGTTCAGAAATGGAAAATAATATGTAAATTCCTTGATTTTGTTTGCACTGTACTAACCAGGGTGGGAGAGAAGGGATAGAAATTTGGTTGTGGAATAGGTTTTAGCTGAAAATTTGGAAATCTCCGGGGGTAGCTTGTAATGCTGGGATAGAAATTTAGCTGCTACTTAGGATCCCTTTGCATGTGATTTACAGGTTTTTCGGTTACAGTACATCAAGTTACAGCCCCACAACAGAACAAATGTAATTTTGCTGATAGATTTTTCAAACCATGGTTTTTACTGCAAATAAACATTCATTCTTTTCTGCAGACATGGTTCAGTATGCTTTTAATCTGACTTTTGTAGGCATCTCCTGGCTGACAGTTCCACAGCAGCTTTTGTCTTAATAGTCGAACCATTAGGCAAGCATTTTCTTTGAATTCCTTCAATTGTTTTCAATGTTATTTTCTCCACGCTCTGTACATGCAGACTGAAAGTTACAGTGATCCCTTGGCATTCACAGAGTTTTGCTTGTGGTTTTGTCTATCTGTGGGAGGCCCATCCCCAGGCCTCACTTTGTCTGCAGCCTCTTTTTTCACCAGAGTCACAGCCCTGCCTCATCCATGACCATCCTCCCACCATCCCACCCCCAGAATGCTCTGGCAGCCTGGAGATAAGAATTGTGGCATTTGTTAGGTGCTTGCAGTGGCAAGTACAAGATATTCCGGTCAGGCACTTCTCTCTGCCTCCATGTCCCCACTGATATAAATGAGGATAAGATAGCAGTTCTCCTTACTATTTAGTCCCTGTTCCACATGGGGCTCACAGTCTAAGTAGGAAGGACCACGAACGTTGAATTCCCATTTTGCAAATGAGGGAACCTAGGCATAGAGAAATTAAGGGACTTGCCCAAGGTAACACCACTGACAAGTGGCAGAGCTGGGAGAAGAACCCAGTTCCGCTGACTCCGAGGCTCAGCCTCTTTCCACAAGTCTGATTTAACTTTTGCCATTGGCATTTGTGATTTCACCTCTTTTGCTGGGATTTCTATGACCCTTCCCCCAAGAATCCCAAGGGACTACTGTCAGCTATTGGATTACACTCCCTTTCTCAGGAATAGGAAGGGGTCCTTTATGACGGAGGCTATGATCTCTCGTCATGTGAAGTGATACCAGAATGACTGGGTCCAATGTGGAGGAGCCTTGTGAAGGTATGCAGCAGAGCCCACCCCAGTTGGACATGGAGCTAGCTAAAGTTCCTATTAAGGCTGTGTGGTCAAATAATAATAATAATAATTATGGTACATGTTAAATGCTTACTATGTGCCAAGCAATGTTCTAAGCACTAGGATATATAAAAGTTAATCAGGTTGGACACAGTCCCTGTCCCACATTGGGCTCACACTCCAACTCCCCCTTTTTTACAGATGAGGTAATTGAGGCAGAGAAGTTAAGTGACTTGCCCAAGGTCACACAGCAGTCAAATGGGGGAATCAGGATTAGAACCCATGACCTGGTGACTCCTAGGCTCATGCTTTATCCACTACAGCAAGCTGCTTCCCAGAGCACAGGCCTGGGAGTCAGAAGGACCTGGGTTCTAATTCCGGCTCCCCCACTTGTCTGCGGTATGACCTTGGGCAAGTCACCTCATTTCTCTGTGCCTCAGTTCCCTCATCTGTAAAATGGTGGTTAAGACTGTGAGCCCCATGAGGGACAGGGTTTGGGTCCAACCTGATTAGCTGGTATCTATTCCAGCACTTAGTACCTGGCACATAGTAAGCGCTTAACAAATACCGTTAAAAAAAATGATCTGAACATTTTTTGGCAGAAGTCTTAAGGTTAACACAGGACTTTAGCATGGGGAAAGATAGGAAGAAAGTTCCTTGGTGGCTTTTATCAGTCTACTGTGGGCAAGGAATATGGTTATAGTGTATTTGCCCATGCGCTTAGTATGGTGCTCTGCACACAGAAGTCTTGTCTTATGCTGTCGAGTCACCTCCAACCCTTAGCAATTCCATGGACACATCTCTCCCAGAACACCTCACTCTCCATCTGCAATCATTCTGATAATATAACCATACAGTTTCATTGATAAAAATATGTAAGTGGTTTACCAGTGCTTTCTTCCACGCAGTAAGCTTGAGTCTTCGCCCTCGACTCTCTCGAAACTCTCCAGGTGCGATCCTGAGAGGGGACACACAGAGTAAGCACTCAGTAAATACAACTGATTGATTATTGTACACTCCTAGCTATTTAATACAATACTATGTGTACGGTAGGCCCTACTGATTGAGTATCCCACCTCTTCGGGCAGGCCTCATCAGTCCAGGCATGTTTTGTAGGTTAACCAGATGGAAATATAGAGGGTAGGGCTGGCATTGGGCCTGGAATCATAAAACCTTAGGAGTTTGGGCAATTCTTTTGAGAAATCCTTTATTTTTCAACCCGAAACCTCTTGCCTCCAAAATGCCATCCAAACTGCAGGAGATGGGTCTCTTTAAGGTAGGAATTATCCCAAGTGGGTTTGCAGCTGTGTGAGGTTACAATTTGCTTTTCTAACAGAAATGATGAGTTGCCCCGAGCTACAACCCCGCTTGCCCACCCACTTTCACAAAGCCCCTATGTGGCCAGCGGCAGGAGCAGGCTGTGCTCATGAAATCAAATATCTTAGATTCTTCTGTGTAGTCTGACATTAGATACACTTGTGCATGCCAAGGGTTTGGGGGCGTTGAGGAAACATTAGCCGTGCACAATAAATGCTTGTGAAATTGATACCTCCTTAGCAGCAGACATTGCCCCGGGCTTCCATCTAAATGGCTAGAACTAGTTTTCTCGAATCAGTGTGTCCTACCAGAGGCAGAAGAATAGAATTACTGCCCAGCTTGAAAAGGAAAAAGGAGAATGTTGGAGTTACTTTTAATTTTTAATCTAATAACCTCTTTCCAAGCCAAATCCTCCCCAGGGAGCCAAGGAACCGCCCCCACAGCAGCTGGAGTGGGTGTGTTATTTGTTGGTGTCCTGGGGAGGGGGCAGAGAGTAGTGACCTCTGATCCCCTTCTGGCTCCACATGAGGTCCTGGGCTGTGCCCAGAGTTATTGATTTCCCCCATGGAATGACCAGGGCAGCAAGGAGCACAGGGTGAGTAATCCTGGCAGTACTGTGATGGTGAGATGAAGGTCAAAGTCCTGAGGGTTCATAAGGGCTCTTGGCTCAAAGGACGGATGGCATATGAGCCCTCTCCAGACTCTGCCCTCTCTGGCTCCCTCCCAACAGCTTTCCTGTGGGAATTCCCCCCTCAGATGGATCCCTGGAGTGCCAGCCTTTGACAGGAGATGCAATGAGAGCAGATGTCATTTTAGTTAATGGGCATTAACAGCCAGGAATGAAACGACCCCAGGAACCTGGGGGTGGGGGTGAGGAGTTGGGGAGTGGCATTTCCCTGGGTCTCCGGCTAGCTGAAGGACTCTGCTTAGAAGAACCTCTCTGGTTGTAGGGGAGGGAGGAGGGAGAGAGGGAGAAAGGGGGGGGAAGGAATATCTGTAGTTTATTTATTTATATTTATGTCTGTATCCCCCATTTCTAGACCGTAACGCTTGTTGTGGGCAGGGAACATGTCTGTTTATTGTGGTACTCTACTCTCCCAAGTGCTTAGTACAGTGATCTGCATACAGTAAGTGCTCAATTAATGATTGAATGAATGAATGAATGAAAAGAGGGGACAAGGCAGGAAAGAAGAAAAGGGAGGAGGGAAGAGGGAAGAAAGATCAGTCAATGAAATTTATTGAGTGCTTCCTGTATGCAGAGCACTGTACTAAGCGATTGGGAGAGTACAATATAACAGAGTTAGTAGACATGTTCCCTGTCAACAACAGGCTTAGTCTAGAGGGACAAGAGGGGAGAAGGGGAAGGAAGGAGGGAAAGAAGGGAAGAAGAGGAGGGAAAGGAGGGAAGAAGAGGTGGGAGGTGGGAATCAATCAATCGTATTTATTGAGCACTTACTGTGTGCAGAGCACTGTACTAAGCGCTTGGGAAGTACAAGTTGGCAACATATAGAGACGGTCCCTACCCAACAGTGGGCTCACAGTCTAGAAGGGGGAGAAGGGGAAGAAAGGAGGGATGAAGGTAGGTGAGGAGGGAAACTCGCAGCTGCTGTCCCTGCAGTTCAGAGGAAGACAAGCTGCTCATGTACTCCTCTGCGGACGGGGATGTGGCGGTGGGCAGCAGGCTGCTCGGGGCTGTCCCCTGAGGTCCAGAAAAGCTGTCAGCAGCACCTCGGGCTGCCTAATGCTGCCTTGGCCAAAGCAGCTGCTGCCCTTCCTGCCCGGGTCCGGGCCTGGCCCCCCTGCAGCTTCCATGCTGCCTGGTCAGCACCGAGCAGCGAACATCAACCCTGCCTGGCCGCTGTCCGCCCACCCGCTAGCAGGTCCACAGGGCACCCGAACCAGCCTGGGCCCCAGCCAAGTGCACACTGAGAGCCGGGCTGTGGGGTTAAGAGCTGCTCACCAGAGGGCCGGGTCTGGGACACGGAGGGAAGTGGCCTGGGCAGGCAGTGGCTCTGTCCAGCCGTGGGCGTTTTCCCATGGCACCTAGGACTTCTTACTGCCCAGACAACTGCATGGACACACAATGACTTCTGGGACAAAACTCACACGCACTTGCTTCTCAAGCCAGCTAGGAGCTGAGCAGGAGTGGGAAAGAGAAGGGAGGTGGTGGGAAAGTTTTCATTTGTTTGTTTGTGTTTTAATTGTACTTATTATGCATTTACTAAGTGCCAGGCACTGTAGTAAGCTCTGCGTACGTAAAAGACAATTGTCAGACATAGTCCCTGTTCCACGTGGGGCTCACAGTTTTAGGCCCCATTTTACAGATGAGGGAACTGAGGCACTGACAAGTTAAGTGACTTACCCAAAGTTACACAGCAGACACAAGGTGGAGCTGGGATTATTTATTTATTCAATCATATTTACTGAGTGCTTACTGTACTAAACACTTGGGAAGAGTATAATACAGCAATAAACACTCACATTCCCTGTCCACAATGGGTTTACAGTACAGGGGGGATTACAATCCAGGTCCCTCTGACTCCTAGGCCCGTGATTTGTCTATACAAGATTCCTGGCCACTTAATAATAATAATTCCTTTACAAATTTCACCTTTATTAGTAATAGTAGTAGTGCCAAACACTGTATGCTAAGTATAAGGTAAGCAAGTCAGAGTTGGGAGAGTGCAGTAGAGGTAGAGCTTACACTCTAGCAGGGGAGGCAGATACTAAAATAAATTACAGGTAGGAGCAAGTGACAGCATGTAAAAATATGTCTGTAAAAATGAGGGAGCAGGCGTGTGTGTTAATTTCCCTTTTCCCCCCCGCCTGTGGGCACAGCAATAGAGGCTTGGCACAAATGGCATTCAGGGATCCATTGAAAACCACAAACAGAATGGGGCCCAGACCTAACCAAGGCAAGCAACTCCTCACCCTAGTACAGTAATGCCCTACAGAGCCTCCAGAGGCAGGGTACATGAGACATGGGGGAGGAAACTGAGGCAGAGAATGCAAAAATCTTCAAATCAAGACAGCTGCACCTGGGGTGAGAGGCTATCAGGAGTGGGAATGGTATCACAATCAATCAATGGCATTTTTTGAGCACTTACTGGGCTAAGTGGGAGAGTACAATACAAGAGAGTTGGTAGACATGATCTCTGCTCATGAGGAGCTTACAAGGAGACATTTTCATGGTATCATTTCTGGAGAGAAGGTTAGCACTCCCCATGAGAAGGATGGAAGAAGTCCTAGTGGCCTTTACAACACATATAAGGTTAAGGCATTGCCACCTACTTCATGGCAACTAACCAAGTTTTTCTACATACATTCATATCTATAATTCTATCTATAGTGATTCCTGTTTACTTGTTTTGATGTGTATATATCTATGATTCCATTTATATCGATGCCTGTTTACTTGTTTTGATGTCTGTCTCCCCCTTCCTAGACTGTAAGCCAGGTATGAGCAGGGATTGTCTCTATTGCTGAATTGTACTTTCCAAGTGCTTAGTGCAGTGCTCTGCACAAAGTAAGCACTCAATAAATATGATTGAATGAATGAATGATTTTTCCCAGAGCAGAACAGATTTCTCTGGGGAATTCTATTGAATTGAAAAGGGAATGCACTTCTTTTTTCAGTTGAGGAAGTTGCTAGAATGCTGAGCAACCTGCCTGAGGGATAGATCTGCTTGGCCCGGCAGGGCTTTCCTCTGCTCCTGCAGCAAAACCATGGCTGGTGGACAAACAGCATAACAATAATAATAATAATAATAATAATGGTATTTGTTAAGCGCTTACTATGTACCAAGCATTGTTCTAAGTGCTGGGGGTAGATACAAGTAATCAGGTTGTCCCATGTGGGGCTCACAGTCTTAATCCCCATTTTACAGATGAGGTCACTGAAGCCCAGAGAAGTGAAGTGAGTTACCCAAGGCCACACACCAAACAAGTGGCAGAGCCGGGATTAGAACCCACATCCTCTGACTCCCAAGCCTGTGCTATTGCCACTAGGCCAGGCTGCTTCCCATGCTCTGTGAGGCCACTTCTGGATTTCAGCCACTAAGCAATGACTGTGTGTGTTACCCTTGGAGCTGTGTGGACTCCAGAGAGCAGTTCCCACTATTAGAGAGAGGCATAGAAGTGAGGGGGAGCAGTGTGTGAGGTATGTGTGTGAGGGTGTGCGTGTGAGAGGGAGAGAGGAAGAGAGAGAGAGAGAAACGAAACCAAACCCCCCAGGTCTCCCAAGTCTCTGGGAAGATTCGCAGCTGGCCAGAAAAACAGGGGCTGGTGAGCTTGGCAACGTTTCCTGGAGCTTTCTCAATCTCCCAGGCAGCCAAGCGTGGGGAGAGAGAGGAGGAGGAGGAGGAAGAGGAGGAGGAGAAAGAGGAGAGAAGTCAGGGTGGCCCTCAGAGAAAACACGAGACTGAAACAGAAAGGGTACAGGAGACAGAAATTTGAAGGGCTTTCCTCTAAACAGGTAAGTTTCCCAAATGCCCAACCCTGTTTGCTTAGCTCTTGGCAGGCCGCCTTCCCCCAGGGATCCTCTGACCAGCTGGAGAGAGGGATTGCATGTCTGCCGCTCAAGCACATTGCTGCTGCTTCTGCTGCTGCTTCTCTGCCGGGGCTTGTTCTGGGGTTCAGAGTTTCTCAGAAAGGAAAGAAGCTGGAGAGAAGAAGAGCATGAGCTGCAGGACCCAGACTCTGGGAAAGTGGGGTCGTCTGGGAGTTGCTCTGTAGGGTCACCAGTGCGATATAGTTGGCACAGCTGGAGTGCAATGTAGCAGAAAGAGCAGTTGGGACTTGCAGGGGCCCCCAGGACTGCAGAGAAAGGACCATAAGAGGCTGGCTGGGGTGAGAAGGGTATAGCGAGGGAGGAGGGAGAGAGAGAGAGAGATCAGTTCTCCTTGGGAGCTGGTCTCCCCCATGGGACTGGGGACTCAGCTGTTTTCCTGCCCTGTAACCAGCTGTGTGGAGAGTCAGAGGAGTCAGGGGAGAGAAGCCCAGGGCCCGCTCGTTCCTGCCGACCGCTGCCTCTCAGGGAATGGGGCACAATGCAGCCTGATTAGTAGGGAAGCCCTGGAACTGGGGTCCCCTCAGAAGGCTGGGCCGAAGTAAAGCCTCTGGGTCTCTTCTCATGCCCTCGACACGTCCCACTACCACAAGGCCACTGCCAAGAAGGAAGTGGGCAGAGAGACTGGGCACTCAGCCCGGAGAGCCAGGAGTTACCAGGGGACAGCAGAGGGGCTCTGGTACTGGCTGCCCAACAGGTCACAGCCCCCCAGAGGCAAACAGGAATCCTGAGGGAGGTGTGCCAGGTTAGTCCTGAGGTGGGCACAGAGAGGGTTTCCTGAGGGGGATTCTCCTGCATCTCCTCCGTCTTCCATCAGGACTCTCCACGGACCCATGTCCTGCTGAGACCCCAGCCACCTAGTGGACCTCGGAAGCCTCGGGAAGCATCCTCCCCTATGGCCTCCCTGAGCCGCGCTGTCCGGGCTCTGGCCTCCCGCCAGCCCCTGGCCACCCAGCGAAGTCTTCTGCAGAGGCTGTTGAGCGGGGCCGTGGGCCTGACGTCAGAGAAGAGTGTCCCCTACCAGCGGACCCTGAAAGAAGACAGTCCCCCCATCCAGGGCCCCACCAAGCCACTCCCCAAGTCAGCCGATGTTGTGGTGGTTGGCGGTGGCAGCCTGGGCTGCCAGACGCTCTACCACCTGGACAAGATGGGCCTGACCAATGTGGTGTTGCTGGAGAGAGATCGCCTGACTTCTGGGACCACCTGGCACACTGCAGGTAGGCAGGTGTGACTCTGCCTTGGGCACCATGGGCACCCTGGGCATCCTGACCACTATCCCGAATAGAACTGGGTACTCTGGGGTGGGTGGAGGGAGAGGGCAAGCCAGAGCACAGACACACCACATTGTTGCTTGCTTCGACAGCCAAACTGACTGGTTGAGTGAAGATTTGTCACTCAACATGGAACTGAATTCTGGGTGCGGAGCCCTGGGCTGGGCATGTAGGGGAGGCCCAGTTCCTGCCTAGAGGAGCTGACAGCGCTTAGATCAGTGCTTTGCACATAGTAAGTGCTTAACAAATGCCATCATCAAAGAAGAAGTCATGACAGGCAAGCACACAAATAGAGGAAGCACTAGGGACAGATTTAGAAGCACATTAAGTGTGAGGGGGTGTCTGAACAATAATAATAATAATGGCATTTGTTAAGTTCTTACAATGTGCAAAGCACTGTTCTAAGCGCTGGGGAGGATACAAGGTGAATAGGTTGTCCCACATGGGGCTCACAGTCTTAATCCCCATTTTACAGATGAGGTAACTGAGGCACAGAGAAGTTAAGTGACTTGCCCAAAGTCCCACAGCTGACAATTGGCAGAGCTGGGATTCAAACCCACGACCTCTGACTCCCAAGCCCAGGCTCTTTCCACTGAGCCATGAAGTGACCAGTCAGGTAGGGATAGTGAGTTAAGCACTGCCTCTGTCAAGGAACACAGCACTTCCAACCATAAAGCACCAGGAGACTATCTGCCCATATTGTAGATGGGCAGACTGAGATACAGGGTGGCTCAGAAAAGGGGAGGGGCAGCTGTTGTGGTAGTAGTAGTTGTAGTAGCAGTAGTAGTAGTAGTAACTATATTGTATATACTATGAGAAGCAACATGGCCTAGTGGAAAGAGCATGAATCTGGGAGTCAGAAGAAAAGGGTTCTAATTACAGCTCTGACTATTGCTTGCTGTAGGAACTCGGTCAAATCACTTAATTCTCTGTGCCTCAGTTTCCTCAACTGTGACATGAGGATCCAATACCTATTTTCCCTCCTACTTATACTATGAGCCTCATGTGGGACAGGGACTGTGTCCAACCTGATTGACTTATATCTATCCCAGTGCTTAGAACAGTGCTTGACACATAGTAAGCACTCAATGAATAATAATAATAATGGCATTTATTAAGCACTTACTATGTGCAAAGCACTGTTCTAAGCGCTGGGGAGGTTACAAGGTGACCAGGTTGTCCCACAGGGGGTTCACAGTTTTAATCCTCATTTTACAGATGAGGTAACTGAGGCACAGAGAAGTTAAGTGATGTGCCTAAAGTCACACAGCTGACAATTGGCAGAGCCAGGATTAGAACCCCTGATCTCTGACTCCAAAGCCCGTGCTCTTTCCACTGAGCCATGCTGCTTCCCCAATATAATAACAAATATAACAATAATAATAATAATAATAATGATGAGCTTTTGAAGTACATAATAAACAAGTGACACTTTTCCTGGCCACAAGGAGCTTAGACACTGAGGGGGCAGACATTCATTCATTCATTCATTCATTCAATCGTATTTATTGAGCACTTACTGTGTGCAGAACACTGTACTAAGCGCTTGGGAAGTACAAGTTGGCAGCATATAGAGACAGTCCCTACCCAACAGTGGGCTCACAGACATAGTAGGCAAGCTTTTTCAAATGTATACTCAATTTCTTATTATGATTATTCCATAAACACCTAAGTGCTGTTGATAAGTATACAGTGAGTTACTACCTAAGGGCTAGGGATGGTTGATGGGTTTATATATCTTGGGAAGCTGGGAATTAGGAAAGACTTGTAGGACGAAGTGGGATTTTAGGAGGGCTTTGAATATAGGGAAAGTTGTTTATTGGATTTGGGAAAGTGGAGAGTTCCAAGCTGGGGGAACTGTTTGAGGGGGAAGAGGTGGGAGAATCAAGAGCAAGGCACAGTTGGAAGAAATGAAGAGAGCAGCATAGCCTAGGAGAAACAGCATGGTCTAGTGGATAGAGTCTGAGCCTGGGAGCCAGTAAGACTAGTATGGGCAGGGATTGTCTCTATTGCTGAATTGTACTTTCCAAGCGATTAGTACAGTGCTCTGCACACAGTAAGCACTCAATAAATACGATTGAATGAAAAGGAACTGGGTTTTAATCCCAGTTCTGCCATTTGTCTGCTGTGTGACCTTCGGACAAATCACTTCACTTCTTGCCTCGTTTAACTCATCTGTAAAATGGGGATTAAGACTGTGAGCCCCATGTGGGACTTGGACTGTGTCCAACCTGATTACCTTGTGTCTATCCCAGTGCTTAGAACAGTTCACATGGTAAGCACTTCACGAATACCTTAAGAAAAAAAAACAAGAGAGGTTTGGGGAGTAGTGGATGAAGAGAGCAGAGATAATAATAATAATAATGGCATTTATTAAGCACTTACTATGTGCAAAGCACTGTTGTAAGCGCTGGGGAGGTTACAAGGTGATCAGGTTGTCCCACGGGGGGCTCACAGTCTTCGTCCCCATTTTACAGATGAGGGAACTGAGGCACAGAGAAGTTAAGTGACTTGCCCAAAGTCCCACAGCTGACAATTGGCGGAGTCAGGATTTGAACCTATGACCTCTGACTCCAAAGCCCGGGCTCTTTCCACTGAGCCACACTGCTTCTCTGATGTAAGCATCAGAGAAGCAAGATGTAAGAGATGTAAGATGTAAGAGATGTAAGATGGGGCACATTTGTGGAGAACCTTTAAGACAAAGGTGGTAGGCCACACAACAGGTCCCCCAGGGAGTGGAAACTGGGACCCCAGCGCCCTCCTCACCCCCTAAAGTGGGCAGGGGGGTATTTTGCAGGTTGGGGGTGGGCCCCCATCTCCATCCCTCCATCTGCCTGTGCCCCGCAGGTCTGCTGTGGCAGCTCCGCCCCAGTGATGTGGAGGTGGAGCTGCTGGCACACACGCGCCAGGTGGTGAGCCATGACCTGGAGGAGGAGACGGGGCTGCACACAGGCTGGATCCAGAACGGGGGCCTCTTCATCGCCTCCAATCGCCAGAGGCTGGACGAGTACAAGCGCCTCATGTCGGTGAGGATGCGGCCTCTGGTGGGCTTTCCATGGTGAAGATATAGAAGTAGAAGCGATCCCCAGGGCCTCGGTCACGTGGCTGGAAGTTCGTTGTGGGCAGGGAACATGTCGGCTTACTCTGTTGTATTCTCCTGAGCACTTAGTACGGTACTCTGCACATAGTAGAAGCAGCATGGCTCGGTGGGTGGAAAGAGCACGGGCTTGGGAGTCAGAGGTCATGGGTTCTAATCCCAACTCCCCCACATGTCTGCTGTGTGATCTTGGGCAAGTCACTTAACTTCTCTGAGCCTCAGTTACCTCATCTGTAAAATGGGGATTAAGACTGTGAGCCCCACGTGGGACAACCTGATCACTTTGTATCACCCCAGCACTTAGAACAGTGTTCATGATCACATTGTATCCCCCCGGCGCTTAGAACAGTGTTTTGCACATTTAGAGAAGCAGTGTGGCTCAGTGGAAAGAGCAAGGGCTTTGGAGTCAGCGGTCATGGGTTCTAATCCCTACTCCCCCACGTGTCTGCTGTGTGATCTTGGGCAAGTCACTTAACTTCCCTGAGCCTCAGTTACCTCATCTGTAAAATGGGGATTAAGACTGTGAGCCCCATGTGGGACAACCTGATCACTTTGTATCACCTCAGCGCTTAGAACAATGTTCATGACCACCTTGTATCCCCCCGGCGCTTAGAACAGTGTTTTGCACATTTAGAGAAGCAGCGTGGCTCAGTGGAAAGAGCATGGGCTTTGGAGTCAGAGGTCATGGGTTCTAATCCCGCTCCCCCACATGTCTGCTGTGTGATCTTGGACAAGTCACTTAACTTCCCTGAGCCTCAGTTAACTCATCTGTAAAATGGGGATTAAGACTGTGAACCCAATGTGGGACAACCTGATCACCTTGTAACCCCCCCAGCACTTAGAACAGTGCTTTGCACATAGTAAGTGCTTAACAAATGCACACATTATTATTATTATTATTATATAGTAAGCGCTTAACAAATGCCATTATTATTATTATTATTATAGTAAGCCCTCAATAAATACCACTGATTGATTAACGGGTGGGGAGGGGAATCGGAGAAGGGGGCTTGGAGCTTCAGGAGATCTGGGTGCCACCTGTGGATCCTCAGGCCCTGGCAAGTCTTCAAAGGGGCTCTCGGGACTTGGTAACCCAGTGACCCTGCACTGGGCCAACCCATACCACCTGCCAGTCCTGGCAATTTTCCAGGGTTCAGCAGTGTCTTCTTTTGTCTTGTCCCCAGCTCGGGAAAGTCTATGGGGTGGAGTCCTACGTCCTCTCTCCTGCAGAGACCAAGGATCTGTACCCGCTGATGAATGTTGATGACCTCTATGGAACCCTCTATGTCCCCAAGGATGGCACCATGGACCCAGCCGGGACCTGCACTACCCTCACCCGGGCTGCCACGGCCAGAGGAGCCCAGGTAGGGCGATGCTGGAGCTGGGCCCCATCATACCAGCAGGTGCCAGAGGGTAAACATGGCTCTGCTGTTGTGCAGATAAGCAAGAGCTAGGTGGTCCCAGAATCCTCTGCAAAGCACACGTCCAGAGCAAGTGGAACCTAGGTAGGGAATGTATCTACCAATTCTGTTGGAATTGTAGTCTCCCTAGTGCTTAATACAGTGCTCTGCACACAGTAAGTGTTCCATGGATTGATTGATGTGATTAATAAGAAGCAGCATGGTCTAATGGAAAGAGCACAGACTTGGGAGTCAGAGGACCTGGATTCTAATACCCAAACTACCTTCCCTTGATGACCAAATTGACGCCCTCAACAACACCTCCTAGTTGTGTTGGGGTTGTGTGTGCGTTGTGAGTTTCAACTCCTTGTGAGATGCAGTTTTGGCCCCGAGTGGAGGGAAGTGAGGCTGGGGAAGCCAGCTGACTGGCAAAAACCACCTTGCATTTCCCAAGTGGAGAAGAAGGGAGTGGATGAGGAAGGAAAAATAAGAGATGATCCTGCCCCTGGTTTTATGCTTCGTGTTCATTTGATGGATCCAGATAAACCCAGCAGTCAAGTATCACAATGTCTCCCCTATTCTTTTGTCAATCTCATACCTCTAAGCCACAGCCCTGGGCCTGAGGTGGAGCCAGGCCTAGTCAGACCTATTGTCTCTGTCTTCCCCGTTGGTGTCCAGGTCATTGAGAACTGCCCCGTGACTGGCATCCATGTTCACACGGATGACTTTGGTGTGCGGCGGGTCACAGCTGTGGAGACCCAGCATGGCTCCATCCAGACGCCCTGCGTGGTCAACTGTGCAGGTGAGCCAGACTCCGGCCCATGCCTGACCACCTAGTATGGAAGACCGGGGCTGGGGGAAATACCTGTGTGTGTGGGGGCACCGGGATGGAGAGTCTCTCCCTAAATTAGGAGGTTGGAGGGAGGAAGGGAGGGACAGGGTGCAAAGACCTAGGACACTCAACATCTCCCTGTCAGTACTTGAGTCATGGTGATTCGACTAAACCTCTTGCTCACTGGAAGGAGAGCGTGGCCCATCTACTTTTACTCATTCATTCATTCAGTCAGTCATTCAATCGCATTTATTGAGTGCTTACTGTGTGCAGAGCACTGTACTAAGTGCTTTGGAAGTACAAGTCAGCAACGTATAGAGACAGTACCTACCCAACAACAGGCTCACAGTTTAGAACCGGAAGACAGACAACAAAACAAAATATGTAGACAGGTGTCAAAATAGTCAAAACAAATAGAATTATAGCTATATGCACATCATTAACAAAATAAATAGAATAGTAAACATGTACAAGTAAAATAAATAGAGTAATAAGTCTGTACAAATATATACAAGTGCTGTGGGGAGGGGAAGGAGGTAGGGCTGGGGGGCGATGGGGAGGAGAGAGGAGGAGAATGAAGGCTAATGAAATTGGTCCAGGGGGATGGGATGGAGCGGTGGGGTGTAAAGAGGGGAGAGCAGATTGTCTGATCAATAAAAAAGGCAGGCAGTGTCTTGGGAGGAACTGGCCAGGATTGAGGGCTGAGAACCCCCAGTGACATCACAGACCCTTGGAGCCATTTTCTTGACTTGGAATCAAAGGCTTGAAGCACTAAATCAATGGGATTTATTGAGTCCTTACTATGTGCAGAACACTGTTCTAAATGTTGGGGAGAGTCCAATGCAATAGAGGTGATAGACACGATCCCTGCCCTCAGGGAGCTCACATATGAACCCTCGCCTGCTTGAGTGGGCTGTAATTTAGAGGTCCTCCTCCGCAAGGGGAAGAGGCAGGTCTGAGAGCAAATGGCAGCTTCCCCCAGGCCGGGTGCCTTGGGTTGGGGGTACCAGGCATAAGATGACCCCTATTTTATGCTTTTCTCATTAGAAGACTGGCCAGAGTCCTGACTTGAGAAGCAGCATGATATAGTTAAAAGAGCATGGGCCTGGGAGTCAAAAGGTCATGGGTTCTAATCCCGACTCCACCGCTTGTCTGCTTGGTGACCTCAGTCAAGTCACTGCACTTCTGTGGGCCTCAGTTCCCTTATATGTAAAATGGGGATTAAGACTGTGAGCCCCGTGTGGGGCCGGGACTGTCCAACCTGATTTGCTTGAATCCACCCCAGTGCTTAGTATAGTGCCTGGCATATAGTAAGCACTTAATAAATACTATTATTGTTATTATTATAGGGTTGGGGGTTCCTAAGAGCTTGTGTTCTGCTGCCAGGTGTGTGGGCGACCTCTTTGGGGCAGATGGCTGGAGTGAAGGTACCCCTGGTGGCCATGCACCATGCCTATGTGGTGACCGAGCGCATCGATGGGATCCAGGTGGGTGTAGGGCTCTGGTGGGGGACAGGAGGGAGAGAAGGAGGTTGCAGCTGGGACTCCCAGGCTTTGGGGCCCAGGTGAGAGAGATATCGTTGAAAAGGTCCCTGGGCAGTCACTGGGAAGCAGTGTGGCCCACTGGAAAAAGCAGGGGCTTGGGAATCAGATAACCTGGGTGTTAATCCCAGCTCCACCACTTGTCTGCTATGTGACCCTGGGGAAGTCACTGACCTTGTCTGTGCCTCTACTGCCTCGTATGTAAAATGGGGACTCAATACCTGTTCTTTCCCTCTTAGATTGTTATCCCCGAGTGGGATAAAACCTGATTATCTTGTGTCTAACCCAGTGCTTAACACATACAACACTTAACAAGTACCCTAAAAATGAAGCATACCTGCCAACCAGATGCCCAGATTGGAAGTTTATGCAGATGTCATCCAAAGGAGGAAGTAGCCTGCCTGAAGCAGAACACTGTGGTTGCCATCCAACCAGTAAGATGATGTCAGCGAAGGAACAGAATAAAACATGTTTCTGAAGAATGAGCTTATTGGCTTAGGTTCTTAGCTCTGACTGTGCCCTTAAATGCACCCAGAAAGAATAACTGCCTCCGGCCTTCTCCCAAATCCAGGACTACTATGTGGCAATCATAACTCCTCAAAGTTGGAGAGTCCTTTTTATTTTTCCAAAGTACTTTCACACGGACTATCTCATTCTTTCTCTGCGATATTCCTTTGAAGTAGGGAGAAGCAGGTATTACCCCTAATTTATAGATGAGGAAACTGACACACAGAGCAGTTACATGACTTTCCCAAGATCATGCAGTAGACCTTCGGCAGAGAGGGGATGAGAACCCAGGTGCCTTTACTCCCAGACACCTGGCCACACTGCTTCCCTATCAGGCCGATGATCTCCACCTCAGCCATCCAATCATATATGAGTTATGGTTCTAATAATAATAATAATGATGGTATTTGTTAAGCACCTATTATGTGCCAAGGACTGTTCTAAGCACTGGAGTCACTCTCTGTGGCCACCCCTCTCCCAACACCACACTGACCAACAGAAGTGTGCAAAAAGCCCATTCCCTTCGAAGGCACTAGAGGTCTCTGATGCCCCACAGTGTGCTCATCACAGTCATTTTAAGGGAAGTTCCCACACAGAGGGTTCACATTTTCTTTCTTTCTTCCCCTTTCCAGGTGCCTGCTCCAGGGCTACTATTGCTCTAAGAAAAAAACCCCAGTCCAGTTCATCTCGTTTCTCGAACAACAGCCGTACTATTAGGCCTATTCTTTATCTGGGATACCGCTTACGTCCCTGCTTTCTCCAATAGAGAATAGCCTGGGCAATCAATCACTCAATCAGTAGTATTTATTGAGCACTTACTATGTGCAGAGCACTGTACTTAGTGCTTGGAAGGGCACAATACAACAGAATTAGCAGACATGTTCCCTGCCCATAGCGAGTTTACAGTCTAGAGAGGGAGACAAACTTTAATAGAGATAAGTAATTTATAATATATAATTTAAAGATATTCATTCATTCAATCATATTTATTGAGCGCTTACTGTGTGCAGAGCACTGTACTAAGCGCTTGGGAAGTACACGTTGGCAACATATGGAGTCGGTCTCTACCCAACAACGGGCTCACAGTCTAGAAGGGGGAGACAGGCAACAAAACAAAACGTGGTTAGATGTCAAGTCATCAGAATAAATAGAAGTAAAGCTAGATGCACATCATTGACAAAAGAAATAGAATAGTAAACATGTACAAGATATGTACATAAGTGCTGTGGGGCGGGGGGTGGGATGGGTATCAAATGGCTAAAGGTTAGAGATCCAAGTGCACTGACGACACAGAAGGAAGAAAGAGCTGAGGAAAAGAGGGCTTAGTCAGGGAAGGCTTCTTGGAGAATAATGCTTTGAAGGAAGAAAGAGTAGTGGTCTGGAGTATATGGAGGGTGAGGGAGTTCCAGTCTAGGAGGAGGATGTGGGAAAGTGGTCAGCAGTGAGACAGACAATATCAGAGCACAGTGAGTAAACTGGTGCTAGAGGAGTGTATGGTCTGGGCTAGGAGATTAATGAGGTGAGAAAGGGTGGGGTGAGTTTACTGAGGGCTTTAAAGCCAAATGGTAAGGAGTTTCTGTTTGATGTGGAGGTGGATGGGCAACTACTAGGGGTTCTTGAGGAGTGGGGAGACATGAACTAAATGTTTTTGTTGATAAATGATCCATGCAGCAGGGTGAAGTATGATCTAGAATGGGGAGAGACAGGAGCTAGGGATGTCAGTGAGGAGGCAGATGTAGTAGTGAAGGTGGAATAGGATAAGTGCTTGGATGGTAGCAGTTTGGATGGAGAGGAAAGGGCGGATTTTATCAATGTCATGAAGGTAGAACCGACAGGATCTTCTCCAATTCTCAAGCGTGACCCTGCCTCCGGGAGGTGGGGGCCTCTTAGGGAGTCTGAGGCCCTCAGAGTGGAGGTACAGTGCAAGCACTTAGTACAGTAAGCGCTCAGTAAATACAATAGAATGAATGAATGGAGGTGGATGGAGGGTCAGGTTGGTCCATCCCCTCTCTGCCTCCTGGTGGGCAGCCACACCTGGTCCCATGAGGCGAGTATGTCCCGACTGACTCCCCTGTGGGATCTGTCTGATTCCCTCCTTCTCATTCATTCATTCATTTATTCAATCGCATTTATTGAGTGCTTATTGTGTGCAGAGCACTGTACTAAGCGCTTGGGAAGTACAAGCTATGAGAAGCAGCGTGGCTCAGTGGAAAGAGCCCGGGCTTTGGAGTCAGAGGTCATGGGTTCAAATCCCGAGTCCACCAATTGTCTGCTGTGTGACTTTGGGCAAGTCACTTAACTTCTCTGGGCCTCAGTTTTTTTATAATGGCATTTATTAAGCACTTACTATGTGCAAAGCACTGTTCTAAGCGCTGGGGAGGTTACAAGGTGATCAGGTTCTCCCTCAGGGGGCTCACAGTCTTAATCCCCATTTTACAGATGAGGTAACTGAGGCCCAGAGAAGTGAAGTGACTTGCCCAACGTCACACAGCTGACACTTGGTGGAGCCGGGGTTTGAACCCATGTCCTCTGACTCCAAAGCCCAGGCTCTTTCCACTGAGCCACGCTGCTTCTCTAAAGTTCCCTCATCTCTAAAATGGGGATGAAGACTGTGAGCCCCACGTGGGACAACCTGATCACCTTGTAACCTCCCCAGCGCTTAGAACAGTGCTTTGCACATAGTAAACGCTTAATAAATGCCATTATTATTATTATTATTATTACAAGTCGGTAACATATGGAGACGGTCCCTACCCAACAACGGGCTCACAGTCTAGAAGGGGGAGACAGACAACAAAACAAAACATGTAGACAGGTGACAAAACATGTAGACAGGTAGGTCTATCTCCTCCGATGGCCGGCCTTGGGTTGGTCAGGAAGCAGCCAGACTTTGAGTTTCCACCTCCATCATCTCCAGAGGGACTCCTGGCCCCCCAGAAGCTGGGTCTGGACCCATTTCCCTGGGGAATCAACCTCCCCTCTGGCCCCGGTTCGCACCCCACCCCTCCGCCCCCCTCCCATTCTCCTGAGCTGCCCAGCCTCCTCTGCCTGTTGGCAGGGAAACTGGACAGGTTTGAAGCCAGCCAGCAAAATCTCAGATCACGCCGGCTCTGTTCCCAGACCTACCGGGAGGGCCCAAAAGTTGTCAGGATGGCGGAGTGATGGGCCGTTGAATGGCATTATTGGCTCTTAAGCTCATTGTGGACAGGGAATGGGTATGTTATATTGCTATATTGTACTCTCCCAAGCACCTAGTACAGTGCTCTGCACCAAGTAAGTGCTCAATAAATATGACTGACTGACTTTTTCCTGGGGATGGTCAAACCAGCCATTATCTATTCCAATCACTTTCTTCAGCCCTGCTGAGCCCTGGCTGCTTGTAACAGCCTCACTGCCTCTCCAGTAAGCAGGGTGGCTTAGAAGAAAGAGTGTGGGCCTGGGAGACAGAGGATCCGGCTTCTAATCCTGGCTCTGCCACTTGCTGGCTGTGTGATCTTGTGCAAGTCATTTATCTTCTCAGAACTTAGAACAGTGCCCGGCACATAGTAAATGCGTAAAAAATACCACTTATTCTCTGTGCCTCATTTTCCACACTTGTAAAGTGGGTATTAAATTATATTCTCTCCTATTTAGTCTATGAACCCCATGTGGGACAGGCACTGTTTCAACCTGATTATCTTGTATTCCCCCAGCGCTTAGTACAATGCTTGGCACATAATAAGTGCTTAATACTATAACTACTTTAATTATGATCATTAATAAAACCAAACACACTACACTACTGGGGGCATCCCTGGTGACTTCTGATGCTGGGTGATTTCTTGGCACTGGGTAAAAAGAGGGACTGTCAGTGAGTGAACTTGGGGGCATCAAGCTGGTCATCAGGAAGTGTAAGTTTTTTGGGGACAGGGATGGTGTCATTTGCTTGGTTTGTATTTCCCAAGCATTTCATACAGCACATTGAAGTCAGCCAATCAGTTGTAATTATTGAACACTACTGTGCACAGAACTCTGTACTAAACACATGTGAGAGTACAATATAGCAATAATAATAATAATGGTATTTGTTAATCACTTACTATGTGCCAGACAGTGCTTGGCACATAGTAAGCACTTAACAAATGTCATTATTATTATTATTATTATGCTCTGGGGTAGATACAAGCAAATCAGGTTGAACAGTCCTTGGCCCACATGGGGCTCACAGTCTCAATCCCCATTTTACAGACGGGGTAACTGAGGCCTAGAGAAGTGAAGTGACTTGCCCAAGGTCACACAGCAGGCAAGCGGCAGAGCCAGGATTAGAACCCATGACATTCTGACTTCCAGCCCCATGCTCTATCCACTATGCCATGATGTAACAGACACATCTCCTGCCCACAACAAGCTTACAGTGTTGCTCAATAACTACTGCTATCACTCCCAGTTGTGTCAGTGGTGGTGGGCAGGAGGCTCAGAGGAAGTCTGGCTATCTCCTGGGCTGGGGACTGCTTAGCTGAGATCTTCAGTGGGGAAGTGGGCTTCTACTCCAGGGCACTGTGTGTCACGCATTCACTCTCCACCTCAGGCTGTACTCTCCCAAGTGCTTAGTACTTAATGATAGCATTTATTAAGCGCTTACAAACTGTAAGTACTTACTAGTACTTACTGTACTAGTACTTAGTAAAGTAAGTGCTCAATAATATGATAGAATGTATGAATGAATGAATGCTCACGGGCCCCTCTCTTCTTCCCCTCTCTATTTTTAGAACATGCCAAACGTTCGCGATCATGATGCCTCAGTCTATCTCCGTCTCCAAGGTGATGCCCTCTCCGTGGGTGGTTATGAGTCAAACCCAGTATTCTGGGAGGAGGTGAGTGAAGCACAGGGAAAAGACCAGGGAAAAGAAGCAGCGTGGCTAAGTGGATGAAGCATGGGCCTTGGAGGTAGAAGGACCTGGATCCTAATTCCACCACCTCCATCTGCCTGCTGTGTGATCTTGGGCAAATCACCTAACTTCTGGGGGCCTCAGTTACCTCATCTGTAAAATGCTGATAAATGCCTTGAACCCCATTTAGGGCAAGGATCGTGCACAACCCAATTAGCTTGTATCTACCTGGGGGCTTAGAACAGTGCCTGGCACCTAGTAAGCACTTAACAGATGCCGTGAAAAAAAGAGCATGTGCCCGAGAAGGGTGAACGTCAAGGGAACAGGCTCATCTCTCAGCTTGCCTGCTGGAGTCACCTAGATCAATCAATCAATCGTATTTATTGAGCGCTTACTGTGTGCAGAGCACTGTACTAAGTGCTTGGGAAGTACAAGTTGGCAACATATAGAGACAGTCCCTACCCAACAGTAGGCTCACAGTCTAATGAAAACTTTGGATGAAAACTTTGCAGGAGGGCTGAGAGGTGGGAGTTGGAGCTGGGGTCTGGGGCATCCACTTTCACCTGCTACTGGGCTGTTGATGGTCTTCAGAAGCACATTTTCCTGCTCCCACCACTCAGAATGTGCCGGGCATTTATTTCCACACAACATCTCTTCCCCCACAAACTCAGCTTCCCTGTCCCAGTGGACCACTCCGAGGCCCAAAATAAGCCCGATTAATTTCAAGGCCTAGATTGATATTTATTGAGCACTTACTGTTTGTAGAGCACTGTACTAAGCTCTTGGGAGAATACAGCAGAGTTGGTAGACACAATCCTAGCCAACAAGAAGCTTCCCAAATTTCACTGCAGCTCCTTTTCGGGCACCAAGCAGATGTCCATCCCACGAGTGACCCAATCCCATGTTCTCTCGCCTTTCCTTTTCCCCAGGTGTCGGATAAGTTCGCCTTTGGCCTCTTTGATCTGGACTGGGACATTTTCACCCAGCATATTGAAGGCGCAATCAATAGAGTCCCAGTGCTGGAGAGGACTGGGATTAAGTCCACTGTCTGTGGACCAGGTAATCAATCATTCAGTAGTGGGTATTTATTGAGCACTCACTGTGTGCAGATAACTGTAGTAAGCGCTTGGGGGAGTATGGAAAACTAGAGTTGGTAGGCATTATTCCTACCCACAAGGAGTTTACAGTCTAGATGAGGAGACATATGCTACCATTTCCTTTATATGTAATTTGTTTGAAAGTTTCCTGCTTTGTATGTAAGTGTTGTGGTGCTGGATTTGGGGTGGATATCAAAGTGCTTAAAGGGCTCAGATCCAGAGCCAGGGTAAGCATAGAACAAAGTAAGCTCTTAACAAATACCATAATTATTATCCAAGTGTGTAGCTGATGCAGAAGGGAGGACAAATAGGATGGAGAAATGAGGGGTTAGGGAAGGCCTCTTGGAGAAGATATGATCTTTATTAGGGCTATGAAGAGGAAGAGAGTGGTGTTCTGTAGGATATGAAGGTGGATGGAGTTCCTGACCAGAAAGAGGTTGTGGGTGAGGTGTCGGCGGCAAGACAGATGAGCTTGAGGCACAATGTGTAGGCTGGTATTAGAGGACTGAAGCATGGGCTCAGTTGTAATAGATCAGCAAGTTAAGGCGGGGGATTGGGGAGAGCGGATTGAGTGACTTAAAGCTGAGAGTAAGGCATTTCTGTTTTATGTGGAGATGGATGGGCCGCCATTGGAGGTTCTTGAGGAGTTAGGAGATGTGAACTAAAAGGTTTTTTAGAAAAATGACCTTGACTGCAAAGTGAAGAATGGACAGGAGTGGGGAGAGACAGGAAGCAGGAAGGTCAGTGACGAGACTGATTCAGTAGTCAAGGAGGGATATGATAAGTGCTTGGATCAGCATGATAGCAGTTTGGATGGAGAGGAAGTGGTGGATTTTAGAGAAGTTTGATCATATTTCAATTGTATTTATTAACTGCTTACTGTGTGCAAAGTTGTGAAGTTGTGAAAGTAGAACCAATGGAATTTGATGACATGCTAAATATCCAGGTTGAATGAGAGTGATGAGTAGAGAACAATGCCAACATTAAGAGTCTGTGGGAAGGAAAATAGTGGTGTTATCTACAGTGATGGGAAAGTCTTGGGGCGGAGAGGGTTTCGGTGGGAAGATGAGGAGTTCGGTTTTGGACTGTAAATAAATTTGAGGTGTCAATGGGACAGCCAAGTAGAGATGTCCTGATGATAGTAGGAAATCTGAGACTGCAGAGAAGGAGACAGGTCGGGCCTGGACAGGTAGGCTTGAGAGTCATCTGTGTAGAATTGAAAGTTGAAACCATGAAGGTGAAAGATTTCTCCAAGGGAGTGGGTATAAATGGAGAATAGAAGGGGAATCATAACTGAACCTTGAGGGACCCCCAAAGTTAGGGGATGGGAGGCAGAGGAGAAGCCTGTGAAAGAAACCGAGAAGGAAATAGGAGAACCAGGAGAGATCTCTGTCAGTGAAGCCAAGGTTAGATGGGTTTCAGGAAATAGGGCTCGTCCATAATATGAAAGGCAGCTGAAAGGTTGCGGATGAATAGAATGGAGAAGAGTCAATGTGATTCCTTTTCATAGGCCCCTTTGAAGTTGGAAGCCCTGTTTGGTGTCCCCAACATTAGGAAAGCAGAATCCCCTCTGACCTAGGAAGCTGTCCCACTTCAGCATCCAGAGAACATTTGTTCTGATGACTTTGACACCTGTCTATATGTTTTGTTTTGTTGTCTGTCTCCCCCTTTTAGACTGTGAGCCCGCTGTTGGGTAGGGACCATCTCTATATGTTGCCAACTTGTACTTCCCAAGCGCTTAGTACAGTGCTCTGCACACAGTAAGCGCTAAATAAATACGATTGAATGAATGAATGAATTTGTCAAGATGGAGGTCATTGTTGACCTTAGAGAGGGCAGTTTCTGTGCAGTGGTGGGGGGGAGGGAAGGGCAGAGGCCAGTTTGGAGGGAGTCAAGGAAAGAATCGATCAATCAATGGTATTAGATGAGTGCTTTCTATGTGCAGAGCACTGCACTTAGTGCTTGGAGAATACAGTGTATCGAAGTTGATAGACATGTTCCTTGCCCACAGTAAGCTTATAGTCTAGAGGACTGGGAGAGAGGAAGTGGAGACAGAGGGTGTAAACAACTTGCTCGAGGAGTTAGGAGAGGAATGGTAGGAGAGAGATGGGTCAATAACTGGAGGGTGCTATGGGGCCAGAGGAGAGCTTTGTATGATAGAGGAGTTGTTTATAGCTATATTGTACTCTCCCAAGTGCCTAATACAGTGCTTTGCATATAGTAAGAGCTCAGTAAATGAGATTGAATGAATAAAAGTGGGCATGTCTGAAAACAGTGGTGAAGGAGCAAATTGAAAGTGGGCAGTTGAAGATGGTGGTCAGGGAGGGAAGAAGGGGGAGTGCAAGTTTACCCATGAGGTTGAACAGGTTGGGGCTGGTGACCTTCATTGTAAGGAATTATGGGAGATCTGAGATCACTCCAAGGTTGGGGTTATTTGTATCAATACTGTAGGCCAGATGGGGTGGGGGTTATTTCACCACGCTCCCTGGTGGAGGCTGAGAACAAGGAAAGGACTCTCACCTGCAGATTGTCCCAGAAAATTCAGCTGAGGGGAGGCTAGAAGATTGCAAGGACAGTGGGAGAAGGGATGATAATAATAATAATAATAGTATTTGTTAAGCGCTTACTATATGCAAAGCACTGTTCTAAGCACTGGATGGGTTTAGAGCTAGTTGTCCTTTGGAAGGTGTGGGTTTGTATCTAGTAAGGAACTTGAGAGAGGGATTTAACTAGCTCAGAGAGATTCCCCTGCTGCAGAGCCAACACACGTGTTGGTGGACTTCCACCCTGGCCTGGGCCCAAGTTGTGGCCTCCAAGAAGGCCATTGCTGTCAGCCAGGACCCTGGGTTAGTTGTCAAAGGGGATTGGGGAGATGACGATGCCTGCAGAGCTGTTTCTTCTGGGGCTTGAGAGGCTGGGGGTCCCATGCTGTGGAGTTTGGGGAGACAGTGGGCTAGCTGAAGGGACAACTGCAAAACCGTCTGGCCTGCCTTAGCCAAGAAGCCTGTTGGACATGAGGCCTTTCTGGGCTCAGCCAGGCAGGGAGGCAGTCGGGTGATGGCTCAGTTTGGACTCTCTACCCAAATTCCCATCACTTTATTGGTTTGTTCCTCTTCTGCAGGCCCGACCACCGGTGTTAGGGAAGTATCCTATCCCTCTATCTGGCAGACCAGCCCAGCAGCTAGAGGGCTGAACCTAGTAAGGAGGCTGACCTGTTAGCCTAAGTGAGGGGAGACAGGGTCCGGAGAGTCCCTGGTCTTCCTGGGAATCAGGATCTCAGCAGCAAGTTCACGGCCAGATTCGATGATGGATTCCCCCAATAGGTGTCGCCATACGCCGGGAATTAAGTGATGGAATAGTTGCAAATTGGGAAGGAGCTCATTTACTGGTGCAGCAGGGTCAGAATCAGTGGATACCAGAGAACTGAACTGCGCCGAGCCCTGCTGTCTGGAGCAGGTACCTGCTGACGTGCTTGTATTCTTTGTGTATCCTGTGCTGTTCTGAGCCCAGTTGACATGCCCAAGGACATGGAGGGGCAGGGTAAAGTCAGGGAAATGGCTGTGAGTCCCCAGGAAGGTGAGAGGAGGCAAACCCAGGCCACAAGGGAGAGAAGTGAGGAAGAGCCACTCACCGAGTGGTCATCTCTATTTGCCAAATCTGTTTGCCAAATCTCTGGCCCTTCTGCCTTCCCTCTGTTTGTCTCTTGCCTTGGATTTCCTTGAGTTTCTGAACTCAGCTCTCCCCCCTCCAATTCTATAGGATGGTAGGATGCACCACAGTTTATGGAAAGGTACTATTGTTCTCACCTTTCCTCTAAAGGGGGCATGGGGATCATACCATAACCTAAGTCCCAAGGAAGTTTTGTTTTATAGACACAGAGCCTGAAGCCCAGAGAGGTTTAGGGTTTTGTCCAAGGCCACACATCAAACCTAGTAGAGAGCAAGGACCTCCCAATTTCTAGTTACATTATGTACAACTGGTCTTTGGGGTGGACAAAGCCTATAGGATGGAGGGACTGATCCCCACTCTCTACTCATTAAAGAGAGCCCATCCCAACTCATCCATCTGTGGAAAAGACATCCCATCCTCTCTTCCCTGATCTAGGGTCTCCTACTTACTTGACCCAGCATGGCTCAATGAGAGTCAGAGGTCATGGGTTCAAATCCTGGCTCAACCAATTGTCAGCTGTGTGACTTTGGGCAAGTCACTTAATCTCTCTGTGCTTCAGTTCTCTCATCTGTAAAATGGGGATGAAGACTGTGAGCCCCAGCCCCACGTGGGAGAATGTGATCACCTCGTATCCTCCCCAATGCTTAGAACAGTGCTTTGCACATAGTAAGCATTTAACAAATGCCATCATCATCATCATCTCAAATTGCCACATCCAAGGCCCAAGTCACCGGGCTGCCACTGTGGGTACTCTCAGGCAGGAGCCCCCACTAGACACCTTCCTGTTAGCCTGGTCCCTGGATACACTCTTCCTCTAGAGTGGCTGTTCCCACTACAAAAGAATCTCATTGGCACTAACCTTTTGGGCTCACCTTAGAGAAGCAGCATGGCTCAGTGGAAAGAGCACAGGCTTTGGAGTCAGAGGTCATGGGTTCAAATCCCGGCTCTGCCAATTGTCAGCTGGGTGACTTTGGGCAAGTCACTTCACTTCTCTGGGGCTCAGTTACCTCATCTGGAAAATAGGGATTAAGACTGAGAGCCCCCCGTGGGACAACCTGATCACCTTGTAACCTCCCCAGAGCTTAGAACAGTGCTTTGCACATAGTAAGCACTTAATAAATGCCATCATTATTATTACTATTCTCCAAGATTGGGTAGGAAATATGGAACTGTTGGTGTAATCCATGCCATGAACCAGCACTCCCTCTGCTGTGGCCCATGCTGCAGGAGCTAGTGGGGGCAAATATCTGTGCCCTGCACCAACAGATTGATCCTAGATGGGCAGGCACAGTCTCCAAGTTGCCAGCCAGCCCCACCTGAGTCACAAACTCCTCTGGCTTCCTGGGATCTTCCCAGGCCTGGCTGGATTTGCATTCACTTTAACATTTGGATGGAAGGCTGCTACAGAACGCAGTATCTTGGGAAATTAGTTGGTTTCTAATCTATGATTGTCTTTCTCTGGCAAGGATCCCACTGCAGGGACAGAAGCCAGTTCCTCCCAGCCCACACTGAGGGTGGCAGCAACTGCAGCTACCCAACACAAACCACCCCCAGGTATTTTTAAAAGGCCTTCAAAACCACCCACTCTCCCCTCTTGTCTCTGTTCTTTGGAGAGAGCTCAGGGCCTGACCCTCTGTGAGCTGTGGTAAAACATCAATCTTAGCCTTCCAATAACAATAATTGTGGTATTTATTAAGTGCTTACTATGTGCCAATTACTGGGGTAAATACAAAATAATCAGATTGGACACGCAATCAATCAATCAGTGGTATTCATTGAATACTTATTTTGTTCAGAGCACTGTTCTAAGCACTTTGGAGAGTACAATACAACAGAATTAGCAGGTACATTCCTTGCCTATAATGAGCTTACAGTCTAGCGGGGAAGCTTACAGTCTGTATTCATTCATTCATTCAATCATATTTAATGAGTGCTTACTGTGTGCAGAGCACTGTACTAAGTGCTTGGAAAGTACAATTCAGCAACAGATAGAGACAATCCCTACCCAACAATGGGTCCCTGTTCCACTTGGGAGTCTCAATTTAAAGTAGGAGGGATAACAGGGATTGAATCCCCATTTTACAGATAAGGACACTGAGAAGTTAAGTGATTTGCCCAAGGTCCCATAGCAGCCAAGTAGCAGAGCTAGGATTAGAACCCGAGTCCTCTGACTCGCAAACCTGTGCTCTTTCCACTAGGCCATGCTGCTTCCCGAATGCTAACACAAAGCATAACGCCTGTTGCACCTTCTTTCCTAAGCATTTAACCCATGTATGTCATTTACCCTCCCTTCATCTTAGTGAGGCCCCAGGTGGAAGCAAGAATGTTCAAATTCATCCTGATATTGAGAACCATGGCACAGAGAGGCCAAGTCCCTCATCCCAGGAGGGTTGCAGGAGAATTCAAGGGGTGCAGACCCTCAGTCCAGGACTCTGTCTTCCCGGATGTGGAGAGTGTGGCCATTTGTCAGAGACTTACTCTTCTCCAGGAGCACAGGAGGATCCAAACTGGCTGTCTTCTTGGCCCTGGGCTGACTTTCAGCTGCAATCCATTAGGCTAATAAAGAAGTATTTTTCAGGACATTCACAAAGCTTCCCCAGTAGAAACAGATTAAGATAAATGCACAAACATGCACAAGCACATGAAACACGGGCTTCTGCCTGAACAATGGGTGGCCCTCGTAAAGATGACTAATACAGTATCACAGCATTCCTTCACTTGTGTGGGATTGTGTGAGAGAAAAGGGAGTGATTAAAATAATAATTTAGGTGGAACTAATAACCCATAAAGTATGTTTTAATTCAATCAGGAACTCACCTCATTCCACAGAACTCTGTGTTTTTTTTTTTGTTTTTTGAGGCGCTGCAAATTTTATTTCTAGTTTTCCTGCAGTTTTTGAAGGCCTTGTTTTAGATCTTGTGGGGCCTCTGCTACAGATCTCTTGGGGCCTCTGGAAGACTGGGGAAAATCAGATCCCTTTGGAAAAACTGTGAACTTCAGCACTGAGCCGAATTGGATACTTGGCCTCCACTGAGGGACTACCGAATTCCCTAATCTCCCACCATGTTTCTGGCTACTGTGTTCCTCTAGTCTCAAGGATGGGGTGATGAGTTGTGGCCTGAAGACACAGTCTTTAGCCTCTTGGCCATTCTTAGTTGATTTCTGTTGTGGCAGGAGAGTAACAGTTCTGCCTCATTTTGCTCTCTGCCTCTGCCCTCACTCACCCATGAGTAATTGTTGAGTATCTACTGAGGACAGAGAGCACTGTACTGAGTGCTTGGAAGAGTTCCATAGATGTAGATGTTAACTCCCCGAGGATAGGGATCATGTATTCTAATCAGGGAGGCAGACACAAAATAATCTGGAGGAGATGATGGCCAAAAATGAATCACACGTCTCACTTTCTGGGCATTAGACCCAACAACTTTCCTGGCGTCACGGCAAGGAATGAAGTCCTCTATAGTGGTGTATGTAAGGGATTGGCCATCCTTGAAAATAAAATATAGTTTACCAGGCCTGTGTGTGCCCTTGGAGGAAAGGAGTGAATGAAAGGAATACCTTTAGCTGCTCAGTCTTTGTTACTTTTTATGCTATTTTTTAAGTGACTATTATGTGCCACGCACAGGCACTATACTAAGCTCTGGGGTAGATACAAGTTAATCATGTTGGACCCGGTCCCTGTCCCACATAGTGTTCACAGTTTTCATTCCCATTTTACAGATGAGGTAACTGAGGCCCAGAGAATTTAAGTGACTTGTCCAAGGTCACAAAGAAAACAAGTTGCAGAGCCGGGATTAGAACCCTAGTCCTCTGACTCCCAGGCTCATGCTTTTTCCACTAGACCACACTGCTTTTCACAGAATCATTACTCAGATGAGGTAGAAGGGCAAGTGGCTATTTTCAAGGATGAGTGGGGGGTCACCAGGATGGAACAAGGAGGTTTATCAGGAATCTTATCCACTACCTCTCCACTCCAACAAAATCAACAACTTTCGTTTACTGAGTTAGAGTTCTAATGATGGTATTTATCAAACACTTATCATGCGCCAAGCACAGTACCAAGTCCTGGGGAAGGTACAAGATCATCAGATGTGCTTCAGTACCTGCCCCACCTAGAGCTCACCATCTAAGAGGGATGGGGAGAGAGAGAGAGTGGGTCTTAACCCCATTTTAGGCTTGCTATGTGACCTTGGACAAGTCAACTAATTTCCATGGGCCTTGACTTCTGCAATTTCCAGTTCTGTGCACTTTCCACTAGACCACATAAAACTTGTGGGACTGGAGATGACTGTCACCTGGCTGCCCTCAGAGGGAGGGTTGGTCCTAATTCTCACAGGCTCTTTTTCTGCCCTCTAGAATCCTTCACAGCTGACCACAAGCCACTCATGGGGGAAGCTCCTGAGGTCCGAGGCTTCTTCCTCGGCTGTGGATTCAACAGTGCCGGTAAGGAAGCTGCCTTTCTCCTCACTGCTCTGCCTGTGTTCTGCCCTGAGGAAGGAGGGGTGCTTTGTGGAGTGGGAGAGGGCCCTGGGGCAAGGATGTTGTCAGTGCTTGGCTTCCTCCGAGAAGATTTGGATTCCTTAGAGGCCGTGCAGTAGCTTGCTGAATAGCTGACACATAGATGCCCTCCCCCTCCCACCTGATTTGTGGGGGTGTCGGAGCCCATGTGTTATCTGGGTTGGGAAGATCAACACTCCCACCACCCTACCTCTCTCAGTCATGAAGACTTCCTGGAGGAGGGAGCCCAGGAGCTGAGGGGAGAGAGAGAAGCAGAGGTTGGATAAGGCTGTGGACTTACAGGGCACCCTAGTTGAGAGGAAAGAGAAGAGGTCGAGGGAGGTGATGAAAGCTTAACCCTCTCACCCCGGTGTCAGGGATGATGCTGGGCGGTGGCTGTGGAAAAGAGCTGGCACACTGGATCATCCACGGGCATCCTGAGAAGGACATGTACAGCTACGATATCAGGCAAGTGTCCCTGGCTGCTTGCACTCAGAGAACTGTGGGAGTGGCTGGGCTCCCTCTACACTAAAGCCTCAAATCTCCTCCTGCCAGGTAAGATGCCAGCTTTCTAAAATGCCCAAGATGGACCAGGCTTCCCTCCAGCTTCTCCCTTGGAAGGTGGTTGCAAACAAAGGGGAATGTTGAAGTCACAGAGACCAGCCTTCCCCTGGAGCTGTTAACACACATGTCAGGAGAACTCAGCTGCACCCACACTGTTTTAGGACCAGATAATAATAAAATAATAGTTGTGGTATATGTTAAGCACTTATATTGCTAGGCACTGTTCTAAGCGCTAGGGTAGATACAGGATAATCGGGTTGGACACGGTTTCTGTCCCACGTGGAGCTCACAGTCTCAATCCCCTTTTACAAATGAGGTAACTGAGGCACAGAGAAGTTAAGTGACTTGTCCAAGGTCACACAGCAAACAAGTTTCAGAGCTGGGATTAGAACCCCAGTGGGCTTTGAACCCAGATCTGGGCTGAGGCTGTGTGGCAGAGGATGGTGATGACACTAGGGGAAATAACCTGGGTCCATCTCATGGAGGAACAGATGGTTCCAGCTACCAGATTCCCTGCCACCAGAAGTCTGGTCAAGTCCTTCACCCACAGCACCAGGCCCTCCTCACCTTCCTCACCAGCCTGGCCTCTCTGCAGCAATGCCAGTAGACACATCCACCTTTTTCCCTCCCTGTCAATGGGTCAACATCACCCAAACTGAGAGAGTGGAAACCCCCACCCCATTCTGAGCTACCCTCCCCACTATATTCCTTACCCCGAAGCTAAGAGCATGGGCCTGAGAGTCAGAGAATCTGTGTTCTAGTCCCAGCTCTGCCACTTGTCTGCTGCTTTACCTTGGGCAAGTCACTTAACTTCTCTTTGCCTCAGTTCCCTCATCTGCAAAATGGGGATTCAATATCTGTGCTCCCTCCTGCTTAGATCTGCGAGCCCCATGTGGGACCTGATGATTTTGTATTTACAACAGTGCTTTGTGCAGCACTTGGCACATAGTAAGTGCTTAACAAATACCGCAATTATTATTATTATTATTATTCCTAGAACAATCCCTCTCTTTCCCTCAGAGATCCTCCCTAACCCCCAGGGCACCTCTGACCTTATCGCCCTCGAGGAGCCAGTCTTCCTATTACCCAGGTGAAGGAGTAAGCCCCAAAAAGGGAATGGAGCATGCTGTTGTCAAGTGATCCAAAATCAGAAGCGATAAGGAATGAGATTGGCTATAAAAGCTATTCACTTCTTCTCCTCTCCTCACCTCCCTCTCAGGGGTTCAGGCAGATGGGATGGTCTGAACAGGTAGGCAATGGAGCCCCAAACCATATTCCACACAGGTAAGGATTTTAAAGCTAAAGACTGGACTGCTTCAATCCTCCTGGAGAGCCCACTAACCCAGGAAGTGTTTTCCCTGCTCTTCCGCACCCATTCGGAAAGGGCTCCTTGCTCAGAATCTATTCCCACTTTGGCAGGAGGAGAGCATGGTCAGTGGGGTTATTAATGTTGGAGGGAAAGCCGAGTGAGGGTCAGGGCAGGGTTAAGTCCAGGATTGCTCTTCCTCCCCTTCCATTTATGAAGAAAGGTCAGGACCCCATCACCAAATGGAGATCCCAGCCCGGTGCCAAGAGTTTGGACAAAGGGGAAGGGGGAGAGCTGACCTCTTGGTTGGTAACGCTCAGCTTGACTGCAGCTGTCTCACCCTCCCAGGAACCAGAATCAATTACACTTAATAGTTTTAATGAATTTACATGTCACATTTATCTCGTTTCCCTCATTATGGCGCTGTGCAGACAGCCTCCATTGGATGGGAGAAGATTGTATTGATGGAACAGGACAGGATAATTACATTTGGTTTTGTTGTATGTTCACTTAGGGCTCTGCCTAATCCCCTAAGTTAATAGTCGAGGTGAAGAGTGTGATTGAAACAGCATCCTTGAAAGACGATACGCATTTTTACTCTTCCCTCCCCACTCTTCCTCCCGAAATGGGTTGAGTGCCATGACCTTGAGCCACTGAAGCCTATTCTACCCCTGGGGATACAGTGGGGGTGGAATTTTGCTTCAATCTGTTTAACAATTTTGTCTGACCAATGACATTACTTCAAGTGTAAAGGTCTGTTAACCATACTCACCCCGTTCGTTGTGGGCAGGCAATGTGTCTACCAACTCTGTTATACTGCGCTCTCCAATGCGCTTAGTACAGTCCTCTGAACACACAGTAAGAGGTCAATAAATATGATTTATTAATCTGGAGAAGCAACCCCTTTGGCCCCCATATATAGTGAACATCAAAAGCAACAGTTCTCTTCTACCATTAGGGGACAGTCTAAAGACACAGGACAGTTTTACCATTCAGTTCTAATCCAATGCCAGCAGACTCTCTGAGACTCCTGAGCTAGAGATGGCAGAAACATGGTGGGAGAAACAGCCATGTCTAGTGGCTGTGGACCTCCAGAGTGCTCCGGATGGTCAATTGCATTCTCCTTGGCACCGTATAATAATAATAATAATGATAATAATAATAATAATAATAATAATAATAATAATGTATTTGTTTAGTGCTTATTATGTACCAAGCACTGTTCTAAACACCAGGATAGGTACAAGGTAAACAGGTTGTCCCACTTGGGGCTCACAGTCTTAATCGCCATTTTACAGATGAGGTAACAGGCCCAGAGAAGTTAAATAATAATGATAACAATGATGGCATTTATTAAGCACTTATTATGTGCAAAGCACTGTTCTAAGCTCTGGGGAGGTTACAAGGTGATCAGGTTGTCCCACAGGGGGCTCACAGTCTTAATCCCCATTTTACAGATGAGGTAACTGAGGCACAGAGAAGTGAAGTGACTTGCCCAAAGTCACACAGCTGACAATTGGCGGAGCGGGGATTTGAACCCATGACCTCTGACTCCAAAGCCCGGGCTTTTTCCACTGAGCCAGTGAAGTGACTTGCCCAAAGTCATACAGCAGATAAGTGGCGGAGCTGGGATTAGGACCCACATCCTCTGACTCCCAAGCCTATGCTGTTGCCACTAGGTCATGCTGCTTCTCTTACGGACTGTGGACTCCCATCCCCAGTGAACTAAAGTCTGGGGTCTCGGCTTTCTCGCTCCCATTCTTGATACTGAGAGAGTCAGAGTGTGAAGGCATGGCACTCGTGCTTGGGATTTGAAAGTTTGTCTTCCCGAGGAGAGGTTAAAATTCATAACTGGGGGTGTTAGAGGAGCTGAAGGTCAGCAGGAGTCGGGATGAGGGGCCGAAGGGAGGGTAGACCCATTATCTTATCATGAATTAATTATGGCATCTGTCAAGTGCCAAGAGCTGTACTAAGTGCTGTGGTAGATGCAAGCTAATCAGGTTGGACACAGTCCATGTCCCACATGGGGCTCACAGTCTAAGTAGGAGGAAGAATAGGCATTGAATTCCCATTTCACAGATGAGGGAATCGAGGAACCAAGAATGTAAGTGACTTGCCCAAAGGTGCACAGCAGGCTGTTGTTGGAGCCAGGATTAGAATCTAGGTCCTGTAGCTCCCAGGCCTGTGCTCTTTCCACTAAGCCATGCTGCTTCCCAGTGATCATCCGGTGAACAATGTCTCTCCGAACCACGCTTTGATCCTGTGCTATAAGTTGCAGCAAAAAAGAATTCAATGAGACCCAAGGAAGAACCACTGGGGTGACCAGAAGGGACTCCTTCAGGAATCTTCACACCAAGGCCTCCCTTCAGCTGCCGGCCATGGCCCTCTGCGTTTCGCCCCGCTGGGTAGGGATTATCACGCCAGTAAAATCTCCACCTCGCCTCAGAAGGAGTTTTCATGCCTACTAAACGGCTCTTCCCCCACCTATTGCAATATTTATGCTAGAGCATTTTAAGAGGATAAACTATTTCAGTCTGGTTGTAGCAGCAGAGCAGGCAGCTGCTCCTGCTGGTCCCCCCCCGCCACCCCCCGCCCCCCGTATTGTGCGGTTGCTTGGAGACATCAGAGTCGGGGCTGCTGGAGGCACACGGGGAGAGCTATGTTGTGCTGGTTGCCCCTGCCCTTGAGCCAGGGGCACATGGGTGGGCTTGGGGACCAGAGTCAGGGAGAGGCTGCAGGGGCCTGGTAGCTGCGCCCAAAGGTCTGACCTGTGTTTTTATCTCTGTCACCAATAAGAGTCGGGCAGATCCATGTGGCGGGCAACACTGGCACTTGGCTTAGGCCCTTCCATGGGCAGCAGCGGCAGCCTGGACGCTCTTTCCCAGCATTAATGCCAGCTGTCTGCACCGTGGGCACTGCACCACACTGCATCAGCAAATTAGACCCTTCATCTCTCAGGGCCGATTGTCTTGAGGGAGGCCATCCGGGGACTAAACCAAAGCCGCTAGTCCTGCTTTGACCCTGGGGGTTTGACGGACCTCCAGAGGCCAAGGGGGCTGATGTGGTGGAAATGAAAATAAAGCTGGGGCCCAGGGTGGCAGTTGTGAAGTAACCCCACAGAGCAGTAAAGACCGTCCACTCCAGTGAGGACAGAAGGGGAAGAACCAGTTTAGAGTAGCATCGGCAGGGGTGGGGGGATTGAGGTTAGACTAGAAAAGCTTCCCTAAACCAGCTTCTGGAGCGGGTGTGATACGGAGACCTGTTCTGTGATCTAAAATGGCTTAGCGGGAGACTTGCCTGGAGGTGGGAGGATAGAAAGGATGACCTTTAAGTTCCTTTCAGGTTTAGGACTGAGTCTGCAGCACAGCCAGTCAAACCATCTGTCCCAAGCAGAGTCCTGGGGGAATTCTCCCCCGCAGGGAGCAGAATGCCCAGCTCCCTGGAATGGGACCGTTTGACTCTGACAAGTCTTTCCTCCCGATGCACAGTTAGTAGTTTTGCACCCCAGGCCTGCTGAGGCCTTTGTGCCATGAGAAACCATGGAAGGACGTAAAACAATCTTGTTTTTCAAAAAGTCCATGAAACCAGAGTCTATCCAGCCCAGTGCCTGCTGTCTGGCTCCCACCTCAGCTGAGGGACTCGGGTCTGGCCTGGAGCCCTCGGCATCCTGGGAGGATGTGCTCCCCACTGCCAGAGGCGGGCGGTGGGCAGGGGGCCACTGGCCAGCCACGCCAGGTGACGGGCCGTGAGTTACAGCCCTCGGCTAATCAGGACCCATGCCAGTGCTGAGCGCACACATTCCTGCAAGGAGCTTTCTGTTTGGGAGATGAAAATATGTCAAAGCAATTGAAAGCACTCCACGTTTTATTTATGCTTCAGTCTGGGGAGAATCGGTGGGGAAATGCCAAGAATGTGAGAGGCGTGCACTCTTTCTGGGTTGTGCAAGAGCTGGTCTCTGGGGCCCGTGGGTTCCCTGGAAGCCTAAACTGGGCCTGGCACCCTTCAGTACATGGGGTCTTAGCAGGAGTAATGCGGGTTCTGATCCCTCTGGGAGATGCAGGGTGAGGGGAGATGCCAGCAACAGGCCCAGTGGGGAGCAGAATGGGGTTGGGAGGCAGGGCCCACAGTGAGTGGCCTTTCTTAGAGGCAGAGCTGAGGGTGCATGGCAGAAATCTACTGCCCTGAGACATTTGCCTGGGAGGCTGCTAGGCTTATGAATCACGCCCCTGTGTCTGTTTGGTAAAAGAGAGACAGAGAAAGAGAGAGGCAGTGTCAGGTGACTTGGGTCAGGTGACTTTGGCCCATTTGGAGAGGATAGAGGATGGAGGAAGAGCAGCATGGCTGAATGGATAGAGTTCATCATTCATCCTGGTTCTGTTACTTGTCTGCAGTGTGACCTTGGGCAAGTCACTTTGCTTCTCCGTGCCTCAGTTGCCGCATCTGTAAAATGGAGATTATGACCGTGAGCCACCTGTGGGATAGGGACTGTGTTCGACCTGATTAGCACGTATCTACCCCAGTGCTTAGTACAGTGCCTGGAACATAGTAAGTGCTTAACAAATACTGTAAAAAAAAGGACTGGGGAGTGGAGAAGAAGAAGGTGGGTGTATATTGGGCCTCAGTGGAAAGAGCCCGGGCTTTGGAGTCAGGTTATGGGTTCAAATCCCGGCTCCTCCAATTGTCAGCTGTGTGACTTTGGACAAGTCACTTGACTTCTCTGGGCCTCAGTTACCTCATCCTGTAAAATGGGGATTAAGACCGTGAGCCCCCTGTGGGACAACCTGATCACCTTGTAACCTCCCCAGTGCTTAGAACAGTGCTTTGCACATAGTAAGCGCTTAACAAATGCCATAATAATAATAATAATCTCTGTGTTGCAGGGAAAGCAGTACTATGCCTGTTCCCCAGGCCAGCCCAGCACTCTTCCTTGAGAGGGAATCAACCCAGGTTCCCTCACCCCAGACCCAAGCTCTCCCCCGGGACATGCTGCCACCCAGCCGCTGTTTGATTGATTAATGATTGACTGATTGAGGGTGGCAGGGGCATAGTGGAGCTTCATAAACCCTCCTCCCCCCGGTAATCTCTGCAGTTTGCTGACGGGAGAGGAAGCAGGTGTCCATTCATGTCAATCGATCAATCATTTATTGTTTACTGTGTGCAGAGCTCTGTATTAAGCATTAGGGAGAGTACAGTGTAAGAGTTGGTAGACATGTTCTCTGCCCACAGTGACAAGTACCGTTGATTGACTCTCCTGTCTGGTAGGAGAAGTGACGTTGTTAATCAGTCAGGTGGGAGCCCAGGAAGTAGAGAATGGGTACCACGTTTACAGTGGGTCCCTCCAGATGCAGGTGTCACCTCTCTAATAATTGTAATAGCAATTGTATTCATTCAGCACTTACTGTGTGTCACATCCTGGAGTAGATACAATGAAAACAGATCAGGCACGGTCCCTGCCCAACATGGGATTCACAGTCTAAAGGGAAGGGACGACAGGCACGGAATCTCCATTTTAACACATGATGAGAGTGAAGCATAGGGAATTTAAGTGACTTGTTCAAGGTCACCCAGCAGACAAGTGATGGAGCTGGTAGAATAACTCAGGTGTTCTGATTCCCAGTCAGGTGCTCTTTCAAATCAGTCAATCAATCAATCAATCATATTTATTGAGTGCTTACTGTGTGCAGAGCACTGTACTAAGCACTTGGGAAGTACAAGTTGGCAACATATAGAGATGGTCCCCACCCAACAGTGGGCTCACAGTCTAGAAGTGGGCTCACTTTCCACAAGGTTACACCACTCTAGGGCCAGAGTTTCTCTTTGCTCAGACACTGCTCAGATGCCCCGACAAAATAACAATAATAATAATAATAATGATGACATTTGTTGAGCGCTTACTATGTGCAAAACACTGTTCTAAGTGCTGGGGGGGATACAAAGTGATCAGGTTGTCCCACATAGGGCTCACAGTCTTCATCCCCATTTTACAGATGAGGGAACTGAGGCCCAGAGAAGTGAAGTGACTTGCCCAAAGTCACACAGCAGACATGTGGCGGAGTCGGGATTAGAACCCATGACCTCTGACTCCCAAGCCCGTGCTCTTGCCGCTGAGCCACACTGCTTCTCGTGCTCAGCCTGTGCTCTTGCCCACCAGGAAGGGCTTTCGATCAATCAGTCAATCATATTTATTGATCACTTACTGTATGCAGAGCACTATACTGAGAGCTTAGAATAGTACAATATAATGGAGTTGGTAGAGATGTTCCCTGCCCAAAGTGAACTTACAGTCTAGAGGGGGAGACAGACATTAATATAAATTAACAAATTACAGACCTGTACATAGGTGCTGTGGGGCTGAGGGAGAGGTGAATAGGGGAGCAAATCCACAGGAGAGCAGAAGAGTGGTTCCAGGTATCTGGCCACCCACAGAACCCCATTTAGGGGTGAAGGTTCAGGCCCAAAAGGGAGTCTTCTCCCCTCTTTCCACCTGAAGCCTTTATTCAATCAATCAAAAGCGAAGTGGCTTACTGGACAGAGCATGGGACTGGGAGTTAAGAGGACCTCAGCTCTAATCCTGGCTCCACCACATGTCATTCATTCTTTCAATTGTATTTATTGAGTGCTTACTGTGTGCAAAGCACTGTACTAAGTGCTTGGGAGAGTACAATACAACAATAGTCACATTCCCGGCCCACAACGAACTCACGGTCATCTAGAGTCGGGGAGACAGACCTCAATACAAATAAATAAGATTACAGATATGTACATAAGTGCTGTGGGGCTTGGAAGGGGAGCAAGTCAGGGTGATGCAGAAGGGAGTGGGGGAGAAGGAATAGTGGGGCTTAGTCAGGGAAGGCCTCTTGGAGAAGGTGTGCCCTCAATAAGGTTATGAAGTGGGGGAGAGTAATTGGCTGTCAGATTTGAGGAGGGAGGGCGTTCCAGGCCAGAGAAAGATGTTGGCTAGGGGCCAGCAGGGAGGCAGGCGAGATCGAGGCACAGTAAAAAGGTTAACACTAAGAGGAGCAAAGTGTGTGGGCTGGGTTGTAGAAGGAGAGAAGCAGGGTGAGGTAGAAAGGGGTGAGATGGTAGAGTGCTTTAAAGCCACTAGTGAGGAGTTTTTGTCTGATGGAGAGGTGGATGGGCACCCACTGGTTTGAGGAGCGGGGTGACATGACCTGAACGTTTTTGATGTGTGATCTTGGTTGTCACATAACTTCTCTGTGCCTCAGTTACCTCATCTGGAAAATGGGGATAAGAGTGTGAGCCCCATGTTTGGACAGGGACTGTTTCTGACCTGATTAACTTGTATCTGCCCCAGTGCTTAGAACAGTGCTTGGCACATAGTAAGCACTTATCAAATATCATTATTGTTATTATTATTATTATGGTATTTTTTGAACACTTACTATGTGGAGAGCACTGTACTAAATGCTTGGGAGAGCGCAGTACAGCAGAATAGCAGCCACGTTCCCTGCCCATAATGAGCTTACAGTCTAGAGGGGGAGACTGACAGTAATATGAATAAATAACTTATATAATTTAAAGACATGTGCATATCTTCATTGCCTGGAGACAGAATAAGACAGGAATACGTCAGAGCTGGAATCAGGAAGACCCTTTCACCTTTTCCCCTTGCTGCTCTCTCCCTCCACCCTGACATACTTAGTGTGACAGCTGCGGAGTCCTCATTGGCACCTCTCGTGTCAATCACAAGGTTAACTTCCCATTGCATGGTGTAGGGAAGTGGCAGTCAGTGGAGAGAACCAGGGAAGGCTTGGGGTTGTCTCCTCCACCATGAAGCCTATGGGTAAAGAGAGCACCACTCTTCCTGCTGGTCGTATCACAGCAGCAAGTAGGCCTCACTGAAACAGCAGCTCCTCCTCCCTGCCTTCCAGCAGGAGGTACAGCTCTCCAGGTGCCAAAGAGACACAAAACTAACTGGCCTGCCACTTGTCTAGCTGGCTTCTCCCTGATTTTGAGTGTAGTTGTTACTCTTCCCTCCGCACTGAGGAAGGGTAACTGAGACAGAGTATCTTCATCTCGCTTCACCTAAGCAAATCACCCCTATTGTTAAAGATTCACTGTTTGCTTTGGAGCTCCCCAACTTTTTTTCTCCTCTTGCCCTTACCCCAAACTTATATCACTTCACCATTCATGAGTGGCCATTTGCAGCAGTTGTAACCTCTTGGGGACTGGGGTTCATTCATTCCTTCATTCATTCAATCGTATTTATTGAGCACTTGCTGCGTGCAGAGCACTGTACTAAGCACTGTACTAAGGGATTAACTACCTTGAGCGTCCATCCCAACTCCACCACTTGTCTGCTGTGTGACCTTGGCCAAATCACTTATCTTCTTTGTGTCTCAGTTATTTGTAAAATGGGGATTAAGATTGTGAGCCATGTGTGGGACATGGACTCTGTCCAACCTGATTAACTTGTAACTACCCCAGTATTTAGTACAGTACCTGGCACGTAGTAAGTGCTCAACAAGTGCCTTTAAAAAAAATCAAATTTTGTGTAATTTGTTTCCTCCTCCATGGCAGAGAAGGAAAAGTTCTGTACAGATGGACAATGGCTTAACAGAGTGGGTTGCCTTCCATTGGTGTCTGCTAAACCAACGGAGCCCAAAGTACTTTAGTGATCTTATTGCATTGGAGTTCCCCACATCCCTGTCCTATGGAGGGGAGACTGAAGCACAGAAAGACAGGTCGATCACCCCAAGGCCACACAGCAAGGCAGTGGCAGAGCCAGCAATGAAACGCAAGGCTCCCTGCTCTACTGTTCCAGGGAGGGACGAGAGGGATGACAGGGAACGTGACTCTCACTTCCCCTCAGAAGCCCTGAGGAGCTGCTGGCTCAGCTGCTCATTAGGAAATATGAAATGAAACTAATTCAAAAATCGTTCTGAGAAAGGGAAAAACACTCTGCAGCAGAAATTGCGGCACTCTCAATCACCAACATGTCAAGCTCTGGGCCATGCTGACAGCTTCTATTGTTTCCAACTGGCAAGAAGCTGCATAAAGCTCTCAGAGTGTGAGTTAACAATGGATCCCGACCCTTCATGTGTATATCTTTCTGGGTGGGAGAATAACAGATTGGGTCCATAGCTGGCTGTTTCAGCGGGGCTTTGGGCTCTTGTGGAATAGTGTGATTGAAGCCTTACTGAAGGCACATCTCCTCCAAAAGGCCTTCCCAGGCTAAGCTCCACTTTTCCCCATCTCCCACTCCCTTCTGTGTTGCCCTGACTTGCTCTCTTTGTTCTCCCCCACTCCCAGCCCCAAAGCACTTATGTTTATATCTGTAATTTTATTTATCGCTTTGCTCTTCCACCTCGCAATCCTAAAGCACTTACGTACATATCTGTGATTTTGTTTGTATTAATGTCTGTCTCTCCCACTCTAGATAGATTGTGAGCTCATTGTGGGCAGAGAATGTCACTTTTTATTGTTGTATTGTAGTTTCCCAAGCAGTTAGTGCGGTGCTCTGCACACAGTAAGTGCTCCGTAAATATGAATGAATGAATGAATGATTACCCGTAGCATAAGCCTGTGCCCCCACGCTCACTTGGCCCACTGTAAAGGTGGCTGGAGTTTCGCAGCCCCAAAGATGCCCCCCCACCACCAACTCCTGCCTCTTTGGTTCAGCTTCCCTGGGAGAGGCTGGGAATGGCTTGCCTGGAGTCCCTCACCCAAAATTGCAGACAGCCTATCCCAGGAAGGACTTGAGCACACTCCATTGATTCCTGGGCCCTCTCCAGTCCCCATCCCCTGGGTCCACTCTGCTTTTTTTTAATGGTATTTGCCAAGCGCTTACTATGTTCCAAGCACTGTACTAAGCACTGGGGTAGAGACAAGCTAATCAGGTTGTACACAGTCTATGTCCTATATGGGGCTCAGTCTTAATCCCCATTTTACAGATTAAAAAAACAGAGGTCCAGAGAAGTGATGTGTCTTGCCCAAGGTCACACAGCAAACATGTGGTGGAGCAGGGATTAGAACCCAGGTCCTTCTGTCTCCTAGACCCAGGCTCTATCCACTAGGCTACACTGCTTCTAAATGAACAGGACCAGTGGCCAAATGGTGCCGTGGTTCTGAACCCTGCAGTCAGGGGGGTGGGTCATGCCAGTACAGGCAGAAGAGGATTCATTCATTCAGTCAATTGCATTCATTAAGCACTTACTCTGTGCATAGTACTGCACTAAGTGCTTGGGAAATTACCATACAGCAATAAACAGTGACATTCCCTGCCCACAATGAGCTCACAGTCTAGAGGGGGGAAACAGACATCAATACAAATAAATAAGATTTCAGATATGCACATAACTGCTGTGGGGCTGGAGTGGGCAGAAGAGCAAAGGGAGCAAGTTAGGGTGATGCAGAAGGGAGAGGGAGATGAGAAAAAGTGGGGCTTAGTCTGGGAAAGCCTCTTGAAGGTGATGTGCCCTCAATAAGGCTTTGAAGTGTAGGGAGAGTAATTGTCTGTCAGATTTGAGGAGGGAGGGTGTTCCAGGCCAGAGGCAAGATATAGGCCAGGGGTTGGTGGTGAGACAGGCGAGATTGAGGCACAGTGAGAAGGTTAGCACTAGAGGAGCAGAGTGTTCAGAATGGGTTATAGAAGGAGAGAAGCAAGCTGAGGTAGGAGGGGGTAAGGTGATGGAGTGCTTTAAAGTCAGTGGTGAGGAGTTTTTGTTTGGTACAGAGGTGGATGGAAAACCACTGGAGATTTCTGAGGGGGTGGGGGTGACATGTCCTGAATGTTTCTGTAGAAAAATGATCCGGTCAGTGGAGTGATGAATGCACTGGAGTGAGGAGAGGCAGGAGGTTGGAAGGTCAGCAAAGAGGCTGATGCAGTAATCCAGACAGGATGGGATGAGTGATTGTATTAACATGGTAGCTGTTTGGATGGAGAGGAAAGGGCAGATTTTAGTGATTGTGAAGGTGGGACTGACAGGATTTGGTGACGGTTTGAATATGTGAGTTGAACAATAGAGGAGTCAAGGATAACTGACAATCTCCTTTGCTCACTCCTGAGGGTTCTTGTTGCTGATCCCTGTGCCTTGCACCCAAAGGCTTCCCTTCTTCCCCAACCCCCTTGGAAAGCTTGGCTTAGGAAAGAGGTGGGAAAGGGCAGGGGACAAGGTCAGGCACTCAGTCAATCATATTTATTGAGAGCTTACTCCTTGCAGAGCACTCTACTAAGCACTCAGGAGAGTGAAATATAACAATATATCAGACACATTTCCTGCCCACAGCAAGTTTACAGTCTAGAGGGGAAGACAGACACTAATATAAATAAATTAAATTACAGATACATACATAAGTGCTATGGGGCTGGGAGGGGTGATAAATAAAGGAAAAAAGTCAAGGCAACACAGAAGAGTGTGGGAGAAGATGAAAGGAGGGCTTATTCAGGGAAGGCCTCTAGGAGGAGATGTGCCTTCAATAAGTCTTTGAAGCAGCGGAAAATAATTGTCTGTTGAATATGAAGAGGGAGGGCATCCCAGGTCAGAGATAGGACTTGGGAGAGAGGTCGTAGATGAGATAGATGGGATTGAGGTACATTGAGAAGGTTGGCATTAGAGGAACCAAGGGTGCGGGCTGGGTTGTAGTAAGAGAGTAGTGAGGTGAGTTAGAAGATGGCAAGGTGATAGAGGGCTTTAAAGCCAATGGTGAGGAGTTTCTGTCTGATGTGGAGGTAGATAGGCAACCACTGGAAGTTCTTTAGGAGTAGGGAAACATGGCCTGAAACTTTTTGTAGAAAAACTATCTAGGTAACAGAGTAAAGTATGGACTGGAGTGGGGAGAGTCAGGGAGGGTGGCAAGGAGGCTGATACAGTAGTCAAGTTGGGATAGGGTAAGTGCTTAGATTAACACGGTAGCAGTTTGGATGGAGAGGAAATGGCAGATTTTAGCAATGAGGTGAAGGTCAAACCGACAGTGCTCAAGTGCTTAGTACAGTGCTCTGCATACAGTAAGGGCTCAATAAATACGATTGAATGAATGACAGGGTTTAGTGATGGATTGAATATGTGGGTTGAATGAGAGAGGAGACAAGATAATGCCATGGTTATAGGCTTGTGAGACAAGAAGGATGGTGGTGCCATCTACAGTGATGGTAAAGGCAGGGAAGGACCCAGAGCTCAACCAGACTTGGGCTCTTTTCTGCTGGCTAATGGAGGGAAAGAGCAAAGAAGGAAGGAAGGAAGGAAAGAAGAAAAGCCTTGCACCTCACAGCTTCAGAGCTCAGGACTCTCAGCTATTGCACCTTGGGGCCTCTCAGTTCCCTCTTCCCTGTTCCTCAAGCCACTAGCATTCCTCAGTGCTGAAAGCTGGAATTCTTCCGATCCTCCTCCAGGCCTCTTCTGCCAAGCCTCCTTGGCCAGGCCTCCTCTGCCAGGCTTCCTCTGCCAGGCTTCCTCTGCCAGGCTTCCAATGTCTGGCCAGGCTCGATCCCAGCCTTGTCAGCTTTCGTGGCTTCAGGTAGAGCTGCCTGTGGATAAATCAGTCAATCAATCAATGGTATTTACTGAGTGATTGCTGTGTGCAGAGCACTCTAATTAGTGCTTGGGAGAGTACAGCACAATGGAATTGGGCAGACATGTTCCCTGCCCACAATGAACGTACAGTTTAGAGGGGAAGACAGACATTAATATGAATAAACAAGTAACTTATAATATATAATTTAAAGATATGTACATAATAATAATAATAATAGCATTTATTAAGCACTTACTATGTGCAAAGCCCTGTTCTAAGCTCTGGGGGAGATATAAGATAATCAGGTTGTCCCACGTGGGGCTCACAGTCTTTATCCCCATTTTACAGATGAGGTAACTGAGGTGCAGAGAAGTTAAGTGACTTGCCCAAGGTCACAAAGCTGACACATGGCAGAGACGGAATTAGAACCCACGACCTCTGACTCCCAAGCCCGGGCTCTTTCCACTAAGCCAAAGTTCTGTGGAATTGAGGATGGGGCGACTACCAAATATACAAAGGTTACAGATCCAAGTTGCATAGATGATGCAGAAGGAAGAGCGAGCTGGGGAAAAGAGGGCTTAATCGGGGAAGGCCTTCTGGAGGAGACGTGAGCATAATAATGTGTTGAAGGTGGACAGTGCTCAAAAATTGATTGAGAGAGTGGTGATCTGGCTTATATGGAGGGGAAGAAAGGAGAGATAACAGCTCAACAAATTGTTTGGAAATCATTTTAACATCCAGCAGGGAGCCAGTCTGCTCTAGCCTGAACTCTCAATGTCTGCCTGATATCCAGCTGAGCTACAGAGTGAATAAGGAGGCAGTGAGAAGGGGCCTCTACCTGCGGGATCTGCCAGCCTCCAAAATGTCCCTGTGGACAGATGAGGGCCAGCCGGAGACCTAGGGTACTAAAGGTGGGCTCATCTCTAGTTGAACCAATAGCTGCGGTCTCTCTCTCTAGTGATGCCAGGAAAATCTCCCGGGACTCACCTCCCACTTGGCTGGCTCCACTCATGGGGACCTTGGGAGCCTGCTGGTGAGGGTGGAGGGTGGAGAGAGGCAGAGCCCAGGCCTGCGGGGCCGAATTAGTGGTTTGGATTGCAAACTCCTCTGAGGAATCCCATGCTTCCTCTTTTCTGTCTGTGCTCCTTGCTGGGAAAGTGATTTTGGCAGGAGGCTGGCTATCTGGACATCAGGAGGACATAGCACTGGCACTGAGCAGTGTGTCTTAGTGGAAAGATCACGGGCTTGGGAGTCAGAGGTTGTTGGTTCGAATCCTGGCTCCGCCACTTGTCAGATGTGTGACTTAGGGCAAATCACTTAACTTCTCTGTGCCTCAGTTACCTAATCTGTAAAATGGGGATTAAGACTATGAGCCCCATGTGGGACAACCTGATGACTTTGTATCTACCCCAAAACTTAGAACAGTGCTTGGTACATAGTAAGAGCTTAACAAATACCATCATCATTATTATTATTATTTTCTTCCATCCCAGCAATTAGTACAGTGCTTGGCACATAGTGAGTCCTTAACAAATATAATGATAATAATAATAATTAGCATCATTATTGCTGTTTGTTAATTATCTTGCTCTAAAGGCCCAGCTGTCCTCCCTCCATTCAAACTCCCCAAATGGGCTACATCAAGAAGAAGTCCCTGTTGTATGTCTCTGTGCCCCCATATTGACTGACACAATCGAATGGAGAGAATCATGTGAAGTCGAACAAGCTGGTCTCAGGTGCAGAGCCTTGCTCTCCTGCCACTCAGTTCTGTGCTCCAGGATATGGTAATGAGTCCCTTGTCCTGGCCAACAGTTTCTGAAAGGCTTTCATGAATGCTTCTGTCCATTTTGATTACACACACCTTTAGAAAGTCGTGTGCCCCCAGTTTGCTGCCCTGACTAACCCAGGAAGGTGGGAGGGGCAGCCAGCCAGGTTGCAGGCGAAATGCTAGATCTCTGACCAGGGGAAGGCCTGCGGATCAGCTCAGGGTCAGTCTTCTGAGTGGTGAAAGCAACGGAATTCTGGGAAGGTCTCCTGCTTCAGCTGCCATCACAAGGAGCCAGAAATAATAATTGTGGTATTTGTCAAATGATTACTCTAGACTCTAACCTGTAAGCTCTTCATAGGCAGGGCATGCTTTTACCAACTCTGTATATCATAATCGTCCATGCACTTAATACAGCGCTCTGCACACAGTAAATACCACTGTTTAGTTGATTATGATGTGCCAAGCATTGTTCTAAGTGTAGGGGTAGATATGAAATAATCAGGTCGGAAACAGTTCTTGTCCCACATGAGGCTCAGGGACGGTTAAAGGAAACAGGGCTATTGACCCACTGGGAGGGAAGTCTGAGAAGAGATGGGTGAGGAGTGGGAGGTAGAGGGAACTCACAGGCCTCTCTGAGAATGGAAAGAGGCTGGAGGAATGCTCCAGACAAAATGGATGCATACTGTGTCTTCAGAGATTCAGATTAGACCTGCGGAATGATTTCTAGCCCCAGAAGGAGGTTGAGCAAGCTACAGTCCTGATGATAAGAAGAACAGGAGAGATTCACTCCCCCATGTCACTGGGGCAGTTTGGGTGCTGGGCTGCCTAGAGGGTGAGGGGGTGGTTGGGAGGACCTCCAGAAGAGGTTGCTAATGCCACCAAATCTGTAAGCCTTTCCATGCATGGGCTGACACTACTGGCAAGCTCCTACACTGTGCACAGCACTGTGCTAAGCACTTGAGAAAACACAATAGAATTAAAAGTTATGATTTAACACGGGAGGCAGGCATAATGTTATTTACAGGGAGAAAGGATAGGAGAATGGGAAAATGGATATGAATAAATATGTGGTTAAATGGCTGTGTGTGCAAATCAATAAGTAGGGAAGAGCTATGGGTGGCTGAGTGCACAAGTGCTGAGGAGGCAGTGGGGGGGATAGATAGGGGAGAAAATACATCAAGGTAAGCTTGGACAGTTAATCCTTATCTCCCTGACATCTCCAGAAGGCTAAACTGCAGGTCTGAGAGACAAAGCCCTCCCCATCCAGTTGAGAGGAGCTGGCTGTGATCTCAGTTGGAGCCTGAGGCCTTATAGTGGCCAGAGTTTCTCTCCCAGTTACTTGGCAGCTCCTGGGACTGGCTAGATCATCATCATCAATCTTATTTATTGAGCACTTACTATGTGTAGAGCACTGTACTAAGCGCTTGGGAAGTACAAATTGGCAACATATAGAGACAGTCCCTGCCCAACAGTGGGCTCACAGTCTAAAAGGGGGAGACAGAGAACAAAACCAAACATATTAACAAAATAAAATAAATAGAATAGATATGTACAAATAAAATAAATAAATAAATAGAGTAATAAATATGTACAAACATATATACATATATACAGGTGCTGTGCAGAAGGGAAGGAGGTAAGACGGGGGGGATGGAGAGGGGGACGAGGGGGAGAGGAAGGAAGGGGCTCAGTCTGGGAAGGCCTCCTGGAGGAGGTGAGCTCTCAGCAGGGCCTTGAAGGGAGGAAGAGAGCTAGCTTGGCGGATGGGCAGAGGGAGGGCATTCCACGCCAGGGGGATGACATGGGCCGGGGGTCGATGGCGGGACAGGCGAGAGCGAGGTACGGTGAGGAGATCAGCGGTGGAGGAGCGGAGGGTGTGGACTGGACTGGAGAAGGAGAGAAGGGAGGTGAGGTAGGAGGGGGCGAGGTGATGGAGAGCCTTGAAGCCCAGGGTGAGGAGTTTCTGCCTGATGCGCAGATTGATTGGTAGCCACTGGAGATTTTTGAGGAGGGGAGTGATATGCCCAGAGCGTTTCTGGACAAAGATAATCCGGGCAGCAGCATGAAGTATGGATTGAAGTGGAGAGAGACACGAGAATGGGAGATCAGAGAGAAGGCTGATGCAGTAGTCCAGACGGGATAGGATGAGAGCTTGAATGAGCAGGGTAGCGGTTGGGATGGAGAGGAAAGGGCGGATCTTGGCAATGTTGTGGAGCTGAGACCGGCAGGTTTTGGTCACGGCTTGGATGTGAGGGGTGAACGAGAGAGCGGAGTTGAGGATGACACCAAGGTTGCGGGCTTGTGAGACGGGAAGGATGGTAGTGCCGTCAACAGAGATGGGAAAGTCAGGGAGAGGACAAGGTTTGGGAGGGAAGACAAGGAGTTCAGTCTTCGACATGTTGAGCTTTAGGTGGCGGGCAGACATCCAAATGGAGATGTCCTGAAGGCAGGAGGAGATGCGAGCCTGGCGAGAGGGGGAGAGACCAGGGGCAGAGATGTAGATCTGGGTGTCATCAGCGTAGAGATGATAGTTGAAGCCGTGGGAACGAATGAGGTGCAAATGAGGCTAGATGGTACCAGGATGGACTTTTCCTTTCTGCGTCACCAATCTTCCCTAGACCCTCTCTCTCCCAGGCCTCCTGATCCCCAGGGAGCCTCTGGATCCCTGAAGTCTAACCCTCCTCTTCTTTGGGGCCCCTCAGGCGCTTTCACAGCTCCCTCACTGCTGACCGCCGCTGGATCCGAGAGCGAAGTCACGAGTCATACGCCAAGAACTACTCCGTCGTCTTTCCCCATGACGAGCCCCTGGCTGGACGCAACAGAAGGAGAGATCCGCTGCATGAGGTCCCTGGGCGAGGCTGGGGCGGAGCGAGGACAGGGATGGGGAGGGGGTGGTCAGTGGTTGCAGAGAGGAAAATGGTGGAGGGGGAGGGTGGTGTTCCAAAGCAGAGGACATCCCCTCTTTTCTGGTCTGCAGGATGGGAGAGTTGGTAGTGGGCAGGGGGATCAGTTTGGGGAAGGATGACAGGCTTTGAGGTCAGATCCTGGCTCCTCCAACTGTCAGCTGTGTGACTTTGGGCAAGTCACTTAACTTCTCTGGGCCTCAGTTACCTCATCAGTAAAATGAGGATTAAAACTGTGAGCCCCCTGTGGGACAACCTCATCACCTTGTAACCTCCCCAGCACTGAGAACAGTGCTTTGCACATAATAAGCACTTAACAAATACTATCATTCATTCATTCATCTATGTAGACAATAATAATAATAATAATAACAATTGTGTGCCAAGTACTGTGTTAAGCGCTGGGATCGACACAGTGTCAGAAGATCAGATACAGTCCCTGCCCAACCTGGGGCTCACAGTCTAAGGGGGAGAGAGAATGGGTATTCAATCCCCATTTTACAAATGAGAAAACTAAGGAAAAGAGAAATTAAGTGCCTTCTCCAATGCCACCCATGTCTCCTGACTTCCACTCCTGAGATCCTCCCCCTAGGCCTCGCTAGCTGCGCTGTTGCTAGCCCCCATTGCACATAACCATAATTTATGGTTTATGGTTTATGGTTAACCATAAACATAACCATAATTTATTTATATTAATGTGTGCCTCCCCCTCTAGACTGTAACTTCCATGTAGGCAGGGAACATGCTACCAACTCTGTTGTGTTGTACTCTCCAAGCACTTAGTACAGTGCTCTATACACCATAAGCATTAAAAAAAAATACCACTATTGGATTGACTAGGCAAAATTGGATCGCAGTAAGCTCACTGGGGTCAGGGACCATGTCTTCTAACTCTGTTGTATTGTATTCTCCCAAGTGCTTAATACTGTGCTCTATACATAGTAAGCTCTCAATAAATACCACTGATTGATTGATTGTGACCACCAGGGAAGAGAGAGGCATTAAGCTCTGCTTCATAGGCAGCTGCCACCTCTCAGATGGATTACATATCACCCCTTACAGGTATTGCCTCCTTGTCCCAAAACCATCCGCCCAGTCCAGGAGGGAGCTAAGGACAGGACAACCGGATGCTATGGCTAGCCCTGCCCATGGTGCCCCCAAACAGAGCCAACTTTTCTGTTTATAAATGATAATTGTTAAGCGCTAAACATAATCAGGCACTGTAATAAGCATAGGGATAGATACAAATTAATCAGATTGAACACAGTCCCTGTCCCACATGGAGCTCATATTCCTAATCCCTATTTTACAGATGAGATAGCTGAGACCCAGAGAATTTATCTCCCCCAGTAGACAAGTGGCAGAGGGATAGTCCCTGACTCCCAGCACACTAGGCTACATTGCTTTTCCTGCTGTCTCCTCTCCTGGTACTATTGAACATCTACTGTACATGGGGAAACATGGAGCCTGGAGCCAGCAGCCCTGATCTTGTGACCTTGGCCTGCTCTGAAAGCCACACTAACCAGTAAATAATCCAAATGATTCAGGCCCAAGATCTATTTTGGCATCAATTGTCCTTCAACCTCCAAAGAGACACTTTCAACAGGCTTTCAACTGGACATTCCTATGATGTGTTTCTTTGGTCTCAATTTTACAGACAGTCTCCCAGAAGGAGGATCTGGAGGCAGGGAGCCCCCACCTCTGGTTAAGGAGGAGTTGGGGCTCTTTGAGCTTGGATGGAACAGAGGCTCCCTAAATGCAATTTCTTCCCGTTTCCAAGAAGTTCTTTGCTGGTGTGATGAAGGGTGATACAGGCCTGGCGGGTTGATACCAGCCAAGGGCTGCATCTCAGCACTTAGGGAAAGGTGTTATTTTAGCAAGTTTAACAAATTTCTTCCTGGAACAGAAGAACACAAGAAATGTCACACTGGATCACATTGTAGATCCTGTCAGTCTACTGTTCTTTCCTTGACAACCACCCTTATTGCTAGGGGTGTACCATTTGACATCCCCAACCTCTGCTCCAAAGTTCAAGATGGACTTGTCATCCAAGAACTCCTCCTGACCCTTCTTGAATCTGCCTGCACAATTTCCTTAGTGTATCTGGAGCCTGAAGGAGGTGGGGGTCCCTCAGAGAACCAGGCTGGCCCAGGGAAGAGTAAAAGGCCTTCAGACTTGGAGGTCTCATCCCCATTTCTCCCCCAAAGCCCTCTGAACAGCCTGCAGTGAGAATTTGGATCTTAAATCCATGTTAAATCAGAAGAAAAGTCTGGAGTTGCTGACACCAGCAAAATTCTCTGAAGAGGAACATTATTCTTGTTACTGCAAAAGATTAATTCTCACTCTGTGCTTTCTGGTGCTTAGAAAATGGTCAGGATTGTCTTCCTCTCTGGATAAGGAGAGGGGCGAATTCCTTTGTACCTGATGGGGTCCATGCTCACCAAGGGATGTCCTCTTGGCCTAGGAGGGTGTCGGTCTGAAGCAAGATCCAAAACTACATGGAGCAAACCCTGAACACATTTCCTCCTTTAGCTGGAGGATTGATGTGCTGGGCTGGCTGCCCAGGGCCCAGATAATAATAATAATTGTGGTACTTGTTAAGTGCTTACTATGTGCCAAGCACTGTACTGGGATGATGACAACAAATCAGGTAGGACATAGTTCCTATCCCACATGGGACTCACAGTCTTAATCCCCATTTTACAGATGAAGTAGCTGAGGCACAATGAAGTGAAGTGACTGGCCCAAGACCGCACAGCAGACAGGTGGTGGAGCTGGGATTAGAACCCATAACCTTCTCATTCCCAGGCCCGGGCTCTATCCACTATACCAGGCTGCTTCCTGACCCCGCTCCGAATGGGTAGAGGAGAATAGAGAAACTGGCTCTTCAGTTCCTCTCCAGCTTTGCCCAAAGTTGCTAGCAGGAGTCTGAATCTGTGGAAGGCTCTGTATCTGCCCTGCCTTAATGACTTGTGAGGAGGACCTGCAGGAAGTGGTTGGTGGGGGGGTGGGGGTCACAGAGAGGGGGACCCTCAGCTGGCCAGGCCTTTGGAAACACCCACCTTTGCCATCTTGAGCCTTCAGATAGGACTCTTTAGGGAAATGGGGAAGGGGGTTCAGATTTCAGTGAAGGGTTTGGACTGGGCTGTGTGGTTGACATAGAATTGAAATAGAGCAGAAACACAGCTCAACTTTCCTAGTTTTGATTCCAATGGGGGAAAAGAATGTCTGTGGTTCCTCCTCAGGCTCTGGGCACTTGGACACATCAGGTGAAATGGCTAACTTCCGAGCCAAAGCAACCCCCCACTCCGAATTGGATGGGCTCCTTTCCCCAAGTCCTTTCCATAGTCTAGAGAGACTGGAGCGAGTCGACCTCTTTCTTCACCCCGTCCCCGCTACTGCACTGCCAGCTTCAAGAGAAGTTGGCAGAAGAGAAATCTGTCTCTTTCACTGTCTAATGAGTCACGCCTCCTTGAGTGACAACTAGGTATTTATACCCAGAGGAACAGAACATGTGCCCTGGTATATAAATAGAAGGAAATAGTTTCAAACGTGTTGCACAATGTAAACTGCTTTTTTACCTAAATGTGCATCGAAAGAGGTTTTGAGCATCCATCTCACCTTGGAGAAATGTTAACATGTTAGCAGAAACTTCTGTGTGTGTTGTCATGCCAGGCAGAAATCAAAAGGTAGAAGAAAGTGCCTACCTGACATGACAACACACACAGAACTTTCTGCTATGGGTGTTATAAAGAGGAACAGCTCCAGAATATTTCTTCTTCTTAATAATAATGATGATGGTATTTGTTAAGCGCTTACTCTGTGCAAAGCACCGTTCTAAGTGCTGGGTGGATACAAGGTGATCAGGTTGTCCAAAGTGGGGCTCAAAGTCTTCATCCCCATTTTACAGATGAGGGAACTGAGGCACAGAGAAGTTAAGTGACTTGCCTAAAGTCATACAGCTGACAATTGGCGGAGCTGGGATTTGAACCCATGACCTCTGACTCCAAAGCCCGGGCTCTTTCCACTGAGCCACGCTGCTTCTCTAATCTATCTTCTTCATCCATCTACTAGCAGCGTGGCCTAATGGAAAGAGCATGGGCCTGGGAGTCAGAGGACCTGGGTTCTAATCCTGGCTCCGCCAACTGCTCTGCTAGTTGCTAGCTGTGTGACCTTGGGCAAATCACTTAATTTATCTGTGCCTCAGTTTCCTCAACTGTAAAAGGGGGATTTAATACCTATGCTCCCTCCCATTTAAGACTGTGAGCCCCATGGGGAACAGGGACTGTGTCCGATCTAATTAACTTGTACCTACCCTCAGTGCTTAGTGTTTGACACATAAAAAGGGCTTAAAAAGTACAATCAAACATTCCTCTGTTTTCTGCATACCATGCTGATGGCCAACACTGAAAACATCCTCTTGGGCTCATTTATCTCTTGTTTCTGGGGTGAATGAATCCTGATGGAGAAAATTTGGTTTGCATGTGTTCAGACAAGCAGGAGATTTGCTGCTGACACCCTTTCAAATGGGTGATTCTGGTTTGGCCTAAAGAGAATCTAAAGAATCCTAGCCTAGCTATGGTATTTAACTGTGAAGTTTATTAAGCACATGTGGCAAGCACTGTTCTGAATGAAAAAAAATCACAGCTCAGACTCAGGGCCTGCCCACATGAGGCTCACAGTCTAAGAGGTTGGAAGAGCAGAAATTCTATCAGTATTTTACAGATGAAGAAACTGAGAGAAAGGGATGTAAAGTGACTTACCCAATGTCTCACAGCAAGTCAGTGAAAGATTTGGTATTAAAATCCAGGTCTCCTGACACCCCATGCTCTTTCCACTAGATCGTATTGCCACTCAGCTTCCAGACTGCTCCAGATAATTGTCAGATCATGGCAAGGATAATTCAAAAAGCTGAAAGGAGTGGACCAGGTCCTTGCACTTCTCATTATCAGCATTTGGTCCTTGGTATCTTAGTCGAGGCAGGGCTTAGTCCTATGGAGCAGAGCTTTAATGGCTTATTGTCAGACACACTGCTTGGTGGAACTGTTCATGTTTCTTCTCATCGATCTCTATGCCAACTCAAGTCTCTGCTCCCATTCATTTGCTCTGCACACAGTAAGCGCTCAATAAATATGATTGAATTCAATCAATTAATCATATTTACTAAGCACTTACTGTTTGCAGAACACTATATTAAGTGCTTGATGCTTAGGAGAGTACAAATCAACAGTAAACAGACACATTCATTCATTTATTCATTCACTCAATCGTATTTATTGAGCACACTGTGTGCAGAGCACTGTACTAAGCGCTTGGGAACTACAAGTCGGCAACATATAGGGATGGTCCCTACCCAACAACGGGCTCACAGTCTAGAAGGGGAAGACAGACAACAAAACAAAGCATGTACACAGGTGTCAAAATCACCAGAACAAATAGAATTAAAGCTATATGCACATCATTAACAAAATAGAGTAGTAAATATGTACAAGTAAAATAAATAGAGTAATAAATCTGTACAAACATATACAAGTACTGTGGGGAAGGGAAGGAGGTAGGGCAGGGGGGATGGGGAGGAGGAGAGGAAAAAAGGGGCTCAGTCTGGGAAGGCCTCCTGGAGGAGGTTAGCTCTCAATATACATAAATGAATGACAGATATATAAATAAATAAAATGAGACATACACACAACTGAATAAAATGACAGACCTATACGTAAATTAAACGAAAGGACTATATATAAATAAAATGACAGACATAGGCATAAACGAATAAAGTGACGGATCCATACAGAAAAGAAAAAAATGACAGAAACATCCATGAGGGCAGGGGCAGGTGGGGAGAGGGGAAGAGAGAGAGGTGGCTAGGCTTGTCCTTGCGGCTCCCTCCCCCCAGCTCCACTCCGCCCCCAGCCCCAGGGGGACCCCTGGCCCTTCCCCTCAAACCATCCATGCCGCCGGGGGGGTTGGTTACTGGGTACCTGATGGGCTCAAGGAGCCCCGTGGAGCCCCCACTGCCAGGTGGCATTGACGGCCACCCACTGCCGAGGAGCCACTGCCAGCAGCGTCATCACATTCCCTGCTCACAATGTGCTCCCCATTCCTACTTCACATCTCTGTTCTTCCCACCTACCCTGGTTTCCTCAGTCTTCCTTCATCTCTGCCCCAATTTCTCCTCAGTATATTATTCATTCAATTGTATTTATTAAGCACTAACCGAGTGCAAAGCACTGTACTAAACACTTGGGAGAGTACAATATAACATCAGACACATTTCCTGCCCACAACGAGCTCACAGTCTAGAAGTAATAAGCTTTGTGCTCTGAACAGTTAAACATGATCCCTTCCTCCTAGGTGCTTTCAGTCAGACAAGACAGATACCATCATCATCATCAATCGTATTTATTGAGTGTTTACTATGTGCAGAGCACTGTACTAAGCGCTTGGGAAGTACAAATTGGCAACATATAGAGACAGTCCCTACCCAACAGTGGGCTCACAGTCTAAAAGGTGGGCTCACAGTCTAAAAGCAACTCCCCGACCCAGATGACCTTATTGAGGACAGTTGAACTGAACTGAACACTTAATTCATGGTTTTTTACATTATTTCCAAATCAGTCAGAGAATAAGGAGTCTAGAGATGTTAATGTTTAGTTAAAGTTCTGTCACTGCAATCCTTTTCATTCTGAGTTATCCACTGGGACACATCAGCTAAGAAGCCCTAACTCTCTGGGTCAGCAGGAGTTTGAACAGTCTCCCACTAAGCAATCAATCAATAGTATCTATTGAGCACTTACTGTGTGCAGAACACTGTACTAGTGCCTCGGTGAGTACAATAAAAGAGAGAAGGCACAATGTCTGCCCACAAGGAGCTTACATTCTACTCTCTGCTCCCTGGACAGATCTTTGGCTGAAAGGATCAGTTTCTAATTTAATGCACAGAGAATAGTAATTGTGGTATTTGTTAAGTATTTGTCAGGCTCTATACTAAGCCCTGGGATGGGTACAAGCAAATAGGGTTGGATACAGTCCCTGTCCCACATGCTCACAGTCTCAATCCCCATTTTACAGATGAGGTAACTGAGGCACTGAGAAGTGAAGTGACTTGCCCAAGGTCATATAGCAAGCAAGCCGCAGAGCTGGGATTAGAACCCACAACTTTAGAGGAGCAGCGTGGCTCAGTGGAAAGAGCCCGGGCTTTGGAGTCAGAGGTCATGGGTTCAAATCCCCACTCCACCAATTGTCAGCTGTGTGACTTTGGGCAAGTCACTTCACTTCTCTGGGCCTCAGTTCCCTCATCTGTAAAATGGGGATTAAGACTGTAAGCCCCCTGTGGGGCAACCTGATGACCTTGTAACCTCCCCAGCGCTTAGAACAGTGCTTTGCACATAGTAAGCGCTTAATAAATGCTATCATTATTATTATTATTAACCTTTTGACCCCCAGGCCCATGCTCTGTCCACTATACCATGCTGGCTTCTCTGTGAAGAGCAACTCATCCTCACAGTGTGTTCTAATACCAGCCTTCTTAGAAGGACATAGTTGTGAGAAAAAGAGAGTTCTCTGTGTAGAACTTATATTTATCCTGTATCCCCAAAGAGGATCATGTGGTGAATTCATGGAATTTATAATCTCAGAAGTTGAGAAGGCAAAGAATGTCCATAGGTCTGACTGGCTCAAGAGAAGCTTAGATAGACCCATGGATGATAAGCCCCTGATGAGTATATGAAGAAAAAATCAAAGAGTGTTACATCACTAAGCACAAGGATGGATGTTGTGGAGACGACCATCACCTTGGTTCCTCTAAGAGTCCTTGGTTGCCACTGTTGGAGATAGAATCCTTGACTGGATGGATCATTGCTCTGATCTGGTTTGACACTTCTTATGTTGAAGGGAGAAATATTAAAACATTGTGTCCCCTAAGAGCTGAGATATCCTCACCCAGCCACAGGGCTAGTAGTCCCCTTAGGAATGTGGGAAGCTGTCTTAACCATGATCCCATATGTAAAGCCTCCAAACTGCACTTTCTTGTTTTTTCTTTTCTCTCTCTGTCCCCTTCAAATGATAAAAAATCCCAGAGCCAGCCCCTCAGCAACTAAACTAAGGGACAGATCAGAAGTGACTTTGGGCAAGTCACTTAACTTCTTTGGGCCTCAGTTACCTCATCTGTAAAATGGGGATTAAGACTGTGAGCCCCATGTGGTACAACCTGATTATCTTGTATCTATCCCAGTGCTTGGCACATAGTAAGCTCTTAATAAATACCATCATTATTATTATTGTTAAATGTCACATAAATGCTTACTTTTCTTGGGGGAAATTACTATCATGGGGGTGAGTTGGTTGGGGCATGGGGGAGACTCACCCATTGTCTGGTAATTTGGAATGTAGGTTAGTGGGTATTGTGTCACCCCACAGCTACGATTGGCAAGTGTGTGACCAACTGTAATCACTGTGCTCTTCCTCTCCCTCTCCCAGGAACTCCTTCGACAGGGCTGTGTGTTCCAGGAGAGACACGGTTGGGAACGGCCTGGATGGTTCAACCCTCAAGGGGCTGCTCCAGTAAGCACAACCAACCTCTCCCGCGGTTTTGAGTGGTGGCTAAGTAACGTCTCTGAGGTGGAAGGGGCATGTTTGGGTCAGGGGCTTCCCAAGGCATCTGATCCGCCGCTATTGGGTGTAGCCCTTCCAGGGATCCCTGCTGGGGTAGAGTCCATTTCAGCAAAGTGCCTGATGACCCTTCTGGAATATGCTTGTAAATGGTAGCCTGTGAAAAGAAGGGTTTTTGTTCACTAAATTCTGGGGTCCCGTTGGTAAGGTAGCTCCATCCTGCACCTTCAAAGCATATGGGTGAAATTTCACATTAAAGCTGATGAAACCTCCAATTCTCAGCGTGCTATAATAATATAATGGCATTTATTAAGTGCTTACTATGTGCAAAACACTGTTCTAACCACTGGGGAGGTTACAAGGTGATCAAGTTGTCCCACGGGGGGCTCACAGTCTTAATCCCCCATTTTACAGATGAGGTAATTGAGGCACAGAGAAGTTAAGTGACTTGCCCAAAGTCACACAGCTGACAATTGGCAGAGCAGGGATTTGAACCCATGATCTCTGACTCCAAAGCCCGGGCTCTTTCCATTGAGCCACGCTGCCTCTCCAATGCTTCTCATCAGGTGCAATGAGTTCTCCCCCAAATCTCTTTCTCCCTTTATATTCTCTTCTACCAGGGTGTGCTACCAACTCTATCCATTGCAACAGCAACAGGGTTTTTCCAGCCCTCATCCAGAATTCAGCCACAGGGTTCAATGCACCCTTTCTTTGGACTTCAGAGATGAGAGGCGTTTCTCACGCAGATCCAACCTGCAGGCCAGCACAATTCTGACCCAGCACAGGAAGAATCACCATTCATTCATTCATTCAATCGTATTTATTGAGTGCTTACTGTGTGCAGAGCACTGTACTAAGTGCTTGAATAATAATGGCATTTATTAAGTGCTTACTATGTGTTAAGCACCGGTCTAAGCACTGGAGAGGTTACAAGGTGATCAAGTTGTCCCTCGGGGGGCTCACAGTCTTCATCCCCATTTTACAGATGAGGGAACTGAGGCACAGAGAAGTTAAGTGACTTGCCCAAAGTCACACAGCTGACAATTGGCGGAGCAGGGGTTTGAACCCATGACCTCTGACTCCAAAGTTCCTGCTCTTTCCACTGAGCCACACTGCTTCTCTTGTTTTACTGCTTGGGAGCCCTTCAGGATTTATTTAAAAGGGTTCCTGTTTAAAGTCAAACTGTTTCAAGTGAGACTAGTTTTAGATGGTTCCCCTTATTCTGGGGACAATGTGGAAAATCACATAGCCAGCTCATGCCCAGAAATCTTTAGCGATCAATGGAGTCATGGGGCTGAGGGCTGGCAGCTTGTGGAAGTGAAAGGAGCTTGGCCAGATACTTCGGGAAGCGAAACAGGGGAAAACGAGGGAACGAAAAAGTGCAGGCTGGAGAAAAGAGCCTTTAAGCAGAGATCAGAAGTGAGCTGGAGAGCCGGAGACGTTAGCAGGGAGAAAAAATGGCTTGTCCTGATGTTATGTTGCTGCCAGGATCATCCGAACTTCCCCTATTTGTCCCTTTGCAGCCATTCTGATCTTCTCATCTCCTCTCCTTTTCAGATCCTTGATTATGACTATTATGGTGCCTATGAACACAAGCCCCATGAAGACTACAGCTATAACAAGCTGCTTGGAGATGAATACACTTTTGATTTTCCCCCTCATCATGAGGTTGTAAGTAGTCGGTTCAGATTCCACTGGGGCCCAGCCTGCTTATCTGATCTTATTCATTTAGCACCTGGTCCTCAGATGCCTGAGAACCATGGTCAAGCTAATGAGGGGATTCAGCTGGGGCCCAGCTGGGATCCTGCTGACCTTTGGCAACCAGAGGTGACAGCAATCAGATGGACCTGCCCCCCTCAACCCCTCTGTCATCAAGCAAATAACAGCGTGAGGCACCCGCCCTCCAAGAGGTAGAATTCCACAGCAAATGCAAAGTTTGTTCTGTGACTTTTCCCAGCCCCCAAGAAAAGGTTTCTTAAAAATTGCCCAGAGCTTGAAGCCTACAAACATTCATATTCTAGCAAGTTACCAAGCTACCTCACACCCAGGCTGAGACACCAGAGGACATGATCCAGCCTAAAGGGCAAGAGTTTATTCTGACAGTTCAAATCCCACAAAAATGCAGGTTTGGGGAGAATGAGACCCAATTACACTGATATTGCTGCTTCTGCTGCAATCCAAGGATGAGCAAGCTTGTCCCCAAGGGAAACTTTACACTGGGGAGGAAAATAGCTCATTGACAGAATGACACCAGACTCCACACTGAGGCTGTGTTTGGAGCTGGATTTCATTTTTGTGGTTGATGGGCGTAGGTGGGAGTGAGGAGAGGGAAGTAAGGCTGGGTGTCAGGGGGAGATGTCAGCTCAGACAGAGCTAAAGGGACTGAAATCTCATGGTAAGGCAGCACCAAAGCCTGGGTTTCATTGTCCACGTCCATTTGCTTTCAAATGAGGCTTATTGCATAGGGGAAAACCATGAAACGGCCTCCACCTGTGTTGTCTTTGTGTGATTCTCAGATCAAGAAAGAGTGTTTAACCTGCAGAGGGGCAGCCGCAGTGTTTGACATGTCGTATTTTGGAAAGTTCTACCTGCTGGGTCCCGATGCCAGGAAGGCTGCGGATTGGCTCTTTTCAGCCGATGTCAGCAAGGCACCAGGTTTGAACTGACCCTGTGGGAGGGGCTCCCTGAGGACCCCCTAACTTTTATCTAGGGGCCAGGGGAAGGCCGGGATTCAGTGGGGAGGACTTGAACAGAAGGGGAGCTGGGTTGCTGAACCATTTTATAAACATACACACTGAGCATCAAGACTGAGAAGTCATAGGCCCCTTGTTCAGAGGTAGGGATGAGGAGATGGAGGTCTGACTGATCCCTGAGTGGGTGCTGATGCAGTGGGTTCTCTTTCTGTCTGATCTCTGGTCTTGGCTGGCCAGGCTGGGGTCTGTAAGCTAAGAACAGGCTGCTATGGGGTCCTAATGGCCCAGAATCATGGAGCCAATGGGGAAGCTAGGATTTGGGGCTCCAGAGGGCCCTCTTTGTATTCTGAGAGGCCACTCCTCCAACACCGCCCCACAATCCTATCTTTCCCAAATCTCTTTTTCCCCTACTGAATCTGTCCAGCTCTGTAGCACAGGGCTGCTTCATAGCCATTCTGTGTGACTTCAAGCAAGTCATTTGCCCTCTCTGGGCCTCACTTTTTTCTCCTATGAACAGAAGATGATAACTGGTTTGAAACATATCAGAGGAAACTGTTTCTCAAAAAGTAGCTGGTAGGTATATAGAATTCATTATTAGCATAGAACACAGTGCAGGCAGAAAATACAAATAGATTTTTCCAACAAGGGTGTGGTTAAATGGTCCCTAAAGCTTACTAGGGGCAAAAGCTAAGGGTGTTAGATGGTCCATCCCTAAGGTTTAGGATGGATTTAAGGAGGAGTCCCTCAGTTCCTCCAGGCATCCCGTCGCCATGGATGGAGATGGTCCCTGGGTCTGATCCAGCAATAATACTGCTCGTGTTCTGATGAGAACCGCAGTTGTGTTGTGGGGTAGAGTGAATGCAGTCAGGAACCACAAAAAACTCACAATGGCTTCTCTCATCTGCCCTCAGGATCTACTGTGTACACGTGCATGCTGAATGCACGGGGAGGGGCTGAGAGCGATTTGACCGTCAGTAGCCTGGCCCCAGGGACCCAGGCACCTCTGCTGGCCCCTGTATTTGAAGGTAAGGCCCACCCTGCCCCACTGAGTGGAGAGTTCACACTGAATATACCTTTGCTGATGGGAGAGTGCTTGCCTTTGAGCTGGTTTTCTTGGTCCTCGGCTGGGAGAGCAGCTTGGAATTTTAATTTGAAATTTTAAAAGTGAATTTTTGGTAGAGTCCCCTCTGCCTAATTCTGAAGTAGCTATGGCCCTGCGTAAAACTCTTGCTTGCCGCAGAAGCAGGAAGCAGCCTGGCATAGAGAATAGAGCGTGGGCCTGGGAGTCAGAAGGTCATGGGTTCCAATCCCAACTCTGTCACTGCTCTGCTGTGTGACCTTGGGCAAGTCACTTTATTTCTCTGTGCTTCAGTTACCTCATCTGTAAAATGGGGATTGAGACTGTAAGTCCCATTTAGGACAGAGACTGTCCAACCCGATTTGCTTGTATCCACCCAAGTGCTTAGTACAGTGCCTGGCACATAGTAAATGCTTAACAAATACATAGTAAGAATTTAACAAATGCCATTATTGTTATTATTCTCGGAGAAGGAATTTCCCTTGGGGAATTTCTCTTGGGCAGAAATCCATGTCACTTTACCCTGTGGTGCCAAATCTCTGCACCAACCACAAGACCCAAACAGGCACACTCCTCCACCTGCCCTTCTGAAGCCAGAGAGAGGCTCCTCTTCTTGCCTGCTGCCATTTTAAGTCAAAACGGCACCATCAGGGCCCATAGACTGAGGATTGTGGGTGCTTGGGTGGGCTGCTTGGTCGAAATGAATCAGAATCTCAGCTCCTATAGAGCAGGGACGAGGTCTTCTGGGTGTTGCAGGTGATGGGAGCACAGGGTAGTAGCTGGCTGCCTCAGCAAGTAGACGTTAGCATCGACACAGTCTAAAATGGCCCCCAGTTCTTAGCTCTGAAGGAGGCAGAGAGTTTGCCCAGCCCTGAATATTATTACAAGGTAACACAACTACACAATGTTCAACTCATACAGCCTGTATGTGGGCAGGCTTTAAGGCCAGGAGCCCTTTGGCAATCATGTAGTTATTGACAGCATTCCAAGTAAACTCATTCATCAGGCCACCCACAAGGCTGCTTTCATGGTGTAGATTCATTCAGTCGAATTTATTGAGCACTTACTGTGTGCAGAGCACTGTACTAAGCGCTTGGGAAGTACAAGTTGGCAACATATAGAGACAGTCCCTACCCAAAAATTGGCTCACAGTCTCCCACACCAATGACCTCCTTCGGTCACTGCCCTTGAGAGATCTAAAACCACCACTGTGCCCTCAAGGGCTGCATTTAAACTGATCTCCCAGAACCCTATTAATAATAATAATAATAATGATAATTATGGTATTTAAGTTCTTATTATGTGCCAGGCACTGTTCTAAGCACTAGGGTAGATACAAGTTAATCGGGTTGGACATAGTCCCTGTCTCACACTCTGAATCCCCATTTTACAGATGAGGTAACTGAGGCCCAGAGAAGTTAAGTGACTTGCCCAAGGTCACACAGCAGACATTTGGCAGAACTGGGGTTAGAACTCAGGTCCTTCTGACCCCCAGGCTTGTGCTTTATCCACTAGGAAATAGTCAATGAATGAATCAATCAATCAATTGTATTTACTGAGCACTTACTGGGTGCAGATCATTGTACTAAGGAGAGTACAATATTACAGAGTCATCCCAGGTATCGAGGCTGAATCCACGCCCCCATGCTCATTCCTCTCCCTTTGTAGGTGCCGACTCCACACTCACTCTCATTAAAGCTCTAACAGGAAGGCGAGCGGCTCTGGGGCTATGTGAGCTGCTCACGCATGGAGGGTGTAATAAAAACTCATCTATTTTTCAATTACAGTAGGTGGCTGCACCTATTATCCCGATGACATATTGTGAGAGTGCCATTTAGGAGCAGCAGAAAAAAGGGGGAAGGAGCATTCAGGCAGGATTAATCAGCCAACCAGGCCTCAAATCCTTTCCAGGTTGTTGTTGCATTGCTCCAGAGTGATACTGGCCTCTCAGGTTCCTGGACTTCCCCTTCGGGACAGGGCTGACCCAGAACCTGGGGGGCCCAAACACCAGCTGGAAATTGGAACCACAGACCACCTTTGTGCCTGGACAAAGAAGCAGTGTGGCCTAGTAGAAAAGAGCACAGGTGACCCGGGTTCTTCTAATCTCAACTCTGCCACCTGCCCTGCAGCGTGGCTTAGTGGAAAGAGCCAGGGCTTGGGAGTTATAAATCATGGGTCCTAATCCCGGCTCCGCCACTTGTCAGCTGTGTGACCTTGGGCAAGTCACTTAACTTCTCTGTGCCTCAGTTCCCTCATCTGTAAAATGGGGATGAAGACTGTGAGCCCCACATGAGACAATCTTATCACTTTGTGTCTCCCCCAGTGCTTAGAACAGTGCTTGGAACATAGTAAGCACTTAACAAATACCAACATTATTATTATTGCCTTAAGTCACTTGGCTGCTCTGTGTCTCCATTTCCTCATCTGAAAAATATGTATTAAATATAATTTCTCCCCTCCCTTTAGATTGAACACCACCTGAGACAGGGACTATGTATGATTTGATTATTTGGTACCTATCCCAGCACTTAGAACAATGTTAAACATGCGGTAAACACTTTGAAGCAGCATAACTTAGTTGATACAGCACAGGCTTGGGAGTCAGAAGGAGTCAGTCTGTCTCTTTCTCCATCCCCCACCTCTCTTCCAGGGGACGCCTATTACCTGGCTGTGGGAGGGGCTGTGGCCCAGTACAACTGGTCCCACATCACTTCAGTGCTCCAGGACCAGAAATTCCAGTGCCAACTCATCGACTACTCAGAGGAATTGGGCATGATCAGCATCCAGGGCCCAGCCAGGTAAAGGTGGTCTTGGGAGATGATGGGTGGGTGGGATGGGTGATATGCAGCGATGGGAAGAGGGCGAGAGAGGGATCTATGAGCAGATGGCCAGCCATCTCCTAGCAACCAAAGGTGGGCTAACCCTAGTTGCCCATATTTAGAAGAGGCTGTGATAGATTCCCCTGTGGGTTTTCCCTTTAGATCCAACTGTTGGCCCAGCTAATTAGCAGGGTAAACCCAGGATGAAGGAGTTTCTGAAAGATGTCTGGGCCAGGTAACTCCCCAGCCTCCTGGCCTCCTAACCACTAGCAACCCAGCACCTGACTAATGATTGTGGTGTTTGTAAAGCACTTACTTTGTGCCAAGCCCTTTACTAAGCACTGAGGTAGATGCAAGATCATCAGGTCCCATATGGGGTTCATAGTAGGAGGGAGAACAGGTATTGAATCCCCATTTTGTAGATGAGGCAACTGAGGCACAGAGAAGTTACGAGACTTGCCCAAGGTCATAGAGCAGACAAGTGGTGGAGCTGGGATTAGAATCCAGGTCTTGTAACTCACAGGCCCATGCTCTTTCCACTAGGCCTTGCTGCTTCTCTTGATGCCAGTGACATCTGAAACCATGCCTCCCAACCCTCTCTGCTGCTGAAGGAAGGATAAGGGTTAGAGCCAGGGCATTCTTGAACTTCTCAGGTCTGGGAGGGCTTGAGCAGATAAGGGGAAGGAGGCTCTCTCAACAGCAGATCTTGAAGCTGACTACAGGGAGAGGCCAGGCCCCAGGAAGACTGGTGTCTACTGACTGATGGAGGGAGGACAGAAGCGAGTAGTGGAGAGTGGAGGATTGAAAAATAAAGCCAGTGGGAGGTCTCTCCCTGCCCAGGAGGGTCTTTTTGAAGCTTTCTAAGCAGGCAGGAGGACTGCAGTGAGGCGGAAAGAACTGCCCAGCTCTATCCAGGCTTTCTGCTTCATCAACTCTATTTTTCCTGCTACTACTGAAACAGCTGACATTCCAGACCACTTTCCCTCACTGCCTTACAGTGTCTTCAATTTGTTGAATGCAAAAACGTCTCTGAGCTACTGGTGGACAGTGATGGGTCTACCAACTCTGTAGTTTTGTAAGCCTCCTGGCACTTAGTACAGTATTCTGCATACAGTAAGCATTCACCCCCATCTTCCTCACCCCCAGGTAAGGCCACAAGCTCCCCCCATGAGTGGGTGAGCTCTGATCTTGGCTTCCCAGAAAAATATTTTGGCTAATTTCCTGCTCCATCTCTAGTCCCTGCTTTTCCTCTGGGCTCTGCCCATCCTTCTCAAGAGTTCAGGGTCAGGGTACCTGTTTTATGACCTTTCATGATGCCATCAGATGGTGTTTTGAAGAGTTGGGTTGGCCTGACCTGACCTGAAAGTTCAGAGGTCACGTCAGGGATGGTTTCATTTGTCCAGGGATCTGTCTCTGGTGCCCAGTTCTGGCCAAGTCTAAAGGCATGGTAGGTGCAGGAGTCAAGGGGTGAAAGGACAACTGGATTGGCGAGTTTTCAGCCATCCGGTTCAGCCAGCTTCCCACTCTGAAATATTCCCAGCCCAAATCTGTAAACTCAATGGGCTCAGGGACCCCCAAAAGAGACCCTCACTGCCTGGAGCAGTGCTCTGCACACAGTAAGTGCTCAATAAATATGATTGAATGAATGGAGCTTAGGATTGTCCCCATACTGACCTCTCTCTTCCTGATTCCTTGTCCAAGACAGCAGGGAGCAGTTGCGGTGATAGAGCTCCCCCAGACAGGGCTCCCACAGTTCCTGGACACTGAATAATAATAATAATAATAATAATAATAATAATAATAATAATAATAACAATGATAATACTAACTGTATTATTTGTTGAGTGCTTACTCTGTGCCAGACCCCTGTACTAAGTACTGGGGTAGATACAAGATATTTGGGTTGGACACTATCCCTGTCCTACATAGGGCTCACAGGAAACTGAAGAACAGAGAAGTTATGTGACTTTCTCAATATCACACAGCAGACAAGTGGCAGAGCCAGTATTAGAACCCAGCTTCTCTGATTCCCAGTCCTGTGCTCTTTCCACTAGAGCATCCTCTCTTGACTGGGTTAGTGCATGGGGAGTTGGAAAACATAATCTGGCAAACAATTAATAGCACTGGACCAATCATTTGGGAGAGAAAAATAGAAATGGTAGACAAAATCACTGCCTGCACTTGGATCTGTGATCTTTGAACATTTGATATTCACCCCATCCCTGACCCCACAGGACTTATGTACATCTTGAAATTATATATTATAAATTACTTCTTTATTCTCATTAATATCTGTCTCCCCCTCTAGAGAGTAAGCTCGTTTGGGGCAGGGGATGTGTCTTCTAATTCTGTTGTAGTCTCTGAAGGGCTTAACACAGTGCACTGCACATAGCAAGTGCTCAATAAATAACACTGATTGATTGACTGCCTTCAAAAACCTGACAGCTTATAGATCCCCAGGGCATATGGAGCAACTGTGCAGTCTAAAATCCCATGCAGGTGTCCCCCTCCCAGGGCTGCAAGGAGAATATCTGAGATCACATGGCCGTGGTGGCAAGTGTGTGATGGGACACATTTTAAGTTAAAAGCATTAGCTTCAGGCCTATTTGTGAAACTCCCAGCCACATAAGACTTTCAATAGTAGTTTTAATAATGAACGCCTACTGGGCAGTGCTCTCCAGTGAGTGCTTGGAAAAGTACTAAAGAAGCAGCAGATATCTACTTTGCCCACAAGAAGCTTACACTGTAAGAGGGAAGGCAGACATAAAAAATTAACATCAAATGGAACAGGAATTCTAAACTGAATGTTCAAATGACTACACATAAAGTCAAGGCCAGGAGGTGGGTTTTTCCATCCCAATATCCAGGCTGAAGGCCATTTAGGCTCGGTTACCTGCCCCCACAGACTGTAGGCACAAGAGACCTTATTAATTTCAGGGGATTATTTGGTAGGAAGCCCTAATTGTCTGCTCGCATTTGATGCCTGGCATGGCTCAGTGGAAAGAGCCTGGGCTCAGGAGTCAGTGGTCATTGGTTCTAATCCCGGCTCCACCAATTGTCAGCTGTGTGACTTTGGGCAAGTCCCTTCACTTTTCTGTGCCTCAGTTACCTCATCTGTAAAATGGGGATTAAGATTGTGAGCCCTACATGGGACAATCTGATCACCTTGTATCCTCCCCAGCGCTTAGAACACTGCTTTGCACATAGTAAACATTTAGCAAATGCCATTATTATTATTGGCTGAAAGTATAAGCTTATTTCCCAGACTCCCCTTTACACCTGGGCTGCCTACAAACCTTCAGTGTTTTAAAATCCACCACCCTCATGCAGCCCCAGCCTGACCCAGAGTATGTGCTGGGCAGAGGGGGCTGTGTTTTCTATTTATCTGTAGCCTGTGACTTCGTTTCTGTAGCCAAACAACTCCTGGGTGCTGATAACCATCCCATGTCCTTTGGGCTTCCAGAGGGCCTTCCTTTGGTGGGTCCTAAGGGGTTCATCTCTGACATGCAGGCATAGTATTGTTCCTTCTTTTATGCTGGACAATGGAGTGGGTCTGTGGTTGGTGTACCTCTGGTCAGACACAGGCATTTGAGGTGAGCTGGACACTGAACCTACTGGAGTCCCTCCCTGGGGCATCTTTAGCAAATACTTTTTCCGCTTTGGGTTGACTTGGACTCCCATTCCATCGGAGGAGCTGCCCTTCCCACAATATAACAGGCACACTCCCTGCCCACAATGAAATTACAGTCTAGAGGGGAGACAGACATTAATATAAATAAACTATGAATATGTATATAAGTACTGTGAGGCTGAGAGCAGGTGGGTGAATAAAGGGAGCAAATGTGGGTGATGCAGAAGGGAGTGAGAGAAAAGAAAATGAAGGCTTAGTCAGGGAAGGCCTTTTGGAGGAGATGGGCCTTCAATAAAGCTTTGAAGATGGGGGGAGTAATTGTCTGTCAGATATGAAAAGGGGGGGCACTCCAGCCTAGAGGCAAGAGGTGGGCAAGAGGTTGAGGCACAGTGAGTAGGTTAGCATTAGAGGATTGAAGTGCCCAGGCTGGGTTGTACTAGAAGAGTAGCTAGATGAGGTAGGAGGGTGCAAGGTGATTGACTGCTTTAAAGAAGATGGTTGAGTTTTTGTTTGATTCAGAGGTGGATAGGCAACAACTGGAGGTTCTTGAGGAGTGGGGGAAAATGGACTGAATGGTTTTGCCCTCAGTGGAGAGCTCAGGTCATGGGGAACAGTGGCATGGTTGGAGGTGGAGACAAAGGAGAGGAGACCAGGCAAGGCTGTTGGATGTGGATGGGTGGTGGAACATGGCAGACAGCTGACCAGAGTATGGGTGGTCAGTGAGATGTTGGGGTGCATTGGTCAGAAAGGAAAGAGAACAAGGGCACATTGAAGAGCATTATAATTCATCCCAGGGATGCCCCATCCATCCAGCCTGACAGCTTTGTTCTTCCTTACAGCCGCACGGTCCTCCAGGAAGTCCTAGAGACAGACCTGAGCAACGAAGCCTTCCCTTTCTCGACTCACAAGCTGGTCAGAGCTGCTGGGCACCTGGTAGGTACTGGAAAACCTCAGTCCTAGCTCGGGTCTCATGGCACAACAAGGAGAGAGGGTAAGAAATAGAACTGCTTGATCAGGCCTATAGTGCTCTTTCAGTGCTCTCCTAACCAGGTCTCTAGAAAAGATGGCAGACAGACTAAGAGATGGGCCAGGAGGTCATGTGATGCAGGGACTTTGGAGGAGGCAAGAGATCACATATATGTTGCCAACTTGTACTTCCCAAGCGTTTAGTACAGTGCTCTGCACACAGTAAGCGCTCAATAAATACGACTGATTGATCACACGATACCGGCCCTAGCCGATCAGCCAGGACTCTGTATAGCACAGTGTAGAGCAGGGAGTTGAATCCCTTGGCCAGGTTTCCACACTGTCCCTCCACTGAGAAAGCGAAAGAGCAGAAAGCCTACAGAGTGAGACGAGAAGCAGTGTGGCTTAGTGGAAATAATAATAATAATAATAATAATATCTATTTATTCTGACGGTTTTGACACCTGTCTACACGTTTTGCTTTGTTGTCTGTCTCCCCCTTCTAGACTGGGAGCCCATTGTTTGGTAGGTACTGTCTCTATATGCTGCCGACTTGTACTTCCCAAGTGCTTAGTACAGTGCTCTGCACACAGTAAGCGCTCACTAAATACAGTTGAATGAATGAATAATAATAATAATAATTGTGGTATTTGTTAAGTGCTTACTATGTGCCAAGCACTGTTCTAAGCACAAGGTAATCAGGTTGGACAGTCCCTGTCCCACATGGGGCTCACAGTCTTAATCCCCATTTTATAGATGAGGCCAGAGAAGTGAAGTGACTTGCCCAAAGTCACACAGCAGACGTGGAGGAGCCAGAATTAGAACCCAGGTCCTTCTGATTCCCAGACCTGTGCTCTATCCACTAGGCCATGCTGCTTCTCCAGAGTTCTAATCTGAGCCCAGCTACTTGTCTGCTGTGTGACCTTGGGCAAGTCACTTCACTTATCTGTGCCTCAGTTACCTTATGTGGTACAGGGACTGTGTCTGCCCTGATTATCTTGTATCTACCCTAGTGCTTAGTACAATGCCTGGCACATAGTAAGTGCTTAACAAATGCAACTAAAAAAAAACATTGAGGCTGGATCGCAGCAGATCTGGTGTCTGGAGTCCTAGAACTGGATGCTGCACCAGTGAGCACAGGACTGGAGACTTGGGTTTCACCCATTTTGTCTTTAAGTGCTCCTAGGGTGTAACACCTTCCCTCCTGCTCCATCCCCTTGACAGCCCACTGTCCTCCAGGAAGCCATCCCAAGATTGTGCTGGCAAGACAGGCCCTGATCTCAGGTGGCTGCCCAGAGAAAGGATTCCTCAGCAGGCAGCTCACCCAGAGCCAAGTCCCTAAAATGGAAGCAGATAGAACCATCTCCCCTACTCTCCAACCCTGGGCTGAAACAGGCTGAATCTGGCCCCATCCTAAACACCGAACCAAAATATGCTTTTCTGTAGCCCTCTCATCTCTGCATTTCCTTGCAGGCACACTCCAGTGTCCCACCCTTTATGGCTGGGGAAGTCACAGTCCAGGGTGGCTCAGGAGCTTTCCTCGAATTAGTGGTAGTGGCAAGGGTGTGAACTCAGGGGCCAAGAGTTCTTGCCTTAGAAGGAGTGTGCCCTAGTGGATAGAGCACATGTCTGGGAATCAGAATGTTCTGGGTTCTAATCACAGCTCTGCCACTTGGCTGCTGTGTGAACTTCATTCATTTGTTCATTCATTCAATCATACTTCTTGAGCACTTACTGTGTGCAGAGCACTGTACTTAGTGTTTGGAAAGTACAATTCAGCAACAGAGACAATCCCTACCCAACAACGGGCTTACAGTCTAGGAGGGGGGAATAGTCTAGCAGGGGGCAAGTCACCTCACTTCTCTGTGCCTCAGTTCCCTCATCTCTAAAATGGGGATTAAGAATGTGAGCCCTATGTGGGATAGGGACTGTGACCAACTCAATTCCCTTGTATCTACCCAGTGCTTAGTACAGTGGCTGGCACAAGTAAGTGTTTAACAAATGCACAACTATTATTACTATTATCATTACTAAATAAATAATATTATGAACCCTCCCTATTTGTGCCCTTGAAGTCCAACCTCAAACTCCTGTACCCGCAACTGCCACCCTTCGCTCCAGTGACTCACTCATGAAGAGAAATTCCATGAGTAACTTAACAATGGGCATTAGGATTGGGCTAGGGTGGCCAGCAATGTCCCTCCAAGAAACCAGAGCCTGAAAGCCCTGGTATTACGCCAGCACATAAGGTAACTCAGTGGCATAATATGGGTGCCACTTTTGGCAAAATCACCCAAGTCATTTCATTCATTCAATCATATTTATTGAGCGCTTACTGTGTGCAGAGCACTGTACTAAGCGCTTGGGAAGTACAAGTTGGCAACATATGGAGACGGTCCCTACCCAACAACGGGCACACAGTCTAGAAGGGGGAGACAGACAACAAAACAAAACGTGGGCAGGTGTCAAGTCAGAATAAATAGAAGTAAAGCTAGATGCACATCATTAACAAAATAAATACAATAGTAAATATGTACAAGTAAAATAAATAGAGTGATAAATCTGTACAAACATATATACAAGTGCTGTGGGGAGGGGAAGGAGGTAGGGCAGGGGGGATGGGGAGGAGGAGAGGAAAATGGGGGCTCAGTCTGGGAAGGCCTCCTGGAGGTGGTGAGCTCTCATTAGGGCTTTGGAAGGAGGAAGAGAGCTAGCTTGGCGGATGTGTGGAGGGAGGGCATTCCAGGCCAGAGGGAGGATGTGGGCCGGGGGTCAACGGCGGGACAGGCGAGAATGAGGTACAGTGAGGAGGTGAGCGGCAGAGGAGCGGAGGGTGTGGGCTGAGCGAATCATTTGCCGTTAACGCTAGGGCAAGATGCACTACTGTGGTTGACTTTCCAACACCCCCTTTTCCAGAAGCCACCACTAGGACTTGCTTAACACTTTCTATTGGCTTTGGTTTGGGAAGTCCACAAGCCATGATTTGGGTTCTCCTTTCTTTCAGTGGATCATTGTCAGAAAGGGATGACTTTGGCCAGCAGCCCCACACCAGGCCGAGCCCGAGCTGGGCGGCGCTGTAGAGGACCAGCGGCAGCAGCAGCCGCCGCCCCCACGGCCCCATTCCTTGCGTGTGCACGCTGATCAGCTCTGCGCCCGCTCACCCAAACCTAAAGCATTTCTCCTGAACGGTCTAATTTTCATCACTGAGCACAGTGCTCTGCTCACAGTAAGCTCTCAAATATTACCATTTAGTAGCTGGCGTGGCTCAGTGGAAAGAGCGTGGGCTTTGGAGTCAGAGGTCATGGGTTCGAATTCCCGCTCTGCCAACTGTCAGCTGTGTGACTTTGGGCAAGTCACTTAACTTCTCTGGGCCTCAGTTACCTCATCTGTAAAATGGGGATTAAAACTGTGACACCCCCCTCCCCTGCCGTGGGACAACCTGATCAACTTATAATAATAATAATAATAATGGTATTTATCCAGCGCTTACTATGTTTAAAGCACTGTTCTAAGTGCTATGGAGGTCACAAGGTGATCAGGTTGTCCCATGGGGGGCTCACAGTCTTAATCCCCATTTTACAGATGAGGTAAACGAGGCACAGAGAAGTTAAGTGACTTGCCCAAAGTCACACAGCTGACAATTGGCGGAGCCGGGATTTGAACCCATGACCTCTGACTCCAAAGCCCGGGCTCTTTTCCACTGAGCCACACTGCTTCTCTTGTAACCTCCCCAGTGCTTAGAACAGTGCCTTGCACATAGTAAGTGCTTAACAAATACCATCACTATTATTATTCCACCCAGAGCCCCCATCCCAAATGCTCCAGTGCCATCATGTTCTCCTCCCAGGGCTGTGTTGACAAAACCACTCCTTCCAGGGGCATATGATACAAGTGTGCATTGGCTAAGATATATTTGACTGATTTATTGGCATCCCTGGGTGTCCTGATTGTATCCCACCCCATTGAAGGGGTTGAATTCTGGCATGTTCATGAGCTGTGTCCTCTAATTGCTTTCTGCACAGGGGATCTGATTGGTTCAGAATATTTGCCAACCTTCTGACAGAAATTTCTAAAGTGTACATTTGGTGAACTTTTATTAAATTCCTGTCCTCTGTCTCAGGCAATGATCAAATCATAGTGGGACACACAGAGACCGAGAGACAGAGAAGGTGTTTCTGAAAAAGTCGGTGGGGGACACAGTCTGCTTCCCAATCCGGGGGACAGAAAAGAGTTTGAGAGGGGGCCCTGAAGTGGTCCTTTTGTTGGAGTGTCAGAGGCCTCCCCAGAAGGGGTAGAAGCCAGGCTCACCAGACTGCCCCACCTCCCTCTTCCCCCGCTTTGCCCCCTGTTGCTACCCTGATGCCTGACGTAGTTTAAAGGACTTAATCGATGATTGAGGTGGCAAGTTACTGCAGCCATTTATTTTGGAAGACTTCAACAAATAAAAGGTCATAGTTCACAATGGTAGCAATCCTTCAAGGAACGTTTCTGGGCCACAGAGTTCCACAGGAGTGGAAGGGAAAGGAATATAGGTGTTGAGAAGTTAAATACCGGACACAAAGGTGTTCAGCACCATATTTATACCAGTCAGGGGACTTATCAGCTGGAAATTGGACTGCCCAGCATCTCTCCCTGAACCAGACAGAAATTTCCTTTCTTCCCCAAGGGACTGAGGTAGGAAGAAGAGAAGGAACAGATGACATTATCTTTCTTGCTGTCTGGTGTTTTGGAGGAATGAGAAGAACCCGTCCTCTTCTCTCTCCAGCATCCAGAGCAAATCTTCAAGCCCACCCTCCTCATAGCTGGCCACTGGCTCAGAGGAACCCTATCTCAGTTCTCCAAATGGTCAGGGGATGGGTGAGTGGAGATAAAGAGAGCTGCAGTGCTTACAGTCCGGCATGGGAGAGATCAGACTGAAGAATACATCTTGAACACTCCAGAGGAGAAAAAACTTGATTGCAGTCTAGCAAATGAATTACAAATAAATCGCAAGGGTAGAAATAGCAGAAAGAGTTTTCAGGGAAAAAAAAACCTAAATATTTTTCTCGATGTCTGGGAGCTCCTTCCTCACAGCAGGTTCTCTTCCTGTCCCCAGGGGCAGAGCTGGAGGGGAGACTCTGTCTTGGTTATTTCCTGCCGTGCACTGCTGAGTCTTGCAAGGCAGCAAAGAGTAGACAAGCAAGACCTAGAGTCCTCTGAAGTCAGCACCCAAAGTTACAGGGCTCTCACCTCCACCCCAAAGACAAACGATGTTTAGGGAACAAGGTTATGTATTCCAGCCTCCAGCCCAGGACTCACTGCCTCTATAGGTTGGTTCTCCTGCCCAGCCTTGTCCGGAAGGGGCTTGGTCCTATTTTTCTAAATGTTAGAAAAGCAGAATAAGTTGGATTTTTTGGATAGAGAACCCATTGTTGTGTGTTTGTTTTCCTCCCCTTGGCCCTGGCCTTTCGCTCCACTGTGTGTGGGGTCTGCGGAAAGTTTTGCTGTTCTGTGTGGGGGCTGAGGAAGGTGGGAGGGAGAAGAAGGGAGAGAGAGAGAGAGAGAGAGAGAGAGAAAGAAAGAAAAAGGGTGGGCGGGAACCAGGTGTGATGGGGAGCTGCTGTAAAAGGAAAAAAAGAGAAAAATGCAAAAAGTAGTTTTTCTGCTGCCGGAGATGGCAGCTGTCCATGTTGATGTTGGCCGCCTGACTCCTCTTTCCTGTGGTCTCCTGGGGGCATTCTCTGTCCCCTTGTTTCAGCCCCCCCTCCTTACCCCGCCCCTGACATTCGCCTGCTGGCTGACTCCTGCTTCCTGGCAGACAAGAGCCTGTCTGCAACCCGGCTTGCTGTGTTTGTGTCTTGTTCACCTGCAGCGAGGCTGGGATGGGATCAGGGAATTGGTGCCAATTCTCAGGGCCGAGCTGGGCCCTGGGGGACAGCGCTTCCGAGACGAATCTGTCTCATTCAACTGCTGCCTGACCAAATACACACACTGTCTCTCTCTCACTGTGGGGACCTGCATGTATACTTTGTATTTGCAGGCCAAGAAAGAGGCCTCTAATGTGACTCGACATTTGGTGCTCTTTTATTTCCTGTGGTATTTATTAAGTGCTTACTGTGTGCCAGGCACTGTGCTAAGGGCTGGTAGATACAAGGTAAACAGGTTGACTCACGAGGGGCTCATAGTCTTAATCCCCATTTTACAGATGAGGAAACTGAGGCACAGAGAAGTAAAGCGACTTGCCCTAGGTCACAGAGTAGACAAGTGGCAGAGCCGGGATTAGAATCTAGGTCCTTCTGACTCCCAGTCCCATGCTATATCCACTAGACGATGCTGGCTTCTCCTAACTCTTCCACATTTCTTGAGAGTGAGATGAGAGTGGACCAGAGCTGGAAAGGTGTTTCCCTGGGTTCTTCCAACCCTGGCCTCAGCAGAGCCCCTCACTGTCTCTTCCAGCATGCCACACCTTGCTATCCCTCACACCTGTATCTATTGCCAGGGAAGATGCCTGAATGATTTCTCTGTGCCTGCAGGAGAAGTTTGGGATCAGGGCTTGAGAACTTCTATGGTGAGTTGTCATAAGTTGAGCACCAAAATGTAAAAGCCGAATGAATCCCAGTGTTAGCATCACCTTGGAGAAAGGTCACTCTGTCAGCCTCTTGTCTGACCTCCACAGTTTGCCCAGCAGCTCGATCTGGGAGAAAACTGGGCCGCCATTGAGAAACCTGCCAGTAACATCCCAGGATCCGTGTCCTATAGTGACTGCAAGGTGGTTCTGTGCTCCCCTCCCCACAACTGCCCCTCTATGACCCAGAATTCCACCCGCCTTTCACTGAGGGTATAAATGCTGAGTCTTTCATTGGTGAAGCCTTCTGTGGCTTGATGTGTAAAGTGGAAGAGTTTGTTTCTGGCCTGTTTCTGTCTGATGTAGGGTCCATCTCCAAGGAACAAAAGTGACAAGCTTCTAGCTCATATGATAGCCCAGATTCCATCCCCTCCCAGGCATGGGCTGGGGATGGTGGCTACTGAGCTTGCCCTTGACTCTCACGGGAACTGGGCTCCTAGAACTGGAACTGGGCTTGGGGAGCAGAGATGGAGTCAGACTTCTCCATGCTGTGTGGTCTCCCTTGGCCATGGTAGAGTGTAGGTTTAGTAGGGAACTCCCTGAGAGCTTTCACCAGAGAAAGGGGCTCCAGAAGCCTCGACCGCTTCTCCGCCACCCAGGGTTGCAGTCAGCCAGCCATCCTACTTGGCAGGTGGAAAGTGTGGGCTACCGGTAACCAGCTGACTGAGATGTCCCTCCGGATTGAACAGCAAACATAGTCTGTCACGTTCTCTGTGGGATGGAGCAGTCCTGGTTCTGAGGAGACAAGGCAGCTTGCCAACTCCAGCCTTCTGTTTGAGAACTGGCACCTACTGTGGCTGAGTGTCTCTCCACTGGCGATCCTGGTTCTGCCTGAGGGTATATCACCTGAGCTGCAAACCGGGCCTGCCTGCCTTCCTCCCTAAAAGCCACCCTTAGGAGCTTGTAAACTCTAGACTCTGATTGTAAGCTCGTTGTGGGCAGGGAATGTGTTGTTATATTGTACCCTTCCAAGCTCGGCACACAGTCTTTTCTTGTCTTATGCCTTACGTCTTATGAGAAGCAGCGTGGCTCAGTTAAAAGAGTATGGGTTTGGGAGTCTGAGGTCATGTGTTCGAATCCCGACTCCGCCACTTGTCTGCTGTGTGACTTTGGGCAAGTCACTTAACTTCTCTGTGCCTCAGTTACCTCATCTGGAAAATGGGGATTAAGACTGTGAGCCCCGTGTGGGAGAACCTAATCACCTTCTATCCCCCCCCAGTGCTTAGAACAGTGCTTTACACATAGCGCTTTACAAATACCATCATTATTGTTATTATTATTATTATGCTGTCGAGTCATTTCTGACCCATAGCGACTCCATGGATGTATCTCTCCCAGAACACCCCACTCGCCATCTGCAATGGTTCTGGTAGTGTATCCATACAGAGTTCTTGGTAAAAATACAGAAGTAGTTTATCATTGCCTCCTTCTGCACAGTAAACCTGAGCCTCCACCCTCGATTCTCTCCCATACTGCTGCTGCCCAGCACAGATGAGTTTTGGTTTGTAACAGATTGCCTTCCACTTGCTATCCACTGCCCAAGCTTGGAATAGAATGGATATGCCTCTGCTTGACTCTCCCTCCCATAGCCGAGACTGGTAGAGTACTGGAAACTATCCAAGTGAATTCCTGAGAGGTGCTGCACACACTAAGTGCTCAATAAATACAATTGACTGACTGACGATTGACTAGGAGAACCCAAGGTCTGGGTTTCTCTTTATCCTGATCACAATCCCGTTGGGCTCAGGTCAACAGAACAAGGACCAGGACTCTGCTCCACTGTAGGTAACAGGCCCAGGGCTTCTCCCTGCTGGGGAAACAATGGTGGTCTAGTGGAAAGAGCAGAGGCCTTGGAGTCAGGGGACTTGGGTTCTAATCCTGGCTTTGCCACTATCTGCTATGTGACCTTTTCTCTGAGCCTCAGTCCCCTCATCTACAAAATGGGGATTCAATACCTGTTCTCCCTCCTACTTACTCCATGAGCCCCATGTGGAACCTGATTATCCTGTATCTACCCCTTTGCTTAGTAAAATGCCTGGTTTATAGTAAGCACTTAAGAAATACTACAATAATTATTAGACTACAGAACAGCATCCAGTTCACAGTCTCCTAGTGCCAAGGTGCTGGCATTTGCCCAGTTCCTTCCTCCTCACTGCCCTTGACTCATTATCTGGTCATTTTCTAGATGGCTGCCCAGGAGTTCCAGCCCGAGTACAGGATGGGAGTTTCCACTCAGTCCTCTTAGCCAGAGCCAAAAAGGATTACTGTTCAGGACAGATGACGGGCTATTGGATGGCTGAGCATGGAGAAGGAAAACGGGTGATTGGACATATGCAAGTTCCCATGAACTGGGCTTCCTATTTAGACTTCAATTTCTCAGTGGTCCAGGGGTCCCAGCAGGTCCATGGGAAATTTTGTGCATGTGTAGCTGGGCAGGGAAAATAGGTTTTTAGATGTCAGACTGAAGCCTCATTTCTGCCTGTGATTCATACCCTACTGAAAAGGGAATAGGATTGGGAGGCAGGAGTCATGGGTTCTAGTCCCAGTTTTCCCATTGCTCTGCTGCTGCATGACAGTGGACAAGTCATTTAATCTCTCTATGGCTCAGTTTTCTTACCTGTACGATGGGGCTGATACCTGCTCACCCTACCTCCTGGATCTGTGGTTCACATGAGTCAGGAGGGCAGATTCTAATCTGCTTTTCTTCTATACAGCATAAGACTTAGCTGAATCAATCAGTCATTAGTATTTATTAAACTCCCACTGTGAGCAGAGCACTGTACTAAGCATTTGGGAGAGTAGTATAGGATCCGTACACATCTGTAATTTATTTATATTAATGTCTGTCTTCCCCTCGACTGTGAAATCACTGTGGGCAGGAAATGTGAATGTTTACATTGTACACTTCCAAGCAGTTAGTAAGTACTCTGCCCATAGTAAGCACTCAATAAATAAATATGAATGAATAAATGAATCAGTAGACATGATCCCTACCTTCAAGGAGCCTACAATCTAGCAGGGGAGACAGACTTGAAAATGATTAATTTCAGCTTGGAGGAAGGCATCAAGTCTAAATATACATCCATAAGTGGAATGTGGGGTTGTGACTAGTTAAAAGCTGAATAAGGTGCTTAGTAGAAGCAGTTTGGTCTAGTGGAAAGAGCATGAGCCTGGGGGTCAGAGGACCTGGGTTCTAATCCTGACTCTTCCATATGCCTTCTGTTTGACTTTGGCAAGTCACTTAACTTCTCTGTTCCTCGGTTACCTTATCTGCAAAATGGGAATTAAATCCTACTCCCTCCTACTTAACAGTGTGATCCCTATGTGGGTTAAGGACTGTGTCCAACCTGATTAACTTGTATCCACCCTATCGCTTAGAACAGTGGCTGGCACATAGTAAGTACTTAAATACTATAATCATTGTTATTATTATTCTTAGAAGGAGCTGACGTGCAGTGATTTGATACATAGTTAGAATTTAATAAATACTACGGTGATTATGGTTGACCAGTAAACTCTCTCCTTGACCCCCAGGAGAATCAATTCTCTCCTGGCCTCTTCCAGGATCCTGAATGAGGTACCAAGTCCCACAGGTTTTTCCTAATCCTTCCTAAGAGGCTTTGCCCTTGGCATTTATTCCCCCTGCACCAGACTTTAAGCCCTTAGCTGGGGTAGGAAAGGTGAGGAGAAATCCCACAAATAGAGGAGCTATCCTGCAGGACATTTGCCGGAAGAAAGAGTAGACTCTCACCGGCAAGACCCCCATGCCATGGCCCAAGGGTTAATTGTTCACTTCTGGTCTTGACTTTCACTCTCTGGGCACAGCTGTTAGCTCAACCAGAGAGAAGTTTAATTAGCAAGTGTGGAAGGGACCTGACTACCACCACTGGCCTGGAATAAACCGGAATGGAATTTAGAGAGGATTCTAGCTTACTTCATGTTGAGCTGCTGAGGTCATTCCTGGGGCAAATGGGGCATGGTTTTGAACACAACCAAACCCTGGATTGGAGGATTTTTTGTGGAGGGGAAAAAAGATGGGCCCTTTCTCCAGGGGGAGGATGGCATCATCCTACAACTTGAGCAAAAGTGGCAAAAGGCCAAACCTGATGATGGTAAAGAAAACTGTGCTCTTGGTTGAATTCTTCAATGGATGGGCTGCATGACATTAGCTAAAATTCACTTCTAAATAATTAGGATAAACATCAGCGTTCCTTCCCTAGAACGTAAACTCTGTCTGATGATGGAGGCTCCCACTGAGAAGGATGGATGTCTTGGCCCTGAAGAGTCAGTACCAAGAACTTGTACAAAAAAAACAAAACAAAACAAATAAAGGATCTTAGGGATAGTGGTTTTGTTTAGTAGCTCTATTTACATTCTCTCGGCCCTGCCAGTTGTATTCCTTCTGGGCCATGGAGACTTGTAAGCTCTTTGTCTATTCATTGTTATATTTTACTTTCCCAATTGCATAGTACAGTGCTTTGCACACATAAGCATTCAATAAATATGATCGATTGAATGAACATGGAGTGCACTATGAGTAGGAGAGCAGAGGTGCAGCGCATTGTGAAATGCATGCAAACGTTGAGTTTTGTTTCTATGGGAAAGATCCAAAGACAAATTACCCTTAGCATGATGTGCCTTTAAAACGTAACCCAATGGGCCTTGGTAGGTGCTGTCTGTCTTTGCCAGCCACGTAAGCCAGCTAGTTTTCACCATTCCAGCTGGGCTTGCTAGCTTCCCAGAAGGCCTTGGGTGGTTCTGGGAATTGAAACTTTCACTGCTGTTGGCAGCATCCCTCAATAGACAATCCCCTAATTGCAGAACCATATCTAGAACTTGGGTCTCCCACTTCCCAGCGCTGGGCTCCTTCGACTGGACCGAGATGAGGGGGAAACCCAGCCTAGAGGGCTGGAGAACGTGAGACCTGTCTGAACGGTGCCTCTTAACAGATCAGGTTCTCCAGACAGCCTTGATTTCAGTCTACCCACCTCCCTCCCCGCTCCATATTATTGGCTCCATTAAGTACCATTTATGTAAGTTTAGTTCTGCCTCATTCATCACCCACCAGTTGATAGAGCAGGAAAGTGAACAAATGGCAGCTGGAGAGCTAAGTGAGGGGCCTCTTTCCAACTGGAGGCCAAAGTGCAAAATTAAACTTGTCTGACGGGAATGTTGCCGGCTGGGAGCTGCCGGTGAGCAAGACGGATGCCGTCGCCAGCTTGTTAAAAAGGCACGGAACTTTTAGAGGCTGTGTGCTTAATGTGATTAAGAGCTAAATGGCCAATCCTTCAACTGTCATAGAATCCCGGCCCCGTGTCGCTAACTCCAGCTGTGCACACGGGGCCCCAGCCTAGTCTCTAAGATGGGGCCAATCACCATCTCAACTGGTAGATGCTGCAGCGGCTCAAGGTTTCTCCACCTGCAAGTGCAGTGCCTGCTCTAGTGAAGCATATCATAAGAGAAACAGTGTAGCCTAGTGGATAGATAATGGGCCTGGGAGTCAGTTGGACCTGGGTTCTTATCCCAGCTCTGCCATTTGTCTGCCCTGTGACTTTGGGCAAATCACTTCATTTCTCTGTGCCTCAGTTCCTACATCTGTAAAATGGTAATTAAGACCACGAGCCCCAAATGGACAGGGGCTTTGTCCAAATTGTTTACCTTGTAACTACTCCAGTGCTTAGAACAGTGCTTGACACACAGTAAGCACTTAACAAATACCATCATTATTAATGGCAGAGTCTCCCATTGGAAATGATGGAGTGTGAGGCCGTTTCTAGACTGTGAGCCCGTTGTTGGGTAGGGGCCATTTCCATATGTTGCCAACTTGTACTTCCCAAGCACTTAGTACGGTGCTGTGCACACAGTAAGCACTCAATAAATATGATTGAATGAATGAAGTGAATGAATGAGTGGCCTCATTGAAGCAGCGAAGATACTGGAACCAAGAACCTGTGAGGAGGAGTTGATGATAGTGCTAGTGGCTTGCCCAGCACCTGTTGCCCCTTCTTTCCCCAGCCAGCCCAGTTCCCGTGGGGCAGTGGATGCAACAAGTGAGCTGGAGGGCCAGGGTGGAGCACAGTGCAAAGTGCACACAGGAATTTTAGGTACAAAACCTGTTTAAGACCAAACTGACCACAGCATAACAGTCTGCAGTGCCACAGTGCCACGGACCAGCCGAAGGTGGCCAGGATAACCGTCCAGGTAGCCTCTGCAGATAATAATAAAATAATAATAATTGTGGCTTACTATTTGCCAGGGATGGGATGGATATAAGCAAATTGGGTTGTACACAGTCCATATCCCTTGTGTGGCTCAAAGTCTCAATCCCCATTTTACAAATGAGGTAACTGAGGCTCAGAGAAGAGATGATTTGCCCCACATCACACAGCAGTCATGTGGCAGAGCCGGGATTAAACCTCATGACCTCATGACCTTTTGACTCCCAGGCTCTAGCTCTAGCTCTAGCCACTATGCCATGCTGCTTCTCTTTTGCCACGCATGTAAGCCAGGTGTCTCCGGGACTCCTGCTGAGCTGATCCATCTTGTAAGAATCCCTTCCTGCGGTAACCACCCTCACCACTGGCAGAGCCCTGCAGGCTAGCCCCTCAGTCAGTCAGTCGTATGTATTGAGTGCTTATTGTGTGCAGAGCACTGTACTCAGAGCTCGGGAGAGTACAATACAACAATATAACAGACACATTCCTTGCCCTCAACGAGCTTACAGCCTAGAAGGGGTGACATACATTAATATAAATAAATGAATTACAGATACATAAGTGCTGTGGGTCTGGGTGGGTCTGGACCCCCTCCTCCTCCTCCCCATCCCCTCTGCCTTAGCTCCTTCCCCTCCCCACAGCACCTGTAGATATGTATATATGTTTGTACATATATATATTACTCTATTTTATTTGAACATATTCTATTTATTTCATTTTGTTAATATGTTTTGTTTTGTTCTCTGTCTCCCCCTTCTAGACTGTGAGCCCACTGTTGGGTAGGGACCATCTCCATATGTTGCCAACTTGTACTTCCCAAGCACTTAGTACAGTGCTCTGCAAACAGTAAGCGCTCAATAAATACGATTGAATGAATGAATGAATAAAGGGAGCAAGTCAAAGTGATGCAGAAGTGGGTGGGAGAAGAGGAAAGGAGGGCTTATTCAGGAAAGGCCTCTTGGAGAAGATGTGTCTTCAATAAGGCTATGAAGTGGGGTGAGTAATTATCTGTAACTGTCTGTTGGATAATTTGTCTTCTGGATGTTTCACCTACCCCACAAGGGGTGGGCTGCGACACTCCATGAATATTGATGGTGAAAATGAGGTGGGAATGAAATGGGCCTGGCTTTTCCATACTTCTCCCAATTTGTCTTGTCCCAAACTCGCCCACCTGCCATTGTTCCTGCAGTTCTTCTAGAAAGGTAGAAAAGCAAAGAATTCCCAAATTCCTTTCACGTGGAGTGCAGGTGAGAAGTGGGTCACTGGTGCTTATCCTAGTTATTTAGAAATGGTTGTGTTGAAGAGAAGCATGCTGTTGGCCCAGGCCTGAACCTTGCATCTCCACGAGAGACTCAGAGGCTGAGCCCAGGAATTCACAGTGCATGCCCCCAGGTCAGTGACTCTCTTCCAAGCTCATGTTCCTGCAACCGTCTGGCTTCTCTGACCCAGACTCCCAGGACCCACGGAGAACTTCATCAGTCTGTGGCTCACGGACAAACTCTCGTTCTGTCTGCAAAGTGAAAGGTGTTGACAAGACATCCCTCAACGCCATGAGCCTCTAGTTCTGATCTGTGCAGCGGGGGTGGAGGGGCAGGGTTATGGCCAAGAATTTGCAGAGGATAAATTGGCTTACCACCAACCAGATTGGGGGGGGAGGCGGAGAGAGAGAGAGAGATGGGAGAACTCTTGCTCCCCTGAAAAGCATCCTGTACAAAGTGAGAGATTCAAAAATGACAAAGGAGAAGGGTCACGCATGACTTCAACAGTCTGCCATTTTCACAGCTCCAGATGCTGTTGTCAAACTCACCGTCATGCCTCTCTCTTGCCAAAAAATGAATGTGAGGCTTCTGATTGGATGATGATGTTGTCTTACATTCCTTTGTAAAGTACTTGGATTTACAAGCAATTCAGAGAGTCCTGTTGTCCCAAGAGCACCGGAATCTCAGGAAGTCTAGTGGACTCCAGGGGCCACCCAGCAGCCAGCTGTCCTTCGCAGCCTCCTCGGGTCATCTCCAGATGTTTAGGTCCTGTCCAAAGGGACCTCTGCCTATCTCTGTTCCTGCAAATCTCCTCCAACTTCCCGGTTTGAGGCTACGGCCAGAGGGTGGAACTGTTAGATGAGCAAATAACTGTCTCTTCGGCTCCAGACAGTAGATGACCTAGCAGCCTGACTGTACAAGCCAGCACGCCTGCCCATGATTGACAGGTCTGGGTCTTAGAGCTCAATGTACATCCAAGTGACAAAGCATTTTTCCTCTTTAACTACTATTAGGGCCAAATTAGGGCCTCTGTAGAAGGGAGGCTCCAGCCTTTGGAAAGAGGTTATCCGAGCAGAGTTTAGACTCCATTAGTTCAGGAAAGAACATTTTCAACACCCTTCATGTTGTTTAAGCAGTTACCAGGAAATTCTGTCTCTTTTCCTGCTCTTCTTGAGGCTGCACAAGGCAAACAACTTAAGGTGAATTGTTGTATTTAAACTACCATCTAAGAAATGTATGTGTCTTTCTGATTACATACTTTGCTAACACCTTCACTATGTAACTCACTTTTTTCCCATCCTTGCTTTTATGAACATCATTTGATATGGGCTGCTAAAAATGCACTATACTAATCCCTGGGATAGGTGCAAGGAAGTCAGCTCAGATAAAGTCTCTGTCACACCTGGAGGTCAGAGTCTAAGGGGAAGAGAATATATATATTGAATACTCATTTTACAGATTAGGAAACTGAGTCACAGAGGCCCAAGACCACACAGAAGGCAAGAGGTGAAGCCAGGATTAGAACCTAGGTCTTCTGATTCGCAGGCCTGTGCTTTTCCCACTAGGCCAAGCTGCTTCTAAAATTGTAGTAGCAAGGACTCAAGTTAAACATAAAAAGAACTTCCCAATTGTAAGCATCGCGACACTCCAAATGTTTTTCTCACTTCTACATTTTTCCAGTTCCAAGAGAAACAGAAATCATATAGTTGGTTGTCTGCATTCTATGTATCCTTGCATGTTACGTTTCCTCCACTGGTGTTATAAGAGTTTTGTGCTGCAACTTGCCTTGCCTGTTGCTTGTTGCTTCCATATCACCTTGGAAATATGCATCGGGAATGTGTTTGGCAGAGATGAGAGACTGCTAGTGGCTTGGGCCACAAATGCAATTTTCCAACCATTTCCCCTGTGCAAATTCTCAGTCTTGACCTGTCAAGACCAAAGCTCATGGGGACTCGAGGGAACCTTCACTATCATGCCCAGACTCCATCAGTCTATCAATCATATTTATTGAACACTCTATGTGCAGAGCACTATGATAAGCTCTTGGGAGAGTACAATTCAACAGAATTGGTAGATGTGTTCCTTGCCCACAAAGAATTTACTGTCTAGAGGAGGAGACAGATTTCAAAATTAAATATAGACATAGACACAAGTGCTGTGAGGTGAGGGTGGGGGTGAATAAAAAGTACCAATCTAAGTGCAAGGGTGATGCGGAAGGGAAAGAGAGTAGGGGAAATACTCCGATGCAAATGGGTATTTCTGACAGCCCTGCCTCCCCCTTTAGACTTTAATTTCTCTGAAGGCAGAGATCAGGCCTCCATCTTTAACTCCCCTCAGCACCCAGAACCAGGATCAGCCCACAGTGGCAGCTCTTACAGATTGCAGACTGACAGACTAACTAAAAGGCTTTGGCATCTTTTCCCTCTTAGATCTCTGAAGAATCAATCACAGTCCCAGGATGGATAGGGCAGATAGTGCCAATACCATCGGCCCAGAGGCAGGGGAATAAAGAAATAAGTCACCGATACTCACTTGAAAATCTCCAAATTTTAGAATAGGAATTTGGGGAGGAAAAAAGGGAGTGAGTGACTTAGCATCATTAAACTAATCAGCCCAGTAAAGGACACAAGTGAGCAGAGCAGTCTGGCAGAATACAGAAGCTCTCCCCTTCTGCGGGATCTGGGCCTTGGCAAATCACCCTAGGCAGTTATGAATCGACTCCCCCTCAAGCCCATCACCTAAATGAACACCCAAGCCCCATCTCAGATTGTTTCTGTTTCTCCAGCATGATGAGCCCTTGGCTCTTCTTTCTACTCCCTCTCCCCTCCCCAAACCTCTGGCCCAGGTTAACCCCACCATGATACCCGCCCTCCCACCCCACCCCCCAGCCTTTTTCTTTAAACTGTGCTCCCAAACCCTACTGCTTTTATCTCCTCGAACCAGAATCAGGTGAGGAGTGGTAACCTTCAGTGAGGACGGCAGTTGGGCTGGTGGGGAAGGAGGATGGGGCTGAACCACTTTGACAGATTCCCATCAGCAAAACGAGCTAAATAATGAGCACTTGCAGTGGGCAGTTTTTTGTTTTGTTTTTTATGGTATTTATTAAGTACTTACTTTGTGCCAGGCACTGTTCTAAGCACTGAGGTAGATGCAAGGCAATCAGTTTGGACACAGTTCATGTCACACATGGGACTCACAGTCTTAATCCCCACTTTACAGGTGAGGTACTGGAAACACAGAGAAGTTAAGTGATTTGCCTGTGGGCAGTTGTCACTAGAGAAGTGAGCTGGGAGTGGCCTGGGGTTCTTGTCTACCAGATCTATTATATTGGACTCTCCCAAGTGTTTAGTACAGTACTACTGTACTATAAGTCAGCAACATATAGAGACGGTCCTTACCCAACAGTGAGCTCACAGTCTAGAAGGGGCTCACAGTCTAGAAGTCACATGTGCAAAGTGGGGCTGGTGGAGCCCTCAAAACACTCAGCAGAACCCCACATTTGACTAGTCGTGCCACCTGGAAGTGAAGGCAGAACCCCTTCCTCGTCCCCCTTGCTGGGACCGTGCCTACCAACTCTATTGGAGCCTACTCTCCACTTAGTACTGTCCTCTGCACACAGTTAGCACTCAATAAATAACACCGATGGATTTCTAGAGTTCCTGTTCAGCAGAAATTCATTCATTCATTCAGTCGTATTTATTGAGCGCTTACTGTGTGCAGAGCACTGTACTAAGTGCTTGGGAAGTACAAGTAGGCAACATATAGAGACGGTCCCTACCCAATGATGGACTCACAGTCTAGAAGGGAGAGACAGACAACAAAACAAAACATGTGGACAGGTGTCAAGTCATCAGAATAAATAGAAGTAAAGCTAGATTCATTCATTCAGTCATATTTATTGAGCGCTCACTGTGTGCAGAGCACTGCACTAAGTGCTAGGGAATTCCAAGTCGGCAACATATAGAGACGGTCCCTACCCAACGACAGGCTCACAGTCTAGGAATAATAACAACACACAGTGCCAAAAAGGGGTGGGGGTGGGTGGCTGGTGTGTGTGTGTGTGTGTGTGTGTGTGTGTGTGTGCAAAAGTGTAAAGCTGTATACACACACACACAAACATCCCTGACTAGCTGTTTGAATTAAGACCCTGAGTTGGGAAGTTCTTCTCTCATTATGCCATTAGGTCACTCAGGCAGAGAGTGGTTTGCTTGCTTGAATCTCCAGTCGGGACTTGGAGCTTTGATTCTGCAAAGGCAGAGCTTTTTTAACTAACAAGGGCTGGTGATCTTTCCCTCCTAGGCAAGAGCACAGCTCAGACCACAATGCCTATATGGGGGAGGAGGATGCTCTGAAAGCATCTCCAATGGCACGAAAATACTTGCTGCAATTAATGGTATAGTGATGAAGCAAGCATGCAATAAAGGCACTTCATTATTGAGTAACTGGCACACAGGGTAACCCATGGGCATGATCTAAGAGAGCAAATCTCTCCTGCAGCAGTTGCAATAAGGTAACTGGATTCTACAGGGAAAATCAGCCATCTCTGGCTGTTCACCGTAACAGAGGACAGAGGGAGCATGGGTTGTTGAAAGCCACAAGCAATATAAAACCTCATTTGACAAACAGGGTCAGCCGCCTTCCATTTAACCTCTGACAGATCTACATATAAGTAACAAAGTGAAGCTATATGAGTTCTGCCTCCCCTCCTGAAAGGGCAAGGTCTGGTGAGTTTGAGTTCTGCATTTGTTTCTGACCTTGTGACTCTGAGTAAGTCACAACCTCTCTAAGCCTGGGTTTTCCCATTTGTCCTCAAAACATCCCTGGGGAAGAGGGGAAGGCCAACATTATTGTCATCCTGATTTTACAGACAAGATCACTGATGGCAAAGTACTCCTTGAGGTGATGTCTACTTTGTTGTCCTCTCTCAAGTACTTAGTACAAGTGCTCTGCAGATAGTAAGTTCTCAATAAAGAAGTGAAGCATTGTAGAAAATAAAAGCAATCGTTCAGAGAGACAGTGTAGCCTAGTGGAAAGAGTATGGGCATGGAAGTTAAACGACCTGGATTCCAGTACTGGTTTTGCCAGTTTTCTGCTGTGTGATCTTGGGCAACTCATTTCAGTCCTCTGTGCCTCAGTTACCCTAAAATGGAGAATTAAGATTGTGAGCCCCTTGTGGGACATGAACTCTGACCAACTTGATTAACTTTTATCTACCCCAGTACTTATCTGAGCTACAGTTACCTCATCTGTAAAATAAGGATTAAGACTGGTAGCCCCATGTGGCATATGGACTGTAACCATTCTGATTATTTTGTATCTACCTTAACACATAGTACAGTGCCTGGCATATAATAAATGTTTAAAAATGCCATTAAAAAAAGAGAGTGTTTCATCTCAACCTCATAAGAACAGGACCCTGTGCAATTTAATGGAATTTGGTACATTGGGATCTCATTGTCTGATCCTTATGGGTTCCCAGTGTCTTCTTTCCCAGGCAGTTGTACTGGAAACTGCTCATAAAGCCAAACCAGAAAGAATAGGGCTAAAATTTATCTTCTGAAAATGGCTCTCTCTCATGCTTATCAGTCCTAAGATGTACAACCAACAACCTTGATCCTGTCAGTGGGATTAATGAGGCTTGAGGCCAGGTATCGATTAGCCAATCACCTCCCGTGGTGATTGATTTAGCATCTGACTTGGGTCTCCTGCTCCCTAATGAGGGTCACCATGTGCATCTCACGGATGCTCTCTCTCCTCAGTCGCCTCTGCCCCCAGTACAATGTCATCCTTCAAGCCTCACCCGTTCTCTGACACAGGATGGATTAAGAGGAGGCAGGTCAAGCTCCCCACTCGGCTCTGGTTCAAGAAAGATCTGAAGGGCCATCTCCCCTTGCTTTCTGTTTTCACTGAAAGTAACCAAGAATAAACCTTTAGAAGCTGCTGTGAGTATTGCTGCAAGTGTCAAAGGTGTTTGGTTTGAGAGGTTATTTTAGTGTCTTCCATGAAAAAGAAAAAGGAAAGGAAAACACACCAGGATATTTGACCGGACTGCCAGATCCCGGTCAGGTGTGGGGTCTGAGTACCAGGATCCAGCCAAAGAACTGACTGGGGCCGTGTGGTTAGACAAGCAGTGAATTTTCACCATCAGAATGAAAGCATGTGACAGCAGGCTAAGTATGCTAAGAATCCATGTGTCTGGAACCTTCCTTCCAATTTCCCACTCACTATCCTGTCCGCCCCACACCTTGAGGTCCTCTCACTCCTACTCAGGGACTGCGGCTACCCAGCAACAGGAACAGGAATCTGAATTTCTTTGACCTCCTGCCCAAACCTACCCCAGACCTTCTAGGGGGCCTAGGGGAAGCAGCATGGCCTAGTAGATAGAGCATGGGGCTGGGAGTCAGAAGGAGCTGGGTTCTAATCCTGGCTCTGCAACTTGTCTACTGTGACCTTGGACAATTCACTTCACTTCTCTGTGCCTCAGTTACCTCACCTGTAAAATAGGGATTAAGGCAGTAAACCCCGTGTAGGATAGGGACTGGGTCCAGCCTGATTAGCTTGTATCTACCCTAGCACTTAGAACAGAGCCTGGCACATAGTAAGTATTTAATACCATAAAAAAGAAAATGAATGTGTTGAGTGGCTTGGAGGTTTAATGGGGAACACAGTCAATCAATCATATTTATTGAGTGCTTATTGTATGCAGAGCACTGCACTAAGTACTTGAAATTACAGACACTTTCCCTGCCCACCATGAGCTTCAGTCTAGAGGAGGAGACAAACATTAATATAAATAAATAAATTACAGATATGTACATAATAATAATGATGGTATTTGTTAAGCACTTACTATGTGCCAAGCACTGTTCTAAGCATTGAAGTAGATACAGGGTAATCAGGTTGTCCTACATGGGGTTCACAGTCTTCATCCCCATTTTACAGATGAGGTACTGAGGCCCAGAGAAGTTAAGTGACTTGCCCAAAGTCACACAGCTGACAAGTGGCAGAACTGGGATTCAGGTTGTCCTACTTGGGGTTCACAGTCTTCATCCCCATTTTACAGATGAGGTACTAAGGCCCAGAGAAGTTAAGTGACTTGCCCAAAGTCACACAGCTGACAAGCTGTGATTGTCTAAGCTGTGATTAGAACCCACGACCTCTTGTGCTCTTTCCACTAAGCCATGCTGCTCAGTGCCAGTGTTGTGTCCTCCTTGTCTTCTGCCGTGTCCCCTACTGTCAGAGACTGTGGATGAGAAGCTGGCATTTAAGCTCAGCTCCTGCCAGGGAGAGTGGAGGAGGAGTAGGACAGAAAGGAGGTCAGGAATAGCAGGTGAACCGACACCCTGACACCTCAGCAGTCCAGAGCATGTTTGCATCACAAAAGGTTTTACTCCAAGCATTTAATTTGGGGCTAAATTTGGCTGATGATAACAGGATGTACATGTTGGGAGCCTTTTTTTAGCAATGCAAGTAACAGAATTGAGCCATGGGAGCAGAGAAAACCAGAGTAGTGTCCCTGCTTTGCTTCTCAAGCCTTATTCCTACATCAGCCCTTCATTTCAATCTTGCTGGGGTTGGATCAACTGTTTCTGTGGCTTAGGGCTGTTTTGCCCCAGCAAAGGGTCACCTGGAGGTCCTTTTTCTCTATGGAGTGCCTTTAGTTCTCTGATAGAGAAGTAGCATGCCCAGTGGAAAGCAAACGGGTCTGGTTTTCAGAGGATCCTGGCTCTGCTATATGTCTGCTGTGTGTCCCTTGTCAAATCACTTCATTTCTCTGTGCCTCAGTTACCTCAACTGTAAAATGGAGATTCAATCCTAATCCCTCCTACTTAGACTGTGAGCCTCGTGTGTACAAACTGATTAACTTGTGTCTACTCCAGAGCTTAGAATAATGCTTGGCAAATAGTAAGTGCTTAACAAGTACCATAATCATTATTATCGTTAGAGGCTAATTCCTCTTTGCTTTCAAGCTTTTCACTTTTCACCCGTTATCTTACATGCTTATTTCCTAGGAGGGTGTAAATAAATTGGGGACCCTTGGAAAAAAAATTACCTGTCAATAAAGCAGTGATAGCTTCAGCCCGACTAAGGTAACTTATTTAATGTCCATCTCCTCCTCTAGACCCTAAACTCCTTGTGGGCAGGGACTGTCTACCTACTCTCGTATTGTACTCTCCCAAGCCCTTAGTCCAGCACTCCAAACACTGTAATTGCTCAATAAATGCCACTGATTGATAGATTAATTGATTTCATTTGTTCCCTGACTGGCTGTGGACAGATTGCTGAAACTGTCCCTTGATATCTGTTTCCAGACCTTCAGAGGAAAGGAACAAGTGATAAGCATATTACCTCGGCAGTTTTATGATGAGATGAAGTGAGAGCAAACCCTCTAAATCAAAATCTGATTAAGTAAAGCATTATTCTCTCTAGCTAACACCCCTAGTGTGTGGCAGAATTTGTATCAGTGCCTCTGGGTTATTTATGTTTCCTTTTTTTCCCTCTTAGAGAATGAGATTGCTTTACCGCCCATTGCCACTCAGCTCTCCTTTGTAGGATGTCTAAAATTAGAAATCCATTGACAAGGCAATCTTTATCAAAGACCTAAAGTCAGTGAGGGAGCCCCTCCTAAATCCCAAAGTACAGTTTGTTTCTATTTAGAGTTCAAAAATTGGGCAAAATGGGACCCCAAAGCCAATGTATTTCAGCATCCAGTTTCTTAGCTGTGAATTTATTAGCCCTTTGGATTTACAAGGGATCACTCAGTGGTCCAGAGAGAATTGTCCAGGGGTTGCTACCAGGAGCTGAATAAACAAAACCTGTTAACTTTCCAGTGGTACAAGGATTATCGAGCTGGGGCCCCCAGTGATGTAAAACCTTTTTATTTTCCATTCCCTTGCTCCTCCATCATCTCCTCTGAACAGGTTAGGAAGGAGGGTACCATTTACCCTTGATCCAAGACGCCATTATTCCACTATCCTTAAGAGAGCTGCAAGGCCTGGTTCAATGCCTCAGTTTTTTAAATTATTATTATTTTATGGTATTTATTAAGCATTATGTATCAAGCATAGTTCTAAGTTCTGGGATAGATGCAAGTTCATTATGTTGGACACAGTTCCTGTCCCACTTGGGGCTCACCATCTAAGGAGGAAGAACAGGAGAACTGACACATGGAGAAGTTGTGACTTGCCCAAGGTCACACAATAGAAAAGTGGCACAGTGGGATTACAACCCAGGTCCTCTAACTCCCAGGCTCCTGCTCTTTCTGCTAGGCCATGCTGCTTCTCCAGTTCTTCAGTGACCCCAGTCTGAAATGTGTTGGGGCAACAAGAAAAAACACACAGTCTAAAATCCTGGTAGTCTCCCCAGGTCGATATTTGTTATGACTGCCCTAAACTTCTGTAACAACATCTTTGCTGATCTTCCTAGCTCCAGCCTCTCCCCTTTTTCAGTCTGGCCCAAACATTTCACGAATCACCTTTCCAAACAGTGCATACCTTGCATGTCTTCTGAAACCTCCAGTGACTTTCTATTGCCTTCACTAACAGCAAAACTCTCCTGATCCGTGATCTCATGGCTCCCCATTAGCTGACTCCCTCATACCTAGCTGTTCTCTTCTGTTACACTCTATTGGAAGGTCATGGACTGCTGTAGCCAGTTGCCAGAGGGGGAGACCCCAAGCCAGTGATGAGCAGGCATGGAGTGGATTCCATGCTGGGCTGAGCTCTGAGAACACGCCAGGATTTTAATCACTTCTTCCCTCCAATGAAAATAAATGTCCCACTCACCAGAGACTCTTCTGTTACCAAACTGCCAGTCAATCAATCAATCATATGTACTGAGTGCTTACTATGTACAGAGCACTGTATTAAGCGCTTGGGAGAGTACAACAGAATTAGCAATCCATCTGATTTCTTAACTTTTGAACTGTTATCTCAAAGGGAATTTTAGGTTGGTTCATTTTCCAAGTTTTATATGAGGAAAGAATAATCAAGGTCACTTCAGGATCCTGGTGCCCTAAGTTTATTTTGGGTTGAGGGCCAGGGGTGCATGGGTTGATGGTTTAGCAGGTTTATTCTCTTCCTTTTCCCCAGGTTCAAGCCATGCGATTGTCATTCGTGGGGGAGATGGGATGGGAGCTGCACATCCCCAAGAAATCCTGCATCCCTGTTTACAAGGCAGTGATGGAAGCAGGTGCCAGGCATGGGATTACCAACGCTGGCTATCGGGCTATTGACTCCCTGAGCATCGAGAAAGGTAAGCTCAGAGAAAAAAGAAGGAGGGACCTTCTGAACAAATGCAGGCTGGGCTCTTGCCCTACGTTTTCAGAGGTGTGTGGAGGAATCGCAAAGGGTGCAGAGAAAACAATAACAAATGATCGCAAGAGAGTCTCATGAGGCAAGATTTAAGGAATCAAGATTTTCTAGACTGGGAAGGAGAGACAAACCAGAGGTCTTTATCAGTCATGGTATTTATTGAGCATTTCTGTGTGCAGAGCACTGAACTGAGCGTTCAGGAAAGTACAGTAAAACAGAGTTGGTAGACACATTTCCAGACAACAGTAATCTTACAATCTGGAGTGGGAAACAGATACTAATCAATCAATCAATCATATTTATTGAGGGCTTACTGTGTGCAGAGCACTGTATTAAGCACTTGAGGGAATACCATATTATGGAGTTAGTAGACTCGTTCCCTGTCTACAAGAAGCTCTTAGTCTAAAGGACTTGTAAGTGTTTTGAAAGCTGGATATGGAGTTGATCTCTGTGTCCATTGGCTTACCTTTAGTAAGAGAGTCAAATAAGGGAGAAATCCTAATTTTCAGGAGATCGACTCCCCACAAGCACCCAGAGGAGTTGTGGAATATTTGCCCCTGGAGATCTTTTTTAAAATAGCAGGGGGCTAGACAAGATGGACTGGGAATCTGGCGATGAACCTTCACATCCCTGTAAGGAGAGGACTCTGTGTCCCACAGGCTACCGACACTGGCACGGAGATCTACGCCCTGATGACTCTCCTTTGGAAGCGGGCCTGGCCTTCACTTGCAAACTCAAGACCACCACTCCCTTCTTGGGGCGGGAAGCCCTGGAGAAGCAACGGGCTGCTGGCCTCCTGAAGCGTCTGGTCTGCTTCACCGTGGATGAGTGAGTTATTCGGTCCCTCCCATCATTTTGTCAGTCAATCAGTCATATTTATTGAGCACTTCCTGTGCACAGAGTATTCATTTATTCAATCGTATTTATTGAGCACTTACTGTGTGCAAAGCACTGTACTAATGCTTGGGAGAGTATAATATAATGATAGACACATTCCCAGCCCACAGTGAGCTTACAATCTAAAGGGAGAGGCAGACATTAATTAAAATAAATGCATGCATTACAGAGCATTGTTCTAAGCACATAGGAGAGTACAATATAAAAATATAACAGACACATTCCCTTCCCTCAACTACCCTACATTCTAGAGGGAGCTTACAGTCTTCTGTTTGGGCCCATTGGCTCCCCTGGAGAGATGTCAGCACTGAATCCAGGCCCAACTTTCAGGCTCTGCCTGAGACCAAAACGGGAGGTGGTACTTTCCTGCTGGTAGCCCTCACCTAGGGTGGGTAGCCATGCATGCCAGGCAAATAGGAGAAAACCTAGGTCCCTCAGAGCCTGTGTGCTGAGGGGCAAGTTCTTGGGGGGGTGGGGGGGGGGCCTTCTTTGTAGCCAGGCCAGTTACAAAAATCTGCCCAATTTTGTTCCTGGGCAAGTTGGTAAAAACAAGACTGATCAGGAGAAAACTTCTGGGAGTCCTGGCTACTTTCAGAAGCATTTTCGTGTCCCCAATTAGCTCTATCCCCCTTCAGCCTAGTTCCCAAAACTGCATTCCAACTTTTGGAAGTATGCCCATCCCTAACCTGCTGGTTCTGTCAAATCTGGAAGGCTTGTTCACTTTACCCTCAGTTTGTTTGCTAACTTTAGCCTCATTTCCCCCTTCTGTTCTTGCAGAAATGTTTATATTGCAAATCAGTATCCTAGCTCACAGACTCCCCAGCTACTCAACCAAAAGGGCTCAAATCATATGAATTTGTGGAGCGGCCCCTGCTAAACTGATTAGATGGGCTGGGAGGATCTGTGAGAACAAATTTTGCCCTTGCATGCGCTCAATATATATCATCGATTGACTGATAGGGGGCTGGATGCTGGTTAGTGGAGGGCTAATTGGATTGTTACAGAAAATAAATAGTCTCAAAAGTCCTTTAATATAAACCAGAAAGACACCCCCTCCCCACAAACAAAATTTCTGCCATTTCTGGGGATTGTTGATCAGGTGTCATTCTGCCACCCCTTTCTGGAGCAGAGATGTGTCAATCGGATGAGCAGGGGAAAAAAAAAGGGTGAAGAGGAAAACACATTCCTCATGCGATCGGTCATCATGCAGCCGGCTCCCCCATGGCTTTCCATATTCCACTGGTAGGATTCCACTTTCTTTCCACTGATGGCTGAGTAAAACATGGGAGTGGGTGGAATCATCCACGGATTCCCTACTCTTTTCCAAGACAGACAGGTTCAGATTCCATTCATTATAACTGGAACACAGAGTGAGGATTTGAGCCCTTGAAAGTGAGGACTCTGCTTTGAAGTCCTGGTGAAAATTTACTCTCCCTCTACCAGATCTTCCTGTAGATGCTGGCTAACCACGAACTGAGTGCAGTGTGGGCCAGCAGTCAGACCATCTGTTTATTTCTGTCTGTTCTACTTGTGTGTGGGTGGTTCAAATTGGCTGATGGGATTGGACCTTAATTCTCCTATTAGTATCTCCTGGACTCCCCTAGAGGGACATTAGTAATTCAAACCCAAGCTGACTTCTCCACTGAAACGCTTTTGGGATTTTCAGCTTAATCCTTGTCAGTGAGATCACTAAAGCTCTCTTCCACATCTGTCAGACCCCCTTCTTTAGTTCATCATAAAAGTTCCCACCCTCAGGAAGCCTTCCTTGATTGAGATGGGGCAGGGAGAGTATACCTAGAAATTCAAAGCACAGCTTTCCCATTAAAGCTATGCACATGCACATATATAGTGATTCCTCCCCAAGTCACCGCTTTCCTTAGATTTTCAACTCCTGGCAACAGAAGCACTGTTTTTCATTGAATCTGTTCTGAATGGACATGAAGATATTAAATGAGATGATGGAATTGAGATAACAGCGATCCCTTTCCTTCCAGGACAGTCAAGAGGAAAACCCCCACCCCTTCATTCATTCAGTCGCATTTACTGAACACTTACTGTGTGCAAATCACCATACTATTCCCTCCTTTTTAAACACAACTACTTAGATCTTTTAAAAGGTTTTACTGAATTCTCGACCTGAGACCCTATGAGTTTCATCCTCATTTACATACAGATTGTTTCACTGCCCTTTTACTCCCTCCAAAATAATAATAATAATCCAGAACAGTCATTTTCTGAGTCAGAGCCTGGAAGTACGGCAAGTGGATGGGTATTGGAAAATACAATTCTTCAGGTAAAGCTGGTCCATTTGGTGAACTCTGAACCACTGTTTGGTGAGAACAGAGTGTCTCTATTAAAGAAACCTCTCTTTATCTTTTCCTAGTTTCGAGGTTTGCTGTCTACTTGCTGACATGTACCATGTATCTAGTATGTTTCCAGTTCTCCCAATGTCATACTTACGGAAAGTCCATTTGGAAATGGAGAAATGAGGCCTCATGATAACAGCAGGGTTACAGTTTTCTCAAGAGTAATCTAGGAAGCTTGTTAAGGTTCCTAACCCATCTACGGAGAGAGGACAGAGAAGTTTAGACTGCCAGGGGGAGAGCTGAGAAATCCAGTTCCACCCTGTCTGATCCTAAGCTTAAAATGGTCCTTCCTCTCTTCTTCAATCTTCTACCCACACCATCCCTCTGCCAGTACATAATGAGCAAGGTTCCCCCTGGGGACGTCCGGGACCACTAGGGTCATGTCTGTTTTTGCCATGCTTTTTTCCAGGAAGGTTCCTATGTTTGGATTGGAAGCGATTTGGAGGAATGGCCAAGTGGTGGGCCATATCCGAAGGGCAGACTTTGGCTTTACCATCAACAAGACCATAGCCTACGGGTACATCCGGAATCCTGAGGGTGGGCCGGTGAGTACACGGGACAAGCAGAAACCGAGTTCTCAGAAGGAGACTTGTCAGACCATCAAGCAAAGCTGTTACTGAAGTGATGAAAAAGGGAGTTTGGAATTTGTTTTGGCTCAAGGGGCTTGTATAAAACACAGAGGAGCACACATGAGAGGATGGGCAGGTGGAGAGAACAATTCACATATGCCCGTTCATGTTACAAGCCTGTCCTCCCTCTATACAGGCTGTACAATTGGCTCCTTAACAGAAGCTGGGAATCTGTGAGCCATCAAAAGCCTGGGAAGGAGAATGTAGGGAGGGAGAGGACCTCTGACATTTGGCTAGTAGTAACAATAGTAATAATAATAATTCTAGTATTTGTTAAGTGCTAACTGTGTGCCAGGCACTGTACTAAGCATTGGGGTGTATATAAGCCAATCAGGTTGGACACATTCCCTGTCCCACATGGGCCTCACACACTTAATCCCCATTTTACAGCTGAAGTAACTGAAGCAGAGAGAAGTTAAGTGAGTTGCCCAAGGTCACAACGCAGACTAGTGGCAGAACCAGAATTACAAACCAAGTCCTTTTGACTCCTGGGCCTGTACTCTGTCCATTAGGCCATGCTGCTTCTCTGGCTAGTGATAAATTAGCCTTTTGGGCAGATGGCTGTGTAGTGAGGGGAAGGAAGAGGAGGAGAGAGGGCCCAGGAAACTGAAAGGTGAACCCCAGCACGGGGCTATGAGTAAAGTCTGCTGCTCTTTCCATGTCTTCCTTTCCAAAGCATTTCTATAGCAGGATAGGATCTCTGTCAGTCAGAGCCTGGGATGGAGTCAGAACAACCTCTTTTTTATATAGTATTTGTTTAGCATTTACTATATGCCAAGCACTGTACTGAGCATTGAGATGGATACAAGATGCTCAGGTTAGACACAGTCCCTGTCCCTCAGTGGGCTCACAGTCAAAGTAGGAGGGAGTAGGATTTAATCCCCATTTTACAGATGAAGAAACTGAGCTCCAGAAAAGTCCAGTGACTTGCCCAAGGTCACACAGAAGAGAAGTGGCAGAACCAGGATTAGAACCAAGGTCCTTCTGACTCCCAGGTTTAGCCACTAAGCCACACTGCTTCTCATGTTTTGCTGTAATGCCACCCAAGTGGGCACCACGGGAACCAGTATTCTGGCATGCATTCTGTTTTCTCCCAGCTCAGTCTCCATTCCACATTGCAGCTCAGCTTATTAAAACCTCAGATGTACACACACTTGCATTTCTCAAAAGGGTTTCACATTGGCTCCCTCACAACATCCCTGAATGGTAAGGGATCATTCTCCTCATTTCCAGAAGGAGAGACCGAGGTCCAGAGAAGTAAAAGCTGACTCTGAGCAGAGAATGTGTCTGTTATACTGTTCTGCTGTACTCTCCCAAGGGCTGAGTACAATGTTCTGCAACTAGTCAGTGCTCAGTATATGACTGACTGTGGGGGACATTAGGCAAGTCACTTCACTTCTCTGGGCCTCAGTGACCTCATCTGTAAAATGGGGATTAAGACTGTGAGCCCCATGGGGGACATGGACCGTGCCAAACCTGATTATCTTGCATGTACCCCAGTGCTTAGAACAGTGCCTGGCACATAGTGCTTAACAAATGTCATTCCTTCATTCAGTCAGTCATATTTATTCAATTCTTCCTGTGTGCAGAGCACTGTACTTTGGAGAGTTTTGGAGAGTCCAATACAACAGTGGCAGAAACGTTTCCTGCCTACATCCTACTTAGACTACTCCCGATGTGGGACACAGACTTCACACATGGCTCAATGGAAAGAGCACAAGCTTGGGAGTCAGTGGTCATGGGTTTGAATCCCAACTCTGCCACTTGTCTGCTGTGTGACCTTGGGCAAGTCACTTAACTTCTTTGTGCCTTGGTTACCTCATCTGTCAAATGGGGATGAAGACTGTGAGCCCCATGTGGGACAACCTGATCACCTGGTATCCCCCCCAGCACTTAGAACAGTGCCTCACACATAGTAAATGCTTAACAAATACCGTTATTATTATTATTATCATTAATATTAATAATAATAATAATAAAGTAACTCACCTAATTCACAAAGCCGGTCAGCAGCAGAGTTGCGGCCAGGGCCTAGGTGTGTTGACATTCTGCAAAGACCAAGCTACCTCCTTCTCTGGCAACACTTTCTAAAGCCTGCGAGGGCTTCCCCACTTCCTACTGCTGTGCTCAACTGCAGCTGCTTTTCATTTCACCAGGCAGGAATAGGCTGCTTTTTGTTCGAATAAGTAGCAGTAAGTCTTATGGAATAATTAGTTTCAAAACATACAACCGACCCTAAAAGCATTTCACTGGTCCTGCGTTGGAAAATGGGATGATTGAGACCATTCTCTCTTCCCCCAACAAAAGAATCTGACTGCCCATGCATCCCTTTTCTCCAAGTGATTCAATAGAGCACTATAACTAAAGAGGTTGAGGGCAGTGAGCCAAGTATGATGTGGACTGAAAATTACAGAGAGAAAACGTTTGTACACTTCTCACATAGTCATGGGAGGTCGATCAGAAAAGCCCTGCAAGTTCTAAAAACATAGGTCTCTCAGAGAGTAGATGAGAAGTGGTTATAAACTGTAGGCTCTCCTATGGCTGTGAGCTCACTGAGTACAAGGCAGAAACCCAAGCAAGGCTCTAAACCTCGGTGTCTGATTTTAAAGCCGGTGACATTAGTCTAAAAGCATTTCCCACCTCCATAATAATCCAACTCTGAGCTCCCCTCTTTTCTAACCTCAAAATAATAATAATAACTATAGTGTTTGTTAAGTGCTTACTATGTGCCAAGCACTGTTGTAAACACTAGGCAGATGCAAGGTAATCAGGTTGTCCCACTTGGGACTCACAGTCTTAATCCCCATTTTACAGATTAGGTAACTGAGGCACAGAGAAGTTAAGTGGCTTGCCCAAGGTCACACAGCAGACAAGTGGTGGAGCTGGGATTAGAACCCACATCCTCTGTCTCCCAAGACAATGCTCTTTCTACTAAGCCACAGTCCCTCAAAATGCTCCAAAAGCAGCAAAGCCAGGGACACTCAATAATGCCCTCATCCACAACTTGATCAATCAATCATATTTATTGAGCACTTACTGCTTCTCTAAGGGCAAACTAAAGGCAAACACAGGGCAAACTAAGAGAAAAAGGAAGTGGAAGTAGAGAAGGAAAGTACCAGAAAAATGAGTGTCAAACCTACCTAATTTTCTACTGTTTGAGAGATGTTGACTTGGGTATTGAGAATCAGTGTGACCTAGTGGATAGAGTACAGGCCCAGGAGTCAGAAGGACTTGGGTTCTCATCCCGGATTTGCCCCTTATCTGCTGTGTGACCTTGGTCGAGTCACTTCACTTCTCTGTGCCTTAGTTACCTCACCTGTAAAATGGGGATTAAGACTATGAGTCCCATGTAGGACAAGGACTATGTCCAACCTGATTAGCTCATATCTACCCCAGTGCTTAGTACAGTGCCTGGCACATAGTAAGTGCTTAAATATCTTAAAAAAAATTGATGTCATTTGTTCATGAGATCTGTTCACTTGGGTAAAAGGAAGTGAATCTGTTCTCTTAAAGCTAGGCAGAAGACAACTATGGTTCAGGAAGTGGCATGGTTTTTATGTCACCCCAAGAGTCAGAGTGGAGCCGAGGGATAGGAGAGGAATTTCTGCCAGCCAGACATGCTCTACCATATGTGGCTATTGATACCTTTGCCATCATCCTAACCATCTCCAAGGGGGTCAGAGGAGGGGAGCTGACAGAGGAAAGTGGCCTGGGACCCTAGTATAACCTGAGGGACCCCAAAGCAGCAGTGGTGGCAGTAGAAGGGACCCAGGACTTAAAGCAATGTGGCTTGGTGGATAGAGCACCGGCCAAGGAATCAGAAGTACCTTGGTTCTAATCCCAGCTCTACCCCTTGTCTGTTGTGTGACCTTGGGCAAGTCACTTCACTTCTCTGAGCTTCAGTTACCTCATTTGGAAAAAGGGAATTAAGACTGTTAGTCTTAGATGCAATATGGACTGTGTCCAACCCAATTACTTTGTATCTACCCCAGAGCTTAGTACAATACCTGGCACATAGTAAGCACTTAAATACCACAATTATTATTATTATTAGAAGGCATGCTTCAGGCGGGGCAGCTGAGCCACAGTCAGAAGACGAATATGCCAGGTGTGCTGCCCTCTTGCATCTGTCTCTGGTTCCCTAATGTCTAGAGCAGGTGATAATTAGCCTCTGATTCTGGGAAAGCCAAGTCCTGCTAGGAAAACAGGAGCCTCCCATCTGGGCAGAGAAAAAGTCCGACAACACTCCAATTTTCCCACCTTTGCTGGCTGCAGTATGTTTTCCATTCCACACATTTCTCTCCTTCCACTGAAAGTTACTCCCTTTCCCATGATGCTAGGGGCAGCTTATTCATACCCAAGCCGGGTTAAGGATTTGGACATGGAAACAGTGACAGAGTAGGCAAAATCCAGGAGGTAGGGGCCTCTTCTCATCCCCATGAAAAGTCGTGAGAGGCCAGACCTAAATTCTTCCAATTTGCCCTGCAGGAACTAGTTGAAAAGTGTTCCAAGAAGGTAATTGTCAGGTCTGGGAAACCTAGTCAGGTTTTTGAGACAAAATTCAACATAGTTCTCTTAGCCTGTCTTCAAAACCAAAAGAAAAAAGGAAAAGCTTGCATTGTTAGTAACCTCTCCATTCTTTCCAGGGAGAAAAAAAATCAAAGTAAGGAATCTCTTTCACGTCATGTCTTGTCCACCTAGGGCCCCTTCAGGCTTTATTAACCCCAAATTAAATGCTATCAAAATTGACAGCAAGAGAGGAGCAGCAGATGTGGGTGGCCTCTCTTTATAATCTTTTCCCGCCCACCCCTTTCTTTCAGCCCTACAGCTGCCTTAATGCCAAAGCTCTAGCTTCCCTGAGCAGCATAGACACTAATGGTTCCTGAGGAAAGCCATAGTTCATTAAGCAGATGTTAATGTGTGGCATTAATCTCCCAGCTGGGTATGATACTCCCACCTGATTTACATGCTAATTGCATCTGCAAGAGTTTTCATGGGAAGAGGAGAGCAGTGGAGGGAAGGAGAGAGAGAGGATAGCCAGTGTGATTATATAAACTGCTCTGCCATATTTCTTCAGATAGATTAAAATTCTGGTAGGAAGGGATGGTTGAATGAATGAATAAATAAATGAATAAACAAGTTTCAGAGAATTGGTGTGAGGCAATTTAGGAGACAAGGTTGATGCGGAAGTGGTTCTTGAAATGAGAAAGCCACATTCTAAAGAAGATTTGACTCCAGAGGAAACTTTTTTCAAGGTAATAATCTCTGTCCCTAATTCTGGATTAGGAGAAACCATGGGACATAGGGGTAGGAAGGACACAATGTTTTCCTGCATTTTGCCTGTGGTCAATCTATTGTGTTTATTGGGCACCTACTCTGTGTAGAACACTGTACTAAATGCTTGGGAGAGTGCAATAGTTTGTAGCCCTGAAACTTACCCTCAAAGGGCTTATAGTCTATGGGGGGAAACAAGTGTTAAAATAACTTATAAATGGGGAGAAGAGGGGTTAGGAATTTGAGCAAGTATTTGAAGCTAATAGGATGGATCAGCAAAGAAAATGTTACAGAAAGGAGAAAGTGAGTGTGCAGTTCAAGTTGTGAACTGCAACTTGAATGTGGAAGTTGAGTGATAAAACCTGGGAAGACAAGAAATTAGTCAGGGAAACCCCCCATGAGGAGAGGTGACTTCATCTCTCTGGTATTTATTGTGTATTTAGGGTGGTACTGTATTAAGAACTTGGGAGAATACAATATATTAGAGTTTATAGTTGTGATCCTTGCCCACAGGGATCTTACAATTAGAAGTGGGGGACAGTCATACAAAGAAAACATGTTTCTGCTAGGAGAAATTGTAGGGTATAAGAATATGTACATAAATGCTGGGGTGTTGTCTATCGAAAGTGCTTCAGAAGGGAAGACTAATAGGGAAATGAGGGCTTAATCAGGGAAGTCCTCTTGGAGGAGGTGGGATTTTATGAGGGCTTTGAGGGTGGGGAGAGTGGTATGTAGAATAGACTGTCATCTCATTGTGGGCAGGGATTGTCTCTCTCTATTGCTGTATTATACTTTCCCAAGTGCTTAGTACAGTGCTCTGCACACAGTAAGTGTTCAATAAATACAAATGAATGAATGAGGAGGGAGTTCCAGGCCAGCAAGAAGACACTGGGTAGGTGTCAGTGGTGAAACAGGTGAGATTGAGGTAGAGCGTGCAGGTTGGTGTCAAAGGAGTGAAGTTTGTGGAACTGCTTTTCCTGTGATATTGCCACTTTGAATGTCTATGTAGGGGGTCTGTGCTCTGCTCTAGGAGAGAGTCCCTTGATCCAGTTTTTCCTCCAGATTTAACTGTGAGGAATCAGGAAATCCTGGCCTTTGCCTCTGTTTGGTTCAGCTTTGTGACCTTGTCTGTGTCACTCCCCCTCTCAAGCCCCCTGACTTCTGTCTCAAATTTCTGATGTGTAGAATATAGATGATAAGCTCTGCCTATTCCCTGCCCCTCTGTATTGAATGGACATTAGGAAAAGAAAACAGACACTTTGTGAGAGAATTGAGACTGATTCTCAGGAGAAAGATTTTTCTGTTCATCTCTGCTATTATAATCAATCTGGGAAGCTGTGTGAATATTTTGGTTCTGTTGGTATACTATTGGTATAGTATAGAGCCCATCAGGATAGAAATGACATAGGACATACGGTTATGGACTATTGTGGTGTTGGCAGTCCAGTAAGCAAGGACTTAATCATAGCCAATCAGTTGATCCATGACATAGTAATTATGCCTATGGATGTGTTTCTATAGCTATTTTGTGGCTTATCTGCTCAGCCTGCATTCATTTTGAATCATAGTTTTAACTTTCACTTTAAAGTTTATGGACAAGATAAATGAGTTCCATGATGAATTATTAAGGGGAAAAATTAGGAATGTTAAATGGGGTCAAGAAGGGCATCCAACACCTTGTTAACTCACAAAAAGAGAAGTAGTGTAGCAAAGTGGATAGAGCATGGGTTTGGGAGTCAGAAAGACCTGGGTTCTATTCTCGAGTCCACCACTGATCTGCTGTTGTCCTTGGGCAGGTCATTTAACTTCTCTATGCCTTAGCTACCTAATCTGTGTAAAATGAAGATTGTCTGTGATCCCCACGTGGGACATGGATTGTGTCCAATTTAGCTTTTATGTACAGTATCTGGCACTTAGTAAATGTTTAACAATACCATTTAAAAACAACAACTCAGCTGCACCAGGAGAGTCCTACTACGCATAGCCAAAAACTTATATTGGCCACACAGAGCTAAATGCTGTCCCAAGAAGACCACTTAACTAGGCAGCACTAATGATGCAAGGAGAGACAAGAAAGTTAAAAACACAATCAAGACCAGCATGTCCTTTGGGAAAATGGCAAATGAAGTGTGGTGTTAGTGTAACATCAGGCTTTAGAACAAATTGGGTCTTCAGAGCTGAGGTTGTTGTCCAAACTTCTCTACAGCTGTAAAACCCATGAGCAGATCTACCAGCACTATTTACGGGCTGTACTCAAAATCGAGTGGTAAGACAAGATCCCATTCAATGAAGTTCTGTAACATAACTGGTCCCCTAGCATTCAAAGCTATGCTCATCTCAACCCAGGTACACTGGGTGGGATGTGTGAGGAGAATGAGCCACAACAGTATATCCCAACAACTTTTGAATGGGAACAGAAAGCAACAATAAACATTCTAACTACATGGTAAAGCAAAATCTTAAACAAAGCTGCATCCCAGCTTCAAAAAGGGAGTCAACTATCAAGGTTAGACCAGCTTGGCACATTGCTATTGAGAAAGGAGTGACATTTTGAGCAAATCCACTGCAAGGAATAAGAGTAGGAGAAAACAGTTTCAGGTGCTACAAACATCAAGTATGACAACACAGCGAGGGACAGTCCTTTTGAGGGCATAATGGAGCCAGGATTGTGGATCCTGATTTGGTCTTTTCAGTCGCATATGCAATCACAGATTAACCATCAGTAGTGTCTTCCTTGAATAAGGATTGCAACTGTACATTTGGTATGACTGTCAGAGACTGAATTCTGGGATGGATAAGCCACTGGCCGACTCTGTATTTAAGTCACTTTGGGGCATTAAATTCAGTAGGTGACTGAAATTATGTTGATCTCAGGGAACATTCTTCCAACAGCTTGCACCTATGGAATTCTGGAATTTAACTGCTTACAGTGTTCCAGGCACTGTAGTAAGCTCTGGGATGGATACAAGCAAATAGGGTTGGACACAGTCCCCGTCCCTCGTGGGGCTCATAGTATCAATCTCCATTTTACAGATAAGGTAACTGAGGCACAGAGAAGTGAAATGACTTGCCAAAGGTCACTCAGCAGAAAAGTGGCAGAGCTGAGATTAGAACCCATGACCCTCTGATTCCCATGCCCATGCTCCACTGTGATGTAGGAATAAATGGTCATTTGCCCAGGTTCTGCATCTGTCTGTGTTCTATACCATGAGGTTTTTTTTTTCTTAATGCAATGTTCATTAAGAATGGAACCCCTTTATCAGAAAATGATGTGCATATGGAAAAAGAGACTTCAGCCAGGGACCCTTATGATGTATGTGCCTATCTACCTCTACCGCTCTCTGCAAACCCAAAGCTATTTGTCTAAAGTATTTTCATAGCTGTTAAGGGGAATGTTCCAGTTCAGTCACTGAGAACTGGGGGAAAAGATACTCTTCCAGTGGCTCATCATTTGAGTTATTTTTTTAATTGGCCCAAAGTATTCCTTCTCACTGATAAAGCAATTATAAGTAGCCCAAATGGAACATCACACAGCAGGTTGCTGTGAGTCTCACACCTCCATTCCTTCCCAAGTAGGGCTGAGCATTCCCAGACACAGTGGCTGCTTATACCCAGGAAAGCCAAGCTGGGAATAAAGAGCAATAGGGAAGTAGAGCTGAATTCCAGCAGACAAATGTCTGGGAAGTTATTTATGTCACCCTGACTGCATTTGCTTGGTCTCTTTAGTACAAGAATTCATTTTGACTTTCATTTCTCTGCCTGCCTGTATCTGCACCTGGCTTTGCTAATCATATGTTTATAAAAAAAAAAAAAAGCTTGCCAGTTAAATGGAAATGCTTCTGGCTTGTTGGGTAGTTTTCCCAGGATTAGCATAGTTGGGGTCTCAAGGAGAAACATTCCTATTTGAAATCGTGTTAGGGAACCCCCCTTCCTCTTCTCCCACTCCCTCTGCGTCACCCTGACTTGCTCCCTTTGTTCTCCCCGCCATCACACCCCAGCTCCACAGCACTTATGTACATATCAGTAATTTATTTATATTAATGTCTGTCTCCCCCACCTCTAGACAGTAAGCTTGTTGTGAGCAGGGAATGTGTCTGTCTGTTTATAGCTGTATTGTACTTTCCCAAGTGCTTAGTACAGTGTTCTGCACACAGTAACAACTCAATAAATATGATTGAATGAATGAAAAACCCCAGGAGGCTGCAAAATATTTGAATTCATACTATGGAAGCTCAGAAATCTACACATCTCTAGTGGGGAGAGCTTGAGCTGAACTGCAGATACACAGGAAGCAGTGTGGCTTAGTGGGAAGAGCATGGACCTGGGAGACAGAAGACCTGGGTTCTAATCCCAGCTCTGCCTCTTGTCTGCTGTGTGACCTTGAGCAGGTTACTTAACTTCTGTGTGCCTCAATTTCCTCAATGAAAAATGAGGATTCAATACCTGTTCTCCTCCTCCTATGAGCCTCATGTGGGTCAGGGACTATGTCCAATTTTAACTTGTATCAACTCCAGATCTTAGACTAGTGCTGGACAAATACCATAATAAATATATATGCTTGGACTATGCCACCAAAACTCCAACTATTTTTTTGTTGTTGTTGCCAAATTTCTACTATATGAGTGTTTATAAAGGTAGTCATAGGCCTGGGAGTCAGAAGGTCATGGGGAAGCAGCATGGCTCAGTGGAAAGAGCACGGGCTTTGGAGTCAGAGGTCATGGGTTCAAATCCCAGCTCTGCCAATTGTCAGCTGTGTGACTTTGGGCAAGTCACTTAACTTCTCTGTGCCTCAGTTACCTCATCTGTAAAATGGGTATTAAGACTGTGAGCCCCCTGTGGGATAACCTGATCACCTTGTAACCTCCCTAGTGCTTAGAACAGTGCTTTGCACATAGTAAGCACTTAATGCCATTATTATTATTAATATTAATATTAATATTATTAATAATAATAATAATCCCAGCACTGTCACTTGTCTGCTGTGTGACCAGACCACTTATCTGTAAAATGGGGATTGAGACCATGAGCCCCAGGTGAAACAGGGACTGTGTCCAACCCTATTTGCTTGTATCTACTCCAGTGCTCAGTACAGTGCCTGGCACATAGTAAGTACTTAACAAGCACCACAACTATTAGTATTATTAGTAGTAGGGTGAGGCCTAAGGGTGGAGAACCTCAAAACACACACTTTAGCTTTAAAAGAGCTACTTTTAGGCTTAGAAGTCAGTTTGGGTCTTCCTAGCCGAAGGCTTTCAGTGTGAGAACTCACCAAAGTCCAACAGGGGAGAAATACAGCTTGCCAGGCCCTGTGTGTAGAGATATGGCTTGACCCTCAAAGTTGACCCTGGTCACTTAGTGGTAGGAGTTGCCAGCGTCATTTAGGGAAAGTCTTTGTTCTAACTCCTAGCACTGAGAACTCCTTGTCAGTTATTCAGTCATATTTATTGAGCGCTTACTGTGTGCAGAGCACTGTATTAGGCACTTGTCCAATGTCCTCTCTTTTCTCTTCCCCTTTAGGTCTCCCTGGAGTTTGTGAAAAGTGGTGACTACGCCCTGGAGAGGATGGGAGTGAGCTACCCAGCCCAAGCTCACGTCAAGTCCCCTTTTGACCCTGACAACAAGAGGATAAAGGGGATTTACTGATGGCTAAGTTCAGGGATGAGGGACTTGAGTTGTCAGTGAATGGGGGAAACACAAGTATTGCTGAAAAATAGGGTGAAATCTAAGGAAGCATTCCTAGCCATTCCAGGGGGGAGCATCCAGATCCCACATTCCAGAGGGATTTGTTCCCTGCTTCCTCAAAGAAACATCCTAGGATCCACAGGCTGCCTCTCCTGTAAAAATATGGAAGAAATCCCAGATCTTGAAGACAACTCCTTCCTAACTCTATTTCACAAGGAGTCCTAAGGGGACCACTAGAATTGAAACGGAGACTGACCCAATCAATCAATTGTATTTATTTAACACAGTGCAAAGCAATGTACTAAGCACTTGGATTAGTACAATATAACAGAATTGGTAGATAGGTTCTCTGCCCTGAAGGAGCTTAGAGTGTACAGGTTACCCAGATACTCAGGGTGTTACCTGTGGTTAAAATGAAAACTGCAAGGAACAGCTCTAATCCAGAACTTTAACAAGGTTTAGGCTCAGAATTCAATGACCTAGCAATAGCCCATCAAATTTTCATACAGATCCCCACGTGAGAAATCTTAACAGAGGGCTCTGCACAAAGTAAGTGCACAATAAATACGACTGAAGCAAAATCTGTAGGTCCAGAAAACTATTCTTGTTTGGACTTGTTTCAAAGGCTCACCTCAGGGAATGTTAAGTAGTAAAAGTAGTCAATGGAATCCTAATGCTCCAGTAAAAGATATCCCCTGGGAATATGTTTGTGTTATCAGGTCTTTACTTTCCCAAAGAGGCAAGCAATAAGTTGCTGGGCATCCTTGTTGCCTAGGAACTGAGCAGGAGATTATGGCTGGATCTGAAAATACCAGAATACTGGCCCATTCATTTCAGTGAGATATTTTTCTTGCCACCCTGAATTGTCCACCATGAACTAGTCCTTGCCTCTTCTGTGGATAGACTGGCATAGAGCCTCTGGAATTCCTTTGCCTCACCCAACTCTTGAGAAGCACTGTAGCCTAATGGAAAGAGCACAGCACCTGGGTTCTAATCCTGGCTCTGCTACTTACGGGTGAATAACCATGGGCAAGTCACTTCACATCTCTGTGCCTCAGTTCCCTTATCTGCAAAATGGGCATTCAAGGTATGTTTTCCCTCCAACTTAGACTGAACTCCATGTGGGACCCGATTGTCTTTTATGTATCCCAGAGCATAGTACAGTGCTTGGCACATGGTAAGTGTTCAACAAATACCACAATTATTATTTAACCTGTCCAACTTTCAGGTTCCATCCAAGACACAGTGACTTAGAATCATTCTAATAGTTTCAGAAATCAAGCAATTGTTGATCCTATTGGGCTGGAAATTCCCCTTTTGCTGATGGACATCTAAACCCAAGACCCTAGAGGACTGACTTGCATTGTTGATCTTGGGTGAGCTGTTTCCAAAAGATGAATGCAAGACAGATTTTTTCCCTTCGAAAATGATCTCATTCAGAGTTAGAGCTTCTGTAAGCCTTCGGTTCTTTTCTGTTTCACATAAACGGTACTAGATTGCCATAACCTGAGTAGGAGCAGATTTGTCTAATAAAGGAAACACTGGGAAATAACTCATTTGTACTTCTGGACAAATTTTTTAAGAGGTAATTGGGTGGTGCTTGGACACAGTCAGGAAAAGGCTATTGTGGGAATCTAGCTAAGAGTGCACTAATGTGTTTCAGATGGAAGTAACACCTGCAGTATTCCCAGGGTTGAAGAGCTGTCCTGGCAGAAAGGGGTGAGAGACTTAGGGACTGAAGAAAGACCATCTGGCTGCAAAGAAGGAGAAATTCCCTACCTAAATTTTTGTGCAAAACTCTCCCTCTTAAAACTCCTAGTGTGTTCTCAAAGCCTTCCCTGGGGGAGCCAACTTTAGAGGTAAACTGAAGAATGGAGACAGAGGCCTGTTGACTTCAAAAGGTGATATTTACTGAAATCACCTGCTGCAGACAGATTATCCAGGGGGATATCCGGGACCAAATTCACCCCACAGATCCTTCCCACAGAATACAAACCTAAGGGGAAATATTTGGTCCTCAGTCATTTAGTTTGCATAACTCTTTGGCTCAGAGATGGAACCTTGCATACGCTCATTCCCCATCCTGGGTCAGTTTATTCCTCTGCTCAGAGGATGGAATCCTCATCAGATTAGAAAGTCCTAGAAGTTGTAGTAGCTTGGTAAACTGCCATTGAATTTAAAGGTCAGCATCTCCATTCCCCTGCTTCCAGGCAGGACTGATCCTAAACTGTTTGAATGTCCATGTCCCCCCAGTAATTTAGACCAAGGTGCAGAAACTGTCATGGGCAGGAAGGCCTCCCCTTGACCTAAGCCAGTTTTATGCTGCACCAGGCTCTATCCATTTCCCCTAGATCCCCAGGGGAAGGAAGTTTTCCCCCCATCTCCTTTGATTAGTACAGTGCTCTGCACAGAGTAAGTACTCAATAAATACAATTGAATGAATTACTGGTAGAGGAGCTGCCCTGACCACTTAAGAAGTTGCCTGGAGAAGAGAAAACTGAAGGATCATTCAACAGAGGTCGATCATTCAACAGAGGTCAATCATTCAGTTGTATTTGAGAACTTGCAGCGTGGCTCAGTGGAAAGAGCCTGGGCTTTGGAGTCAGAGGTCATGGGTTCAAATCCCAGCTCCGCCACTTGTCAGCTGTGTGACCTTGGGCAAGTCACTTAACTTCTCTGGGCCTCAGTTACCTCACCTGTAAAGTGGGGATTAAGACTGTGAGCCCCCTGTGGGACAACGTGATCACCTTGTAAACTCCCCAGCGCTTAGAACAGTGCTTTTCACATAGTAAGCACTTAATAAATGCCATCATCGTCATCATCAACTTACTGTCTGCAGAACACTGTACTGAGAGCTGGGAGACTACAACAGATTTGGTAGACATGTTTCCTTCACACAGTGAACTTAGAGTCTGGAGGGAGATACAAACAATATAAATAAAATTACAAACAGTACATAAGTGTTGTGGAGCTAAGGGAGGGATAATAATAATAATGATGGTATTTGTTGAGTGCTATGTGCTAACCACTGTTCTAAGTGCTGGGGTAGATACAAGGAATTCACATCCCACATGAGGGTCACAGTCTTAATCCCCATTTTACAGATGAGGTAACTGCGACACAGAAAAGTTAATTGACTTGCCCAAAGTCACAGAGCTGACAAGTGGCAGAGGTGGAATTAGAACCCACAACCTCTGATTCCCAAGCCTGGGCTCTTTCCACTGAGCCATGCTGCAAATCCAAGTACAAAGGTGATATAGAAGGGAGTGGGAGAAGAGGAAATAAGAGCTTAGTCGAGGAGACTTCTTGGAGGAGAGGTACTTTAAGTTTTGTTGAAATAAATGAAGATATTGTATAGCTGAGGCACTCCCAAGTGCCGAGAGAGAGGAAATGGGCTTGAGCTGCCCATGAAGGTGGTTGTTGTTTGTTTGGCTTTTTAAAAATGGTATTTAAGTGCTTACTATGTGCCAAGCACTGTACTAAGCACGCGGTAGATACAAAATAGGTTGGGCACAGTCCGTGTCTCATAGGCTTAATCTTCATTTTACAGATGAGGTAACTGAGGCACAGAGAAGTGAACTGACTTGCCCAAGATCACATAGCCTACACGTGGTAGAGTCAAAATTAGAACACAGGTTCTCTGAAGCCCAGGCCCATGTTCTCTCTCCTGGGCCATGCTGTTTTCTCTGTTCACCCTGGCCACGCTGTTCACCCTGGGACTCAGTAGAGTCATCATCTCTGGAAACCTTGAAACAGAGGCCAAAGGCTAAGAGGTCCCATAGCCCCATTGAGGCAGGAGGGCAGATTTGTTTTCCTTTTAAGGACCATCTGACCTGAGGTACTGTGATCATTCTGAGACAACCGAGAGTGAACTTCTCTCAAATCTGATAACTCTTCCTTAAGCATAACCCCTTCTGCCCTCACCAAATTTCTTATTTTTAGTTCCTCATTTAGGGGAGAAATGGGAGGATTCAGTGAGCACTCAGTCGGCAGCACTTTAGTGAAACTGATCAAAGAATGATGATTTTGAAGCCCTGCGGGAACCCTCCCTTTCTCCAGAATTTGCTCAAATCCCTCTGTGAATCAAAGGGAGAGCATGGATAAACACACTTCTTTCGGTACTCAGTATCGTCAGCAGTCATCTGCAAAAGGAGCGGTCAGGAGGACAAGAACTCCTTGACTGGGGAAAAAGAAGAGGAGGAAGGAGGGATTTTTTTTAACAGAGCCACCTGGCATCTGCCTCCTCAGCTTCCAGTTCTCCCTGGGGACTCCAGGTCCAGGAACCAACATTACCTAGGAATCTTCCCCCTCCTTTTGCTCTTCCCCATACAGGGTCAGATGTAGAAGTTAAACATTCAGGGATACCTGAGGAGAGGGTCAAGGGGGAACCTAATTAGCGACCCTATCTCCTACTGTGGACTTCTCATTTTCTCCAGAGATCTGCTAATTCCCCTGAGGTCTAATATGCAGTGCAAACAGCTGTAGCCCTTATTCCAGGATGGGTGATCTGAGCCTTGGGATGGGGGAGAGAGTGAGGTTTCCATCTGACCTGGTGGGACTGAGATGTCCAACCCACTGTCTCCCAGCTGTATCTCCTCAAAGCTCCTCAGAGCTCCAGCTCCTCAAAGATCAAGCCCCGGCCGAACTCCGTGCACATCCCAGTGGTTATAAATAACGCTTCTGTCAGAATTCTGTCACAGCCAGGCAAGGTAGTTGTCACATCGAAGCTGCCATAGACCCAATTAAGCACACAACATCAGCATGGTCTTTTCTTGATATATGAGCAAGAGCACAGCCGGAATGAGGTGCCAATCTGAAATAATGAAGTGAGAGGCCCAACAGTCTAAAGCCTATTGATTTCACCCTTCCTCCCTCCGTCTCTCACAGTGATTCAAGCACCCCTGAGTCTATCAACATGGCACAAGTGTAAAGTGCTTCATTCTGTAAGCCTATTTTGCTGGCACCCTTCCTGGATTGCTGCTTCCTGAATAGCTCATAAAAATGTTTATGAGCTGTTTGGCAAAGAAAAAGTGCTATGGAAGTGTTGATAATATTGTTAGCCTGCCACTCGCAGGATCCAATCTACATGGCTCTCCCCAACTGTGCCACTGCCTCTGGCTCTGTGACCTTGGACAACTCATTTGTCTGGCTCTGGACTCAGTTTCCTTACTTGTAAAATGAGGAGAATCAGATCAATGCCCTACTCCCTTTGTCTCTCAAGGACATGCAGAGTCCCTTTTTGCACCCCTTGGGAGGAAGGTACTTTCAGAGTAGCATTACTCAGTCTCTATCTTTCAGAATGATTAGAACCCCAACATACATGAAAAAGTGGTCACAATGTCCCATAGCAGAAGGCAATGGAATGTAGTGTCTATCAATCAATCAACTGTATTCATTGAGTGCTTACTATGTGCTTGGGAGAATACAATTTCCCAGAATTGGTATGTACCACCCTTGCCCACAAGAAATGTGGCCTAGAGCCTGGGCCTGGGAATCAGAGGACCTGGGTCCTAATCCCAGTTCTGCCATATGTCTGTTGTGTGATTTAGGGCAAATTACTTAACTTCTCTGTTCCTCAATTACCTCATCTGTAAAATGGGGATTAAATCCAATCCTATTTAGACTGTGAGCTTCATGTCAAGTGGGGACTGTGTCCAGACTGATTAACTTGTATCTTCCCCAGTGCTTAGAACAGTGCTTGGCATATATTAAGACTTAACAAGTACAACAATAGTAATAATGATAATCCAAAGGATACAAAGTCATTTTCTGGGTCCCTTGGAGATACTAATATTTTCCTTGGCTTGAAAAGACCTGATACAGAACATGGGACTTTTGCACAGCAGGATTGGACCATTAGAATTTAGCCCCTGCCAAGTGGTCCTAATAATAATGGTATTTGTTATATGCTTACTGTGTGTCAAGCACTGTACTAAATGCTGGCATAGATGCAAGATAATCAGGAGGGACACTGACCCTCCCCACTATCTGGCTCACAGTCTAAGTAGGAGGGAGAACATGTATTGAATCCCCATTCTACAGATGAGGAAACTGAGGCACAGAGAAATGAAGTAATTTGCCCAAGGCCACCTGGACAGCCAGTGGCAGAGACAGGACTAGAACCCAGGTCCTCTGACTCCAGTCTTATGCTCTTTCCTCCAGGCCACTACTGTGATGGTGTAGCCATCACAGATTTCTCATGGATGTATGCTAGGAATAGTGTCCCCACTTTTCCCTTCTTCCTCACCTTACTCTCTCCAGGTTGCACTCTCCCAAGTGCTGAGTGCAGTGCTCTGCACATAGTAAGTTTTCAGTAAGTATGATTGATTTTCCTGGCTTTTCAGTATGTTGGTGTCTTTCTAGTCCCCTCTCCGTCCGTTTCCTTCCCCCGCCAACCTCATTTCTACACCTTCCTGTCTATGAAGCCGGTCACGACCAAAACCCTTCCTCCTCCTCACTCAATGTGCCTGCCTTGGGAGAGTCCCAGCTGTATATCTGCCAAAGCAAGCCTTGTGGGGATGGACAGTCTTGAATTCCAGGGGAAAGACATTCCCAGGAAGCAATCTCACGGGTGCTGCTACAAACCGTAAGGAAGGTAAGAGGTCGCCTCAGGAGGGTACACGGCAGGGGAGTAGTGTGCTCCCTGTCTCATTTGTGACTGTTGCTTCTTGGGATAGTAAAGATGCCAACCAATCTAGAGCCTACAACAAGTTGGCTGCCATGTAGGGACCAAGTCCTCCCCAGCCCCCTCTGTGGTGGCATGGGCATGGCAGCCAATCAATCAAGCAATCATATTTATTTAGTGCTTATTCTGTGCAGAGCACTGTACTAAGTGCTTGGGAGGCTACAATTCTCTGAGACCCTTCTTTGTACCTCATTAGAGAAGCAGCGTGGCTCAGTGGAAAGAGCACGGGCTGTGGAGTCGCAGGTCATGGGTTCAAATCCCAGCTCCACCAATTGTCAGCTGTGTGACTTTAGGCAAGTCACTTCACTTCTCTGGGCCTCAGTTACCACATCTGTAAAATGGTTTTTTTATGGTATTTGTTAAGTGCTTACTATGTGCAGAGCACTGTTCTAAGCGATGGGGAGACTACAAGTGATCAGGTTGTCCCATGGGGGGCTCACAGTTTTAATCCCCATTTTACAGATGAGACTGTGAGCCCCCCCATGGGACAACCTGATCACTTTGTAACCTTGCCAGCACTTAGAACAGTGCATTGCACATAGTAAGCGCTTAATAAATGCCATCATTGTTATTATTATTATCATTATCTGTAAAGTGGGGGTTAAGACTGTGAGCCTCATGTGGGTCAGGGACTGTTTCCAACCCAATTTGCATGTATCCAACCCAGTGCTTAGTACGATGCTTGGCACATTGTAAGCACTTAACAAATGTCATTAATAGTGGTAGTAATAGTAGTAGCAGTATTGTTATTCCAATATAACAATATCACATAGTTGGTAGCCATGTTGCTGCTCACAGCCAGCTTACAATCTGGAGGGACAAGCTTATCTTCTAGAAGGATCTTTCTTTCATTTTTTGTCTTAATATCCTCTCCTATTGCTCCCAAAATGAAGTCTCTGCCACAGGTTTGTTTTCTAAATTTTGTTATGAAGGTGCTGTGATACATGGGTGCGGGCAGGGGAAATCAATGGCACCAGTTTGGGGAAACGGGTGACAGAGGCAGAAAAGGGACAGGGTGGTGGAAGTGCTGAGTGGATGGACAGATGGGAGCGAGAGGCAGAGTGCTGGTGGGGAGGGTGGGAAACATCCAGTGGAGCAGGAGCACTGGAAGCCAACAGCTGAGACGACTCAGTGCTGTGTCCCTGCAAGTCCAGATGGACAGAGAGGCCCTCCCTGCAGAGTGAATTCAGGGCCAGGATGAGCAAAGAGGCAGGGAGGGGAGCCTAACCCTACTCCACAATACCTCCAATGTCCCCATTCCCCCAGCGTCCCCGGACCTTCAGTCTTTCACCAGCCCTGCTCCATTCCTCAAGACCCTTCAAGGGGTCAGGCACTGCCCAGGACTGGAGAAAATAGCCCCAGAGAGTTCTCTCTTCTTTATCAGGCCAGAAGGCACAAGATGATGACATCCCATGACCATAAGATCCTACATCAGTCAGTCAATCATATTTACTGAGCGCTTACTGTGTGCAGACCATTGTACTAAGCACTTGGGAGAGTACACGATATGTTGCCAACTTGTACTTTCCAAGTACTACAGTGCTCTGCGCACAGTAAGCACTCAATAAATATGATTGAATGAGTGAACAATAAACAGACATATTCCCTGCCCACAGCGAGCTTACAGTCTAGAGGGGGAGATAGACATTAATATGAATAAATGTATTACAGATATCTATATGTATGTGTTGTAGGGCTGGGAGGGGGATGAATAATGGGAGCAAGTCAGGGCCACACAGAAGTGGGTGGGAGAAGAGGAAAGGAGGGTTTGAATTCTCTGGGTGGACTGTTGTCCGGCCACGTGGAGGTGGACAGCCAGTTGGACTTGCCTCAAGGTATACACAAATCTGAAGCTGCCACTTGGAGCAGCAGGTGAAAACTGAAGTCATTGTGAGCACCCCCACCCATTTTTCCACTGGGTGCTCCCAGAGGGCCAGAGATAATGTCTTATCCTCCTTAGCATATTCTTTTCCAGCACTTAGTACAATGTTCTGCACACACTAAGTGCTATTACTACTAATGCTTTTCTGAGGATTGGTTGTGAACTGGATTCTGAGGCATTGCTCTAGGAAACTCCAAGTCTTTCAGTGTCCTGTTCCCCCAACTCCTTCCTTACCATTTATTTCCTCTGTTTTACACTTCGGGAATGCCACCAGCCTGTATCTGCAGTCAAAAGGCTGACCCACAGCCTCTTGAAAGACTCCCAAGTCCAGGAGATGTTCTTGGCAAGGAGGAGCTACCCCTGGCCTTTTGGGGAAGGCTCCAAGCCCCTCAGAAGCGGAGCTTAATTGGAATTCCCTTCCTCCAGAAAGTATACTAGTCCAGAAAGGGTTTAGTCCTGATCCATGCCAGATGAATGGATTTTTCCTGTACTACTCCCAGCACCCTGCTCCTGTTGCCTTGCTTTGCAAAAGGGAGACCATTTTGGATAGGGAAAAGTTCTGAAAAAGCCAGAATCCATGCATACTTTGTTTTATTCTTTCCTCATTTTGAGCCAAGAAGTTTGCATTTGCAAGTAGTGGATCTTTAAGGCCCTGTAGGGGAGTTAATTGTTAAAAATGAATATGAGCTTGTCACTGGGGGAGCCACATAATCGTTCTATGCCTTTCTTCGTGTTCTCTGCCATCCCCTTAAAATCTATTCATCCAACAGAAGCAATAGTGTGACTTCCTCCGGGGGAGAATGGGAGAGAGGGGGTAGGAAAAAAGCCTCCATTCATTCCTGAGTTTCTTTAAAAACGCTTAAAAAATCTGCTTCTGTTAAGGGAGGGGGAGTTGGGTGGAGAGATTAGAGTGTAGGAGGGAGAGAGGTTCTGTCCCTGGGGCGGGTCCACCCCACCCTCAATTATGTAGCTGAATAGCTTTCTCCCCTCACTCCCAGGCTTAACCTTTGAGGACCTCATTCTCCGCTGGATGAATTCCATCAAGGCTGATTTTCCTCAGTGTGGCCACTGTGGCCTGGGGCTACAGCTTGGAATCCCCCTGCTGTTCCCCATCAGCTTTCTCCACCACGGTTCATTATCTGGAGGCTGAGATGTAGAGAAGCAGAGTGGCTCAGTGGAAAGAGCCCGGGCTTTGGAGTCAGAGGTCATGGGTTCAAATCCCGGCTCTGCCAATTGTCAGCTTTGGGCAAGTCACTTAACTTCTCTGTGCTTCAGTTCCCGCACTTGTAAAATGGGGATTAAGACTGTGAGCCCCACGTGGGACAATCTGATTACCTTGTATCCCCCCAGTGCTTAGAACAGTGCTTTGCACATAGTAAGCACTTAACAAATACCAAAATTAGTATGATTATCTGCAAGGTGAGGGTGGGAGGGGCTTGGAGGCAGCTCTATCTATCAATCAACAATTCATTAGTATTTATTGAGCACTCCTTATGGACAGAGAACATGTCTGCTAATTATGTTGTAGTGTACTCTCCTAAGCACTTAATAATACTAATAATAATGGTACTTGTTAATCGCTTACTATGTGCCAAACACTGTTCTGAGCACTGGGGTAGATACAAGACACAGTCCCTGTCCCACATGGGGCTTAAACCTGTATCCCCATTTCGCATATGAGTTAACTGAGGCATGGAGAAGAGAAGTGACTTGCCCAAAGTCACACATTAGATATATGTATAGAGAAGCAGTGTGGCTCAGTGGAAAGAGCATGGGCTTTGGAGTCAGAGGTCATGGGTTCAAATCCCAGCTCTGCCAATTGCCAGCCGTGTGACTTTGGGCAAGTCACTTAACTTCTCTGTGCCTCAGTTACCTCGTCTGTAAAATGGGGATTAAGTCTATGAGCCCCCTGTGGGACAACCTGATCACCGTGTAACCTCCCCAGCACTTAGAACAGTGCTTTGCACATAGTAAGCACTTAATAAATGCAATCATTATTATTATATAAGCAAAGCCGGGATTAGAATCCAGGCCTGTGCTCTCTCCACTAAGCCACACTGCTTCTTTGGTGCTCTGCACATAGTAAGCACTCAATAAATATGTTTGATTGATTGAGCACTTACTAGGTGCTAGGGATGGTACTAAATGTGTTGGCATGTTCAACAGGCTCAAGATAAAAGTTTTTATTGTACTCTCCTAAGCACTTAGTACAGTGCTCTGCACATAGTAAGTGTCAATAAATATCAATGATTGATTGATTGATTCCCCGCCCTCAAAGAGCTTACAATATAATGTGAGAATCAAAAGTGGTGGAAAGATAGTGAATGCCTGAGGAAAAAGAAGCAATAAGCAGCAGAGGCACTGCACCACCACTCTCCTTCTATCAGACCCCCAGGTCCAAGCCAGGGGGGAGAGAGGCATGCCCCATCCCCTGCTCCAGGCTGGGAAGGCCTCAGACAACAGCAGCCTGGGGCCTTCTTAACACTTAACTGATGGCCAGGTCACGGGCAGTGAAGTCATTCAGGGGCAGCTCATTGGTGGCCAGCTATCTGGGGGCACTGCAGCTGTGACTTCTGTGACCCTAGATCTGAGTAAATCAAGTTACTCCTTTCGTAGTCAACATCATCCCCGTCTTTTATAATTTTGTTCACCTTTCCTTAGGCATATTCCCTGCCCACCTTAGTCTTAGATTGTGAGCCCCTTTTGATGGGGGCAGGGGAGTCAAAGATCATGTTTACATCTCATCTATGTATATAATAATAATAATAATAATGACATTTATTAAGTGCTTACTATGTGCAGAGTACTGTTCTAAGCACGGGGGAGGTTACAAGGTTATCAGGTTGTCCCACAGGGGGCTCACAGTCTTAATCCCCATTTTTCCAGATGAGGTAACTGAGGTACAGAGAAGTGAAGTGACTTGCCCAAAGTCACACAGCTGACAATTGGTGGAGCTGGGATTTGAACTCATGACCTCTGACTCCAAAGCCCAGGCTCTTTCCACTGAGCCATGCTGCTTCTCTATTTCTTTCCCAGCAGCCGGTACAGTGCCTTGCACATAGTAAGCACTTGATAAATGCTATCACTACTAAATACTAAATGATACCATTATTACTCAAGCCAAAAACATAGCAATATATATGTATATGTATATATGTATATATGTTTGTACATATTTATTACTCTATTTATTTATTTATTTTATTTGTACATATCTATTCTATTTATTTTATTTTGTTAGTATGTTTAGTTTTGTTCTCTGTCTCCCCATTTTAGACTGTGAGCCCACTGTTGGGTAGAGACTGTCTCTATATGTTGCCAATTTGTACTTCCCAAGCACTTAGTACAGTGTTCTGCACATAGTAAGCGCTCAATAAATACGATTGATGATGATGATAGCAATTATACACTAGGTGGTTGTGTATTAGTCGGGAACGTTTGATGGAGGAGGTGGATTCCGGTGACTGCAGCTGATTTCCAAAAGTTGCTTGAGCTGTTAACTCAAATGTGATCACTGACATATTTTACATCTGGTTTACCTGTTATTTGATTAACATCAAAAGGCCCAGACATTGCCCTCCCCACCTCCAGCCTCCGCTCCTTTCTTTGCCAAGATCCTAAGACTCTTTTCAACCATAACTAACCAAAGCATGGATTGAGCATTTACAGTGCACCTGGTCGCTGTCCCCCAGGATCTTTCAATCTAATGAGTCCCTCCATCACTAGCCACTGTTGTATCAACGGATTTTGGAGTTTTACTCAAGCCAAGAACATCTTCTCCTGCAGGCTGGCTTTTACATTTTTATGGAATTCTTCCTCATAACCTGATTTCTTTAACATCAGTGGAAGCAACATGAAGCAGTTTAGAGAAGCAGTGTATCCTAGTGGGAAAACCAGAGGGCTGGGAGTCAGAGGACCTCGGTTCTAATGCCAGCTCTGCCAGTTGCTTGCTGTGTGAATTTGGATAAGTCACTTAACTTCTCTGTGCCTCATTCATTCAATCGTATTTATTGAGCGCTTACTGTGTGCAGGGCACTGTACTAAGCGCTTGGGAAGTACAAGTTGGCAACATATAGAGACGGTCCCTACCCAACAGCGGGCTCACAGTCTAGAAGGGGGAGACAGACAACAAAACATGTGGACAGGTGTCAAGTCATCAGAATAAATAGAAGTAAAGCTAGATGCACATCATTGTTTCCTCAACTGTAAAATAGGTATTACCTGGTCTCCCTCCTACTTAGACTGAGCCCCTTATGGGACAGGGACTGTGTCTGACCTAATTAACATGTACCTACCCCAGAGCTTGGAACAGTATTTGATAGGAATATGTGCTTAACAAATACGATAAAACAAAAACAAAATAACCAGACCTAAATCCCCTGGCGTCTGGGTTGAGAGAGACCTACTAGTCCTTCTGCCTTGATCTTTGGGGTAGCTGGCCTCTTCCACCCCAGCTCTTGAAAAGAGGATCAGTTTCTCTCTTCACCTTTCCTTCTTCCTTTATCTTAAAACTATCCAATATTAAGATTTTAAAATGTTATTTTCTCTGTGAGGCTGCTAATCCTTTGAAATGTCAATAATTGAGCTCCCCCAGGGGAAGATCAGCTTCCATGGGGCTGGTGAGAGTGATTGCAACAACGCTCTGTGGGGTTTTGCAAGCTGAGGCATTGTTGGGGGAGTGCTTAATTCCAGTGTGATAGCCTGGAATCTATTTCCTAGCAACTGATCAGACTTAAATAACAGCTACCTCTACCCCTGCATGTTTGCAGGATCTGGTTTCTTTCAGGCACATTGTGTTTCAAAATATGAAAGGCTTGAGGGTGGTGGTGAGTGAGGGGTGGAGTGGGAAGAGGCAAATCATCCATTTATGTTTACTGGGGAAGCAGGGTGGCCTAGTGGAAAGAGCCTGAACCTGGGAGTCAAAGGACCTAGGTTCTAATTCCAGCTCCGCCGTTTGTCTGCCGTGGGACCTTAGGCGATTCACTTCACTTCTCTGTGCCTCCGTTCCCTCGACTGCAAAATGGGGATTCAATTCTTAGACTGTGAGCCTCATGTGGGACCTGATTACCTAATATATACCCCAGCACTTAGTACATTGCTTGGCACAAAGGAAGCACTGAAAAAGTACCACAATTATTATTATTATTTGTGGGAGAATGAGGGAGACAATTGAATGCAGCCCCTCTGAGAAACTGGAGGAGGCAGGGTGGTCTTCAGGGATCCACCTCTTAACCAACCTTTCAGTCAACTGTATTTTCTGAGTGCTTACTGTGGGCAGAGCACTGAACTTGGTGCTTGGGAGAGTACACTACAGCAGAGTTAATAGACATGTTCCCTGTGCCCAGTGAGCTTACAGCCTAGAGGGGGACAGTCCACAGTGATACTAATGGAAACTCTGATGGGCATAGTGGGGGAACCTATTTCAGTTTTAAAGCTCTCTAAGGACAGAGAGATCCTGACAATCCTCTATGTCAGTGCTCCAAAATGGGGCCCCGCCAGTTCTTTCAGAATTGTCCCTATGTGTGGACACTTCTTCAAAGCATCATTAAGGTCACATCTCCTCCAAGAAGTCTTCCCCGATAAAGCCCTCTTTTCTTTGACTTGCTCTCTCTCCTGTGTCATCTATGCATTTGGATCTGTGACCTTTGGACATCTGATATTCACCCCACCCCCATCCTCACAGCCTCTAGACTGTAAGCACATTTTGGGCAGAGAACATGTCTGCTAACTCTATTGTACTGTACTCTTCCAAGCGCTTAGTCGCTATGGTTCAGAAACAATTCGACGGCATTTGAAGAAGGAGAAAAACTCCATGGATACACATACGAGAGTGACTTTCTGGCAGAAGTTGGGACATTCTGGAGAGGGTTTGTCCATGGAGTCACTATGGATTGAAAACAATTTGACAGCATTAAAAAAGGCATTTAGTACATTGTTCTGCAAATAGTAAGTGCCCAATAAATATCATTGATTGATTGATTGATTGGAGGGGTTGGAGTTCATCAGCCTATCGCTAGAGTCTCCTGGCCATGTACTACCTCCTTCTCAGTTTTCTTCCAGTCCTCCCCAAGCTAAAGCCACACTTCTCCTCAAGACCTTCTCCTGCTGACCTCAGGGCAGTGTCTGCAAGGTAACGCATAAAGCACAAAGTCCTGTCCTTTGGTTTTAAATTACTTAATCAACTCTCTCCTTCCCACATCATTCAATCATATTTGAGTGCTTACAGTGTGCAGAGCACTGTACTAAGCACTTATCCTCACTCCTTTCCCACTACAATCTTCATTCATTCAATCGTATTTGTTGAGCGCTTACTGTGTGCAGAGCACTGTACTAAGCGCTTGGGAAGTACAAGTCGGCAACATATAGAGATGGTCCCTACCCAACAACGGGTTCACAGTCTAGAAGGGAGAGACAGACAACAAAACAAAACATGTAGACAGGTGTCAAAATCATCAGAACAAATAAAATTAAAGCTATATGCACATCATTAACAAAATAAATAGGATAGTAAATATGTACAAGTAAAATAGAATAATAAATCTGTACAAATATATATAAATGCTGTGGGGAGGGGAAGGAAGTATGGTGGAGGGGATGGGGAGGAGGAGAGGAAAAAGGGGGCTCAGTCTGGGAAAGCCTCCTGGAGGAGGTGAGCTCTCAGTAGAACTTTGAAGGGAGGAAGAGAGCTAGCTTGGAGGATGTGTGGAGGGGAGGGCATTCCAGGCCAGGGGAAGGTCATGGGCTGGGGGTCGACGGCGGGACAAGTGAGAATGAGGCACAGTGAAGAGGTTAGTGGCAGAGGAGCAGAGGGTGTGGGCTGGGTTGGAGAAGGAGAGAAGGGAGGTGAGGTAGGAGGGGGCGAGGTGATGGAGAGCCTTGAAGTTGAGAGTCAAATCCAGTCCACACACTTCACTCCTCTAATACTATCCTAGTTACAATGCCTCGATCCTTCCTCTCTCGCCATGGACCCCTTTCTCATGCCCTTGTTCTTATCTGGATCTCCCTTCTGGTTCCCAACTAGCAGACACTGCTCTCTCCATTTTCAAAGCCCCACAAGCACCACACTTCCTCCAGGAGGCCTTCCCTGTTTATTCTCTTGCCTCCCCACTTTATTTCCCCCATCTCCCCTGTGTCTGACCTGAATGTCATATATTTAAACCCGTTTTATAGATGAGGTCATTGAGGCCCAGAGAAGTGAAATGACTTCATGGATGAGAGAGAGAAAGAAAGAGTCATTCAGTTAATTGCATTTACTGAGCATTTATTGTGTACTGTGTGCAGAGCATTGTACTAAGTGCTTGGGAGAGTACAGCATAATAGACATATTCCCTGCCCACAATGAGTTTACAGTCTAGAGCAATAGTCTGAGAATCTCACTGGCCTCAAGACAACTTGTACTTTCCAAGTGCTTAGTACAGTGCTTTGCACACAGTAAGCACTCAATAAATATGATTGAATGAATGGGCCTACCCTTAAAAATCCAGGATTAATTTAAGGCTACTAACTCTTCCCTAGCCCCAAGAACACATCCCCTCAGCCCACTAACCCTCAGTCCCTTTCCACAAAGCTGTAGGATAGCTAGTTTGCACAATCTGAATTTGAGGCCCAAAGCTACTTGGAGGTGTAAAACTCTCACTCTCTGCTGCTGTCAATGGGATGAGGGACTGAAGAGTGTGTTGCTGCCTGCTAGGTGTAGGTTTGTGCCCAAGGATTAGCCAGGTGACTGCTTAGATAATGCCATCCCTGCTCCAGAAAAAAATCCACATCTTATGGCTTGAAATGCTGCCAACTGTTTTCTTTATGCAAAACTCACCTATTTTGGTGCCGTGGGGAAATCCCTGGCCATAACTCTGTCCTCTGAAATAGGACAGGCAGACGGAGTATGTGAAAAATAATGATGGTATTTAAATAATAATGATGATGGTATTTGTTAAGTGCTTACTATGTGCCAAGCACTGTTCTAAGCTCTAGAGTAGATACAAGCTAATCGAGTTGGATGCAGTCCCTGTCCCACTTGGGGCTCACAGTCTTGATCCCCATTTTACAGATGAGGAAACTGAGGGACAGAGAAGTTAAGTGACTTACCGAAGGTCGTACAGCAGACATATGTGCTCAATAAATAAGATTGAATGAAATACAATTGAAAGAATTGTTGGAACTGAGAGTAGAACTCTGGTCCCTCTGCCTTCCAAGCCCTACCCATATCGCTTCTCAAGGTAAAAGATAATGTGGTCGGACACAGTCTCTGTTCCACATGTGGCTCACAGGCTAAGTAGGAGGGAGAACAAGTACTAAATCCTTGTTTTATAGATAAGGAAATTGAGGCATGGAGATATGTGACTCACCCAAGGTCCCACAGCAGGTAAGTGGTGGAGCCAGGATTAGAACCCAATTTGTCAGAGACCCCGGCCTAGTTCTTGCCACGAGGTCATGCTGGGGGAAGCTTTACTTCTAGGATCAGGCACAAAGATCATCCTTGGAGGAACAATGCCAAGAAAGGATAACAGTGCTCCTGCAAGCCCTTTCCCAACTTGGGAAGGAAGGACCAGAACCCCTTTGATGAATCTGGAGGGACCAGAGAGTGAAAGGCAAGTGTGCGTGTCCCATGGCAGACCTCTTTGAAGAGTGTCTCTCTGCAGATAGAAGCAGTGTGACAGTAGAAATAGCACAGGCCTGGGACTCAGAGAATTTGGGTTCTAATTCTGGCTCCGCCATTTACCGGTTGGGTGACCTTGGGCAAGTCACCTTACTCCTCTGTGCCTCAGTTCCCTCATCTACAGAATGAGGATTCAAAATCTGTTCTTCATCCTTAGACTGTGTGAGCACAATGAGGGACCTGCTTCTCTTTTATCCACCACAGCACTTAGTACACTTCTTGGCATAAAGTATTATTATTATTGTTATTATTATTATTACAAGTGTTTGAAGGAAGTTACAGAAGACATAAGTGTTGGGTGGTTGAGATGGGGGACATGGATCTTTCCATCCCCTGGCTCTGGCCTCTCCCATCCACTGTGGAGGGTCTGTGCATCCAGCAGAGAGGGGAGTGAGGGTGTTAACCATGGTCTCTGGGAGGGTTGTACTAAAAGACAGGTGACACGAATGACAGCTTGATTGACTCTGTCAGCTGAACTGTCCTTGACTCTCTGGAATAAACCAGTCTTTATATCCTTTATCTGAGAAGCAATGTGGCCTGGTGGATAGAGCACGGGCTTGAGAGTCAGGAGGACATGAGTTCTAGTTCTAGCCCCAGCTCTGCCACTTGTCTGCTATGTGACAAGTCATTTCACTTCTTGAGCAAGTCATTTCACTTCTCTGTGCCTCAGGCACCTAAAATGAGGGTTAAGATGTGAGCCCTCTGAGGGACAGGGATTGTATCCAACCCCTAGTTAGCTTGTATTTACCCTAGCATTTAGTACAGCCCAGTAAATAGTAAGCACTTAATAAATACCATTAAAAATTCACTGCAAGGAGTCAGGCAGAGGATGGGAGAGACAACCAGGCCACAAGCCCAAGGGCTAGGGGAGCCAGGAGACTCCTTAAGGATGAGAGAATCGAGGTCAGCATGGTGGCGACCAACTTATAGACAGAGTTAGAAGGAAAAAGGATAAAGACTGGTAAAGAGATGAAGACTGGTTATACCAGGGAGTTAAGAACAATTCAGCTTGGCAGAGTTAATTAGTCAATTAATGGTATTTATTGAGTGCTTACTATGTACAGAGCACTGCACTAAGCATTTGGGAGAGTATAATACAACAGAGCTAGCAGACACATTCCCTGCCCACAATGAGCTTACAGTTAAGAGCTTAGGGTCTGACAATCCTGCTTGTCAGGGGCTCACAATCTTAATCCTCATTTTACAATTGGGTCACTGAGGCACAGAGAATTTAAATGACTTGCCCAAGGTCACACAACAGACAAGTGGCAGAGCAAGGATTAGAATACAGGTCCTCTGACTCCATCCTATATTTACTAGACCCCAGTGCATTTAACGAACACCTCCTGATCATCCTTGGTGCCTTTCCTTGGCCCCCCAAACCCAAGGAAAGGGTGTTCATCCCAAGGATGGACCCTCCTCCTGTTTCTCAAGAGTAGCAGCTTTAATTTCCCCCCTTCCAAGGACAGTTTCCTCAGACTTAGAACTGATGCTTCCTGGGCAGTGCTTTGTGTCTTATCACTACTGCAAAGATGAGAGAGGTCCCCAGTCGGCCTTATTTTTCCACCCTGGCACTTGGCATTTTCCAGCAATTACTCTCTGTGATCTATGAGCTGGATGAAGCCTTGATTTATAAAACAGCCCCTTAAATTTTCTCCTGCACATTCATTACAATCTGTAATGAAGTGTGTCGAGGAAGGAGAAATGTCTGGTTGACTGATTTTTCTTCTTCCAGGAACTCATGTTTCTTTATTCATCACTGTCTGTCTGGGTTGGAGAGAGGCACCTCCCAGAGCCCACCAGAGCCTGGCACAGGTAGAATGCTCATCCCATTGTGAAGCATACGAGCCTCCCCCTGCCCCTGACAGAAGAGGCTGCTTTCATGGTAACCCTGTTTAAAGTTGTTCTCAGGATAGTGCCTTTAAGGAAACAGGTTTTACTTGTATCTACCCTTGCGTTTAGTTCAGTGCCTGGCACAGAGTAAGTGCTTGACAAATATTGTAAAAAAAATTAAAAAGAGAGGTCTCTACTCTCTAACAAATTTCCCTTTTTGCCTCAAGCCTGAATTAACTTTGATTGGTCTCAAAAGAAACAAACTGATCCTAGGGAAGAGAGGAGAGGGAGAGTTTCATTCTGGTCTGGCAGAGTAGTCTCTAGAGAGGATCAGCAAGTGGTTTGCTTAATTCCTTGAGTGGAAACTCCAGCAGAGAGTCAGCATTTGAGGGAGCAATTCCGGCCACTAGCCTGCCAGCTGGCTCCACTGCACAGTGTAGACTCTTTGCATGGTGCTTTTTCCTGAGGACATCTCAAGCCTCCCCAAAATCAGCTTACCTTTTCTTCCTTCCTCACCTTAACAACACACTCTGAATTAAGAGCTAGTCTCCAACCTCAGAGGGCTACTGCAGGCTTGTTGGACTGGTAAAGCTAAGCAGGTCTTTAATTACCTTGCTCAGTTGATTTTAAAATTGGCTGTTTGTGTGGGGGTAAGGTGTGGGGGAGAGGGAGGGAGGGCCTCAAGGCAGCTTGGCATGGAAAAAGACCCCTAAGTAGAAGGAAACAGAAATGGGTAAGTAAGATTCACTTTGTGCCTATTTCCTTTCTCTCTCTGGCACCCTCCCCTCCATGCTGATCTGTGGCCCTTGACTTTCTTGCAGTCCTTCTGGTAGCCTAGTAGAAAGAGCCCGGGCCTGCAATTCAGAGGACCTGGGTTCTAATCCAAACTCTGCCACTTGTCTGCTGTATGACCTTGGACAGATCTCTTGACTTCTTTGTGCTTCAGTTACCTCACCTGTAAAATGGACGTTTACAAGCCTGAGTGTGGGGCTCTGCACACAGTAAGTGTTCAGTAATACAACTGATTGACTGACTGACTGGCAGCCTCATCTGAGATGTGGATTGTGTCCAACCTTATTACCTTTTACTTAATACACTGCCTATCACATACTAAGTGCTTAACAAATACCAGAAAAATATCCAGAGAGGGCCAGCCTTTTTCCATTTATCTCTTCCTGCCTGTTTTTATCCATCAGGTAAAGAGAATCCCCTGGCAGGTTGAGTAGCATGAGCTAGAAGCAGCAACATTTACAAACCGTGGCACTGTGGAGAAGTCAACAAGGGATCCAGAGTCTGTCCAGCGATCTAGCCCAGAAGTTCCCTAAAATGACCAACAAGAACTCTCTCAGCTTCGGCCACAGGGATACTCACTTGAGAAACTGTCAAAGCACAGCATTAGGAGATCAGGAGACTGGCCACATTCCTACAGTGCCCACCCTGGAGATCAGGGCTGGACTCTTCCATGTCCATTTTAAAAAGACCCAGAGGAGTCTTAAAGGGGGAGGAAGATGAGCATTTCCAGCCTAAGTGCCCATTCCTTCTCCGTTGCTGCAGCATTGTATATATAGAGTGAGGCAAGAGGCTAAATGGAGTCTCCTTCCAGGACCACAAACCTGAGCAGAGGGATTGATTGCAGGGCTAGTGGTTTATACAGTGCCACTTGAACTCTCCAGTCCCTGCTGGGTGGGTTCTTAATGGGACATGGAGTGCAGGGAGGGAGCAAGCAAGCCAAGGAGCAGCACACCGTGATGTCTGGAGCAGTCTTCACCCACAACTGTGCTTTATTAATAAGAATAATAATAATGGCATTTATTAAGTGTTTACTATGTGCAAAGCACTGTTCTACGTGCTGGGGAGGATACAAGGTCATCAGGTTGTCTCAGGTGGGGCTCGCAGTCTTAATCCCTGTTTTGCAGATGAGGTAACTGAGGCCCAGAGAAGTGAAGTGACTTGCCCAAAGTCACACAGCTGACAATTGGCAGAGTGGGGATTCGAATCCATGACCTCTGACTCCAAAGCCCGTGCTCTTTCCACTGAGCCACACTGCTTCTCTAGACCAATGACAAGTTCTACATCAAATACGACTTCTTGCAGAGAGCTTCTTGGTCACTCTGTTCCCTGGAGTCCGAGGGGCTGGTTGAGAAATTAAACGGCTACATGCCCAGTTTATCATTAAGTTCACTTAAGAACCTCTGCAGAGCAAACAGTCTGAGCATGGACCTGCAGAAGGTTGCTTTGCTCTGGCATTTTTTAGGGTATTTGTTAAGAGTCTACTATGTGCCAGGTACTGTACTGAGCACTAGGGTTAGATACAAGATCATCAAGGTGGACAGTCCATATTCTGCATGGGGCTCACAGTCTTAATCACTATTTTACAGTTGAGGTAACTGAGGCACAGAGAACTGAAGTGACTTGCCAAAAGTCACGCAGCAGACAAATGGCCAAGCTGGGAGTAGAGCCTAGGTATTCTGTCCCCCAGGTCCGTGCTTTTTTCCACTAGGCCACCCTGCTTTTCACTCTAATACGATAAGGATAATAATTATGGTATCTGTTAAATGCTTACTACAGGCCAAGTGCTAGGGTAGATACAAGTTAATCAGGTCAGACACATTTCCTGTCCCAGTTGGGGCTCATTGTCCAATAGGAAAGAGAATGGGCATTGAATCCCTATTTTTCAGATGAGGAAACTGAGGCAGAGAAGAATTAAGTGACTTCCAAGGACACACAGCAGGCAGATGGCAGAGCATAAATTGGAACCCAGGTCCTCCTACCCCCATCCCTGGGTTTTTTTCTACTAGGCCCTGCTACTTCTCTATTATAACCCCAGCACAATCAAGGCTATTGGTCCTGATGGAGCCCAGGAGGCTCAGAACCTCTTGTTATCACAGGGACCCATTATCTTGCAGCAAAAAAACCAACCACTTCATTGTTGTTTGAATCACACATTTCTCTCTGCCCTCATATCTTGGCAGTGTTGCCTGCAGTGAATGGACAACTTGGGGAAATGAAGGAAAAACAGAAAAATCAATCAATCCATCAATCAATTGCATTTATCGAGCACTTACTATGTGCAGAGCACTGTACTAAGAGTACAGTGGGAGAGTACAATATCAATATAACAGATTTGGTAGATATGTTCCCTGCTTACAAGAGCCTTACAGTCTTTAGGAACAATTTCAGTTTTTCATATTGGTTTTCCCCCCTAATCTTATACTGGGTCTTTTCTTTGCTTTTCAGTTATTATTTTTCCTCTTTTAAAAGTATGGGAAAATTAATGTTTATCTCTGTGACAAAGTAATTTTCCTTGGCACTTCTCTGAGTTAAGTGGCATGTCTATCCTTTTGGGGAGAGATATCTACACAGAGAAATCAGCTCCAGAGATCAAATTCTTAGGTTCAATTTTAAGAACTCCTTGGTGTTTTGGGTCCATCAACCCAGGTCAACACAAATAGAGAAGGAGAAAAATCTGGGGCAGAGTTGTCATTGGGGATTAGCTGAACCCCCATATGAGCTTTGGGGTTTATATGATGAATGTCAAAGACAAATTGGGCACCTGCCTACAGCCTCCTTAGGCCCTGTGGAAACAATTAGGGCTTGTATTTATCAGACACCAGGACCAGCTGGGAAAGGACAGACACTGAGGGCTGTCATCATTGACCCTTGAAGGATTGTAAGGGGAGCACTAGTGAGCAAAGGTTCTGCTCCTGTCTGTACCCTGTTTTCTACAGCACATTGAGAAATATGCCTCCCAACCTCAGTTCCAGTACTGCTGAATCCTGGTTCCCGGAGAGGACCTGGAGTCAAATAGAGAAGCACACTAATGAGGCATCAAGCTTCGTTGTTTAGTTCGGTGCCTGGCACGGAGTAAGCACTTAATAAATACCATTATTATCATTCAGACCCAGCTGGAGGGCTGCAAAGCAGTGGTACTGTCCGAACTTCGATGTAGCTGGGAGCCCTGGACCTTCCCCAGAAACCAAGCGGCCTGGTGGGCTAGTGAAAACCGAGCTGCCTTTACAAACTCTAGTAGGCCTGGGAGTCAGAGAATCTGAGTTCTAATCCTGGCTCTGCCATTTGCCTGCTGGATGACCTTGAGTAAGTTACTTACCTTCTCTGTACCTCAGTTTCCTCAACTATATCAATTGATTGTATTTATTGAGTGCTTACTGCATGCAGAGTCCTGTACTAAGCACTTAGGAGAGCACAATATAACAGTGTAACAGACACAATCCCTGCCCACAACAAGTTTATAGTCGTGACAGGCATTAATATAAATAAATTACAGATACGTATATAAGTGCTATAAAATGGGAATTCAGTGCCTGCTCTCCTTCCTGTTATGGAAGCTAGGCATTGAGGTTGAGGTTTCCTAAGGCTGATGTTGGGATTCTCCAAATGCATGAATAGGGGATACTGGGAGAAGCAAGATAATGGAGTGGGGCAGGCAGTTGCTGACAGTAACCCAAAAAGCTAGGGACCAGGCACCACACAATAGTAGAGAAGCAGCATGGCTCAGTGGAAAGAGCATGGGCTTTGGAGTCAGAGCTCATGAGTTTGAATACCGGCTCCACCACAAGTCTGCTGTGTGACCTTGGGCAAGTCACTTAACTTCTCTGAGCCTCAGTTAACTCATCTGTAAAAATGGGGATTAAGACTGTGAGCCCCACATGGGACAACTTGATCACATTGTATCCCCCCCAGCGCTTAGAACAGTGCTTTGCACATAGTAAGCGCTTAACAAATGCCATCATTATTATTATTATTATAGGACATGGGTTCAAATCCCAGACTCACCAATTGTCAGCTGTGTGACTTTGGGCAAGTCACTTCACTTCTCTGTGCCTCAGTTACCTCATCTGTAAAATGGGGATTAAGACTGTGAGCCCCCCATGGGACCACCTGATCACCTTGTAACCTCCCCAGTGCTTAGAACAGTGCTTTGCACATAGTAAGCACTTAATAAATGCCATCATTATTATTATTATAGTACTCAAAAGGAGGATGGGATCAGAACAGTTACAGGGGACAACAGGGCTACGACAAAGAAGAGATCATCCCATCATCATCACAAGGAATGCTATTGATATTGTCAATATTGAGGGGCCAGGGAAACATTCCCCAATCAATCACTCCAATAAGAATATACTAGCTGACCCAGCCAAACCTTTTTGCCAGAACCGCAAAGACTTTCAATCAGGGGAGGCTGTGAAATATGCAGAGATACCTTAGGAATGCCCCAGATCACCCAGACTGGTGTCAGAGGAGAGATGCCCTCCTTTAGCACCAAGGCAAGGAGTGTCAAAGAGCATTAAAGGGGTCCAGAGGACAATAGTCTTAGCTCTACTGCCCAAAGTCCACTGATTCCTGCACCAGTGTAAAGACAAGCAGGTAAACTACATTTTCGAAGACCTCTTGTTACGTTGTCTCATTCTTGGACTGGTATGGGAAGCAGCATGACCTAGGGTACAGAGCATGTGTTCTTTCCATTTTTGAGGGGGTTCTTTTATAGGAACACCTTGACATTGCTTATGGGAGAGGATGTCAATAACACTTCCTATAGAGACAGTGAGTCTCATGTGGGACAGCGGCTCTACCTGACCTGAGTACCTTGTATTTACCCCATTGCTACTTAGCTCAGTGTTTGGCATATAGTAAGCTCTTAACACATACCATAATAATAATAATAATAATAATGATAGTAATACTATAATCATTATTACTATCCCATCTGACTGCTAAACAATGTTGATCTCAACTTGTCTTCTCTGGGCAGGATATGTGAGGATGACAATGACAAACACAAGCAGCTGCTGTTTGGTGAACTAACTGTGTCTACCATCTCTGTTATATTGTTATACTGTTCTCTCCCAAGCTCTTAGTACAGTGCTGGGCACACAGTATGTGTTTAATAAACACGATTGACTGACTTGTGGGAACCATGACCAAGGAGGACAGAAGAACTATGTGTTAAACAGATGAATCTCCGTGATTCATCTACCAGGGCTGAGGACTGCTGGATGGCCACAGAAACAGACAGACCAGATGGGCACTTGACAAGAAGAAATGGGTTACAGCAAGAGAGAGTTCTGAAAAATACCACCAGTACTTCAAAGCAGCAAAGACCTCAGCCTTGAAATGTCTTTTAATTCACGAGCAAAACTTCATCTCAGTTACACAATTATCTTTTAAGCCACACCCACACAGTTAGAAAAAAACAATCCACCTGTAGCAATAGGTTTGAACACATCAACCCACTCGGAGGCACAAGCCCAAATCAATCAATCAATCAGTCAATTGTATTTATTGAATGCTTACTGTGTGCAGAACACTGTACTAACTGCTTGGGAGAGTACAATGTAACAGTATAACAGACACATTTCCTGCCCACAAAGAGCATACAGTTTAGACAGCCCAAAGTTCTCCTCCAACAATTCGGCTTGTTGACTGCCAAGCCGGAGGGGGCCAGACAGGACACTCTGAGCGTGTGCAATAGTGCGACAGTGAAGGAAATGCACAGGGGGCTCCTGAGCTATGGTGACTGTGACTTCACGTTTGCCGGTGTTCCTCATTGGGACATGAAGTAGACATGGAGAAGCTGAACAATAAGAGGAAGCTGGATTTCCATTTTATGATTCAGGTGGAAAAAGTCTCAGGAAAAGGCTGGGGCTCCTGGAGGAGGGGCCCAGCTATCACTTAACTTTTTTTCCATCAAACTTGACCAGTGCTGGAGCTGAGGGGGGCAGGCCCATAGCAGGTGGACAGTGAGGGGCTGGATTCTCCAGTTTCCTGGTGATCTCTGGAATTGGTTGTCTTTCCCATTCACCCTGCAGAGAGAGCACCATATCCCGCTTTGAGAAACCAGGAAAAAATCAGCAAGTAGCAAGGGGAATTAGGGGGCAGTGTGGCTTAGTAGATAGAGAACAGGCCTCGGAGTTCTAATCCTGGCTCCACCACTTTTCTGCTATGTGACCTTAGGCAAGTCACTTCACTTCTCTGTGCCTCAGTTTCCTCATCTGTAAAATGGGGGTCAAGACTGTAAGGCCCATGTGGGACATGGATTGTGTCCAACCCAATTTGCTTCTATATACCCCCACTGCTTTGACTAGTGCTGGGCATATAGTAAACACTTAACAATTTCCACAATTAATAATAATAATAATAGCTATTATTATTATTATTATTAGAGTCTTGGGACCTGGCTCCAGGTGATTTTTTTTTGCAAACAAATCCCACTCTGGGTTTATGTTAGGTCTACACATGCCAGTGGTCTAGATAATTATGATTCCCAAATAGCACTTTGACCTCCACTATCTGGATATTTCATGGGGATGAGTTTATTTTTTACTTGACTTGAAAATCCAGTCAATTCAGAATAGAGTGCAATTTTAGTCGCCAGTGGTCTGGATAAAATAGAAAAACGGTGTTACCTAATGGAAAGAGCACAGGCCTATGAGTCAGAGGACCTGGGTTCTAATCCTACGTGCCTGCTGCCTGTTGTGTGACTTTGGCAAGGCACTTAACTTCTTTTTGCCTCAGTTTTGTCTTCTGTAAAATGGGGATTCAGTGTCTGCTTTCCCTCCTCCTTAGACTGTGAGCCCCATATGGGACAAGAATTGTGTCCATCTGACAATCTTGTATCTATTCCTACACTTAGTACAGTGCTTGGCACATAGTAAGCACATAACAAATAGCATTGTTATTATTATTGTTATAAATTGCACATGTAGACCCACCCTTAAGCACCTTGCCTCTTGCACCCCTTTCTCTTTTTTATGTCCTTCAAAGACTTCAATGCCCAAGGATGGAATTACAGAAAGTTGTCCCTTTCTTTCTCCAAAAGGAATTCTTTCAGCACCCCTATCCCTCTTCTCCAAGGCTCCCTTAATCTTCATCAACTTGTTCCTTCCCCTACAGAGCTTCTGCCAGCAGCACTCCTTCTCCTACTGTTCACCTCTGGAGAAAATTCGGAGAAGACCCCGTGCAGGAGGCATTCTTGCCAGACAGCTACCCACTGTCAGATGAGAAAAAGGCTCCCCTTTGTTGCAGGGAAGATTTCTATCAATCAATCAGTCCTATTTATTGAGAGCTTACTGTGTGCAGAGCACTGTATTAAGCACTATTTCATCAAGGATCAGCAATCCAGGGAGAAAATAAGGAAAGACTGCATTTGCAGCCTATATTACAGGAAAGAAACCTCTCCAAAATAGTTTATGTGTAAACAATCAAGCAATTATATTTATTGAGTGATTGCTATGTGTACAGCACTGTACTAAGCACTTGAGAGAGTACAATATAACAATATACCAGATACATTCCCTGCCCGCAACGAGCTTACAGTCTGCCCAGACTCAGACACCCACACTTATCCACAAATGCTATTGCAGAGGTTTCTGTGACTGGTTCTAAGAGAACCCAGCTCCTCTCTCTAGTTAATGCCACACATAATTTGTTCAATTGTATGAGCTTACTGGGGGCAGGGGACATATATACCAACTCTGTTATAATGTACTCTCCCAAGGGCTTATAAAGTGTCCTGCATCCAGGAGGTGCTCAATAAATACCATTGATTGATTGACCAGGTTCTGCCAGATTTCTTCAGCATCCTGAGACTGTCCAGTGAAGCCTGCATGAAATTTCAGCTAATACAGCTCAATGCAGCTCTGATCTGATTAACTTGTAATAATAATAATGATGATGATGGTATTTGTTAAGCACTTACTATGTGCAAAGCACTGTTCTAAGTTCTGGGGAGGTTACAAGGTGATCAGGTTTTCCCATGGGGGGCTCACAGTTTTAATCCCTATTTTACAGAAGAGGTAACTGAGGCACAGAGAAGTTAAGTGACTTGCCCAAAGTCACACAACTGACAATTGGCGGAGCCAAGATTTGAACCCATGACCTCTGACTCCCAAGCTCGGGCTCTTTCCACTGAGCCATGCTGCTTCCCTAGCACTTAGAACAGTGCTTCACACATAGTAAGAGCTTAAAAAATTCCATTAAAAAGCCCCCGAAAACAATGCCTGACCCAAACATTGGGCAAATGTGGAGCCACTACCTATGCACTTATTAATATATTGTACCTCAGTCTCATCTATCTCATCACCGACCTCCCGTCGCCTATGTCCTGCCTCTAACTTGAAACACCCTCCCTCTTCATATCCGACAGACAATTACTTTCCTTACTGAAGGCACATCTCCTCCAAGAGGCCTTCCCTGAGTAAGCCCTCTTTTCCTGTTCTTCAACTCCCTCCTGCATTACCCTGACTTGCTTTTTTTATTCATCTCCTATCCCAGCCCCACAGTACTTAGGTACATATTTGTAATTTATTTATGTTCATGTCTGTCCCCCCCTCTAGACTGTCAACTCATGGGTAAGGAATTTATCTGTCATATTGTACTCTCCCAAGTGCTTAGTGCAGTGCTCTGCACACAGTAAGAACTCAGTAAATATTAGAACAGTGCTCTGCACACAGTAAGCGCTCAATAAATACGATTGAATGAATGATTGACTAACTATATAGTCAGGTTTCTTGGTGAACCCCACATTAAGGAAAACTTGCATTGTAGTATTTACCCCATGCCTGCTGCCCAGCTGTTTGTGGAATGGTAAGAATGCCTTGAACTGATGTTCCAAAGCAACTATTGTGCATTCACTCGGGCTATTTTTTAAATGGTACGTATTAGGTACTAACTATGTAACAAGTGTTATACTAAGTGCTTGAGTAGATACAAGATAATCAGGCTGGATACAGGCCCTGATCCACATGGGGTTCACAGTCTATGCAGGATGGAGTAGGACTTAATCCTCACTTTACAGATGAGGAAACTGAGGCACAGAGAAGTTGTGACTTGCCCAAGTTCATACAGCAAGAAAGTAGCACAGCCAGGATTAGAACTCAGGTTCTCAAACTTCCAGGCCCATGCTCTTTCTGTGCTCAATGTTGCCTCCCCTGGCACTCTGACCTGCTCTGGGTGAATATGAGCATACACACATCACCCAGCCAGGCTTTCGAGAAGCAGCATTACCTAGTGGATAGAACACAGGTCTGAGAGTCAGAAGGACCTGAGTTTTAATCCTGATTCTGCCACTTATCTGCTGTGTGACCTTGGGTGAGTCACAATTTCTCTGTGCTTCAGTTATCTCATCTATAAAATGAGGATTAATACTGTGACCCCCATGTGAGACATGGACTGTGTCCAACCTGATTAGCTTGGATCTATCCCAGCACTTTGTATATAATAATAATATTAATGACATTTGTTAAGCACTTACTATGTATAAAGCACTGTTCTAAGTGCTGGGGAAGTTACAAGGTGATCAGGTTGTCCCATGGGGACTCACAGTCTTAATCCCCATTTTACAGATGAGGTAACTGAGGCCAAGAGAAGTTAAGCAACTTGCCCAAAGTCACTTGCCCAAAGTATACATAGTAAGTGCTTAATAAATATCATAAAAAATGATTATACCTGAATGGCATCTGTTCTATTTTCTTAAGAGAAAGTACTACGTGTAGATTCCTTTTATTTGAAGATGAATCCACTGACATAAAATCATAATTTAGAGTGTGACTGACAAAGATTCCTGATGGGCAACCCCGAAATTTGCCATAGTTAATGGCTATAAGCTTTACCCTTTCAAGCTTAATTTTTTTTACGGTAGAAAAATTTGCCCATCACCATTGCACTTATGAAGTTATTTACACTTTCATGTATATAGATCTGATCAATTCATTTATTTATTTTAACCTCTTTCATTTTAAATATTGTTATGCTCACCTGCCCCCCATTAGAGCGTAAGCTCCTGTGGGCAGGGAATGCATTGCTTTACTATGTTTTACTTCCCAACAACCTAGTACAGTGAACCACAACAAGTGAGTTATTCAATAAATACTGCTCCTATCCATCAATCAATAGTATGTGTTGAGCGCTTACCATGTGCATAACACTGTACTAAGCACTTGGGAGAATACAGTACATCACTATTACTTCTACTACTACTATCACTGTTATTACTACTTCTACAGTTACTTCTGTGACTAATAATAATAGTAATAATGGTACTTGGTAAGTGCTTACTATGTGCCATTCACTGTTCTAAACACTGGGGTAGATATAAGTTACTAAGGTTGGACACAGTCCCTTTCCAACATGGGGCTCATACTCTTAATCCTCATTTTACTGATGAGGCAGATAAGGCCCAGAGAAGTTAAGTGACTTGCCCAAGGTCACACAGCTGGCATGTGGCCGAGCCGGGAACAGAATTCAGGTCCCCTTCTGATTCCCAGGCCTGTGCTCTATCCACTAAGCTATACTGCTACTACTACTACTATTATTTATAAACTACCTGCCCTGGATTGTTGAGACATTTCCTTGCCAGGGACTGGGGGCTGGGGACTGGATTCTGGGCCAGGAGGCTGTTTCTAGATCTACAAGTCTATAAATCTACTTTGTCAGCTGAATCACCTTATCCTGCCTTATCTCTCCCAACCCACCATCATCCCATTCCCGGTCCATCGCCAATTTGGGAAGCAAAAGCCAGGTGATGTCACACCACATGACACAAAGCACCCCTGGAAAGCTGTAACAAATGATGGAAGAGCACAGACTATTTCCAGAAATCTTTCAGGCTCTTGGACCACTGAGCTGCAAAAAAATGGATGTAACTAATTAGAAACAAGTTCTGTTCCCTTGACGGGAATGTTGTGATTTGGCTGGTGAATAAATTATAGGTCTTAAAATTCTCATTCGATCTCAAATAAGAAAAAAAGAAAGTGAAATGTCAGTGTATGGCTAGGAGGTTGGGGTTTTTTTTCCCCCCTCCTTAACTATTTTTAGTCTCCAAGAGAAGCATTTTGAAATTTAATTCGCAGAAGATCGGTCTCTTGGGAACCAGCAGGCCTAAGCCTCTCTAATCATAGTCGGCTTTTGCATCCCCAGTGTCCGTCAAATTTAGCAGGCTCCTCCAGCCCAATTTCCTCTGGCTGCTGGGGATTGGGTCACCTGGGGAATGAGCATGGGCCTGGGAGACAGAAGCTCTGGGTTCTAATCCCAGCTCTGCCATTTGTCTGCTACGTGACCTTGAGCATGCCATTTCATTTCTCTGTGCCTCACTTTCCTCATCTGTAAAATGAGGATTTAATACCTGTTCTCCCTGCTATGTAGAATGTGAGCCTCACGTGAGACCTAATTATATTATATCAATCCCAGCACTTAAAACAGTGTTTTGCAGATAACTTTATTTTTTTTATTATCATTATTAGACTCTTTATTGGCTGAGCGAGGGATTAAAGGAACCTAATTTTGGACAGCTCATTCTCACTGTCTCTCCTTATCCCCCCTCCCACCCCCCGATACTTACTGGGAACCGAATCGCTGAGGACTTGTTGCAGTGCATGGAGATGGGAGCGAAGTCATATAGAGACTTGAGCACATCACGGTTGAATGGATTCCAAGGGACCGAAGAAAACTGCTGGGGGACAGAAGCCTGAGGGCATGTGCAGACATCCTCATTGTTAAACCTGAGGCAGAAGAATCTCCATCAATCAAGCAATCAATCCTATTTATTGAGTGTTTTCTGTGTGCAGAGCACTGTACCAAGCACTTGGGAGAGTACAATATAATGGAGTTGGTTGACATGTTCCCTGCCCACAGGGATCTTAGAGACTAGAGGGAGAACAGGTTTTGAATTCTCATTTTATGGATGAGGGAAACTGTGGCAGAGAGAAGTTTATGGGGTTTCCCAGTATAATGGAGTTGGTTGACATGTTCCCTGCCCACAGGGATCTTAGAGACTAGAGGGAGAACAGGTTTTGAATTCTCATTTTATGGATGAGGGAAACTGTGGCAGAGAGAAGTTTATGGGATTTCCCAAGGTTCCACTGCAGGCAAGTGGTGGAGTCTGGATAAGAATCCAGGTCTCCTGACTCCCAGTTCTATTCCTTAGGGGGAAAACAAAAAAACCCCCCAAAAACCTGAAGATTCCCTCTTTTGGCCACCACAAGGAAAGTTTTCAGTAGCGAGTGCTCTGGATTTGCTAATAATGTACCGCTAAACTGAAGAGATTCTGAATTTCTGTACTTACACTTTCCTCTCCCATTATGAGTTTTTAGTGGTACCACTCATGTTGACCCTGGGGGCCTACTCTGTGGGGCAGATTCAGCTGTCTCTAGGCAGAAGCTCCTTCTGGACAGGGGTCATGTCTGCCAATACTATTGTATTTATCATAATTTTCCCAAGTGCTTAGTACAGTAATAATAATAATGATAATAATGATGGTATTTAAGTGCTTACTATGTGTTAAGCACTGTTCTAAGCACTGCGATAGATACAAGGTTATCAGGTTGTCCCACGTAGGTCTCACAGTCTTAATCCCCATTTTACAGATGAGGTAACTGAGGCACAGAGAAGTGAAGTGACTTGGCCAAAGTCACACAGCTGACAAGTGGCGGTGCCGGGATTAGAACCCATGACCTCTGAATCCCAAGCCCGTGCTCTTTCCACTAAACCACACTACTTACTGCGCACCCAGGAAATGCTCAATAAATACCACTGATTGGTGACTAAACAGCCCCAGCTGTGGGTCTATGTAGTGGCATTGGTTACCACTCTGGAATAATAATAATAGTAATAATAATAATGATGATGGGATTTGTAAGCACTTACTAAGTACGAATCATGAACTCGGAGCTTGTGGTAGACAGAAGACAATCAGGTCCCACATAGGGCTCACAGTCTGAGAGAGAACAGGTATTGAATTCCCATTTTACAGATGAGGGAACTGAGGCATGGAGAAACGAATTGACTTGCCCAAAGTAACAAGCCATCATCTCCCAATTAGACTAATGCATCTGCTTCTTCACTGGTCTCCCTGCCTCCAGCTTCACCTCTCTTCATTCTGTTCTACCCCTTACTGCCCGGATCTTTTTTCTCAAATGTCATTTAGCATATGCCTCTCCCCTCCAAATGATGATCCTGCCCTTCCTGAGCATTGATTTTAAGACACTCCATCAGCTCTCTCCCTCTTGTCCACTCTCTTCTCGCATTAGACCCCAGATCACACTCTTTACTCCTCTCAAACTCATCTTCTTACTGTCCCTCACTTTCAACTTCAGAGAAGCATAGCTTAGTGGATAGAGCATGGATCTTGGAGTCAGAAGGTCATGGGTTCTAATCCCGGTTCTGCCACTTGTCTGCTGTGTGACCTTGGGCAAGTCACTTCACTTCTCTGTGCCTCAGTTACCTTATCTGTAAAATGGGGATCAAGACTGGGAGCCCCATGTGGGACAGGGACTGTGTTCAACCTGATTTGCTTGTATCCACCCCAGTGCTTAGTACAGTGCCTGGAACAAAGTAAGCGCTTAATAAATACCACGATTATTATTATTGTTATTATTATTATTATCATTATTATTATTAAATTCTCCTGTTTTTCCCCAGCCTGGAACTCTCTCACCTTTTAAATCTGTCTGACCACAGCTCTCCCCATCTTCAAAGACTTCCTGAAACCCACCTCCTCCAGAAAGCAACCTTCTGTTGATTTCTAATCACCCCATGTCATATCACGTCACCAATCACCTTAGCACTTAGATATTTATTGTTTACCCACCAATCACTCATTTATTGATCTCCACCCTTCTCCCAGCACTTGCTAGTACCATTACATCTTTGTTATTTCTCCAACTTGCAGTATGTATCTGCCTATCACTTCCATTAGGGCAGGACTTGTGTCTATTAACTTTATTGCACTCTCCTAGGAGCATAGTACAGTGCTCTGCATACAGTTGGCACTAAATAAATAAAATCATTCATCGAAAGTTGGCTCAAAGGACACCAGCTCTTAGAGAGTTTTCATGCAATGGCCCCGCTTCTGTCTCTGTTGGAACTCCTGATCTCAAGCTCTTAGCCCATCAGACAGAGTTTCCCCACTTATCACCTGAGAAGCAGCATGGCCTAGTGGATAGAGCTCAGGGCTGGGAGTCAGAAGGACCTGGGTTCTAGTTTCGGCTCTGCTTCTGTGTGACCTTGGGCAAGTCACTTAACTTCTCTGTGCCTCAATTACCTCATCTGAAAAATGGGGATTAAGTCTGTGAGCCCCATGAGGGACATGGACTATGTGCAACCTGATTACCTTTTATCTATCCCAACACTTAGAACAGTGGGAGAAGAGGAAGAGGAAGAAGAAGAAGACATGCAGGTTCCGGAAAAATCCTATCTCTTGCCCTAGAAGTTCTATGAGTTCAGTACTGGGGCTGGGGAGTGGAATTGTGAGTGGAATTTGGAAGCAGCATGGCCTAGTGGATAAAGCACTGGCCTAAGAGCCAGAGGACCTGGGCCAAATCCCAGCTCTGCCGCTTGTCTGCTGTGTGACCTTGGGCAAGTCGCTGCACTTCTCTGTGTCTCAGTTACCTTATCTGTAAAATTGGGATGAAGATTCTGAGTACTATGTGGGACAGGGACTGTGTCTATCTGATTAGCTTGTATTTACACCAGGGCTTAGTACACTGCCTGAACCATAGTGTCAAATGTCATTAAAAGAAAAAAAAAAGAAAGACTTAAGGCATTCAGTAACTAGGGTTACCTGTTCACCAGGTGGAAGTATTTTTGCAGGTAGCCTGTGTCCACGGCACTCTTGCATAGTTCCAGCGGACTCTGGGGGTAATAATGTATATAATTCACGCACATTTCTTCCATGATGCCAAACCCGCCCTGGTAAGTGGAGAAGAGAATGGTCTAAGTGGCACACAGATGAGTTGGCAGAGAGAACCCATGTTGGGGAGGAGGGAGTCAGCAGATCTGGAGGCTGAAGAGCATGTGGTTGTTGATGAGGCCACAGGGAACATCTCTGACTGCCCAGGGCTGTCTGCCTGACACCTGTGATTTCTCTGGGTCTCATTGCTTGGAGTTACAGAGGAGAACTCAGGTAGGGAAGAGAGCAGAGGCTGAGTCTGTGGTTTTTCCAGAGGGATTCTCATTGATCTGGGACCATGCTTAAGTCAATCAATCAATCACATTTATTGAGAGCTTATTGTGTGCAGAGCATTATAGTAAACTATTGAGAGAGTACAATATAACAATACAACAGAGTTTGTCAGCACATTCCCTGTCCACAGTGAACTTGTAGTCTAGATGGGGGCTTACAGTCTTAGGAAGTCAGACTTTACCGTCGACTTCCACTTTGTCACCCAAAGTTTCCACTGTATGATTCAGTACGTGTGTTGTACTCTCCCAAGTGCTTAACACAGCGCTCTGTACACAGTAGACACTCAATAAAGACCACTGATGGATTGATTCATTCACTGAGGCCACGATGAACACCTCAAGCTCATTTCCATTCCAAATCAAGTTGCTTCAGACCCAGTTGGAATTCATTTGAATTTTCTTTGCCAAATATAATACCTTAGTCCTGAGCTTCTCAACCCAGGTGACTGGGCCTTTTGCTCTCATAATCATGTAGCTGGACCTCCCACTACTAAAATGCACAGAGACTTAAAACATGGACAACAGCTGAGGTTTGAAAAGTAATTGGATTTCTAAAGTGAAGAATTAGTCCTGGAGGTTTTCTTATCTCATTTGGATAGATCTTGCTTCAAATGTTCCCAAACCCACAGCCAATATGAGATTAAAAAAAAACCAGAATGCTTTTAAGTAGCTGGTTCCTAATGCATTTTACCTCTGATCTCCCTAGGAGTTTAGCCACTTTGTGGGTTCCTCACTTTAGCAGGTGTTAGTCCACTCGGTTGAGTTTTGATGCATAAAAATATGCTTATTAACCAGACTAAATTGAGATAGGTCCCCAGCCCAGTCTGAATTATCTACAAGCACACACACACACACACACACACACACACACACACACACACACACACACATACACAGAATCAAGAAGGCGTAGCTGGGACTGAAAGCCAAGGAGAACAATTCCCCATGCTAAGATCATTTTGCCTTGTCTTATGCTGTTGCATCGTCTCCAACCCATAGCAACACCATGGACACATCTCTCCCAGAACACCCCACCTCCATCTACCATCATTCTGGTAGTGAATCCACAAAGTTTTCTTGGTAAAACTACAGAAGTGGTTTACTGTTGCCTTCTTCAGTGCAGTAAACTTGAGCCTCCACCCTTGACTCTCTCCCCTGCTGCTGCTGCCCAGCACAGGTGAGTTTTGACTTCCAGCAGATTGCCTTCCACTCGCTAGCCACTGTCCAAGTGAAGAATGGAATGGGTTTGCCTGTGCTTGACTCTCCCTCTGGTAGCTGAGACTGCTAGAGTACTGGAAACTCTCCAGGTACCGTCCTGAATGGGGCCAAGATCCTCAGTCCCCTCATTTCCACCTTAGGCAGAGGATTATGGGGAGATAAGAGGTTAGACTCTGCCCCAGCCCCTGGTGTTCGGAAGGGTTTTAGGGCATCTTATCCGATCATTTTGCCTCCCATTGCAGTCTTCTTCCACCCCCAGCCGGCTTTTTCTTCACTGCCTGACTCTGTAGTTCCCTTAATCCACTCTGAGAAATGCTCTTCCTATTCCAGGACAGCCCGGGACACACACACATGCTTACCACAGTGGCCTGGTCCCTGTCTTCTGTGTTGTATGTACAGGATGTGATGAGCACGTCCCCCTGTGCATCCAAAAAAGCATTCACACTTGTATTAGACAACCCCACCCTTTTTGTGGAATTGAGAGTTATGCTGATGGAAAATGATGAAGCCACTCCCCATGAGGCACATTTTAAACAGCTACCTACTGTGGCCTTTGGGGTAACCCAAGGCTGCTTTGTAGCCAGAGACTTGTATAGTGCTCTGCACAGAGTAAGTGCTCAATAAATACCACTAATGATGATGACATGGCTTTGGACAACTGTATAACTATTTGCCTCATTTAACACACAGAAGAAAGGGATTCCCTGGAAGGCTGGACTGGAGGAGCCCTAGGAGATTTATCTTCCAAACACTTCCACAGTATTATAATCCAACCTGATTATCTTGTATCTACTCCAGTGCTTAGAACAATGCCTGGCATACAATAAGTGCTTAACAAATATCATTATTATTACTATTATTATGATCACCATTTTGACTCAACTAATTAGCCTGTGAAAATTGGGCAAAATAAGGCGAGATGCAACAAGACTGTTACCCTTTGATGGTCCCCTTCATTCACACTCACCGGAAGAACAGACACAACTTTCTTCAGCATGCGGATTTCCTAAAGAGTCGGGGATAGAGAGGTACAGGAGGAGAGGGGAGCGGAAGGAGGGAGGTATAAAAGGAAAATTTACAGCAGGAGAAAAAGGAAGATCAAGACTTTAAACTCTGAAGAAGATCTGAAGTCCAGTTCTAGTACTGTTTTGGCATAAGGGGAATAGTACCAAGATAGGACTTCCTTCTTTCAGGAAGGAGGTGTTTTCCCCGGATGCCAGGCCCTTGGCCAGAACTTGTAGCACTGGGACTTTTGAGAATTGGGGGCATCTTGCTGTTAGTAGGACAGAGAAGTTCAGAAATGCTACTAGTTGCCCTGCCCCCTGGAATAGTGCAGTAAGTTAACAAGGAAAATAACCCAAATACCCTCCAGCATGGCCTAATGGAGAGAACATGGGCCTGGGAGAAGGAATGGGTGCTAATCCTGGCTCTGCCACTCATCCTCTGCATGACCTTGGGCAAGTCACTTAACTTTTAAGTGCCTCAGTTACCTCATCTGTTAAGTGGGGATTAAGATTGTGTGCCCCAGGCGGGACAGGTACTGTGTCCAACCTGATTAGCTTGCATCTATCCCAGTGCTTAGAACAGTGCCTGACACAGAGTAAGTGCTTCACAAGTTCCATACAATAAATAATAATAATGATGGCATTTATTAAGCACTTACTAGGTGCAAAGCACTGTTCTAAGCACTGGGGAGGTTACGAGGTGATCAGGTTGTCCCACGGGGGGCTCACAGTCTTAATCCCCATTTTACAGATGAGGTAACTGAGGCCCAGAGAAGTTAAGTGACTTGCCCAAAGTCATACAGCTGACAATTGGTGGAGCCAGGATTTGAACCCTTGACCTCTGACTCCAAAGCCCATGCTCTTTCCACTGAGTCATGCTGCTTCTCCACAAATAAATAAAACCACTCCATCAGGACAAACTAACCCAGGCAGGTCTGGAAGGTGGGTGGAAGGGGTTGCTCTCTCTATGCTTTCTTTTTTTTGATCATTAAAGCCTAGGAAGAGTAGCTGGTTTGATGTTGGTTGTGGGTGAGGTGGTTGGCGAAGGAGCTGGTACCTACTTGAAAGTGAGGACTGTAGTGATGATCGGCATTCACAATTTCCTTTTCTCTGCCATCTCGGGCTAAAACTGTGATTACTTTCCTCCCCGTCAGGTGAGTATGGAGCTGGGAGGCAAAGATGTGGATCCCAGAAGCGGGTAGAGCCTGGGAAAGTTGTGGGGGAGAGATGGTCAGATCACTGAGAGGAGAGAGCGGTTGCAATCTGATTCAGGCAGCCGAGAGACTTGGGTGAGAAAGAGCTTTGGGTGAGACTGGCATTCAGTAAAAGAAAGAATGAATTCAAGTCGACAATTAAAAGGGATACTGGAAGCTACACACTCCATATGGTGTTTTCTTTAATCCTTGGATAGAAACCCTCAGAAATAGATGTTCTCTAAAGAGATCGATGTTATTCATCTTACTGAAGGTGTTTCTTCCATTCATCTTGTTTACAAAATCAGAGAATTCCATCGTTCAGTTTTTTGTTGTTGTTGTCATTTTTTAATGGCATTTGTTAAGTGCTTACTATGTACCAGACCCTGTACTAAGACCTGGGGTAGATACAAGCTAATCAGGTTAGACACGGTCCTTATCCTTCATGGGCTCACAGTTTTCATTCCCATTTTACAGATGAGGTAACTGAGGCACAGAGAAGTTAAGTAATTTGCCCCAGGTCACACAGCAGGCAGGTGGCAGAGCTGGGATTAGAACCCAGGTCCTCTGACTCCCAAACCCATATTCTTTCCACTAGGCCATGCAGCTTCCCATTTTACATTAATGTATTAAGTCACAGATGATATGACATTTTAATATCTTAGTTCAGGCTTACACTATCATTATTTTGATTCATCACCTCCCACAGAGTCCTTACAAATGAGGAAGTCAAGGCCAGAGAGGCTAAAAGACTTCTTAAGGATCCCACAGAGAACCAGGATCACGAGCCAAATCTCAGGCATAGGAATTTAGTCCAGATTTTTTACCACTACCCACAGGAACTATTATAGACCATCACCTTAGTTCAGAGCAATGTACTAAGCATTTAATGCAGTGTTTTGCACACAGTAAGTGCTCAGTAAATAATAATGATGGTATTTATTAAGCGCTTACTATGTGCAAAGCACTGTTCTAGGCACTGGGTTATGACTGATTGATCACCTGTATGAGATGGGTAATGGTTGGTCCTTCCCAGAGTCAGGGGCCTGGACTTCATGACCTTTTGAAGTTCCAATGGTTCTAAGACTTCCATCCACTAAGAATTTTGTGCCTCTACTCTTGGTAATGATTCTTTCATCCGGCCCCAATTTTTTCTCTGTCTCAAGTCTGGTTTTGTATTTTGATCTAGGAATAACATTAATTAAGCTGAGCTTCTTAAAATCATTCCTTTGGGAAAGGCCTCCGAAGGACTAATAGCCATTATTGATATTTTAATACCCAAGCTAGCTCTTGGTCCTACAGTCTCTAACCCATTTCTCACATATAATAATAACTGTGGTATTAAAGCGCTTACTATGTGCCAGGTACTGTACTAAGCACTGGGGGAGATACAAGCAAATCAGGTAGGACACATTCCCTGTCCCATGGGGCTTACAGTTTTAATCCACATTTTGCAGATGAGGGAAGTGAGCCAGACAAAAGTGAAGTGACTTGCCCAGGATCACTCAGCAGACAATTGGAGGAGCTGGGATCATTCCACACTGCATGGAACTCCCTCTAGCTTCTTAGCATTATTTTTGGCCTCTCTAGTTGCATGTTTAGTGTTTTTTCCCCAATTTCAGTGAAAAGCAGTGTTGTCTATAGGATGGAGCATAGGCCTGGGAGTCATAAGGACCTGGTTTCTAATCCCAGCTCCTCCACTTCTCTGCTGTGTGACCTTAGACAAGTCAATCACTTCTCTATGCTTCAGTTCCCTCATCTGCAAAATGGGAATTAAGACTGTGAACCTCATGTGGGACAGGAACTGTGTCCAACCTGATTAGCTTGTTTAAACCCCAACGCTTAGTACAGTGCTTGGCACATAGTAGGCACTTAAACACCACAATTATTAATCATGATTACTATCACATTGCAAAGTGCCCGCAAGAGTATTATAAATAAATCCCACGAGGATGAAGTTGATCTTGTTTCATTAAGCCGAGAGAGTACCTTGGGCTGCCCAGGGAGCCAGGACAACCACGGCAGAGGATGGATTTTGAATGAAATGACTTCGTTCATCCTGACTAGTTCCAACCACTCCTCCCCCACGTTGTTGAGATGTGCCAAGAGTGTGGAGCAGACTCACCCTCTGGGTACACTTGTCGGTGCAATAACCCGTCAGGATGAAGGCCTCCTCTCTGGGCGGGATGGCCATGACAGGTGTATAGACCAAGCCGAGCTCCATGATACCAGCATCGAAAGGCCTCAGAGTGGCCGTGTAATGCAGACGGATCCCCGAGGAGTCCCTCCGGCCTGCAAGGCAAGGTCAAGGGACAGGTCAGGCTGGGGCCTCCCTCCCGTTGTGAACCCGAATGGGGGTAGGTGCCATCTGTAGAAAAATCAGACTTTCTATGGTATTTGTTAAGCACTAACTACGTGCCAGGTACTGTACTAAGCACTGGAGAAGATGCAAGCTAATCAGGACACAGTCCATGTTCCACATGGGGCTCACGGTCTTTATCCCCATTTTACAGTTGAGGTTGCTGAGCCACAGAGAAGTGACTTGTCCACAGTAAGCTCTCAGTAAATATACCACAGTTATTATTATTATGTGAGAAATGGGTTGGAGACTGTAGGGCCAAGAGCTAGCTTGGGTATTAAAATATCAATAATGGCTATTAGTCTTTTGGAGGCCTTTCCTAAAGGAATGATTTTGAGAAGCTCAGCTTAATTAATGTTATTCCTAGATCTAAATACAAAACCAGACTTGAGACAGACAGAAAAAAAATTGGAGCTGGACGAAGGAATCATTACCAAGAGTAGAAACCCCAAATTCTTAGTGGATGGAAATCTTGGAATCATTGGAACTTCAAAAGGTAATAAAGGACGACAGGTGCTGGCAATATTCGTGGACTAGTAGATAGAGCATGGGCCTAGGAGTCAGAAGGACCTGGGTTTAATCTCGACTCCACCACCTGTCTGCTGTGTGACCTTGGGCAAGTCACTTCACTTCCTCTGAGGCTCAGTTACCTCACCTGTAAAATGGGCATTAAGATGATGAGCCCCATGTGGAAGGGGACTGTGTCCAACCCAATTTACTGGTATCCACCCCAGTGCTTAGTATAGTGCCTGCACATAGTAAGCGCTTAACAAATACCACAATTATTATTATTATTATTATTGCCTTGAACTGTGCCTGGTCTCTATTCCAAGCCTCTTCCCTAGGGCCAGCCATGAGCTTCAGCCCAAGATCAGTGCCAGCTCTGGATCCTGAAGGGCTACTCCAAGATGAAATTGCATGCTGACCAAGTTACTCTACATTTTCAGCAAGACCCTTTCTACTAATGACTGCCTGGGGTGAGAGGTCATTAACAAATTGCCTCTTTGGATAGCAAATGACGGCCCATCATCTGCACTCCACATCCGCCCAACTGGTGCTCACACATGCACTCGCAGCTTTTCAGACTCCTCAGAATCCCTTCACGCTCTACTATCTCCCTGCAGGGCAATTTAAAATCAAACAGCCGGAGGGATAATGAAAATGTCCTGTCGTGTTCCCTGCAGCTGCTCTTCTGGGAGAGCTCAGATTGACCAGGCAGACATCCACAGGGAAGGGTTGGGTCGCTGCAGTGGCAGAGGATGATGGATTTTCTTTTTTTATGCTATTTGTTGAAGGCTTACTATATGCCAGGCACTAAGTGACTTGGCCAAGTTCACACAGCTGACAAGTGTCAGAGCCAAGATTAGATGACTCTGTCTCTTTGCTGGGTGACCTTGGGCAAGTCACTTCACTTCTCTGTGCCTCAGTTACCTCATCTGTAAAATGGGGATTAAGACTGTGAGCCCCATGTGGGACAGGGACTGTGTCCAACCCGATTAGCTTGTAACTACCCTAGCACTTAGAACAGTCCTTAACACATAGTAAGCATTTAGCAAATGCCATCATTGTTATTATTATTACTGACCCAAGTCCTTCTGACTCCCAAGCCCGAGCTCTACCCACTAGACTCGTGGCTCAGTGGAAAGAGCCCAGGCTTTGGAGTCAGAGGTTATGGGTTCAAATCCCAGCTCTGCCAACTCTCAGCTGTGTGACTTTGGGCAAGTCACTTCACTTCTCTGGTCCTCAGTTACCTCATCTGGAAAATGGGGATGAAAACTGTGAGTCCCCTGTGGGACAACCTGATCATCTTGTAACCTCCCCAGCACTTAGCATAGTGCTTCGCACATAGTAAGCGCTTAACAAATATCATCATCATTATTATTATTAGACTATGCTGCTTCTATTCTATTGTTCTGTTGCTGAGATTAGAAATGCTGGGATCCCTCCAATCAATCAATCAATCAATGATATTTATTGAATGCTTACTGGGTACAGAGCACAGTAATAATAATAATGGTATTTGTTAAGTGCTTACTATATGCAAAGCACTGTTCTAAGCACTGGAGGGATACAATGTGACCAGGTTGTCCCACGTGGGGCTCACAATATTAATCCCCATTTTACAGATGAAGTAACTGAGGCACAGAGAAGTTAAGTGACTTGCCCAAAGTCACACAGCTGATAAGTGGCGGAGGCAGGATTAGAACCCATGATCTCTGACTCCCAAGCCCATGCTCTTTCCACTGAGCCACACTGCTTCTCTACTGTAGTAAGCACTTGGGAGAGTACACTACAACAGAGTTGGTGGATACTTCTCCTGCCCTCAAGGAGCATAAAGTCCACGGTCCCCAAGCAGGCAGACCCTACCCCAGTCTCATTCACAAATTCTTAGCATAAACAGGACAGTTTCTGTAGAGTCAGAAGAATGGGATGATGGAAGAAGGAAGGAGGAGAAGTGGTGGTGATAGTTCTGCACATACATATTTTTTTCATTGACATTTGTTGAGCACTTATGTGCCAGGAACTGCACTAAGCATTTGGGTAGATGCAAAATAATCAGGTTGGGCACAGTTCCTGTCCCACATAGAGCTCATAGTCTTAATCCCCAGATGACCTACAGACGAAATAACTGAGGCACAGAGAAGTGAAATGACCTGACCTAGGTCACACAGCAGGAAAACGGAGGAGCCAGGATTGGAACCCAGGGCCTCTGACTCACTGGATCCAGTAGGTCAGTGACAAAGATGTGGTCTCAGAAGCCTCCCTGGGGACAGAATGGATGGGGCAGGGGTTGGGGGGGGGAGGGCTGGGAGTGGGGAGGAGGAGCAGGGTAATGCTTGAAGAGGACAGTGGCCCCTCCAGGCATCCCATTCTAGGATGGGAAAAAAACAAAGGTGAAGGCTGAAAAAAAAGGAGGAGGGAGGGAAGGAGAAAGAGAGAGCACTAAGTATGGAGGGCAAGTGACTGTCCAGGGGTTAGGCTGACTCGAGAGGAGTAGAAGACTCCCTATGTCTGACTGGAAGGAGAAAAGCCTCAGGACTGAGTCAGTACTTCAAGGGGACACCTTTGCCAGGATCTGTGCCCAAAGAGAAAAACTTGGAGAAGAAAAGGTTGGGTACAGGAAGGCAAGTTGGCTGTGGGGGTTACTTAAGGAAAAAGTAAATTCCTGCTAAGCCCCAAATCACCCATCCCAAATTTTAACATATCCAGAATTTCCCACCTGAATCCATTAGAAGGATAATAAAAAAAAAAATTGGAGATTTTCTGGGCTAAAATTCAGAAGGGAATAGACTCATGAAATAATTTCTAAATCTTGGTATTTATAGAAAAGTAGGACATTTCATGTTTGCAAAGTGACATGATCCTCTATATGGGACTGTGAATTCACAAATGCACTAAGATCTTCATTGAGGTTTTATGATTCCCTGTAAGCATGAGGATTTTCATGACCAAATTTGATAGCTCCAGTTCATGCACAATGTCCCACTAACTTGCCTCCCCAGCCTGATGATAAATTGCTCAAGAGTTCAATTTATTTCTAGATAGAATGAAGGGAGTAGCAGTGGCATTGAGCTTCTGGAAGGAGCAGGAAGACAGGAGGGAAAGCAATGTGTACTAGTGGATAAAGCACAGGCCTGGGAGTGAGAAGGACCTGGGTTCTAATCCTGGCTCTGCCACTTGTCTTCTGTGTAAGCTTAGGCAAGTCACTTCACACCTCTGTGCCTCAGTTCCCTCATCTGCAAAATGGGGATTCAGTATCTGTTTTCCCTCTTACTTAGACTGTAAATTCTATATGGGACCTGATTATCTATCTTGTAGCTATCCCAGATCTTAGTACAGTTCTTGGCACATAGTAAGTGCTTAACAAATACCACAATCATTATTATTATTATTATTATTATTATAAATTATGTTTGTTAGATGCTACAGCATCATGAGCCTGGATGTTCAGTGATGCTTTTAGCAAGGAAGGAGTCAATGATTGTAGACTCTGCTCCTGTCTGGTGCTTTAATATTTTAAGACCCTTTGGGCCTGATGTTCCCACCATCAATTTGCAGGCAATACTGTTTTACCCTTTAAGAAATAGCATCATTTAAGAATCACAGAGGACCCAATCACAGAGGACCCATACAATCTTTCCAACATGAAGCAAAGCTTCTAATGTTAACAGTTTATATTGCAATCATTTTTCACCACAGATGTCGGTACTTTCAGCACGTCTTTTTCTCCTTACAAATAACGCCTCAGAAATAGCTTACAGTGACGGCTGACGCCACGAGGTGCAAAGGAGATTTCTTTTTTGAAAGAGGCAGATCTTGCTGTTCAGAGCAAAACAGAGTTTGGAAATTGATGTTTAATCCCCATCCTTGATGAGACCGAGAGTCTCCAAACCCCATGTTGGAGAAAAGCAGGAAGGAATTATTCCGATTCAAATTCCTAAGTAGAGTCTTACATTGAAACCCAAGGACAGCCTCCACTACCAACTGACCCTGCAGGGGAGAAGAGATGCATGTGCTGTGCGCCAGAGCATTTCTGCTATGGAAGATCTGGGATGCAAAGAGGTGCATGGCCTAGTGGTTAAAGCCCAGGCCTTGGAGTCAGAAGGACCTGGGTTCTAATCCTGGCTCTACCACTTTCATTCAATCATATTTATTGAGTGCTTACTGTGTGCAGAGCACTATACTAAGCACTTGACTGCTATGTGACCTTGGGCAGGTCACTTCACTTCTCCATGCCTCAGATATCTCATTCATAAATTGGGCATTAAGACTGCGAGTCCCGTGTGTGGTATGGACTGTGTTCAACCTGATTAGCACTGTATCTACCCCAGTGCTTAGAACAGTGCCTGGCACATAGTAAACGTTTAACAAATACTATTAAAGAAAGACAGGGGAATCCCCGACTGAGGCAGTCTCCTTCCTCCCACCCGACACTGAGGGAGAGAATTTCCAGTTTCTGCGGGAATGGAAAGAGGGCAGGAGCCCACCTCCCCACCCAAAAAAGATGTTACCTCTATAACCTTTAGCACATTGAGGAAGTTGAAGCAATTCTCTCAGAGGACTCTCTCCCTGGAACAGTAAAAGATTGTCCCTGTCTAAGGAGTAGTTAGTGCATTATATAGGTCACAGTTTAAATTTATGACTGTTGAGTTTTAACTCATTTCCATTGGTATTTGGATTATATTTTCATAGCTCTATGGTCTGTCCTTCCACATTAAGGTCGTGAGCCCCTGGCACACTGGGGCTGATGTCTTAATTCATTTTTGGTGCAGTTACCACAGAGGTTAATATGATAATAATAATGGAAGGTACTTGCCCAGGAAGGTGCTGAAGCCTGAAAAAGGAAAACATCCCCTAGAGCAAAACTTGAGCTAAGTTAGAGCTAAACTAGAGCTTCACTAAGCTAGAGCCAAAAAAATGAACACCTAAGGTAAAACTAAGACTAATTTAAGACTTACCTTTTAACTCTAGGGGATTGTGATAGTGAACTTCAAGGCGCAAATATTTTGAGGATCCGGGACCCCCAAAAGCAAGTCCAGCTTCCTCAGGATAGTAAAATGCCTGCACATTGGAGGAGAAAAAGGGAAGGCAAATTCATTACCAAAGTTCATTCATTCATTCATTCATTCATTCATTCATTCATTCATATTTATTGACCACTTACTGTGTGCAGAGCACTGACTAAGTGCTTGGGAGAGTACTGTAGAACAGTAAACAGACACATTCCCTGCCTACAATAAGCTTACAGTCTACAGGGTGAGACAGACATTAATATAAATAAATTATAGATATGATCATAAATTACAGCTATATCATCATCATCAATCGCATTTATTGAGCGCTTACTGTGTGCAGAGCACTGTACTAAGCGCTTGGGAAGTACAATTTGGCAACAAATAGAGACAGTCCCTACCCAATAGTGGGCTCACAGCTATATCAAATACTAAAAGCCATTAGCTGACTGGTTTGCTAAAGAGAGGTTTGAAACCAGCGCCAGAAGCAGGGCAATTTGCAGAAGAGGGATTTGTTTGGATTACGATTTTTTGGATTTCCCTCTCAGATCTAATAATAATAATAATAATAATAGCATTTATTAAGCACTTACTATGCACAAAGCACTGTTCTAAGTGCTGGGGAGGTTACAAGGTGATCAGATTGTCCCACGGGGGGCTCATAGTCTTCATCCCCATTTTACTGATAAGGTAACTGAGGCACAGAGAATTGAAGTGACTTGCCCAAAATCACACAGCTGACAATAGGCAGAGTCAGGATTTGAACCACAACCTCTCCCACTAGTAGAAAGGGTTGATTTAACACCCAATATGGTGCCATGTCCCCTATGATTAACATCCGGTGGTCACATGACACAATCGGATTCTGGCCTGGCTGCCGTCACCCATAATATTAATCAATCGTATTTATTGAGCGCTTACTGTGTGCAGAGCACTGTACTAAGTGCTTGGGAAGTACAAGTTGGCAACATATCCCCAGGAGGCCATCCATTCCCCAGTCCCACCATAAACTCCATTCCCCTAGCCCCTGCTAGAGAGATCTCTCTGTCGCCTGGTGGGGACAGAAGCCCTGGGGGCTGGGAGATATGGGGGGAAATGCCCCAGAGGGCTTCGGTTTGACCCACCCACTGGTCAGGCAGAGGAAACCACTTGCACATGTCCCCGGGGGAGAGGTCTGCTCCCCCCCACCATACACAAGGCTCCTTTCTGATATGGAACATCCCCCGATCCTCACATCTGTGCTCGGCTCATGTTCCCGGTCCTGGGTCCCCTCCTCCAGAGCTTTAGGAAAAATCCCACTTATATCTTCCCCAGCACCAACCCCTGGTCAAAAGATCAGACAACTCACAATTTAACCTATGAAGACGATCAATTAGGAGTCACTATTAATCACTGGTTTATTGGATCATCTTGAAGGATTTTGCCCGATTAATGAGTCATGGTGCAGAATGCACCAATCGTAGCTTCTTGGGCCTGTGGTCTCCCAAGGGCCTGGGAGGTGACAGTGAGGAGTCTGCCCTAGCCTGATTAGCTTGTATCTACCCCAGTGCTTACTACAGTGACTGCCACATAGTAAGCGCTTAACAAATACCATCAACAACAAACAGACTCATTGCTCCAAAACAGGAAAGTGGCTCTGCCACTGTCTCATACGTGAGTGAAAGGTGAACTAGTGAAGATTCAAATTCGTCTTCATAATTCCCTCTGGGACTGCATAGAGAAGAAAAGATACAGAACTGGGGCAAGGGGAAAGTTGAAAACGAAACCTATAGGATATGATACTTTTACTTACTTTGGCTCCCAAGGCCCAAGCAGCCAATACGTGTCTGCAGTAGTTCAGTCCCTCAGGCTTCATCTTGGAGTCACAGGGCCCATTAAAGTCGGGTAATTTAGTCAACCCTGGGACACACTGGAAGATCTCCATGTGGTGAACCAGCGCCTCATTGCCTTCAGTGATGACTGGCTCATACTACAGAGAAAGCTCAAAGTCCAGACCAATCAGCACCACAGAAACTTGGAGAAGTCTGCCTCTTTCTCAAATGCCAATCTCTCCTTTGAGACCCTCGCTATGTGTCTGACTTTCTATTAAATAATAAAAATATAATGATGGTATTCGTTAAGTGCTTACTATGTGCTGAGCACTGTTCTAAGCACTGGGATAGATACAAGGTTATCAGGTTGTCCCACGTGGGGCTCACAGTTTTAATCCCCATTTTACGGCTGAGGTAACTGAGGCACAGAAAAGTTAAGTGACTTGCCCAAAGTCACACAGCTGACAAGTGGCAGAGCTGGGATTAGAACCCACCACCGCTAACTCCCAAGCCCGTGCTCTTTCCACTAAGCCACGCTGATTTCTTTTTCCAGGTTGGTACTCATTTCTCCAACCACCTTCCTAAAGAGGCTTAATCGTTAATCCTGTATATCTCCCTTTTCCAATTTGCGCTCATTACCTCGTCCCTGCAGTCTGCAGGTGTCAGAGGACCATGGCTATTGGGGGTTTTTTCATTATATTTGGTAAGTGCTTACTATACGCCAGACACTTTACTAAGCACTGGTGTAGATACAAGTTGATCAGGTTGGACATAGTCGCTGCCCCACATGGGGCTCACAGTCTTAACCCCATTTTGCAGTTGAGGGAACTGAGGTACAGAGAAGTTTTGACTTGCCCAAGGTCACACTGCAGACAAGTGGTGGAGCCGGGATTAGAACCTAGGTCCTTCTGACTCCCAGGCTTGTGCTCTATCCACAAAGCCACACAGCTTCCAAAAAAACCCCACTGCTTCTTAGTTATAATACCCTTGGGTAAGGATATCAAAGCATTTTCCACTTTTTTTTCACTGAATCCTGGGTTTGGGGCAGAACTAGGGGTAGGGCCCTCCACACGAGGCCTCCCCCTGACCTCACCATAACAATATGATGCCTGGGGAAGTCATCTTGTAACTTTGTCATGTAGCACCAGTAGGTAGTCTCTTGGTTGGGAATGACAACATCCGGAGCCCGTATCTCCATGGTGTCCATGTCAGCCGGCAGTTTGGGGATGGTAATGTTAGGTTTCAACAGCTGCACTCTCTGAAGCCCCTTCTGCAGGGCACTGGTGTTGATGGCTTCAAGGGTGTGAGATGGCTCTTCCAGGAAGGCATATATCAAGTGAACAGTGTCGTCCTGCCCCAGAAAACACAGGGAGTCAATCAGTCAATCAATGCTATTTATTGAGCACTTACTATGTGCAGAGCACTGGACTAAGTGCTTAGGAGGGTACTATAGTCAGTGTTGAATGCTGTCCTGAGTGATATGGGAGAGGACTCCTCCCATTCCGACCCTAAGTATGGAAAGGACCAGGGCACAGGCTCACTTCCTGAAAGTGCTACATGATACCTCTTGGCCGCTCTTAAAACCACCTCCTCTTTTCTCCGGCAGGTCAGGGATGAGTGAGTGGTGAACCGAGAGAAGAGGGCAGCATGCACATTTGGTGCTCGTCTTCTTGAAAAACAGGAAACTCGGGAAAGCCACCGGCTGGAATTTCAACCCTGGGGGATCATCTCCATTATGGTTTTTCAATGCCATTTCAGAGTAATAGGAAGGCAAAGTAGAAGAAAGGGAGGTGTTAGACCATTAGGTCTCTACAGCACTTTGGTATACATCATAGCAGGAACTTCAGAAGACCAGTAGTTTTATGTTCATAGACTCCACACCCTCAAATCTCTTTCTAAGCCTCCCCCTAAAAAATATTTTAAAACTCTTGGCATGGATGCTCTCTGGCCTGGAGCTTCCAGAAAAAAAACCGCCATCTTGATATTTTATTTCCTCACCATAAATAAATCAACTACACCTACGTTTTAGGTCTTCCTTTAGCAACACTGACCTGTCGTTAGAAACTCCCTCCCTAAGAATTACATACCCACATGTTTCAATCCAAAACTGATATTTAAGAGTGGCAGCCCGTACTTGGGTAAATCCAGTGGACACATAACAAATCTAACCCACCCCTGTATATTTCATATATGCCACACCTCAATCAGATAATCCTTTGGATCGCAAGTGCTGAAAGCCCTTTTGAAAAGGAGGTAGAGGCCTTCGGGGGTTTTCTGAGCTTCCAGAAGTTGGTAATCCTGTTGGGAATCCAAGTGCATCTGTCCTTTCTCATCGGTCCAAGCATCCTAGCAAGAGAAACAGTTACACAGTAAGATGCATCTTACTGTTTACTCCAAGTAGGGTATTCTAATTACAACAACATAAGAATGGGTTCACAAGGATGTAATAGGACATTACCATATGAGAATTCACCACAACAAATGATCAAATAATCCACGAATAATCCACTGGGTGACACAGAACTGTGCTCGGGCTAGAATTAATCTCACCTATTTCACTTTAAATTATGGCTGATGCGTATTTATCATTCAAATTATCACTAAGGGACTTTCCCAGCACACAGAACACAATCCTAATATTGATTAAGGCTCAGAGTGTGGAGTGGGTTTTATCTTCCCCATTTTGCCATATCAGGGGCCTGATGAAGACCAGGGTTGAGAAGCTTCAGAATTTAATATTAGAAATCAGAGGACTTGCTTTCCAGATTAACTCATTCAGATTCAGAATCATATTTCTTTTGAAAAGCCCAGTTATTTTTCCAGAACCCTGCAAAAAAAATGGAAAAAAAAACTTAAGAAAGCTTGAGACAATTTCGCTAAAAGTAAAAAATATATTTGTTGAACATATCATTAGAGGGAAAAAAGGATGATATTCATTTTCAGACAAATTTGTTGGGCAAATTAATCTTGTAGTATACAGAAAGGTTAAGCCACTTTGAATCACTTAACGCCTGAGAAATTGGAGCAGAGGAAACGCTGCTGGGATAGAAAAACAGTGCTGTCATATTTATACAAATCCCATTGTCGTAGTTAAAGAACATTTGCTCAGCCTCAAATTGCTTCTGACAATCACAGCATGGGCTGCTTTGGGGAAGAGGGTGGAAGAGCACTGGACAGGTGAACATTTAAAAGACTCCCCTTTTCTATCTAGGTTTCCAGGGTTGAAAATGCAGCTCTAGTCAACAGTTAGTAAAGAAGCAGGCAGGAGCATTATCCTCCATTTATCACTGGAGGAGAATCAATCAATTCATCAATCAATGATATTTATTGATCACTTACTGTGTGCAGAACACTGTACTAGGCACTTGGGAGAACACAACAGAGTTTGTAGACACATTCCCTTCCTGTGCTTTTCCAAAAAAGAGTTGGTTTGAATCATCTCCCTTACAATATTTGCACAAGGATGTCTGTTGACACTGTAATTTTTAATGGGCGCACAAACAATGCTTTATAGGAGCCCTGTTGATTTTTACTGTAACACCCAATGTGATTTTCACTTGACTCATTGATGTTGGCCTGAATGGCTCTTTCCATGTTTTCCTACTTGTTAGCTAAAGCTAAGATTAATTTTTAATGTGGCTTCAGAAATGTAATCAACTCATGCTGCCCGAGTATCTGGTTAGTGTGTGTGTGTGTGTGTGTGTGTGTGTGCTTTCATTTACTACTGAATCATTATTATGTTGGCATGATGACATTTTGAAAATGAATAGAATCAAAGCCAGAGTTCAGGAAAGTCAAGAATTTCCTTCATCTGCCTGGATGAGTAATTCACCAAGCTGGATGGGGTGATAGGAAAATCTCTCAGCTCTTTGGGGTAATGGGAAGAAGAAAACTATTTATTGGAAATGGGAAGCATTTTTCTTCCTAAGAGTTCCCTTTTTCACATACTTCATCATCTGATTCCACAACATCTCAGTGAGCTATGGAGGGTCATGTACTTGAACCCCATTTTATAGATGGGAAAACCAAGCCCAGGAAGGTTAAATGTCTTTTCCAAAGCCACACTCCCCAAGAGTGTCAAGGGCAGGAGGAGAGCTCAGATCTCTGTACCCTTAGCCCTTTTAACTAGCCTCACAGATGGGGTCACCATTGAGCCCTCGCTTGCTGCTGTTCAAGAAAAGTCATGAGGTGAGAAAAGACTTACCCCAAAGAAGGAATTGCGGCCATCGCTCCAGAGCACGGCTAGATCGGCGTTCTCAAACTGGCCCCTGTCCGACATCCCAAAGGCCACCCCAAACTTCAGATCCTTAACCAAAAGCTGGAAGTGAATCAACTCCTCCCGGTAGCTAATGTTCCATGACAGTTCCAGGAGCCCTTTGGGATCCAGAGGTACCTTGAAGGGGAAAACATTTTCTCGGGGAGTCGTGCCCTGGAGAGCAGCCACCAGTATGATAAAGAAGACCCCAATCATGGTGCAGTACATGGATGCCACCTCTCGGAGTCTGAGGGAGGGTAAGCAAGCCCTCCTCCTCCAAGCCGTGGGCATGGCCCCAGTGTACACACGGGTGCACACACAATCGCTCTCACACACACACACACAAACACACCACACACACACACACACACACACACCCTCGCGCTCTCAGTGAGGGCCATTTATGTGTTAGCCCTCCTGGGCGGGTGGGGTAAATGATGCCCTATAATTGCATTTACGTGGTGGGAAATGAGATTGTCGTGGTGACCCTCCCACCACCGCCCAGCTCCAGGCCAAATGCTTTTCATTCTCTACCTCCCTCTAATTGGCTGTAATTGTACATGGACATCATCAACAGGAATTGAATCAGGCTGAACTGATTTTGTTCTCTCCTATCTTTCTCAAGGGCTGCACTACTTACCTATCTGCGATCCTTGCTCTCAGAACCTTGTCCTTATGCTATTGGGTCTACCATACCTGAGGAATCAGGAGCCAGGGGTAATTCTCTCTCACTCTCTCTCTCTCTTTTTCTCTCTCCCTTTCTCCCTTTATTTCTTTCTCTCATCTTCTCTCCTCTCTCTCCACTCTCACTCCCCTCTCTCACTCCCTCTTGCTCTTTCCCTCAACTTTGCCTCTTCTCTCTCCTCTATCTCTCCTCTCTCTCCTTGGGCCTCAGTTTCCTCTTACCTGTAAAACAGTGATTCAATATCTCTCCTCCCTTTGACTTAGTCTCTGTGTCCCTGGGTAGAACAGTGTTGGCTCCATTTGGATTATCATGTTTCTCTCCAAGCACTTAGCACAGTGCCTGGCACACAGTATGGGCTAAATATCATTATAATTAATAAAAACAGCTCTACTATTACTATTTCAATGAGTGTTTTAAATCAATTGCGGAAACATCTGTCTCATTTCTTTTAATGGATTAGAAACTCTTTGAGGATAGGGACTTATGTCTTCCCCTGAAAGGCACATATAGGAGGGCTGGTACCCTGGTCTGGTGTCCTGTGGATACCCAAGCCAGGCCTCCTGGCTGACTGACTTTACTTTTAATCTCGTGCTTCACTCTCCTCCAGACTATAAGCTCATTATGAACAGGGAACGTGTCTGCTTATTTTTATATTGTACTCTCCCAAGTGCTTAGTACAGTGCTCCACACATAGTAAACTTTCAATAACTACAATTGAATGAATGAATTAATCAGCACTCAAGACCCCAACAATTGAATGAATGAATTAATCAGTACTCAAGACCCCAACTGGCAGCTGCCAGGGCTCTAGACAAGGTGATTGGATCAAAGGCCCATGAAAAAGGCCTCTTCAAGGTTCCCACTGAGCAGGAATTAACCATGCCTCCTTCCTTGACAGGAAGTCACAACCTGCCTTGAAATGCCTGAGGGTTTCCATAGAGACTAGCCTTCCAATTCTGCAGCCCTAAAACTGCCCTTGGATTTGCACAGCACTTTCATTGTTTCCTGAGCACTTTCACAACAATTGTCTCAGTTTATCCTCAGAACATCTCCACTTAGGAGTGGCACATAGTATAATTATTATCATTCCCATTTTACAGATGAGGAAATAAGACACAGGGAGGTAAAGTGAACAGGCCAGTGGCAGGGCTGGCATTAGAATTAGAGCTCTTGACTTCCAGACTTGGGTATTTTGCATTAAGTCATGTCCTGAGCTAGCAGGCTTTAGGGTGAGTCCCTGGCTTGCAGATACTATTGCAGATATTATTCCTCAGTGAGTAAGTATGTACTGAGCACTTTCTCTGGGCCAGGAACTGTTCAAAGTGCTTGAGAGGGTGCAATAATGTCAGTAGACACAAATCCCTGACCTTGAGCCATTGACACACCAGGCTTTTTCCCCAGTGCAGTGATATTTGACATCAGAACTGATGTGTTGGAAAGAGCACAGGCCTAGGAGTCCAAGGACATGGGCTCTAATCTCAGTTCCACCGCTTGCCTGCTGTGTGACCTTAGGCAGGTCACTTCATTTCTCTGTGCGTCTGTAAAATGGGGATTAAGACTCACACACCTCCTGGATTCAAACTTTCTGTAGCCTCTAGGAAGTGGGTAAAAAACAACACTCCTGTTAGAGGAAAAACTGCATCGAGATGAGTTGTCTAAAGTTTATTAAAAAAATCCAAAAGTTGTTAATTTCACAGATTGGTGCCCAGCTAGGGTTTGATGCTGTAATATCCTTGGGAAGAACAACGGGCTCTGAACATTGCTTGTTGGGGAATTGGTTTGGCATGAAGACTATTCATTGGAACAGGATGGGTGCAACCACTATGTGATGATGAAGCTCAGGAGACATAAATGTGTTTCTTTTTCACGGTATATTTGTGCCTTCCTCTGTCTGTCTTTCTGCCTCCCTTTGCCTTTCCATCTCTGTGTTTCACTCTCTTCCCCTCTCTTTCCTTCTTTCTCCCTCTCTTTCCCTCTATGCTGAAAGGGAAAGAAGCCGTGGGATCCATGGAAACCCCAGCAAGCAGGTGATTGGTGAGCAGGTGCTCCCATGTGAGGTGTCTGTGAGCCTGCCAGAGCCAGGGAGAAATTAACCCAGCCACAGGGGAACACTGTGGCTCCTCTCCATGGCCTTCTCCATGGGGGCCGTTGCTTGACTGAGTCAGTCTGCAGGACTGAGTGGCTTTTACCTCCACCAGGCCCTGCACTCATATGAGAAGCATCGTGGCCTAGTGGAAAGAGCTCAGGTCTAGCTAGGAATCAGAGTCAGTCAGTCAATCACCTTTATTGAGTGCTTACTGTGTGCAGAGAACTGTACTAAGTGCATGGGAGAGTACAATATAACAGACACATTCCCTGCCCAGAATGAGCTTACACTCTAGGCATTAATATAAATAAATAAAATTACAGATATGTACATAAGTGGTGTGGGGCTGGGAGTGGGGGTTGGGAGTGGGTTGAATAAAGGGAGCAAGTCAGGGAAACACAGAAGGGAGTGAAAGAAAAGGAAATGAAGGATTAGTCAAGGAATGAGGAAGGAGATGAGCTTTCCCTAAGGCTTTGAAGAGGGGGAGAGTAATTGTCTGTCAGATATAAAGAGGGAGGGCATTCCAGGCCAGAGGCAGGATATGGGCAAGAGGTCATTGGAGAGATAGAGGAGATCCAGATACAGTGAGAAGGTTAGCATTAGAGGAGTGAAGTATGTGGGCTGGATTGTAGTAGGAGAGTAGCTAGGTGAGGTAGGAGGGGGCAAGGTGATCGAGTGCATGAAAGCCCCAGCTCTGCCACTTGTCTGCTATGTGACCTTGGGCAAGTCACGTCAATTCTCTGTTCCTCGGTTACCTCATCTGCAAAATGGGGATTAAGATTGTGAGCTCTATGTGGGACATGGGCTGTGTCCATCCTTATTATCTTGTATCTGTCTCAAAGCTTAGTACAGTGCCCGGCACATAGTAAGCACTTAACAAATACCATAAATAAAGAAATGCCAAAGCCATTCCTCTCTAATTGACTCAGAGAATGGCTTTCCTCTGAGACAGGCTGGAGGGCGGTGGCACAGGGGAAGTAAATTAATGTCTGCTCCTCAAGCCCCCACCCCAAGGCTGGAAGTAAAAAAAGCCTTTCAGCCAGAAGATGACAGCCCCACCTCCCTTGTTGCCTCAGCTGCCATGGGGCGAGCAACTGTCCTGGTGAGGGCTAGGAGGAAGGGTTGGCACAGTGACAAACAAAGGTTGGCTTTTCCTGAGGTTGGTGGTAGTTGCCAGCCAGCCCTTGAAGAGGACACTGGGCCCACAGCCCAGGGCTTCTTGGCAGAGTATAATTGGAGAGGCGGGACTTCGGCTGCTGGTGACCAAAGAGTCAGCCAGCAACTGGGTCTTGGGAACGCGGGCGGGCATCAAAGATCCCCTTCAGCCAGGTACCATATGGGTGGGAAATCAACCCCTTACCTCCCAGATCACCCGTTCTGGGCCTTTTTTTATTTTGAAACTGAGCTCTGGCCATCTGGCTCTCACACACCCAGTCCAGTCCTTCTCAGCCAGTTGGCCCTGCCCGATTCTCCCAGGATCCTCTTTCTGACCCCCACACCTTCCCGAAGTAGGGGCTGATTCTCAGTTGTTCATCAGAGTGAATTTTCAGGCTGATAAGCAAGTAGAGAATCTTGTATGGCCTAGCCGAAAGAGCACAGGCCTGGGAGTCAGGAGACCAGGGTTTGAATCCCAGCTCTGCCACTTGTCTGCTGTGGGATCTTGGGCAAGTCCCTTAACTTCTCTGGGCCTTGGGTTCCTCATCTGTCAAATGGAAATTAAACAAGCAGCCTGGCTTAGTAGAGAAGCAGCATAGCTTAGTAGATAGAGCACAGGCCTGAGAGTCAGAAGGACCTGGGTTCTAATCCCAGCTCTGCCATAAGTCTGCTGTGTGACCTTGGGAAGTCACTTCACTTCTCTGAGCCTCAGTTACCTCATCTGTAAAAAATGGTGATTAAGAGTGTGAGTCCCCTGTGGGACAGGGACTGTGGCCAACTTGATTAACTTGTATCTAGCCTAGTGCTAAAAACAGTGCTTGGCACATAGCAAGCACTTAATAAATACCATAATTACATTACTTACTACTTATTACTTACATAATTACTAATACCTTAGTCTGTGAGCTCCATGTGGAACAGAGGCTGTGCCTAATATCATCATAGCATCTACCCTAGTGCTTAGCAGAGTGCTAGGCACAAACTAAGTGCTTAACAAATGCCACAACTATTAGTAACAGAAACCCACAGAAGCAATCCTGCACCTAAGAGTAAATCACACTGCCCTTTGGCCAGTGTCAGAGGCTGGGAGAGTTCTGTGAGTAGAAATCCAGCGTGTGTTTCCAGGTATACCTAGGCAGGGAGCCAGTGGATGAGAGTGGAAAAACCTTAATGAATGCATCATTGTGAGGTCTGGATCTAAGGTTCTTTAGTCAAGGCATCCAGGATCCCCTAGCTCCATCAGCTCAAACTTGTCAGAATGCGGTTGTTGGGCTATTCACATTTTATTTCCTTTCCCCAATGCCCTATTAAAAAGGAACCTGAATCCTATGAACCCATGAGACTGTGAAGCTTTCTATGGGCAGGGGAAGTGTCCCGTGCACCATCCTAAGAGCTGGAGTAGATACAAGGTAATCAGGTTGTCCCACATGGGCCTCACAGTCTTAATCCCCATTTTACAGATGAGGTAACTGAGTAACAGAGAAGTTAAGTGACTTGCCCAGAGTCACACAGCTGACAAGTGGCAGAGCTGGTATTAGAACTCACACCCTCTGACTCCCAAGCCCATACTCTTTCCACCAAGCCACACTGCTTCTCTGTACTTGCCGAAGTGCATAGTACACAACATTATTGTCAGGAGGCACTTAATAAATACAATTATTATTACTATGACTAAAATTTCAGGAAAAATGCTTTTCTAGAGAATTGAAAATGTTTAGAGAATCACACTGGTCCAATGGAAGGAGCATAAACCTGGGAGTCAGAGGAACTGGTTTCTAATCCCAGTTCTGCCATTTGTCTTGCTGTGTGATCTTGGGGAAGCTGCTTACCTTCTCTGCACCTTAGTTTCTCATCTGTAAAATGGGGATTAAATCCTTCTCTTAGACTGTGAGCATCATGCAGGACAGGGACTCTCTCCCGCTCTAAACTGTGAGCTCACTGTGGGCAGGGATTGTCTCTATTGCTGTATGGTACTTTCCCAAGCGCTTAGTACTGTGCTCTGCACACATAAAGTGCTCAATAAATACGATTGAATGAATGAATGACTATTTCCAACCTGATTAATTTGTATCTACCTCAGTGGTTAGTGCAGTGTTCGGCACATAAAAAGCAATTAACAAATACCATGAAAAAAATGGAAACCTCCTTCAGACAAAGACTGACTTTTATGTTTCAGTTAATCTAAGGTGTCATCATTATTGTTGTCAGTCACAGTACCAATAGTAATACAGCCAAAGCAATGAATATTTCCTGAACCCCATGAGTGCCAAGGCACTTTGTATCTGGCCACATTAGTTCCATTCCTGCTCATTCGGTTGATTCTATAGTTTTGGGCTTTGGAGTCAGAGCTCATGGGTTCAAATCCCAGCTCTGCCAACTGTCAGCTGTGTGACCTTGGGCAAGTTACTTAACTTCTCTGTGCCTCAGTTACCTCATCTGTAAAATGGGGATTAAAACTCTGAGCCCCCGTGGGACAGCCTAATCAACTTGTAACCTCCCCAGCGCTTAGAACAGTGCTTTGCACATAGTAAGCACTTAACAAATACCATTATTATTATTATTATGGTATTTGTTAAGCTCTTACTATGTGCCAGGCATTGTTCTAAGCCCTAGGGTAAATACAAGGTAATCAGGTACCGCAGGGGGGTCTAATTTATTGCCCTTCAGCATATCATTTCCTGTGATCACAGTTGAGGCAGACATGCTGACAAATCCGCAGTGGTCCCATATTTGACTTTTAAGAGGAGAAGACAATGGAACTGTAATTAGTAGATTAGGGCCATTGTACGGAAGAAGCTAGATGTAACAGTCAACAGGCATAGTATAAAGGCTGTGGGGAAGGGCCTATCACCCATTCAATCGCATTTATTGAGCACTGCTGCTGCTGTTATCCAAAAGGACAACCGAGGCAGCCCAGGCAGAGGGAACCTCCTGATGGGAATTTCCATGCTGCTCTCAGCCTGTACTTGGCTGCTCACTGTCCTCCGAAGGGAAGGTAGGGACAACGTGGGTCCGAGGGATCCCTTAGCCTGGAGCCACCCATTTAGGACCAGATCACCCAACGGGACTGACCATCCTGCGTTAGGAAATTCTCATCGCCCCTGGGTTGAGGGCTTTACAGATGCAGGATCCTTTGTGTTTGATGTTTTTCTGTATGTTAATAAGTGTTTTCTTATTGTGTTATTGAATATCCTGGTTTACTCCTTCAGTAAAGCTGAGGTAGGAAACACTCCTTCCCTAATTGACTCTACTGGGACATAGAGAAGCAGTGTGGCTCAGTGGAAAGAGCATGGGCCTTGGAGTCAGAGGTCATGGGTTCAAATCCCAGCTCTTCCAATTGTCAGTTGTGTGACTTTGGGCAAGTCACTTAACTTCTCTGGGCTTCAGTTCTCATCTGTAAAATGGGGATTAAGACTGTGAGCCCCCCATGGGACAACCTGATCACCTTATAACCTCCTCAGCGCTTAGAACAGTGCTTTGCACTTAGTAAGCACTTAATAAATGCCATCATCATCATTATTATTATAACAGGCTCTGGATCTTAATCCCCATTTTTACAGATGAGGTAAATGAGGCCCAGAGAAGTGAGATGACTTGCCTAAAGTCATACAGCTGACAAGGGGCAAAGTCGGTACTAGAACCAAGATCCTTCTGACTCCCAAGCCCATGCTCTAGCCACTAGATCACACTGCTTCTCTAGATTACAGCAGTTGCTCCATTCTGTTCCCATGGAAGCATTTTATAGTTTCTCCTTTAAATATTTCAGTAGCAGGCACAAAAATGACATGAAAACCATGAACTGGAGAGTGCTTCCCGGAGTCAGATCAGCTCAGACAGCACCTCTGCAGGGTCCCCTAACACACTGAAACGCTTGCTCTCTCTTCCTCTCACACTCTCTCGTCAGAGCTGGAATGATGACTGCTGCATTTCCAGCCTGCACACGGCAGGACAAGAATGGATGAGGCTGAGTCTTAGAAGAACTTGAGCAGGAAAGAGACACGCTCCTGGGATATGGGGCTGATTCCCTGGAGAGGAAAGAAATAACAATAATAATAATAGTAATAATGGTATTTGTTAAGCCCTTACTATGTTCCCAGCACTGTTCTAAGCACTGGGGTAGATACAAGGTAATCAGGTTGTCCCACATGGAGCTCAGTCTTCAACCCCATTTTACAGCTGAGGTAACTGAAGCACAGAAAAGTGAAGTGACTTGCCCATGGTCACATAGTAGACAAGTGGCAGAGCCGGGATTAGAACCCACATCCTAAGCAATGCTGCTACTCTAAGCTATTCAATTTCCAGGGAAACAACAGCCAACACAACGCTACTTTACTATCGTAAGGTGGTTCCTGCTGACTTCAGCCTTGACTCCAGTTCCAATATGTACACAGCCCTGCGTCCCATAAGACGTTTTACAATTGCTCAACGTGATGTGCCAGATTGCTGAGCGGGCAAATCGAGGCAGTCTCTTCAGCTTGCATCTGCCTTTTGAGATATAGAGCCAAAAGTCAAAATTTAACCATTTAACCTAGTGGATAGAGAATGGGTCTGGGAGTCAGAAGGACCAGTACTCTCATCCTGGCTCAGCCGTTTGTCTGCTGTGTGACCTTGGGCAAGTCACTTCACTTCTCTGTACCTCAGTTACCTCATCTGTAAAATGGGGATTAAGTCTGTGAGCCCCATGTGAGCAAGGACTAGGTCCAAAGTGAAATACAACTGAATGAATGAATGAATTTGTATCTACCCCAGTGCTTAAAACAGTGCCTGGCATGTAGTAAGTGCATAACAAATACCACAATTATTATTATTGTTATTGTTATTATTATTATTATCCAGAAAAGCCATGGCCCTGTGATCCTCCAGCTTCTCATCTTCTCTTATCAAAGCCCAGTCCACAATTTACACTGCTCACTTCAGGTAATATTACTTCAAAGTCAAGGAGCCCCAGTCTTCTCTGGCCACCTTAATATACAGAATAAACATTGTTTCAGATGGTTCCCTCGCTGGTCCCACGCCAAGATATATTTAGAAGTGACCTCATTCAGAATCCATTTTAATAAGATGGTTTGGTGCTTTTCATGTTTTTAGGTTTCTTTTCTTTCTCTCCTCTCCCCACCAGACCAGTTCAGCCTTTCTTGTGTATTGAACTTATTTTTCTGTCATTTAAATGCAAGATCCCTTTGGTGTCCACAGCCCTCATGAACTGGATCACAGTCTTGACTGCTTAGATAGGGCGCAGGGGGAACGTGACATGGTGCCCACTGGGCAAAGAATGCTCGGTGGTTGTTGGAAGGGAATAGCAGTATTACACAGAGAGAGATGTACACCTGACAATGGATGATGCCAGGGGAATTGTAAAGAACACCGCTGTCATTGACTTTGCTCTCTCCCTGCCTCCTGGGGAGAGAGCAGGTTGGGGATTTTTTTTTCATGCTTATTTGCAACACTGAGCTGCACTGATACTATAAATCTCCTCTGTAATCCTTAGTCCAAGCCCATGTCTAATTACCAATTGAAGCCATCCAGCTTGTACTGTGACTGAGCAGACACCCATTCTAGGGCCAGAGCTCAAACTTTTAATGGCCCCAATATCTTTCCTTTCCGGGACCAGCAAAAGATGGGTGAGTTTGAGAGGCAGTTGGAGGAAGGGAAAACATAGAACCTGGTGCCAAAGGGACAAAGAGTCTTTGCAGAAAGATTAACTTGGGAATGGGGTTAGAATCACTAGGAAATCTATCCCTTCAGGGTTGTTCAGGTCAGGGAGCTGGGGAATCTTCGACAAGCCATGCAAGACTGAGATGCCATCAACAACTTAAATTTTGGATAGCTTGGTTCTTTTTAGATGCACTCATCCTATCTGGCAGGGCTCTCTGTTGTACAAGTAGAATGGAGAGGACCAAAATGTCATCATTTTCATTACAATCATCATCCCCATCATTGGGGAGTGAGAGGACCTGGGTTCTAATCCTAGCTCTGCCACTTGTCTGCTGTATGACCTTGGGCTTATCTTATTATCTTTTGATTAATTATTATTATATGTTATAGTTATGAATTATTTTCTTATCACTTATCTATGTCTCAGTTCCCTCAGCTGTAAAATGGGGAGTCAATACCTGCTCTCCCTCCTACTTATACTGTGAGCCCTATGGCTCAGAGTACAGTGCTTGACACAAAATAAGTACTTAGCAAATATCACTATTATTGTTATTGCTCTCATTATCATTATTATCACAATCCTCACATCAATCTTTCACAGTGTCTGTGACTCTGCAGGGTGAACAATTACTAGAATGCGCTGCAGTCCAAGCTTACTAACCGGAAATTTGGGCTGGATCATCCTTACTGTCCTGAATGAGGAACCCAAAGTTATGAACTGGATATGATCGGAAACCAGGACAGACCCTCAGCAGTGCACAGCTGCCAATAAACTAAGCAATCAGTCCGCCATATTTATTGAGCGGCTACTGTGTTCAGAACACTGTGCTAAACACCTAGGGGAGTATAATAAGGTTAAAAGACTTGATTCCTGCCTGCCTCAAGGAGCCCCATAAGCTCACTTTTAAAAAACCCCTGGGGAGGAAAGAGGCCCGGGACTGAAGCCGCCAAAAAAAATGCTGAGATCAATTCTGGGTGCCGAGGAGAAAATGGGAAAAAGAAACAAGTGAGGGCTCAACTCAGCACATTGTCTCCCCCTCTCTAGACTGTGACCCCATTTCGGGCAGGAATTGTCTCTATTGCTGTATTGTACTTTTCAAGTGCTTGGTACAGTGCTCTACACACAGTAAGCATTCAGTAAATATGATTAAATGAATGAAGGGTTTCCAGACCACCAGGGTTTCTGCCCTGGAAAACTAAAGCACTGATAATCAGTCAGCCTGAGAGGAATCTTTGAGGGTTGCCTTTTGTGAATTTGGGCCTCATCAATTCTCCTTTCCAACACTTTCTCTGCTTCAACAAGTCACTGCACTTCTCTGTCCCCTATTCCAATTTCCTTGGCCATACTCTGGGGGAGAAGAATGACTCGCCTTCTTGAGAAGGAGATTATGCAGTTTGAAAAATATTTATGGAAGATATTTTAAGGCACTCAAGACTGGTGCTGCTGGGGAGGACAATGCCTTCTTGCCAGGCACCCAGGCCTTACTAATAAAGATTGGAAAATAATAGCCCTGCTAAACAGCCTCATTAACACTTGACAGAAGTGGAGAGAGGATGTGAGCCAAAGGAACAAGAAGTTGAACTTCTCCTTCTAAAGGTGCTTTCTGGGGAAAACAAATGGTTCCATCCTCCACTTCTGCGGTAAGGTTTTCCCTTTCCAGTGCTTCCAAATGCCTACTCTTTAAGTGGATGAACAATCTTCTCCTCTAAGAAGCAAATAATTTAGCCCTACAAACCAGGCAGCTGGAATGTAGGTTTTCTCTTCTGTTTTTTTTCCTCATTAAAACTTTTTAAGATGTTCCAAACACTAGAGTCCATCTAGTAGGCACTTATTTCCACTCTGTCCCTCCTTCTTTCTTTCTTATTAGGTGTTGGGTAGAATACACAGGCATTGATTCAGACTTTTTTTATTTATTTATATTTTTATTTATTTTTCTTTTCTTGGTATTTCTTTCATTCATTCATTCAGTCATATTTATTGAGTACTTACTGTGTGCAGAGCACTATACTAAGCGCTTGGGAAATACAATTCAGGAACAAATAGAGGCAATCCCAGCCCACAACAGGTATTTGTTAAGCACTTACTACGTGCCAAGCACTGTACTAAGCCTGAGGTAGATATAAACTAATCAGATTGGACACAGTCAATGTCTCATTCGGAGCTCTCAGTCATAGAGGTCCTTGGGCTACAGGGAACTCACAGTCTAAAAAAGGAAAGCAAGAGAGGATAAATTAAGCAAATTAGAAATAACAGTAATAAAAGCAAATAATATCTCTTCACAGCTGATCTACCCTGTCCCAATGGAAGCAACTAGCCATCTTCTTTTAAAAAAAATAGTATTTATTAAGTGCTTACTATGTGCCAGGTACTGCATTAAGCACTGGGTTAGATAAAAGATAATCAGGTTGGACAAGGCCCATGTCCCACATGGGGCTCATTCTACAGATGAGGTCATTGAGGCACAGAGAAGTGAAGTGACTTACCCAAAGTCACACAGCAGGAGGAGGTGGAGCCAGAATTAGAACCCAGGTCCTCTGACTCTCAGGCCTGTGCTCTTTCCACTAGGCTGCTGTTTCACACATTTGAGATGTTCAGTGGCTTCGGCCCACCCTCCACCCTTTAGCTGCAGTGGCAAAGATGTACTTCCCCACAGCCGCCACCCCGTTTCAGATCCTCCCTCAGTTCTTCTGTTTCTGTATACTGCAGCCATGAATAATCAAGGACCCTAGTCCCCACTTCAGAAAAACCTGGCTCACGAGAAGTCTCTAATGAGAACTGCACATGCATGATATGATTAATTGATCAATCAATCAATCATATTCATTGACCACTTACTGTGTGCAAAACATGGTACTATGCGATTGGAAGAGTAGAGCATAACAGAGTTGGTAACAATAATAATAATAATAATAGCATTTATTAAGTGCTTACTATGTGCAAAGCACTGTTCTAAGCACTGGGGAGGTTACAAAGTGATCAGGGTATCCCACAGGGGGCTCACAGTCTTAATCCCCATTTTACAGATAAGGTAACTGAGGCCTAGAGAAGTTAAGTGACTTGCCCAAAGTCACACAGCTGACAATTGGTGGAGCCAGGATTTGAACCCATGACCTCTGACTCCGAAGCCCATGTTCTTTCCACTGAGCCATGCTGCAATGTCTTCCCAAACATCTTTCTGACCTCAATTTATCAAATATTTTGTGTTAAGATTTTTTGGCTTGGGATACCCAGGTAATCGAGACCCGTGTGCATTTTTAGGGTTCACTTATTTGCATAATGGCACTTGGTACAGTGCCTGAATCACAGTAAGTGCTTACCAAATACCATAAAAATAATAATATTAATAACCCACAGCTCTAGACCCATTTGTTATCTTAAAGAAGACTACTACTAAAAGGTGTCTGGGATGATGCCATGCCCCTGACAAAAGCCCATGAAATGCTGCTGGATATTGGCAGAGATCTAGCAAGACAAGGATAGGACTCCTCCTCACTGAGTTCTGAAGATGTGCAATGGAGCAATCAGCTCAAAGGAGCAATGAATGTCTTCCTAATTAGAATTGAGGGCTATTGTTCAGGGTCTCAAGTCTCTTTCTTGATCTGCCATTGAATTGCCTATAACTTAGATAAAGCTACTTAGTTTCTGCCTTTGTTTCCGAACTGGATAATGGGGAAGCAGCCCTGCTTTTTTAATCTCTGAGAGGAATGATACGGTCCATACAGGATTCGGAGTTGTCTGTCTCCCCCTTCTAGACTGTGAGCCTGTTGTTGGGTACGAACCGTCTCTATATGTTGCCCACTTGTACTTCCCAAGCACTTAGTACAGTGCTCTGCACACAGTAAGCACTCAATAAATATGATTGAATGAATGAATGAATAAACCAAAGGCAGAAGAGACTGTGATATTTACCAGTGTGTGAGACAGAGCAAGAAAAAGAGACAGAAAGAAAGAGTGAAAGTCAGAGAGAAAAAGGCACAGTGAGGGAACCTGGTATTTACCATGGAAGCTCCCTAAATCACCGAATGATAATAATAATGAAAATTTAGAATTTGTTCAGTGCTTACTATGTGGTAAGCACTGGGGTAGATACACTCAGGTCCCACATGGGGATCGCATTCTGTGTAGGAGTGAGAACAGGTATCGAATCCCATTTTGCAGATGAGGGAACTGAGGCACCGAGAAGTTAAGTGACTTGCATGAGGTCAGCCATCAGGTAAGTGGTGGAGCTGAGATTAGAACCAAAGTCTTCTGACACCCAGGCCCAGGCTCTTTCCACTAGACCACGCCGCTTAAATGGACCAGAATTCAGAAATTATGATCACAATCCCTATGCAATGCCAAGATTCTTGCCCAACCAAAGTGCAGTTCCAACTGAGAAGGCACAATTCACTTGCAGTTTTAGAGTTGTTAAATATTTCATAGTCCCTGTCATATTTCAGACCTGTGGAATCAGATCCCTTTTCCTCATCTCAAAGTTTATGCACCCTGATTTCAGGAGTCAACAGGAATGGTACACTTCAACCTCCCGGAATCAACTGCCCTCCACAGTGGGTTTCAATCCTTCTGCCTCTGGCCTGAAAGTCTCTCCCCCTTCAAATCTGATGATCACTCCCCACACTTTCAAAACCTTATTGAAAGCACCACTCCTCCAAGAGGCCTTCCTCGACTCAGCCCTCATTTTCTCCATTTTCACTTCTGCATCACTGTTGCACTTAGAGTTGCACACTTTTGTCACTCCTCCCTCATCCCCACTGCACTTATGTTGTCATACTTCTAGACCGTGAGCCTGTTTCTAGACTGTGAGCCTGTTGTTGGGTAGGGACCGCCTATATGTTGCCGACTTGTACTTCCCAAGCGCTTAGTCCAGTGCTCTGCACACAGTAAGCGCTCAATAAATACGATTGAATGAATGAATACAAAACATATTTATTTATATTAATGTCTGTCTCACCATCTAGACTGTAAGCTTGTTGTGGGTAAGGAATGTGTCTCCCAGCTCTATTATATTGTACTCCCACAAGTGCTTAGTATAGCGCTTTGCACAATTCTAAGAATTGCTCAAAGAATACTATTGCTTCATGGACCTCAGATACTAAGTGTTATTAGAAGCCTGGAAAGGGGACTGCTTTAGCCTACAATGCTGAAATTTGTTTTCTATTTAAAGATGAGGAATTAATTTGTTCCTAATAGAAAATGTTCTTTCTTGGTCAGATTATTTTTCTGGTTGTTTATTGTTTTTAATGAGTTTCTCATTCCTACTCCTTTCAATTACACTGAGTAGATTTTTGTTTCCCTGTGTAGCATTAGCTAGGGAAGGGTTCATTACTCTGGAAAATGTCCATTTGGAAATGGCCCATCCACAATTTTCTTTGGTCCCTAGTTTAGAAGCCCATCCTTGAGGATGGGGGTCAAGAAGAGGGCAAAAAACCCAGTGAAGTCTCTGTTGAAAGCTGGCACAGAACGGAAAAGTCTGTTGAGGACTGGGTGATTCATGTGGTGCGGTGAAGCCCTGGAAAAGAGTCCAAGAGAAATCCAGCCTCTTTTGGGTAGTTTTGCTGCCTGTATGACTAAACTGTGCCATGAAAACTGAGCATTGCCTAATAAAATAGTGCCCATCAACCAAACATGGCAAGAACTATTCGTGGTACTGCTTGAATCCAGGGATCTCTGCATCCTTCCCGACTGTTCGTCTTTCCAACTGCTCTGTCCTTCTTTGCCTTTTTGCCTGCGTGCCTTCATTGGGAGAGAATTTGAATTGTCATCCGCTGTTGTCGTCCCTCTTGAGAAATGGTGCTCTCTCCCGTTTTTATCTCCCTCTTCCCCTTCCTACCCCACCACCTGCTTTGAATAAAATTGCGCAAGGATACCCCAATCTATCAATCAATCATTAATATTTATTGAGTGCTTACTGTTTGCAGAGCACTGTAGCATGGCTTAGTGGATAGAGCACAAGCCTGGGAGTCAGAAGGACCTGCGTTCTAATCCCAGCTCTGCTTTGGGACCTTGGGCAAGTCACTTCATGTCTCTGGGCCTTAGTTACCTCATCTGTAAAATGGGGATTAAGAGTCCAAGCCTCATATGAGACAGAGACTGTGTCCAGCCTGATTAGCTTGTACTTACCCAGTGCTTAGAAAAGTGCTTAACACATAGTAAGCACTTAACAAGTGTCATTATTATTATTATTATTATTATTATTATTATTAGCACTTTGGGGAGAGTACAATACAACAGAGTTGGTAGGCATGTTCTCTGCCCACAGTGAGTTTACAGTCTTGAGGGGGAGACATACATTAATATAAATCATCTGCATTGCCCCAATTTGTTCCCTTTGTTCTTCCACGCCTCTCAGCCCCACAGCACTTACGTGCATATCTGCAATTTTATTTATTCGTATTCATGTCTGTCTCCCCCCCACCCCCCCGCCAGACTGTAAGCTCATTGTGGGCAGGGAATGAGTCTCTGTTTATTCTTGTATTGCAATAATAATGATGGCATTTATTAAGCGCTTACTATGTGCAAAGCACTGTTCTAAGAGCTGTTCTAAGCACTGTTCTAAGCTATTGTACTCTCCCAAGCACTTAGTACGGTGCTCTGCACAAGGCAAGCACTCAATAAATGTGATTAAATAAATGAATGAAGGAAATTATGGATAAGTGCTGTAAGGCTGAGGGAGGGATGAATAAAGGGTTTGAATCCAAGTGATAGGGTGAAGTAAAATAATTATCTACATATAAACACAGATCTGAGTTCCAGAGTAGCAGACTTCAGATAAGGATCCTTAGGTACCCAACTCACCTGGACCCACCCAAGACTCAGCACCGAATCCTTTAATTGGAGCCACCAAGTCCTCCAGTCAATCAATCAGTGGTATTTATTGAAGGCTTAGGAGGGCACAATACAACAAAATTAGCAGACAAGTTTCCTGCCCATTATAAGCTTACAGTCTAGAGGAGTACTCGTGTTAGTAGAGAGTCGTGGTTGATAGCAGGGTTTCCTCTTCTAGTCAAAACCAGCTCCATATTTCAAGAACATTTCTGAGCTTTTTCTTCCACGATTTGAATTTGTCATTCCCCAGTCCGATCCTGACAGCTGAAGAGCAGCTGCATTTTGCAGATAAAAGGTTTGGCTTTTGGTTCTTTGGGTTTTTGTTTTTTTGTAAGTGTATGTGTGTGTTTTAATATAAGAAAGGTGTATAGATACAATAGGGCGCCTTCTTTTCCCTTCCACTTTATAAAATTCCATCTAAATCCAAGGAGGTAAGCATCAGCCCCTAATCATTTGGCAGATTTATCAAGTGCCTGCAATGATGTGATTCTACAGCCTCTCTCCTCTGATTCTGACACTGACACCTTTCTTCAGACTCATAGATTTTAAATAGAACTCAAGAGACAGGGAAGGACGTGGGACTCACAGACTCAGCATGGCTCCCGCACCTGCTGTATGGTGGAAGGAATATCTGGGGCCAGGGGAGAGAATACACAGTAATCTGGAAAGCTGTAAATGAAAAAGATAAATGCAAAACTGCCACTTTCTATATTGCTCGGATCAGTGCTTTGAAATAGCTCTGTCCCTTGACATTTAAATCAGGGCCAGTGAAAGGAATGCTCTTCTTACAAAAAGAAAACAGAGAGCTCTTATCCACAGGCAGATGTGCACAAATCCTCATCATAATAAGGCAAGAATTATGATGAAATGAAGCGCTGAATGTGGTTTTAGGAAGTTAGCTCTGGGTGAGTGTATTACTTTAATACTGGAGATGTGTTGAGGTACGGTGGTATGTCCAACCCCCCCCCCCCCCCCCACACACACACACACAAATGCAAACACAAACTCAGATTTATAAGGTTAACTGTCTTTCTACAGAAACATCCTGGGCATGTCACTCATCCCCTCAAAAATCCCCAGTGATTGCCTACAACCTCTGTAAAAAGCAAAAACTCCTCACTTCAAAGCTCTCCATCAACTTGCCCCCTCCTACCTCACCTCCCTTCTCTTCTTCTACATCCCAGCTAAACTTCTCACTGTGCCTCGTCTCTCCTGTCCCACCATCGACCCCTGACCCACGTCCTACCTCTGGCCTGGAATGCCCTCCCTCCTCAATTCCACCAAATGATCACACTTTCCCCTTTCAAAGCCCTACTGAAGGCTCACCTCCTCCCAAAGGCCTTCCCAGGCTAAGTCCCCTTTTTCCTCAGCTTCCCCTCCCCTCCCCATCGCCCCTACTCACTCCCTTTGCTCTACCACCCCCTCCCCACCCCACAGCACTTGTGTATATATGTATAATAATAATAATAATAATGATGGCATTTATTAAGTGCTTACTATGTACAAAGCATTATTCTAAGCTCTGGGGAGGTTACAAGGTGATCAGGTTGTTCCACAGGGCCTCACAGTCTTAATCCCCATTTTACAGATGAGGTCACTGAATCACAGAGAAGTTAAGTGACTTGTCCAAAGTCACACAGCTGACAAGCAGTGGAGCTGGGATTTGAACCCATGACCTCTGACTCCAAAGCCCTGGCTCTTTCCACTGAGCCACTCTGCTTCTCTATGTAGATGTATATATCTATAATTCTATTTATTTATATTAATGTCTGTTTACACACATACATATACATATTTATATATACAAATAAATACATACACACATGTGTACACACACACATGCGCAGATATACACACACACACAAACTAATTTCTAGGTTAGGGTGTGAAGGAAGGGTTTGTAGCAGAGACAGGTTTGTGAAGATCAAGTATGGGGGATGGGTGAGGCTATCTTAAATGACTATAAAGATGGACAAATGACCTAATGAACCATGATGCATAGGCACAATGCTTTGGACAGCTAGTCTATACCTGAAAATAATCTGGATCATCAAGGCTCCCCACCCTAACCTGACTGATCTATTTCAGCAGACGGAGGCTGGGGGGTAGCTTGAAATAGCTAGAAAATTAAGGCTTTAATGATCCAAATAATTTGTATGTATGAAGACCTATGCTCAAAATGGAAGAAGGGTCAGAGTGGAGATGCATCACTCTCTCTGGTTTCCCTGCATGCAAAACCATTCATGTGGTAGATGAAATTACAGTGTGCTTGGTTGCAGGGCTAAAATGATCTTGTCATATGGTCAATGGAGAGTTACCCTGGTGATGACAAACTTATGCATGAACAGAATAAATCTGTACTTTACTCATGTGTTTAACTTCCTCTTTAAGAAAGGAATTTCATTTCTATACTTCTGCCAATAAAATAAGTTGCTGTTACGCTGAAGGTGCTACATAACTGTAGTACATTACTGCATTATCCAATCCTTTAGCATGAATTGCTTACTAGTAACTCCTTCGCCTCCTCCCGCTTTAAGTCTGTGTGTGTATATATGTGTGTGAGTGTGTGTGCACATGTGTGTGTGTGTGTGTGTATAAAACTCTGTGGTTAGACAAGGATCACCTCCCACGAGCTTGAGAGTCGGCATTATTTCTCAGGGTAATAGAGGACTATCTTTAGAAAGAGGCATAGACACATATGTTTATATAAATCATCCTCAAAACTATATATTTTAGCTCAAGATACATATGCCACTAGTATTCTCAGAACGCATAAAAGTCGCGCATGGGAAGATACACATCACACATATAAATATATAAACTGCTTCCTCTATCTTCAAATACGTAGGATTTAACAGCCTTATGTTTTATGACTGGATCTCAAGAAACCTATTGATGCATGAAAATGGTATTTCAAATAGATATCCAACTACTTTAGAATAACCTTTTTTTAAAAAGATTACATGAGCAGGGTGTGAAACATTTCAACAAATTGAAATCCTAGGAGAAAAAGCAGAGTGTGATGGGAGGAGAATGCAGGGGGAAGAGAGGAGAGAAATATGTTGCCTGCCGTGTAGCCTTGGGCAAGTCACTTAACTTCTCTGTGCCTCAGTTTCCTTATCTGTAAAATGGAGATTCAATCTCTGCTCTCCCTCTTACTTAGACTGTGAGCCCCACGTGGGACAGGAACTGCTTCCACTAACTTGTGTCTATCCCATTGCTTAGACCAGTGTTTGATGTAAGCGCTTAGTACAGTGCTCTGCACACAGTAAGCACTCAATAAATACGATTGAATGAATGAATGAATGAAAAAAAGCATGGTCCTGGGAGTCAGTGGACCTGGGTTCTAATCTCATCTCTGCTACTTGCCTACTGTGTACCCTTGGGCATGTCACTTAACTTCTCTGTTCCCTCATCTGCAAAATGGGGATTCGATACCTGTTTTCCCTCCTACTTAGATTTTGAGCCCTATGTAGGACCTGATTATCTTGTATCTATCCCAGTGCTTAGAACAGTGCTTGGAACATAGTAAGTGCTTAAAAGTATTAATATTATCATCATTATTGTTGTTTAGGAGAGAAAAGGGCCAAAATCCAAGGCTCCTGGGTCCTAGAGAAGCAGCGTGGCTCAGTGGAAAAGAGCACAGGCTTTGGAGTCAGAGGTCATGGGTTGAAACTCCGGCTCCGCCAACTGTCAGCTGCGTGACTTTGGGCAAGTCATCTGTAAAATGGGAATTAAGACTGTGAGCCCCACGTGGGACAACCTGATCACCTTGTAACCTCTCCAGCACTTAGAACAGTGCTTTGTACATAGTAAGCGCTTAATAAATGCCATTATTATTATTATTATTATTATTACAACCAACTCTGTCCCTGTTGCTGAGGCCTTGGTTAACCATTAAGGGGTAGTTTGCTGGGCCCTGCAACTTAAAAAAATGGAAGGGATGCTTTTCTGCATGGCAACATAGGGAAAACAAGATACTATTGGTTCTGTACGAACACCAGGGATCTGAGAAAACACAGTCAGCCTACTGTGGCCCAGTTTTCCAGCTCCTACCTTGAAATCAACCCTACCAGGAATCTGTCCCAAGGCCTCTGAACAGCCAGAACCTTTGAGTTGGTCTGACGTCCATGCCCACCAGAGGCAAAACTCATCAGCTAGAACAGAGAGTTTCTTACAGGTAAGTAGGTTTAAACACCACTGATGCCCTAAATTAGGTATTGGAGAAGGCAGCACTCCTCCCAGCTACAATCAAATGCATCACAAATGTAAAGGCAAATTGAATTAAACGGGAAGCTGACCATCTGCTTTCCAAAAGATGGGCCCTTGAAACAAGCAGGTCTCAGTGCCCCAGGGCCTCTGACATTCATAGCTGCCATTCGCTGCAACATGGTGGACTCTGCTTGGACACTCTGATACAATTAACCTCTCTGCTGATTCACTTATGTGGAGACTGAGTCAGATAACATATCAGGAAAAGGTGAATTAGGACTGCATAGAGAGATGATTGGGGGCGCACTGAAGGAGGGGGGGGGTTGGGGGGGTGGACAGGAGGTCAAATGTAAATGGATTGGGACCTCAAAGAGCTAAGAGGGCAGTCTTTTGTGAACACATTAGATTTGCATTCTGTGCTCTCGTATACACAAACACACACACATTCACAGAGGCGTTATACACTAGTGGGGCCATTATTGGGAATTAACTCAAGGTGGACATTTTGTTTTATCCTAGTCATAAGGAAACAGTGACTCATTGCAACAGCAGAAATCTGCTTTCAGGTCTCCCAGTACTTCATAATGTCTGAAATGTATGTGCTGTAACCATTCTTTCTCTGTGTCCATCTCTCTTGCAGTGTCTCTCCCTCCGTCTCTCTCTCTCTCTCTCTCTCTCCTCTCTCTCTCCCTCTTTCCCCATCTCTACCTCTCAGCTGGACAATAAGGGGTCAGTGGGAATTCCATGGTAGAGGGTGGAGGGAGAGGCTATTCCCTACATGGCAGGCCCTGTGGTTCCATGAAAGAGGACTGGAAGACATTTTGATTTCAAATGGCCTTGTCATGCCATGTAGCACCCTGTGAGAACAGGGGTACTTTTTAGGAACCCCACCAAAGAATCATTTGTCCTGAAGCACGATGATATTTTGACTTTGAAAGTTCTCTTTCTCTAAATCTAAAGGGAGATTATCTGATCACAGTCATGTATAGTGGAGGTGTGCTATCTTTCTACCCAACATATCCCACTTCTGCCCATTTCTCTCCACTCAGTCTGCTACCACCATGGTCCAAGCTAATGATTGGACTAGTGTATTAGTTTCTTCACTGATCACCCTTCTTCCAGCTTCTCCCTGCTCCAATCTATACTCTCTGCCACTGCCTTGTGGAAATATTCCTCATCTCAAATCTCCTGCCCCTGCCTTCTTATTTCCCTTGGCACGAAGCAAAAGCTTCTCACAGATTGGCTTACAGCCTCTCAACCAACTCTCTCCATCTTAAGTACCAGACCTCTTCACTCATATTCCTCAGTTTACTCTCCTCTTTCTTCCCAAGCTGTATAACTGTATAACCGTACTTAGCCCTCACCTCTCCTATCCCTGTCCTCTCACTCACTGTTTGCCCAGCCTGAAACTCCCCCCACCATCTAATTACTATTAATAATAATAATAATAATAATGGCATTTATTAAGCACTTACTATGTGCAAAGCACTGTTCTAAGCGCTGGGGAATTTACAAGGTGATCAGGTTGTCCCACGTGGGGCTCACAGTCTTAATCCCCATTTTACAGAGGAGGTAACCGAGGCCCAGAGAAGTGAAGTGACTTGCCCAAAGTCACACAGCTGACAAGTGGCAGAGCCGGGATTTGAACCGATGACCTCTGACTTCAAAGCCTGGGCTCTTTCCGCTACGCCATGCTGCTTCCCATATTATTCCCATATATTATTACTATAACTATTATTATTATCATTATTACTGTATTTTTTAGGCACTTACTGTGGGTCAAACACTGTTCTAAGAGTTGGGATAGATACAAATTAATCAGGTCAGACTTAGTCCCTGTCCCAGATGGGGCTTATAGTTTAAGTAGGAGGGAGATCAGGCTTTGGAACTCTGTTCTACAGATGAGGAAACTGAAGCACCAAAAAGTTAAGTGATTTGCCCAAAGTCACACAATAGGCCACTTGAAGAGCTGGGCTTAGAACCTAGGTCTGTTGACTTCCAGGCCTGTTCTATCCACCAGGCCATGCTGCTCCCCATTTGACAGACTACAGCTCTTGCCAAATTCAAAGCCCTCCTAAAATCCTACTTCCTCTAACAAGCCTTCCTTGATTAACCCTTGTCACTTGTCACATCAACCCAACAGCCACCTCTAGAACTTTTTCTTAATTTATTTATATCTTCATTCAGCACTTGTGAATATATGTGTGAGAGAAGGTACAGTCTATTTAATCTGATTACCCTATTTTCATTCTTAATTTTATGTCCGTCTCCTCCATTAAAATGTAAACTCCTTGTGGGCAAGAAACATCTCAGATTTCTTTCGTAGTTTCCCAGTGTTTAGTGCAGTGCATTGCCCCCAGTAGATGTTCAGTAAGTATCTTTACTACTTCTTCATAGAAGACTAAACTGAGAATCCAGTGACGTAGACTTTTGGCTGGACTCTGCTACAGATGTGCTTCATAAGCCAGGGCAATTTCTTTGTTCAGTCTTAGCCTCAGTTTTCGGTATCCACATTTCTGAAATGAGAGTGGTAATAGATGGTCCCCACAGTACAGTAATAGAATCAGGGCCCCAGGTCCCAGAGAGCCTTGGACTCTTTCCAAATTCCACACCATAGGAGGCTCCCTAACCCTGCCCATTTCCCCACCAAGAGAATTGTTGGAGGCTCTAGACTGTAAACTTGTTGTGAGCAGGGAATGTTCTGTTGATTGTTATACTGTACTTTCCCAAGCAGTTAGTTCAATGCTCTTCACACTGTAAGTGCTCAGTAAATATGATAATGAATGAATGAATGAATGGGAAAGAGAGGGGAGGGAAAGCAGGAATGGAGAAAGAGCTGTTTCCTGTTACTCCCGGGTAATTCCGAGAATGGTGAAATCAGATTACCAAACCAAACCAGATTTTGCCCAATTTTGCTTGTCAATGGGAGCTTTCTATCTGTTGGATCTTCAAGCCCACCTCAGTTTCAGATGACAGATATTCAGATGATCGACCTCAAACTGGATACCTCGCTGTCAGTGGTAAACATTTAAGCTGCTCTCCTGTTCCTTCTTCTCCTCCTGAACAGAACAGGAGGTAAACTGCTTTCATCTGAGATCAGAGGCTTCATCTTGTCAGGGACTGTCACTCTCAGTGTGAAAGCTATTTGTCAGGATAACCTGAAGAATTTTACAGGGAGATCCTTCTTGGAACAAAGACCCTTTTATTTACTGAAGAAAACTCTGGTTCCCTTCAGAAGGCATCTGCCCACACTGTAAATTAATTCAAAAAGAAGTTCAGTTTCCATCTCTTTTACTTGCCCAAGCCTGCAGCCAATCAACTGCAAGCATTCAGGAAGCCCTAGTCACATAACAAGTCTAATGAGTAATGAGTCTAATCATAGTCCTGTAAAATTAGGGTAAAACCACTAGACAAGTACCAGGAGGCCCATAACCAGGGCTGGGAAGGGGGAAAAATGCATTAAAACCTATGAAGTGTGATTTCTGAAGGCCCTTCTTGCTTTGGCAGTCGAGATCATTAGAAACTTTTGTCTTCACTGTATTTAGAGTGAGGATTCAGGAGACTGTAAGCTTATCATGCCTACCAACTCTGTTGTATTGTACTCTCCCAAGTGCTTAGTGCAGTGTTCTGCACATAGTAAGTGCTCAATAAACATGATTGATTGTATTATTTTTTATAGTATTTGTTAAGCACTTACTGTCAATCACTGTTATAAGTGCTGGAACAGATACAAAATTATCTGGTTGGACACATCCCTGTCCCACAAGGGGCTCATTCATTCATTCAATCATATTTATTGAGCGCTTACTGTGTGCAGAGCACTGCACTAAGTGCTTGGGAAGTACAATAAAGCAATAACGGGACACAATCCCTGCCCACAACAGGCTCACAGTCTAAGTTGGAGGGAAGAATATGTACTCTCCATTTTACAGCTGAGGTGACTGAGGCACAGAGAAGTTAAGGGACTTGCCCCAGGTCATATATCAAGCAATTGGCAGAGCTGGGATTAGAACCCAGGTCCTCTGACTCCCGGGCCCGTGTTCTTTCCACTAGGCCATGATACTTCTATTACATTTCCCTGGCTGAAGGTTCCATTTGCATGGAAAGACATTGAAGGGGCTGGGAGGGGATTCTTACTACAATCCTGCCCACACACTTCGCTCCTTTAATGCCAACCTACTTACTGTACCTTGATTTCATCTGTCTCTCAGCCAACCATTCGCCCAAGTCCTGCCTCTGGCCTGGAATGCCCTCCCTCTTTGTATCCAACAGACTATCATTCTCCCCACCTTCAAACCGTTACTGAAGACACATCTCCAAGAAGCCATTCCTAAGTAGACCTTCATTTCCTCTTCTCCCTCTCCCTTCTGTATTTTCCTTTCACTTGGATTTGCACACTTTAGTCACCCCCTCTCTCAGCCCCACAGCACTTATGCACATTGCTGTAATTTATTTATTTATATTAATGTCTGGCTCCCCCTCTAAGCTTAAAGTTCATTGTGGGCAGGGAATGTGTCTATCAACTCTGTTCAGTTATACTCTCATAAGCACTTGTACAGTTCAGTGCTCTGCACAGTGTAAGCACTCAATAAATGCCATTGATTGATTGATTGATTAACTTTACTGGCCCCACAGCAATCCTCTGAACCTAGGACTGAGCCAGGTCAGACAACTGCTTTACCATAGCTCTTCTCTTCAGATCACATATCTTCACAGAGAAATAGAAAATGTCTCTACCCCGACTACCAAACCGCAGGATAGTGCCTGTTCCTGGAAACGCCCCACGCCACCCTGAAGTTGCAGGGTCCTGTGGCATCAACTGAGCTGCAAGCGGGAGGACTGATTTTTTTTTAACTCCCCGTTTAAACTCTTTAAAGGCAGGAGGTGATCCTCGACTTTGCTATGACTACCTACTCCATAGGTTAAAAAGCTCTTGCAACAAGCTTCCCATACCACAAGCTCTAAATCTAAATCTGACATCAATTCTGGTCTCTTAGGAACACACTCCTTCACCTTAATTGACTCATTATTTCTCTTGACTTCAGGTGTTTATGAAGATCTCTCCCTCTTATGTAACCAAGCCCTCTACCGTATGTTCCATCGAAGTCTTTTGCTTGCTCAAACAAAGATCTGCAGAGAGTGGTAGGTTCCACACTGGGAAAAGAATTAGACAGGCTTTGAGGAGAGTGTCTGCATGCTATATTGCAATGCAGAACCGTTTGACTGAAAGATAGTCTCTCTACAAGGCTAAACCCAAGGCATCAATAGCACTTTGAACCAAACTGTGTCCAATTGATATCCACAGCTTTCCTGCATGGATCTTGTCTCTGCTCTCATAAACAGCTTTATAGAGAAGCTGCCACAAAAATTAAAGAGGAAAATTTGAAGTCTGGGAAAATAGATAAAGGGAAAGGGTTTTCTCATGATACTGTTTACTTTTTGTTTTTTAGTCTAGGCCTCAGATAAGTTACTAGCTGTTCAACTTTCAGTGAATCAAGGTCAGGGTAAAGGTGCTGTAATAATGCCCAGGGAGTCAAATTCCTCCTGATCATTATCAGGATAAAATCAGGGCTGGGCACAAATCCCTAGAATAATGTTTCTCAAGTTTCCTAAATGCCTAGACATTCTGGGGGCAATTTTTCCCCATTGTTTAGGGTCTGAACATATAGCTGGAATATGGGAAAATTTTTTGTCCCAAACAACTCTGCAGTGTGGAATAAGCAGATGCCTCACAAGGATTTTTTGGGATCCCTTTGAGCTCACTGAGACCTGAAAGTTTGATGACAAGTCATTTCTTCTAGACTTTGCACATGCACCCTAGCTGCCCTCACACAAATTTTCAGACACTACTCAATCAATGGTATTTATTGAGCATATGCTATGTGCAGAGCACTGTACTTGGCTTGGGAGAGTACAATAGATATTTAGAGATTCCAGGATAAAGGGACCTATAGGTCCCTGGCCAACTCAAACAACAGAGGCCAGGAATCAGGTCTACCAATGCTATTTTGCTCCTCCCAAGTGCTTAGTACAGTGCAGTATGTGAAGCAGTGTGAACAAGTGGTTAGAGTCTGGGCCTGGGTGTCAGAAGATCTGGGTTCTCATTCTGGCTCTGTCACTCTTCGGCTGTGTGACCTTGAGCAAGTCACTCGATTTCTCTGTGTTTCAGTTTCCTCATCTGTAAAATGGGGCTCAAATACCTGTTCTCCCTCCCCCTTAGATTGTGAATCCCCTTGTGGGACATACACTGTGCCCAACCTGATTATCTTATAACTACCTCAGTGCTTAGTGTAGGGCTTGACAGATAGTAAGCACTTAACAAGTACTTTATTACAGCTCTGCACACAGTAAGCACTCATTGATACAGTTGATTGTTTGACTGATTGATTCTCAACATTTTTTGGTCCATAGACGATTTTGGCTGGGCCAAAGACCCCATGGACAATCTCTGGGTGGGTGAGAAAGAGTTGAAGGGAGGGAGAGAAGAAACAGGATGTATTCTTCTCCACACTTCAAGACTTTTAGCTACCTATCTCCAGGTCCAACGCCTCCACTCCACTCCAACCCATTCTTCCCCACTGTCCCCTGCCCTTTTCACTCGATCAGCTCACATCCCTACTCTTCATCTTTACCCTCTCCCATCCCTCTTTTCCTCCTTATCCTCTCAGGCCAGACTCCTCCTGGTCCTCGTCTGGCTTGACCACCATGTTGCAACAGCAGATGTTGCCACTGTCTCTTTAAGTGCAGGTAGGCCTAGAGGAAAGACACAGGCCTGAAAGTCAAAGGACTTGGGCTCTGATCCTGACTCCACCACTTGTCCTCTGTGTGACCTTGGGAAAGTCACTTAACTTCTCTGTGCCTTGGTTACCTCATCTGGGAAATGGGGATTGAGACTGTGAGCCCCACGAGGGTCAGAAACTGTTTCCAACCTGATTTGCTTGTATCCAACCTAGTGCTTAGTACAGTGTTTGTCACATTTCTAGACTGTGAGCCCGCTGTTGGGTAGGGACCGTCTCTATATGTTGCCAACTTGTACTTCCCAAGCACTTAGTACAGTGCTCTGCACACAGTAAGCACTCAATAAATATGATTGATTGAATGAATGAATGAATAAGTGCTTAACAAATACCATTATTATTATTATTATCCTATCCTGCCTTGATTACTGTATCAGCCTCCTAGCTGACTTCCCTGTCTCCTGTCTCTCCTCAGTCTAGTCCATACTTCATTCTGCTGCCCGAATCATTTTTCTACAAAACTGTTCAGTCCATGTTTCCCCATTCCTCAAAAACCTCTAGTGGTTGCCCATACACCTCTGCATCAAACAGAAACTCCTTACCTTTGGCTTTAAAGCACTCAGTCACTTTGCTCCCTCCTACCTCACCTCATTGTTCTACTACAATCCAGACTGCACACTTCCCTCCTCTCATGCCACTGTACCTTGAGCTCATCTATCTCACCACCGACCTCTTACCCACATGTTGTCTCTGGCCTGGAATGCTCTCCCTCTTCATATCCAACAGACAATTACTCTTCCTCCCTTCAAAGTCCTATCGAAGGCAAATCTCCTCCAAGAGGCCTTCCCTAAGTCCTCTTTTCCTCTTCTCCCACTCCCTTCTGTGTCTCCCTGACTTGCTGTCTTTTTTCAACACCCTTCCAGCCCCACAGCACATATATATATATATATATATATATAGCAATAATTTATCTATCTATGTTAACATCTGTCTCCCCATCTAGACTGTAAGCTCACTGTGGGCAGGGAATGCTATAGTTTTAGACTGTACTCTCCCAAGAACCTAGTATGGAGCTCTGCACAGAGTAAATGCTCAATAAATAAGATTGATAGATTGATTGCCTTTATTTTATTTCTAGTGTATGTTCCCGGAGAGCTTAGTGCATTGCTGTGTGCACAGTAGGGGCCTAATAAATGTTAATTATTTTGATGATGATGATAATAATAGTCTTTTCCAGGCCAATGCTCCCCACACTACATATTCAAGTCATCCCTGTGCTGAGGGAGGAGGCCCATGTAAGACAGGCTTCATTTAGGTTGTTGCTAACTTGCAATAGAATCCTGCATATTTATTGATTTTTTTAGGAAAGGCTGAGGAACTTGTTTGTGCATTGCGTGAGGATTCTGTATTGTTAATTGTGAATGCACTGTGATTTTTTTTTACTCAGATAAAAACGAATATGCAATTAGTACCACATTAGAATCTGAATAATAGGTGTGTCTGGCTCATCCTGAAATTGTCTATTCTCTTTTCCACTGCTTTATGACAAACCTGGAGTGTATTGTACAAAGTCAAAAAAAAGCCCTCAAAATTCCCATTTAGTGGGGGTGAGGATGCTCTCTGTCAGAAATGGCATTAGATATGCCCATATTTGAGTAAATAATGTGGGAGAACTAGAACCCCATCTTCCCACAAGATAGAAGTCCCAGTGGGCTTAACAACCTCTATAAATCTATTTACTTAATACCAAGTTCATTTTTAATTCTGGGTATTTTACCCCCAGATGATTGAAGGACTATTATTAAATCGGAGGACAAAAAAAAGAAATGTGTCACACTGTAACATAGTTGAAGATACAAAGGCAAAGCCAAAATAAAGCCATGAATTAAAATCACCCCTCTCTGAGGTTTTCGTGTGTTAATCCCAAGTCCTAATGAGCAGCAGAACCATCATCACCAGTAGTGTTTATTGAGTGCTTACTGTGGTCAGGGCACTGTACTAAGCACTTGGGAGAAATCAATGCTACACAGGTGGTAATCGAGTAATGCTTTGATTCTTTTAAGAACCTAGCCCTTTCTAAAGTGGTAATATTATATATTAAGTGCTTACTGTGTGCTGAGTACTATACTAAGCCCTTGGACAAGTACAATAGAGTAAGCATGATTCCAGCCCTTTTAAAGACCTTACAATCTAGTGAGGAGCTTCCAACCTAGCAGAAGTTAAGGTTTTCTTTCAGGTGACAGAATTTTGACATCATCCCCATCAGCAGCAAATACTGAATGTTTACTGTGTGTAGGGCACTGTACTAGGGACTTGGGAACATGCAGTGAAGGGAAAAGCCATGGTTCCTGCCTTCAGAGAGCTTATAACCTAATGAAGACAACAAGCAGATTTGAATTCAATGACAAAAGAGCAAGACAGAATTGACAAAAACAAGAAAAACCAAGAAATGAGCCAATTTTGTTAATGTGCTAAAGTTGTGGGGAGAAAGGTTTGAAGGAGGAGGGAGTTCTAAGGAGCCTATTACTCCCTGAGATCTCGGTTATCGTGGGGGCTTTTATCCTCACTGCCGAGAGTAGACTAACATGGCAGCGCTGCACTCGAGAGGGAGTGGCTCCTTTTGTATAATCTTTATGGGCAGGGAACATATCTGTTAATTTTGTTGTATTATTCTCTTCCATGCACTTAGTACAGTGCTCTGCACATAGTGAGTGCTTAATAAATACCATTGATTGATTGATAGATTTGAGGGGTTTTATGGTATTTAGTAAACACTTACTATGTGCCAGGTATGACTAAGCGCTGGGGTAGATAGAACTTGCTTAGGTTGGACTCAGGCCATGTCATTCAATCATATTTACTGAGCACTTACAGTGTGCAGAGCACTGTACTAACCACTTGGAAAGTACAATTCGGCAACAGATAAAGATAATCCCTACCCAACAACAGGCTCACAGTCTAGAAGGGGGAGACAGACAACAAAACAAATCCCACATGGGGCTCACAGTCTTAATCCCCATTTTATTGATGAGAGAACTGAGGCCCAAGGAAGTTAAGTGACTTGCCCAAGGTCACACAGCAGACAGGAGCCCGAGTGGAATTAGAACCCAGATCCTCTAACTAACATGTCTGTGCTCTTTCCATTAGGCCATGCTGCTTCAAAGGGTCTACCAACTTTGGGGGTCTACTGATTGTGTTGTACTGTACTCTCCTAATTACTTAGTACTATGCTCTGCATGCAAAAATCACTCAATAAATAGCATTGATTGATTTGAACAAAAGCTCTTTATTGAGAGACGAGGAGGCAAAATAGAAAATAGCACTGGGCTCTAGAAGCATTAGAACATAACCAGGTACAACCTTTTTGTGTGCTCAATGTGGCTGAAAATGTGAATCCAACATTAATCTTTTCAGCCACACAAACATGCCTTGCAGATGAACTTCACTGTTACAGATGTCTTCTTCAAATACCAAGGTCAACTGACACAAATAATAATAATAATAATAATAACAATAATAATATAATGGCATTTGTTAAGTGCTTACTAGTTGCAAAGCACTGTTCTAAACACTGGGGAGGATACAAGGTGATCAGGTTGTCCCACGTGCGGCTCACAGTCTAAATCCCCATTTTACAGATGAGGTAACTGAGGCACAGAGAAGTTAAGTGACTTGTCCAAAATCACACAGCTGCTTCTCTATACATATAAATTGGCATATATATTGATGAGTACTATACATATATATATAGGGGATTTTGTATATATATGTGTATATATATATATATATATCCCAATCACTCTCTGTGTGTGTGTGTGTGTGTGTGAGTGTGCCTGTCCCCAGTCATTCACTCAATCAATCAATCAATAGGATTGATCGAGTAAATTCTGTGTTCAGAGCACTAAACTGAGCACTTGGGAGAGTACACCAGGCACAGTCTCTGCCCACAATAAGCTCACAGTCTAAATGGGGAGACTGACTAAAATAAATGAATAAATTATGAATATGGATATTAGTGCTGTGGGGCTGAGGTTGAGTTTAATATCAAGTGCTTAAAAGATACAGATTCAAGTGCATTGGTGATGCAGAGGGAAGAGGAAGTAGGAAAAAAGATGGCTTAATCCAGAAAGCTTCTTGGAGAATCCCCAATTTTTTTAAGGTTGTGACAAGGAATCCAAGATGGGTAAGTCCGGCTTTCTAGATTTTTTTAAGAACATGCCCTTTTACCCCCAAACCTCAAAGTCCCTTAATGAATGGCTAAAAGGGTAGCACCCCAAAGTTCTCAAATCTCCCATCACTTTCCCAAAGATGTCCTTATTGAGCCTCACACCACAAAATCCCCAAGGGGTAAGACTCGAGATTTAAGCAAGTGTGCTTAATAATTCGTAACTCCTCTAGGCATCCTGTTTTCCCTGTGAGAGGCAGAATCTGGGCTTAGATGGATCTCTGGTCTAATTCAAAAAATGAGCAAAGCCAATCTTGGAGGTAGCCATCTGTGGAAATGTTTGGACAATTAGAGACATTTCCTGTGCTGGGGAGACTCAAACCTCAGTGATATCAGCTGTGATATCAGCTGCCCCTGCTCCCACAAGGCTCAGAATCCAACAAAGCCTTCTTCTCCTCTCATTTCACATTCTGCCCTATCCTGCCCTTCTACCCCATTGGGAATGCTGTAAATTCTTTCAATTTGGATTCTAAGGAAGAAGCAGCATGGATAGAGCACAAGCCTGGGAGCCAGAAGGACAAGAGTCCTAATCCCGGCTCTGCCACTTGTCTGCTGTGTGACCTTGGGTAAGTCACTTCATTCATTCATTCAATCATATTTATTGAGCGCTTACTGTATACAGAGCACTGTACTAAGGACTTGGGAAGTACAAGTGAAGTACTTCACTTCCCTGGGCCTCAGTTACCTCATTTGTAAAATGGGGATTGAAACTGTGAACCCCACATGGGACAGGTACTGTATCCAACTCGATTTGCTTGTATCCATACCAGAACTTAGTAAAGTGCCTGGCACTTGGTAAGCGCTTAACAAATACCATTATGTAAATTGGTCAGTTTCCTAGCAGACCAGTTTCTTCACCGTCTTCAAGGTGTCCTTAACTTTGGGATGCTTTTTCTCTCTCCTCTCTGTCCTTCTTCCCCTGATTCTCCATATAATATTTAGTAGACATTTAGCTTTGACATTTAGTTTTGCTTCACTACCTAGCCTCTGAAGCACAACACCTTCCAGCTGAAGTCAGATCTATTTGGAAAAAAAACAACTGTGTCAAAGAAAGATCTTCCCTCTTCCTCCCTTTCATTCCCATACAATCTCCAATGTAATGAGTAGTGTTTTCATTACCGTTGCGAAAACCAAAAATGCCAAAATGATCCAGGGTTTGGGGAGACTGACACTCAAGGAATCAAAGTGTCATTCAGTGAAGTGGAAGGGGATCTTGAAGAAGTTCCATAATTTTCAAGTTGCAAACATTTTTTTAACATCTCCATTTGAAGCATTGAGGATGTTGATCAATAAATGGTATTTACTCATTCATTCATTCATTCAATCATATTTATTGAGTGCTTACTGTGTGCAGAGCACAGTACTAAGTGCTTGGGAAGTACAAATTGGCAACATATAGAGACGGTCCTTACCCAACAACGGGCTCACATTTATTGAGAGCTTACTGTGTGGTCTGCACTGTATTAAGCTCTTGGGAAAACAAAATACAATAAAATTGGCAGAAACAATCCCTGCCTTCAAGGAGCTAAGAGTTAGTGTGGCTCAGTGGGAAGAGCACGGGCTTGGGAGTTAGAGGTCATGGGTTCAAATCCCAGATCCGCTGCTTGTCAGCTGTGTGACTCTGGGCAAGTCACTTCACTTCTCTGCGCCTCAGTTACCTCATCTGTAAAATGGGGGTGAAGATTGTGAGCCCCACATGGGACAACTTGATCACCTTGTATCCTCCCCAGTGCTTAGAACAGTGCTTTGCACATAGTAAGCACTTAACAAATACCAAAATTATTATTATCATTATTAGTAGGAGAAACAGACATTAAAATAAATTATTGATAGGAGAAGGGACCAAATATAAGGATATTCATTCAATCTTATTTATTGAGCACTTACTGTGTGCTGAACACTGTACTAAGTGCTTGATATGAGACACTGCATGGCCTAGGGAATAGAACATGGGCCTGGGAGTTGGAAGGACTTGGATTCTAATCCCAGCTTCACCACTTGTCCACTGAGTGACCTTGGATAAATAACTTCACTTTTCTGTGCCTCAATTCCCTCATCTGTAAAAAGGGGATTAAGACTGTGAGCCTCATGTGGGATATGAACTGTGTCCCACCTGATTAGCTTGTATCTACCGCAGCATTTAATCCAGTGGCTGGCACCTAGTAAGAATTTAACAAATACCATAAAAAGGAATGTACTTAAGTGCTGTGGGGTTGGGGGTGAGGTGAGTATAGAAATGGCTCTGGTGTGCTGAAACAAGTGCCTAGGAGATGCAGAAGGGAAGATAAATAGCCTGGGAATGATTCTCATGCTTTATTCTCTAATGCTAGTCACATGAGCAACTCAAAACAATCAATCAGTGGCATTTATTGAGCACTTAATATGTGCAAAAACTTGTACTAATCGCTTGGGAGAGTACATCAAGTCCAAAGAGTCCACCAAACTGCTTTCTCTTCAACAAGAATAAAATCTTTTCCTACCAAAATAAACGATGAAATCTGCTTTCAAAATAGTTATAGTGGGATGAATTTTAATCCTGGGGCATCTGGGGCTTTAAGATAAGGGAGATGGAGGCTGTCACTAACACTTTGACAAAGAAGGAACTGTAGCAGTTGAATCATTTGTGGTTAAAGGCCTCCCATGTTTCAAAGCACCATGTTCTTTGAGTTTCTTTTCCTTCTGAAGGAGCACACATTCCCTAAAAGTCATGGCAATGTGGTTAGATCCTGAAAACGTGGCACTAATTAATTCTGCAATACTTAAGATTACTCAGGTTAGCAATAATAAGATAATATAATAAGAATAAGAACTGCTCTCTTGTTTTCCTGAAAAGTTTCAGATCCTTAGAGAAGTTTTACTTTGATGTAATGAAGTTTTAAAGTGTTTATGATGGAGTAAATTTTCTTGTGAATGTATTATTAAAACAAACAACATTTAGCACTTGCAATAACTTGCTGGGCTCATACTAATATAAACAGAAAGCCTTGCTATCATAGTAATTGTAGCTCTCATTAATTCGGTACGGCAACATTTTCCTATTCAGTTTACAGATGGATAAATCGAGCCCCAGGACAGTCAAGTGTTCTGTCCAAGGTTACACAAATGTCAATATCAAAGCTAGGCACTGGACCTTGTCTTACTCAGGAAGGAAAACCCCACAATGAAACTAAGCTGGGCTGGGCCAGAAACTCCTCACCCTGGGCTTCAAGGCTGTCCATCACCTCGCCCCCTCCTACCTCACCTCCTACCTCACCTCCCTTCTCTCCTTCTACAGCCCACCCCGCACCCTCCTCTCCTCCGCCGCTAATCTCCTCACCGTACCTCGTTCTCACCTGTCCCGCCATCGACCCCCAGCCCACGTCATCCCCCTGGCCTGGAATGCCCTCCCTCTGCCCATCCGCCAAGCTAGCTCTCTTCCTCCCTTCAAGGCCCTACTGAGAGCTCACCTACTCCAGGAGGCCTTCCCAGACTGAGCCCCTTCCTTCCTCTCCCCCTCGTCCCCCTCTCCATCCCCCCATCTTACCTCCTTCCCTTCCCCACAGCACCTGTATATATGTATATATGTTTGTACATATTTGTTACTCTATTTATTTATTTTACTTGTACATATCTATTCTATTTATTTTATTTTGTTAGTATGTTTGGTTTTGTTCTCTGTCTCCCCCTTTTAGACTGTGAGCCCACTGTTGGGTAGGGACTGTCTCTATATGTTGCCAACTTGTACTTCCCAAGCACTTAGTACAGTGCTCTGCACACAGTAAGCGCTCAATAAATACAATTGATGATGATGATGATGGGCCTGACTTCTACATAAAAACCCAGAAAATATAAAAATGATCTCTTACCTCTTCTCTCACTGACAGCGTAAGCCCCTGAAAGAGCAGTAAGGTTCTGAAAAGAAACAGCCCTCATATTTTCCCTCTTTCACTTCTTTTTTTTTCCTTTGGTAAATCCAAAAAGCAGAATTTGTCATAATGAGCTGTAATTTGTGTAAGAGTCCTTGGAGACCCTTGACTGATTCACCAGCATATTATCCAATGTATTCTTCCACACATCTATCATCATCTATGATTTCTAAAGAATGAACATATCAAACTCCACTATCACAACGTTTGAAAATGCTGAAGTAATTAAAAGCTCCCAGTGATTTCTAGACACATCAGCAAGACTGCCTATTCAACCTGAGGTTACCACACGTGCGCACACACACACACACACACACACACACACACACACACACACTCTCAACGCACACACTCTGGCTTATCCCATCAGCTATTTTGGCACTTAAGTATGGCCTCCACCATTTCGCTGGAGGATCTTTAGTTAGCAGTGAAGTCTTTAGGAGGAAATCCAGCTAACCAATGCACCTTTGTCCAGAGCACCAAGTTTTACTTTATTATGAGGCCCCAGGCAGATAGATGAATTTCAAGATCCAAAGCATGTCATGGTACTTAAGTATATTTTCTGTAAATCCCAATCCTTAAGCACTAACTCATGCATGGTGCTTTCTGTTTTCCATCTGTAAATTGTTTTACTGTCAGTCTCTCTTGTGAGATGGTTAATTCCTTCAAGGCAGCAACAATGTCTGTGAACTCTAGTTTACCTTCCCAAGCATTTAGTACAGTGTTCTGCAAGGAGCATGTGCTCAATAAATATCATTGATTGACTGATTAATGGAAAAACACTCTTTTTTTAATGTTTTTAGTTTAGATTTTTTGTTCATGAGATGCACCTGAGGGAATACCATCTTTACTCTCATTTGTGTTGGCTCCCAAAATTTTCCTTATGAAAGAAACATGAAGATGCTCCAAAATGGCAGGTTATGATATCATCTTGACACCACACAAGATCCTCTCTCTGAGTGTTCACTTATATTTGATGTTAAAAACCTAGGAATCCTTTCACATAAGCAGATTTCTTCAATTATCCTCTTACAAAATGGGTTTTGTGTTGTTTGATCTTTAAGAAAGAAAAATAAATGATCACACTGCTCAGATTGGAATGGTATCCAGCAACTTGTCAAAATATTCTCAAGGGAGAAGATATTACACATGAAATGAGAAAAAGTAATCTCAGTTTCTGAATGCCCCAATTGTTAAAGCCCGCTGTCTTTCAACTCACACTTTCAATCTCCTACCAAATCCTGCCATTTTTTTTGCTAGACAGCATCATCCACATTTGCTCCTTCTTCTCCACCCAAATAGCTACCATCTTGGGGAATCGATCAACCAGTGTTATTTACTGAGTGCTTATTGTGTGCAAAGCATTGCACTAAGCACTTGGAAAAATATAATATAATAAAGTTGGTAAATAGTGGTTTCTGCCCCCAGGGTGCATACGATTTATGGGGTGACAAACATTAAAATAAATTCCCAATTGGGGAAAGGCCAGGATATTAAGAAATATACATCAATGCCATGGGGCTGAGGGTGAGGTGAATATCAAGTGCTTAAACAGTATGGATCCAAATGTTCAGGAGATGCTGAAGAGACAGGGGATAGGGCAAATAAGGGATTAGTTGAGGAAGGCTTCTTGGAGGAGATGTGATTTTAGTACAGCTTTTAAAGCAGGGAGAGTTGTCATCTTTTAGATGTGAAGACGGAGGGAGTTCAAGGCCAGAGACTGGACATGGGTAAGGGGTCAGGAGTGAAACAAATGAAATCGAGTTACAGTGATTAAGTTGGCACTAGAAGAGCAGAGTGTGAGGGCTGGATTTTAGTTAGAGATCAGCGAGGTAAGGTAGGAGGAAGAGAGCTGATTGAGTACCTTAAAGTTGATGGCAAGGAGTTTCTGTTTGATGGACTTAGTACAGTGCTCTGCACACAGTAAGCTTTCAATAAATGCCATTGATGGACTGATGCAGAGCCAAATGGGCACCATTAGAGTTTTTCAAGGAGTGGGAAGACATATGGGCTGAACTTTTTTTAGGAAAGTGGTCCAGGCTGCAGAGTGATGTATGGATTGGAGTGGAAACTAGAGACCGGGAGATCAGTGAGGAGGCTGATGCAGTAGACAAGGTGGGATATAACAAATGTTTAGATTAGCTTGAATGCAGTTTGGATGGAGAGGAATGGACCAATTCTAAAGATAGCGTGGCAGTAGAACTGAAAAGATTTAGTACTAGATTGGCTATGTAGGTTGAATGACATGAGTCAAGGGTGATGCCAAAAGTTATAGGCTTGTGAGACAGGGAGAATGGTGGTGTTGTCTATGCTGATAGTGGTGATGTTAAGTCTGAGGTGTTGGTGAGAGTTCCCAATCTTTCTCCCCCTCTAAACTATGAGCTCACTGTGAGCAAGTAAAGTGTCTACTAACTCTGTTGTATTGTACGCTCCCAATTGCTCAGTACAATACTCTGCACACGGTAAGCAACCTGATTTGCTTATATCTACCCCAGAGCTTAGTACACTGTCTAGCACATTGTAAGCACTTAACAAATACTACAATTATTATTATTATTATTAAGCAACTCAATAAATACCATTGAATTATTGCTTACACTGTGCAGAATTACTGAAGTGGCAGTAAGGAGGGAAATAGGATGGGGAGATGAGAGATTAATCAGGGAAGGCTCCCTGGAGACGGGAATTTAGGAGGGCTTTGTAGCATGGATCATCTTTCTGAAGCACCACTTGCCCCACATCTCTCTTTTTCTCAAAATCCCCTACTGTCTCCCCAAGTCGCTCCTCCCAATTGGCTTTCAAGGCTTTCCATCAGCTCACTGCATCCTACATATTGGCTCTCTTCACCCTCTGTTCCTCATCTCACTCATTTCACTCCTTCCAAGCTAAGCTGATTGTACCTCACTGTTGACTTTCTCATCTCCATCCACTTGCACATACTATTCCTCCAGCCTGGAACTCCTCCCTCCCCAAATCTATCAGACCATAGCTCTCTCCAAATCAAAGTCCTTCTAAAATCCCACCTCCTCCAACAAGCCTTCCCTGCTTAATCCTCAGCTTCCCAAGCTGCACAAAACCCACCAGCCCTTCATTTCCAGGACTTATGCATTCATTTGAATATAAACATTTATTCATTTATACATCCTCAGCACTTGTGTCTATATATATGTTTATTCAAGTGTACATTCAATTACATAGTATTTTTAAGCACTCACTATGTTCAAGTGTACATGTAATTACATAGTATTTTTTAAGCACTCACTATGTGTCAAGTACTGTAACGAACATTGTAGTAGATATATGATATTCAAATCAAACATAGTCCCTTCCCACTGGAGCTCACAGTCTAAGTAGAAGGTTAAAACAGGTAATTTTACAAATGAAGAAACTGAGGCACATTCTTTCTAAATATTTTTACACTGTATCTCCCATTAACATGCAAGCTCTTTGTGAGCAGGGACTATATCACTGTGTTTTCGCAGTCTCCCATGTGCTCGGAAACTCAATAAATGCTACTAGTACTTCTACAATTATTTAATATTATTGCTACTATTGTTAGTACTATTACTACTTCTATTTGACCTAGTGGGTAGAGCACAGTCCAGGGAGTCAGAAGATCCTGGGTTTGAATCTTGGCTCTGCCACTTGTCTGCTGTGTGACCTTAGGCAAATCACTTAACTTCTCTGAGCCTCAGTTCCTTACTCTGAAAAATGGGGATTAAGACTGTGAGGCCCATGTGGGACAGGAACTGTATCCAACCTGATTGGCTCATATCTACCCAGCACTTAGAACAGTGCTTGAAACATAGTAAGCACTTAAAATGTACCATTTTAAGCAGAATGGAAGCACGTAGCTTCCATTTTAAGCACGTAGAAGCAGCATGGCTCAGTGGAAAGAGCCCGGGCTTTGGAGACAGAGGTCAGGGGTTCAAATCCTGGCTCCATCACTTGTCAGCTGTGTGACTTTGGGCAAGTCACTTAACTTCTCTGAGCCTCAGTTCCCTCATCTGTAAAATGAGGATTGACTGTGAGCCCCCTGTGGAACAACCTGTAACCTCCCCAGTGCTTAGAACAGTGCTTTGCACATAGTAAGCGCTTAACAAATGCCATCATTATTATAATTATTATTATTACCATTATTCTTATTACTATTATTATTATTACTATTACTACTACCACAACTATTACTGCTACCGCTATTACAGCTGGGCACAATATAAATGCATCCCCCTGAAACAGATGTTACAATGAGCCCTTCATTCTCACGTTTTATGTTCCACTAGTGGCTTGATCTTTCCACCGGAGGGTTTCCACCATGGGTTTCCTACCCAAAGTGGGACAGAGGGGGAATGGGTCTTGATATGAATAGTCATAGGGTCTCCCTCTTCCATAGAGAAGCATTGTGGCTCAGTGAAAAGAGCCCAGGCTTGGTAATCAGAATTCATGGGTTCTAATCCTGGCTCTGCCACTTGTCAGCTGTGTGACTTTGGGCAAGTCACAACTTCTCTGAGCCTCACTTCCCTTATCTGTAAAATGGGGATTAAGACCGTGAGCCCCACGTGGGACAACCTGATCACCTTGTAGCCCCCGCCCCCCCAGCACTTAGAACTGTGCTTCACACATAGCAAGTGCTTAACAAATGCCATTATTATTATTATTATTATTATTATTATTATTATTATTATTTTCAGAAAGAACACTAAGACTACGCAGAGAGGGACATGGGAAAAAATCTTCTTTGTTGACTGAGTTGGGAATTCTCTTCTTCCATAGGGCAGAACCTTGGCCAAATATGCCAGTTTAAAAAATCCAGTGCCACATTGAAGCTGCTTCATTGCATAAAAATAGGGCAAACAGAAGGGCTCATTCTGATGACCATGGCAAGATAGTCATATTGACACTATTAATCTACTATCAATCAATCAATCCATGATATTTATTAGGTGCTTACTATGTGCAGAGCACTTTGCTTAGTGCTTGGGAGAGTACGACAGAGTTGGTGGATATGTTCCCTGACTATAACAAGCTTACAGACAAGAGGGGGAGATAGATATTAATATAAATAAATAATTTACACACATACACACACACACTGAAACACACAAGCGCGCGCGCGCACACACACACACACACACACACACACACACACACACATATATATATATATAAAGTTCTGTGAGTCATCTATGCACTTGGATACCAAGTGACCAAAGGGTAGAGATCCAAGTGCATAGTTGTTGCAGAAGGGAGATGGAGCCAGGGAAAAGTGGGCTTAACTGGGGACGGCCTCTTAGAGAAGTGACCTTATTAAGGCTTCAAAGGTGGGGAATGGTGATTGTGCATATATGGATGAGGAGGGAATTCCAGCCCAGAGGAAGGATGTGGGAAAGGGGTTGGCAATGAGATCAACAAGATTGGAGCATTTTGAGCAAGCTGGCTCTAGAGGAGTGAAGTGGGCTAACTGGGCTGTAGGAGATCAGCGAGGGAAGGTAGGAGAGGGAGAGCTGTTTGAGTGATTTAAAGCCAATGGTAAGGAGTTTCTGTTTGACACAGAGGTGGGTGGGCAAACACTGGAGATTATTCAGGAAAAGGAAGATGTGGACTGAACTTTTTTTTTTGAAAAATGATCTAGGCATCAGAGTGAAGTTTGGACTTTAGACTGTAAGCTTGTTGTGGGCAGGGAATGTGTCAGTTCATTGTTGCATTGTACTCTCCCAAGCGCTTAGTACAGTGTTCTGCACACAGTAAGCTCTCAATAAACACAGTTAAATGAATGAATGACTGAAGTGGGACGATTCAGGAGGCACGGAGGTCAGCGAGGAGACTGACGCAGTAGTCAAGGTGGGATAGGATAAGTGCTTGGACCAGTATAGTAGCAGTTTGGATGCAGCCACATTGTCATGTCCCTTACTTAAATAAGAGTGGGACACGACTCACCACCAAAACACAGCATAAGATGATCCGTGGGTTGTTTAGACAATGTGGTAGAAACAAGACTCCTAGATTCTATTCTTGATTCTGCCACTAGATTTGGAAAACCCCCAATCTTCATTAGCATGCTGTTTGCTTATCTCCACAAAGTTCAAGGGGACTGTGAGGCTGAGTTAATTAATACAGTGAAACAAGCCATGTTTCTTTCACTGTATATCTGCAAAGATTAGTGCCCTGCTGGGGCTTTGCATGTCTCTGATAGTGCTATGTGGTGCTACTCATACTTACATTTGCTATAGCACAGTGTATTTTATTTCTATCATCTGAACCAAAAATTGCATCATGAAAAAAATCAGTCTCTGGGATTTGAATGATCTTGACAGAGGGATCTCCTTTAGAGCATTTTCTGTAAGATGAATTCTTCCCATTATCAACTTTCTATTTCGTGAATTTTAAAGATTTCCTGAAAATCCATCATTAATTAATGTCCCATTTCATTTTGTGTGTTTCGTGATGAGATAACTTTACTGCTCCAAGTATCTGAAAGAAGTATTGTTCCTAGCATATTTAACACCATGTGCTTACAGCACCTTGGATTTGTGAACTCAAATCAAAGACAGTAACTACGCGAGCTAATAATCCTAATAATTCAAGCCTCAAAGTCCTCTTTGGTTCAATTATCTAAGTGTTTCCAGAGCAAGTGTTTTAGGAGTTTGAGGGAGCAGGTGAGCCAACGAAAGCCATGTTTATGAAATAAAACAAAGAAAATCACTGGTATTTTTTAAACAGAAAGTTTGTAGCTACCGTTGATGATAATAGTAACTGTGGTATTTGTTAAGCGCTTACTATATGCCAGGCATTGTACTAAGCACAGGCAAATCAGGTTGGACACAGTCCCTGTCCCATATGGGGCTCACAGTCTTCATTCCCATTTTACAGATGAGGGTACTGAGGCACAGAGAAGTTTGGTGACTTGTCCAGGATCCCATAGCAGACAAGTGGTGGAGTCAAGATTAGAACCCAGGTCCTTCTGACTCCCAGGCCTGGGCTCTATCCATTAGGCCATGATGAAAATTTGCAACTACAGGTGATGGCTGTAGCATCTGGCAGAATAATGGTTGACCCGACCCTTTTAAAGCACCATTTGCCCAGGGCAACAAAATGAAATCTTCTTTTCACTGTTGCATGTGTTTTCATTGATTTTTTTTTTTAATTTAAACCAACTTGACCATCTGTTTGATGTGAATTGTAGAAAGATGCCAGGATGGGGGGCTGTATTCCAGTAACCTTCTGAGCTGCCAAATCATTGGGAAAGAAACTGTAGTTTCCACTGGGGTGATGAGTGCTTTCTCCCGCTCTCCCTAATTCAGTTCCCAGTTTAAAACTAAATGAGTTCTTAGAGTGATGGCCCTGGTTTAGGCGACCACGCCAGGTGGGGTAGAAGTGCATGGCTTTCTTTCTCTTCATAGTTAGGGATCTGCAGTGACCTCATCCATGTATAATTCCATGCCATTCCTTAACTCCCCATCTCCTCTCACCTTCAATCTCCTTAGGAGTAGTGATTACCCTTGGATTCACACCCTTTATTCTCTCCATCCTCAGCCCCACAGCACTTATGTACATATCTGTAATGTATTTATTTCTGTTAATGTCTGACTCCCCTACTAGACTGCAAGCTCGTTGTGGGCAGGAAACATGGCAACCAACTCTGTTATAGAGTATTCTCCCAAGTGCTTTGTTCAGTGCTCTGCACACAGTAAGCACCCAATAAATGTCATTGGTTGATTGACTGTTTGTTTTTTTTCACTGGACTCCAGTAAGAGATGAAGGCTGATGCAAAGAAAAGCTAACTCTTCTCACCAACACTGCCCACTGGTAAGCTGATGTCGCCTTCTTCCCTCATGCTGCCAGTTTAAAGCCACTCCAGTAAGTATTGGGAAGGCAGTAATTTAAATGCATCCCTTCATTCATTCATTTGTATTTATTGAGCGCTTACTGTGTGCAGAGCACTGTACTAAGTGCTTGGAAAGTACAATTCAGCAACAAAGAGAGACAATCCCTGCCCACAACAGGCTCTCAGTCTTGAAGGGGGGACACAGACTTCAAAACAAGTAAACAGGCATCAATAGCATTCATTCATTCAATCGTATTTTTTGAGTGCTTACTGTGTACAGAGCACTGCACTAAGCACTTGGGAAGTACAAGTCGGCAACATATAGAGATGGCCCCTACCCAACAATGGGCTCACAGTCTAGAAGATATGAAATGGGCTCACAATCTAGAATATATGAATAAATAGAATAATAGATGTATATACACATCAAAACAAATAAACAGACATGAATATCAATAAATAGAATTATATATAATTCTATTTATTGATTCATGTATATATATATAATATATATATATATATACATATATAAGTGCTATGGGGCAGAGGGGGAGTAGAGAAAAAGGAGCAAGCCGGGGTGATGGGAGGGGAGCTGAGGAAAAGGGGGGCTTGCAGTTAATGATTTTGTGTTCCAAAACTATAACAGGTGTCAAGAGATTGAGGGCAAATGAACCTAAGTAATTGTCATTCTTCTTGAACCAATGCTACAGCCAACCTAGTGTTTTGGTTCTCACAGGAGCACTAAAGGATACTCAGTAGGCCTGTGATGTGGTGGTCCTCCTTACTCATCCAACATCCCTTCTTTTCTCTCTAATAATTTATCAACCCCCCAAAGTCCATGCCTCTTGTGAACGCTTCTTGCAAGGCCTAGTGGAAAGCAGATGGGGCTGGGAGAGGGGCAACCCAGGTTCCAGGCCTGTCTCCCCCCATTTGTCTCTGGGTGACCTTGAGCAAATCACTTAATTTTTCTAAGGCTCTGTTTACTCATCTCTATAATGGTGATGTCATCTTAGGCTGAGAGCCCCAGGTAGGACATGGATTACGTCTGACATGCTATGTTTATATTTAACCCGGGCTTTAGCACAGTTCTTGGCATGTAGTTCTCTCCTTCTACAGCCCAGCCTGCACACTCCATTCTTCTGGTGCTAACCTTCTCACTGAGCCCTGATCTCGCCCGTCCCACCATCGACCCCTGGCCCACATCCTACCTCTGTCCTGGAATGCTCTCCCTGCTCAAATCCTCCAAAATATAACTCTACCCCCCTTCAAAGCCCTACTGAAGGCTCACCTCCTCCAGGAGGCCTTCCCAGACTAAGCCCCCCTTTTCCTCAGTTCCCCCTCCCATCTACATCAACTCAATGCACTCTGTTTGCTCTTCCCCCACTCCCTCTCTCCACCACCCAGCACTTATGTATTTATGTATATGTGCATATATGTATGATCCTATTTATATTGATGCCTCTATGCTTATATATTTATAATTCTATTTATTTATATTGATGCCTGTATACTTGTTTTGATGTGTATGTATCTATAATTTTATTTATTTATATTCATGCCTGTTTACTTGTTTTGATGCTTGTCTTCCCCCTTCTAAGTCCTGGGTGGGCAGGGATCGTCTCTCTTTATTGCTGAATTGTACTTTCCGAGTGCTTAGTACAGTACTCTGCACACAGTAAGTGCTCAATTAATACGAGTGAATGAATGAATGAATGAATACTTAAGAAATTATCATTAAATACCATCATTACTCTAACAATCATGAATTCTTCCTTTGAGATGCCTAAATACTAGTAACCCTTTACAGATCTCTCAAAAGTGAATTTTTTCCAAGATCTTCTTCATTTTATTGATATTTTCCATCTGCCCAGCTTCCTAGGGTAGCAAATTTCACGTGCTTGTCATTCTGTGCAAGAAAAACTTCTCTCTTTTCCTTGTACCTATCATCTTCTAGCTTTCTTTGGGATGATTTTTGGTGAGAAATTCCAGCTCACATTTTCCATGATTTTGCCATAAAATAATAATGATATTTATAATAATAATGGTATTTGTGGAGTGCTTACTATGTGCCAGGCACTACTCAGTACTGTGGCAGATACAGACAAATTGAGTTGGACACAGTCCTGCTCCACATGGGGCTCACAGCCTTAATCCCCATTTTACAGATGAGATAACTGAGTCATAGAGAAGTGAAATGACTTGCCCAAGGCCACACAGCAGACAAGTGGTAGAGTCAGGATTAGAACCCAGGTCCTTCTGACTCCTGGGCCCGGGCTGTATCTACTAGACCACACTAGATCACGCAGACTGAGACTAAATCTCAGTCTTGCCTCCTACCCTTCTCCACCCCACCCCTCCTCAACCTAACCCCTCACTTCAGCCTTATCTTTACAGTCTGAAGAATCCTAATTTTTCCTGCAGTCCTCAAGTGGAAATTGTTCCATTTTACTGGGTTACCTTTCATGGTTCCCTCTCCTGCTCTTTTATAACCTTTCTAAGATGCTGAGATCTGAAACAAGGATTACTCCCCTGACAGTGTTTTATGAATCATGGATCCGAGTCAGTAGGTGAAAACTGATCCTAGTTTGGTATTGATAATGATGTTGCTCCTTTTATTTAATTCCTGGTTGGGACAGGGAGCTCCGAGTTCTTAGTCCAAAAAGGAGGTATAGTTAATCGATTTGGAACAGAGTGATCGGTGTGCTGAACTGTCAATTTTTCAGGTCAGCTCAGTCGCACCTGGGAAGTGGCTAGAAAGTATTTATCTTTATTTTGTTCACAGTATGCCTTCACACAATCCCTTTTACCTACAACCTCAAAAATGGCTCCAGATTATCTGTGGGTATCCAGAAATATCAAGCTCCAGCAGCTATTTCATTTTCAACTCAGTTAAAGATATTCAAAAAAGTAAAAGTTCAAAGGATATGGTCCTACTGTAATTCTTGTTCTTCCAGCCCTCACACAGCCCAGTACATTTTACCAAAATGAAAGGTCACGACTGGACATGACTCCTCTCTCAACTAGTACAGGGATTCAAATAATTTAAGGGAATAATTATGGAATTTATTAAGCGCTTCATATGGGCCAGGCAATGTACTAAGCATTGGGGTGGATACAAGCAAATCAGCTTGGACACAGTCCCTGTCCCACGTGGGGCTCACAGTCTCAATCCTGTAACTGAGGCCCAGAGAAGTGAAGTGAATCGCCCAAGGTCACACAGCAGGCAAGTGGCAGAGCTGGAATTAGAACCCATGACCTTCTGACTCTCGGGCCCGTGCTCTATCCACGACACCATGTTGCTTCTCAAGGGAAGCCTCTTGAGGAAGCTGGAACCTCTTTTCATTAGGGTTAAGCAGGACTGAGATTCCTAAAGAGGTTCAAGATCAAATTTATAAATTGCAGGGGCTGAGAGGGAATGCCCTCTCAGGGTAGCCCCTGGAGAGTTTCCAGTACTCTACCTGTCTTGGCTATGGGAGGGAGAGTCAAGCAGAGGCAAACCCATTCCATCCCTAGCTTGGCCAGCGAGTGGAAGGCAATCTGCTACAAGTCAAAACTCACTTGTAAGTCAAAACTCACTGCTGGGAAGCAGTGGCACAGGAGAGAGTCGAGGGTGCAGGCTCAAGCTTACTGCACAGAAGGAGGCAATGGTGTTTTTACCAAGAAAACTCTATGGATACACCACTGGAACAATTGCAGATGGAGAGCGGGGCATTCTGGAAGAGATGTATCCGTAGTTTCGCTATGGGTTGGAAATGACAGCATAAGACAAGACTAGAGAGGGAATGCATTTATGCAAGGAAGAATATATTAGAGGGTTAGTGGTGACTGGCCACTGGATACCTGGAAGATGAAATATTACTAGGCCATAAAGTGCATTTGAACCAGGAAACAAAAGTCATGCGTTCAAAAGCAAATCTCTAGGAATTCTTTACACTCATTAAGCAGAATATTACATGAGCAACTGTGAAATGATAACAGGCACTCTGTTGTCAAACTCTTGATTCTGATGAACAACGTTCATGAAAAGGTTTTCTGCACCAGTTGCCTTCACGTAGGTAGGCTATTTATGTATTGCTTTGCTCTCTTTCACCTCTTGTTGAATATGAGTGTCCTCAGTTCTTCACACTATCTGTTCTTCAAGAGTCAATCCATATCTCCAAAAAGGGACATTTGTAGAATATTCAAATGACAAGTCCAGGAACACCTATGGAAAAGAGGGTAGTGAGGACTTAGCTCACCGAAGGATTAAATCCACTGTATTCCTCTTCAGAAATGTTTTTTTAAAATTATCTTGTCAAAGAAGTACTGACAAAACCTAATAGTGGTATAAGGCCAGTTATGTCCTTTAATCAAAAAGAACACAACATGTCTCACTGTGGGCAGGGAACGTGTCTACCAACTCTGTTTTAATGTACTCTTCCAAGCACTAAAGACACTGCACTGCACACAGTAAGTGCTCAATAAATACCATTGATTTATGAATTGATCGGGATTAATTCACCACAGAGAAATGTCCACTCCCCTATTCAGAGTGACTTTCCTGAGCTTCAAAAGCTTAAGAAAAGACCCGCTGCTTGGTGAGAGAAAGCCAGCCCTTACCCTGGAGCTTCGGGGTCTGGAGTTCTTGTCTCTGCTGCTGGGTGGCCTTAGACAAGGAACTTTTTTTTAATGGCGTTTGCTTAGTGCTTTCTTTGTGCCAGTCACTGTATTAAGCACTGGGGTAGATACAAGGTAATCAGGTTGGACTTAGTCCATGTCCCCCATGGGACTCACAGTCTTATTCCCATTTTATGGATGAGGGAACTGAGGTGAGGAGAAGTGAAGTGACTTCCCCAAAGTCATACAGCAGACATGTGGAGGAGATGGGATTCAGACCCAGGTCCTTCTGACTCCCAAACCCATGCTTTAGCCACTCAGCCACGCTGCTTCCCTTGGCCTCAGTTTCCTCAGTAGGCAGAATGGGCACAGTAATACCATTGCCCCAGTCGGGATGGTTGACCAGGGCTCTGAAAATGCAAGAGTCCCTGGGAAAATTTTCACGATGGCATAAAAAAACCAGGTGCTGAAGAAGAGATACGGGACTCTGGCATGGAGCAGAGCGGATTAGTGGAAATAGCAGGGTCTTGGGAGTCAGAGGTCGTGGGTTCTAATCCCGGCTCCACCATTTATCAGCTGTGTGACTTTGGGCAAGTCATTTCACTTCTCTGGGCCTCAGTTACCTCATCTGTAAAATTGGGATTAAGACTGTGAGCCCCACGCGGGACAACCTGATTTCCTTGTATCTCCCTCAGCGTTTAGAACGGCGCTTGGCACGTAGTAAGCGCTTAAAAAATACCGTCACTATTCCCATTATTGTTATTCACTTCACCACAAGGAAGGAGCTGTGGGTCTCCACATTTCTGGGACCCTCTTTTCCGGGGCTGGGCTCACAGGGGAAGTCCCACCTAGGAGGCAGCCCTGGGAGTCAGAGGTCGTGGGTTCTAATCCCGGCTCCACCACCCGTCTCCGGTGGGACCTGGGGTCGCCCACCCTGGAGAGGAGGGTAAAGGGCAGGACTTGGACTTTAAGAACCATGGACAGAGAGCGGGACCTAGCTGGGGAATGGCTCGGAGCAGGCGGCCCCAAACTGTCTCTCCCCGCCCCCACACTGTGCCCGGCGATGCGCGCGCGCCCCTTCCCCAGGCCTGGGCTGGCGCAGGGCGCATGCAGCTCGCCAAGCAGCCCGGGCATCGGCCAGGCGGGAGGGGCAGGGGGAAAGCAAACAGCACCAGCTCCAGGACTGGCAGCATCGCCAGAATCACCCACTGCCGTCGGTGGGAAGACCATTGTCCCCCGGGGAGGGAGTGGGGAGCCCCTTCACCGCCACCGTTTGCACCCCAAAATGCCCCCCAGCCGTAGCCCGGACATGATCGGCGGGGGCCACCGCTAGCATCTTTGGGACCGGTCTCTGCTGCTGCTGCTGCTGCTATTTGGTCTCCCTGATGCGCTCCTTGCTGGAAGCTTGGACAGAGCTCCCGCTTTCCTAGGACCAAGGACAAATCTCGGGGTTCAAGGTAAGGTCTCCAGGATAGAAAAGCCCAGCGGCGGGGGTCAGAGGGGAAGGGGTGCGAGGGGGGCGGTGAGGGGCTTGGGAGTAGGGATTTATGACTCTCAAACCTCAGTCTTTTCACTTTAGTCTCCAGACCCTCCACCTCCTCTTCCTCTTCCTTCTCCTCTTCTTCCACCCCTCCTCCCCTCCCCCCGACGTTATTTGAGTGGGGGGATCGCTTTTCCTGCAGAATACCCCTTCCTTTCCTCGTTGCACCTGGCCACCTGCCCACCTCGCCCCCTCCTCTGTTTGCTGTCCTTGGGCACGGGCAGAGCCAACTCGCAGCCTAGGAACATAACCATCATTTGACCAGAGCTGATACTGGTTTCTGGGGTGATGGAGACTCTTCCCCTTCCCTTTGCGGGCAGGGGAGGGGAAAAAACCTAAGAGGCTTGAGATGGCTATACTGCCTGGTACATTACGTTTCCATTAGGACAAGAAGGAAGAAAACTTTCCCAGCCAGGTGATAGCAGGAGGAAAGTCCGTCCCTATTTCCTCTTCTCCTTTCCAGTACTACAATTTTCCTATTTTTCCCTTCTGGTTTTGCTCAGTCGATGGGAGCTAAATTCCAGGTGGGAATTAAAATTATCCCCCAATCCTATATTATATATTCTATTCTAGTCCCCTCTAGACTATAAGTTTCTTGTGGGCAGAGAATGTGTCTACCCACTCTTTTTTAGAGTACTCTCCCCAGGGCTTCATAATAATTACTGTGGTATTTGTTAAGTCCTTACTATGTGCTAGGCACTGGGATGGATACAAGCTCTGCACATCGTTAGTGCTCAATAAACACTAATAATGATGATGAGATTATCATGATGATGATGAGATGATGATGATGATGATGATGATGAATGCTCAAGAATTCACTGCCAAGGGTTTTCTTTCTCCCTCTTCCCCTCCCCCTGTGTTTGCCTGTGTATATTCATACAAGGTCATCTGACCTTACTTCAAGGAGGAAGCAGAAGAAAGGGTGAGAAGGAACTCCAACCTCACTCTAAAGGTTGTGTCATTTCATCTCGCTGGTGGAGCAGGAAAAATTCCTCTTCCCTCTCAAAGAGACCCTATCAATCAATCAATTCCTCTTCCCTCTCAAAGAGACCCTATCAATCAAATGATCAGTCAGTAGTATTTATCGAGCTTTTACTGTGTGCAAAGAACTGTACTAAGCACTTGGGAGCATACAATATAGCAGAGTTAGTAGACAAGTTCCTTGCCCATGAGTTTACAGACTAGAAAAACATCAGAAACCTGTCAGAAAACAATCAGAATCCATACTCTAACTCTCCCTTTCGGGTCTCAGATACCCTCAGTCAGTGTACTATATTAAGCGCTTGGGAGAATACAATATAACTGAGTTGGTAGACATGATACCTACCCACAAGGAGCTACAGCCTCCTCATTCCTCAATTCATTCATTCATTAGTGTTTATTGAGTGCTTACTGTGTGCAGAGCACTGTACTAACTGCTTGGAAAATGCAATACAGCAACTCAGCTCAACTCTTCAATTCCGGACCCCTCAGCTCCTCCAGTAAGGCACACCCTCTCCCAGAGAATGTTTGAGCCCCAGGCCCTGGAGAAGTTTCTCCCATGGGAGTTGGGATCGAGGTCCCACAGTGCTTCTGTTTGGCTCAGTGAGGAAGGAGAAGTGAAAACTCTGGGATTTCTGATGGATTAAGGTTGAATGAGAAGAGGTGCCAAGGAGGAAGAAGCAGTGTCACCTAGTGGATAGTGCAGCATTGGCCTGGGAGTCAGAAAGACCTGGGTTCTAATTCTGGCTCCACTACCTGTCTGCTGTGTGACCTTGGGTGAGTCACTTCACTTCTCTGTGCCTCAGTTACCTCATCTGTAAAATGGGGATTACGATTCTGAGCACCGTGTAGGACCTGGACTGTGTCCAACCTGATTACTTTTTATCTAACCCAGTGCTTAATACAGTACCTGGCCCAAAGAAAGCACTTAGCAAACATTCTTCTTCCTTTTCTTTTCTACTTCTTCTTTTCTTCTTTTCTTCTTCTTCCTCTTCTTCCTCTTCTTCTTCCCCTTCTCCTTCTTCCTCTTCTTCTTCCTTCTTCCTTCTTCCTTCTTCTTCTTCTCCTCCTCCTCCTCCTCCTCCTCCTCCTCCTCCTCCTCCTTCTTCTTCTTCTTCTTCTTCTTCTTCTTCTTCTTCTTCTTCTTCTTCTTCTTCTTCTTCTTCTTCTTCTTCTTCTTCCCCTTCTTCTTCTTCCCCTTCTTCTTCTTCCCCTTCTTCTTCTTCCCCTTCTTCTTCTTCCCCTTCTTCTTCTTCCCCTTCTTCTTCTTCCCCTTCTTCTTCTTCCCCTTCTTCTTTCTTCCTCTTCTTCCTCTTCTTCCTCTTCTTCCTCTTCTTCTTCTTCTTCTTCTTCTTCTTCTTCTTCTTCTTATTATTATTATTATTATTATTATTTGCTATAAAAAAGGATGAACACAGTATAAGATGGTGGGAAAGCAAGGGAGAACGAGGAAGAAGTGGCTGTGTTACTGAATAAGAGTCAGGATGAACAATGTCAGCAGGATGGACAGGCTGCTAGAACCCTGCCAGAGTTAGTCTTGTGCTGGCAGGAGAAGCCTGCATGCAACAGGAAAGGAGGTCTGGAAAATTGCTTCCAGAGAGGGAGGTAAGAACGTTCTGAAAGGGTTGTTGTTTTCAACTGGTTACCCATCTCTCCTCCCGCGTGGCTGGCAGATTGAGTTTAGATCAGGCTTGTAAGTGAGAATTGACCACTAAAGATAGTTTTGCAGACAAAGTGAATTATCTCATGGGAAACTGAATTTCAAACAATAATGTCCTGATTTTCAGGCTGATCTGGGTGGCAAAACCAGCCTTCCTGAAGGGACTGCATATGCTCTTCCTTAAAATAGAGTGTTAATCAATCAATCAATCCCACTTACTGAGTGTTTACTGTGTGCAGATCACTGTATTAAGCACATAGGAGAGCACAATATAACAAAGTTGGTAATAATGATAATAATAATGGCATTTATTAAGTGCTGACTATGTGCAAAGCACTGCTCTAAGCGCTGGGGAGGTTATAAGGTGATCAGGTCGTCCCACGTGGGGCTCACAGTCTTAATCCTATTTTACAGATGAGGTAACTAAGGCACAGAGAAGTTAAGTGACTTGCCCAAAGTCACACAGCTGACAAGTGGTGGAGCCGGGATTTGAACCCATGACCTCTGACTCCAAAGCCCTTGCTCTTTCCACTGAGCCACGCTGCTTCTCGTAGATGTGTTCATTGTCCACAATGAGCTTACAGTCTAGAAAGAGAAACAGACATTAATATAACCAAATAAATTACAGATAGATTCTCTAATGCTGTGGAGGTTGGGCTTCCTGGGGCACTGGGCCCAGTCCTCATTGCCTGGTGAAGTTAAGAGAAGGAGGAAGAGAAGGAGGAGGGAATTATTTGAGGGAGCTGGATTGTGTTGCTTTCTCACCCAGCTCCCATATATTTGGGGATGGGAGGTTAGGGAAGAGAATCCTAAGAACCTCCCATCTTCCCAGCATGCTTTCCTTTTTTGGTTCACTTTCCTAAGGTTAGGAAAGCAAACTAGGGAGAACTCTTCAAGGTGCTGAACAAAAGGGCAAACCGAGCAGAAAGATCTCTCTCAGTTACCTAGCGAAGAGTTACGATGGGATTTTTGTAAAATAGACCAGGTCTCTGCTGCTGTAATTAATGCTTTAAGCTGATGCACTTCCTCCACTTCCTCCCAAAAACAATGGCAGCAAAAGTCTAGTGTGTGAATAATTGCAGTGTTCAGGAGAGGGGGAAAAAGAGCACAATTATAGAATGGTTTATTGAGTCAGTAAATTACATCTGATTCTAAAATCCAGGGTCAAGAGAGAAACAGGAATAAGCTTTGGACACTTGTCTCCCTTCTGGGACACTGTCTGTGGACACAGCTTGCAAGATTGGATTATTTCCAAAAAAAATGGGTTTCTTGCACAGGAACCCCGAAGAGTGAGCAGGGATGCTGCAGTCCCCATGAGCCATTAGCCAGCAAGCTTTTGTTACATTAAGCAGCCTTGGGGGCTTATTGATCCCTTTGATATTCACCTTAGGAGCTCATGGAGAGGGAGACTAGCACAGATGAAGCACGGAGAAAATGCACCCTCCCTCCCTGCAAAACTCCATTCTGGTTGTAACCTTGTTGGTCCTTGTACTTGAATTTGCACACTTCGGTCACTCCACCCTCGGCCCCATAGCACTGGTGTACATAGCTGTAATTTATTTATTTATATTCATGTCTTTCTCCCCATCTAGACTGTAAATGTGTCTACCAACTCTGTTATACTCTCCCAAGTGCTTAGTACAGTGCTCTGCGCACAGTAAGCTCTTGACAAGTAGAAGAGCAAGAGAGACAGGAACATTTTCTCTCCAAATTTGAATGCTGTAAGGGACACTCCATGAGTGCTTTTACATGAGCCAAAGGGAATGATCTGTCCCCAATTCTATTCTTGTGCCCTCTTGCTCCCTTTCCTTTTGTTTTGGCTTGTTTTCTGGAGTATTGCATCAAAGGCAGGGGCTTTTAACCAACTTGGTGTGCTAAGTGTAAACAATGTTTCTCCCCAGAAGGGGCTGCATTTCAGCGCTCGCTGTAGTGTCACCTGAATGAGATATATAATGGTTTCAGTTTCTGAAGCCCTCATGGTGCCTAGAAAATCAGTTTAGAGGGTTTTTTATTTATGGAGTTTCTGTCATATGGATGAGGACATAGGGGACCAACACTTTCATCTTTATGCCCCTCCCTAAGTGTGTGGGGACTGATGGAACTAAGTGGTTAAAGATTCTCACAATTTTCTTCCTATAAACCCCTTTTGTTCTGTGACCCAAATGGCTCTCACCTCACCTTACTGCTCACCTATCCCTGGGCCACACTCTCATCTCTCTTGTCACCGACCCCTTGATCAAACCCTCTCTCCAAACCTTAATATCTGACTGACCACCATTCTTCCCAACGTCAAGCCCTACTCAAATCATGTCTCCCCCAGGAAGCCTTCCCTGACTAACCTCTCATCTCCCCTCCCTATTTTGCCTCCCTTCAGTGTCACCTATGCATTTGAGACTCAACCCCCTATCACATGAGAAGCAGTGTGGCTCAGTGGAAAGAGCATGGGTTTGGAAGTCAGAGGTTGTAGGTTCTAAGCCCGGTCCACCATTTGTCTGCTGTGTGACCTTGGGCAAGTCACTTAACTTCTCTGTGCCTCAGTTACCTCGTCTGTAAAATGGGGATTAAGACTGTGAGCCTCACGTGGGACAACCTGATTACCTTGTATCTACCCCAGTGCTTAGAACAGTGCTTGGCATATGGTAAGTACTTAACAAATACCATCATTATTATTATTATCACTTTTTTAAAATGCTGTCTGTTAAGCACTTACTATGCACCAGACACTGTACTAACCACTGGACTAGATACAAGAGAATCAGGTTGAACATAGTCCCTGTCCCCTATAGGGTTCACAGTCTTAATCCCCATTTTGCAGATGAGGTAACTGGGATGCAGAAAAGTTAAGTGACTTGTTCAATGTCACACAGCAGACAACTGTGTGTGGCGTCCTCCACCTCAAACATCCCCTCCCTCCCCCGGCCATCTCACCTACCCCTTCTTCCCCTCCCCACCCCTAACCTTAATGGAAAGCCACCAGATATCAGAAAAGACCAGTTTCTAAGCTGCTCTAGCAAGGAGAGGGATCTGCGTACCCTAGCGGAAGTAACAGTTGCCAACTTGTGCTTCCCAAGCACTTAGTACAGTGTTCTGCACACAGTAAGCGCTCAATAAATACGATTGAATGAATGAATGAACAGTCCCTGGCTCTGGAGCCAGTTTTCCCTGGAAACGGGACCGCAGATGCTTCAGAATCTCTGTTTTTCTGAGCACTGAAGCTGGCATCTTAGACTGCTACCCTGTTCTTTTGTGGAAAAGGGGTAACACCTTCAGGATGACCTGCCTTCCCCTTCTAGACTGTGAGCCCGTTGTTGGGTAGGGACCGTCTCTGTGTGTCGCCAACTTGTACTTCCCAAGTGCTTAGTACAGTGCTCTGCACACAGTAAGCGCTCAATAAATATGATTGAATGAATGAATGAAAAGTGGCAGGACCCAGGCCCTCTGACTTCCAGGCCTGTGCTCTATCCACTGGGCTACACTGCTTATAACCATAACTTTTACTTGGTTGTCTTACTGCCTCCCAAATGAGAACATAAGATCCTTGGTAGCAGGAATCATGCCTACTTGTTCAATTGTAAGTGCTCAATATGATCATAGCAAGGCCAGATAGGAAGTAAAGTGATCCAAATTCCCAGCAGACTCTTTCCCTCAAGCAGTAGGCTTCTTTTTGGCTTCACCTGAAATGAATCCCTGATTTAGCTTTTCAGTTGACCTGTTTGCTTTCAGGTATGTTTTTCATGGGTCAAATTTTCAAGTCCTTCTGCAGGTCGATCTGTCTCTGAATGAGCCCTTGGGGATATCTTAGCTCCATGGAAGACCTCTTTTCCAGGATAATGCTCAGCATCAGTTTAACCATTCAGGGGAAACTTCCCAATTAAGAGGTAAGAGCTACTTGGGAAAGGATAGTGTAAGGGTCCTAGGAAAAGAGGATGCTCCTGGATTCCACATGGAAGCCAACAGAGCAGCAAATCAGTGATTGACATCTCCCCATGGCTGTCACTGCAATGTCCTCCTCATATTCTCACTGTGAAGGAATTGGATCCCAGTCTAATTAGCTTGTCCTTGGAGCATTGCCAGAACCAGGCAGAGTAATGCACAGGTGGTATCTGGATTTACTATTCTTGAGAAGAAGAATGCTCAGGACATGGAATGGAATCCGTTGCTTGAATTAGACTGAAAGCAACTCCATGTTCAAGCCAGCCTCCCCCTACCCCCCCCCACCCCATCCCTCCCATCCATCCTTAGGCTTTCCGTTGGGTTGGGATCTTCTGGAAAAGCCACAGCTTCCATAACTACCCATGGACAGAACTGATTCAGTGGGAGAAGACTGACATCACAGTCCAGGCCTCAGCAGCATCCTGAGCCTCAGGGGAACTGCTGTTTTGCTCACACATTTCATTGCAAAATCTTGACCTTAAACTCTTGCACTAGGGTCACTAGCAAACCATCTGACTCAACGAAAAGGTTTGACTGAGATCTAAGAGAAAATTGGCTGTGGTGAGGGTTCCCCAAGCCTGATATCTTCAAGACACTCCCTACACCCAGCCTCCCTTCAGGTTTTCAATTAATTAATCAGTCAAAAATCATATTTATTGAGTGCTTACTGCATGTAGAGTACTATGCTGAGTGCTTGGAAGAATACAGTATAACAATATTACAGAGTTGGTAGACATACTTTCTGCCCACAGTGAACTTACAGTTTAGAGGGGGAGAGAGACACTAATATAAATAAATAAATAAATTACAGATAGTACGTAAGTGCCGTGGGGCTGACGGAGGGTGAATAGAGGGAGAAAGTCAGGACAATGCAGAAGGGAGTGGGAGAAGAGAAAATGAGGGCTTAGTCAGGGAGGGCCGCTTGGAGGAGATGTGCCTTCAATAAGGCTTTGAAGATGGGGAGAGTAATTGTCTGTCAGATATGACAAATGCCTTGGAATTCTTTGATCAGACTTTATTACAAGTAATCTTTTTGCACCATTTGTTAAATGCTTACTCCATGCCAAGCACTGTACTAAGCATTGGTGTAGACATAAGATAAACCGGTCAGAAACAGTCCCTGTTCCATTTGGGGTATGCAGGTTAAGGAAGAGGGAGAACAAGTTCATTCATTCTTCCATTCATTCATATTTATTGAGTGTTTACTGTGTGCTGAGCACTGTACTAAGTGCTTGGGAAAGTACAGTACAACAATGAACAGTGGCATCCCCTTCCCTCAGTGATCTTACAGTCGAGAGGGGCGAGACAGACATCAATACAAACAAATAAAATTACAGCTATGTACATGTGTTGTACATAAATGCTGTGGGACTGGGAAGGGGAGAAGAGCAAAAGCAACAAGTCAGAGAGATGCAGAAGGGAGTGGGAGATGAGGAAAAGTGGGGCTTAGTCTGGAAGGCCTCTTGGAAGAGATGTGCCATCAGTAAGGCTTTGAAGCTGGGGGGGGAGAGTAATTGTCTGTCAGATTTGAGGAGGGAGGGCTTTCCAGGCTAGAGGCAGGATGTGGACTAGGGGTTGGTGGCAAGAAAGGCGCAATTGAGGCACAGAGAGAAGGTTAGCACTACAGGAGCAAAGTGTGTTGGCTAGGTTGTAGAAGGAGAGAAGTAAGGTGAGGTAAGGGGGGCAAGGTGATGGAGTGCTTTAAAGCCAATGGTGAGGAGTTTTTGTTTGATACAGAGTCGGATGGGCAACCACTGGAGTTTTTTGAGGAGCGGAGTGACATGTCCTGAACGTTTTTTTAGAACAATGACTGGAGTGGGGAGAGACAGATCAATCAATCAATCAATCATATTTATTGAGCGCTTACTGTGTGCAGAGCACTGTACTAAGCGCTTGGGAAGTACAAGTTGGCAACACATAGAGACAGTCCCTACCCAACAGTGGGCTCACAGTCTAAAAGACAGATATTTCATCCCCATTTCACAGATGAAGAAACTGAGGCACAGAGAAGTCAAGTGACTTGCCAAAGGAAAGTCCTGCCCTGAAAAGGACAGTTCATTGTTGCCATTAGAGGTCGCTGGCCAAGGGCCCAGAACTGTCCCTGCTTTTGCCCCAGGGGGTCCCCACAAAGCTCCCCTCCGCTCAATAAATATGATTGAATGAATGAATGAATGAACGTCCTGCCCCCAGAAGTCTAGACGAGACTGAAAGCTCATTGCGTGCAGGGAATGTGTCTGTTTTTGTTGTACTGTACTCTCCCAAGTGCTTAGTACAGTGCTCCACACAAAGTAAGTGCTCAATAACTATGATTGCATGAATGAAAGTCTTGGTCCCTTGGGTGTTTCAGGAAAACACCGAGATGAGCCAGTGGGAGTCTCCTCTCTCTGGTCCAGGACTTGGAAAGCCAACATGCTCATGGGTTTAAGCTCAAGTTTATTTCAGCACCCCCGAAGAGACAAACCTGGGCTCAGGGCTCAGCCTCTTATCTAGAATCAATTCCCCCATTTCTTCCTTGCTGCCTGCCACCAGGCAGGTGAAGAATTTTCATGCCACCTGCCTGAACTAAGGCGAGAAGGATAAAGAACCAGGATACTGGTGGACTCTCTGGATACCACCTTCACTGGAACATATCATCCTGTTGGTGTGACAGAGCCAAGTGAGCTTCAGGGCACATGAGCAGGTTGAATACAACACCTCTTTTCCTCCTGCCCAGGACTCCATTCTATTTGTCATGGTGACAGTTGTCCACTGAGTGTACTCACTGACCTGGGTCACCTCACTTGGAACAAGGGCACGAAGAGTGAAAGAAGATGATGTCGAAAAGGGTTCTCACACACTGCCTGATGAAACCAGCACCAAGGCACAGGAGGAATCTAGCAAAAGTCTCCATGTCCCCCTAGTGTCAGTTTTTATTATTTTGCCAAATTATATCAGTGAGAAACTGAAGGGTTTGGGGAGGAAAGAGAAAAATTACCCCCAAGCCCCACCAAGAGTAATAAAATCGAGTATTACCTATTGACTGTATTTGGTAGTCATTACCAGTAGCATTTAACATCTGCTAAGGACCACACTTATCAGCTGTTAAGTATCATGTTTATATCAAGGTTTCAAATGGCACTTGCTTGAGTATTTGCTGTTGAAAGTTTACAAATGTAGCTTTACTACCTACAGCAGGAGGAGACTGAAAAATGGTTTTCACATCAAATAGACACAAGCATTTTTCAAATTTGGGCTCAGAAAATCCCTTGACACACTCTTCATAGTGGGCAAAGTAACATGTATTTTGTAAACTGTTATCTGCGGGCAGTGCAGTACAAAGTAAGAAAACCTTTGGTCCTGTAATGTGCTTCTGGTTTTCTTGTTTTAACATAGATCCTAGAACTTGTGGCTATGTTTCCTTGGAAACTATGTTGTCCTTAAACATTTCAATACATAAATTCTCAGCAGCAATGTCCTGCAATGTGCCCTTCCAGTCCAGATCTAGAAGGGGATCATTTCTTTAAGATAAGATCTAACCTGCACTTTTTGGGGGGTATTTGTTAGGTGTGTACTATGTGCCAGGAACTGTACTAAGCATTGAGGTAGAAAAAAGGTTGGACACTGTCCATGACCCTCAAAAGGCTCAAAGTCTTAATCCCTATTTTACAGATGAGGTAACTGAGGTATGGAGGAAGTGAACTGACTTGCCCAAGGTCACACAGCAGAAAAGCAGCAGAGCCAGGATTAGAACCCAGGTCCTTCTGACTCCCAGGCTAGTGGTCTACCTATGAGGTCACACTGCTTCTCTACAAGCTACAAGCGAACAAATGGCTTCCTTCCCAGCCTGTAGGGTACATTAGAAACTCCAAACCTTCTGTTATTTACCTGTGTTTGGAGTTAGTTAAAAATCAATCATTATGTAAAGAGCTTATGCTTGGTACGAGGCCATTTACATAAAAATAAAGCCAACTTTAATTTTACCTTTATGGAATTTCCCTCATGAGATCTCCCACTAATTGCTAACAAATTTCAATTATAAATAGGAGAACAACTCAGGCTCTTGAATGATCGTTGTTGTTTTCATCTGTTTCTGAGGGAAGTGATATTTCCTTTAAAAGCAACTTTTCTCCCTGAAAGTCCACAGGACATTAAATTAGCATTGCTAATTCAAATTCAAAAATTGCTTTCTGGAAGAAGTATAGGAGATTATGTTGGAAGGAAGTTGGGGATTTTAGTAATGTCTATCTCCCCCACTAGATAGTAAGCTTCTTGAGGGCAGAGATCATGTCTACCAACCAGATTGTATAGTTCTCTCCCAAGTGCTTGATACAGTGCTCTGCAAACAGTAAGTACACAATGAAAGCTACTGATTGATTGGTGGGGAAAAAGGGTTTGGAGATGGTGGCATACATTGTGTATTAAGAGGCCTAGGGTTAAGTGTTTTGGAGTATGGTGTGTATTGGATGTTGAGAGAGGGATTGGATGGATTCATGTGTGTGGTCAGTCAATAAATGATTGATTTATCAGTCAATTGTATTTATTGAGCACTTACTGCATGCTGGGCACTGTACTAAGCATTTTGTTCTATTGTACAAAAGACAGACAAATACCCTGCCCACAAAGGGCTTACAGTCTAGAGGGGGAGACAGACATTAATGTAAACAAATAAATAAATTGGTGTATATGTGTTACAGTATTGTAGAAATTTGGATAATGTGTAGGGTGTGTGATGGGGTGGATGTGTATACCTGTGGTGTATTTGAGTGGAGAGTGTTTTACAGTTTGGATATCGGGTGTGTGCTTGAAGGTCTATGTAGTCTGTGAATTCTGTGCCTGCCCAGTGCATATCATACATAGTGAAGCCTTGTGAGGAAACCTGTTTCTCATAGAAAACTTTGCCCCTTTCAGTGGAAGGGGTACTTGCTCTGGAATAGAATGCCCCTAGTTATTTTACAACAGCACTTCAGCCCTTCACAGCAGTCAGAGATCAAGAGACAGAGAAGAATTTAAACCATCAGATTGCAATGCGAGGCTTAAATTCTCATCTGGTGCATTCACGGGGTTAATACCACTTCTCACACCTCTGAATGAATGGCTGCAGATATGGGGAATTTTTTTTTTAATCTCATCTGCAAGATGGACTCTTAACTTGCCCTCATTCACTTATAAGTAGCTGGACTCAATTTTTTTTTGAAAGGGACAATTGATAAAATAAAAATTGCTCCCAGCAGGAACTTTCCCTCTCTGTTTCCCCATCAATCACCAATGACTGCTCTGGGCACAAGAGTTGCAAGGTTTGCAATAGAATGGCTGACTCAACCCCACCGTAGTGACTCTTAGGAAGAGGGATGGGGCAGTCATAGCAAGAAAGCTGACAGATCAGCTCATGTGATAAGCCATTGCATACAGACCCCTCACAGTCCTGGCTCGGGAATTATTTATTTCTTCAAGGAATCATTCATTCATTCACTCAATCGTATTTATTGAGCACTTACGGTGTGCAGAGCACTGTACTAAGCACTTGGAAATACAATTTGGCAACAAATAGAGACAATCCCTACCCAACAATGGACTCACAGTCTAGAACGGGGGAGGCAGACAACAAAACAAAACAAGTAGACAGGCATCAGTAGCATCAATATAAATAAATATAATTATATTTTATTATGATTATAACTATATGTCGGGCCCACATGGGATAAATTGTCATTTCCATAACATCTGGAAGAAAAAAATTCCTTCTGAGTTCACTTCCACAACCACAAACTGGGTTTCTCTTCTGCATACTGAAGAAAAGCAGTGTTGGCTACTAGAAAGAGCTCGGCCTTGAAAGTCAGATTTGGGTTCTTGTTTTAGCTAGTCTGCCACTTGCCTGCTGTATGATATTGGGTACTTCATTTTATTTCTCTGTGCCTCAGTTTCCTCATCTGTAAAATGGGGGATTCAACACCTCTTCTCTCTCTCACCAAACTTTTAACCCCATTGTAGGACAAGGACTGACCGTGACCAACCTGATTATCTTGGATCTACCTCAGCATTTAGCACAGTGCTTGGCATCTAGTAAATGCTTAACAAATACTACAACTGTTATTATTAGCTTTACTATTAATCAGTAGATGGTATTTACTGAGTGCTTACTATGTGTAGTATACAGAACTAAGTACTGGGGAGAGCACTACATAATAGAATTAGCAGACGTGTTCCCTGCACATTACGAATTTACAGCCTAGAGGGATAAATTAATAATAGTAATAATAATGGCATTTATTAAGTGCTTACTATGTGCAAAGCACTTCTCTAAGCACTGGGGAGGTTACAAGGTGATCAGGTTGTCCCACAGGGGGCTCACAGTCTTCATCCCCATTTTACAGATGAGGTAACTGAGGCACAGAGAAGTTAAGTGACTTGCCCAAAGTCACACAGTTGACAAGTGGCAGAGTCAGGATTGAACCCATGACCCCTGATTCCAAAGCCCGTGCTCTTTCTGCTGAGCCACACTGCTTCTCCTAAGATTATTGCATTTGTTTAGCTCTCAGTATGTACCAAGTATTATATTAAGAGTTAAAGCAGCGTGGCTCAATGGAAAGAACATGGGCTTTGGAGTCAGAGGTCATGGGTTCAAATCTTGGCTCCACCAATTGTCAGCTGCGTGACTTTGGGCACGTCACTTAACTTCTCTGTGCCTCAGTTACCTCATCCGTAAAATGGGGATTAAGACTGTGAGCCCCCCAAGGGACAACCTGGTCACCTTGTAACCTCCCCAGCACTTAGAAAGTGCTTTGCACATAGTAAGTGCTTAATAAATGCCATCATTATTATAAGATATGTAGATCCCACATGGGACTCACAGTCTAAGTAGGAGGGAGAACAGGTATTGAATCCCATTTTGCAACTGAGGGATCTGAGACACAGAGAAGTTTGGTGAATTGAGAAGCAGCGTGGTTTAGTGGAAAGAGCACTGGCTTGGGAGTCAGAGGTAGTGGGTTCTAATCCCAGCTCACCACTTGTCTGCTGTGTGACCTTGGGCAAACCATTTAACTTCTCTGTGCCTCATTTATCTGATCTGTAAAATGGGGATGAAGATTGTGAGCCCCATGAGGGACAACCTGATTATTGCATATCTACCCCAGTGCTTAGAACAGTGCTTGGCACATAGTAAGTGCTTAACAAATACCATCACTATTGTTGCCCAAGATCACACAGCAGGCATGTGGCAGAGCCTGAATTAGAACCCATATCCTCTAACTCCCAAGCCCGTGCTCTTTCCATTAGGCCACAATTAGTAATGCCCCCCTCCTTAAAGCTGAGATCCTTCCCCTGAGGCTTGTTTAAATGAGTCAACCTGGCCCATGAAGCCCTGAACCTTGAAGTATAGTGCCCTCCAAAACTGGGAGCAAAGGTTGAAAATGCCTTTCGCCTGTAGAAGCCATTAATCCCTTTTTCTTGCTGGTGGTGGAGTCAGAACCAGCATTTCCCCCTTCTAGACTGTGAGCCCATTTCTGGGTGGAAACCATCTCTATATGTTTCCGACCTGTTCTTCCCAAGTGCTTAGTACAGTGCTCTGCACAAAGTAAGTGCTCAATAAATATGACTGAATGAACGAATCAGGACCCTGCATTAGGAATGCCCAGGGCTCCAGCTGGATCCTTTATATTGATGACTGTCTCCCCCTCTAGACTGTAAGCTCATTGTGGTCAAGGAATGTGTCCACCAACTCTGTTATATTGTACTCTCCCAAGCTCTTAGTACAGTGCTCTGCACACAGTAAGTACTCAATAAATACAGTTGATCGATTGATTGGACCCACTCATGTGACCCCCACAGTCATAAGGGGTCTGCCATCTCTGAGTCCCCTCTTTGGCCACAGAGGGGAATAAATCAAAATGGCAGCTGCTTCTGAACCTCCCCAGTTGAGCCCCCAAGAAGCTTACTGGGTTAACTTGAGGGAAATGAGCTCACTTTCCTGTGACTTTCCTGCTTCTCTCTTTCAGTCAGTCAGTGTATCAGTGGCATTTATTGAGCACTTTCTGTGCTTAATACAGAGGAGTAGATACTCACGATCCCTGCCTACAAGGAACTTATTTTCTCTAAACAAAATGCTTTAACTATTTGATTATTGACTATTGAATAATCTACCTTTGACTTTCCACAGGGAGCCAAATGGTTAATACCAGGTTCATGCCTCTTTCCTTGGGGAAGATTTTATGTTCCTCCTTCTGGCCAAACACATTCTGTTGACCTCTTCTGTTATATTCAGTTCTCGATGACCCCTCTGCCTCCTGTCTCTCCCCTCTCCAATCCATATTTCACTCTGTTGCCCAGATCATTTTTCTAAAAACTGTTCAGTCCTTACCTCTCCATTCTTCAAAAAATCTCCAGTGGTTGTCCGTTCACCTCCCTATCAAACTACAACCCAGCCCATCCACTTCACTCCTCTAATGCTAACTTTCTCACTGTGCCGCGATCTCATCTATCTTGCTGCTGACCCCTTGCCCATGTTTTGCCTCTGGTTAGAGCTCTCTCCCTCTTTAAATCCAACAGACAATGACTCCCCCACTCCTTCAAAGCCTTATTGAAGGCAAATCTCCTCCAAGAGGCCTTCCCTGACTGAGCCCCCCTTTCCACCTCTCCCATTCCCTTCGGAGTCTCTCTGATTTGCTCCCTTTGCCCCTCCCCCCGTCCCAGCCCCACAGAACTTATGTACATATCTGTAATTTATTTATTTATATTAACATCTGTCTCCTCCAGTCCTACACTGAAAGCACACTGTGAGCAGGGAATATGCCTGTTTATAATAATAATAATGGCATTTGTTAAGCTCTTACACTGTGCGATGCACTGTTCTAAGCACTGGGGGGACACAAGGTGATCGGGTTGTCCCACGTGGGGTTCACAGTCTTAATCCCCATTTTACAGATGAGGTAACTGAGGCTCAGAGAAGTGAAGTGACGTGCCCAAAGTCACACAGCTGACAAGTGGCAGAGCCGGGATTAGAACCCATGACCTCTGACTCCCAAGCCCGGGCTCTTTCCCCTGAGCCACGCTGCCTCCTATATATAGTCGTTTTGTACTCTCCCAAGCACTTAGTACAGAGCTCTGCACAAGGTCAGCATTCAATAAATAAGATTGAATGAATAAATGAATGAAAAGCTAGTCAACTACTTGATGACATTGCTGGGAAGTCCCCAAGAAAGCATCTAGATGAGGTCCAGTGTTGTAGGGGGTCTAGTTGGCAATTCCCCTGGCCTGAATCTTCACTCTCTACCTTTCTCTGCAGGCAGGGTTCTGGGCTCCAGAGGGAAAATAAAGAAATGAGGCAAACCAGTTGGTATTAGCCAGGGCTGAACCTGCATCTCGGCGAGAATAACTTCAAACCGTAGCTATGGAAACTCCCTGCAGCTTTGGGTTTTGGGGGCTTTTTGTTTTTCTTTTAACAGACTGGAATTTCTATCTTGCACAAAATATCTCAGGGTTATTCTTAACCCTCCAGTATTAAAATGATTATTCAGGACGAGTTCAGTGCAACCCTTCCATATGCTTTTATTGAGGGGGTGGATGTGCCTGTGGGTTTCTGTTCTTTGCTACAAGAGCCTAGAGACAGGTTAGCTTGGCACTGAAAGGTTTGGCAGAGGGATGGGAGTTATTAATGACCCTGTCTCCTTTCCAAACTCATCAAGCTTAATTAATGAGATTGGCCTAAGCCTCTGGTTTCTCCACGCTTTCTCGCCCACGGAGGACAGCAATCCTGGGTCTAGATGTGACTGAACCCTCCTTAAAGGGAAGGGGTAGAGCCTGAGTTCCGGATCTGGCCATCACTGAAAGCTTAGAATAAGATTCCTGTTAATTGGCATCTCTGGCTGGGTAGCTGCCAAGACCACCAATCAACAGCAGAATTCAAAGGGAGAGAGGCCTAGTGGAAAGAGCACAGGAAGAGGGGACCTTGGCCCTAATCATAGCTCTCAGTGCTCAATTCTTGTCTCTCCTGGGACCAGCGTCAAGGGACCAACCTCAAGCCCTCATTCATTCATTCATTCATTTATTCAATCATATTTATTGAGTGCTTACTACAGTAGAAGTCAGGTGAGGTAGGAGGGGGCAAGGTGATTAAGTGCCTTAAATCCAATTGTGAGGAGTTTTTGTTTGATGCAGAGGTGGATGGGCAACCACCGGAGTTTTCTGAGGAGTGGGGAAACATGGTCTGAACGTTTTTGAAGGAAAATGATTCGGGCGGCAGAATGGAGTACGGACTGCTTGGGGAGAGAAAGGAGTCAGGGAGGGCAGCAAGGAGGCTGAGACAATCAAGGCAGGATAGGATAAGTGCTTGCATTAATGTAGTAGCAGTTAGGACCAAGAGGAAGGGGTGGATTTTAGCGATGTCGTGAAGGTAGAACTGACAGGATTTAGTGATGGCTTGACTACGTGGGTGGACCGAGAGAGAAGAGTCAAGGATAATGCCAAGGTTACAGGCTTGTGAAACAGGAAGGGTGGTGATGCTGTCAACAGTGATGGGAAAGTGAGCAGGAGGACATGGTTTGGGTGGGAAGATAAGAAGTTCATTTTTAGCCATATTAAGTTTGAGGTGACGAGCGGACATCCAAGCAGAGATGTCTTGAAGGCAGAAGGAAATGTGAGACTGCAGAGAGGGAGAGAGATCAGGGCTGGAGATATAGATTTCACGGACACTGTCCCCTCCTGGTTCTCCTCCTATCTCTCTGGTCGCTAATTCTCAGTCTCTTTCGTGGGCTCCTCCTCTACCTCCCAGCCCCTAACTGTGGATGGCCCTCAAGGTTCAGTTCTGGGTCCCCTTCTTTTCTCCATCTTTACCCACTCCTTTGAAAAATTCATTTGCTCACACGGCTTCAACTATCACCTCTATGCTGATGACACCCAAATCTACATTTACATATACATCTACATATCCATATCCTTTCCCATCTGCTGACATTACCTCTACTCCAAGAGCCCTTCCCTAATTTTTATTTTATTTTTTTTCTTATGGTATTGGTTACATGTTTGTTTTATGGTAATTATTAAACACTTACTATGTGCCAAACACTGTTCTAAGCACTGGGGTTAGTTAACAAGTTAATTAGGTCATACACAGTCCCTGTCCCACATGGGAGCTTAAGTAGGAGGGAGAAAAGGTAGATGTATTGAATCCCCATTTTACAGTTGAGGAAACTGAGGCACAGAGAAGTTAAAAGACTTGCCCAAGGTCACACAGCAGGCAATTAGCAGAGCCAGGAGTAGAACACAGGCCCATGATCTTTCCACTAGGCCATGCTGTTATGTGCCAGGCAGTGTACTAAGCACTAGATACAAGCTAATCAGGATGGGCACAGTCCATGTCCCACATGGGGCTCCCAGTCTTGACCCCCATTTTGCTGATGAGGTAATTGAGGCACATAGAAATGAAGTGACTTCCCCAGGGTCATACAGCAGATAGGTGGCGGAGCCAGGACTAGAACACAGGTCCTCCTGACTCCAACGCCTGAACTCTATCCATTAGGCCACAACTAATTAATCTCTCTTTGCCATGTGACCTTAGGCAAGTCTCCCTTTGCCTCCGTTTCCACATCTGTAAAATGAGGATCCCTGCTCTCCGTCCTTCTTAGACTATGGAGAAGGGGTGGTGTCTGATTAAGCAATTAATCAATAGTGTCCATTATGAGTGCCTACCGTGTGCAGAGGACATGATTTCTGCCCTCATGGAGCTTGACCAGATTATCTTGTAATTACCACAGTGCTTAGCCCCTAGAAAGTGCTTGATAAATACCAAAGATGCAAGAGAGAGGAGTAGAACTAACAATTAGACCTTGAAGTCCCCTCCCCACCCTCATGTATGGATGCCCATGTCTTGTTCTCTCTGACTCCAACCCCCTTGTGTGGCCCCATTTCACAGCATGACTTAGTGGAAAGAGCGAGGGCTTAGGAGTCAGAGGTCATGGGTTCTAATCCCAGCTCTGCCACATATCAGCTGTATGTCTTTAAGCAAGTCACTTAACTTCTCTGTGCATCAGTTCCCTCATCTGTAAAATGGGGATTAAGACTGAGCCCCACATGGAACAACATGATTACCTTGTGTCTTCCCCAGTGCTAAGAACAGTGCTTGGCACATAGTAAGTGCTTAACAAATACCATCATTATTATTATTATTATTCCCCCTTTCATCAGAGATCCTCCATTGTATTATAAGGCTCAGGCTCTTCTGGAATTTGGCTCTTCATCCTTGACAGTGGCCATCTACCCACCCACCTCCACCCCTAGGAAACTACAGTTGCCTCTAAAGGCTCTGTTTGTCACCTCTGTAAGCTCCCTCTAGACTAAAACTCCCTCTAGACTGTAAGCTCATTTTGGACAAGGAAAGTGTCCATTATTGTTATTGTTATATTGTATTTCCCAAGCCCTTAGTTGAGTACTCTGCACACAGATAGCACACAGTAAATATGACTGTCTGACTGACTGTGGAAATGCACACCTCCTTCTTCCACCATCACTTTGCTCCTGCTTCTATCAATACAACATCATCAGCCTGAGATATCTCTGTGGTCACTGGGAAAACTGAGAGTCTGAGAAGGGGAGGAAGGGAGGGTGCTGGGAGGAGGTGGGGCTGAAGGCAACTAGAGGAGGGAGGACTTCCTAAAAGTTGGGGAATATTTTGAGTTCTTGGGTGAGAATTTTCTCCACAGGAATAGGAATGAGTGCTCTTCGGCCATCAGGGGCCATTTGGTGAAAGACCAGAGAAAGAACTTCAGGCAGACCCTGGCCCAGAAGTTTACAGACACGTCTGTCTCAGACAGCCCAGAGATTCATCTGGATAATGAATTCAATAGACACAGCAGACAGGGAAGCAGGGCTAGAGAAGCAAAGGTAGGGAAGCAGGAATGACATTTGGCCTATGCCCCGTGTCTTGGATCACCAAGCTGGGATCCTTGTAGGGTTTTTATGAGCCTTTAAGCCCTTATGGAATCCACCAGGAGCCATTTGATCCCCAGACCAAACTATAAACTGAGGCTGCTCTTGTCACTCGGGCAGAGGAGGGCTTGAACAATGAGCAAGTTCTGGTCCAGTACCTGACCTTGAAGCACTAAACTAGAAGTGCCCTTCTCTTTTCCCTGAACTCCCTTGGGCATCAGCCTTTGATTTGGGGGCTCGCCAGTGAGACAAAGAGAGTGAAGAATGACTGGCAGGACGAAGGTCTCTTTAAAGGAAGGCCCTTCCTTTAACAAAAACAATAATAATGATATTTATTAAGGATTTACTATGTACCAAGCACTGTATTAAACACTGGGGAAAGATACAAGCTAAGTCATTCAATCATATTTATTGAGCGCTTAAGGTGTGCAGAGCTGATCAGGTCAGACACAGTCTCCATCCCACATCTAAGTAGGAAACTAAGTAGGAGGGAGAATAGGGATTGAATCCCTAATTTACAGGTGAGGAAATGGAGGCCCGGAGATGTTAAGTGATTTGGTCAAGGATACGCAGCAAGCAAGTGGCAGAGCTAAATATTCCCAAAATGTTGTGGGTGTAAGTGATGACACAGTGAAATCAGAATAGTCTTTCCCCTGGGGATATATTCCATAGCTCATTCTCATCAAGATGACTAGAGGGAGGCTGGTATCCAAGGATCCATCCAATGTCCTCCTCAGGGACTTGCTGCAGCAAACTCTGGGATTCTCTGGACAGAAGGACAGACACACAGAAAAGGAGATTCAGTCTTAGGTCTCCTTCAGGCTGCTCTGTTTAAGAACTGCTCAACAGCTGATGAGAATCAACATGATCTAGAGGCTCAAAAGGCCCTCGTTCAAATCCTGTGATCTGCTACTCTGTGTGAGCCCTGGAAAGTTGCTGAGCAGTTCTGGATCTCCATATCGTTATCGTTATAAGAATGATGGTTTTGGCCCTTCCTTACCCCAAGAGGATGTTGGGAGATACCTGGGGATTCTCAGAAGAAGATGCCCAAGAAATCTAAAGTGCTATCTTTTCCAACAAATGTCTCAGCATGCTTGGCGCCCAGTTTTTTGTTTTGTTTGTTTGTTTAATGGTATTTGTTAAGTGCTTATGAAGCACTGGGGTAGATAAGCTAATCAGGTTGGACATAGCAAAAACTCCTCACTCTCGGCTTCAAGGCTGTCCATCACCTCACCCCCTCCTACCTCGCTTCCCTTCTCTCCTTCTACAGCCCAACCCGCACCCTCCGCTCCTCTGCCACTAACCTCCTCACTGTACCTTGTTCTCACCTGTCCCGTTGTCGACCCCCGGCCCACGTCCTTCCTCTGGCCTGGAATGCCCTCCCTCCACACATCCACCAAGCTAGCTCTCTTCCTTCCTTCAAAGCCCTACTGAGAGCTCACCTCCTCCAGGAGGCCTTCCCAGACTGAGCCCCATTTTTCCTCTCCTCCTCCCCAACCCCCGCCCTACCTCCTTCCCTTCCCCACAGCACTTATGTATATTTGTACAGATTTATTACTCTATTTATTTTACAGTGGACTGGGCTGTAGCAGGAGATCAGGAGAAGGTTCAGCAGTAGGACAAAAAGAGGAAAATAGACTCTGGGTGTGGATGGGTTCTAATCCTTGAATTAGATACCAGGCTTGATAGTAATCCAAGCCATCATGTGGATGTGCTTGTCTGATGCTGGTCACTCATTCTGGGCTCCTGCAAAAGTTCTAGATGAGGTAATGTTCTCACCATTCTGATACTGAGAAATGGAATATTTACTCCTCATCCTGAGCCCAGGAAAAGAATCTATTTTGTTTTTATCATTATAACTACTGATGGTATTTGCTAAGCAATGTGCCAGACACTGTTCTTAGTGCTGGGGTACAAGTTAATCAGGTCGGACAGAGTTCATTCATGTCCCACATGGGGCTCTCAATTTTAATGCCCATTTTATAGGTGAGGTAACTGAGGCATCTATACCTCAGTTAAGTGACTTGTCCAAATCACATAGCAAACAAGGAGTGGAGACAGAATTAGAACCCAGGTCCTTCTGACTCCCAGATCCTTGATCTATACAGCATGGCATAGTGGATAGAGCACAGTCCTGGGAGTCAGAAGGTCATGGGTTCTAATCCTGGCTCTGCCACATGTCTGCTGTGTGACCTTGGACAAGTTACTTAACTCCTCTGTGTCTCAGTAACCTCATCTGTAAAATGGGGATTGAGACTGTGAGCCCCACGTGGGACGTGGACTCTGTCCAACTTGATTTGCTTGTATCCAGCTCAGCGCTTAATATAGTGCCTGGCACATAATAAGTGCTTAACAAATACTATTATTACTATTATTATTATCCACTAGGCAACACTGCTCTTTCTCTATATTTCATCCCTAAAAGACCTGACAAACTAACAAATTGGGTCAGTGCATAGGTGAAGGAGAGCAGAGACCCTCCATGGAATTTGACTTTCAAAAACCAGCAGAGGCGACATCCTCATCAAATAGGTCTTTCATTATTGAGAACATGAGCAGTGCGGTGACTAAATTGGATCAGTGGTCCATTGAGCCCAATCAATCAATCAATGGTATTTATTGAGGATTTCCTGTGTGCAGAGCACTGAACTAATCAATCAGTCATATTCATTGAGTGCTTACTGTGTGCAGGGCAGAGTACTAAGCGTTTGAGAGAGTGTGCTATAACAGAGACCCCAAATTCGATCTCCAGCATGGTTCCAAACAGTGCAAGGCAGTACACTGTAAGTTTTGCCCTCCTGGACCTCCCAACATCAGGGGCCTTTAAAAAGCCCCTAACTGCTCTCTCAGACCTTTCTATACCTCTCACTCATGACTGTATTCATGGGTCCGAGATGCTAGCTAGTGCATCTAGGCTAGCATTTAGGTTAGCAAATAGACTAGGCACCACCTTTGCCCTTCAGGGGTTTACTGTCTAAAACAAACCTTGAACAGAGAATTGTAGAACAAACAGAAAGATACCATAATGGTAAGTCCCAGGTTCAGGGTTAAATAAATATTTTCATCATCTCTTGCGAACAGATACTTCCGTGCCTTGGCTATGAGTCCTATAACTATAGCCCTTTATTGGCATTAGCTGATTTATCTAATCCATTGGCTCCCATGAGGGTTTTGGACTAATGAACAAGCTTGATCTCTTAGGGGCTCCTGCTGTTAATTACACAGAATTTGGTGCTGACAGGACTCGGCCGAATCTCACAACTCACTCTGTTGGCTTTGTTCAGTGGGCCCATTTATCTTCCTGCAGCCTCCCTGCAGAGAAGAATAAATGATTCCATTCCCACAGAGGCGAGGGATATGGTCCTCCAGATTGGAAGGAGAAAAACTCAGCTCTACCATGTCCTCCGAGCCAAGAAAGATGGCTCAAAGAGAGTCCGGCCAGACTTTGTTACTATAATTTGACCGCCCATTTCCTGGCAGTCCAGAAGGGTGGTCAGAGCTACAGTCCTCTAAGCAACCTGTCTGAAAGAGGGGGACTTGAAAAATAGACTGCAATCTGAATTTAGAAAGCCAGGTTTGGATCCTGGGAGGCATCAGCCTTCCCAGCTGCTCCCCAGGAAAAGCCGATTCACAGGGAGAGCAACAACAGCAGCAGCAGCAGTGACAGTGGCAGCTAATTAGTTTACCAGGATTGTGTACTGAGGCAGGGCATGGGAGCCACATATACCTGGTGCTCACACTCTAAGGCCTCCTCCAGGAGGCCTTCCCAGACTGAGCCCCCTCCTTCCTCTCCCCATCCCCCCACCTTACCTCCTTCCCCTCCCCACAGCACCTGTATATATGTATGTATGTTTGTACGTATTTATTACTCTGTTTATTTATTTGTTTTATTTGTACATATTTATTCTATTTATTTTATTTTGTTAATATGTTTTGCTTTGTTGTCTGTCTCCCCCTTCTAGACTGTGAGTCCACTGTTGGGTATGGACCGTCTCTATATGTTGCCAACTTGTACTTCCCAAGTGCTTAGTACAGTGCTCTGCACACAGTAAGCTCTCAATAAATACGATTGAATGAATGAATGAATGAATGAATGAATGAATGAATGAATAAGATTGTGGTGGTTCTGTGCAAGAGTCTGGTCACTTCTGGTTATTCCTGCTTGAGCTGTCTTGGTTTGACTTCGTTGACAAGAACCTCATCCCTTCACTCATTCATTCAATCATATTTATTGAGTGCTGACTGTGTACAGAGCACCATACTAAGCACTTGGGAAAGTAAAATAAAACAATAAACAGACGCATTCCCTTGTCACTACCAAATTCCTGTTCCCTGTATCAGAAGAATACCAATCAACGCCATTCATCTTCTCGTTTCCACGGAGTCCTCCTTGACCTATCACCAACTCTTAATTATTCTCTACAATGGGGGGAGACATGGTAAAGAGATCACAGAACAATGGATAATACAAAGCAGAGAAGGAAGCTATGCAGCTGGGTATCTGTCCGCGTATTGAGAGGAAGTGATCCTTGGTCAATGGAGCCAGGAAAAAGCCGCTCTTGAGGACTGTAAAATGGTAAAAAGTAGAAGGAAAGGTAGGTGAACAGCCAGTGAGACCTTAGATTTGGCCACTGATAGTCCACAAGGTGGATAATTAAGGGTTGGTTGTATTGTAGGAGCATTTTCAGGGCAGGGGACTCAAGGGTGGGTCCCCATCCTTCTCTGTCCTTTTGCTCTGCTCCTTGATTTCCAGTGTTTTTCATCTTCCATCCCTGTCACTGATGAGCTGAGTCAAAAAAGCTGCCTCCAATCTCCCCTGAAGCCCCAGAGAGAAAACAAAACATGTCCTGTTGATTCTCTGTTAGGGACCTGAGTTACAGAGCCTTCCCCCACCCAGGCCACCATCTACAGCGTCATTAAGCGAGACCAGCAGAAAGAACAACATTTACCACTCTGCCAGGAAAACCCTTCCTCCCTGGGATTGCTCATTTTGCTTGTCCCTGGAGTTTGGCAGAAGGCTGAGGGAAATGATTTTGCCCAGGACAATATAATAATAATAATAGTATTTTTTAAGTGCTTACTGCATTCTCGGCATTGTACTAAGCACTGGGGTAGATACAAGCGAATCAGGTTGGACACCACCCCTGTCCCACATGGGGCTCATGGTCTCAATCCCCATTTTCCAGATGAGGCAACTGAGGCCCAGAAAAGTGAAGTGACTTGCCTAACATCACACAGCAGATAAGTGGCAGAGTTGGGATTAGAACCCGGGTCCTCTAACTCCCAGGCCCCTGCTCTATCTACTACGCCACACTGCTTCTCGTGTAATTGCTCTGCCTAGTCTCCCCAACTAAGAATGTTCCCTCCACCGAGTGAATGGGGATGTTCTGACAAGTAGCCATTACGTGATTTTTTTTCCTGCCTCCTGAATTCATTCCCCACTTCAGGAACCAGCAGCGGTTTATCAGTGACGGGCGAGAGCCGGAGCCAGCCATTCCCATCCCCCCCTCCAATGCCAGCATGTCAGGCTGTCATCCCTGCCAGTTGATCTGCGCTGCATGCCAAATGGAGTAGGCACATCTCCTTTCGCCTAGGGCTTCGGGCTTCAAGGATGTGCTTGGGGCATTTGCCAGTGGTGCCAGAACCCTTCCCCAGAGCTCATGCCGTCTGGCTGAGATGGCAGAATTGATAGGAGCCGCAACACAGGAGGGAGAAGGGATATTTTACAGGCCCCACACTGAAATATAGCACTGGGAGCCTGGGATGGCTGACTAGACTTTCTTCCCCTCCAGCCCAAGACCCAGAAGGCCCAACCCTGGGTCTACAGAGTGGTAAAAATGCCCCAGAACAGCTGGTGATTTCTTTCCAGGCCCAGTTTTGGCAAAGCCGGTCCTGCTCTCCTGCTTCCTGGAAAGCCGTGACTCCTGGGGACCCTCCTTGGCTTGGGAAGCTCCGGGCCCGGGAAGTGCACTGAAGCGACTCTTCCTGAGGTAAGTGCAGCTTTGGTTGGGGGCTCAGAGCCCCTGTGCCAAACCCAGAAAAGAGATGGTCTGGAGTGCTGTTTCATCACTTCCCGTCTGTCTCCACTCTGTATCTGCATGAATGTTTCTGCTCTACCGATGTGAGGGCTCTTCCTCCGGCATCATCATTAATTCATTCATTCATTCAATTGTATTTACTGAGTGCTTGCTGGGTGCAAAGTACTGAACTAAGCGCTTGAGAGAGTACAATATAGAAGCAGCGTGGCTTAGTGGAATAAGCCCGGGCTTGGAAATCAGAGGGTGTGGGTTCTAATCCCTCCTCCGCCACATCAGCTGTGAGACTTTGGGCAAGTCACTTAACTTCTTTGTGCTTCAGTTACCTCATCTGTAAAATGGGGATTAAGACTGTGAGCCCCTCATAGGACAACCTGATTACCTTGGATCTACCCCAGTGCTTAGAATAGTGTCTGGCACATAGTAGGTGCTTAACAAATACCATCATTATTAGTACAATATAACAACAAAGAGACACATTCCCTGCCCCCACCAGCTCATAGTGAGTGCTCACAGAGTAACTAGGGACTTGGAAAAATGCAAAAGTATTTAAGGTGAGATCCCTGTCCATGAGGTGCTTGCAGTCCAATGGGGAAGGCAATAGACATAAATTGGAAGATAGACCGTGCTTAGGAATAAGAGACAAGGTATAATCAGTCAATCAGTGGCATTTATTGATTTCTTACTGTTTGCAGAGCACTGTACTAAGCGGTTGGGAGAATACAACCAAGTTGGTAGGCGTGTGGCCTGCCCACAGCAAGTTTGCAGTCTAGAGGGGGAGACAGGCATTAACATAAATGTTAATTTTTAGGTATGTACACAGGCGCTGTGGGAGTTGAAGGTGGGGTGAACGCCAAATGCCCAAAGGGCAAAGATCTAAGTGCATGGATGATGTAGAAGGGAGAGGGAAAAGAGGGCTTAAAAGGGGAAGGCCTCTTGGAGGAGATGTGACCTTATAAATAAGAGATAGATGTGAATCTTATCCAGAAAATAACAGGTAAATACATAAGTATTGAGGCGAGAAGTGGGATAGTGAGCACAGGAAAGCGGAGTGATTAATCAAGGAAAGTCCCCCGGAGGAGAAGGTAGATTTTTGTCCAGGTTTTACAGAAGGGAAGTTTATCAAATCTGAGAGGGGAGAGCATTCCAGACAGGGCGAAAGGAGTGAGCGATGGAGGCAGAGGCAGGAGAAAACACCGAGAGAGTGGAGGGCTTGGCATAGTTCCAAGGCTCCTCTAGGGGATCTATCTCCCTGAAGAGGTCATCAGCCTTCCAACAGGTTTCTGCCTAAAGGCCAATGCATCTCCTGCACTTCTGGACTTACTCTCCCCAAGCACTTTTAACAGTGCTCTGCACCCAGTAAGTACTCAATAAAAATGATTGCTTGACTGGACTGTTCTTCCCTGCCCACCTCCTCCCATGGCTGGAGACTCTGGAGATATTTAGAAAGAGATGTAAAGCTTTGTCCTGTAGACAGGGGTCTTCTAAATTGTTTTTAATGGTTTATGTTAAGTGCTTATCATGTGCCAGGTACTGTACTAAGCAATGGGGTAAATACAAGCTTATCAGGTTGGAGACAGTTACTGTCCCCTGTGAGTCTCATAGTCTTAATCCCTATTTTACAGAAGAGGAAACTGAAGCACAGAGAAATTAAATGATTTGCCCATGTCACATGGAAGACAAGTGGCAGAGCCAGGATTAGGACCCAGATAGAGAAGCAGTGTGGCTCAGTGGAAAGAGCCCGGGCTTTGGAGTCAGAGGTCCTGGGTTCAAACCCCAGCTCCGCCACTTGTCAGCTGTGTGACTTTGGGCAAGTCACTTAACTTCCCTGTGCCTCAGTTCCCCTCATCTGTAAAATGGGGATGAAGACTGTGAGCCCCCTGTGGGAAAACCTGATCACTTTGTAACTTCCCCAGTGCTTAGAACAGTGCTTTGCACATAGTAAGCACTTAATAAATGCCATTATTATTATTATTATTATTATTAGATCCTTTTGACCCCCAGACCCATATTCTATCCATTAGGTCATGCTGCTTCGCAGACTGCTGGACTTGTGACCTCTGCTGAGGTACAGGTTGTGGGATGGATAGCATACATCATGCAGCATAAACTCTGTCTCACCTCTGCTTCAAATCAAGCCAAAGTTCTTCCTGGCTTCTCCGGTGCACCCACTGAAAGGACATGAGAAGAAACAACTGCCATCTTTGGCAAGCCAGAGATAACATTATTGGCAGTGAGATTTTTGTCAGTGTCCCAGACAAATATGTGGCTGGCATAGCCTAATAATCATCATAATTGTGGTATTTGTTAAGTGCTTGCTTTATGCCAAGCATTGCACTAAGTCCTGGGGTAATAATAATAATAATAATGATGGTATTTGTTAAGTGCTTACTATGTGCAAAGCACTGTTCTAAGCGCTGGGGGGATACAAGGTGATCAGGTTGTCCCACGTGGGGCTCACAGTCTTAATCCCCATTTTACAGATAAGGGAACTGAGGCCCAGAGAAGTTAAGTGACTTGCCCAAAGTCACACAGCTGACAATTGATGGAGCTGGGATTTGAACCCGTGACCTCTGGACTCCAAAGCCCGGGCTCTTTCCACTGAGCCAGGAAGATAACCAGGTGCTAATCAATCAATCAATCGTATTTATTGAGCGCTTACTGTGTGCAAAGCACTGTACTAAGAGCTTGGGAAGTACAAGTTGGGAACATATAGAGACAGTCAATCAATCAATCAATCGTATTTATTGAGCGCTTACTGTGTGCAGAGCACTGTACTAAGTGCTTGGGAAGTACAAGTTGGCAACATATAGAGACAGTCCCTACCCAACAGTGGGCTCACAGTCTAGAAGACAATCAATCCATCACACTCACTGTGTGCAAAACACTTTACTGAGCACTTGGGAGAGAACAATATAACAGAGTTGATAAACACATTCCCTGTCTACAACAAGCTTACAATAGAGGGGGGGACAGACATTAATATAAATGAATTACAGTTATGTACGTAAGTGCTGTGAGGCTGAGGGAGAGGTGAATAAAGGGTCTAAGTGCAAGGGTGAAACAGAAGGTAGGGACCCTCTCTACATGTTGTCAACTTGTACTTCCCAAGCACTTAGTACAGTGCTTTGCACACAGTAAGCGCTCAATAAATACGATTGAATGAATGAATGAATGAAGAAGTGCCTTTGATGAGTTTTCAAGGTGAGTGATCATCTGTCAGATATGAAGAGGGAGCACATTCCAGGAGAGAGGCAAGACATGGGCAAGAGGTCAGCAGAGAGATAAACAAGACTGAGCTACAGTGAGAAGGTTAGTATTGGAGGAGCAAAGAGTGTGGGCTGGTTTGTAGCAGGAGAATAGCAAGGTGAGGTAGGAGGGGGAAAGGTGATTGAGTGCTTCAAAGCTGATGGTAAGGAGTTTCTGTCTGATGAGAAGGAGGATGGGCAACCCACCGGAGGTTCTTGAGGAGTGGGGAAACATGGGCTGAATGCTTTTATAGTAAAATGAAATGGCTAGTAAAGTGAAATATGAACTGGAGTGGGAAGAGACAAGGAGGCAGGGAGGTCAGCAAGGAAGCTAGTGCAGTGATCAAGGAGGGATAGGATAAGTGCTTGGATTAATGTGGTAGCAGTTTGGATGGAAAGGAGATGGCAGATTTTGGTGGTTGTGAAGGTTGAACAGACAGGATTTAGCAACAGATTTAATATGTGGGTTGAGTGAAAGAGGAGGTAAGGATAACATCAAGGTTACAGGCTTGTAAGACAGGAAGAATGGTGGTGCTGTCTACGGTGATGGGAAAGGCAGGAAGAGGACAAGGCTTGGGTAGAAAGAGAAAGAGTTTTATTTTGGACATATTAAGTTTGAGGTGTCAGCAGGACATCAAAGTAGAGATGTTCTGAAGTCAGGAGGAAACGCCAGTCTGCAGAAGAGAAAGATCAGGGCTGGAGATGTAGATTTGGGGATCATCCACATAGAAATGGTAGTTGATGGCATAGGTGTGAATGAGTTACCCAAGGGAGTGGGAGTAGATGGAGAATAGAAGCAGACCCAGAACTGAAACCTGAGGGACTCCCACAGTTAGTGGGTGAGAGGCAGAGGAGGAGCCTGTGAAAAAGACAGAGAATGAGTGGCCAGAAAGATAGGAGGAGAACCAGGAGAGAGCAGTGTCAATGAAGCCGAGGTTAGATAGTGTTTCCAGGAAAAGGTAGGTGGTCAACTGTGCCAAAGGCAGCTGGGAGGTCAAGGAGGATTAGGACAGAGTAGAGGCCATTGGATTTGGCAAGAAGGAGATCATCTGTGACCTTTGAGAGGGCAGTTTCTGTGAAATGAAGGAGTCAGAAACCATGTTACTGGGAGTCAAGGAGAGAAATGGAGGAGAGGAATGGGAGACAGCAGGTGTGGACAACATGCTCGAGGGGTTTGGAGAGGAATGGTAGCAGGGAGATGGGGCTATAACTGGAAGATACAGTGGGATCAAGGGAGGGATTTTTTAGAATAGGGGAGACATAAGCATGTTTGAAAGCAGTAGGGAAAAAGCTGTTGGAGACCAAACAGTGGCTGTGAGGGGACTCACATACCTTCCACATCATGGTATGTTAAGATGGTCCCTTGCCAAACTGTGGCATTTGTTAGCCATGGAGCCTGGTTGTATTTCTCCTCTTGGAGGTATAATCTTCCCATACCTTTTCTGATTGCTGTACGTCAGCTTAATCTGTCATCTGCTCTTGTCTCCCGACCACCTTTCCCTAGGACACATCATTTGAGGTTTTGCCTCTTTGTGACTTTAAAGTATTTCTTCTTTCCACCCTGTGGATGATTAATTCACACCCCAAACCACTACAGAGCTGTTGCTTGGGTATCCCGTTGATGGCTATTCCCCTCCCACCAGAGAAGATGTGGTGTGACAAGCATCGCTTTTAGGCTGGCAATCTGACTGCATCCCAAGACCGCCAGGTGGTGATTCTGCCTTGCTACCTGATGTTAAATATTGCCCATTTGTGGAGCTTCTCTAGAAGCGAAATCCACATCCTTAGTAAGAACAGGTCATTAATTCATTCATTCAATCATATTTATTGAGCGCTTACTGTGTGCAGAGCACTGTACTAAGCACTTGGGAAGTACAAGTTAGCAACATATAGAGACGGTCCCTACCCAACAACGGGCTCCCAGTCTAGAAGAGGGAGACAGACAACAAAACAAAATATGTAGACAGGTGTCAAGTCATCAGAACAAATAGAATTAAAGCTAAATGCACATCATTAACAAAATAAATAGAATAGTAATAGAATATAATAAAATAAATAGAATAGGTCTTAAAGCCATAACGTTGAGTACCTTAATGGAACCTCATTCCTTTGGCTGAATCCTGGGGCCATGTTGGTGCTGTTTTTTATGTCAGCCTCCCAACAGTCAAACTAGTCTTCTTGATTTGGTGGTTACTCCCTTGCCCATTCGGGTGCCATTGGAAGGCATACTTCCTAAGGAGTAGAATTAATGCCAGCCCTCAGCTCTGGGTTGTGGATAATAATAACTGTGGTCTTTGTTAAGCACTTACTATTTGCCAGGCACTGTACTAAGTGCTGAGGTAGACATAAGCAAATCGAATTGGATGCAGCCTCTGTCCCAAATGGGGCTCACAGTATTAATACCCATTTTATGGATGAGGGAATAGAGGCACAGAGGAAGTGGAGTGCTAGCCCACAGCAGACAAGTGGCAGAGCTGGAATTAGAACCCGGGTCCTTCAGACTCCCAGGCCTGTGCTCTATCTACTAGGCCATCCTGCTTCTAAGCATGAAGGATGGAATTCCTCAGTTTACCAGTTGAGGCCTGGCTCATTTCTTCTAATAGTCAATCCATCGTTTATATCCATCCATCAACAGGGAGCTGTTGCTCTCATCCACATCTCCCTCACCCTCACGAAGGCTTGACAACAGCCATGAGGCTGCAGGATGTCAGATTCCCTTTTCCCGCCTGGCAGCCATTCCTCTCCCCGCCCTAAGTTTCAGCCCACAAACACAATTTCTGCATGGGTGCTAAGGTATTTTAGCACAGCATGACTTGAGCTGTATTTCTAGCATGTGGCCTTGATATTATGCAAGAAAATAAGGTAGTATTGGAAGCACAAAGGCATGCTGAGCTCACTAGCGTGGCTTGAGATTAGAAGGCATACTTGTACTGCTCTGACTCAAAGGAATTATGGATAATGAATGCACATTTTAGTAAAATAAATGACATCACATAGTGTTATTACTCCCATTTTAAGATTTCTGGTTTGACACCCACTGCATGACTCACACACTCTGACTGTAGTCTTCTGATGAAGGAGAGCTTCTCTCTGCCACCCACCCCACCAGCCCAAAGAAAGAATTAAGTCAGCCTTCCTGTCTGTCAGGGTTGTAAAACAACGAGTTAAGCTCACAAAGGAGCCAATGGGTTCTCCATCCCTAGGTAGAGCTTTCAGAAAAGAATTTTAACACCTGTGGTCCAGGTGGCCAATAAGAAACTCCAGATTTTTCCTGGTCCCCAACCTGTGGCTGGGGATTGTATGAATGCCTGCCCCTTTGGAATGGGCTGAGTTCTGAGTTCCCCTCCAGGGAGTTGGAACCCATCTCTTGGTGGCATCTGACTCCCTCCATGTGTCCCCTTTCCTATCACCAAGCATGGCTTAGTGGGTGTAGCATGGGCCTGGGACTCCGAAGGATCTGGGTTCTAATTCTGGTTCCACCACATGATTGCTGTGTGACCTTGAGCAAGTCACTTAACTTCTCTGTACCTCAGTTACCTCATCCATAAAATGGGGATTAAGAGTGTGAGCCCCATGTGGAACCAGGATTTTGTTCAACCTGATTAACTTGTATCTACTCCAGCACTTAGAACAGTGTTTGGCACATAGTAAACACTAAACAAGTACGATAATTGTTATTATTATTACCCCTCTGTGAGTCTGAAGCCGGCAGGGTTCTGAGAGTCTTGAGGGCAGTATCTTCAATAGCTTGATTCAGTAGCTTCTTGGACTCAGCAAGGAGTCTAGAGGCAGCTTTGGGACACAGAATACTGTCCTGTAAGACACACACACATTCAATCAATCAAACAATCAGTCAATTTTCTTGAGCACTTTCTGTGTGCAGAGTACTGTACTAAGTGCTTGGGAGGGTACAATTTAACAGTCGGTATGAGAAGCAGCATGGCCTAGTGGCAAGAACACGAGTTTGGGAGTCAGAGGACGTGGGTTCTAATCCTGACTCCACCACTTGTCTGCTGTGTGAACTTGGGCAAGTCACTTACCTTCTCTGTGCCACAGTCACCTCATCTGTAAAATGGGGATTAAGACTGTGAGCCCCATGTGAGACAACCTGATTACCTTGTAACTACCAGCGGTTAGAACAGTGCTTGGAATGTAGTAAGCACTTAACAAATGATGCATTTCCTATGAATTACGAGTTTACGGTCTATAAGGGAAGACAGACATTAAAATAAATTGCAGACATGTAAATAAGTGCTGTGGGGTTGAGGGTGGAATTGTCATTCACCAAACATTGCCATTCACCAAACTGAAGTCGTCAAATCTCGCCCCTTCCTACATTTTCCTACCCAGAAAACCCTTTGAGCCCCACAAGTGCCTGCTTACCCCTTGAAGCATGCAAGGGGCAGAATTTCAGAGAAAATCACAATGAAAAGCCCAGTGAGCATGCAGAAAGTTCCTTTCCCCTTTGACTAACCCGCCCCATGGCCCAACTTAAACAGCAGAAGGAGTTACCTCCTTGAAAGTATGGCAGAGTCAGAGTGAGCTGGCAGCATCTAAATTTGCCTCCTATTGGCAGCAAAGCTCTGGGTCTGCCCCCGCCCTTCATCCTCATACACGCTTTCTTCCAGCTTTGAAAGTCTCAAAATTCTTGGAAGAGGAGAGTGGAAATACAACGCTAAAGGCGAGTGACCCAGAGGAATTTACAAAAGCAGTCAGGCCCACTGGACACCCAAAGAGCAGAGCTTTCTACCTCACTAGCTGCGACTTCACTTAGGTTTTCAAATCCCTTCTTGGCAGTAGTCCCCATAGTAACAGCAGCAGCAGTAGTAGCAGCAGCTGAATTTACGGAGGTGTAATGCACTGTGCTAAACACTTAGGAAGTTCAACAGACACTGTGACCTGGCCCCTGTCAAGGCCAGTCTGTAAACAGGTTTTTATAGATGAGTATTGCGCTCCAGTGTCAGAGCTCTTGTGAGCCCACTGTTGGGTAGGGACTGTCTCTATGTGTTGCCAATTTGTATTTCCCAAGCGCTTAGTACAGTGCTCTGCACATAGTAAACGCTCAATAAATACAATTGATTGATTGATTGATTGATTCCCCACTTTGGTGTCCTGACGCGAATACTGACCATTCAGAACCAGTCTTGGGAACAGGCACCTCGGTGGAGGGAGGAAAGCCCAGAAACATCATTTCCCTAGTCATCTTCCATGTGGGATGCTTTGATTGTTTCTCTTTTTATAAAGGAATCACAGTCTATTTGCTCTTTTAATTCCTCCCCCAAGACACCAATACTATTCTTGTGCTCCGCTGAATAATTTGTCAGCTAAATGCATATGAATTGCCTTTTAAAAACTATCAGGCAAACCCTACCTGTGAGAGGAGACTAACAGATTGTTTGCATCTGGGGTGCAAATTAACCCTTTCAGCTCACTAGGATGTCATTTGGAACCAGAATAGGTAAACACTGTCCCTGCCCTAATAGTGGAGAGAAGAGAGACACAGATGAGATGAGCATCAATATATGTGCTCATAGTAGTGATGATGAATTGAAGTGGGAAGCTTGGGTTATGGATTGTGCTGGTGAATTGGAGGAAGGGAGAGGGGTTAATTCAGGAAGACTTCCTGGAGGAGGAGGAGGAGGAGAAAGAGGAAAAGGAGGAGGAATAGGAAGAGGAGGAGGAGTTGGTGGCTTTTCCACTGGGACGTATGACCATATGAACAAGCACAATTGTTCATTTCTGAAGCAGACAGTAGGCGGAGAACTCAAAACAAATCTGCAATCCATAGGGTGACAACAATTTGACTGGGGAAAGAGTCATTTGGGCAGGATGGGGGTGGAGGCCTACTTGAAGGAATAAACCCAGTTTTCTATCAATATGACCGCAAGGTCACCAGTGTCTTTTGTCTGTAGTGATGTGACAGTCAAGGTGAACTGACATCAATCAATCCATGGTATTCTTTGAGTACTTATTATGTGCAGAGTGCTGTATTAAGTGCTTAGGAGAATACTCTCTTGTGCAGATTTTTCATGGGGAAAACCATGTTCTCCGCCTCTGGCAGATGCCCTGTAGACCATCCCCTGGTTGAAAGCTTCTCCACTGTCATCCTCCTCTGCAAATTCAGCAGCTCAGCAGTTAGTCACCAATCAGGTGATAATAATAATTATTAGTATTAGTATTGTTAATGAATACAAACAAATTGGGTTGGACACATTCCCTGTCCTATGTGGGGCTCACAGTCTCAATCCCCATTTTACAGATGAGGTAACTGAGGCACACAGCCCAAGGTCACACAGCAGACAAGTGGCAGAACCAGAGTTAGAATCCATGACCCTCTGATTCCCAGGCTGGCAATCTATCCACTATTCCATGCTATGTCTATATCTATAAATTATATAGTATAAACTACTTATTTATGTCAATGCCTGTCATCCCTTCTAGACCCTAAGCTCACTGGGGGCAGGGAAGGTGCCTACCAACTCTTTTGTACTGTACTCTCCCCAGTGATCTGCACACAGTAAGTGCTCAATAAATACCACTGATTGTTTGAATCCTCTTCCTGAGGCCCTTGCAACCTAGAACAGTCACCCATGAGGACTGGGGCAGAGGAGAGACAGATTGACCCTTTCTCTCCCAAAAGACTGTGTTGGGAAATCACCTTCCCCCACTTTCAGGGAAGGCATTGAGTTCAGAATACCCAGAGGAGTGCTGAAGGGTTTCTTTCTCCAAACCTCAGAGATGGCCTACCTTGAGAAAGTTCCTTCGATTTTATTTTGGGAGGCAGACATCTCTGGAGTTGACCTTTGCATGGATCAGTTTTTAAATAGTGTTACAAGCCGGCAGATTGCAGCACTGAAAGCCGTCTCCCCTCCCCAGCTGGCCTTGAGCCTTGAGCACCTCATTGGTGGCTTTCCTTCACACTCCCCTTTCCCTCTAGCCCAACAATCCCCAGCAGCAGTAGGGGAGGGTGGGCTACAGTCTTGGCACAAAGCCAAGCTCAATCTTGAGAGACTTCCCCCCTTTTTTCCTCCCCCTTAGTTTTTCCAAGATGACACAGTCAGTCTGGGCACCCAGCAGAGATCTGGAGGAGTGCTGGTTTGTTTGGGCAGATTGGGAGAAAGTGTACCCCAGTTGCTTGATGACACTGTCAGATGGTTAATTCTGTGCTATCGAGCTCCTGCCAGGATGAAACAGGGAACTGGAGTCTCAGGGTTCTAAGTTGTAGTCCTGGATAACTCTGACTTAAGATGCTATCCCAGGCAAGGCAAGAGCTCCCTCTCAGTGACTCTGTTTTGCCCCTGGTTAGATTCATTCATTCATTCATTCAATCGTATTTACTGAGCGCTTACAGTGTGCAGAGCACTGTACTAAGCGTGAAGGGAGTCTCACCCACCTACCTCGGAGAAGCTCAACACACTCCATTAACAGACCTGACTATTGAGCCCAGGGTCCGAGGTCTGGAGAAGCAGCATGGCCTAGTGGAAAGTGCCTGGACCTGGGAGTAAAAGGACCTGAGTTCTAATCGTGATCCTCCAATTGCTTGCTGTGTGATTTTGAGCAAGTCATTTGATTTCTCTGTGCCTCAGTTCCTCAACTGTAAAATGGAGATTCAATATGTGTTCTCCCTCCTACTTAGACTGTGAGCCCCATGCAGGACAGGGACTATGTCCAACCTAATTAACCTGTACCTACCCCAGTGTTTAGAACAGTGTTTGACACACTTAACAAATACCATTTAAAAAAATATATATTGGGCCAGACAAGTGCCACTGGAGGGGGCAGTGCTGGAGATGATGCCAGCACTGTGTCCTAACATAGAGCTGGATCAGCCCTTGTCAGTCGTGCTGTCCGGAGCCCAAAACTGTCTGGGATATTTCTCTCTTTCTTCCTCAGGAATGTCTGCAACATGGGATGGTTTTCTGGAAACACATGCCAGGGTGGGACCCAGTTGCACCAGTTTTGATGCCACTGTTCAGCTCAGTTTTCACTCTGCAGTGAAAACTGGCTTGCTCGTTTTTTTATAGAGGTTGGACAGGTCTTGCTCAGGGGGAGGAGGGAACATCAAGGCTCTTGTACCTGCTTGAGATCAGGGCCTGTATCATTTGGTTTTGTTGAACTCTCCCACGTGCTTGTCCCGTACTCTACACACTGCAGGTACTCAATAAATACTATTGACTGATTGATTCAACTGTCACCTAGGTTCTAGCAGTGGGAACAAGGGGTTCAGGAGTGGATGCTCTTCTCCTGGGCATTACCTGCCCAGGCTGATGGGGGTAGCAGTCTTGGGGATGGTTTGTTCCTCCTATTCCCTTGCAAAAAGTCCCTCTTTGTAACAAAGAAATCAGGCAGGAGAAAGAGGTGTCCTTCCTCAACTTTCTTCCCTCCTAACTTTCCCATTTCTATCAGGAATACCACGAGAAGCAGCACAGCCTAGTGGGTAGAGCTCAGAGCCTGAGATTCAGAAGGACCTGGGTTCTAATTCCAGCTCTGCCACTTGTCTGCCTAATTTCTATTTACCACAAATTCCCTCACCTGTAAAATGGGGATTAAGACTGTGAGCCCTGTGTGGGACATGGACTGTGTCCAAATTCATTAGCTTGTATCCACCCCAGAGCTTAGAACAGTGCCTAGCACATAGCAAGTGCCTAACAAATAGCATAAAAAAAGGAAAACCAGCATCTTCCCTACCCCAAAAACTTTATCTTTGCTTTCCTCTTTAACTTCTCTCTGTCATTTACCTTCTACATTCAGTCTGGCTCTAAATTTTCCTGATTCTTCCCTAAAATGTTAGCTCCTTGTGGACAGAAAACATGTCTACCAAATCCTTTGGATTATGCTCTCCCAAGTGCTTGATACAATGCTCTGCACACAGTAAATGCTCAATTCATTCATTCAATTGTATTTATTGAGTGCTTACTGAGTGCAGAGCACTGTACTAAGTGCTTGGAAAGTACAATTCAGCAACAGAGAGAATCCCTACTCAATGAATACTGTTGACAATACTGTTGACTGTTTGATTGATTTTCTGATCTCCCTGCCAGTCTCCCTGCCTCCAGCCTCTTTGTAGAGCTACATGTTCATCCTAAACTGCCATTCAGTACTCTTCACTTCACTCCTCAAAGACTTCCAAAGTCTTCCCATTTTACTATCTCCCACTAGCTATCTTCCTTTGACTTATCCACTACCTTCTCCCACTTCAATTCAGCTCACACTCTTTTGCTCCAGACAAGCAGACCTTCTACCTGAGCCTTACTCACAACTCTCCAGTTCTCACCCAAGATCACACCTTTCCCTCTGCATGGAATTCCCTCCTCTGAAAAGCTGACAAACCACTAGCCTCCCCGCCTTCAAAGCCCTCCTAGAAAGACTAAATCACACTTTCCCAAGGTTGCTTCCCTATCAACCACTTTGGCACACATGCATACAACTATTTATTCATTACTAATGCATTGAATTATTCATTTGATTACCAGATTTGGTTTTATCATTTACAGTTTTGCTCATCCTCTCATACCTATTGTGTTTTGGCAATTTTGTATCAGTTTGTCTTTTTCGCCAGATTTTCCTTGAGGACAGAAATCTCATCATTCATCTCTATTGTATGTTCTAAAGCTCCCCATATACAGTAAGAACGCAATAAATGCCATGGACAGTGACAATAATGAAAAGACAACTTCTCAAGTGCTTAGTACAATGCTCTGCACACACTCCATGCTCAATAAATACCATTGATTGATTCTCAGCTAGGGAACAGTCGTAAAAAAAGTCCCCTGTGAAAATTTCCCAGTACAGTTATATGCTAGGTGGCTGGATCTCAACAGAAAAACACACACACACACACACACACACACACACACACACACACACACACACACACACACACACACACACACACACACACACCCCTCCCCCCACACCCCCAGGTCCCTTCTGTTCTATCACCTCTGATCACCTAAGCACTTTGGTCAGGAAACACTGATTCTTAGGTAACTTCTGAGACTCTCTTTGTAATAATAATGGATATGCTAAGCACTTACTACGAGCTAAACACAGTATTAAGCACTGGGGAAGATAAAGGATAATCAAGTATGATACAGTACCTGTCCCACATGGGATTTACAATCTAAAGTTGGGGATGAGCAGGCACTGAATCACCATTTTACAGTTGAGGAACTGAAGCACAGAGAAGTGACTTTCCCAAGGTCACATAGCAGACAAGTGACAGAGCAAGGATTAGAGCCCATGCCTTCTGACTTTCAGGCCTGTGCTCTTTCCACTAGGCCCCACTGTTTCTCTTTGTAAGGAAAGGAGGTTGTTTCAGATCCTGACCTTCATTCTCCCAACACTCTGACCCCTTCTACAGGGTGGGATTCCAGGGAAAGATTGATAAACTTGCCCAGTGGCTTCAGGATCCCAGTTCATGGGCACTGAGGATGGCCCAGAGGAAGGGGGGATAGAGGACAACTGCACCTCAGAGTGTATCCCGGCCTCGACTAACAATAATAATAATGATGGCATTTATTAAGTGCTTACTATGTGCAAAGCACTGTTCTAAGTGCTGGGGAGGTTACAAGGTGATCAGGTAGTCCCACGGGGGGCTCACAGTCTTCATCCCCATTTTACAGATGAGGGGACTGAGGCCCAGAGAAGTGAAGTGACTTGCCCAAAGTCACAAAGCTGACAAATGGCAGAGCCAGGATTTGAACCCATGACTTCTGACTCTAAAGCCCGAGCTCTTTCCACTGAACCACGCTGCTTCTCACAGAAATGGGGTATCCTATGGGACCAGGGACCCAGTGGGGCATATCTGTGGTTCAGAGACATGGGAGAGAGATGCCCGGGGGCCAGCCTAAACCTGGCAGTGAGCATCTCCTTTGCAGCAGTGAAGTTGGAACCTAAATAACCATCCATCCAAATCCAAATCCCATCCCCACTGTGAGTTGATTCTCTTATCCTAGTTAGCAGCAGCAACAACAGAACAGAACCCCCTTGGTTTCATATGCTTGGGTTCTCCTGCCTCCCCCTCTCTACCCATGCCCTCCTCGCCACACCGTCCGGCTTGTGGGCAGTTCTTCCACCCCTTCCCTGCTTAGTCGCCTGGCTCCAGCCTGCCTCCCCCACAACAGGCATCTTTCTGGCTCCTCAGCCGCCTCTGCGCAGGACTGGGGTGCTGCACCTGCGTAACTGGTGCCTAAAAATAACCCCGGGCCCAGACAAAAAGCCTGAAGCAAAACACAGTGATTAAGACATAAACAGAGAGACAGAAGCATCCGGGTCTGGGAAAAGGCTTTCATTATCCACAGTCAGGATGGGCAGGGCTCCCACTACCCCATAACTGGACATCCCAGGACCCTCAGGAGGAGTGATCCAATAGTACAAGAAACATTCAGTAAGTAAAGCTTTTTTTCTCCCCACTTCTGTCATCACCATCTGGACTTCTGGGGAAATTCCTTTATTTGAAGGAGGAAGAAATGGCCTTCTCTCAACTGACCCTTCTGACCCTGTCCCCAGCAGGTCAACTGGTGGGGGGCAGAAGTCTACCCAGAGATCCCAGCTTAATTATAATAATGATATTGACACGTGATATTTGTTAAGTGCTTACTGCATTACAAACACTGTGTTTGGGGTAGGCACAAGGCAATTAAGTCTCTGTCCCACATGGAGCTCACAGTCTCAGTGCTTAGAACAGTGCTTTGCACATAGTAAGCACTTAATAAATGCCATTAAAAAACTGGGAGGAAGAACAGGTATTGAATCCCCATTTTACATAGGAGGAAACTGAGGCACAGAGAAATGACGTGACTTGCCCAAGGTCACCCAGCAGGCAAGTGGTGGTCAGTCGATGTTTGCTGTTTCTGCTGCAGGAGCTTCAGGGCCCATTCTGATACCCCAAAGTTTCTTTCTTGTTGCCCTCCAACTGGTTCCAAATGTGAGAACCTCTAGCCGAAATGGCAGAGGCCACTGAGGAAATGCACATTTGATCTCAGCCCCACAGCACTTATGTATATATCATTGTATTCTACCATTTCTCCTACTATTGATTGTAATGCTTATCTCTCCCTACATACTGGAAGCTCCTTGTGGGCAGGGATTATGTCTACCAACTTTATTGTATTGCACATTTTATGGTATTTGTTAAGCGCTTACTAGGTGCCAGGCACTGAACTGAGATAAATACAAGCTAATCAGGTTGGACACAGCCCATGTCCTACATGGGGCTCACAGTCTTTATCCTCATTTTTACAGATGAGGTAACTGAAGCTCAGAGAAGTGAAGTGATTTGCCCAAGGTCACAGCAGAGAAGTGGAGAAGCCAGGATTAGAACACAGGTCCTCTGAGTCCCAGGCCCTTGCTCTATCCATTAGACAACACTATGCTTCCCCAAGTGCTGAATACGGCAGGAGAATTTGGAACAGGTGGTGGCGATCATTGTGTGAAGGGGGAGGAGACATGAAACCCATTTCTCAGCTGGGTAGAATTTTTCCATCCCAGTGAATTTAGAAAAGATTTTCAAGGCTGCTTGGGGCACTGCTCTTCTATCCTGTCCAGCAGAAGGAGACTCTAGATTAGAAATACATTATTCCATCAACCCCCAGAGATAACTAAACTAAATACCCATTGTCAAGTCCCCGACAGTTCCCTGTCTACAAGCAGCATTCAAAAAGGTCTGTGCCATTGGAATGGGCTTTTTGGTTAGGGAAAATGGTCTTTCACATCACTCAGCTCTGAACCCAGGAGAGGCAAGAAAGCATGTTATTGATGTCCCTACATGGTGAGAGACCTGTAAGAATCCTTCGGAGATTTTCTGGAATTAAGCCATTGTCCTGGTGGCTACAGAGACATGGTAAGTGAGATGGCTCCATGAAGGGGGTGGTAAACAAGCCCAGAAGGCAGCCTAGAAGATTAGCAAGCTGCAGTAACTTGTGGTTTGTAGGGAAGCAGGCTGATCTAGTGAAAAATAATACGTGCTTGGGAGTCAGAGGACCTGGGTTCTAATTCTGGCTCCAGTGTGCACCTACTGTGTGATTTTTTTGGCAAATCACTTCTATGTGTTTCCTTATCTGCAAAATTGACATTCAGTACCTGTTCTTCCTCTTAGACTGTGGCCCCTGATGATCTAGTATCTTCCCTGAAGCTTAGTATGTGCTCAACACATAGTAAACACGTAACAAATACCACAGTTGTTATTAATAGTAGTAGTAATAATAATAATATTCATTATTATTTTCACGCTTGTCATGTACACAAGTGAAATTGGAGTGGAAAAGGGGTCACAGCTGGAGTAGGCTGTTTGTTGCCGGGAGAAATGGCCAGCAGAGGGAGAGTCTGAACCCAATTTTGGGACCTTGGATACTGGTGGAGCTGTCCCTAGACATCAGAGAAAACCATCACAACGACTAAGGCAGAATTGCCAACCACTCCACTTAAGGGGATGAGGACCGATTGGAGAGTTGTTTGTTGGTTTTAAACTCATTCTGATTTTCAAAGGGTGTAGGAATAGGACTGGACAAACATCTTTCAATCATTCATTCATTCAGTCGTATTTATTGAGCGCCTACTGTGTGCAGAGCACTATACTAAGCTCTTGGAAAGTACAAATCGGCAACATATAGAGATGGTCCCTACCCAACAATGGGCTCACAGTCTAGAAGACTAGACTCAATCATAATGAGTGCTTACTATGTGCAAAGCACTGCACTAGGCGCTTGGGAGAAAATATAACAATAAACAGACATATTCCCTGCCCACAATAAGCTTACAGTCTAGAGGGGGAGACAAATAATGAATTATTCACATGCACATCTGCAGTGACAGCAGAGAAGTGTTTAGAATAGAAAGGTAAAGGTGGCTTGGAGGCAGGAGGATGGACTAGATAACCCCAAAGATCTGGTTTCTATAATAATAATAATGGTATTTGTTAAGTGCTTACTATGTGCAAAACACTGTTCTAAGCACTGGGGTTGATACAGTGTAATCAGATTATCCCACATGGGGCTCACAGTCCAAATCCCCACTTTTCATATGTGGTAACTGAGGCACAGAGAAGTCAAGTGACTTGCCCTAAGTCACACAGCTGACAAGTGGCAGAACTGGGATTAAAACCCACGACCTCTGACTCCCAAGCCCGGGCTCTCTCCACTGAGCCATGCTGTTTCTCTTACGCAACTGCAGAGAAATCCTCTCCCACTGGAAACTGCGAGTGGCATCATTCTGTGACACATGTGATGTGTGGAACTTTGAAAGGGGCAGGGCTTGCCCTTCCGACCCGATATTGGGGGGGGGGGGGGGTGACAGGATCTCCCATGTGTCATTCATTCAATCGTATTTATTGAGCACTTACTGCATGCAACGCACTGCACCGAGCACTTGGGAGAGTACAATATAATACCAGACAGACTCATACCCTGCCCACAAGTAGCTCGCAGTCTAGAGGTTCAAAACCAAATTTTCCAAGCAAAAATAAAAATATCATTTGACTAAATACTTCTATACCTCGATGATATGACAGAATTAACAGTAATGTTCTTACTGTGTCACAGCAGGAGCCAATTTGGTGTTAGGGTAGAGACAGCGCTTATGTCCATATCTGTAATTTATTACATCTATTCACATCTGACTACCCCTCTAGACTGTCAGCTTGTTGTGGGCAGGGAAATTGCCTGGTTATTGTTCTGTGGTCCTCTCCCAAGCGCCTAGCACAGTGCTCTGCACACTGCAACTGCTCAATAAATGAATGAATGAACAAAAGGGTGAGGATACCCTCAACCAGGCCTCTGACTTCTGGGAGTCCCATTCTCTCTGATGGGAGTATTGAGGCTGCCCAGTGGGAGCTCAGAATTAGGATGAAGGAGATCCACCCCTAAATGTCAGCAGGGTTACATTCGGGGAGGTTGCCTTCTTACCTTCCAAGCTGCTTCAGGCTGGCCCACAAGCAGCGCTATGTCTGTGTCCTTCCTACCCAAGCTCACTGTGAGCAGGGAACGTATCTGTTTATTGTTATATTATACTCTCCCAAGAGCTCAGTACAGTACTCTGCACACAGTAAGCGCTCAATAAATACAACTGAATGGTTGAATGAATCAGCCTCACGAGTCATGAAAGAGCATCACAGGGCACTCGGGAAAGGTTGACTTTCCATTTCCCTGGCTGAGTTTTCAGGGTAGCTGTTCATGGAATCAGAGAGGCATGCATGGACTTCCCCAGTTGCCATTGGCTTATGAGCTTTGCCACCCTGTCTGCCCCAGCATTGGGCTGTCCACTTCCTTTGGGCTTCTCAGGTTGAGAGTTGCAGAGAGTCAGCACAAAGCCAGGAGGGCGCCTGCCCCTCCTCGGGAATCTGCAGGCAGCAGACTGTTCCCATCCAGCACAGCAGTCGGTGAAACTTGGGCAGCTTCCCTCAATCTATATTTGCTTTTCAATTTAGCAAAACTCTTCCCCCAGGACACTTCCTCTTCCTCACAGCACCCCTGGGAAGGCCTGCCTTCTGCCTGGGCTTGTCTGGAAGCAGGGGGAGGGATTCAATAGGCATGCAGGCTTGGACCGGTCCCAGAATGGATGATTTGGAGATCCAGCTCTGTGAATGATCACCACCCCTGCCCTGGCAGTCCTCCTCTGGCCGCCCACAGTCTGGCAGGTGCCCTCTGTTTGGTTTGGTTGGGAAGCAGTATGGCCTAGTGAAGAGAGCATGGACTTGGGAGTCAGAGGATGTGAGTTCTAATTCCAGATCAACCACATGTCTGTTGTGTGACCTTGGGCAAGTCATTTCATTTCTCTGTGCCCTGTCCCTCATCTATAAAATGGAGATTAAGACTGGGACAAGGACTGTGTCCAACCTGATTATCTTGTATCTACCCCAGCGCTTGGAGTGCTTGGCACAAAGTAAACTCTTAACAAATACCCCAGTTATTATTATTATTATTATTATTATTATTATTATCATTATTATTCTGCACCACTTCAGGTCAGAGCCCCGCCTCTTCCCTCCTTATGATTGCTGGTTCCATATTGACCCCCACCAGACCTCTTCTCAGGACTGCACACAACGAGATAATCAACCTATGGCATGCTGGTCACTCTCAAGAGGCTGAGGTCTCCCTCTGGTCTAAGGAGGCCCAAAATGTAGCCTGGGTGGGCAGCATCCCTGGGTTCCCTCCCAGGGCAGATGCAGACTTTGATAGTAATAATAATAATATGGCATTTATTAAGTGCTTACTATGTGCAAAGCACTGTTCTAAGCACTGGGGAGGTTACAAAGTGATCGGGTTGTCCTGGGGGGGGCTCACAGTCTTAATCTCCTTTTTACAGATGAGGTAACTGAGGCCCAGAGAAGTTAAGTGACTTGCCCAAAGTCACACAGCTGACAATTGGTGGAGCTGGGGTTTGAACCCATGACCTCTGACTCCAAAGTCCGTGCTCTTTCCACTGAGCCACGCTGCTTCTCTATGGAACTGTGGACACCAGTGCCAACACTGGGGATGATGAGGTCCTTGCCCCCTGCATTTCTAGCTATGGGGGTAAAGTCACAGTTTCCCCCCATATCCTCTTGGGTGGGACTCCCAGCACTGCTCATTGCTCATCCCAGCTCTCTGACAAACCTGAGAGCTTCCAACGCTGAGTTTCTGAGTAGGAATGAAAAGGCCCCAATTCCAGGCTTTCTCACCCTTCAGCTCTTCAAACCCCCCTGCTTCTCCTTGAAAATCCCCCCTTGCCCCTTCTCACCACACTTAAAATGAAATGTAGGTTTTACTGCTGAGGGTTGAGGAGGGTTATCACCATGTGTGAGTGGTGTATGTGTGTGTGGTCATTATGCAGGTTGCAATATTTGATTTTAGGGGAACACTCTCAACTTTAGAATCGCAGCCAGGGGCCAGCGAAAAAAGCCTCAATTCTCCGTATCGCTTCCTGGCTCTGTAGGCAGCCTGGAGGGAAGAGAACTCCCTTGCAGAGACAAGCAGGAGGCTTCGCTCCCACAGCTCATTGCTCTAAATTGCATCCCTCTCCTCTCAGAGATGGCCTAGTGAGGGCATAAGGAAAGGCACCCCGGGATCAGGGCAGGCCAGGGAGCAACAGAGGGAGGGAGAGAAAGAGAGGGCAAGGTCAGTTTCCAGTAACTCCTGACATCAAGGTACTGTAGAACCAGTGGCTTCCTCACCGGAGACCATCCCTTTCAGAGGTAGGAGTCACAATCAGACAAAGTATATTTGGGCATATATATTCATTGACACTCTAATTATTGAGCTTGGAGAAAAAGAGGAAGGAAGGGAAGGGATTTCTTGACACTATTTTCTCCATGCAACTTCTAATCATTGTAAAATGGGGATATTCCCTCATAAGGAAGCAGAATTGCCTGGTGGAAAGAGCATAGTCCTGGGAGTCAGAGTGCTAATTCTGGTTCCACCACTTGTCTGCTCTGTGATCTTGGGCAAGTCACTTAACGTCTCTGTGCCTCAGTTACCAAATCTGAAAAACAGGGACTAAGACTGTGAGCCTCACGTGGGAGACGGACTGTGTCCAACCTGATCAGCTTATATCTACCCCAGTGCTTAGTACAATGCCTGGCCAGCAGTAAGTGCTTAACAAATAAAATAAAAATAAATAAATTGACAGTCCATATTAAATTAACACTCACTTCTATCCAGCCCTAGGGCTGATGGGACTCGGTTGCTCTTTAGGGTTCCTGAGTTGGTAGAGTGAGAGTAACGAACATAACCCATCTCACTGGAACCCAGGGAAACATCTGGGTAACACAACCTGACTGTTGGCACGTAAAGCATGATTTATTTCAGCCAAATCTGAACAGGGACTGCCTTCCCTCACAGAGTCAAGAAGGCTTTGGACCATAAATGGTTGAAAAGATGCTTTTCCAGATTAAAAAAAAATTAAATGGAGAGCAGGGAAAGGAGGGAGAGTAGGGTGGCGGGGGTGGGAGAAGGGAAGGCAGGTAGGCATTAGGGACCAGAAGAGACCATGCAGGGCTTGGAGTGGCTAGCCAGCTTCTTGCATTTCTCCTGGGGGCTCTGTTGCCAAACCAACTCACCCCTCAGGACTCTGCCCTTCCACTCCACCCAGCACCTGCTGGCTGGCTCCCTGTGTTCCATCATTGGTTTTTATTGAGCACTTACTTTGTGCAGAGCACTAAACAGTTAACCCACCTCCTGGGGGTTTTTTATTGTTGTTTGGCTATTTTTATGGTATTCATTAAGTGCTGACTACATGCCAGGCACTGTACTAAGCACTGGGGTAGGTAGATGCAACCTAATTAAATTGGACACAGTCTATATAATAATAATAATAATGATGGCATTTGTTAAGCACTTACTATGTGCAAAGCACTGTTCTAAGTGCTGGCCACTGTTCTAAGCACTGGATCCCATCTGAGGCTCTCAGTATTAGTCCCCATTTTACAGATGAGATCACTTAAGCACAGAGAAGTTAAGTGTGGAGTTCATAGTACACAGTGGTTTACCCAGTGGTGAAAGAAGCTCTGGCCCCAGGCATTGAATCCACGGCCAGTTTCCTCCCAAGTGAGGTCAGAGGGGTCCAGAAAGTGAATATGCAGAATGGGAGCAGGAGAGGGGCAGAGAGACCAGAGGGTCCATCTAAATAGCCTTCAGTCACCATAGGAGCTTCGGGTCTTCAAGAGTCCTACACAGGCTAAGGGGCAGAAGGGGACACAGAAGGGTGTAGAGGTAGTTACACAGGGTTGCATTGTGTGTGTGTGTGTATTTATGTAAAAGCGTGTGTGTGTATGTGTTTTTGTGTGTGTGTGAGACCTCCACCCTGCCTCCCAGTCCCCTCCACTTCCAAGTTTCTGGATAATTTCTCCAAGACCACAGTCTTGCTGCAAAGCCCTTCCACGTGTATTTATTACCAAATATATGAATCTGGGAGCCTGTGGAGCATGAAATTAGGAACAAATGTAAAGGCGGTCTAGACAGGAACTGTTCTGCTCACAGCCTCCACATGCTAGGCTTTTTGGCTCACTGGAGACTTTAAAGCTTCCAGGTAGGGAAAGAGGCTTTTAATAAAACGAACATGTTTCTTTTAAAAGGCTGAAGCCAGAGGTAGGGTAAAGCCTCCAAGAAGGGGTATTGTGGGGGCTTTGGGGTCCTGCATGGGGAAGTGCATGTGTGTGGGCGTGTGCATCTCAGTTGACCCCCAAAGCCCTGGGCCTTCAAGCCTTTTCCCCTGCAGCCAGACCAATGAGGAAAAGACCTGGGAAGGAGAATGCCAAGACAGGGCATATGGGAATCACCCTGCCTTCGTCTAGGAGCTTCCATTCCTGCTACAGTTGAAACCCCGTGAATTCCGACTACAGGTGGAGGATGGCCAAATTCATGAAAAGTTCAAATTAGGAAAATTTTCCCCTTCCACCATCCTTGGGTTCTCCTGCTGGCCACATTGTTGTTTTGTACTCTCCCAAGAGTTTAGTACAGTGCTTTGCACACAGTAAGTGCTCAATAAATACAATTGAATAGATGAATGAATGCCCAGCTCTGCATGACCCTGCCAAGAAGAGCACTCACTCTCCCTGCACATGGGGTTCTGCCTGACCTGTTGGGAAGACCAATGTCCCTCCCCTGGAATCTCTTTGTGGGGCCATGGAGCAGCTGGAGTTGGAGAGCCACTAGAAGAGCCACTGATAGTCAGATGGTAAGCCAGTTGGAAAGTTCATCCATCCTTGTCTCCTTGAGTCATCCATCATATTTATATCATCCATCATATCCAATCATATTTACTTATCACTTTGTGCAGAGCACTATACTATGCGCTTGGAAGAGTACAATACAGCAGGATTAACAGATACATTCCCTGCTCATCATGACCTATATAAAGCCCCATCATCCTGTAGGTCCCAGGAAGACAGGTCTCCTTATTGCTTTCTAGATAGGCCTGATTGCCAGTACATAGGCAAGCATCTGCATGAAGAAGAAAAGCAGCGTGGCTTAGTGGAAAGAGTGTGGGCTTGGGAGTCAGAGACCTTAGATTCTAATCCCGACTCCGCCGCTTGTTAGCTTTGTGACTTTGGGCAAGTCACTTAACATTTCTGTGCCTCAGTTACTTCAACTGTAAAATGGGGATTAAGACTGTGAGCCCCACATGGGGCAACCTGATTACCTTGTGTCTACCCCAGTGCTTAGAACAGTGCTTGGTACATAGTAAGCGCTTAAATATCATTATTATTGTTATAATTGTTTGGGGACCCTTCCTTCCAGTAGCCTGGTGACCTGGTGAGGTGGGTGCTGGCTGATCTGGATTCTTCATTCATCCTTTCTTCAGGACCTTGAAGCTCTTCCTCTTCTCTCTGGGAGCGGCAGGAAGTTGCCAGAGGGCCTGGGCCCAGAGCTTGCAGGAGGGGGAGGAGAGAAGCCCACCACCCCTTTCTGAGCCACGTTGGCTCCTTTCAGATGCTCTGGATTGAATCTGGGATGCTGTCCATGACTCCCTCCAGACTGGGAACCATGTGCAGAAGGAGACCCATAATTGGGATTTGGGAAGACAATGAAAGAGGGAAAACGCTGGTCTGAGCCCTAGGGCCATGATGGAGTCAGCCCCCAACTTACAAGTGAGCATTCCTAAAGAGGGGCTGGGGAGGAGGGATGAGATGACAGTATTTAAGCTGTCCATAGTTCAGAGGGCATGGATTTCAGCTCGGTTTGGATTGACCCTAAATAATATTGGCCTGTGCAGGAGATCCTTTAGAACCCCTTGTACCTATTTATTATTCTATTTATTTTGTTAATGATGTGTATCTAGCTTTATTTTTATTTATTCTGGTGACTTGACACCTGTCCACATGTTTTGTTTTGTTGTCTGTCTCCCGCTTCTAGACTGTGAGCCCATTGTTGGGTAGGGACCGTCTCTGTATGTTATCAACTGGTACTTCCCAAGCACTTAGTACAGTGCTCTGCACACAGTAAGTGCTCAATAAATATGATTGAATGAATGAATGAACCCCACTGAAATGAGAGAAAGAGAGGGAAAAGAAAATGGAGAGGGAGAGGAAAAGAGAGGAGAAGAATGGGGAATTAGAAGGTTGGGGAGGAGTCAGAGAGAGTGGAAGATAGGGAAAGGGAACGAATGCATGAAGATTACCATTGGATTTTGAGGAACAGAACTGATTTCCCTCTGATAGTTCCAGGACATGTCCTACCTGGACCCCTGACTGGGCCCTGAGCTTCAGCTGATTGCTGCTGTCACCCTGGGCTTTGTTCCCTGGGTTTCTCAAGATAAGAACTGGGGCTCCCAGACAGCAACTGGTTGGAGGGATCAACTTGGCTAGACTTTTTCTGAACTAGAAAAATATTACTTTCTCTCTTTTCTTTTTGGATGGCTGATATTTTTAGAGAGCAGGAAAACCACAGGGTTGGGTAAGTTCCATTTTCCTCTCAACTGTCCTTGCATATGTTATCGATCAATCAGTGGCAATAAATACTATTGATTGATTGAGCATTTACTGTGGGCCGAGCTCTGTATTAGGCACTTTGGAGAGTTCAGTACAATAGAGTTGAAATGATCAGTGCCCACAAGGAGCTTACGGTCTAGAGGGTGAGACAGACATTCGAATAAATTGCAAACAGAAGGAATGGATATGTACAAAAATGCTGTAGGGCAGTGTGGGGGGTGAAGCTCAAATGCTTTAATAATAATAATAACAGCATTTATTAAGTGATTAATATGTGAAAAGCACTGTTCTAAGTGCTGGGAGCTGACGTGGTGGAGCCGGGATTTGAACCCATGACCTCTGACTCCAAAGCCCGGCTCTTTCCACTGAGCCACGCTGCTTTAGGGGTACAGATCCAAGTGTGAAGGCAAATGGTGAGATGAGGGTTTAACCAGGGAAGGCCTTTTGGAGGATGTGTGATTTTAGTAGGGTTTTGAAGATGAAGAGAGAGGTGATCTGTCAGATTTGAAGGGGAAGGAAGGAGGATGGGAGCAAGGGGCTGAAATTGATCCTGATACTTACTACAGGAGCCACATTCTAAGCTGAGCTAATGGATACATGTGCATCCGTTCGTATCTGTCTCCCCCTCTAGACTGTAAGCTCTTTGTGGGCAGGGAACATTTCTACCTACACTGATATATTGTACTCTCCCAAGAACTTAGAAGTGCTCTGCGCAAAATAAGTGCCAAAAAATACCACAGATTGATTTTTTTTATGGTATTTGTTAAGGTATTTGTTAGAGAAACAGCCTGTCTCAGTGGAAAGAGCACGGGCTTGGGAGTCAGAGGTCATGGGTTCCAATTCCGGCTCAGCTACATGTGTGTCTGCTGTGTGACCTTGGGCAAGTCACTTCACTTCTCTGAGCCTCAGTGACCTCATCTGTAAAATGGGGATTAAGACTGTGTGCCCCACCTGGGACAACCTGAACACCTTGTATCCCCCCCAGCACTTAGAATAGTGCTTTGCATATAGTAAGCACTTAACAAATGCCATCATTATTATTATTAAGGACTTACTATGTGTCAGGCACTATACTAAGCACTGGGTTAGACACAGCTAATTAAGATGAACACAAACCATGTCCCACATGGGACTCCCAGTCTTAAACCCCATTTTATAGATGAGATAACTAAAGCATAGAGAAGTGAAGTGACTTGCCCAAGGTCACACTGCATGTCCTTCTGATTCCCAGGCCCATGCTCTATTTACTAGGCAATGACTAATGAGCACTGATTGGAGCTCAGGCTTCCACTTTGGCCACCGCTGCCTGAATTTCATTTCCCTCAGGCTCTCTGGGAGGACCCGAGAAAAGCTCAATCCACTGAAAACCACATCTGGCTAACAGCTAGGAATCAGAAGATAGCTGTGGCCAGTGACGGGAGCTGAGCAATCAATCGATCCATTGTATTGAACACTTACTGTGTACAGGGTACTGTACTAAGTTCTTGGAAGATCACAACACAAATAAGAGAAACAGCATGGCTCAATGGAAAGAGCATGGGCTTTGGAGTCAGAGGTCATGGGTTCAAATCCCAGCTCTGCCAATTGTGAGCTGTGTGACTTTGGGCAAGTCACTTAACTTCTCTGTGCTTCAGTTACCTCATCTGTAAAATGGGGATTAAGATTGTAAGCCCCACGTGGGACAACCTGATAACCTTGTATCTAACCCAGTGCTTAGAACGGTGCTTGGCACATAGTAAGTGCTTAATAAATGCCATTATTATTATTATTATTAAATATAATAGATGCATTTCCTACCCAAAAAGAGCTTACAGTCTAGAGGGAGAGTCAGACATTAATATAAATAAATTACAGATATGTACATAAGTGTTGTGGGATTGGATGGGGGTAAATAAAGAAAGCAAATCGGGGGGTGCAGAATGGAGTGGGAGAAGAGAAAAGGAGGGCTCAGTCTGGGAAGGCTTCTTGGAGGAGACGTGCCATCAATAAGGCTTTGAATGGGGGGGAGAGGAATTGTCGGATATGAAAAGGAAGGGCATTCCTGGCCAGAGTTAGGATGTGGGTGACATAAAAGAGATAGAGGTACAGTGAGTTGTACAGAGAACTAGCACCTTGGGCTGCCAAGGGCAGAAAGTTGGACAATATTTCCCCATGCACCACCAGTTTATTGTCTCTTTCTTGGAATAAGGACAGCCTGCATTTGGAGGACTCAGTGACCGTGACCCAGATCAGGGTGACCCACTGGTAGTCTGCCTCCAGATCCCAAGGGGAAATGGCTGAGAACACATAACACCGACCACAAGAGGGAGAAAGGAAACAGATAAAACTTCCAGGAGCTAATTCATTCATATTAAGTGCTTACTGTGTGCAGAGCACTGTACTAAGCACTTGGGAAAGAACAGTAGAACAATAAATGAGGACTGTAAGCTCACTGCAGACAGGGAATATGTCTACTGACTTTATTATATTGCACCCTCCCAAGTGCTTAGTACAGTGCTCTGCACATAGTAAGCACTCAATAAATACGATCAATTAATTGATGGACTGGTTAAGGAAAGCAGGACACAGGATGGGAGAGAAGCAATATACACCTCACTTGTGGTCAGTGGTTGATGAGGGTGACCATAAGGGCTACTGAGGCAATCCCAGTGGCAAGCTGGAGCTCTGGTTAGGGCTGGAGATAGATTTTAACTAGGGAATGAGGAATATTGAAGGCCTTCCCCAAAGTGAACCAAGACCTCAGATGAGGAAGGGCAAGATAGAAAGGCATTGTAAAGCCAGCCAGGACATGAAACAACTGTAAACAAGCTGGGAATATGTCCACTGAAGGAGCCTTCTGGTCCTGTTCAGCTGGAGTGGTCCCCCAAAGGAGTGACATCAACCACACCAGAGAGAGAAAGCAAGCTGCTTAATGGTGGTGCATTTGAATGGCCTTAAAAATTCAGGTGCTTCCTCTTTGTTATGCAAAATGTTGTAGTAAGGAAAGTATCTGCTACTAAAAAGAAGGTATTTGTATAACAGGTATTATCAACAGCATTTGTTGAGCACCTACTGGGTACAGAGCACTGTATGAGGCACTTGCAGAACAGAGAGAAACCTGAGATATTATTCCTGACTTCAAGAACCTTACAACTAAATGGGGAAGACAAGCTAACAATTGATGAATATACACTGGTGAAGAACATGAGCAAAAACAAATAGTAAATTCAGGTCATTCAATCAAACAATTACAAATAAATAGATCCATGCCCAAGAATGGTGAGGTGGCTGAGGGGAAGGGAGAGGGATTTAATTGGGAATGCCCACCTGGAGGCACTGAAGAAGGGCTGAGAGGGAGGGATTTGGTAACATGGTTTGGCAAAGTGGTCTGGTGAACTTGAGAGTGATGTATGATGTGGCAGATTCTTAGATTTTGCCATTTTTTTCAAATTTTTTTCAATCCCTTAAGTATGGGCCACCATGGGATGGGAGGTGGGAAAAGGCTCTCCTGATACCTCAGGGAGACTTTCAAAGGGAAGGAACCAAGAGGGGGAGACCGAGTGGAGATTATTCCAAACTGAGAGGAAGGCAGAGCAGGATGGACAGAGGAGGAAACAGAGAGCCAGGGAGTTTTGAGGATTTCCTAGGGAAGAGGAAGAAGGAAGCGGATTAAATGGGAACAAAGATGAGGAGCCTTAAAATGATGAGATGATCTGGGTCCCTTGCCCCCTTAAAGCACAGTTTTGCCTAATTGGAGCTCCCCCATCTGTTACCTAACTTCATCCTTCAAGTGGCTTTGCAGGGGTAAGGGACCATCAAACCTTTCTCTAGATGAAGGAACAGAGTCACTGAGTGGTAAGCGAGTACGGGAAGACTCCTGGAAGGTCTATCATACACTCTCAAGGACTTAGAACACAGCTCAGCACAGTTACTACTCAATAAACATGATTGATTGATTCAAAGTTCTACAAGGGTCAGGTGTAGCCTGGCTGCTCAGGAGGCGGCTCTTAGAGCACCAGAATGTTCTCTACTTCTGGGTGAAATTCCCCATGGTCCCATTTGTGTCCAGGAAGGATAGTTAGGGACAGACTGGAGGTTTAGTCATCCACTACACTCAAAGCTCAGGAGCAGGTGCAGGCTGAGGCCCTCCACCCCTGTTCTCTCTCCCTCCCTCCAGGCTTGTATCTCCTCCTGCCTTCAGGACATCTCCATCTTGATGTCTGCCTGTCATCTAAAACTCAATATGTCCAAGACTGAGCTCCTTATCTATCCTCCCAAACCCTGTCCTCTCCCTGACTTTCCCATCAGTGTAGATGGCACTACCATCCTTCCCGTCTCACAAGCCCGCAACCTTGGTGTCATCCTTGACTCTGTTCTCTCATTCACCCCACACATCAAATCCATCACCAAAACCCGCCAGTCTCGCCACCAAAATATCGCCAAGATCTGCCCTTTCCTCTCCAACCAAACCGCTACCTTGCTGGTTCAATCTCTCACCCTGTCCCCACTGGATTACTTCACCAGCCGCCTCTCTGACCTCCCATCCTCCTGTCTCTCCCTGCTTCATTCTATACTTCACTCTGCTGCCCAGATTATCTGTGTACAGAAACACTCTGGGCATGTCACTCCCCTCCTCAAACATCTCCAGTGGTTGTCTGTCAACCTATGAATCAAGCAAAAACTCCTCATTCTCGGCTTCAAGGCTGTCCATCTCCTCTTCCCCTCCTACCTCACCTCCCTTCTCTCCCTCTGCAGCCCAGCCCGCACCCTCCACTCCTCTGCCACTAACCTCCTCACTGTGCGTCATTCTCACCTGTCCCGCTGTCACCCCCCGGGCCACGTCCTTCCCCTGGCCTGGAATGCCCTCCCTCCACATATCCGCCAAACTAGCTCTCTTCCTCCTTTCAAAGCCCTACTGAGAGCTCACCTCTTCCGGGAGGCCTTCCCAGACTGAGCCCCCTTTTTCCTCTCCTCCCCATGCCCCACTCTGCCCTACCTCCTTCCCCTACCCACAGCACTTGTATATATTTGTACAGATTTATTACTCTATTTTACTTGTACATATTTACTATATTCATTTTGTTAATGATGTGCATATAGCTATAATTCTATTTATTCTGACAGCTTTGACACCTGTCTAAATGTTTTGTTTTGTTGTCTGTCTCCCCCTTCTAGACTGTGAGTCCATTGTTGGTTAGGGACCGTCTCTATGTGCTGCAGACTTGTACTTCCCAAGCGCTTAGTACAGTGCTCTGCACACAGTAAGCACTCAATAAATGCGATCAAATGAATGAAATCTCAGCAGGCCTGACTGCTCTAGTCCCCTCAAGAGCAGCCATCCTGCTGCCTTCCCTGGACCAGAGGAGCACGAAGCACACCGAATGCAAACCTCAGTCCCACGGCCCCCGCTCCTGGCTTCCACTCAGCACAGTACGGGCTCTGTGCTCTGCTTTCACTTGTGTGCAGTGAGCGGGTCCCAGCCCCTGCCAGCTGGCTCGGTGTACCCAGTTGGAGGCCCTCACAGCCTGCCTTCTGGGATACCACTGCTTGCCCAGGTTTCTAAAGCTGGTGTGTTTCTTCCCCGTCCTCTGCTTCCTGTTCTGTCCCTCCCCACCCTCAACCCGGAGGCTGTGGGACAGGAAAAGTGGGCTAGGACAGTGTTTCTGCATCCTGCCCCAGATGGGGCAGAAATCCCTGAGCTCAGAGCCAAAGACGGGGAGGTGGGGTGTCCTGGACTCTGGCAAGGCTCATTTCCAGGGCAGTCTGGCCCTGGCTTCCTCTGGGGGTTTCAGGCCAGTGCTGGTGAAAATCCAGGGAGAGCTCAAGATTCATTGAGATATCAATTAGCTGCCTCTTGGAGTCCTGACCATAACAGAGAGCCCATCCTTCCAAGACAGACCTAGCTCCCGGCCCTCTCCTCTGACAGCATGGCTTAGAGCAAAGCAGCGTGGGTCAGAGGAAAGAGCACGGGATTTGGAGTCAGAGGTCAGGGGTTCAAAGCCCGGCTCTGCCAATTGTCAGCCGTGTGACTTTGGGCAAGTCACTTAACTTCTCTGGGCCTCAGTTACCTCATCTGTAAAATGGGGATTAAGACTGTGAGCCCACCGTGGGACAACCTGATCACCTTGTAACCTCCCCAGCGCTTAGAACAGTGCTTTGCACATAGTAAGCACTTAATAAATGCAATTATTATTATTATTATTAAGACCGTGATTGAGAAGGCCAAGCTGCTGGGGGCTTAGAGCTCAAAATTGGCCTGACCGCACATCAGGCCCATTGAACACAGGAGCCCCTTATTTCTCTCCTTGTGGGTTTTTGTTCTACTTCTGAAGGCTAAAGGAGGTCTCTGGAGATTGTTGGAGAAGCAGAAGTGTAAAATGGAGACAAAATATGTGGTCTTCCTTAGACTGTGTGCCCCATGGGGGACAGGGACTATGTCTGGCCAGATTATTTTGTATCTACACCAGTTGTTAGGACAGTGCTTGGCACATAGTAAGCACACACCAAATATCACAATTACTATTACTGGGTGAAGAAAACAACTCCTAGGAAAATGAGCCCACTAATGCTTCAAAGCCTGAAATTGAATTCTCCTTTATCTGCCCAGAGACACTCCCTTCCCAAAAGTCAGTGAGCTTTTCAGTCACTCAGTGGTATTTGTTGTTTGTTTTATGGTACTTCTTAAGCGCTTACTACGTGTCAAAGTGCTACTCTAAGCACTGGGATACAGAGAAGTTAAGTGACTTGACCAAGGCCACACATCGAGCAATTGGCAGGGAAATTGGCAGGGCCAGGATTAGAACCCAGGTTCTCTAACTCCCAGGCCTATGCTCTTTCCATGAGTTCTTACTGTGTGCAGACCACTGTACTGGGTGCTTGGCGGAGTACAATATAACAGAGTTGGTAGACACATTCCCTGCTCCCAAAGAGTTTTCAAACCCATTGGTTCCTTTCTACCAATCGGGATGGGCAGGAAAATTATTCTCCCCATTTCAGCAATGAGGACTCAAGTCCAGATGGGTTAAGTAGACTTTCCCAGGGTCACACAGTGAGTCAGGCAGGGCTAGGACTCATTTCCCCAGAAGTCCCTGACTCCCAGTCCAGTGTTCTTCCAACCAGACTGAGTGGTCTGGGCCATTAGCCAGAAACTAGCCTTGCCTTAAGCAATGCTAGCCACCCCCTGAGAGGCAGACATGGGACCTGACGTTTTAGCTCTGGGTCAGGCTGTTCCGAGTCTTGAACCGAATGCTAGCCTCAGCCCTCAGGGTCAGACTGGCTGCAAAGACACTCCTGCATAATCCCACTATGAACGCATAAGAGCAGGAGCTGCGGGTGGTGAGAGGAGCGTGATGATATTGAGAAGTAGAAGCCTTCTTGCTTCCACCCACCTCTTTTCATTGGCTCTGGGAAGCTCCTACTTTGGCTCCAAACTCCAGGACTTAAGGAGCCACCCAGAGCCAGATGGAGCCCAGGCAGGCCCATGTGGGCGGTGGCCCACTCGATTTTTCCCGGCATCCTGGTGGGCTGGTGTGACCTGCCAAAGCCCCAGCACTGCTCTCTCCACCCACTGAGCTCATTGAAGAAATCCAACCTTGGCTGCTAGGGCTTTCTAAACAGATCCTCCCCATCCGTATGCTTCCGCCTGCTAAATCACCTGTGAAGGAGAGCCAGGGATTGTTTCCGACGTTCCTGCATGCCTCAATCATAGGGGTGTTCAGGGCCTAGCTCAGCTGGTCTATAGAACTCATTCGTGGCTCCTCTCTAGTAGCCATGACAGCCCCATAACGGAGCTGCAGGGTGGCTCCTCTGCCTTCTGGGAGGGAGATGGAAAGAGCAGATGATCTCCCCCTAAGTGTTGGCCACCCCAGACTAGCCCTCCATCCCCTTTTCCTTCCCTTCCTCCTCTTCTCCCCTTCCTCCTCCTTTTCCTCCTCTTCTCCTCCTCTTCTTCCTCTTCCTCAACAACCTCCTTTTCATCCTCCTCCTCATCCCCCTCCCTTCTCTTCTTTTCCTTCTTTCTCATCCCCCTCCCCACCATTTCCCTTCTCTGCTGATGAGAAAGCAGAAAGAGTAATGGATTAGACCACTCCCACTCCCTCTGGAGCCCCCATCAACTGCTCTGGATCGACTCACTCACTTGGGGTGTGCCTGGCCCCGGAGGAAGTCAGAAGCAGAATTATTCTTTTGTTTTGTTGTATGGTACATGTGAAGCCTTTGCTGTGTGTCAAAGTGCCATTCTAAACCCTGGGGTAGATACAAGTCAATTGAGTCGGAATGTTACCCAATGGCAACTCATTTTCCACATTTCTAAATACTCTGTGTCTTCCAGGCTGTTAATGGAGAAGAGGGCGAATGACAGCCGGCACCGTGGTCATCACAGGTGGAATATTAGCAACTGTTATTTTGCTTTGCATCATCGCAGTCCTCTGCTACTGTAGGCTTCAGGTACTGTGAGGGTTGGGCAGTTGTTAGGGCTATTTCTCCAAGGCAGCCAAGTCTCCCCTGGAGATTGACAGTTGAAGAGGAGTGGGGGGTTGGGTGGGGTGGGGGGGGAAGGCCTATTAAGGAGAAAATCTGGGGAAGAGTGGACAGAGGTGGAGAGGTTGCATTGAAGGCTTGGATGCAAGTATCACAGTGGAGGAGTTGGTGAGAGACTGAACTGGACGTATGCTGTGGGGTGTGATGGGGGTCTGGTGGTGAGAATGATGTGTATCGAGGGTGTCATGGGTGGTGGGAGGGGAACATGATTACCAGTTCTGTTGTACTGTACTCTCCCAAGCACTTAGTACAGTGCTCTTCACACAGTAAGCACTCAATAAATGCCATTGATTGATTGGGCCCAGACTAGGCCCCCCTTTTCCTCTGCTCCTCCTCCCCTCCCCATCATCCCAACACCCTCCCTCAACCCTACCCCCTCCCTGTCCCACAGCACTTGTGCATATATGTACATATTTATTATTCTATTCATTTTATTAATGATATGCATATATTTATAATTCTATTATTTGCATTGATGCTATTGATGCCTGTTTACTTGTACCTGCTTTGTTGTCTGTCTCCCCCTCCTTTTAAACTGGGAGCCCATTGTTGGGTAGGGATTGTCTCTGTTGCTGAATTGTACTTTCCAAACACTTAGTACCATGTTCTGCACATAGTAAGCGCTCGTGCTTTGCACATAGTAAGCGCTTAATAAATGCCATAAAAAATAATAAATACAATTGAATGAATGAATGAATGAATGAATGGTACTGTGGAGAGGGTCCTTGAAGGAGAGGCCATTAAGTGGGGGTGAGTTGGGATGCTGGAGACCAGGTCAGGGGAGGTTTCCGGGACCTTTCTGTGAGGTTTTCTACAGCTGCTGCCTCTACCCCTCCTAGTATTACTGCTGCAAGAAGGACGAGTCCGAAGAGGATGAGGAGGAGCCAGACTTTGCCGTGCACTCCCACCTGCCTCCGCTCCACTCCAACCGAGCCGTGGTGCTGACCAATGGGCCCTCTCTCTACGGCCCCTCCTCCTTCAGCCCAAAGCCCTCCCAGAGCCGCCAGGTCTGCCCCAGCTGCTCCCACTACGAGCCGCCCTCCTTCTTCCTGCAGGAGCCAGAGGAGGCCCATAACGGTGGAGAGCGCATCAACTACAAGAACATCAGCCAGGAAGATGTGGAGCTGCCCATGAACCTCAACAACCTGCAGCCCCTCAACCCGAACCGGCTCTCCGCCATGCGCGAGGCCTTCTCCCGCAGCCGGAGCATCAGTACTGATGTCTGAGCCTTGGGGTCCACCCTGTCTCCCCCGTCCTGGGGAGGCTGCTGGGGGCTTTATGGACAGCTTCACTGCTTTCATCTAATGGGGTCACACACAGAGAGAGGTTTCAGAGCAACAGATGCATTCGGTCAGGATCTGGGCCCAGGAATCAAGAAAGCAGGTGGCTATTTAAAGGTTTCTTCTCAAAAAATCAAAAACTAAAAACAGGTTCCTCGCTCCCAAGGTACCCCAGACAGAGGAAAGATATCCTAGATTTGCCCTCTAGACTGATTGATTGATTGATTGACCAATTCTAAATGAGCAGGTTTGAGATTGGACAGTCTATTTTAGCCTGTCTAGGCCTTGGCCACTCCCCCAAAGAGACCGATGCTGGGTCGGTCACTTTCCATCCAGGCTCCGTGTGTGGTCTTTAAGCCCAAACTGGACAAAGGGGTGGAGTGTTTGGTTTTGGCAGCTAGAAACCCCTGACCCCTCTGATCCCTCTGCCCAGGTATGGCTCAGTCAAGTAGCTGAGAGAGTCTCCCCTGACCACAGCAGCTCTGAGGCCTGCCTCACTCCTGTCATCTCCCCATCCCCATTCCCCATTTTGTGGGAGGAACTGCTGGGTCACACCCAAGGCCTGCCGGGGTGGGTGGGAGGGAGGAGTGCAGGGTGGAAATAATAATAATAATAATAATAATGGTATTTAAGTACTTACTATGTGCCAAGCACTGTTCTAAGCACTGTGGGGGGAGGGATACAAGGTAATCAGGTTGTCCCATGTGAGACTCACAGTCTTTACCCCCATTTTACAGATGAGGGAACTGAGGCCCAGAGAAGTTGTGACTTGCCTAAAGTCACACAGCTGACAAGTGATGGAGCTGGGATTAGAACCCATGACCTCTGACTCCCAAGCCCAAGCTCTTTCCACTGAGCCACACTACCCATAGGATATAGTCCTGACAGGTTTGTGGTGATAGTTTGTCTGCGGGGAAGGTGGCAGGATGCCTCTATCAAGAAGAATGAGTGAGGACTAGACTTATGGGGTATTTCCCCTCCAAAATGTCACCAAAGGCTATCACCTGATAAAAAGCACTCCCATCAGAGTCAGCAAGGAGGCCGGGTCCTGGAAAACTGCCAAATAGCTGTAGTCTGAGGTGCAGAATGGCCCTTCCCAGGTGAGGCCCAAGGTCACCCTCCCCTGAACGCTGACCAATGGCTGCCTGGCAGCTTGGCTTCTCCCAGGAAAGAACAGATTTGCAGGTCTCCCCTCCGGCTCCGTCCCTGATGGTTTGCACAATATTTACTCTGAAAGAACACTCCTGAGATTTCAACTCACCCCACCACAGACCCAAGTTTCCATCCCAGCATGATTTCTTCCTACCCCCTTGTCCTACCCCCAGCAGTGACAGGATCTAGATATGGCCAGGTCTGGGATTATCTCCAATGGTTCCTCTCCAGAGTCGATCAACAGAAGACTACTATGGACCAGCTTTCCCAAGGGAATTCTAACCTTCAGCAGGCCCACCTTAACCTGATTCAAGAGAAGAATTGGCCTGTCTTTCCAACGCTGGCTGAAGCACTCTGAAGAAGACTCATCAGCACCCCTCCAGGACCCCAGCCATCAGTAGGACAGCCCTCATTCTTCTTCAGAGCCAAGGCAATCTTCAGTAGGTACTCCCCAAGATGTCTTTTCAAGAAGGGCTGAGAGCAGAGAGGGAAGGGAGGGAAAGGTGGAAGGAAGGGAGGGGGAGACTGAATCTGAAATCCCTGTTAGTTTTGCTTCTGTTCTGGCACATACCCTTGTCTTAGGGAACGGCTTCTTCGTCGTAAGTCAGTTGTACATTTTTCAGGATGAAAGCATGCTCTATCTGATTGTTCTTGTAAAAAGATGCCGGGGCCGGCAACCCAGAGCGGGTAGTAGCCTCAGCCTGATCCCTTCACTGAAGCCCCCTTCTCCCTCTCAGGGGAGAGTTTGTCGGGGTGGGACGGTCTTCATAGCTGCAGCTTTCTAAAGCACACTATAGGCATTGGGGTGAGGTGAATTCCTCTTGGCCTTGAGGGCTTTTAAATTCATGAGGGATGTTTTACGGTATAAGTACTTCTTTCAGATTACTGTCTTCTGCATTCTTGATTTTATCGTCTTCTCCGGTCATGGTTTGTAACAAGTGAAATATGCTGAGTTCTTTCATTCCTGAGCTGCGTGGTCAACCAGCCGTGGTGTAAATGTGTTTTCTGGGAATGGTGTTTCTAAGTGGTTTGGTGTAAATGCAGCTGCTTCTGCTGACCTCTTAATTTGTGAAATTTTGAAATGAGTTTGTTTCGTACTGAACTTGGGGTTCTTTGGCATTTCCAGTAGATGTCCTTCCCTTCCCCCTTTACTTGGTTCTTTTCCAGTATGTAGATAAATATATAGCTTTGAAATAAGCAGCAGTTTCATCAGATTCACTAAGCGTCAAAAGGTGAGCTGTTGTACAGGACTGCTGGGCCCACTGAGAAAGCAAAAACTAAATAAAACTTATCTTTGACATTACAGCCGAGATCCAGCTCTTTCCTCTGCCTGGCTTCCCTGAGTGCTCCTTACTGTGGCTGAGGGAAGTGAGCAGTTGGGGCAAGGAGGAAAGTGAGTGTGACTGGACTTTGTTCTAAAGCCTTCTGACAAGTAGCCTAAATGTGTAATGGACAAGGAGGAGGAAGATGAGGAGGAGGAAGAGAAGGAAAAGGAGGAGGAGAAAGGAAAAGGGGGAGGAGGGAGGAGGAAGAAAAGCAAGAGAAGGGTAAGGAGGAGAGAGGAGGAGGAGGATGTTAAAAATGAAAGGCCAAACACTGCATTGACTAGTTTAATTGTGCATCTGTGGATTTGCAGCTGTCATCACAGGGCCAGAGAAGCTTCCACAGCAGAGCTGGATCAAGCCTCCAGGTTAGAGAGGGCAGTGATGATAATAATAAATAGTAATTGTCAGATTTGTTGAGTGCTTACTATGGGTCGAGCACGGCACTAAGCACAGTGGTTGATACAAGATAAGTTGAGACACAGTCTCCATCCCACATGAGGCTCATAGTCTAAGTAGAGACCAGATTTCAGATTCATATTTACAGATGAGGAAGCTCAGGCCCAGAGAAGTTACATGTCTTGCCCAAGATCACACAGCAGGCAAGTGGCGGGGGTGGGGCGGGGTGCAGAATTAGAACCCAGGTCCTCTGATTCCCAGGCTGCTGCTTTTTCCGCCTCCCAAGCATCTACATGCCTGTCTCCATCCAGTGTGGAATTTTTCACCCGGCAGTACTGATACCATGGCCCATAAGGTTGTACTAGGCCTGAATCCCTTAGAGAACCCCTGGAAGTGTTTGCTTTGCTAAGGGAGAATGAGAGGTGATCTGTTTGAGGAGCGCTCTTTGAGGGGTACTCTGTTAGTGTGCTTGATATTTTAAGTGTTAGGTTTGCCATTCTGCATCCATCAGTGGTTCATTATGCTCAACAGAAAGCCCCCTGTGATAGAGGAGAGTCAGCTATTGCCTAAGTGGAAAAGAGTGAATAGCCCTGGCCTCAATCAATCAGGAGCATTTATTAAAGGTTTACTATGTGCGGACCACTGTACTAAGAGCTTGGGAGAGCAAAACAGTACAGAGCTGGGAGACACATTCCCTGCCTAGAATGAATTAGCATGGCCTAATGTAAGCAATCTACAATCTCAGCTCTGCCAAATGCTATGAGACCTTGGGCAACTCATTTAACTTCTCTGTGCCTCAGCTCTCCTGCTCTCCTTCCTACTTAAACTGTGTCCAACCTGATTACCCCGGGGCTTAGAAAAGTGCTCGATAAATAGCAAGTGCTTAATATACCATAAAAAAATGAGCCCCAGAAGAGTCCCTGAAGTTGCACGGCTTATCACTCTGTCCCCACTCCTGTGTCCAAGGTCCCAATTAGTGACTTGGAAGAATTTGGGGAGATCAGTTCAAGTTGGTGTATTGTTCCCTCAATTCTGCCCATTCACCGCCACTGCAAGTAGGAAGGAGCATGTATCTTGCAGGTTATAATTAAGAAAGGAAATTCCCTCTAGATGAGGGAGTTTGAAAGAGTGGTTCTCCCTCCCTCCCTCCCTCCCTCCCCTCCCACGAACCCTCAGTACCCTGCTAAAGGTAATTCACATGTCTATTTATGTTAGCCAACAAAAATCATCCAAGTCAGATAATAATAATAGGAAGAAAATTACGATATCTGTAAAGTGTTTACTATGTGTCAAGCACTCTACTAAGTGCTGGGGTAGGTACAAAGTATTCAGGTTGGGCACAGCATCTGTCCTATATAGGGTTCACAGTCTAAACAGGAGGAAGGACAAGTATTGAATCGCCTTCAGGAAGATGAGGGAACTGTGGCACAGAGAAGTTAAGTGACTTGACCAAGGTCACACAGCAGGCAAGTGGCTGAGCCAGGAGTAGAACTCAGGTCCTCTGACCCCCAGACCCATTCTTTTTCCACTAGGCTATACTGTTTCACTGTGTCTGGATTCTGGACATGTATACCAGAGGCTTCTGCCTTTGGGGAAGGAGAAAAGGATGCAATTAGAAACATAGGACAGTCCCACAGGATCTTTTCTGTGGAAGGGCAGGGGATGGGTTTCTCAAACCATGATCATGGAGTGGGAAATCACAACCCAGCTGTGGTTCCAGTGCCCCCGCCCCAATCAGTCTGTTGTCCATGCAGCCCAGCATTGTCTTCTACAGGGGAAACGTGATGATTGGATGAATCATGGGATGGTTGCCCTCCTCAGATCCATCTTCATGGCCAGAATGGACCATCCAACATCCTGAACTTTTCACCCTTTACATCCCTCAGCTCCCTCTTAGTATCTCAAAGGACTGGTGAGAAGCATCAGGGCTTAGTGGTTAGAGCACACGCCTGGGAGTCAGAATGTCCTGGGTTCTAATCCCAGATCTGTCCCTTGTTTGCTGTGTGACATTGGGCAAGTCACTTAACTTCCCTGTGCCTCAGTTACTTCATCTGTAAAATGGGGATTAAGACTGTGAGGCTCAAATGGGACATGGACTGTGCCCATCCTGATTATCTTGTATCTACTCCAGTGCTTAGTACAGGGCTTGGCTCATAGTAGGTGCTTAACAAATACCATAAAAAAGCTTCTGGAGGCCCTTTACCTTTCTTTTTCAGGAGACAGACAACTGATTGCTGCCCAAAGATCCAAAGTCCTCCATACACGGGTGCAGATTGGTGCTGGGAAGTGCAGTTCATCCTCCATGGGCTGCAGGTCTCCTTGTGAGTTGCTGGGTGCAATTGTGGATGGGGAACACGTCTACCAACTCTGTTATATAATTATATTGATTTCTCCCAAGTGCTTAGTACAGTGCTTTGCACACAGCAAGCCCTCAATAAGTACCACTGATTGAAAATACCATTGATCCAGGAATAAATACGATTGATTGAATACCCCTCTCCTGGAAGCAAACCTCCCCTCACAATCCCCTGGGTGGCTCTGAAGATGCTTTTACCAACTCTAAGGAATTACTGTGTGCAGAATAATTCTAAGGAATTATTATATTATTATTATTATTATTAACTAGACTGAGATCAGCATGGACTGGGGCTCTCCACCCTCCCCTGAGCAGACTCATCTGAGGCTCACTACCCCAATTTCCAGCTGACTTGGTTCTTGAGCCAAGTGCCAGGTTGCCTGGGAAACTCTCACCCTTCTCGAAGGGCTTCTCTGTTCTCCACTTCTGAAATAGAAAATATTCTCTCCAGTCAGTGGGCCCAGGGCCCCTCACTGACTTCTGAGTTGTTTTTCCAAAGTAGTAATAATTGTGGAATTTGTCAAGTGCTTGCTATGTGCAACGCACAGGTTGATCAGGTTAAAAAGCTCTGGATTGTGAGCTGCTTGTGGGCAGGGAATGTGCACTTAGTATAGTGCTTAGCACACATTAAGTGCTCAATAAATAATAATAGTATTAATAATTATGACATTTGTTAGGTGCTATGTGCCAGGCACTGTACACAAGCAAATTGGGTTGGACCCAGTCCCTGTCCCATGTGGGGCTCAGAGTCTCAATCCCCATTTTACAGATGAAGTAACTGAGGTTCAGAGAAGTAAAGTGACTTGTCCGAGGTCAGACAGGAGACAAGTGGTGGAGCTGGAATTAGAACCCATGACCTTCTGACTCCTATCCACTACACCATGTTGCTTCTCAATAAATACAATTGAATGGATGAATGTCTGACGGGAGCTCACAATCTAAGTTGTTGACAACTTGTACTTCCCAAGTGCTTAGTACAGTGCTCTGCACACGGTAAGCACTCAATAAATACGATTGATTGAATGAATGAATGAATAAGTAGGGTGGAGAACAAGTTTTGAATCCCCCTTTTGCAGATTAGGAAACTGAAGCACAGAGAAGTTAAGTGACTTGTCCAGTCACACAGCCGACAAGTGATGGTCAGGATTAGAACCCAGGCCTTCTGACTCCGAGGTCTGTGGTCTTTCCACAAGGCCATGCTGCTTCTCTCTGTGAAGCGTTAAAGCTGGTGAAGGGTTCTTTTTTTTGAGAATAGCAGCTGATGCTTTTCTACAGCCCAACAGGATGGAACTCAATGAAATGGACTTCAAGAGAGAGAGGCTCTGGTTGAACATTTGAGGATGAGCTTCTTTACACTTGGGAAATCCCAGTACTAGAGCAGACTACTGAGGAATGGTCTTTGAAACTTGAGCAGACTCTTAGTTGTGCTAGACGACTCAGGTGTTCACAGACCTGGGGAAGATGAACTTGAGCCAGGACACTCCTCGAGATCCCACTCAGCTCTATTAACCAATCAGTGCTATTTATTGAGTGCTTACTGTGTGCAGAACACAATGGAACAGAGTTGGAACAGCTGCCGGGCTTGCAAAGACTCCCTGATGGGAAATCTGTGGGATCATCAGAGAAGCAGTATGGTCTAGTGGATAGAGCACCCTCCTGGGAGTCAGAGGGACCTGGGTTCTAATCTCAACTCTGTCTCTGTGTGACTTTGGGTAAGTCACTTAACTTCTCTGTGCTTCAGTTCTCCTGTTCGCCCTCTTTAAACTGAGCCCCATGCAAGATGGGAACTATGTCCAACCCTACTATCTTGTATCTACCCCAGCACTTGACAGATACCACAATTACCATCAGAGCCAATGTGAGGGCCTGGGAGCTTGGGTGAGCCCTGGGCACCTCTGGCTTCCCGTTGAAGTCATTCCAGAAGGGGAAACACAGAGAGAACACACCTACCAGAGGCTGAGGAGTCAGAGAAAAGTCCCCAGCCAAGAGTGCGCAGTGAGTTCACGGGGCTCCTTCCCTCCCTTGCCTGTCTACCTCTGCGGCTCCATAGCTGAGGTTCTCCAAGGCTCGGCCCTGCCCCAGGATAAGGATCCTTCCGGACCATCAGGGGCCGATCCCAAGCACGTTCAGCCACCTTGCCACACTCCTCAGACCCAGGGGACAATCCTCCAGAATCCTCCACTGGCTCCGATCTGGACCGGGAGATTCTAGGCCTGTCCCCTCTGCCCTCCTCCTCCCCAACTCCACCAGACATGCAAGCAAATTAAACAAGATACCAACCACCATAAATATGACCATTTTATTAAAATATACAGACGAGTACTGATTCATGATTATATGGATAAAATTCCCGGTTTGTAAACAAATATATTAAAAAAGAGCACATCTTTTTGTGATATAAAGTGCAGTTATGTTTCATTATTATATACATTATGTCAGCATTATGATCTCTTATAAGGACTATGAAACTGGAGTTTGGTTATAAGATAAAAATAGTATACACCTTCATGTGACAAAGGACTCCAGTGGAATTTCTTCATCTCCTCCCCTACATTTCCACCACCCCTCAGCTCCAGGAGACATTTGGAACCCAGACTACATTTTGCAGGGTAAGTTCGGCTATCAACGAGGGCCTCCTCCACTTCTTCAGAGAGGCCTCCGAGAGAAAGCTTCCTCCCCGCTCCCGACACCCAAGCAAGAACTTACAGAGAGGACGGTGGGACACAGAGCCCTTTAGTCCAAGGGGAGATTTAGGATGCAAATGAATCAAATATACAAGATCCTATGTACAGCCATCTGCCTCCAAGTGCTACTGATCTGCACGAGTGACAGAGCTCTGCTTCTGCCTTCCAGGCGACAGAATGGAAACCCAGTGAGGGAGCTGAGTCTCTCCACCTGGGTGAGTGAGGGGAAATTGAAAGAGTGATTTTGTGGTGAGGAGGAAAAAAAAAAAAATCACCTTCCTCTCAAGCATAGGGTAAATGGGAGGCTATCCGCAGCTGGGGTGTGCTTCGACAGGAGGAAGGGGTTAAGTTAAAGCAGAGTTGGAAAGAGCTGGCCTGAGTCTTGGCCAGAGCCAGACACTGACCATTGGAGCCCAGCATCCCCCAGGCTCCCCGCCACCCCACTTAATTTTTTTTGGCCTACCCTCCCTAGGCCCATCAGTCTCTGAGGTCGTGGGGCCGATTCCTCGGCAGGACTAGGAATGGGTCGGCCGGCAGGATCTGCAACATGCCTTGCTGTAATACCAGTGGCTGCAGAGATTCACTTTGATGGCCAGAGCGCAGTTGGTCCCTGGCTGGTCCTGGCAGCTGTCATCTATCGAAGGCAAGCAGAGGAGGGAGGGCTGAGGTCAACGAAGGGGAAAGGCAGACGCAGCATCGCCATGGCTTCCTGGGGGCGGGGTCAGCCTGGTGGCCATTAGCCCTTGCTGACCCCTATGGGAACTTTCTCATGACAAAGCCACCTCGGCTGCGAAGGATTGGGGGAATCCATCAGAAGGTAAGGGACCCCAGTTTAGGGTAAGTGCCAGAGAAAGAGAGCTGTTACCATATTGGGAGATACACAATTTGTGCCTGCAGGGCGAGGGCTCAGTCCCATCCCCAAGGGAAATTAGAGGAGGGGAAAGAGGGATGGAGATCACTTAGGAAACAGGCTCCACCAGACCACACCCTCTCCATCCAGAGATCTCCCCCCCACCCCCATTGGGTCAGCTGAGAAGGGGCAAGCCCCACTTCTCCCCCTCACCTGGAGGCTCGGTGGGGCAGGGCAGAAGGTCACAGGTCTGCTTTCCGACAGGCTTCACCAGCGGGTCACAGCCCCGAACTAGGTCCATCCCCTGATAGCACTTCACGTCGCGCATCCTCACGCCAGCCCCACAGGTCTTGGTACACTAGAGGGACGGGGAGATGGTGAGTGCCCAAGGCTACAGGCATCAGTCTGCAGGGGGCAAGTGGAAAACCCCTCTCTCCACCCTGATCACCTCTTCACCTGCCCGCAGTTAATCAATCAATGAGCTCTTACTGTATGCAGAGCATAGTACCAAACGCTTGGGAAAATATAGTACAAGAGTCAATTGATGCGATCCCTGCCCAAAAACTTACAGTCTACAGGGGGAAACAGGTCTTTTCCCTACACTCTAATGGGATCTGCCAGGTTAGACATGGAAAGCCTCCCAGACTCCACTCCTGTGTCTACTGTGACCAAAGCCCTCAGGGAGAGTGTACTGGTTCCCTGGGACAGAGAGTGGTTTGGAAGGAACCTTTAGAGGTGGTGGGTCAGGGATTTCAACCATGCAGCTGAGCAAGGATTATCAGTCCCAGCTTTAGAGCTTTGTGGGTGCTGGGATGTGACGCTCGGGCTCTAATAGACACAGCTCATTTTCAATTACCTGTGCTAATGTGGGGCAAGAAAAGCATGGGTAATGAAATTCCCAAGGAAAATTCCAAAAACCTCATTTTCTCCCTATTCAGGCCACAGAGATCTTAAAAATAATTCCTCTGTGGTCTGGATGGTTGAAATATTCACCTGCCTGAAGGCAGGAGAATGGGCTGGGTGACTATTGAGGTCTCTTATGACTCTAGGTAGAGTGACCTCTGATAGCACTTGACAACAGACATCCTTTTTGCCAGCATCCCCCTGCCACACATGTGCATGCATTTACACACACGCACACACACACCCCAGACAGGGGACAGACTGGTTGCAAAGCAGACGCCCAGACTAAAATTGGATGAATGGCTAAGCCAAACTCTATAATTTTTGCAGTTTCTCTCCCCACATGACTTAATGCCTTGGGAGAAGAAGGATGACGAAAGAGTCTCCTGTGGAGAACGATGGATGAGCCTTGGTATTTTCATTTTAAAAACAGCCAGCTTTCCTAGGCTTCGGTCCCTGCCGCCAAGCCCCGTGGGGCAGAAGCAGCACCCTGTCAGAGGACCTGGGAGGGGAACTTATTGGCTCCAGCAAAAAGAAGGTGGTCAGAGGCACCGCTTGCACAACTCGCTCTAGATTCTGTCAGCTGTCTTTCTCCAATTTCCCCTCCCGCTCCTCCACCCCTCTTTACCCTCCCTGACTGCTGCAAAAACCCCTTCTTCTACGACAGGTCCCTTTACCTGAGCCTCCTCCCCAAACAGGCTTCCCCTCTCCTCCCCTCAAGTGCCATGGACTGGATCCACTGTCCAAACCCAAGTGGAGGTGCAGAGGACAAGAGGACAGGGGAAGAGCTCGGTCCTAGGGACTCTCTTCCAGACCAGGCTGGCCCGAGGACACCGCTGCTTCCGTGAGAGCCAGGGTGTTTTGGTAGCTGGGATTGTTCCAGTAAAATCCTTGTTTATCCAATTAAAACACACACACACACACACTCTCACATGCACGTGCACACATGCACCTCCTACACAATCTAGACTGTGAGCCCGTTGTCGGGTAGGGACCATCTCTGTATGTTGTCAACTTGTATTTCCCAAGTGCTTAGTACAGTGCTCTGCACACAGTAAATGCTCAATAAATATGATTGAATGAATGAATCCCTGCCCCCGCCTTCAGCATCTCCCAGTGCCAGATGTTAGCGTTGGAAGGCAGGCTGAGCTCAGAGAGCGTAAGGATGTCTGCTGACCCTGATTCCTCCTTGCTCCGATCCCTGCCAAGATTCTGCAGACAGCAGGTCCCTCCCCCTCCCTCCGCCACCCCCTCTCCCCTTCCTTCCCTCTCTGACCCCACTCCCCTCTCGGCCCCCCTCGCAGACGACCCCGTTGTCTCATTACACAGCCGTCGTCGCGCTCTATGTCTTGAGCAGCCAAGTCTGAGTCCGACGAGCTCTCCGTCTATCACTAGAAAAAGCCCCCAAACACTCACTTGCCTCTCTCTTCTCCAAAAGCACAGCGCGTCCTGATTACAACTTGGCACGGAGCAGGTCCCGCCCCGAGCCGAGAGGCGGCGAGAGGCCTGGCACAAACAGTCACAGCCTAATCAGCCCCTGGCGATCGCCCCACCGCATCCCAGATGGGTCTGGGCCGCGCGAGGCCTAGCGGGAACATGCCGCTCCATTCCCCGTGCTAGCACAGGGGCCCGGGGGAGGCCCACTCCACCTGAGCTGGGAGTAGATTAGACCCGGAACAACTGAGGGTCGGCGAGGACGGGCACTGGTGTCGGGGGAAGCACCCACTGGTTGAGTGCTGCTGGAATGGCTGGCACCGAGGGGCTACCCAGTGGCGGGACTTCCTGGCATGTGCCACAGGGGTGAGTGTCACCAGCAGTACCTGAGGCACACCCTGGAGGGGCAACTGCGGCTGGGAGCCAGGACTCCTGGGTGCTCTCCCAGACAGACTGACCTGGACCCATCCTAGGCTGAAGATAATTATGGTAGTTCTCAAGTGCTTACAATGTGCCAAGCACTGGGCTAAGCACTGGAGTCGATACAAGACAGTTTGGACAGAGTCCCTGTCCCAGGTGGGGCTCTCAGTCTAAGTAGGAGGGAGACCAGATATTGAATCCCTATTTCACAGCTGAGGAAACCGAGGCACAGAGAAGTGAGTGACTTCCAAAGCCACAGAGCAGGTAAGTGGTGGAACTGGGATTAGAACCCAGGTCCTCTAATTTCAAGGCCCCATGCTCTCCACTAGGATACTCTGCTTCCCTGGCAGGCAGATACATCTGTGCCTTGGATTCCCCACCTGCACAATGGGAACAAGTCCCAACACCCCTGTAGGTCACAGGGAGTGGCGGGGGGGGGAGAAGGGAACAATACCCCTACTTCCACAGATCTCGGCCTGGCTCTCCTGCGAGAGGCTGATTAGAGAACAGTTAGTAGCCCACCTCCCCTCTTCCTTCTCCCTCACCTCTGACCAGGGGGTTGTGTACCACTTGAAGCAAGGCCTCTCAAAACAGGTACTCTCCTCACTGGGCTTCTTGGCCAGGTCACAGTCTGGGGGGCTCCGGGTTTTCAGTTTTCCATTGATAAGCTCCAGGCAGAGCACGATCCTCTTCTTCACCCCCCGGCCACAGGTGGTGTTGCACTGAGAGGACAGACAGACAGACGGATAGGAAGTCAGTGGAAACCTCACCCAGAAGGCAGTGACACAGCTTGCTCATCTTCCATCAGTCTCTAAGACTCAAACTAATTTGCCCTCAGCCAGGAGGGAAGCAGAAACCCAGGAATCAGCACTCTCATGCAGAAGTGGGAATACTGAAGCACAAAAAGGGCAAGGGTTTTCTCACTGTCTCCTTCTGAAATCACATTTCCCTCAGGAAGCCTTCTCTGACTAATCTCTCATCTCCCCATGCTACTTTCCAACCTAGTGCCCCTTTGTCACTTCTGCGTCACATAACTACTAAGTCAATTCCTCCTCCCTCTTGAACTTCTGTTCATATCTTTAGACTCTATTGCTTCCCCCTACTTCTGTTATGCAGACTGAAACCAGAAACTGGGCTGGAGAGTCACTACTGTCCCGCAATATCTCCTCAAGAAGGCAGTGACTTTCTCCCGAGCTACCCTCTCCTCTTCAAAGAGGGGAGAATGGGTTTGGGTTAAGGGGAAAGGGGGGGAGGAGAGAGAAAGAGAGAGGGGGAGGAGGAGAGAAAGAGGAAGGAATACAGAGAGAGAGGAGGGAGCGAGTGAGAGAGGTTAGAGGAGGGTGCAAACAAGTGAGAAAGAAGAAAGTGAGGAGAGGTAGAGAGGTGAGAGAAGAAATTGAGGAAGCAGAAAGATTGGGGAGAGGGGAGAGGAGGAGGGAGGGAGAGGAGGAGAGAGGGAGAGAAAGAGGGAGACAGAGAGGAAGAGAGAGTGGCAGAGGGAGAAAGAGAGAGACAGAGAGAGAGCACACACAGGGACGGCTTCTGTGCTAAACCCGGAGGGAGGTGCTGGTGGGAAAACCCTTAAGCTGGGGGAGGCACTGGAAACACCTGGAAGAGGCTGGGCCTCACTGTCATCCTCCCACTTCCAGGTCACCGCCGCCTCTCACCCGTTCCCAATCTTGAGCCAGCCAGTGTGCGGGGCAATTCTTGTCGCCGCAGGGGTGGATGGCCAGGGGCTTGGCCTCCAGGCTACACTGGGCCTCGGGCACCACACGCCCGTCGCTGGTCTTGCAGTACACGTGTCGAATCATCCGTCCCTGTCCACAGCTTCCACTGCACTAAAACAGAGAGAGGGAACAAAATCCTAGAGGTGAATGAGGGGAGGAGGCCGAGCACCCCGGCTGGGGCCCTGGGAACTGAAGACAGTAGCTCCCCTATCTTCATCAATCCAACTCCCCCCGCTGCCGCTCTGGGTCTCCAGAGATGGCGGTTGCCATGACGACCGCTTATTGGGTGAATCCTGGCCAATCAAAATGGAGGTAAAAATAACCCAAACATGCCACCTCAGTTGGAAGCCTCTGTGGGGGAGTTTTCTTTCAAGTGACCTCTAGAAGGACTGAGGGGGAGTCCTTGATCTCCAGCTCCCCACACTCCAGACCCTCAGTTCACTGGGGCCACTGGCAACAGGTTTCTGGAGAGAGAGGCATCTTCAGGAGAGAAAGAAATGGCAGAGAGAGACATTGGGAGCAAATGAACTGGGCTCCTTCAAGGCAATTATCACCCTTTGACCAAGAAGCCAGGTAGGGTGAGGTTGGATAGCTCTGGGCTGGAGAAAGGGAAAAAAAGACAGAAGGGGGACTTACTCACAGGATCTCTTCCTTCCCCAGGGAAAGAGACTGAAAGCCAATCCCTGTCCCTCCTCTTCACCAGGCTCCATTTCTGATCCCAAAGAGAAAGATCTGGGACCCCAAGAGATTATCCAGTCCACTTCCCGGCCACAAACCCACCCACCTCCATGACCCCAGCTCCTCAGTGTTGCCCCTTCTCCCACCGGTCACTCACCGGACCCCAGTCGGAGACTGTCCACTGCCGGTCACAGGGAGGTCCCGTGCAATTCTTCTCTGCCAAGGGCCTGGTGTTGGCATCGCATAGCTTCTCATCCTCCGAGCAGCGGATGTCCCGGCTCACAACACTCTGTTCCCCGCACCTGGCAGGGCACTGTACCCAGGAGGCAGAGAGGAAATTGAGCCGTCAACATGGCACCCCGTGCCTCTTCCCCCTTTGCCACCCTGGGGCAGCTGCTGCAGCCACTGCCTTCCTTAAGGGGCAGAGTCCCTGTATCTGCAGCAGCAGATACTAGGAATCCCTTTTTGTCCAGCCTGGCAAATAACCCCAGTGACCATGCTTACAAAGAAACCCCTGTGGGTCAAACAACCAGAGAGACACTTCCCGTTGGAAAGACCAAAGCCCACTGGCTTAGGAAAACTATGAGGAGAGTAAAGTGCTGGTTCCCACAACATCCACATGGGTCTGGAGTGAACCTCCGCATTGAAGGCCACTGGGAAATCTGAGTTGTTCAGCCAGATAAGTCATCCTTCAGAAATGTGCTGGAACCACCAGAATCACAGGGACGATTCCTCCACTTGTCGAAGGAAATGGGCCCGGGTTGGGCCACAATGGAGTAATCACAATCATGTTACAGTAACGCCATCCTTCACTCCGCAGCTCCCCTCGTATCCAAGCTGTTTGGCCCAGAAGTTCAGCTAGAATCGTGCTCAGGCTCAGACTGTTCCGGGCCCTAGGCAGTGAAGGGCAGCTGTTTGTCTGGGAGGGGGTGGGGAGGTGTGACAGGCCCTACTCCTACATGGTAGAATAAAATCTCCTCTTTCCCCCTTCCTGACACCCCTCCTGATACTGTAAAAGTATTTTACAGTACCAGTGGAAAGAGCACGGGCTTTGGAGTCAGAGGTCATGGGTTCAAATTCCGACACCCAAATCTACATCTCTTTCCCTGCTCTCTCCCCCTCCCTCCAGGCTCGCATCTCCTCCTGCCTTCAGGACATCTCCATCTGGATGTCTGCCCGCCACCTAAAACTCAACATGTCCAAGACTGAACTCCTTGTCTTCCCTCCCAAACCCTGCCCTCTCCCTGACTTTCCCATCACTGTGGACGGCACTACCATCTTTCCCGTCTCACAAGCCCGCAACCTTGGTGTCATCCTTGACTCTGTTCTTTCATTCACCCCTCACATCCAAGCCACCACCAAAACCTACTGGTCTCAGCTCCGCAACATTGCCAAGATCCGCCCTTTCCTCTCCATCCAAACTGCTACCCTTCTCATTCAAGCTCTCATCCTATCCCGTCTGGACTACTGCATCAGCCTCCTTTCTGATCTCCCATCCTCGTGTCTCTCCCCACTTCAATCCATACTTCACGCCGCTGCCCGGATCGTCTTTGTCCAGAAATGCTCTGGGCATGTTACTCCCCTCCTCAAAAATCTCCAGTGGCTACCAATCTGCGCGTCAGGCAGAAACTCCTCACCCTCGGCTTCAAGGCTGTCCATCACCTCGCCCCCTCCTACCTCACCTCCCTTCTCTCCTTCTACAGCCCAGCCTACACCCTCCGCTCCTCTGCCGCTAATCTCCTCACCGTGCCTCGTTCTTGCCTGTCCCGCTGTCGACCCCTGGCCCACGTCATCCCCCTGGCCTGGAATGTCCGCCCTCCTCACATCCGCCAAGCTAGCTCTCTTCCTCCCTTCAAGGCCCTACTGAGAGCTCATCTCCTCCAGAAGGCCTTCCCAGACTGAGTCCCCTCCTTCCTCTCCCACTCCACCCCTTCTCCATTCCCCCGTCTTACCTCCTTCCCTTCCCCACAGCACCTGTATACATGTATATATGTTTGTACATATTTATTACTCTATTTATTTATTTTACTTGTACATATCTATTCTATTTATTTTATTTTGTTAATATGTTTTGTTTTGTTCTCTGTCTCCCCTTTCTAGACTGTGAGCCCACTGTTGGGTAGGGACTGTCTCTATATGTTGCCAACTTGTACTTCCCAAGCGCTTAGTACAGTGCTCTGCACACAGTAAGCGCTCAATAAATATGATTGATTGACTCCGCCAATTGTCATCTGTGTGACTTTGGGCAAGTCAATTAACTTCTCTGTGCCTCAGTTCCCTCATCTGTAAAATGGGGATTAAGACTGTGAGCCAAATGTGGGACAACCTGATTACCCTGTATCCCACCCAGTGCTTAGAACAGTGCTTGGCACATATAAGCGCTTAATAAATGCCATCATTATTATTTTCTAGACTGTGAGCCCATTGTTGGGTAGGGACCGGCTCTGTATGCTGCCAACTTGTACTTCCCAAGTGTTTAGTACAGTGCTCTACACACAGTAAGCGCTCAATAAATACGATTGAATGAATAAATACAATTGAATGAATGAATGAATAATAATGGTATTTGTTAAATGATTACTATGTGCAAAGCACTCTACTTGAATAATTACAATAATTCCCTCCAGACTGTAAACTCTATTAGGGCAAGTTTTGGGTCTCAAGCCCACTGTTGGGTAGGGACTGTCTCTATATGTTGCCAACTTGTTCTTCCCAAGTGCTTAGTACAGTGCTCTGCACAAAGTAAGCGCTCAATAACTACGATTGATTGATTTTGAACTTTCCCAATGTTTAGTGCAATGTTCTGTGCACAGAAGGCACTCAGTAATCCTACTGATTGTGTAGTTGATTGATCTTGGTCCAGTAGACTCACAGAGAGACTCTAGATTCACTTGTTCATTTGAAAATTGTTATACTAAAATTGATTTCCTTTCATTTAGAACTCACCCAAATCCATCTTTTGAGTTACACGATAATGGGGCCAGAAACAGCCCCTGCCCCTCATTGGGCCACTACTCTAAATAGGAGCAGGGACAGGTATTTAATCTCAGTTTATAGAAGAGGAAACTGAGGCCCAAAGAATTGATTTGACCAAGGTCACAGAGCAGGCAGTGGCAAAGCCGGGATTTGAACCAGGTCCTCTGATTCCCAGGCCCAGGTTCTTTCCATTAGGCCACACTGCTTCCCTCATATTGATTTTTACACAGTTACCACACCCAACCCTGACTCCCTCTAGCCCACCATTCTAACCATTCCCAGCCTGCACATCCTCACACATCCACACCAGGTCACAAGTGCCCACATCCAAGCTCCACCATATGTCTGCTGTGTGACCTTGGGCAAGTCACTTCACTTCTCTGGGCCTCAATTAGCTCATCTGTAAAATGGCGATCAAGACTGTGAGCCTCATATGTGACAGGGACTGTGTCCAGCTCAATTTGCTTGCATCCATCCCAGTGCTTAGTACAGTACCTGGCACATATTAAGCACTTAAATTCCATTACCAGTGACCAAACGTACCCATTTGGCCACACTGCTTGCCTCATATTGATCTTCACACAGTCACCACACAAACCTAACTTCCTCCAACCCACCACTCTGACCATCTCCAGCCCGCAAGTCCTCACACACCCACAATGTGCCCACCAATGACCAGATAGATGCCCATTTGACTCATACCTCTGACCACTCGGACATCTCCCACTGAGGTCCGCAGGCTGGGTTCTTGCAGGTCTTGCGCTCATCTGGCCGGGTGATCTCCGCCGACTCACACAGGTCACTGTACACAGAGCTGTCAAAGCCGGGTGAGATCATCTTCCAGCAACGGACGATGCGGAACTGGTAGCCCTCTCCACATGTGCGGGAGCACTCGCTCCAGCTGCTGGTCTCCCACCTACAGCAGAGAGATCCCAATCAATCAATCTATTACTCAATATACTCAATTTATTGAGTGCTTACTGTGTGCAGAGCACTGTAGTAAATGCTTGGGAGAGTACAATATGATATGGGCACTAGCATACAGTCTAGAGGGAAAGACAGACATTATTATAAATAAATACATCATGGACATGTACATAAGTGTTGTGGGGCTGAGGAAAAAGTGAATAAATGGAGCAAAGCCAAGTGCACGGGTGATACAGAAGGGAGTGGGAAAAATAGGAAATTAGGGCCTAGTCAGGGAAGGCCTCTTGGAAGAGATGTGCCTCCATTAAGGCTTTGAAAGCAGGGGAGAGTGATTACTTGTTGCATATGAAGGAGGTGGGATTTCCAGGCCAGAAGTAGGACATAATAATAATAATGTTGGTATTTGTTAAGTGCTTACTATGTGCCAAGCACTATTCTAAGCACTGGGGAGGTTACAAGGTGATCAAGTTGTCCCACGGGGGTCTCACACAATTTTAATCCCCATTTTACAGATGAGGTAACTGAGGCACAGAGAAGTTAAGTGACTTGCCCAAAGTCACACAGTTGACAGTTGGCAGAGTAGGCATTTGAACCCATGACCTCGGACTCCAAAGCCCATGCTCTTTCCACTGAGCCACGCTGCTTCTCACTCAGGACAAGGGTGAGAGGTCAGGTCACAGTGAGATAGATGACCAAACCACTGACCCATCCTATGAGGGGGAGGTGGGGTCAGTCAGAAGACCTGGCTGCAAACAGTTAGAAAAATTTAGAGAAAGGATAGTGCAGAGTCACTGGACCAGAGAACCAAGACCCCTCTGAAATGAGCTTGCATTGTGACTTTAGGTTGTTCCTCACACTTACCCAGATGGGAGCAGGAGATCTGTCTATTTCATTTTTTAAAATGCCCCAAACACTAACTTTTTATTCTGGAGAATATTTAAAGAGATGGCTTGGGTAGGCTCCAAAATGAAACAAAGTCAATTTCAGTATAAAAAATTTTCAGATGAATGAACCTGAATCTAAAGTCTCTCAGTGAGTCTTTTGGACCAAGACTAATCAGTCACACAGTGAATAGCGTTTATTGAGAGGGCCTACTATGCACAGAGCACCTCACTATGTGATTAGCTCCTTCTGGAAACATTATCTACCCTTGTCTGTTTTTATGATATTTGTTATGCACTTACTGTGTATCACCTTCTGTTTTAAACACTGGGTGGGTACAGGTTAATTAGGTTGGAAGGTCCCTGTCCAGCATGGAGCTCACAGTCTAAGTAGGTGGGAGAACCAAGGCACAGAAGTTAAATGACTTGCCCAAGGTCACGAAGCAAGTCAGAGACGGGATTAGAACCCAGGTCCTCTTACTCCCAGGGCCGTGATCTTTCCACTAGGCTATGCTGCTTCTCTCCTGGTTCTCCTCCTATCTCTCTGACATATCCTTCTCAGTCTTTGGGAGGCTCCTCTTCTGCTACCTATTCCCTAACTGGGGGAGTCCTTCAAGGCTCAGTTTTGGGTCCCCATCTTGGAGGACTCATTGATTCCCATGTCTTCAACTGCCATCTGTATGTAGATGATTCTCAAATCTACCTCTCCAGCCCTGACTTCTCTCCTTTACAGTCTTGCATTTCCACTTTCCTCCACGATATCTCTACTTGAATGCCATGCCAACTCCTCAAGCTTAACATATCCAAAACAGAACTCATCTTCCCACCCAAACCATGTTCTCCCCTTGACTTTCCTATCACTCTAGACAGCACCACCATCCTCCCTTGCTCACAAGCCTGTAGCCTTGGCATTACTTTCAACTCATCTCTCATTCAACCCACACATTCATGCTGTCACGACATCCTGTCGGTTCGGCCTTCACAATATTTTTAAAATCCTCCTTTCCTCTCTATTCAAACTGCTACCATCCTGGCCCAGACAGTCATTATTTCCTGCTTTGATTACTGCATCAGCCTCCTCTCTGACCTCCTTGCATTCCATCTCTCCCCTTTCCAGTCCATGCTTCACTCCGTTGCCCAGACCATTTTTTCTGAAAAACCATTCAGTCTGTATCTCCTACTCAAAAACGTCCAGTGGTTGTGCTTACAGTTCCAAATTAAACAGAAACTCCTCACTATTGGCTTTATGGCACTCAATCTGCTCTCTCCCTCCTACCTAATCTCCCTAATTTCTCACTACAACTCAACCCATGTATGCTGCTCCTCTAAGGCCAACCTACTCTTTGTACCTCCATCTCAACTATCTGGCCACCAATCCCTTACCTATATCGTCCGGCTGGCCTAGAGCTCCCTCCCACTTCATATTCAGTAGTCCACACCTTACCCCACTTTAAAAGCCTCCCAAAAATCACATCTCCTCTAAAAGGCCTCACCAAACTTAGCCCCTTATGTCCGCCATCTGCCCTCCCCTCTGCATTGACTCTGAACTTGGCTGGATACCCCTTCAGCACTACATAAATATATTATATTATTTCCCTTGTTACTAATCTTGCTTAATGTTTGAATCCCCCTGTAGTTTGTAAACTCTTTGTGGGAAGGGAACACAACTTCCAAATCGGTTGCATTGTACTCTCCCGGGTGCTTAGTATAGTGCTCTGCACACCGCAAGTGCTCAGAAAATATCATTCACTGATTGATTGAGAGGGTTCAAAAGGTTTGGAAGACACTGTCTCTAACCCTCAAAAGGTTTGCAGTCCAGCGGAAATTATTCTGCGATCTTGGGAAGAAAATGATTCTTCAAATCCAAAGTGTTGTTACATATTTAATTTTCAGATTAATCAAATTTTAGCCTAATATTACAACACGGTGTCTGGAAATATCCACTGTCAAAATGTTTCTCCTTGAGGGCGGGGATCATGTCTACCAACTCCATTGCACTGTGACAGCTCTCTGCACACAGCAAGAGCTCAGTAAATGCCATGGATTGATTAATATATTGAAAGCTCCATAAGATCCAGAGACATGCCTTCTACTTTTCTGTGCAATACCCTGGGATCAGAAGTTCCCAACCTGGGGTAAGGAGGCCGGGGTAGGAACTAGAACCACTAACTCCTCTCCACTTTGGCCCTTCACCCTCACAGGCTTAAGAGCTCTGAACCAAAGTCTAACCACCGTGAGTAGAAAACAAGATGCTGTGTAAAATCTGTGAGGTGAACACTTGGCAATATGCTGTTGTTCTCTAGAGAAGCAGCATGGCTCAGTGGAAAGAGCACGGGCTTTGGAGTCAGAGGTCATGGGTTCGAATCCCAGCTTCACCACATGTCTGCTGTGTGACACCTGGGCAAGTCACTTAACTTCTCTGAGCCTCAGTTACCTCATCTGTAAAATGGGGATTAAGACTGTGAGCCCCACGTGGGACAACCTGATCACCTTGTATCCCCCCAGTGTTTAGAACAGTGCTTTGCACATAGTAAGCGCTTAATAAATGTCATCATCATTATTATTATTATTATTACTCTGTGCCTCAGTGACCTCATCTGTAAAATGGGTATTGAGACTGTGAGCCTGATGTGGAACAGGGGCTGTATCCAACCTGATTTACTTGTATCCACCCCAGAGCTTAGTAAAGTGCCTGGCACATAGTAAATGCTTAACAAATACCACAGTTATTATTGTGTTATTAAAAGTCTTTCCCTTTCCCATTTAATAACCAAAGATATTTATTGAGTGCTTACTGTGATGGAGCAGTAGAATATAACAGAGTTGGTAGACATGTTCCCCACCTACGAGATTTCAGTCTAGAGGGGGGGCAGACATTAATGTAAATAAATGATGGATATGTACGCAAGTGCTGTGGAGCTGAAGGTGGGGTGAATCTCAAGTGCCCAAAGGGTACATATCCAACTGTGGTGATGACACAGAAGGGAGTCGGAGAAAAAAAGGGCTTAGTTGGGAAGGTGTCTTAGGAGAAATTTGATTTTAATAAGGCTTTGAAGGTAGGGAGAGGAGTGGTCTAGTATACAGGGGAGTCAGACTGAGGATGTGGGAAAAGTGTCAGTGATAAGGTGGACGAGATCAGGGAGCAGCTAGCCTACAAACAAGTGGGCCGTTTCCCCCTTGTGTTTCTAGCAAAATCGCAGCACCACACTTTTAATTTAGGACTTGTAAGGGTGGAAGAATTCTTTATATCAGCAAAGCTCTGGGGAGAGGAAGATAATTAAGCGACAACCTCTCTGGAGAGGAAAAACTCAAAGGTGTGAGGGGAGAGGGAAGGTGGGAGAATGTCTCAGACTTTAATATGGCGTGGCTATTATCGGAGGGGAAAGGCAAACTACATTTCACAAGGAATTTTTAGAAACGTGTGTGAGCGTGTGTCAAAACGTGCAGGCGTGCAGACACACATACACACAAACACACACACACAAAAACATACATTTAGGCTCTCTGGTGACACCCCCTGGTGTGTGCCTTGCCAGGTATTTGAAGAGCAGTAGCATCGACCAATGGTTACATTCAGATTTAATTCAGAGGTGTTCATTTTAGAGTAATCCCCATCCCCAGTCAATCAATAAAAGGTACTTATTGAGTGCTTACTATGTGCAGAACACTGTACTAAGTGCTTGGGAGAGTACAGCGCAACAGAATTGGCAGACACATTCCCTGTCCATTAACGAGCCCATTCCACACATGATGTAGGTTAAACTTCCTGCAAGCCTCCCTTTTCAAATTAAATACAATTTAACTGTGGTTTCTCTCACTGGCATTACCCTCTTATCAATCTGAACACTGAGCCTAGCCTTTGGGTTCACTTCCTTCCCCAGAAGTCCCTGCCCTCTACCCCCTCTTCCCTGGAGACCCATCCCCACCTCCAGGGGAAAAAAAAAAAAACCATGCAGAATGATCCTGGACAATCCAGTGTCTCTCACAAAATCAGGACCAGTTCCCAGAGATTGTAGAGGCCAGGACAGGAGGGCTGCAGTCCCAGAAACTCTCCCTCAGAACCTGGGCAGAATCCAAGAGCTGGTGCCCAGTAATGGGTACTGACAGGGTGCCGGGTGCAGAGACCGGTGGCACATCAGGAGAGACCAGGGTATCTTCAGTACCCTCTTTCCCTTGGTGCCCAGACAGGACCTGCTTCCCTCCCCCTATTTGTTCTGACAGTTCTGACACTTGTCTACATGATTTGTTTTGTTGTCTGTCACCCCCTTCTAGCTGTGAGCCCGTTGTTGGGTAGGGACTGTCTCCCTATGTTGCCGACTTGTACTTCCAAGTGCTTAGTACAGTGCTCTGCACACAGTGAGCACTCAATATGATCGAATGAATGAAAGTGAGGTGCCCTAACCTCACTAGGGGGACAGCGCAGCAGGTTGTACCTTGGTTGGCATTCTCTCCCGGCACAGAATTCATGGACCGGCTCAGGCCGGGTCAGAGCATCGCAGTAAGTGTCGTCTACTTCAATCCCATCATAACGAACACACATGGCGTAGGTGGACATGACTCCTGGGGGAAATCAATCAGTCAGTCAATCAGGCAATAGTATTTATTCGGTGCTTACTGTGTGCAGAGCATGGTACTAAGCACTTGGGAGAGTACAATAAAACAGAAGTAGCAGACACGTTCCCTGCCAATAATGTGTTTACAGTCTAGAGGGGGAGACAGACATTAATATAGAACAATGTGTGCGCATTGGGGATTTTCACCACCTTCTCCAAGGGGAAGCTCCCAGGTCTCTGGGCAAGCTCATGCAAGCAACCTGAAAGTAGAAATCCAATTCCAAGGAAGCACAGCATGGAGCTGCCCACTGGGAGAAGTCACTGAACCACCAGACAGACTGCAGGCCTGCCCCAGCCCGTTGGTGTGAAGGCCCAGAACTCCATACATCCAGATTCTAATGCAGCTGCAGAAAACACAAAGCAAGGTGCTTCCAGCCAGGTTTCTAAAACACAACAACCAAGAGACTACAGTCTCTGCCTAGAATGGTTCTCCCTTAGTTGTAATGTATCTATCCCAGCACTGAGCACAGTGCTTGGCACATAGAAAGCACTTTACCAATGCCACGGTAATCATTAATTCATCAAACCCTATGCCTTGCTTCCTTCAAATCTGCTCTTAGAACACTATTCCAGGAGACACTTTCTGATGAAACTTTATCCACTTAATCACTCATATTTTCATTTATTGATTCACTTTCACCCATTCTGTCATTCTTACTTCACAAGGAATTTGAAGAACCCCAGAGCCCCTTAAACAATGGCCAGAATTGGGCCCTCTCCTCCACTTTGTTTAGTCTCTTTTCTAACCGGGAAGATTTGAGATTCTCACCATCTGTCAATATAGGACTCTCAACTCTGTCTTGCAAATGGCTCTAGTCCCTCCCAGTCTATTTTCCAGAATAACAAAGAATGTAAGAGTCTTGCATTGATGGAAAAACTTGAAAGTCCTCACAAATTATTTTTAGAAAAGATTCCCTCTGAGGTTGTTGCCACCCAGAGCTACAAAAACAAGTCATTTACCATGGCTTCAGAGGCCTTGGAGTTGAGCACAGAAATAGGAGTCAGGAAACCTGAGCCCCAATCCATTCTTAACTGACTGTGTGCCTCCATGAAAGTAACTCCATCTCTCGGGACCTACTTTTTTTTTTTCTTAATGGTATCCGTTAAATGCTTACTATGTGCCAGGCACTGTACTAAAGTCTCTGAGTCTCTGTCCCAAATAGGACTTCACTGTCTTAATCCCCATTTTACAGCTGAGGTAACTGAGGCCCAGAAAAGTAAAGTGATTTGCCCAACATCACAGCGGACAAGTGGCAGAGGTGGGATTAGAACCCAGATCCTCTGACTTCCAGGCTCGGGCTCTTTCTACTAGCCCACTCTGCTTCTTTTGCAATCCATGTGTAAGAGCACGGGGAAATTAGCACTTCCCAGGGACATTGCGGCACTTCTTGGAGCTCTGCCGAAGAAATGTGGCAGATCACTTCGGGGAATTATTATCACTGGGAGAGAAGTCATTTAATTTGAAAATTACAGATGTGTCTGTTCAGCAGATGAACCCAGTGGGACAAACCTCTCTAGGATATTAGTTCCAGCCCAGAAGTCATCACAAATCAAGGACCCAAAGTTCTTAACAAAAATGCTTTCCCTGACAAGAGCAGGACTGCCTGAGTCCCCCAGCCTTCCCCTCGTGCTCCCAGCCCCACCACCCCAATAACAAGAAAAAAGGACCAACCGAAAAAAACACCAACAACATTCAGTATAGAACTGCCTCAAGAGAGGAACAGGAGGGGTGTGCTCAGCTCCAAATCTAGCACTCTGTATTTGCTGCCAACGCAGTGTTGGATCAGCTTCAAAATGCTGCTCCTGGGGGAGGGGAAAAAGGAGGTTGGGGTGGAGGAGAGGCAAGGGAAGGCTGAGAAGCCTTTCTAAATATTTTGAGACTTGGAAAAAAAAAAAGTCTGGCAAAGTCATTTATCAGTATTCCACAGGCACAGTGACTCCAACTCAGAGAGTCAGGGAGCTGGGATGAGTTCAGATTTTGAAACCCTGCAGGCCTCAGGTCCTGGGCCCTGGGGAGAAGATCTTGGCTGGCAGGGACTCTGCCAGGAGCTGTGAGAGCCCCAGAGTTGAGATCAGATTCATTTTCTACAGGGAGGCAGCTGACAAGGGCCTTGGTGTAATTTGGCAAAATGTATGAAATCCAATCTGTTACCCCAGTAATCAATGTAAGGTCAGGTGAAGTAGTGGGAAGAGGAAAGAGAACCCACAAACAAGAGGAGCACCTTTTTTATGGCATTTGTTAAGCACTTGCTATGTGCCACTCACTGTTCTACGCTCTGAGATAGATATATGATAATCAGGTTGGACACCGTCCATAACCTACATGGGGCTAACAGTCTTAATTCCCATTTTACAGATCAGAGAACTGGGACACAGAAGTGAAGTAACTTGTCCAAGGTCCCACAGCAAATAAGGTCCTTCACTCCCAGGCCTATCCTCTGACCACTAAGCAATACTGATTCTCCAGGGTCTATTGGCATTGCTACCAACTTGGAGCTATTTCCCCGCAGCCTAGAATTCACGGAAAGGTCCCATTCTGCAACTCTCGCTTGCTGACTGACTTCCCCTGTCTTTGCTCTGTCAGACAGCAGAGGTGGAGCCGGCATTGATAGGAGACCTACCTCACCAAGAGGACCACACTGCACTGAAAAGCAGCATGGCTTAGTGGGTAGAGCGTGAACCTGGGAATCAGAAAGACCTGGGTTCTAATACTGGCTCCGACACATCCACTGTGTGACCTTGGGTAAAACATTTAATTTCTCTGTGCCTCAGTTACCTCATCAGTAAAATAGTCTTTAAGACTGTCAGTCCCATGTGAGATAGGGACTGTGTTGAACCCAATTTGCTTGTACCTACCCCAGAGCTTAGTTCAGTGTCAGGCACATAATAAGCACTTAAATACCACAATTGATATTATTATTATTATTATTATTCTAATGAGGAAATGTGAAGAGGGCTCCAACTGCTCTCAGCTTCTGAATTGGGGCCATCAAGCACTTAGTATTGTGCTTTGCACACAGTAAGCACTCAATAAATATAATTGAATTAATGAATCCCAGCCCCTGCTCCAACCAGGGTAGGAAGGTGAGAGGGTGGGATCCTCTTTTAACTCCCAAAACCTACATTCCCAATAGCCTTGTTTCTCAACAAGTCCCGTAGCCATTTATATTGGGTTTGACATGGGCTAGATCCCGCTTCTCAGCCCCTGGAATCACCCTGTGAGCTTTGAGTCTGCTCCGGAAAGAGGTGTTTAAGGAGAATTGTACCGGGAAAACATGTCCCTCTACCAGTAGCTCAGGCACAGCTGAACTCCAAGAGCGTCAAAATGATTCTAGGGTTGGAAAATAGGTCTTCCAAGGAAAGGGAGAAGGATCAGAGGCTGTTCAACTTGGAGACTGGAAGTCTGAAAGGTCATCTAAAATTGTCTGCAAGTCTTTGAAGCGCTCTGCTGACTGGTTCTCTTGGGTCACCTGGGATTAAGCAAGAGGAAGTGGAAGTGTTCATTCAAACAGAAGATGATATTTTGGCTGGAAGTAAGGCAGAATGTATTGACAATCAAGATGAAACACTGGATTGGGCTGCTACTAAGAAAAGAACAGGCACACATTTGTCCTGGATGGCTTAGTCATTCTTACACTTTGAAGTGGAGGACTGGATCAGATGGTCTCTCCAGGTCACTCCTGCTCCAGGATTCCAGGACCCTCACTGAATGGAGGAGAGGGAGGGCACTAAGCCTGTCTCATTCTAAAAATACTAATAATTGTGGTATTTGTTAAGAGCTTACGATGCGCCAAGTCCTGGGGTGGATACAAGTAAATCAGGTTGGACACAGTTCCTGCCCCACTTGGGGCTCACAGTCTTAATCTCCATCATACAGATGAGGTAACTGAGGCACAGAGAAGTGAAGTGACTTGCCCAAGGCCATAGAAGCAGACAAGTGGCGGAGCCGGAATTAGAACTCATGACCCTCAGACTCCCAGGCCCATGCTCTATCCACCACGCCACTTGGCATCCATCCCTGTGAAGTGACTAGAGTAGGGTTCTGGTGGCGTTTTGCAACACGCTTGGTGGTACCAAGCCCAAGCCCATTGGAAAATCACCATTGGGTTTGTTTTCCTAAGGGAGGATGAAGGGAACCAGCTTGTTTACTGGTTTGCTTGAGAAAATGGTTGGGTCTCTTCACTGTGGAAAGAACTATTTATGGATAGATTTTGTTCTGCCCTTGGAAGTGTTTTTTTTTTAAATTCTCCATTCTGAATTCTTCAGTTGCTCCCTTCTCCCACCCAAGGTCCTTCAGGGATGCAGGAAGGAGGTCCAATGAGTATGGGAAGGATTTTCTCCCCCATCACTGAGGGTGAAAACCGCTGCTCACACCCTGTCCTGGTGCTGTCTGATCTAACAGAAAGTGAAAAATCCCTCCTGGGCTAAGGGGATTAGAGGAAGGAGGATCTAGGCCCGTGGGGATTATGAGGAATCACTACCTGTGGTGCAAGTGGAGCTGCACGGCTCATGGGATGAAAGTTTCCATCTGTACATGTCTGCGGGACTCAAACCTTGCTTCCTGGGCTTGGTTCTGGTTCTATAAGCCAAAAAAAAAAAAAATGTACAAGTAAAACTCAGGTCCATCCTCTAAAACTCTCAAAACGTATTCTGGGGTTTGGTTTTTATTTGGGGGTAGGGGAAGGGTTAGTGGGGTTTTTTCTTCACAACATACCTGTCCTGATCCCCAAGTAGAATCCCCAGCCTGGTAAGAGGCAGAGCTTCCACTGTCTAGAAATAGAGAGAATGGGATAAAAACACCCACAAGGAGAAACATTTCAGAACTGAACAAAAGTCTGTGTATTTCGGCTCAAGGCTTGCCCTACGTATCCAGGGAATTAAAGGTGCAGTATCTCCTTCCAGATGATGTTGGCAGAGAGAAATAGAAGGAAGAAAGAGAAATAAGAGTTCCAGCCATCTGAATTTTTCTGCCCAAATACGGGGAGACAAAAAGTCCCCTAATAGATGCTGACAAATTGACTGTAATCTTTGCGAAGCCTATATAGTCACCTCCTCAAAATTACTCTGGGATTGGGAAGAGAAGACCCATTTGTGCTCTAGAAAAGCACTCATAGGCTTTTGAGACATGGGGAACTTGTTTTCCTCCCTTGCTTGTTTCTGACGATCGAGGGTTTTTTTGTTTTCTGTTTTTTAAAAAATCAAATAATTGATGCTGCTCAATTCTTGCTCAAAGCCTGGGTTAAATCCAGCCAGCTCTGGGGTAACAGGCCCTTTCAACGATGGCCAAATTTCAGACCCCTCCGGCTGAAGCTCTGGAAGCCCAACAAAGTCTGATCAGGGGTCCCACCTCTGGCAGACTGCCATCTCATTTGAAATGACTGAATGGCTCCACCCTAAAGAGGCCAGGAATTCGAATACAGTGTCCAACCAATGAAAGGGAGCTTAGAAATTGGTATCTTTGTGAGCAATTCAGCCGGTTCACCTTGAAAATACTAGACTGGGCTCAAGGGGAGATAAAACAGCAATTCCATGATGTATGCTTCCTCTTATGTGCCTACCGATTGGCCCAGCGATCCCCTGATTAACAGATGATGCTAGAGGGGTACTCCTGATCCAGGGCTCCTCCCACTCCCCAACAATTTGCCTGGACTCTGGGGTCTGCCTTGCAGTTCCCCAAGGTAATAACGAAGTTAGAGGGGAAATAAAGGCCTGAGAAGCAACACGTCAGTCAAGGTGACATAATGCTGTCCAGGTTCCCGAATGTGGTCTGGGAGGTAAGAGCGCTGCTGTGTATTTCCCAACTGGCTAATTCTCCCAGCTCAAAAGTCTGGGCATGAGACTGACCCTGGGGGCTGGGTTTGCCCTGTCTAAAATCCTAGCCAAACCAGAAATTTCCACTGGGATAAATAATCAGTCTTAGCCAGGCCAATATGGTCTGACAGAGGAGGAAAAGCTGTCTGCAGGCCAGGTGTGGATTTTAGGGGGGGCGGGGGGGCCTGGGGAAAACCTCTGCTGGCCCCCTTCTTGCTTTAGCCAGGTCCCACCAGATTTTGTGAAGGAAGGCTGAAGCTACACTAACTTGTTCTCTAGAATATTCCAGGCAATGAATGTTTTGAGGTCTGATTTACCATATAATTTACTAGTAGAGGCCTAGCCAAAGAGCTGCAAGGAGGTGCTAATGTTTTAAGTGGATACATACCAAGCATTTCAAAGCCCTTGGGCTTTCTTAGTAGTAAAAATAATTTGGGAGACTGCTTTCATTCACTTCAAAAGGAGTTTCCCCCATCCATTAAAAAGAAATGAGGGGAATCAGTACTGAAACACTCCACTGTCCTATCTGCTCAAAATGAAACATTTCCTGCAGCCAGAATGACTGCAGCTGTTAAAAATTTAAAGATATTTACTGAGAACCCAAACATTTTCTTTGAATAACAAATGTTTAGGCTATTAAGGCAGTACCTAAAGAAAACATTTTCTGAGTAAAATGAGCATTTATTTTGAAAATGTTTGACCATATAGACTGGGCCCTAGACCTCACTTTCAAAGCCCTGAATTTGGCCTAAAATCAAATGAACCAAAAGGAGTTGGAGATCATATCACCCCTCTTAAGAAAGGAGATACAGCTGGACTTTTCCAATTAAACATCTCTTGTAGTTCTCTGAACTCTGCTCAGCTAAGGTGACTAATGCTTGCCTTTAGAAAGCGTACAAAATATTCTCTTCTTTTTGTTGTTGTTTTTAAATACAAGATATTTATGGAATCACTGCCTACACACCACTCTCATTTCATGTCAGACACAGTGAACACTTTTTTGGAAAATACTGCATGTATTTGCATAGCAATGTAAACTCTAACAGGTTTAGTTCTTGGAAACAGCTAATATAAGCACGAGCACCCAGGAAATGACTCTCTCAACAGTCAATTTATTGCACAGATATTTCAGGTCTCAATAGGCCGTACCAGAGAATACTGCACCTTTACAGTCATAAAATCTAAACGGCTAAGCTATTTTCAAAGACCTGCAGCTTAAAGGCAATTTTAACTCTCATGCCCTGATACAGCCTATTGTCCAGTTGCCTCTAGCCTAGCAAGATATGCAGTTTATACAATTTCTAGGCAGGAGAAGCTCTGAAATTACCATATTTTAAGCATCCACCAAAAAACGTTCATTTCCATTTGTTACATAGAAACTTATAAAAAGGACACTGTCAAGTATTCTTTCGCCAAATGTTTGATTCCAAAGTCCCCCTCCCTCTATTGTTTGTAACAATCTCTTAAAAGGAGGAAAATCCCATTTCTCTTTTTTTTTTCTCCCCCTCTGATTTTTACCTTTCAGTCTGGCAGACGTGATTTCCTGCGTCGGAAACTGAGCTTAAGCACAGCTATTTTTGTTGAACAACTTCTCCACCTACTATACACAGCCCTTTATCTTGCCGAAACATCTTTGTGTGGGGCCGGGCATCGGGCCCCGCTAAGGCACACCGATTTCTTGGAACTCCGCAAAGGGATCGGAGGGGTCCAACCCACTCAGCCCTCCTTTTCCACTCTTCCCCACTGGTTTGTGTCATTATGGTATCTGTAAGCACCTCATCATGCTTCTGGAAACACCCAAGTACAGTAAGAACAAGGACAATGGATATGGCTTGCCAGTGTCTGCTATGTCCCTCCTCTCAGACTGCAGGCTCCTTGAGGGCAAGGCCTGAGACAGTTTTCTTGAATACAGACCTTAAGTGCCTGGGAAAACCTCCGTAGCTAGTGGCAGACAGCAGGAAGGACCTAGTGGTCACCACAGGGTAGCAGGGAGGCAGAGGCTGGAGGAGAAGACATTCTACCTCCTCCTTTCCTGGTGAAGGAACCATTGCTACCTCTGTGGAGGCCGCTGCTATTGCCACGGGTGCTGCTCCTATTGCCCCCACTGAGTCATGGCTAGCCTAGTCCAATGGGTGGGGGGTGGGGGAGTGCTGACACAGCCACAATAGAGACTTCCCAGGTAGGTCTAGCTACCACCCTGGCAAACTGCTTTCCCCCTCCCCACTCTGGACTGGCCTGCCACTGCTTGGTCCCAGGGAGCAGTGGTGGGAACAGAGGAGGAGGAGGAGGAGGAGTAGGAGGAGGAAGAGAAGAAGGAGGACCACTCACTCTTCCACCTCCCCCACCTCTCTCGTCCTTTTCTGCCTCATTTCTTTTATGGCATCTGTTAAGCACTTACCATGTGCCAGGCACTTTAATAATAATATTAATAATGGTATTTGCTAAGCGCTTACTGTGTGTCAAGCACTGTTCTAAGCGCTGAACTAAATGCAAGCTAATCCGGTTGGACACAAGCCCTGCTCCACATGGGGCTGACAGTCTTAATCCCCATTTTACAGATGAGGTCACTGAGAAACAAAGAAGTGAAGTGACTTGCCCAAGGTCACACAGCAGACAAGTGGAGGAACTGGGATTAGAAGCCAGATCTTCTGAATACTACGGCTCATGTTCTATCCACTAGGAAACACTGCTTCTCTTTCTTTCCCTTCCTCTCCCTGTCCCTTTCCACTCCTCAATGCCCAACCCCTGGCAGCCCCACCCCCAATCCACTGGGTGACCAGAAATATGGTTCCATTAAATAGGAATTATTGGAGAATTTAACTCACCACTTGGTTGTGACACCTACCACAATAGAGGTTAAGTCTCAAAGAGTCACAGAACTCCACGGGCTGAAGGGAACTGAACAAATTCCACTAGCCCAACCCCTTTCTTCCGAACAAGGCCTGTACCTTACTCAAGCCAGAAGAAAGTTGGAGACCACTCTTCCTACCTTACATAGCTCAAAGGAAGGGAGTTCCATGGCCTTCCTCGGGAACTCATCTCTGAGCCTGACCGACTATCGGTGATCTCCTCAGGAGTGAGGGAGAGTGAGCACATCCTCCCCCAACAGTCTACCACAGAGGAGAATCATTCAAGGCTGGGCTTCCATCCCAACACGTTGCTAGTTAACTAAGTCACTTCACTGCTAGTTCATCATGATTTAGAAGTAATTTCCTTCACTGTAACTTCCTTCACTGTCCCCTCTTCTGGAAGCTATTAGCTTTCTTACAATTTGAAGAACAGGCACAGTTATTTATTTGGCTTTTCACTGAAGTGCAAACAGCAGTGAGTTGTTATGAACTCTCCGGTGTGTGTGTGTGTATGTATGTATGTGTACGTGCGTTTATGTGGTTTTATGTATGTGCATTTTGATAGGTTACTTTAATGTCAAGGATCTTTTTTTTTCCCCCCCGCCAGGGTGTTTCTCTTTGTGTTTTTATTTCTGAGACCAGCAAGAAGCACACCCCCTAGTCTCTGGGAATCTGGGCACACCCATCATGTTTTTGTCTTGAAACCCTTTGGTGGGACCAGGCAAAGCACACCTTTCTTCCTGAGAACCTGTTTTTAATAAACGTAGTATTTGTTAAGCACTTACTATGTGCCAAGCACTGTACTAAGCTCTGTGGTAGATATAAGATCATCAGGTTCGACACAATCCCTGCCTAATAGACTAAGGGGAAGGGAGGACAGATGATAAACAATCCCCCATTTTACAGATAAGGAAACCAAGGCACAGAGAGGTTAAGTGACATATCCAAGGTCACCCAGCAAGTCTCCTGAATGCATGCTCTTTCCACTGCTTCTCTTTTAGCTTTGGATCTAATGATGACCTGGGGCCAGAAACTGAGGCCAGGAACCTAGGTTCCTTTGCTGGGAAGGGGTCATTCTAAAAGCTATAATAAGGAGAGAGAGACAGCACACTCCAGGTCCTGAGCCCATTTGCCAGGTTGGCTTTGGCATTTGCTCATCCAGAGGTAGGAGTTAGATGGGATAACCGCCCTTCCAGTCTAGAATGAAGTGCCAATGCCTCCAGAGAGGAATACTCCTCCTTAGCAATTGCTCCACCCAACTGTGGAGGCTTGGTTTTGAACAAGTGGAAGGTGGCTGATCTTCCTGGAGAATCATGGACCTTACAGATGAACTCCAGAGGCACCATTTAGAAGCTGTGTGGCCTAATGGAAAGAGCACAGGCCTGGTCAGAGGACCTAATCCTAGTTCTACCTCTTGTCTGCTGTGTGGCCATATACAAGTCATTTAACCTGTGTGCCCCAAGTACCTCATCTGTTAAACGGGGATTAAGACCACAGTCTTGAACTGTGTCCAACCTGATTATCTTGTGTCTACCCTGGTGATTAGTACAGTACCTGTCACATAGTAAGCACTTAATAATAATAATAATAATAATGGCATTTATTAAGTGCTTACTATGTGCAAAGCTCTGTTCTAAGCGCTGGGGAGGATACAAGCTGATCAGGTTGTCCCATGTGGGGCTCACTGTCTTCATCCCCATTTTACAGATGAGGGAACTGAGGCCCAGAGAAGAAGTGACTTGCCCAAAGTCACACAGCAGACAAGTGGCAGAGCCGGGCTTAGAACCCATGACCTCTGACTCCAAAGCTCTTTCCACTGAGCCATGCCACTTAACATATATCATTAAGAAAAACAAATCCCAGCTCCAATTTGAGCTCAGGCCCTTAAGATTGCAAGCTCCTTGAGAGTACAGATCCTTTTCACCTCATCGCATTCTCTCAAGCTCTTAATTCCGTGCTCAGTACATGGCAGGGGGCCAATCAATGCTGTCAAATGATTTAAAAAGAAAGCAGACAGGTATGATCGATCAATCAATAGTGCTTATTCAGCACATGCTGTGTGCAGACCATCGTACTCAGCACTTGAGAGAGTTCAAGAATGAGTAGATGTGAACCCTTCCCCCATGCTTATAAACTAGCTTGTAAGGGGAAGCAGCATGACCTAGTGGAAAAAAACACAGGCCCAGGAGTCAGAGGACCTTGGTTCTAATCCCGGCTCTGCCACTTGCCTACTGTGTGACCTTGGACAAGTCACTTCACTTCTCTGGGCCTCAGCTTCCTCAACCGGAAAGTGGGGATTCAATGCCTGGTCACCCTCCTACTTAGACTGTGAGACCCTTGTGGGATGGGGACTGTGCACCCAATTACCTGATATCTACCCTAATGCTTAGAACAGTGCTTGACAATAATAAGCACTTAAATACAAGTACTGTAATAATAAACTAGCAGATCTAGCCCCGGATGCCCTTCCGCGGCATATTGGAGCTGGAAGAGGATGCTGGGGAAAGGAGCTCTCCTGAGTTATTTCTACCTGCCCATCCTCCACTTGATGGTAAACCCAGCACAGGAAAGCAGAACCGCCGAGCCTGCTGACATCAGATCCTTCCCCCAAAACAACCCTTCAGAACAAACCCTGTTCTGTCTGGAGCCCTGAGCTGTCCCTTATGTCATGAGGATAGTTGAATCACCAGGGCGAGAGCAAGACTCAGTTCCACAGCTGAAGTCAAATGGAACAGGGTGGGAAGGAGGAAGGGCATGGAGACAGTATCCCTCATCCTGTATGAGCTCAGTCCATCTGCACCGGACCAAAGCAGATGGGATTTAGTTAGGGTCTCCCCAGAATCGGAGGGGGGAGCCCCTCTGGTTAGCTTCACTGCTCACCATTAGAATGGGCCCAATTCTCATGCCAATCAGGGTGCCAACAGGCTAGGGGACTGGAAACTCAGAAGGCACTGGGGGTTCAGCTTCAAAGAGTGCTTTAGCACTGAGTATGTTCAATAAATCCCACCCATTGATTGGATATTTATCAAGGGGTCCAGAATAGTCTCCCCTGACCCTAGTGCCTAGTTAGCAGGAGAGAAGGAGTGATGGGTAAGCTTGGAAAAAGGAGACTTTCTCTCAGAAAGACCCAGCTGAGTGAGCTTCAGTAGGGGAGGGGGTGCCCAGCCACAAACCAGAGGGGAACCAGAAGAAATCCACTCCAGTAAGAGAAATACTTGCCAGTGTCCTTTCAATAAGTCTGAACTTTCCCCATCCTCAACACATCCACAGGATCTCTTGCCTCTACAGAGACCTGTTAGAGTTTTCCTGCCTGCCAGCTCCTCGCCTAATCGGCACATTCCTTGGGCTTGCCCCACTTACCGTCCAGGACCACCCCCCACCTCCGAGATTTCCTCTCCTGCATCACACAATGCCCCAGGGTAGGGGCCAGGGGAAAAAGGGGACAGGGAGCTAGGCAAAGAGGCAGCAGAAATCCTCCCTACCTTGCTTTGTGTGTTCGGTTCCCTGGTGGGCTAGGTAGGGCCACGCTCACATTGGGGGACACTGAGGTCTCGGCCGAAGCGTTGCCGACTCGGTCGCCGGTCAGCTCCCAGTAGGTGCCGTTGAGGGCAAAGCCCCCAGCTGCATCACCCTCCTCGTAGTCGACGTAGAGGCTGTCGGTGGCAGGTATGGCGGGGCTCCTTGGGGCTCCCGGGGCGAAGATGCTGTTCACCGTCAGGTTCAACTCCGGCTCTTTCGAGTCTGAGCTCTGGCCCAGCAGTTTGTCAGTGATGGCATTCTCCGAAAGGAATTCCCGTGAAGCAGGCTGGCTGTCGGAATCTTGGTCATCCTTGTCCCCCGGGTAAGATGACCTGGTCACATTGGGGTCTGGAGCAAAAGTGAAAGAAGAGAGGGGACGCAGAAGACTGCATGTCAAATGTCCCTCACCACTGGACCTCTGGCCTCAGTTAACTGGGATTTTCAGGGAAGAGCGGCTCGTCATCTCTAGGAACCACTAGGTGTCAAGGCAAGAGAGGTGGGGCTATGTGGATTCCAACTGCCAAAAGGAACTGGCCTCTCTCTCCCTCTCTCCCTTCCTTTCCCTCTCTTCCCCCCTTCCTTCTCTACCCTCCCTCCCTTCTTTCCTCTATCCCTCCCAGTCTCTCAGCAGGAACATTGAGGAGAGGGATCAGGACCCTGGAGCAGCAGCAGTGGACTGCTGGCCTGAACCATGGCCCCAGGCCACCAAACAAGCCCCACCCTCTCCAGCCCCACCATCCCCATAGCCGTGCTCAGAGAGACACATCAGTCAGGCCACCACCAGCAGGCAGGCTTCGGCCTCAGCCATTACCTCTAAAAGGCTTGCCCCTCCGTAGTGGCTCACAGTCCCCGGCCCTGGATCTCTCGTACACCTCATTGGTCTCCTGCCCCTTGCTCAAGGTGGGGTCTTCGGAGGCATCCAGCCCTCCAAACACCTGGTTCTCCAGGACCAGCCTGCCCTTGGAGACTTTTTCATAGTAGCTGCCATTGTGCTGAAGGAAGCCCACCGGCCCTTCGCTGCCAAACTCTCGGCTTTCCTCACTCTCCGAGGAGGATTCAGAGAAGGTGTAGTATATCGGCTGGATATTTGGGGAATGAGGCTTCCTCAAGATCGTGTATTCAAAGGTAATCGATGGATTCTTTCCATTTTGGTTCCAAACCTAGAGAGAGCAAGAGAGAGCGAGAGAGAGAGAGAGAGAGAGAAAGTATCCTGAGTTTCTCTTCTCAGAGCCTTTCCCCAGATCAATCCATCAGTGATATTTAGAGTGCTTACTATGCACAGAACACTGTACTAACTGCTTGGAAGTGTACAGTATAACAGAGCTGGTAGACATATTCCCTGTCCACAACAAATTTACAGTCTAAAGGGGGCTGTTTAGATACAATCTATCTTTCTTCAGTGCCTCCCTCTGAAGGAAGAAGGGGGCTGTTATCACAAGGAAATGCCCATTTATAGAGGGAGAAAAAACTTTGCCTCTGCTAACTCTATTCCCTTCTCTACAGCACAAAGATCCTGGTTTTTCCAGGGTATTCTCATCAGGTATTTCCAGCTTTCCTATTCACTCTCTTCTCTTTTTCTAAACCCCAGCTCACACCCTCCATTCCTCCAAAGCTTATTTTTTTGTTGTGCCTCATTCTCAACTCTCCTACCTCCAAATCAAGTCTTCCTCCTTCCTGGGAGCCCCCTCACACTATAAATTCCCCACACAGCACTCCTCATGTTCAAAACCCTTCTGAAATCAATCCTATTTAGTGAATTACTACTATGTGCAGAGAACTTGGGAGAGTACAATATAACAGAGATGGTGGACACGTTCCCTGCCCACAATGAGTTTATAATCTAGAGCAATCCCATCCATTCCAGGAGACTTTTCCAGATCGATTTTCCTTCTACCCAGGAAACATCCTCCCTACTCTCACCATGGCACCTATGTTCCTCTTCAGCACTTTGGCTGTCATTGTTTATCACTGAATTATTGCATAATATACTGTTTTACCTACTCTACTAGTTGAGCATTTTCTCCTATTTTAAAATCATTTTATGTCTCCTCTCCTACTATTCCTTTCAAAACTCCTTAAGTGGGTTGTGCACAACTACCGCCTCCACTTCCTCTCCAACTCCCTCCTTGACCGACTCCAATCTGGTTTCCACCCCTCTCACTCGATGGAAACTGCCATCTCAAAAGTCACCCATGATCGCCTTCTTGTCAAATCTAATGGCCTCTACTCCATTCGACATTGTTGATCCACCCTCTTCTCCCGGAAACGTTATCCAAACCTGGCTTCAGTGACACTTCCCTCTACTGGTCCTCCTATCTCGCTGGCTGCTCCTTCTCATTCTCTTTTGTGGACTCCTCCTCTGTCTCTCATCCCCTAAATGAATCCTTCAAAGCTCAGTTTGGGTTCCCTTTTACTCTCCATCTACACCCACTCCCTTGGAGAACTCCTTTGCTTCCTTTGCTTCAACTACCATGTCTTGGCAGATGATTCCCAAATCTACATCTCCAGCCCTGATCTCTGAGACCTCTAGAGTCTTTCATTCCCTCCTGCCTTCAGGAAACCTCTACTTGAATGTCCCACTGACATTTCAAACTTAATATGTCCAAAACGGACCTCTTCTTCCCATTCAGACCCTGTCCTCCCCATGACTTTCTTGTCACTGTAGATAGTACCGCTATCCTCCATCTCACAAGCCCATAACCTTGGCTTTATCTTCAACTCATTTAATTCACACATTCAATCTTTCACCAAATCCTCTCGGTTCTTCCTACACAGCATTGATAAAATCTGCCCTTTCCTATCCAGCCAAACTGCTACTACACTGATCCACGCACTTATACTATCCCACCTTGACCTCATCAGCCTCTTCTCCAGACCTCCCTGTCTCACTCTACTCTAGAGCCCACATACTTCACTCTGCTGCCTGGATCATTTTTCTAAAAAGAATTCCAGTCCCTTTTTCTCCACTGCTCAAGAAACTCCAGTGGTTGCCCATCCACCTCTGCAAACAAACTCCTTACTGTTGGCTTCAATAACTCAATAGAAAGAGCAAGGGCCTAGGAGTCAAAGGACCTGAGCTCTAAACCTAGGTCCATTAACGATCTGCTGTGTGACCTTAGGCAAGTCACTTAACTTTATTGTGTCTCAGTTGCCTCATCTGTAAAATGGGGATTTAGACTGTGAGCACCATGTAGGATAGGGATTGTGTCCAGCCTGACTATCTTGTATCTTCTGAGGGATTAGTACAGTGCCTGGCACATAGTAAGCACTTAACAAATATCAATATTATAAAAATGTTCACCATAGTCCTCCTAGCTTACCTTGCTCTTTTCCTACTAAAATCAGGTTATATTCCTACTAAAATCCTTCTAGACTGTGAGCCCGCTGTTGGGTAGGGACCGTCTCTATATGTTGCCAACTTGTACTTCCCAAGCGCTTAGTACAGTGCTCTGCACACAGTAAGTGCTCAATAAATACGATTGAATGAATGAATGAATAAAATAAAACAGCACACTCACTTCACTCTTCTAACACCAACTTCAGGGTCCAGTGGAAAGAGCCCAGGTCTGGGAGTCTGGGTTTTAATCCCAGCTCTGCCACACCACTTGTCAGCTGTGTGACCTTGGGCAAGTTACTTAACTTCTCTGTACCTCAGTTACCTCATCTGCAAATTGGGGATTAAGGCTATGTGGAACAAGGGCTATATCCAAACCGATTTTCTTCTATCTACCCCAGCAGTCAGTACAGTGCCTGGTGCATAGAAAGTATTTAAAAAATACCATAAAAATAAACACAAAACAAAAAACCTATTCGCTTTACCTCATGCTCTTCTAGCTCATCACCAACCCCTTGCCCACATCCTACCTCTGGCCTGAAGCTCCTTCCCTGTTCCTATCCAACAGACCATCACTCTCTCTGCCTTCAAAGCCTTATTAAAATCTCACCTCCTCCAAGAGGCCTTCCTCAAGGCCTCTTGAGAAGTCATTTCCCCTACTCCCTTTCCCTTCTGCATCACCCTTGCACTTGGATTTGTATCACTTATTCACCCTACCTTCAGCTCCACAGCACTTATGTACGCATCCAAAATTTACTTCATTATCTGTCTCCCCCTTTATACTGAAATCTCCTTGTGGGCAGGGAAGCTGTCTACCAACTCTTGTATTGATCTCTCCCAAGCATTTAGTACAGTGCTCTGCACAGTGAGCACTCAATAAATACGACTGATTGATTGTCTTCTGCAATGGGATTGCTGCAAATCTTCCTGGAGGCAGGAGGATGACCTAGATGACCTCTTGAGTTCCCAGAACCCAGTGACCCCACAAATAACAACCAGCACCTTACCATTACATTGAGACCCTGATTTGTTGGTCCTTGAGCAACAATGTATTCAATGCCAGTCTCGTATACATCCGTAGGTCTCCGGTACTTGAAGACTGTGCCAGCAATGTTGAAGTTCTTTGGGCTGTCCACTTTGTAATTCCCATTGAAATAGTAGTAACCGGCTTCATCTGCAAGAGCTGAAGGACAAATCACATCCTTTTCACCTTGAGCCCGAAAGAGCAGTTCACTCGCTATACATGGTCAATTGTGTCTCTTTGGGAGGGAATAAGTTTCATTGCATTTGCAAAGAGCAAGTCTTGCTTCCATCTTTATTCAACTCTATCTTCTTAGGACTACTGTATACTGTATTGAGGGATATATGGGAAAGGTGATCAATACATTTAACTTTATCTTCCCATTGGGTAAGAATGTCAGATACCCACAAAGCCTAAAGAAAACTATTTAGACCTTTCGAATAGCAAAGAATATGTGTGTGAGAACTTCAAAAACCAGAAAGACCCCAGTTTGAGTATTTTCTGGCATTTTTTAATGGCCTAAATAAGCGGCCCAGTTTTGTGACTCCAGAATTTTCTTGTTGTCACAGAAATTCTGCCCATTGTGACTCGGAGTCCGTGGGGCGTCTAGGCGTGGTGCTGGGGAGGGTGGAGAGAGGGAAAGAATAGTTACTATGGTACAGTTTGTTTTCCAATTGTGTCCTTGCAACATTTTTTCCAGGAACTGAAATTACACACTGTAGAGTGGGAGTTTTTCCCCTCAAGCTTGATGCAATTTTGTTAGAGGAAATCACACTGCCTGATGCAAGTCATTTACAATCAGATGGACTTATGAGAAGCAGCTTGGCTCAGTGGAAAGAGCAGTGGCTTTGGAGTCAGAGGTCAGGGGTTCATATCCTAGCTCTGCCAATTGTCAGCTGTGTGACTTTGGGCAAGTCACTTAACTTCTCTGAGCCTCAGTTCCCTCATCTGTAAAATAGGGATGAAGACTGTGAAGCCCCCCATGGGACAACCCGATTACCTTGTAATCTCCCCAGTGCTTAGAACAGTGCTTTGCACATAGTAAGAGCTTAATAAATGTCATTATTATTACTATTATTATTAATGGGCAGTGACATGTCTGCTTAAAAAAAAGTCCAAAATTCAAGACAGATGAGGAACCAAGTTGAGCAAGACTAAAACTCACCCGGGAACATACATCCACATTCTGGGAACTGCGTTTGCTGAAAAGGGTTAAAATCTCCTCCAAAATCAAAACCATGTCTCCTGACAATAATGACCTTCCTTCCTGCATGTTCTCTAATATTTGAGACTTAACCCAGTCTTCCCACACTTCTGTTTCCAGGAGAAGAACTCAATCACCAGCCCTGAGCCCAGCACATAGCAAACTGACCTTCCCGGGCCTCTCCCCACCCAGGTGGCATGGCCAGGTTTCCTGGAGACTCTTTTTAGTTCTCACTTCCCCTTAACCCTGAGGTGGGTTTTGGCGTCGAGCATCAGAGACTGCATCTGGTTGGCCAAACATTTCCAAATGAACCCTGGGAAGCATCTGCCCAAGGTCCCTACTGTGGCTCTACTGTTCAGCGTGGCAGGGCTCCCCCTGGGGTGACTGCCTCCTTTGTGGATCTCCCCACCTCCCACAAACCTCGCGGCCAGCCCACCCTTGCCACTCTCACCCTCCACTCTGGCCTCCAGAAGAAAAGGTTACTTCTATGAGAATCAAAAAAAAAAAAAGATCAGAAACCTCCCTCGGACTAGAGCCCGGACCATGCTCCACTGAGTTGTCAGCAGAGGGGATCACGACATCTTTCCAACAGCCAAGCCAAAGACTCCAGGGAATAAAAGAAGAAACCAAACTTGAGACGAGTTCTTGAAGGGCCTGCCTGTCTGTTTCTGAAGCAGGGACTCTGGTCTTAAATGGAGAATGAAATTCTACTCATTTTAAAAAACACTGAACTTGGCCTCTTGGGGGTAGAAAAAGCAAACCCCTCCATAGCCAGCAAGAGAAGTCATACACACCCAGGACATCTGCAGATTTCTTCCGCTCAACGATCTGTATATCTCTTGCTCCTGCTGGTATGTGTGTTACCAGAGAGTAGCCTACAAAAAACTATACATTAATGAAAAGACAAGCTTGTAGCCAATAAAATGCCTAGAAGTAAAGAAGTCAACACTGGTCAGTCAGGTGAAATCAGGACACTGGAAGGTGTCAAAGCCCAGCCCCAGAAGTGATCAGCACTCAAATCGCTCTTTGCCTTTCTCCAAAAAGTAAATTCTCCACTTAGCCCCTGTTCCTGGGTACCCATCAGCTCCTTCCAATTTCGAGAGTCTCTGTTGCCATCTGCTAATCATGGACTTGAAATGCTGGGGCTTGAAGGCTACCCTGAACACACAGGACCCAGAAATGACTTGATTTGCCCAGGAAGGACCTTTCGCCATCAGATGATCTGCCTGATTATGGTCCCTAAAGATCCTTGGAAATGTGGCACAAGTAGCGGAGGAAAGGTGGGTCAGTATGGTTCCCCTCCCCGCAATCCCACCCCGGAATTCCCTCTTGCAGCTATCTGGAGAAACCCTCACCTCCCTTCTCTCCTTCTACTTCACAGCCCACACACTCTACTCCTCTGGTGCTAAGCTTCTCACTGTGCCTCAATCTCACTTGTCTTGCCGCCAACTCCTGGCCCACATGCTCAACTTCTCCAAGGGGCCTTCCCATACTAAGCCCCCACTCTTTACCTCAGCTCACTCACCCTTCGGCGTCACCTCATTCATTCAATTGTATTTGAGCGCTGTGTGCAGAGCACTGACCGACTCACTTCCTTTGCTCTTCCCCAACTCTCCCTGCCCCACAGCATGTACGTAGAAATGTATATACCTGTAATTCTATTTATTTATATTGATGCCTGTTTACTTGTTTTGATGACTGTCTTCCACCTCTAGACTGTCAGCCCATTGTGGGCAGGGATTATCTCTCTTTATTGCTGTATTGTACTTTCCAAGCACTTAGTACAGTGTTCTGCGCACAGTAAGCACTCAATATGATTGAATGAATGAATGGAGGGGTCCGGAAGTAAACAGTCCTGGGTCCTTGTGTAAACTAGTTTTTGGGTGCCCAAGGACTGAGCTTGGGGCCGATTGATCCGCAGTAAATGAAACCTCTAGGGGTAACCTTCTGTTCCTAAGACCCAAAACACTGAACATGAGCTGAAAGAGTAGAAGTAAAATCAAAAGCCTTATTAGCTTTTTGGTCTTGCCTATTCTTTTGCCTCGTTCCAGGTAGCCTGTCTTTCAGCAACTCTCACATCCCTAGAATATCTAGGGATAGAAATAGAATATCTATTCTATTTATTTTATTTTGTTAATATGTTTGGTTCTGTTCTCTGTCTCCCCCTTCTAGACTGTGAGCCCATTGTTGGGTAGGGACTGTCTCTATATGTTGCCAACTTGTACTTCCCAAGCGCTTAGTACAGTGTTCTGCACACAGTAGGCGCTCAATAAATACGATTGATTGATCCCTGCTCAAAATCTCACCAGTGGCAGCATCACTAGCAAATAGGAAGGACCACCTTTTCTCTTTTCCCTCTCTGACTCTCTCAGAATTTATTTATATAGAGATAAAATTTAAACCTACCCACAAACACACACATACATGTAAAGCTATACACGTAACTATACAGCACCTCTAGAGAGTGATGCTATACAGATTTGGTCCTCTTGTCTCTCCCTCTCTCTCTGCATATATCTGTATCTGTATATACAGATATAATCTAGCACCGAATGGCAATTGGTGTTGTTTTAGGAGTCACATGAATTGGTCCTGGAGCCTGGAGTTTGATGCAAAGGCCAGGTATTACTTAGGCCTGCTCCTGAGTTAAGGAACAGCCAACCTCCTGAGATGTAAAATAATTCTTTCCCATTCATACGGCACCTGCAACTATATGAGATGCTGTCACTGAAGAGACAGACCCTATTTTCACTGCAAACAAAAGCTTCGCTTTTCTTCCCTTGGCCTCATGCAAGGTGTATATATATATATACATATATATATATATATATATACACATACACACACACACACACACACATGTGCATATAGCTTTAATTCTATTTTTTCTGATGACTTTGACACCTGTCTACATGTTTTGTTAACTGTCTCCCTCTTCTAGACTGTGAGCCTGTTGTTGGGTAGGGACCTTCTCTATATGTCGCCGACTTGTACTTCCCAAGCGCTTAGTACAGTGCTCTGCACACAGTAAGCACTCAGTAAATACGACTGAATGAATGACTGTGTACCCTTATTTCTAAGCTTCCAGATTGTGACTTGGGCTTCATCTTGTAAACAGGCTTGGCTTTCTGGCCCCTTTCCCCAGAAACTCTTAATGGTTCTCCCATCCCTGCTGAAAGGGTGGATTACCAAGTTTGACTGGGTGGAAACAGCACAGCTCTAACTTACTGTAGCTGTTCAATGGCGCACACACACACACACACACACACAGCACACTCACTAAGTGCTTCTCCAGACACTTTTGGCAAGGATGGCCTCAGACATCGCTGGGGGATATTTTCACTATAATTCAAAAGGAATACCACGCAAACTCTGCCATTATACCCTTATCTGGGGAGAGAATGGACTTCTCCTTTGTTGAAATGCATAAATCAGAGCAGGCTGTCACTAAGGACAGAGCACACTGCTGCCAAGCTGGTTGGGAAGGCTTTCGCTGAAGACAACCCTGGCTTCCAGGCCTCCCTCCCTTCCTGTCCCAGCCTCCCAACCCCCAGAGGCAGGAGAAATAGGGGCCCATAGGCAGAGAGGCAAGGGCCTTACCAGGGTGGTGAGCGCTGCCTCTCCTATAATTCCCGGTCACATGGGTGCAGCTACTGCCATCGCCCTGGCAAACCCCACACTTATCCAGGGTGTGGGTGGAGAACAGGATCCCATCACAACCAATTGGCTAGAAAAATTGTAAAGACAGCATTGATGGCTGGGCCCAAGGAGAGTTGGGGAGAATTTTCTGAAAGCTACTGACAATATTTTTGCTATAATGTTTAACAACCTCACATTTTCCAGACACGCAAACACCTCGGAAATCGACGAATTTGCACGACGTTCCATCCCGGGCCTGAACCATGAGCTGCCTCTGTCCATCCACAGTCGTACAGTGCAGGTCACAGGGTTTGCTAGAAATATGGACATAGTCATCTGTGGGGAAAAGACAGAAACTATCAGTCAGGGGCAGCTCACGTGAGGCCGCTCTCAGTGACAGCAGCAATGCTAAGGGGGTGGATGCCTCCTCATGCGTTCATTCTTTCAGTCGTATTTATTGAGCGCTTACCGTGAGCAGAGCTCTGTACCAAGCGCTTGGGAGAGTACAATATGACAATAAACAGAAATAGTCTCTGCCCACAACTGCTTCCAGGAGCTCGCTGGTCCGAGGGACTGGGTTGGGGCAAGCGAGGAATTGCTGGCCAGGGGGTCCCTTAACCAGGCTAGTATCTGGGGACATTTGTTTCCACCCTGCTCCAGCATGACCTTCACTAATCAATCAATGCTATTTATTGAGTGCTGACTGTGTGCAGAGCACTGAACTAAGTGTTTGGAAACGACAGTAGAGTCGGAAGGCATGATCCCTGCTCCCACAAAGCAATCCCTCAAAGGAGGAAGCCAGGCATTAAAATGAATTACAGCCACTGAGTAAGAGGACATGTACCTAAGTGCCGTAAGACTGGGACTAAGTACAGGGGAGAGGCAGTATGGAGGGAAAATAGGGTGAGAGAATGAGAGCTTAGTCGGGGAAGGTTTCCTGGAGGAGGTATGACTTCAGTACGGCTCTGAAGATGAGGAGAGGACTAGTCTGTAGGATATATTGGATTGGGCAGGAGGAGGTCCAGTCAAAAGGGAGGGTGTGAACAACAGGAGAGACAAGAGTGAGGGACAGCAGGTGGGTTGATTTTAGAGGATTTAGTCAGCACACAATTACCCAGAATCAGAGAAGCAGTGTGACCTAGTGGAAACAGCATGGGCCTTGGAGACGCAAAACCTGAGCTACTGTCCTAAGCCCCAAATCTACCACTGCACAGGTCTGTGATCTCAGGCAAAATCCCTTAACCTCTCTGGACCTTAGCATGCTTATCTGTAAAATGGGGAAAAAAGATACCCTTTCTCCCTATTTTTTAGATTATGACCTCTGTTTGATACAAGACATGTAGCTGTTCTGGTTTGTTTTTTTTTTTTTTTACCTCATAGTAAGTGCTTAATAAATATCATTGTTTTTATTTGGATTAGTTATCCACCTGGTGGACAATCTGGAAGAGTTTTTCTTCTTACTTTTCCGAGCTCCCCAGCTGTTAGCTGGCATTCCTACTGAGAGTCTCCTGAACAGCAGTTTGTCAGTGGGACTCTCTCTGTTCCATGACCTAGAAAACTAAGGACTGTTTACCTTCTGATTTGGGGCCCAAGCCACCTCCCCTATTTGGTATAATCAGTTTTATATTCCTTGTACTCTCCCAGGCACTTAGTACAGTGCACTGCACACAGTAAGTGCCTTATATGATTAAATGAATAGCTGGATAATTGAAGGTTGAGCATGCACCCACATCAAACTGGCCATAATCTGTCTGACGGGGAAGATTCATGGCCAAACCTTTACAGAACAGCCAACAGCTCCTTCTGGCTGGTTTAGTGGTTCCATGCTCAACAACATCTCCCAAAATGTTCTTACTATTGGAATCATCCCATGCACAAGTAATTCATTTGCTAAACATCTCAAGCCAGCTACAGTGGGAGGGTGTGTCTGCAGTCCGTTTTAAACCCTCCGAAGGAGAAGCCTTCCTGATGAGTGCAGCGCAGAAAGTACCAAAACACTGGGGACCATATTGTAAGACAAAGAACCTCTTGTTACCGGGGTATAAAGGTTTCCATTGATAAGTCCTTCCATTATACACATGGGAGTTAAAGGACGAACACTGCTCCTCTCGAAAGCTGCGGCTGTTGGAGGGACACTCCTGAAACGAGACACATTAATAAAACCCTGGTGAAAAAGAAAAACAAAAACCAAATTTCAACAAAAGGTTTTCTGTTGTGTCTCAGTAGGAAACTCCTGCCTCTGGCTGACTTACGGCCCCCTCGGCCACCACCTCCTCTCCCTAATGCCCTGGCACTCTGAATGGTCCTCACATCCCAGGCTGGTCCATGCCATCCTGAAGCCAGGACTCGAGAAAGTCCACGGGGGCCTCCTCTTCTGGGAAAGAGGGAGAGGACCAGTGACTAGCGTTAAGTGCGGCGGAGACTGTGAGCCCACTGTTGGGTAGGGACTGTCTCTATATGTTGCCAACTTGTACTTCCCAAGCACTTAGTACAGTACTCTGCACAGAGTAAGCACTCAATAAATATGATTGATTGATTGACATCACTATCAGAGGGCTGTATCTGTGTAGTGTTTCCTGAGGGCTGCTGGGAGATATAGACCCAGCAGCCCACAGTGCCACAATCCATAGGCCCTGTCCCAGGCTTCCTCCTCAAATCTTGGTCCCTGGAGGATGGACCCTGCGGGGACTCTGGGGAGCACTCTGATCCAAGAGAAAGAGCATGAGCCTGGGACTCAAAGGCCTGGGGTTCGAATTCTGGATCCACTACTTGCCGGCTGTGTGAACTTGGGCAAGTCACTTCACTTCTCTGTGGCTCAGTTTCCTCATCCTTAAAATGGGGATTCATTCACTAGTCTCTCTCCTACTTAGATTATGTGGGACAGGGACTGTGTCTGACCTGATTATTTTGAATCTACCTCAGCTCTCAGTACAAGCCCTTACCAAATAACACAATTACTATTATTCACATCTATTCTTTTGTCTTATCTGAAGACACTAGCAGGGGACTAGGTATCCTGGCAGGCATTACTTAATGGTGGACCACTGGCAGGATGATAGCTATTTTGAAGCAACAACTTGCATTTTAAGAGTTCTCACCTTCCCTTCAGATAACCTTCAGAAATGTCACAAGGCGCAGTTACTCTGGCAGAAGTAGCTATTGGGCATGCATCTTGTGCTCTTTCAGATACACAGGCTAGACTGTGAGCCCTCTGTTGGGTAGGGACCATCTCTATATGTTGCCAACTTGTACTTCCCAAGCACTTAGTAAAGTGCTCTGCACACAGTAAGCGCTCAATAAATACAATTGAATGAATTGAATGAATGAACAGGCGCCCTCAGGAAAAATTTCACCACCATAATTGATGTCTTCTTCCAGAGTAAGAGAGGATCACATATTTAACTACTCTATCATCTCCCCTATCCATTATCTATTTTAATGTCTGCCTCCCCCTGTAGAATGTAAACTCCCTGTGGGCAGGGATCTCATCTACCAACTCTGTTGCATTAGACTTTCTTATGGTCTTAGTACGGTGGTCTGCACACAGTAAGCGCTCAATAAAATTGATTGTTTGATTGAACCATGCCAACCAATTCTGTCTGACTCTCCAGGACTGCTTTTTTGTCTCCATTTGGATGCTGGCTCTTTTCTATATGATGCCTCCTACAATGGGCAGAGAGGGAGGGGACAGATTACCCAGGAAACGGGGGCCCCAGGAAAGAGCACCAAGAGTTTCCTTACTTGCACCTTGCAGAGCTGGTGTCTCTTGGATGTCCCAGTGCAGGTCTTATTGCCCAGGCCCATGGTGGACTTCCTTCTGAATAAAGAATTTAAGGCTGTGATGAGTGGGCTTTCCCTGAAAGGGGCTCGGGGGGAGTATGGGCTTAGCTGCTACTGGTCTGGGTGGGGAGACTAGGCTCAGCTGCTACTAGTCTGGGTGGGGAATCTGGGCTCACCCCTACTGGTCTGGGTGGGGAGTCTGGGCTCAGCCACTAATGGTCTGGGTGGGGGGTCTGGGCTCAGCCACTACTGGCCTGGGTGGGGGGTCTGGGCTCAGCCCCTACTGGTCTGGGTGGGGAGTCTGGGCTCAGCCCCTGCTGGTCTCGGAGGGGAGCCTGGGCTCGGTCCCTACTGGTCTCGGAGGGGAGCCTGGGCTCGGTCCCTACTGGTCTCGGAGGGGAGCCTGGGCTCGGTCCCTACTGGTCTCGGAGGGGAGCCTGGGCTCGGTCCCTACTGGTCTCGGAGGGGAGCCTGGGCTCGGTCCCTACTGGTCTCGGAGGGGAGCCTGGGCTCGGTCCCTACTGGTCTCGGAGGGGAGCCTGGGCTCGGTCCCTACTGGTCTCGGAGGGGAGCCTGGGCTCGGTCCCTACTGGTCTCGGAGGGGAGCCTGGGCTCGATCCCTACTGGTCTCGGAGGGGAGCCTGGGCTCGATCCCTACTGGTCTCGGAGGAGAGCCTGGGCTCGATCCCTACTGGTCTCAGAGGGGAGCCTGGGCTCGATCCCTACTGGTCTCAGAGGGGAGCCTGAGCTGGGCCCCTACTGGTGTCAGGGTGGGGAGCCTGGGCTGGGCCCCTACTGGTGTCAGGGTGGGGAGCCTGGGCTGGGCCCCTACTGGTCAGGGTGGGGAGCCTGGCCTGGGCCCCTACTGGTCAGGGTGGGGAGCCTGGCCTGGGCCCCTACTGGTCAGGGTGCGGAGCCTGGGCTGGGCCCCTACTGGTCAGGGTGCGGTGTCTGGGCTGGGCCCCTACTGGTCAGGGTGGGGAGCCTGGGCTGGGCCCCTACTGGTCAGGGTGGGGAGCCTGGGCTGGGCCCCTACTGGTCACGGTGGGGAGCCTGGGCTGGGCCCCTACTGGTCAGGGTGGGGAGCCTGGGCTGGGTCCCTACTGGTCAGGGTGGGGAGCCTGGGCTCGGCCCCTACCAGTCTCAGTGGGGAGTCTGGATTCAGCTACCAGTCTGCTTCAATTCCACCTCACTGAAAGGAGCTCCCTTGTGACTAGTGAGGGTCCAGGATCATTATACCGGATGCAAGAGCAGCAAACTGTGACTGACCACTCCAAAACAGTCCTGCCCCCTCCCACCCACCACTCCCAAATTGATAAGATGGTGTGTAGCAGCAACAGAAGAGCTGAGAGCTTAGCCCCAGTCGGTTAGGACCAGTGGGGATGGAGCATCTATGAGCCGAGAGAGAAAAGAGTGACACAAGTGACTGCCCCCCGTGGGTCCACTCTCCCCTCTGCTAACCCTCAGCTCGCTTTTGTCTTGCCACTCTCGACTGCCGGAAGATGATCTTAAGCAGCCCAAAACTGGCATGCTTTGTGAGCAATAGATGCAGCAGAGTAGAACGGGGACAAGGAAACAACTTTTCCAGACAACCCCACCTCCACCCTCCCACAGCTCCGGATGTCCTGTCTGGAGCAGCTGGGACAGTACCTCTGCCTGAGACAGTGTCTCTCTTGGGACTTGACTCCTCCACCACAGGTCCTGGTACAGGCCGTCCACTTGGTCCACTCCCCCCACCAGTACGCAGTGACATCTGACCCTTCCTCCAGGCTGTTGGAGGTCTGCACCATTTCCTAGGCAGGAGGCCACACACAGACACATTCAGCAGGAGACACTGTTGTTACTTGCCCTCGGCAGATATCAGGTCCCACCTCCCACCAGCAAGTACTCTGCAACTACCCAGGCCTCTATTTCCAGCGGACAGGCTGCCATCTGTTGGAAATCCAGGCCTGGGCACTAAAATTCAACACTGCCCCCTCTTTTTTTTTAGCGGGGAGGGGTTCCTCCCCCACCTCTCTGGGGGCTTCCTGCAGTGCTGGGCATTAAGACACCCTTCCCCCTGTGAATCTACTGTGAGGCTGGGTCATGCATGCCTTCCAGGTGGATTGGACAGGCCAAAACTGAGGAGAGTTTGCTCTACACAGGTCAGGAAGGTGCCCCACTGTGCTCTCCCCCAACTACTCTCCAAACAGCACCAGCACCCCTGACTTACCTCCTGCAAAAGGTCCTTGCCCACCCTGGGGGAAGACTTCCCCCTAAAAGGCAGGAAAGAACCAGACCATATCCCAGAAGGCAGTAATCTCTGCTTGAGAACATCAAAATCCGGGAAGCAGCCCAGAGAATGAGCGTGTAGTTGGCCATCTATGCGGGTAAATCTCTATTATAAGCCCCTCTCGCCCCTAGTGGGTCTCCAAAGAGCATAAATGCCTCATAAATGCCCGTTGATGGACGCACGTTGCTCACAGGCGGCCAAGAAAACCAGGTGAATGGACAGGTACCCAGGAACTATCCTTTCAGAACTACCCAGTCACACCTACGGGACCTCAAACCTCCTTGGCTGGCTGGGTCCTCGGGGGCAGCCCAGATAGCGGGAGCAGCTGAAAGCCAGCGATGTTTAGAGTCCCTCCCAGCCTCCGGATCAGAGTGAGTGTCCAAGCTTACCTGGGAGATGGCCAATGCAACATTCCCCACAAACACAAGCCCCAAGGCCAGCAGGCCCTTCAGCAGGGCTCTGGTCCAGGCCTTTCCCGGCTGGTCCCAAAGGACGGGGTCCATCCTAGAAAACAGGGTGAAACGGCAATGCTGGTTCAGAGGGCAACTGACGGCACAGACACAGATTCTGGGGTATCCAATGTTGCAGGGGAAGGAGAGTGGTCCAGGATCAGGGCAGGTGTCCTGAACCGGCCCTGGAATTGAAGGCCTGTTAGCCTCTGGGCTCTCCCTAGGGAGGCCACCTGCTGCACTCAGACTGGGGCCTTAGCCAAGAAAGCTCTTTCCCCTTTGCAATATAAAATGATGACAGCCAAACGTGCGAGTGGCCTCCGGCCCCTGGGTGAGAGATGGGGGGGACGGGGACCAGAGATACAGGTTGGGGTCTGCTGCACATAGCTCGGAGCCCAGCCCCTAACACCCTGGGGAGACCTGCCCAAAGGAAGCAGGTCTAATTTCCCCAGGTGAGTGAACTGGGGGAGGCAGGGGAGGGGAAAGGATGGACAGGGAAACTGAGGAACGGGGGTAGCCCCCCGAATGAATGAGTGAAAGCCTGGTGGGCCCAGCACACAAAAGGCTTAGCCCGGGGGGGGCTGGACCGCCCCTTCCCTTCTCTCCGGTTAAGGCCTCCAGGCTCTTTCCGGCCCCAGCGGGAGGGAGAAGTCGATTTCCGCACCACAGGAAGTCATCTAGCCGCGGAAAGCACCCGCCGGGCCTTTTCATCTCCTGTCAGCGAAGCATCTTTAGGAAGAAAGGAAGAGGGGCAGGCCCCAAGCCTCCCCGGGCCTCCCGTTTGAAGGCCCATCAAGGCTGTGGGAATGGCAAGAGCATTCTCCGCAGCAGCCCCCTCCCGCTCCTACCCCTAGAGACCCGAGCCAGGGCATTTGCAACACAAGGAGAATCAACAAAGAGAACGATTTCCAGGCTCATCGCTAATCTCCTCAACAAAAGCCCCCCGTGGCCCGGGCGTTTCCGGGCAGCATCCTGCCTGGAGGTGGGGGGGGGGGGGGGGGGGGGGCAGTGTGTGTGAAAGCAACCCCATTCAAGTGTCGAGGAGAAAGGACCGGATCTGGGCCTCCTCCCCCATCCCGATAGAACAGTGCTTTGCACATAGTAAGCGGTTAATAAATGCCATTATTATTATTATCCCCAGCCTACCTGCCTGTCAACTGCCATCTGCATTCAATCTTACTACTCCTCTAACAGCAGCAAATGCTAAACCCTGCCCCCCACCAGACAGACACACACACCCCAGCGCTGCTTTCCAGAAGGCACAGCTCACAGATTAATTGGAGTCTGGCGCTAGATTGGCCTTCCTGGAGACAGGTGCGGAGGACCGTACGCACACTTGGTTTTCATTAAGCCGCCCAGACACTTTTTCTCCCGGCAAGGGAACGGCTCATTCTGGATCTATCTCCCCTAGGGTCCAGAAATCCACTATCAGGCTTTAAAATACTACTACTAATAAAGCAACAAATAAAGAGATCTAGGTCAGAACCTGGGGAGATAATCCAACCCCCCTACAAACACACACACACAGGTTAGCCTGACGTCCCTTCATCCTCAAATCCTCTCCTTTTTCCTGCAGTTCTGTAACTGTTTCCTGACATACACCATGGGAACGAGGAGTTGCGATGTCTCCAGGGATGAGTGGAGAGGACACATTCCCCGACTTCCTTCTCCATCTCCTCCCCCTCGCCCCCCCCCCCCACCCTACCTCACCACCTCTCCACTGAAGGAGGGTTCTTGCTGTTTTCTTGGACATTTTCAGAAGGGTTGGGGGGACGCACTGGAGGCAGGGGCTGCATCCTCACAAAGAGAAGGAGAGAAATGTGCATTGCCATTGAAAAGAGAGGAGAGGATGAAGAGGGAGGGTGAAAAATCAGAAATAAACCATACCTGGCACAATTGCAAAGAGTCAGCAGGGAGGCGGGGGGGCAAAAAGGAGGCGATGCTGCCAGACTCAGGTTCGACCCTGGGTGTAAGGGGGGGAGAGATGACTGGAAGAGCAGAAGGAGTCAATTTCTCTCTCTCTTCCTCCCTCCCTCCCTCTCTTCCTCGCTCTGTCCCTCCTTCCCTCCCTCCCGTTGCTCAGACTTCAAAGGGCAGCCAAGAGCCGGGGCTTCCAGCAAAGAGAAGCTCCCCTAGTGGATTTCCCCAGCTGCTTTTTGCTGCTTTTATAGCTGTCGGACAGACGGGGAGGATCTCACACTCCTCACCCTACCAGGCGTCCCCCTTCCCCCGACCCCCCTCTTCCCCGCCTGGCGCAGTCATTAACCCACTCCGCTCCTGCAGGAGTTTGGCCGATCGTTGCCAACGGCCTTTTCCGCCTGCTGATCTAGGGCAGGACAGGAGAGGGGCTGGGGGAGGACAGAAGGGTCTCCCAACCCCTCTGCCTCCCCTCCTCCCACTCCAATCGAGTGGGTTTTGGAGGCTGAGGGACACAGGTGCCCAAGCTGGGCTCTGGGAGGACAGCTCTACCTCCCTCCATCCCTCTGGGCGAAGAGCTGGTGAGGGGCTCTGAGAGAAGATCGGTTTGGATGCTGTGCTGGTGGAATGGGGGAGAGGGAGGCCAAAGGGGATTCATTCATTCACTCAATCGTATTGATTGAGCGGTTACTGAGTGCGGAGCACTGTACTAAGCGCTTGGGAAGTACAAGTTGGCAACATAGAGAGACGGTCCCTACCCAACAATGGGCTCACAGTCTAGAAGATGTGATGGAGGCTGGAGGGGGGAACTGTGCATGGGAAGGGACCGGAGTGAGAGTGTGTACGTGTGTGTGTGTGTTTCTAGTGGGAGGGGGGCACCCAACTGGGAGTGTGCAAATGAAGGGAGTGTGTTAGACTTGCTCAGGCAGTATGGGGCCAAGCCTTGTGGGTGACACTGGGGACTTCAAAGACTTAACGAAACAAGGTTGCATCTGAGGGGATCAGCCAGGACCAGCCGGGACCGCTGAGGTCTAGGAGGGGAAGGATGATGAACCAAACTCACAGTCCAACACTGGATGCCTGCCTCCCCTCCACCCCCTGAGCTTCTGGGATGGGGGGAGAGATAATCTCTGGGGGATGGGTGTGTGTGGTGGGGGGGAGGTGGGAACAGGCTTCCCCCTGAGTGGCTACCCACCCCAGTGGACGGAAGGAAGCAGGGAGGAGACAGCCACTACTCTCCTGGGCTTGGACAGATGTGTACAGACAGATTTCCAAACTCCCAGTTTAGAAAGAGGGGGGTGAGTGTGGAGGATAGGCTGGATTAGGAATTCTCTGCAGATGTTTAGCAGTAGGCTGGCCCGGAAATCGGGATCGTTGGGCCCAAGCCGTCTGGACTGGTCCATAGTGCCAGGTCTTTGTTATTCCTCTCTGAGTCAGACTTGAATACACACACACACACACACACACACACACACACACACACACGCACGCACACACCACATGCACACGCACATGCACACACATGCACCCCCACCTCCGCACGTGCACACCCACCCCACGCACTTCAACAGTCACTTCAATTCAGGGAGTCCTGTTAGGCAAGAAGACCTGAGAGAATGAACCACTTTGGTTTATTCTCTGGATAGGTGGTACGGGACTAGGGAAGAATAAGTGTCTTCTCAGCCTGCCCAGCGTGGGCAGCTGCCAGCCGGGCATGATGACATTCCCCTGCAGCAAGGAGGAGATGGAAAACCCTCCCTTCCGGGGGTCCACACACCCAGGCATCAGTGCCAGCAGCAGCAGGTAAAGGTGGCTTCTGGTCAGAGCCCAGGGAGGAAATCAGTTTCCTCAGGCTGGCTGGAAGAAGTCAATTGCTCCATTCCCCCACCTCTAGGCTGAATTATAATAATAGTAATGATATTTTTTAGACGCTTGCTATGTGCCAAGCACTGTTATAAGCACTAGGGTAGATACGCGGTTATTAGGTTGGATGCAGTCCCTGTCCCACGTGGGGCTCAAAGTCTTAATCACCATTTTATAGATGAGGGAACTGAGGCATAGAGAAGTAAAGTGACTTGCCCAAGGTCACACAGCAGACAAGTGGTAGAGCCTGGATTAGAATCCAGGTCCTTCTGACTCCTAAGCCCATGCTCTATCCACTAGGCCATGCTGCTTCTCTAATAATCAATCAGTGGAGTTTACTGAGAGCTTACTATGTGCAGAGCACTGTACTAAGCACTTGGGAGAGTACAATACAACAGAATTAGCGGGCACGTTCACTGCCCGTCACAAGTTCACAGTATACATACTACCTTCCAACAGCACTTTGAGATCTCTCAGGAGAAGATGCCCTGCTCTCCTTCAGAGAGCCTGATCTCAGGGTCATCTGCCCCTTATCCTCAGCAAGTACTTCCAAATATCTGAGCAGAGGTGGGATGAACAGAGTCAACAAATCAATCAATCAATGATACTTATTGAGCACTCATTATTCACAGAGCCCCGTACTAAGCACTTGGGAGAGTACAGTACAACCGAATTAGAAGACACATTACCTGCTGATAAGGAATTTACAGTCTAGTAGTTCATCAGTATTATTCGTTGAATGCCTCTTGAGGGCTAGCCACTGAAGGAAGTGCTTGGAAAGTACAACAGTAGCAAGACACAAGCTCCCTGTCCTTAAAGAGGTTGCACTCGAATGGGGGAAACAAATCCACTTGTCAGCTGTGTGACCTTGGGCAAGCCACTTAACTTCTCTGTGCCTCAGTTCCCTCATCTGTAAAATGGGGATGAAGACTGTGAGCCCCACGTGGGACAACCTGATCACCTTGTATCCCCCTCAGTGCTTAGAACAGTGCTTTGCACATACATAGTAAGCGCTTAACAAATACCATCATCATCATTATTATTATTATTAAATAGGCCACACTAGATTAAGACTTGGAGCCCCATGTAAAACAGGAACTCTGTCTACCCCAGGGCTTAGAGCAGTGCTTGGCACACAGTAAGTGCTTATCAAATATCACAATTATTATTATTATTTACTATAAGCCAAAATGATTTAGGGACAAGGAAAGCCAATGATTGGTCGTGGTCCGGACAGGATTCCCTCTGGGGTCTGGAGCCTTGGCCAGGCTGTTTCGGGAGACTCCCAGTCCACCCGTTCCTGACTGGCTGAATACTATTGAGCTCAGAGTAACCTGGCTTCTCCTCCTTCCTCCCCCTGTCCCCTCAGCTCAGGCCCCACTCCGGTCCCCAAGCCCCTCTCCTAGGTTGCCCCAGGGCCTGCTCCCCACCAGCTCCCACTCCCTCCTGATGGAGTTCCCATTCCCACCTTCTATTTTCATCCCTGAGACCCAACCAGACCTTACATGTCAGGGTGACTAATGGATTCCTTGGGTGGTTCTGGAAGATCGACCAAGAAAAACACCAAATATCCCCGGCCCTGCTGCCTGTGGGATGGAGCCCTGCCTGGTGGTTCGACCTCCAGGGAGGCAGGCCTCACGGCTTGTCTTCCTAGCTCTGCCATTGCCTCACTGTGTGTCCTTGGGAAAGCTTCCCAGCCTCTCTGGGCTGTAGTGTTCCTTAGAGAAGCAGAATAGCCTAGTGGAAAGAGACCAGGTTTGGGAGCCAGGAGACCAGAATTCTAATCCCTGCTCCACAACTCGCCTGCTTTGTGACCTTGGGCAAATTACTTAACTTCTTGGTGTCTCCATTTCCTCCTCTATAAAATATAGGCTAAACACTTGATCTCGCTCCCTCTTAGACTGTGAGGTCCAAATGGGGCAAGGATTGTGTCCACCCTGATTATCTTGTATCTATCCCAGAGCTTAGCACATAATAAATGCTCAACAGTTACCACAATTAATGTTACTCTTATGTTTTACTTGCTTCCCAGGGATGGAGAAATGTAGTGGGATTGCTATGCTACCTCCAGATTTACTAAACAGGGCTGGTCAGTGGAAAAGAATGACTTTAAGACGACGTTCTTAAAGAACCTAGGTAAAAATCCATAGCATTTGGAATGCTGCTCAGTAAATTACTGGGATAAAGGACACCCTTCTGCCCCTCCCCACCCCCATTCCACGGTCCATGTGATTTTGATGCAACTGTGAGTCAACCAGGTTGGGCAGCCTAATTATTTAGGTGGCAATTATTGTTTTTCATTATTATTGTTATGGAGAACAACGCTGCTACTTGGGATTCCTGTTCCCTCTTTCTCCTTAAGACCTCAAAGCACTTCCACATGTGTTTGCTAGTTCTGTCACTATAAATGAGCCTCTCAGTTTTACACATGGGAAGGCAGGGGGCCCAGAGAGACCAAGGGACTTGATTGGGTTCACACAGCGCATCAGTGGCAGAGCTGGGGATTGAAGTTGATCACCATCAGTTTTAAAGCGCTCACTCACCTTGCCCGCTCCTACCTCACTTTGCTGCTCTTCTAATACAACCCAGCCCACACACTTCACTCTTCTAACGCCAGCCTATTCACTATACTTCGATTTCATCGATCTCACTGCCAACCTCTTACCCACATCCCGCCCTCTTCATATCCAACAGACAATTACTCTCGCCATGTTCAAAGCCTTACTAAAGGCATATCTCCTCCAAGTGGCTCTCCTTAAGTCCTCATTTTCTTTTCTCCTACTCTCTTCTGCATCACCCTGGTTTGCTCTCTTTATTCACCCTTCAATCAGCCACAGCACTATATACATGTCCATCATTTATTTAATAATAATAATAATGGCATTTATTAAGTGCTTACTATGTACAAAGCACTGTTCTAAATGCTGGGAAGGTTAAAAGGTGATCAGGTTGTCCCACGGGGGGCTCACAGTATTAATCCCCATTTTACAGATGAGGGAACTGAAGCACAGAGAAGTTAAGTGACTTGCCCAAAGTCACGCAGCTGACAATTGGCGGAGCTGGAATTTGAACCCATGACCTCTGACTCCAAAGCCTGTACCCTTTCCACTGAGCCATGCTGCTGTTATATTAATGTCCGTCTCCCCCTCTAGGCTCGTGGTGTGCAGGGAATGTGTCTACCAACTCTGTTATATTGTTATATTGTACTGTTCCAAGTGCTTAGTACAGTGCTGTGCACATAAACTCCCAATAAATATGATCAATTGATTGATTTCCCCTTTTGTTCATCAGCCTCTACAGCTGCTCACTTTTCTTCCATCATGTCTCTTGGTCTCTGCAGTCCCCTGAAATCTAGCAGGATAGATGTGGCTGCAAATTTTCTGGGAGGCAAAGAGTTTCATTTGACAATATCCTGCTGGTGGGACAGGAGACAGGCATTGGCAGAACTTGGGTATCTGTTCCTTTAAATGAGTCATCTTGAAAGTCAGGCCCCCCTTAAGGTCTGTGAAATTAGAACTGAGAAAAAGGAGAAGGGGTGGGAGTGAAAAACTGAAGAGTGATGGGGTGCAATGGCAACTTGAGTTGTTTAGTTTCCTGAGAGAAGTGGGGCCAAGTGGCAGAGAGGAAGGAGGACTCTCATGGAAGAGCAGGAGCTGAGTGAGGAGCTATAGGCTCCGGCGTAAATTGAGGGGGGCAGTGTGGGTGGGGGCAGATGGGGTAAGGGCAAAGACCAGCAGTCTTGTAAATCCACCGAGGTCCTGTGATTAGAGGGGTGGCGGAGAGAGCTAGACAAATTTATGGGGGGATTAGAGTCTTATCCAGCTGGATGGACCAAGGATACTGAGGGCCCTTCAGCTTCCCCTTTATGAGGCTGTTGACGCTAGCCAGAAGCCACACACGCAGGGTTTGCCAGACATGAACCTGTGCCTGTTTGCTTTCAGGAGGGAAGACTTCATCCTCTCCGCTGGGGATGTGGAGCCCGAGCCAGCCCAACCCACTGTGCCAGGGGCTTGGGCAGGATTCCTGGGGGTGTTCACCAGCCCGCCATGCCAGGGGTTCAGACTGGATTCCTGGGGGTGGGAGGCTCATCAGCCTGTCATGACAGGGGTTTGGGCAGGATTCCTGGGGGGGTTCACAAGCCCACTGTGCCCAGGCCCATTACTCCAAGGGTTCCTGAGACTCAGACACTCAGGCAGGATTCATGCAGGGCTCAGAAATAAGTGTGGTGGGTGTGTTTGTGCGGGTGTGTGTTAAGAGCTTACTATGGGTCAGGCACAGCACTCAGTGCTGGGGAAAGTACAAGATAACCAAGTTGGATGCAGGGCTCTGGATCTCCTCTTACCTCTTTTCTCTGCCACAAGTGTGGGGGGAGGGGGGCTTGGAGGGGGTCATTCTGCCCATCTCCTATCTCCAGAAAGAGTGCCCATTACACATCGGCTGCACTTAACAGTTGGGAGTCAGTCTCAGGGCAGAGATTCATCAGACTCTCTCTCAGGATTCCATTCCAGGATCTACCAATGCCGACATCATAAACTCAAAGCCCACAGGAAACTCCAATTGTGGATGTTTCAAGAATCCCAAATAGAGCGGGTCTCAGCTTCAAGCATAGGCCCAGGGCACCTCCAGTGACTGCCCAAGGGTGTGGGGTGACCCGGAAGTGTTGTGTGGATTTCCAGAAGTGTGTTCAGGGAGTCGCTTAGGTTTCAATGTCTGATGTGGGGATGGGGCTGGATGGTAAGTGGGGAGGGAAGTAAAACCTGACTCCTACTTTCCCTCTTTTTCCCTCCAGACTGTAAGCTTGTCGTGAGCATGGAATGTGTCTACCAACTCTGTTATATTATATTGTACTCTCTCAAGGTCCTAGTACTGCTCTCTGCACACAGTAAGTGCTCAATAAATATGATTGATCAATTGATTGATTGATCTTACAGGAATGGCGACAGGGCCCGGCTGACTTTAACATCTGGTTAAGTCCTGGAGTTGGGCAGATGCTGGTGGCAGAGATGGAATGAGATATTTCCAGCCGCGACAAGAGGAAAACTCCAGGTCACCCTACAGCTGGTTGTGGGCAAAGGGAACCCAAGTCCCCAGGTCTAGCTGGAGCCTGTGTCTGGTCAGCCAAAACACTGGGAACACAAGGACTGGTGGGAGCCGGCTGACCCCCTCCCCACTCCAGATTAGACACTGACTGTGGCTGTGACTTTGGCTCTAAGCCACGAAGAGCATGAAATTTTGCTCCTCTCATGACCCATCATGACCTCTCAGGGTCACGCCTTGAGAATTTCCGGTACTCTACCAGTCTTGACTATGGGAGGGAGAGTCAAGCAGAGGCCTACCTATTCCATTCCTAGCTTGGGCAGTGGCTAGAGAGTGGAAGGCAATCTGCTACAAGTCAAAACTCACCTGTGCTGGGCAGCAGCGGCACGGGAGAGAGTCGAGGGCAGAGACTCAGGTTTACTGCACAGAAGAAGGCGATGGTAAATCACTTCTGTATTTTTACTCAATGGATCCACTTCCAGAACGATTGCAGGTGGAGATGGTGGGCATTCTGGGAGAGATGTGTCCATGGTGTTGTGATGGGTCATAGACAACTTGACAGCATAAGACAAGACAAGACAAGTTACCCTATTGATCTGGTCATATTTAGCATTGAACTCATCTCTATGTTGTTTTAGGCTTTTGTTGTTCCATCTTTCTATAAGTGTCTGTCACCAGTTCCCTCTCCCTGCCTTATATTCTTTGTCAGCCCCTTATAGGCCAGGAGTCCTAATTTTCACCTGAGTATTCCTTATGAAGCACCATGGCTCAGTGGAAGGAGCACGGGCTTTGGAGTCAGAGGTCAGGGGTTCAAATCCCGGCTCTGGCAATTGTCAGCCGTGTGACTTTGGGCAAGTCACTTAGGGTTCAAATCCCGGCTCTGCCAATTGTCAGCCGTGTGACTTTGGGCAAGTCACTTAACTTCTCTGTGCCTCAGTTCCCTCATCTGTAAAATGGGGATTAAGACTGTGAGCTCCACACGGGCAACCTGATCACCTTGTTTCCCCCCAGCACTTAGAACAGTGTTTTGCACATAGTAAGCACTTAACAAATACCATCATTCATTCATTCATTCCCAGCCCTTAGTAAAGCGTTCTGCATACAGTGGGCACTTAATAAACACTTGTACTTCCCAAGGGCTTAGTACAGTGCTCTGCACACAGTAAGCACTCAATAAATACGATTGATTGATTAATAAACACCATCACCACCACTACTACTACTATGATGATGACAATGACTACTGGGAAAGATGCCAACTCATGAGAGCCGACAGTATGGTTGGCAGCCAAAAGGCTACATTGCATTGTGTGGGGACCCCAGGAGGGGGCTGAAACCAAGTTCGCTCCTTGGCACACTGGCAGCATGGCTTAGTGGAAAGAACCCGGGCTTGGGAGTCGGAGGTCATGGGTTCCAATCTCGGCTCCATCACTTGTCAGAGGGTGTGACTCTGGGCAAGTCACTTCACTTCTCTGTGCCTCAGTTACCTCATCTGTAAAATGGGGATTAAGACTGTAAGACTGTATCCCTTCTGATTAGTTTGTAACTACCCCAGCACTTAGTACAGTGCCTGGCACATGGGCAGAAAACATATCTATCAACTCTTATAATGTTATATTGTGCTCTCCCAATCACTAATGCAGTGCTCTGAACACAGTAATGTCCAGTAAATACAAATGATTGGTGAATAGAGGAACAAATACTATTTTTTAAAATGGCAGCTTGGCTTGGCCTAAAAAGGAAAAAAACATCTGCTGTGAAATCATTCCACAATCAATCAATCAATCAATCAATCATATTTATTGAGCCCGTACTCTGTGCAGAGCACTACACTACGTGCCTGGGAGAGTACAATACACTAGAATTATCAGACTTATTCCCTGACAGCATTCTTCTGCTGCTGCTCCACTCTGGGCCCTGCTGCCTCGTTCTCGCCTGTCCCACCGTCGACCCCCGGCCCACATCATCCCCCTGGCCTGGAATGACCTCCCTCCCCACATCCGCCAAGCTAGCTCTCTTCCTCCCTTCAAGGCCCTACTGAGAGCTAACCTCCTCCAGGAGGCCTTCCCAGACTGAGCCCCCTCCTTCCTCTCCCCCTCATCCCCTTCTCCATCCCCCCCGCCTTACCTCCTTCCCTTCCCCACAGCACCTGTATATATGTATATATGTTTGTACATATTTATTACTCTATTTATTTATTTATTTTACTTGTACATATCTATTCTATTTATTTTATTAATATGTTTTGTTTTGTTCTCTGTCTCCCCCTTCTAGACTGTGAGCCCACTGTTGGGTAGGGACCATCTCTATGTGTTGCCAACTTGTACTTCCCAAGTGCTTAGTACAGTGCTCTGCACACAGTAAGCGCTCAATAAATATGATTGATCGATTGATTGATTGATTGCTGCTAATGTTCCACCCCTGCCCTTGGGTTAGGCCCCAACCCCTAACCTCCAGTGGGTTGGACAAGAAGTCCAGAAGGAGAGGTTAAAGGATTAGGGGGTGTTTTTCTTGAAGAGAAAGAAGCTCAGGGCAAGGTGACCCCTACAAGCCTGCCCACTCGCGAAGGGTAGTTTCATAAAGGAAGTCACAGTAGTTGCTGCTTCTGCTGAGCATGGGACAATACAAAACCACAGTAGGAAGGATCTGGGTGAGATCTAAGGAAGAACTATCTGACAGGAAGAGCTGTCAGATCTGCTACTGCGGCGAATTGACCTCCCCTGGAGGCAGAGAGTCAGACCACATGACCTCCACCTCAGGAATTATTGATTCCTATAGTAGTTGTAGTATTTAAGTGCTTATTGTGCATAAAGTAGTGTATTGAGTGCTGGGAAAGAGTATCCAGGTGGGAATTAGGCACAGGTCCTATTCCTCAAGGATCCCTAATCAACCCTTCCTTTCTAAGGCACCTTTGGAGGACTGATTTAGGAGAAAAAAATCCAACATCCACTTTGCGAAACTCCCCAAATAGCCATTTTGGAGGTTTCAGGCCTGCATGCCCAGAGCTGCCCTGATGGCAGGTCCAAGCTAGAGAAACATTAAGAGAAACATTAATAAACATTAAGAGAAGCAGTGTGGCTCAGTGGAAAGAGCAAGGGCTTGGGAGTCAGAGGTCATGGATTCTAATCCTGGCTCCGCCACATGTCTGCTCTGTGACCTTGGGCAAGTCACTTAACTTCTCTGAGCCTCAGTTACCTCATCTGTCAAATGGGGATTAAGACTGTGAGCCCCATGTGGGACAATGTGATCACCTTGTATCCCCCCCACCCCCAGGGCTTAGAACAGTGCTTTGCACATAGTAAGCGCTGAACAAATGCCATCATTATTATTATTAAACATCTGGCTGCCGCCTGCTCAGTTTCTATGTCGCAGCAGTATTAACTGGGCATATACCTTGTCTGAAACCTACAGGGAAATCTGAAATGGCCCATCCCGACATATTTCCTCTGAAAACAACAGGGCATGTGATTATATTGGAAATCAAGAAAGTCCAAACATCAGACCCCTCCTCCCCGGCCCAAGAGAAGCAGAGTAAGCAAGTCTCTCGCTGTTCAGATTCATTTCAAGGAAAAGGGATTTCGCAGCAAAATGTCCCGAGACCAATGTTTGCCATTTGGTCTCTTTATTCTTTCTTTTTTTAAAAAATAGTGTTTGTTAAGCATTTTATTGTTCCAAGTACTGTACTAAGCTCTGAGATAGATACAAATAATCAGGTTGGACACAGTCCCTGTCCCACATAGGGCTCACAGTCTTAGTTCCCATTTTACAGATGAGGTAACTGGGGCACAGATAATTTAAGCGGCTTGCCCAAGGTCGCACAGCAGACAAGTGGTGGAGATGGGATCTGAGCTGGCTGATGGACATGAGACTTGGGGAAGGCATGAACTGGATTCTCTCTTCTGGATGCTTCAGATCCCCCCAAGAATGATAATGCCGAGGTGGAATGGTAAATTGGGGAAAAAAACCCTCAAACCCTCACCCTGGTTTGGGGTGGGTCCTTGTGGGCAGAGAATGTGTCTACCAACTTTATTGTACTCTCCCAAGCATTTAGTACAGTGTGCAGCACACAGTAAGTTGTCAATAAATATGATTGATTGACTGACTGAGAACCACAACAAGGTTCAGAGAAGTAAGTGACTGGCACTAGGTCACCCAGCACATCATCATCATCGATAGTATTTATTGACTGCTTACTGCATGAAGAGCACTGTACTAAGTGCTTGGGAGAGTAAAGCATGACAGAGTTGGTGGACACGCTCCCGTCCCACAACAAGCTTACAGTTTTGTTTGTTTCTTTTGACAGCATTTGTCAAGCACAGTTCTAAGTACTAGGATAGATATAAGTTAATCAGGTTAGACACAACCCCTGCACCCATAGGGCTCACAGTCTAAATACGAGGGAGACCGAGTGTTGAATCCCCATTTTACGGTTGAGGAAGCTGAGGCCTGGAGAATTGAAGTGATTTGCCCAAGGTCACACGGTGGGCAAGTGGTGGAGCTGGAATTAGAACATTTTTTAAAAAAAATGTACTTGTTAAATTCTTACTGTATACTAAGCACTGTACTAAACACTGGGGTACACAAAAGGCAATCAGGTTTGGACACAGTCCAATCCCACACAGGGCTCATAGGCTATCTATAATTTATTTATCATATCAGTAATGAATTTATTTATATTAATGTCTGTCTCTCCCTTTAGACTTTAAGCTCATTGTTGGCAAGGAACATGTCTCCCAACTCTGATATACTCTCCCAAGAGCTTAATACAGTGCTGTGCACACAGTAAGGGCTCAATAAATATGATTGATTGATTGATCAAGTTGAAGGAATTAGGATTTAATCCCCATTTTACAGATTAGGTAAACGAGGGCCAGAGAAGTTAAGCAACTTGCCAGAGGTCACAAAACAGACAAGTGGCGGAGCCGGGATTAGAACCCAGTTTCTCTGGGTCCCAGGCCCATGCTCTCTTCAGTAGGCCACGTTGCTTCTAGCAGGGCACAAAGGAACTGTATTTGTCACAGAGGATGTGTTTAGTAAATACTATTGATTGACTGACTGATATCAATTGAAATGACTTCCACAAACTCTCTCTTTGGAAAAGATTTCCAAGACGCTACAGTCCGTGACTGTAGGAACCGCAGACCAGTTCCTCCCCAACCTAAATCTCAACCTCTCCCACTCTGTGGCTCTCAGAAGGCATCTGCATGAGCCAAAAGGGAGGTGTCTTCACGGACAGATGAGTCAGTATCATCTGACTCCAATTCATTGGGGCACCGGAGACTCCACCCCCTTAGCATTCTGCGTTCAAATAGTTCACAATCTGTTTGAGACGGCTGTCTACTCTCTACAGATAAATAGTTAGACTGGAGAATCAGCTAAGTACCCTGGTCTTATCCTGGACTGATGAGGAAGGAACTAGTTGTAAATCCACTCAGCTATCTACACGCACCAAATCAACTAAATTATTTTCCAAACAGTGCAAATACCTTTAAGGGGTACAAAACTTGACACTTGGGATCTGTTCTTGAGGAAAAGAGGCAAACATTTCTGAACTTCACCCCCTTCTCACCCCTAGGGCTGTAGGCAGGATCCCAATAATCCATCATCATCAATGGTATTTATTGAATGCTCACTCTGGGCAGAACACTATACTAAGCGCTTGGGGGTGGACAATATGACAGTTCATAGATACATTCCCTGCCCACAGTGATCTTATGATCTAGAGAGGGTGACAGACTTTAATATGAATCAATAATTTATAATACATAATTTACAGATATGTACATAAATTCTGCGGGTTTGAAAGTGGGACGAATATCAAATGCCCAAAGGTCACAGATCCAAGTGCATAGATGATGCAGAAGGGGTAGGGGTGGGGAGCTGGTAAAAAGGGGCTTTAAAGGGGTAGACTTTATCAGGGAAGGCCTCTTGGAGGAGATGTGACTTTAATCCAGACTAGGTGACAAATGATCCTGACTCTCTGGGGTGTGGAGCTGAAGCTAAAAGGTAGCAGAACGATTCTTTGTCTTGCTACAGTGGACAGAGTTGGCGGTGGGAATCTTAGCATTCCATAGGCCCCTAAAGCCAGACAGACACCGATATGTCTGCTTTTGCTCTAGAGCCTCCCTAAGAGTGGCATCTGTGGGGATGGCACAGGCTCAACTGGGGTGGGAGAGGGTGCCCCTCCCCTCATTACTGTAACAGAGGGAAAGAAGGGCATAATTAAGGTGGGAGGTTGAGCCCCTGATTTTGAGGGGGACAGGTTTCCACCACCACCCCCCCAAATAGGCTCTTCAGTACCCAAATAGCAAGCCAAATGCTAAAACCAAGTGCCAATGACAGGAGGGCACTTGCGGAACACTTACTATGTGCCATCACTGTTCTAAACACTAGGGTACATACAAGTTAATCAGGTTGGACACAGTCCCTGTCCCACATGGGGCTCACACTCTTAATCCCCATTTTACAGATGAGATAACTGAGGCCTAGAGAAGTGAAGCGACTTGCCCAAGTGCATTCATTCATTCATTCAATCGTATTTATTGAGCACTTACTGTGTGCAGAGCACTGTACTAAGCGCTTGGGAAGTACAAGTTGGCAACATAAAGAGACGGTCCCTACCCAACAGCGGGCTCACAGTCTAGAAGGGGGAGACAGACAACAAAACAAAACATATTAACAAAATAAAATAAATAGAATAAATATGTACAAGTAAAATAAATAAATAAATAGAGTAATAAATACGTACAAACATATATACATATATACAAGTGCTGTGGGGAGGGGAAGGAGGTAAGGCGGGGGGATGGAGATGGGGGGAGAGGAAGGAGGGGGCTCAGTCTAAGAAGGCCTCCTGGAGGAGGTGAGCTCTCAGTAGGGCTTTGAAGGGAGGAAGAAAGCTAGCTTGGCAGATGTGTGGAGGGAGGGCATTCCAGGCCAGGGGGAGGATGTGGGTTGGGGGTCAATGGCAGGACAGGCAAGAACGGGGCACAGTGAGGAGATTAGCGGCAGAGGAGCAGAGGGTGCGGGCTGGGCTGGAGAAGGAGAGAAGGGAGGTGAGGTAGGAGGGGACGAGGGGATGGAGAGTAGCAGTCAAGTGGCAGAGCCGGGAGAGCAGGCCTTTCTCAAGAACACTGCCAAGGCACTACACACACCAGTGCCTGGTTGGAAGGCAGAGAGGGAGAGGTGAATGAGTGAATGATCAGGACCATGCCAACAGAGCAAAAATGTCTGGTTGCACACCCTCTCTTTCTCTCTCTCTCTCTGGCTGGGCCCCCACCAGCAAATAATCCAGAAAATCCATCTTTGAAATACATCTTGACTTCAATGATCTGGATCTTTCCACCAAGAGTTCTATCAGGATTTCTGAAACAGAGGATCTGAACCAGTGTTATCTGAGCCAGCTATGTTACAGCTACAATTACAGTGGAAAAAGAAGACCTGGCGGGGATGGAGGGTGGTGTGGGCATGTGATGAGAGGTGGCTAGAACCCACCGACTGGGGGCATTTGAATCCCAATCCCTGCCCGGGACCAGACTTCGAAATCCCACATGGCCGGCTCTTTGGCAGGAGAGGGTCTCAAAACTGGGAATGCTGTCCCCTTTCCCCCCACCATGCCTCATCCCCCCCCCAGCCCAGGAGACCACACCTTCCTCCCTTCCTTGGGAACCACCCCCAGCTCCACAGTCCTCTCCCAGCCCCATTGTTATTTTTGACCACTTTCCATTTATACCTCTTCCTCTTTGTCTCAGGGCGCCGGGGAGCCCCCTGCTCCTGCTGGAGTCCAGGAAGTCGGTGGGGAGGATGGTGACTGTTCCAAAGAGCTGGGACAGCCGGGGGCACACGAACAATGGTGATTCGATGACAAAGGGGAGGTTTCCAAGATCCCAATAGAGACTGGCGGTGCCTAAGCTCCCATCGCCGCCGCCGCCACCCTCGTCTCCCAGGAGAGGCCTACAGCGTCACCTTACCAGGTCCGCATTGGCCTGATTCCACTGCCTCCACCTCAGCCTTAACCACAGCACGTGGCACGGAGCAGCACGGTATAGCAGATAGAGACCAAAGGACCCGGGTTATAATCCTGTCTCTGCCTTGTCTGCCGTGTGACCTTGGGCAAGTCACTTCACTTCTCTGGACCTCACTTACCTAATAATAATAAAAAAAATAATAATGATGATGGCATTTATTAAGCACTTACTACGAGCAAAGCACTGTTCTAAGCGCTGGGGAGGCTACAAGATGATCAGATTGTCCCACGGGGGGCTCACAGTCTTAACCCCCATTTTACAGATAAGGTAATTGAGGCCCAGAGAAGTTAAGTGACTTGCCCAAAGTCACACAGCTGACAATTGGTGGAGCCGGAATTTGAACCCCTGACCTCTGACTCCAAAGCCCATGCTCTTTACACTGAGCCACGCTGCTTCTCATCTGTAAAATGTGGATTGAGATTGGGAGCCCCATGTGAGACAGGGACTGTGTCCAACCCAATCTGCTCGTAACCACCCCAATGCTTAGTACAGTGCTTAGGACAAGGTAAGTGCTTAAGAAATACCGCAGTTATTATTACTTAGACTGTGAGCCCCATGGGGGACAGGGACTGCATCCGGCCTGATTAACTTATATCTACCCAGCGCCTAGAACCATGCTTGGCATCCAATAAGTACTTAACAAACACCATAAAAAGCAATCTTTTAATAAACGCAGTGACTAGTGAATACAAACTGTGCTGGCTACACAGCAGTGCAGGCTGATGGTGAGCCTGAGCTGAGCTCTATTTCTTGGTCTCCCCAGAGTCCAGACACCTCCTGCCAGCCTCCCTCTGCATTTATAGGTTTCCCCACCCAGACTGGAATCTCCTCATCCCTCCCCACCACCCACACCTCTCCATGTGGACAAGGACCACCTCTCCATGTGGTTCTGCTAGCAGTAGCCCTCTCCGTGGGCCTCCTCCATCCCCAGGTGGATGACCCCTGGGGGCAGGGGGAAGGCAGGTGTGCTGGCACCCCCTGGCAGGAGATGACATCTTGGGAAAAGGCCCCATCCCCCAGGCCTCCCAGGGCATCTGTGAGCATCAGCCTGGCTGGATTTGCATAAACATGTTGGAAATCCACTCGCTCGCAGATTCACAATTTCCAGGGTGTGCTGGGAGCCAAGTTTCCCTGAGCGCAGACTTTCCTCTGTGCCCCGGGGGCTGGGCGCTCCACACAATGTAGCACACATGGTAAAATTAGCACCATTTCAAATTATTCCCTGGGGCCGGCTGGGACCGTGCCCCGCTCCCCAGCTCCCCCGCACCCATCCAGCCGGCGTCGGACCCTGCATTACGTCTCGCCCTCTGTGGGCTGCCGGGAGGACCATCTTCGAATATTGCTCTTGGCTCGGGCTTCCTCCTCCGTCTCGGACAGCTCAGGGACGTGAACAGAGAGACCGGATTGTCCAGCCCACCGGCAGCAAGGCTGGGGGAGATGGGTGGCCCTTGGGTAGGGAGCGGGGAAAGTCGTTGCTTCCCCTCCAAGGTTTGGGGAAATGAAGGAGCTGGAGGGAGTAACACATCCAACCAATGATACAGCCACTTCCGTGGGTCATCCCAGGCCCCTTGAATGGGCCTGTCGGGCCGTGGGGTGGAGAGCAGAACTATCTAGGGGAGGGTCACCGAGGAGTGGAGTTCTACCTTGGGGCCTTTTCCAGCTGGGGATTTGGCAAGTGAGCAGAGGGGCTGAGGTCCAGAGGCCATTAGTGGATCAGTCTGTGGCCCATCTGGTGGAGTCCTCAGCTCTGATTAGTAGCAACTGGATACTTGGAGGCCATGGGACAGTTGTCCTCCTGGAGAACACATCCTTCTAGCTAAAGGGGCCCCATCAAACTTTCCCAAGCACTTAGTACAGTGCTCTGCATATAGTAAGTGCTAAATAAATATGATTGATTGATCAAATGATTGATTGACTGATCAAACACCTCTCAGTTCCCCCCAGCCACCTCCTCTAGACCTATTGAGACTGTGAGCCCCACGTGTGACAGGGACTGTGTCCAACCTGATTTGCTTGTATCCATCCCCGTGCTTCATACAGTACCTGGTACATAGTAAGGGCTTAATAAATACCGCAGTTATTATTATTACTATTACTATTTAGCGAAACACCTCTTAGAGGGTTGCTCAATAAATACTATCAGTTGATTGATTGGTTCCCAAGAGCTTAGTACAGTGCTCTGCACGCAGTAAGCACTCAATAAATATGATTGAATGAATGAATGAATGGTTGATTATTTTGTCCTGCCCACCTTCCTGGGGGAATTAATTCTATCTGCTTACCCACTGCTTTGGTGAAGAAATGTTTCCTTTTTTGGTTTTGTTCTGAGCCTACCATTTGAGTTTCCAGAAGGAGCTCCCTCTTCATCGTATTGTGATTTCAGGTGACAACAATTTCATGTTTGCCCTATTCCCACCCTTCATGATTTTGGAGATTTCAATCCTGTCCCCTTACAGCCTTCACCCATTTGGACTGAAGTGCTCTAACCTGAGCGAAAGTCCCAGAGTTTAAAGCATGTGCCCATCTGGAGCCTGCTAAGCTCTCAAGGCATAGCCTCCAAGCCACAGATGGGAGGTCTGGGCATTTTCAGATATCCACCTCCCTTTGAGGTCCCCATGCCCCTTTACCGTGGTGAAGAATGGGTCCCCTATAGCATCCTTTGTGCTTTCGCCAAGATAAATGAGGCCTAGAGGAAACCGTACAAGCCTGGGCTCGGGAAACTTGCATTCTAAGCTTCACCACTTGCCTGCTGTGTGACCCTGGGTAAGTCATTTAGTGACTCTACATCTCAGTAAAATGGGGATTCAATACCTGCTCTCCTTTCCCCACCCCCCAGGATATGATCCCTATGTGAAGAGAAGCGTGGCTCAGTGGAAAGAGCATGGGCTTTGGAGTCAGAGGTCATGGGTTCAAATCCTGGCTCTGCCAATTGTCAGCTGTGTGACTTTGGGCAAGTCCCTTAACTTCTCTGACCCTCAGTTCCCTCATCTGGAAAATGGGGATTAAGATTGTGAGCCCCCCTTGGGACAACCTGATCACCTTGTAACCTCTCCAGTGCTTAGAACAGTGCTTTGCACACAGTAAGCTCTTAATAAATGCCATAATAATAATTATTATTATTATGTGGGATGGGGAGTGGTTTCAACATGATTAACCCTTATCTACTACAGCACTTAGCACATCGTAAACACTTAAATGCCAAAATTATTATCATTTCTACAAGAGAAACAGCATGGCCTAATTGAAAGAGTATAGGACTGAGAGTCAGGAGAACTGAATTCCAATCCCACCTCTACCACTTTGCAGTGTGAACTTGGGTAAGTCACTGTACCTAACATCCCTGTGGCTCAGTTTCCTTGTTTGAAAATATGGGGGATCAGGTACCTGTTCTCCCTTCCCCTTGGTCTGTGAAGCCCAAGTGGGGCAGAGACCCATCTAATCATCTTGTATCTACTCCAGGGCTTAGCAAATGCCACAATTACAACTATTATTATCTTCATCCGCATTTGGGCTAACGCCCATCACCCCAGAACCGCCTGCTTCATCCTATGCCTTTCCTCCAGGCTCCACAGCCCCTTCAGTGAAAATTTCCTGGGCCAGAACTCACTTGAGCATAGACCTTGGGCCGTGCCAGGGAGCGAAGTCTGGCAGAGAGATCAGGGTAGGCCTGTCTGTTTGGGCCGGGTCGGGGGAGTCGCGAGGCGGTTATTCTAGGGAACGGACCCTGCCGGCTGGGTGTCCGAATAAAAGAAAAGCTTTGTAACACACCCGGGCCTTTCTCTGCAGGACAAGCTTCCATTGTGGGGCCAGCCCTGCAGGGAAGAGTGAGTGGTAGGAAAGGATTGAGTCAAAGGCAGGAGAGCAGTTACCTGGGATGACCGAGGACAATGGGCGTATTCAGCAGAGGGCCACATAAAAGGAAAAACTTGGTTGGAGGCAGGTGTTGGGCCCCAGAAACCCAGAGATAAAGCTGCCATGGGAGGCTGTGCCAGTTAAGTGGCAATTTATTCTGCCCATAATTCTGGTTTCATATGGTCTGCAGGTGGCTTGGCAGTGCTGCAGTCTGTGAGGCAGGAGTTTGCAATAACAAAAGCAAAGGTTAATGATTTCACAGCAAGGTCTGAAAAAGCCATCTTTGAAGGCATTTTGCAAACACCTGTAGCTCCTTCAGCCGGGTCCCCAGACAGTCCTCCCGGACAAACGTGTGTGCTGGGTAAGCAGGATGGGGAAAGAGGATTATTGGGAGCATTTCAGTGCCAGGGTTCATTATCAGGGGAGCACCCTTCACTATACATCCTGGTCCATCTGGGCAGCTTGAACTGTGATCCTTACTCTGATGCAGTAACAAATAGTAATAATAGATGGAGCTTTGGGATCCCACAGAATGAGAAGGAATGACGGTGGACTGAGGCCTGGGAAGGAGAGCTGTCATGAGGGTGGGAAAAGAGATGGGCAAGGAGGCAGGCCCAGCAGAGATATCAGGCAGGGAGGTCTTCCAATCATTCCCCATCTCCCTTCCAAGTGTGGGAAGGCCTAGTGGAGCCCTCATCTTCATCCTTCTTTCCTTCTGCTGGGGGTCCTTCTTCCACTTGGGTCATTCATTCATTCATTCATTCAATTGTATTTATTGAGCATTTACTGTGTGTGGAGAATTGAACTAAGCGGTTGGGAGAATACAATATAACAATAAACAGACACATTCCCTGCCCACAATGAGCTTACAGTCTAGAAGGGGGGAGACAGATATTGATATAATTAAATAACAATAATAATGGCATTTGTTAAGCACTTAATATGTGCAATGCACTGTTCTAAGCACTGGGGAGGATACAAGTGATCATGTTGTCCCACGTGGGGCTCACAGTCTTAACCCCCGTTTTACAGGTGAGGTAACTGAGGCACAGAGAAGTTAAGTGACTTGCCCAAAGTCACACAGTTGACAAACGGTGGAGTCCGGATTAGCACCCATGACCTTTGACACCCAAGTCCGTGCTCTCTCCACTAACCCACGCTGCTTCCCCAAATAAATTGCAGATTTAATGTATCTGGCTGGGATAGCAGCAGGATGGATTTGGATTTGTCCAGCTGGTCCTTTTGCCCAGCCTATACACTTTGCTCCTATTTCAGAGATAATAGTAGTAACACACAAAGTCCTTTGTCTCAATCAATCAATCGTATTTACTGAGTGCTTACTGTGTGCAGAGCACTGTACTAAGCACTTGGGGAGTACTACACAATAGCATAACAGACACAACAAGCACCAGACCCGATCTCGCTGATTTATGTGTGTAACATCAGTCTCTAGGGGGCTGCTGACTTTCCAGGACATTACAAGAAACCAGAGAAGCTCTTAGAAGCTGACTGGGCCAGTGCTGTCAGAAGAGACACTACTGAATGGCTGAGGGAGTTCCATCAAATTCCAAGCATCATCAGAGTCTTACAGAGAAGCAGTGAGGCCTAGTAGAAAGAGTGTAGGGCTGAGAGTCAGGAGATCTGACCAATCTATTTATTCTGACGGTTTTGACACCTGTCCACATGTTTTTTTTTTTTTTGTCTGTTTCCCCCTTATAGACTGTGAGCCAGTTGTTGGGTAAGGACCATCTCTATATGTTGCCTACTTGTGCTTCCCAAGTGCTTAGTCCAGTGCTCTGCACCCAGTAAGCACTCAATAAATACGATTTAATGAATGAATGAATGAATCTAGTCCTGACACCACCATTTGGTCTGCTTGGGACCTTGAGAAAGTCACTTGACTTCTCTGGGCCTCAGTTTGCTCATCTGTAAAATGGGGGAATTAAAAAAAACTGTTCTCCTCTCTCTTGGACTTTGAGCTCATGTGGGATAGAGACCATGACCATTCTGATTATCCTATACCTGCCCCAGTATTCAGTACAGTGCTTGGCATCTAGTAAGCCCTTAATGAATACCACGATTATGATTATTTGTGCAGATTTGATAGGTCAAACAGCAAAAGCCCCGGGAAAAGGAGAGAGAGAACACCCCCCACCACCACCACCACCAAACAAAGGGGATTGAGTTTTGTTGGAACACTAAAGCTCAGAATTCCAAGAAAACAGATGCAACAGCTGGTCAGGGCTAAAAATGGGAAAGCCAGACAACTGCACTTGCGAAGCAGAAGCAGTCCGAGAGAAATTCCAAGCATTTCTCTACCTCTATAAAACACATCCATTCTCCCATTGGTTGAAACGGGGAGGGAAAAAAAAAATTATAGAGGGATGAGAAAAAACAAACAAACAAAAAACCAGAAACGGCTTCAAGGAAAAGACTAGGAAAGGGATCCGAGAGGCAGAAGAGCTCATCTCTGAAGAGAGCACTTGGGTCCCGAGACTCGAAAAACTCTTTCTGCAGGCTCTAAGGGGTCTAATTCCGCGCCCCGTCGGCAGCGCTTTCCCAGATGGACGCCGTCCGAAGCGCCACCTGGTGGTCGAAAAGGGGCAGCGGCCAGCGGCTGGATCCCTCCGGAGTCGGAGCCGAGACCTGGTTTTTCCATTCAGCCCTGAAATGAGAAGATGGGGCCGGGGAGAGCCAGCCTGAGGTTTCCGACTGACGGCCAGACGTTTCTGGCTTGGCTTCCTCGGCCCAGTTCTGGCACCGTCCCACAGCGCCTACCTTCCCCGGCGGAGTTAACACCTCCAGGCTTGGTTGTCTTTGGTGTATCTCTCCCTGGCTTTCGGCCTCCAGCCCTCCCTCCCTCCCTCCTGAGCCTCCTTTTCCTCCGGGGATGTTGAAAGTGTCAAATTTGGAGATTTCAGCCTCCTGCAAAGCCCCAGACATTTCCCCGCCTCAGGGGCAATTGTTCTCCAGCAGCCCAGAGCTGCTCCAGTTTCACGGGAGGGCTTCTGCTCTTCCAGTTTGTATCCAGAGCAGAAGGCCAATGTCTCCCTGGAGAGGCCAGTCTCCTAGCTCCTGCTCAGCGCTCCTTGTTGCCACGACCACACATGGGCCACCTCAGTTTCCTCCTCCTCCTCTTCCTCCTCCTTCTCACCCTCCACCTTTTCCTCTTCCTCCTCCTTCTCACCCTCCACCTTTTCCTCTTCCTCCTCCTTCTCCTCACCCTCCACCTTTTCCTCTTCCTCCTCCTTCTCCTCACCCTCCACCTTTTCCTCTTCCTCCTCCTTCTCCTCACCCTCCACCTTTTCCTCTTCCTCCTCCTTCTCCTCACCCTCCACCTTTTCCTCTTCCTCCTCCTTCTCCTCACCCTCCACCTTTTCCTCTTCCTCCTCCTTCTCCTCACCCTCCACCTTTTCCTCTTCCTCCTCCTTCTCCTCACCCTCCACCTTTTCCTCTTCCTCCTCCTTCTCCTCACCCTCCACCTTTACCTCCTCCGTTGTTTTGTTTTATGGTACTTGTTAAGCACATGTGTGTCTAGCACTATTCTAAGGGCTGGGGTAGGTATAAGTTATTTAGGTAAGGCGCAGCCCCTGTGACCCTGTCCCACATGGGGCTCACAATCTTAAGTAGGAGGGAGAGCTGGAATTGAACCCCCAGTTTACAGCTGAGGAAAATGAGACACAGGCCAGTTAAGTGACTTGCCCAAGATCACACACCTAGCAATTGGCAGAGCCGGCATTCGAACCCAGGTTCTCGGACTCCCGGGCCCGTTCTCTTTCCGAGTCTCCTCCTCCTGCTCCTCCTCTTTCTCCTCTTCCTCCTCCCTCTTCTTTTTACATTCCCCAGGGCCACAGCCCCTGGCCCTATGCAAATCCTAGAGCCCTGGTTTATGGTTGAGAAAACACACACACGGGCGTGTCTGCACACACACATGCACACACACTCACCGCACAAAACCAACTGAGGAATTTTTCTTGCTCCCAAGAGCCGGAGCGTGTTTAATAGCTCATTAGAATATTCTCCGCTGCTGGTGATTCCAGCACCTGCCAGCCAACTGAGTTTCCTTTACACCACCTTCTCACTATGATGGAAGTCAGTGGAGATGCCCGGACGCTTGGCAGCTCCCAAAGGGTGATTACTGGCCTTGAACTTGATGAGCCTGCAGAGGTTTCTTCTCCTGCTCCCTGGCATGAGCTTGTTGACAGGAGGAGGTGCCCTAGTGTGACTCGCCATTGGGGGCAGGTCCACAGAGAGGATGGGCATCGTCCATCGGGCCGAGTCAAAATTATCTATTCTATTGATGCTATCAATGCATTGATGCTATCAACGCATTTTGATGCTATTGATGCCTGTCTACTTGTTTTGTTTTGTCTGTCTCCCCCTTCTAGACTGTGAGCCCGTTGTTGGGAAGGGAGTGTCTCTCTCTGTTGCTGAATTGTACTTTGCAAGGGTGCTCTGCACACAGTAAACGCTCAATAAATACGATTGAATGAATGAATGAATGAAAGCACTTTCCATCCCCAGTATTGGCCCTGGTCTTCCATTCCAGAGCTTTTCAAGCAGCCTTGAAAATAGTCCCTTGCCTACTTGCCCAAGATTAGTAACAGTGAACAAGAGAATACTAATATTATTCATCCAGCTCCCAGTGACATCCGTGAAGCGAGGTGATGGGAGGGGGGGACGGGACAGAGAATGATTCAAAAAGGCATGGTGGCCAGTACATTTTTGTGCTTTTTCCAAGGCTGCTTGAATGGGTTTCAATGCTCCTTCCCCTAATTCCAGCCAAGTAAGGATTCCTCAGGGCATTCCCCATTCAACAGAGGTGACAGTGAGGATGGAGTCTTTGCTGGGGAACAATGGATGGACCTCAGTCTGAGACTTCATCTCCTGAAGAGAGGAACAATGATAATAACAATTATGGTACTTGGTAAGTGCTTACTATGTGCCAAGCATTGTTCTAAGTGCTGGGGTAGATACAAGTTAATCCTTTTGGACACAGTTCCTATCCCATAAGGGGCTCGAACTCTTAATCCCCATTTTACAGATGAGGTAACTGAGGCCCAGAGAAGTAAAATGACTTGTCTAAGATCACACAGCAGACATGTACCAGAGCCGGAACTGGAACCCACGTCCTTATGACTCCCGGGCCCGTGCTTTATCCACTGTCACATTGATTAGAGGGCTAGTGGCCTCTAACTCGCCCTCTCTTGTACCTGTCAGTTATGAGGGCATCAGAGCATGATGTGCAACATGCGAGCAGGCAGGCAGGGTTGTGACACATTGGGGTATGGAGTGCAACACGCGATCAGGTGGCCAAAAGCGCAGCACCCTGGGGCACAGAGTGCAAAGTGTGAGCAGGTGGGAAGGGGTGCAGCATATTGGGGCACAAAATGCTATGAGTGAGCAGGAAAGCAGGGGTGCAGCACATTGCCAAATACATGCGTGGTTTTTTCCCACACTGGGAGCTATATGCAGAGCCAGGACTAGAACCCATGTCTTCTGATTCCCAGAACAGGGCTTCTTCCTGGGACCAATAGCAGGGTTCCAGAAGGGACTGTGAGCTCCCTAGATGATTTGCCCTCTGCTCTTTTCTAACCTGTTGCCAACCTAATGCTGTTCCAGGCCCAGATTCAGGAGTAACATGGGGCCAGGGGCCTGGAGAGGGTTGGGGATGGAGGCCGGTGGATTTTTAAGGGGAAACTTCTCACCTTCACCAGTTTGAACTTTTGTGGGCTCAGCCCCTGCCCTAATCATTCCAGGATAGAGTATTTCCCCCTGACTCTGAACCATAGCCTTAGGGGGCGGAGACGGGAGGAGAAGCCACTGCTTCCTAAAGGAAGAGGCTCTGCCTGTTGAGGGAAGAGGGGGTGGGTTGGCCAGAGGGAGAGTCGGAAGGGCCCAGCTGAGTCCAATTCACGGGTCTTGGCGTCCGTCTCTCTGAGAAGCTGGGCAGGGCAGAGCACAGCCCCAGCCTGTGTCCTCAGAAGAGTTCAGGGGCTGTCCAGCTGAGGAGGCAGAAGCTGCGGGGATTCATGGCTCAGGACTCAAGAACGATACCAGAGATTTGGCCCCAGTCGACAGCTCAGGCTGTGAGCGCCACAGGACGACCCTGCCCCCTCCTCCCACCCACCCCCAGTCGCAGACTAGGGGAAACCATCAGGAACAGGGGTGGGAGAGGGACAAGGGACAAGGCCAGGTGACCAGGGGGACAGGAGGCAACCAGCCCTGCAGCCTGCGCCGATGTGGTTTTCTCCCAAAAAGAAAAAAAAAATCCCAGGAAGCATCAGCTGTTAGGCCCTTCAAGTGGCACCTGTTGCCTAGAGCTGACATCACCACGGGAGAGGCCCCTCTGTGGACATTTAGACCTTGGAAAGCCACAGCTGTGAGCATAGCTATCCCCGTCCAGTTCCAGAGGGAGCTGGGGACTCCGCCTTGGACTTTGCCAGCCCCATCCGTCCCCCTCGCCCTCTCCCTGGTCCTCGCCCTCTCTCTCTCTTTCTCTCTCTCTTCCAGGGATTGTGACTTCTGCCCACTGCCCGGCTCGCGCCCTCAGGCTTTCCCTCGATGGGGACACTCGTTGCCAAGCTGCTCCTCCCCACCCTCAGCAGCCTGGTGTTTGTCCCGACTGCCAGCATTGCGGCCAGGAGGCAGTTCCATATGGAAGCCATGGTCTACGTCTTCACCATGTTCTTCGTGGCGGTAAGTGCGGTGTCCGCCCCGGGGGGGGCAGGGTCGGCGTGGCCAGGCTGATTGGGACTGTCCCTGGGGACTAGTGGAGCCAGGGAGAGCCACACCCTGGGGAGGTGGGTCTGTCTGTCCAGAGTCTGTCCCCCTACACCTTCCAACCCCAGCCTGGGGTTTGGATGCCGACACTGAGAGAGGCTGATTATCCAAGCTAGTCGGGCCCATGCACGGTGAGGAAAACATATAGATAATAGAACATGGAGATGATCAAACAGGCCTGGATTTGGCTTTCTTGGCTTGGGTTCAACCCAGTTTTTTGGTGATTCAAAGGCAGTTTGGATAACGATTGCAGAATCTGTTAAGCACTTACTGTGTATGTACCTATGGAGCACCGTCCCAGCGCTGCGCTAGATACAATGCAGTCAGATCAGCACAGTCCCTCTCCGGCCTGAGCACCACAGTCTAAAGGGTCGGGGAAGTTAATCCCCATTTTACAGTTGAGGAAACTGAGACACAGAGAAGTTAAGTGACTTTTCCAAGGTCATGGGGCAGGCGAGAGGCAGCAATTGGCTAATCAGCTGTCTGCTGTGGGTCTGGGCCACCGGATGGGACTTGAAACTTTTTGGGGTTGCATTTATTCTGGCTCTTTGAGCCCCCAGTGGGACAGGGATCGCGTCCCATCTGGTGGTCTCCCTTCTACTCCTGTGTTTAGTACATTGTATGTGCTTAACAGTCCCCAGAACAATGGAGCTTCCCAGACTAAGCCCCGCTTTTCCTCTGCTCCTCCTCCTCCTCTCCCCTTCGCTCCAACTGCCTCCTTCTGCTCTACCCACCTCCCTGCCCCACAGCACTTGTGTATCTATGTATATATTTATTATTCTATTTTATTAATGATGTATATATATCAACAATTCCATGTATTTATATTGAGGCTATTGATGCCTGTTTACTTGGTCTGATGTCTATTTCCCACCCTTCTAGACTGTGAGCCCATTGTTGGGCAGGGATTATCTCTATTTGTGGCTGAATTGCACTTTCCAAGCACTTAGTGCAGTGCTCTGCACACAGTAAGTGCTCAATAAATATGATTGAATGAATGAATGAGGGCAGTTCTCAAGCAGGATGTTGTATGTGAAGTGGCCAGTTTGTCCGGCCAGGGTGGGTGGATGGGTTGAGGGACATGTGACTCTTTGGTCATGAAATAGGGTTCAGAAAATCAGGGCTCTTTCAGGCAGCCCCAGCAGGGGCTCCAATGGGGCGCCCAAAGGTCAAAGCTGTTTCAGTGACTGTCACCCTCCCCTTTCCCACCTCCAACTCCTCTCAGGGCCCTCTGGGCCTCGGCACCCTCCAGCAAACCGCTTCGGGCCCAGACCAGTCAGCCCCCTCCACTCTCTGTAGCCCCACAGGATCTGCTTTCTGAGGCTAGGGGATTGAGGGCAGAATGACCTGGAGACCCTTAGGGCAGGCCTAAGCCCAGAGCAGACCAGAGGTCAGCCTGCCTGAGGATTCTGACCAGCCAGAAAGAACACCAGAGCTGGAGGGCTGCCCGGGGGAGTGAATGGGGCTCTCCTCAATACCGCATCCATGACTGCCCCCTCCACATGATAAATTAACACTGCCCTGGGCATGGGGGATGGAAGGGAAAGGGATTTTTGAACTTCAGTGGCTTGGGGAGGTGGGGGGTGGTCAAAGCTATGTCTGGAGGGAAAGATTCCATATGGGCTCCCCCCTTCCCCTACCTGGCCACATGGAGAGTGCCAGGTTAAGGGATGCAGCCTGTCTGTCTCTCTCTCTTCCTTTCTCATCCATCATCGTGCCTGTCCCTCTTTAAAAGCCGAACTCACTGTAATAAGAGGGGAGCGCAGGGGGGACGAAAGTTCCACTAGGCAGAGACAGATGTGTGGAAAAACTGTATCATGCCCAGAACGTAGCCAGCCTCCCAGAGGCCCTGCCACATGACAGCTCTTGAGCAGCAGACCGTGGGGGTTAGTGGGGAGGGAAGCGGGCATGTATGTGCGCATGTGGGGGTGCCTGGGGTGGTTGCGTATGCCTGTGTGTATGCATGTAAGGATGTGGATGGGTGTGTATTCAGGGAGGTGTACATGCGTTTGAACGTGGTTGGTACATGCACAGTTCTTCAGTGACTTTGTGGAGGTGGTTGTGCTGATACAAGCAGGTCCTGTTGGCTTTTCCCAGGCAATGACCAGTTGGGGCATAGCTGTTTAGAGACAGCATCTCCTTTGGATTTCCAATTCTGCCCTTTGTCCTTTCTGGCAGTGGGAGATGGTTGCAAGCATGGTTGGTTAGAAGTGGAGGCTCAACCAGGGGTTTCCCCCTTTTTGCCATGGAAGATCTGCTTAGGGGAGAGCTATAATCTCACCCATCTGCGATGGCAGTGCGAGATGTGGGGTGGGGCACAGCAAATATGGGGCATAAGGGGGGCATAATGGCCAATTCACTCCATCGTAGTTCTTGAGCACTCACTGTGTGTAGAGCACTGTACTAAGTACTTGGGAGAGTATAACGTAACACTAACAGACACATTCCCTGCCCATGATAAGCTTACAGACTAGATGATGCACCCAGCCCACCCTGAGGCATGGTGAAGGAGTGTGGCTGGGGCGGGGGGGGGGGGGGGGGGGGGCGAGAGTGTGTGTGTGTGTGTGTGTGTGTGTGTGTGCGCCCTTGAGTGGGGCATGGTGGGGGAGGGTGTGTCAGCTGCTGTTAGGGCTTGTGCTAAACAGCCCCAGCTCAGTTCTTCATTCCCCAGACCAGCTGGAGCATATGTTCCCCTTGGGCAAATGTGTTGGCCTCATCTGTGTGTTGTGGGGAGGAGAATGCAGGGGATGAGTGTGGGTGTGTGGGTGTCTGTGTTTCAGAGAGAAAGATAAATGTTTGTTCTCTCTCTTCCTCTCCCTCCCTCCTCTCTGCCTCCACTCTTTTGCCCTATCCGCAAAACCCAATTCCAGTCCCCAGCCTTGAGGGTCAGAACTCTTCGGGCAGACCAATCCCTCAGGTTGTTTCCCTCCAATTTTCTCAGTCCAGTCCTTATTCTCGAGATCCTGCCCTCTCTGTGGGCCCTGCTGGGCACCTTACCATTTCTAGCCCCGGAACTGCTCATGTCTGTCGGGATCACTTTGGCAGACTCTGTTGAGGTTGTTAAGGAGGATCCATGGCTCATTCACTCAATCATTCGATCAATCGATGGTATTTATTGAGCTTTTTACTATGTTCAGAGCACTGTTCTAAGCCCTTGGAAGGGTACAACAGAGTTGCCAGACACTTTTCTGACCTCAGGGAGCTTTCGGTCTAGAGAACTGTTCTCATTTCCTGCTGCTCTTGAAGAATGGTCCCGCCCATAAGAAAGGCAGCTTTCTCCACTTCCCAGCACGTGCTCAGCTATGACCTTCTCACTCAGAGGCTGAGCTATGATAGACCGTGTGGTTTCCTCAGGCATCAGGGGTAGAATGTCAACCTACAGCTCTTAGTTCTTGCTCTGGACTCATCCAGAGAGGGGTAATACTAATAATAGTAATGATAGTAATAATAATAATAATAACGATGATGATGGTATTTGTTAAGCGCTTCAAAGCACTGTTCTAAGCGCTGGGGTAGGTACAAGGTGATCAGGTTGTCCCACGTGGGGCTCTTAATCCCCATTTTACAGGTGAGGTAACTGAGGCCCAGAGAAGTCAAGTGACTTGCCCAAAGTTACACAGCTGACAAGTGGTGGAGCCGGAGTAAGAACCAGTGACCTCTGACTCCCAAGCCCAGGCTCTTTCCACTGAGCCACGCAGGGTACCCGGTCCCCTCTTGGTGGAATCTGTCAGAGTCCAGCAGCCTCTGGACCACCCCCACCCTGACCACCTCTCATTAGCAGAGATTCCACCCACTTGGGGGAAGACATAGGCCCCAAAAGAGCATCGGAGGAGAGCAGAAGACTCTAAGGAACAAGATGAAAGCATTTGGAAGTGGCAAACACCAACTATGAGGTGGATTAATCCATCAATCAATCAGTTAACTGCATTCAAGACAGTCTGGAGGAGTGAAAAGACTAAGGGATCGGCAATCAGGGAGCTTCTCACCCACATCCTGCTGCTGGCCTGGAACTTTCATTATTTCATTCATTCATTCAACCGTATTTATTAAGCATTTACTGTGGGCAGAGTACTATATTAAGTGTTTGGGAAAGTACAATACAGCAATAAAAAGTGACATTTTCTGCCCACAATGAGCTCACAGTCTAGAGCTGGGGGTGACAGACATCAGTACAAACAAATAAAATGACATATATACATAAGTGCTGTGGGGCTGGGAGGTGGGGGAAGAGCAAAGGGAGCAAGTCAGGGAGATGCAGAAGGGAGTGGGAGATGAGGAAAAGTGGGGCTTAGCCTGGGAAGGCCTCTTGGAGGAGATGCACCTTCAATAAGGCTTTGAAGGGGGGGAGAGTAATTGCCTGCCGGATTTGAGGAGGGAGGGTGTTCCAGGCCAGAGGAAGGACATGGGCCAGGGGGTTGGTGGCATGACTGGTAAGATCAGGGAACAGTGAGAAGATAAGCACTAGAGGAGAAAAGTATGCAGGCTGGATTGTAGGAGAGAAGAGAGGTGAGGTAGGAGGGGCAAGGTGATGGAGTGCTTTAAAGCCAATGGTGAGGAGTTTTTGTTTGATATAGAGATGAATGGGTGACCACTGGAACTTTTGAAGAGAGAGGTGACATGTCCTGAACACTTCTGTAGAAAAATGATCCAGGCAATGTAGTGAAGTATGGACTGGAGTGGGAGAGACAGGAGGTTGGGAGGTCAGCAAAGAAGCTGATGCATTAATCTAGGCAGGATAGGATGAGTGATATTATTAACATGGTAGCAGTTTGGATGGAGAGGAAAGGGTGGATTTTAGAGATGTTGTGAAGGTGGGACCTATGCTTATCTTCTTCAGAGCTAATCGAGAATTACTCTCCCCATCTTCAAAGCCTTATTGAAGGCATATCTCCTCTGAGACCTTCCCTGCCTAAGTCCTGGTTTCCTCTTCTCCCATTCCTTTCTACATCGCCCTTGCACTTGGATTTGCTCCCTTTTTTCCACCCTACCTCAGTCCCACAGCACTTATATACATATCCATAATTGATTTATATTATTGACTGTCTCCCCCCTCTAGACTGTAAGCTCGTTGTGGGAAGGGAACATGTCTACCAACTCTGTTATATTTTACTTTCCCAAGCATTTAGTGCGGTGCTCTGCACACAGTAAGTGCTCAATAAATACCATTGATTGATCAATCAATCGATTGGCTGAACTGTCTTCGAGTCCCAGCTCTGCCACTGGCCTACTATGTGACTTTGGGCAAGTCACTAGCCTCTCTGGGTTTCAGATTCCTCAACTGCAAAATGGCAATAAGATGAATTAGGGACCCCATGTGGGACAGAGACTATGTCTGATCCATAACCTTGTATTGACCCCAGTGCTTAGCATATGTATGTGTTTAATCCATGCCATAATTATTTCTTGAGTACTCATTGAGGGTGAAGCCCTTCATAAAGTGTAGTGGGGACTGCAGCAAAATACCACAGCACAATCCCTCCCCTCAATGAATTTACGATCCACCATTTTACTGGTCAGAGCCAACACACCCCTGCTAATGTCCTCAAGGACGTTCCTTGCTCTTCAAAATGGAAAAAGAAAACAGGACAGCAATCCCAAACTGTTGGGTGGGGAGGAGTCCCTTTGTCACATGCTCCTTTGTTTACTCTCAGATATACCACGCTTGTGATGGTCCAGGTTTATCGGTGCTGTGTTTCATGCGCTACGACATTCTGGAGTACTTCAGCATCTATGGGACGGTGCTGTCCATGTGGGTCTCACTGATGGGTAAGTCTCCTTAACCCAGCCTTGCAAACAAGTACCAAGCAGGTACTACCCTACACTATTCAAATTAGCAGGGTAAATGAAACCAGCAATTGATACCCTGTGCCAAGGGCTGAACCGTTACTCAGGACAGGATGACTGACAGCCCTCCGAGAACAGTTTTTTCCCCAGGAGCCAGGTGGGCCCAGGAAAGACATATTTTTGAGGGAATTATCCAGTGGTTGTAGTCATTAGGAACCCAGTAATAGTATTACTCCTTCTCTTTCTCCTCTTCCTCCTCCTCCTTTCTCCTTCTCCTCCTCCATCTCCTCCTCCTTCTTCACCTCCATCATCTCTTCCTCCTCCTCCTTCACCTCCATCTCCTCCTCCTCCTATTACCACCAACTTTCATTGAGCAAGTCTAACTCTTGACACTAAATGAATACTGTAAGAAAAGTGAGTCCAGGCCAGATTACTGTTTATGCCGCCTCACACTGCTAGGTCCATTCCAGAAACCATGAGTCAAAATTTTTGCATGATTGATAGACTGTCCACCCACCAGCCCTGTCCCTCTGTCCTCCTGCTGCACTCAGGAGTTTTGTGGAACTCCCTGGAGCCCAGACAAGCTGGAGACAGAGTGTGTAGATCAGTACGGAGTCCCAGCACTTAGGCAGCAACTGTCCAACTAGTCAGTTGTCAAGCCAAGGTGGAGGCATTCAGGGAAATATTACCACACAGCCAAAGAAGCAGTGTGGCCTGGTGGATAGAGCATGGGCCTGGAACTCAGAAGAACCTGAGTTCTAATCCAGGCTCCACTACTTCTCTGCTATGTGTGCAACCTTGGGTAAGGCACTTGACTTCTGCGTACCTCAGTTACCTCATCTGAAAAATGGGCATTAAGATTTTGAGATCCATGTGGGGCATGGACTGTGTGTACCCTGATTACCTTCGATCTGCCTAGCACATAGTAAGCGCTTAACAAATACCATAAAAAAAATTCACTGCCTATGTAAGCACAAACATACTAAGACCACCTGGAATGGAATATGACAACAAAAGAACCACACTGCTTCCTCCATCTGCACCATTTCATTCATTCATTCAGTGTATTTATTGAGCACTTACTGTGTGCAGAGCACTGTACTAAGCGCTTGGGAAGTACAAGTCGGCAACATATAGAGAAAGCCCCTACCCAACAACGGGCTCACAGTCTAGAAGGGGGAGACAGACAACAAAACAAAACATGTAACATGGGTCCAGTATTTTTTGGAAAACAAACTGCTTCCCCTCACAGATTTGGCCATTGGCTTTAGCAAGAGAGCAGAACCGTCTATGGACCATCTGCTTTCTCTCTTTTCAGTGGCAGCTCCGCCAGGGGCCACCAAACCAAAACAATTCTACAATTCTCCAGCTAAACTTTCTTCTCCAATTACCAGTCATTTAAAATAGCACAGCAGCCATCCTGAAAAAGGTTGTGTCTGCCAACACCCTGCACTGGGGAGGGGGCATCTCTGTGCTTGCGGTTCAATTTGGCTTATGTGAAGAATCAGTAGCATTTATTGAGCACCTACGGTATGCAGCACACACTGAACTAAGCACTTGGGAGAGTACAGTCAAGTCAAAAGATGTGATTTCTGCCTCCAAGGAGTTCACAATCTAACCCAGAGGAAAGAGTATGGACTCAGGAGGCAGGATAACTGAGTTCTAATCCCAGCTCTACCATTTGCCTGCTGTGTGACCCTGGACAAGTCACTTTTCTGCTCTACGTCTCAGTTTCCTCGAATGTAAAACAGAGATTAAATCACTGTTCTCCCTCCCTGTTAAACTGTGAGTGCCAGTGGACAGGGGAGTTTGTCCAGCCTGATTAACTTCTGTCTACCCCAGTGCTTAGCACTAATATATTATTATTATTATTATATCATTATTATTTTACTCAAGGTCACTGACAGAAAGGGAGAAGTAAAGGAGTTCCAGAGAAGCTAACCAATCTGCCCCAAGTCCCACAGCAGGCAAACTGGCAGACCCAGGATTAGAAGCCAGGTCTCCCCTCCCAGTCCTGTGCTATTTTCACTAGGCCTTGCTCCTTCTATCTACCCAGGGCACCTCTCGCCCTCCCCTGCTTACATTCTCGTGTTTATAGGTTCCTCCCACTTGCCCTCTCAGCCTAGGCCAGGTCCATTTCCTTGCTTGGCTATTTTTGACTTTGAAAAATAGTAAGGGGGAAAAAGATGAAGTTGGGGTTTTGGGAAAGGCCCCCAGAGAGCAATCGCAGACGAGAAAATATGGACCTCATCCCTTCTCCAAATCGCTCTGAAGATGTGATGCGAGGACAGAGATGGGTGTGGGGGCCCGGCCGCAGGGAAGACCTTTTACCACATCGCTTGGAAAAATGGGATGCACACGTGTGCCGGCAGAGAGGGCTCTGGGCATATTTCCTGGAATGCAAACCCAACACAGCCATAACACAGCTGTGCAAGCTGGAACTACCCAGCTGACACCCTCCTCTCTCTACCTTCCCCCAACCCCGACATTGTGCGCTAAACAAAAGTCCATCATCCTTCATTGCTGGAGGCTCGACTGCTGCTCTGGGACCCACAGGTTTTTAGAAGTCATCATCCAAGAGCTGGGGAGACTGGCCAGTGACTGAAACAGCAGGAGTTCAGGAAGGCGGGGAGACAGGGGAAGGGCCCTAAACATGAGGCAGACACTCTGATCCCTCTGAATCCCATCAGCCTCAGAATAACCCCCTCAAACCTCACTGAGTCCCACTCCCCCAACCCTCTGAGCCCAAATATCCAAAGATGCTTCGCTGATCCACTAGACTGTGAGCTCCTTGTGGGCAAGGATCTTGTCTATCAACTCTGTTTTATTGCACTCTCCCAAGCACTGCAGCCAGTGTGCCCAGTAAGCACTTCCTCTGCTCCCGGTAAATGCTCAATAAATGCCACTGATGGATTGGCTTGAGAAGAGCTGAGTGAGACAAAGGGACCGCTACTACTGACTAGGCAGAAAAATGATTTACAGATTTGAGGAAGCACAGTCTCAACTAAAATGACTGCAGATTACAAGGAATAATAATAGTGATAATAATTTAGATATCTGTTAAGCGCTTACTATGTGCCAAGCACCGAACTAAGTGCTGGGGTAGATGCAAGAAAATCAGGTCCTGCACTGGACTCACAGTCTAAGTAGGAGGGAGAACAGCGTGGCTCAGTGGAAAGAGCCTGGGCTTTGGAGTCAGAGGTCATGGGTTCAAATCCCAACTCCACCAATTGTCAGCTGTGTGACTTTGGGCAAGTCACTTCACTTCTCTGTGCCTCAGTTACCTCATCTGTAAAATGGGGATTAAGACTGTGAGCCCCCCGTGGGACAACCTGATCACCTTGTAACCTCCCCAGCGCTTAGAATAGTGCTTTGCACTTAGTAAGCACTTAATAAATGCCATTATTATTATTATTATTATTATTATTACTACTACTGTATTTGTTAAACACTTTTTTATGGCATTTGTTAAATAATTACTATGTATCAAGCACTGGGGTAGATAGAAGTTAATCAGATCTGACACAGACCCTGTCCCATATGGGGCTCACACTCAAAGTAGGAGGGGGAACAGACATTGAATCCCAGTTGTGTAGATGAGGGGACTGAGGCACAGAGAAGAGCAATGCCTTGCCCAAGGTCACACATCAGGTACTCGGCGGAGCCAAGATTAGAAACCAGGCCCTCTGACTCCCAGTCCCAGGCTCTTTTCACTAGGCCCTGCTGCTTCCCAGCTTGGAAAGAAACAGAGAGGACAGACTAACCTCATTTGTGGTTGGGAATAATGAGGAAGAGGCTTTTTGGGGAGTAGAGACTCTGGTCGGACTGTATGCGGCATGGAAAGCAGAAGTCAGGGGGCAAAGAGCAGCTGTCCAAGCCCTAGACCAGAGGCTGATCATCTCCCGATCACAATGTGGTGGGGCAACGGCCTTGGCAGCCACAACCACTTTCACCAGTAGCATCTTTGATGGACAACTGTAAATATAGAGCATTAAGCGTTGAGACAGGCTACCAAGAAAGGTCTTGGAATCCCCTTCTGGGAATATGAGCAGTCCCTGCATCTGTGTGAAATGTGCTTGGGGGAATCGGTCTGCAGATGTCGGGTAGGGACTGAGTTCCTTTTAAATGACTGTGCCAGTCCTTCGTGATCCCAGTATGCCCTGTCCTTCAGCCCCGCCAAGCAAGCCTGTCAGATGTATAGAGAGCTAGACCTTCTCAGTCAAAGAGATCAGCAGGGAGAGGGGCAGGGTCAAAGCAAGAGGAGGAGGGACCATCAAGATGGGTGGGAGAGGTGAAGCCCTCCCCGCTACCCAGTGGGTTTGTGTCCTACAGCCCTGGCTGACTTTGATGAGCCCAAGAGATCGACCTTTGTCATGTTTGGCGTCTTGACCATCGCGGTGAGGATCTACCACGACCGGTGGGGCTACGGTGTGTACTCCGGACCCATCGGCACTGCCGTCCTCATCATCACCGCAAAGTGGGTAAGGAGGGATCGGCCCTGGGATGGGCCTGGGGAACGTGCTTGACCTCAGATCAATCTAGTCTGTGGGGGTCAACTACCTTGGAGTCATCCAGATGGGCATGTGAAAAGGGGAGACTAAACAATGACACTCCTGGTCTCCAGAAGATCTCAGAACTCATCAGAGGCACGATCTCATTTCTCTCCAGATGATCGCAGAGAGCAGAGGGCGGGGTTGGTTCCTCCAGGTGTAAAATGAACCTCCACTTGCTGGAATAATAATAATTATCGTATTTTTTGTGCTTACTGTGGGCCAAGCACTACATTAAGCACTGCGGTTGATAGAAGTTAGGCTGGGAACAGTCACGTCCTCCATGGGGCTCACAGTCTAAGGGGAGGGGAGAACAAGTATTGAATCCCCATTTTCCAGATGAGGAAACTGAGGCACAGAGAAGTTAACTGACTTGTCCCAGGCCACATAGCAGGTATCAGGGCCAGGATTCGAATCCAGGTCATCTGACTCCCAGGCCAGGGCTCTCTCCACTAAGACATGCTACTTCTAGTCACTCAGCAGGGCAGCAGCAGAATAAGGATTTGAGCCCAATTCTGGAGATTCCAATCTGAGATTCTGCCTGACCACTTGGGGAAGAAAACAAACTGATTCCTCAATCGGACTTGGGAATCAATATTCAGGCTACATTTGAGGACATAGGACACCCCACCCCTTCTTCCCCTACGGAACTTCCTGCCTTGGGGAGGCAAGTTGTTTTTCTGAGGTCCAGTGTTCCCAACAAGATGGCATTCCTCCTTAATTAGCATTCCAAATCCCATAAACAAACAGGGTTCCAGAGATAATGACTGAATTCCAAGTCTGGGGTTCTGATAAAGCAGCTCAGCCTCTCAAGCTCCACCCAACCTAGAAAGGTCATGCCTCCCCCCGACCAGTCCAGACATCAGCTAATTATCCTCAGAAATAGTCGTTAAGAACCTGCTTCTGGAATCAAATCAAATGACGTGACATTTTCTCATCACAGCCCAGAAACACCCCCTCCAGACTGTCTTCCCATTGTGCAATCTGATCCATCAGTGGAAAGAAAATCATGCCAAAGAGCTCTGTACAGAAGGTCTGCCATCTTCATGAGCTTAAATAACATTTCAAGCCCATTTCATAGAGCATTTCATGTTGGTTAGGAAGGACGGTTATTCTATTAAAGGAACATGAAATGTATCCCCTGGCCCAAGTGGCCCTGAGATAAGGGTGGCCATTTGACAGTACTAAGGAGTGCCTGCAGCCCTTGTTCCACCCCCATCTTGGCTCACAGGTTACATCATGTAATCTCCCCCTTTTAGACTGTGAGCCCACTATTGAGTAGGGACTGTCTCTATATGTTGCCAGCTTGTACTTCCCAAGCGCTTAGTACAGTGCTCTGCACACAGAAAGCGCTCAATAAATACGATTGATGATGATGATGATGATCATGATCATTGATGATGATCATGAGATACAAGGGCATCATAGAGCAGAGGGGCAGGTGTGGTTCCCCCGGGAATAAAATGAAGCTCCACTTGCTGGAATAATAGTAATTATGGTACTTGTTTTGTGCTAGCTCTGCCGCTTGCCTGCATCTTGACCTTATAAATGATATGTGAGGGCATCATAAGGGCTCACTTGAAACTCCTCTTTGTACAACTTCATGGCATAGTGGATAGAGCACGGCCTTGGAGTCAGAAGACCGTGTGTTCTATTCCCGGCTCCGCCACTTGTCTGCTATGTGACCTTGGGTAAGTCACTTCACTTCTTTGGGCCTCAGTTCCCTCATCTGTAAAATGGGGATTGAGACTATGAGTCCCACGTGGGAGGGACTGTGCCCAACTGTGCCTGTATCCACCTCAGCGCTTAGTACAGTGCCTGGCACATAGTTAAGCACTTAAATACCATTTAAAAAAAGACCTATATAGTTGCTGTGACTGGCAGGGGGACCCATCCATTTTTATCATCCGTGCATTTACTGAGTGCTTACAGTGTGCATGGTAGTGATTCTAATCCTGCCTTCACCACTTGCCTGCTGTATGACCTTCAGCAAGTGACTTCACTTGTCTAGGCCTCAGTTTCCTCCTCTGTGAAAATGAGGATTCAATACCCATTCTCCCCTCCCCCTTAGATTGTGAGCCTCCTCTGGGACAGGGACTGTATCCAACATGATTATCTTGTATGTTTTTTAATGTTATTGCTAATCCAGGCACTTCTACTCCAGTGCTTAGAACAGAGCTAGAGACTTAGAAGGCACTTAACAAATACCGTAATTATTTAGCATTTCTGTAGCACCACAACACTTATACACTCATGATCTCTGTAGCTCTTATGCACACAGCTCACGTACTCCATTACTTCCTCTTAGTTGTAATTTATTTTAATGTCTGCCCAGATTGTAAGGTCTTTGAAGGCAGAGATCTTGTCTATTAATTCTACTGAACACTTCCAAGTACTAATAATACATTAATCCACACTCAACAGAAGCTCCATAATGCTATCAATTGATTAACTGATTGTCTGGGAGGAAGTCATGAGAAGAATTCAGACCTCTAGGTGGAATGATAGCTGAATCCCCAGCTTTCTGCCTGGTTCCTTGCCTGGTTTTAGATCAGTCTACATTTATTTATTTATTTATTTATTTATTTATTTATTTATTTATCTATTTATTTATTTTTAATTTTCGCAGAAGTAGCGTGGCTCAGTGGAAAGAGCATGGGCTTGGGAGTCAGAGGTCATGGGTTTTAATCCTGGCTCCACTTCTTGTCAGCTGTGTGACTTTGGGCAAGTCACTTAACTTCTCTGTTCCTCAGTTACCTCATCTGTAAAATGGGGATTAAGACTGTGAGCCCCCCATGGGACAACCTTGATTAGCTTGTAACCGCCCAGCACTTAGAACAGTGCTTGGCACATAGTAAGCACTTAACAAATACCAACATTATTATTATTACTACTATTTAGCTGGCATAGCTCATTCATTGTCATATTTATTGAGCCCTTATAGTGGGCAGACCATTGTACTAAGCTCTTGGGAAACAGAGTACAATATCATCATCATCATCATCATCAATCATATTTATTGAGCACTTACTATGTGCAGAGCACTGTACTAAGCGTTTGGGAAGTACAAATTGGCAACATATAGAGACAGTCCCTACCCAACATTGGGCTCACAGTCTAAAAGTCTGTCTACAATATACAGTCTACAATATAACGATAAACAGACACATTCCCTGCCCACAACGAGCTCCTGTCCAGTACTGATATGGAAAGGGCACGTTTATGCCTGGTACTTGCTAACTTTATTTTTAAATACCCAGTCTTCCTCCACCTCAGCCCCTGAAGTTAAATCCAGAGGCTTGGTAGCAGTGGCATTTTTTACCAGGATCGGGAGTGGCAGAAATGGCTCTGGAGTTAAGCAAGAGGGCCCCAGCATACCCGACTGTACTCCCAATCACTTAGTACAGTGGCTTTTTTAAAAAAAATGGAATTTGTTAAAGTGCTTACCAGATGCCAGACACTGAACTCGGTGCTACAGTAGAGACAAGCTAATCAGGTTGGATGCAGTCCCTCTCCCGCATAGGGCTCAAAGTCTTAATCACCAATTTAGGGGTAATTGAGACATAGAGAACTGAACTGATTTGCTGAAGCTCACACAACACACAAGTGGCAGAGCCAGGATTAGAATCCAGGCCCTCTGACTCCCAGGCTTATACTCTTTTCACTAGACCATGCTGCTTCTTTAGAGTGGTGTTTTTAGCCCCTTAGCAATGGGAGGGCGGGACCCAATCCTGGTGGCCACAGAACATTTAGGTGTCCAGCTGATCCTAAGTCCCATCAGATTCAAACCCTAAAATCGCACCCCACACTCCATTAGATAGGAAAATATTTAAGATCCTTGAAGGGCAGAGATTATGTCTATTTGCTCTATTTCACTCTCCAGAACATATGGTAGGCTCTCAACAAATGCTACTGAATGATGAATCAGGGAGGAAACCTGCCCAGGGTAGCCTCTAACCAGAGAAAAACATGAGGTTCTCCATTGAAATGGAGGATTCATTCCACAGAGCTCTCGGAATGAAAGTTGCTGGTCTTCCTCACTCATCACTGGCTCAGGCTGTCGGATTGTAAGGCTACAATGGTAGACCCCCTCTTACTGAGCCCTGCTCCCTGCTGCTCTGGGAGAAAGAACGCACTGCTCTGAAGCCCCAGCCATGGGCGGCATTCTTTTTTAGCCACTCAGCTGTTCCCGTTCTTCCCCACCCCCAGGCCCTACCCACTCCCGAGTCGGCACGAGCCGCTCCCTGGCACGTCTGAGGGATGAGCTGTCATGCTGTCATGTGAGATTCCCACGACTGTGGTCCGGGGGCAGGCTATTTCTAGACCCTCAATCTGGATTTGCCCAGAGACCAAGGAGCTTCCCTCTGGAGAAGGTGGTGAAAACCCCCAGTGCGCACACGTTGTTTTTTATATTGTCTGTCTCCCCCTCTAGACTGTAAATATGTTATGGGCAGGGAACATGTCTGCTAATTCTGTTGAATTGTACTCTCCCAAGGTTTTAGTACAGTGCTCTGCAAACAGTAAGCACTCAATAAATACCATTGATTGATTGACCAGGTAGAGACATCTGGCAGGCCAGCTAATAAGCTTGTCTCTAGATTGTAAGCTCATTGTGGACACGGAACATGTCTGTTATATTATTATATTGTACTCTCCCAAGAGCTTAGTACAGTGCATACATGGCACCCAGTAAGTGCTCAACAAATACAATGGACTGACTAATAAAGACTGGTTCCTGGATTCACGAGGAATCCAGCTGGGGCCTCCAGTTCCATTCTGGTCCTGATGCAACTTTCTGGCACCTGGAGACCAGGAGCCCTCCCGGGGGGGGCACACGGGCCAGGGCTGGGTGTCCCACAGATGGCAATGCCCCCCCAGGCAGATATGTTCTCTCTGTTTCCTCTCCAGCTGCAGAAGATGAAGGAAAAGAAAGGTCTGTACCCTGATATGAGCGTCTATACCCAGCAGATTGGTCCCGGCTTCTGCTTTGGGGCATTGGCCTTGATGCTGAGGTTTTACTTTGAGGTATGTGAAGACCTCTTCGCATGGAAGATGGGGTTTTAGTAAGGCTTTGAAACTGGGGAGAGTAGCAGCCCATTCGGGGAAGGTTTCCTGGAGGAGATGTGATTTTAGTAAGGCTTGGAAGTTGGTGAAAGTAGCGGTCTGCCAGTTGTGAAGTGGGAGGTAGCCCACAAATTGGATACTCACTCGCAGACAATTAGAGTTAACAGCATAATAGATGAGTAAATATCAATTATTTAATCCTTGCAAACTTCCACAACTTTCCAGCTCACCCCTTATTTCTCCCCAGCATGCTCTCCTGGTAGATGGTTGCCAGACTAGGAAAACCAATACGACTGTCATCCTTTCCCCTTCAGGGAAGGGAACACGTCCCTCACCCTCAGCCCTATTGCTGAGGTCTCAGTATTAACAGGACTAAAATTGGGCTGAAGGATTGGGGATCTCATATTTCAGGACACTGGAAGCAAGAGAATGAGAAATCTGCCCTCCATTAAAAATAAATACATTGCCTTAGAGCCTTAGTTATTCATAGTTGTATGATTAGAAGCAGTATTCACAGTCAAAATGATCAGAGCTCTTTTCCAAAGAAAATCAATGCCAGAAGTTAAATGGAAAGAGGATGGAAAGGAACTAGATTCTCTCAACAACTTGTCTCTCACTAGAAGATCCTGCCCATTCCTAGCATTAGTAGGGTCGTTCATAATTAATAGTAACATCTGACTCATGGAGGTAGGAGGGATATTTACATGGGCATTTGAACTCCGTCTGAAGCTTGATGAGCCCCGACTGGAATTTATTCAGGAAATAATTGGGAACAAGTCTCGATCAGTGAAGTGTTTTATTGGCCCAAGATGAGCCAACAGTGGGACGTTTGGAGGCCACAGATATCCCCCAAAACCAGGGCTAAGCAAGAAAGAGCACAGTTCATCTCTGTTGGCTATGAAACCCCAGATGGGCTTGATGGGGAGGGGGCTCTTGGGTTTCAAATGCAGTCCTATCTTCCTTGGACAGGCAGAGATGCTTTGTTGAGTATGGGGTGACTTAGGTAGGGGTTAGTGTGTCCATTTTACAGATGGGGAAACTGAAGCCCAAAGACCCTGCATATCAGGCTTCCTAACTCCCCATCCCACTCTGCCCCGACCCTGCTGCCTCCATTCATCAACTCTTTAAAACTGAGTTATCTGAAGTTGGGGATGATTTGGGCTGAAGCATCTGTGCCTTTGTCTGATGAAACCAGCCCTGACCAGTGACCCCCTCATAATGGGCAGGGACTGTGTCTTTTGGTTGTTCTATTGTCCTCTCCCAAGCACTTAGTGCGGTGCTCTTCTCGGTAAATATGATTTACTGACTGCATGGGGCTGATGCTGCCTCCCTCCACAGGAGTGGGACTACACATACGTCCACAGCTTCTACCACTGTGCCCTGGCCATGTCCTTCGTGCTTCTGCTGCCCAAGGTGAACAAGAAAGCCGGCAATGCGGGAACCCCTGCCAAATTGAACTGCTCCACCCTTTGCTGCTCCTGTGTGTGAGAAGTCTCCCTCCCAACCGCCGGTCCCAGCGATCGAGACAAAGCAGTGGCTGCTGCATCCTTCCCTCTTTGTCCCCTGATTCCCGGAGAAGACACAGTCACGGGCTTCTTGTTCTTGGAGGAAAGCTTCCTTCCTCCCCAGAACCCAGGTGGCCAAAATTCCCAGGACTCCCTGGATAAATCACAGAATCCAAAAGCTGGAAAGGATCCCTGGGTGTCATCTAGCCTATCCCTCTGCCTCTGCGCAGGATGTTTTCCTTAGCCATACCAAATAATAATAATAATAATAATAATGGCATCTATTAAGCACTTACTATGTGCAAAGCACTGTTCTAAATGCTGGGCACTGTTCTAAGCGCTGGATGGAAGCATGAAGGAGGTCCCGGGGGGTTGGGGGTGGAGGGGGGAAGGGCCAGGAGGACTTCTCTCCCATTCTTAAACATTCTCAGTGAAGGAGACTCCCCTTCTCTGCTCAGTCACTCAGTCAGGATTTCGCCTTCCCAACACGGAAGTTCTTGATCCCAGTTAACCTAAATCTCTCTTGCTTTCCTGCCTCTTTCCTCATGAAGATAGTTCTAGAGGCCACCAGTCTTCACCAGCCTCCCTGCCCTCTCCCTGGCCTGTGGGAATTAATAATAATGATAATAATGAATATTAATATTCATTATTATCATTATTATTATTATGGTACTCGTTAAGTGCTTACTATGTGCTAAGCACTGTTCTAAGCACTGGGGTAGATACAAGATAATCAGATTGGACCCAGTCCCTGTGCACATGGGGCTCACACTCAATCCTAATTTTACAGATGAGGTAACTGAGACCAGAGTAGTGAAGTGACTTGCCCGAGGTCACAGAGCAGACAAGTGGCAGAGCCGAGATTAGAACTCAGGTCCTTCTGACTCCCAGGCTCGGGCTCTATCCATTAGGACACACTGCTTCTCCAACTTTTCCAAAGGGAGCATTCTTCCACCCACTTTGACCAAGACTTGCCTCTCGTCCTGATGGAAGCCGCTGTGGGGGAGCCGATCCCTTCCGCGGCCCCTCTTCTTCGGTGGGAACTGGGCCTCCTCAACCAAAGAGCACCACTCGCCCTCAGAGTCCAGGGGTGCAGTGCAGTGTGGGAGATCTCCCCTTCCGACCCATTCCTGACCAGTTCCCCTGATCAGGAACCATTATGGAGGTGAAAACAAAGCTTGTATGTCAGAGATTATACAGTATTATTTATGCCCCTTTGACCCAGGGCTGTGCTTGGTCTTTCAAATGTCTGCGGTGTTTTTCCCCACAGGGCCTCATCTCTCCCTGGCACAAATGCCTTCAGGTAGCAACAGGGCTGAGGGTCCTAGATCTGCCCTGTTGGAGTGGAGAGCTGTGGCAAGGGCCAATCCCCTGTAATAATAACAATAATAATAATTATTGTGGTATTAAGTTCTTACTATGTGGTAGGCACTGTACTAAGCAGTGGGGTGGATACAAGCAAATTGGGTTGGACACATGCTTTACACTCAGCATGGCCCAGCTGCGGCCATGTGCTTAAGCATTTAGTACAGTGCTCAGCACACAGTAAGCGTTCAATAAATACAAATGAATGAATGAATGCAGTCTCCTAGACAATGGTGACAGCCCAAGGAGGAAAGCTCATCGTGGGCAGGGAATGTGTGTGTTTATTGTTCCATAGTACTCTCCCAAGTGCTCAGTACAGTACACTCTGCACATGGTAAGTGCTCAATAAATACAGTTGATGCAAGTCTGCAGCGGGCTGGCAGCTTCTGGTTGACCTGGACTGGGGGCAAAGGGACCTGCCTCAGGACTAGAGATGCATCTCCCTCTGTCTCACTGCTTCTTCCCTTGGGATCTCCCCGAGGCTCTGGAGAAAAGAAGCAGGGAGAGTGTGACTCTGAGAGGCTTTGAGCTCTTCCCAGAAAACCAGCAAGTGTCCGCTCCCTGGAGTCTCACCTCAACCCTTAGAGGGAGTGTCCCTGCCCCTGTCCATCGGGAGTAGAATGCACATGCATGTAAAGAACCTTAATTTGCACTTTGCAATATCCTGCACCCCTTACTGCCTACTAATTCTGTGAATTCTGTGGCCCAGTGGGAACACATCTGGCCAGCCCAAAAGAGTGCAAGCAGCACTGGGGCTAACCACCAGCACTTTAATCAATTCCTTCTCGATGGTTCTCAGGTCTAAAGGCACGTTCAGTGGAAGACTCCATCGGTTTGCCTTCCTTCCGATTTCAATTGTCTAAGGCATGTCCCTCTGGGCCAACTTTTCATCTCCATCTCACTATTCCTCATGGTCTAGGCTTAGAACCCCAGAGCTGGGAGGGACTTCAAGAAATCACCCCTGCCTCCAGACGAACACCTAAACCATCCTGTACTCATGGGCACCTTTTAAAATTTCCAGGGGTGGACACAATCTCCTTCAGGAAACTGGTCCAAGGTTTAATTAATAATAAAAATGATGATATTTGGTAAGCGCTTATTATGTGCCAAGCATTATTCTAAGCGTTGAGGTAGATACAATATAGTCAAGTTGTCCTATGTGGGGCTCACAGTCTTAATCCCCATTTTACAAGGTAAACTGAGACACAGAGGAGTTAAGTCACAAAGCTGATAAGTGGCAGAGCCAGGATTAGAACCCATGACCTGACTCCCAAGCCTGTACTCTTTCCACTAAACCATGCTGCTTCTCTAATGATGGTATTTGTTAAGAGCTTACTATGTGCCAAGCACTGTTCTAAGCACTGGGCTAGATACGAGGTAATCAGGTTGTCCCACATGAGGCTTCCAGTCTTGTTCCCCATTTTACAGATGAGGTAACTGAGGCACAGAGAAGTTAAGTAACTTGCCAAGAAGTTCTTGTGTTGAAATATAATAATAATAATAATAATAATAATAATAATAATAGCAATAGTATTTGCTAAGCACTTACTATGTGCCAAGTCTGTACTAAGGGCTGGGAGAGATACAAGATAATCAGGTCAGTCACAGTTCTTGTACCAAATGGGGTTTGCCATCTCAGTAGGAGAGAGGGCACGTATTGCATCTCTATTTTACGGATGAGGAAATTGAGGCACAGAGAAGTGAACTGACTTGCCCAAAGTCACACAGTAAGCTAGTGTCATGGTCAGGATTAGAACACAAGTCCCGGGACTCCCAGGCCTGTGCTCTTTCCACTAAGCCATGCCACTTCTCAATATTTATCTCACATCAGAGCTTAGTCCAGACCTACCAATTAGCACTGGCCCACCGCCCAGGTCTGAATTCCAGAAATAAGGCCAGCTCGAAAAGAAATCGGGCTGTGGAAAAATTGAACACAGGGACAGAAATTGGCACTTGCCCTCGATTTCTCTAAAAGTCTGATAGTCACAAGGAGGGGCATGGCCCTTGGGTTTCTAGAAAGCGTGGGAAGGTGAAAACTGGGCTGACCAGTAGAAATGTTTATGGGTCTGTGTTGTTACTGAAATGGAGCAATTGACTCAAGAAGGATTTGAACCAATTATTGGATGAGTGATCCCTAAGGAGTTGATAGAGGGAGAGTTAGGGATGTAGAAGGGGGGAAATCTGGGATAGTAGATGGAACTTCCCTAATTACTTAGGTGGCTATCCAAGAGTGCAACTATCACTAGATACCTCTGAGTATCCAAGCACTTAGTACAGTGCTCATCCCACAGTAAGCGCTCAATAAATACCATCGATAGATTCATTGATTTATTGATCCTGCTGCCACAATCAGATACAGAATCCGGGTCTGCACAGACAAGAAACGTGTCTATCAACTCTGTTGTACTCTCCCAGGCACTTACTACAGTGCTCTGCACACACAAGAAGTGCTCAATAAATACTACTGATTGATTAGAAGGCCTCTGAATGGAGTTGTGTATGGTCTCATAGGCCTGTAAGACCCCCAGTACTTCGTGAGCCCGCTGTTGGGTAGCGACCATCTCTATATGTTGCCAACTTGTACTTTCCAAGAGCTTAGTACAGTGCTCTGCACACAGTAAGCGCTCAATAAATACAACTGAATGAATGAATGAACGCTGGAGTCCGAGTCCTACTGAGGGCTTTTGCCTCCTAGAAGCTCTCAAACCTTTCTCAATCTCTCACCTCCATCCTCACCTCTGCCTTGCCCCATCATCCTGCAGGATGCCGCCGTGCCTCAGCTTCACTCAGGGAATTCCCTCCAAGCCCCAGCTCCTCTGCTAGGGCTCTTGGAAAATCAAAGATGCAGAAGGAAAGTCTCAGCCTGGGAGGCAGTGGGGTGGGGAGGGAGCAGGGAGGAAAGGGTAAGGCTGGGGAGGGGGAGGGGGAGTGGAGGGAGGTCTGCAGAGCTCATAACATCTTGTCTTAACAGGCTATTTACTCCCTCCAGAGTGTATGATTTATGAAGACGGCCTGGGAGGGAAGCCAAGTCTGTAAGTCACGGACAATTAAGGTTGCACTGACATACAGTAGTGTCCATTGAAGGTCTGAGCTCCACTCCTATGGCTAGTCAGCCAAGTTCCCCGAGCTCCAACCTGGCAGCTTCTTACTCCAAGAACCAGACAGATTATTAATAATAATAATAATTATGGTATTTGTTAAGCACTTACTATGTGCCAGACACTGTTCTAAGTGGTGAAGTGGACACAAGATCATCAGGTTGGATCCAGTCCCTGTCCCACGTGGGGCTCACAGTCTCAAGCCCCATTTTACACATGAGGTAACTGAAGCACAGAGAAGTGAAATTCATTCGTTCAATCTTATTTATTGAGCACTTACTGTGTGCAGAGCACTATACTAACCGCTTGGGAAGTTCAAGTTGGCAACATATAGAGACGGTCCCTACCCAACAATGGGTTCACAGTCTAGAAATGACTTGCCCAAGGTCACCCAGCAGACAAGTGGCAGAGCCGGGATTAGAACCCATGACCTTCTGATTCCCAGTCCTGTGCTCTATCCACTAGACCGTGCTGTTTCTCCTAGATGACCATGGGGGCATAGGGCAATTGCCCAGTGGGCCTTGAGGGAGCCTGGCTTTTCAGGGTGGGTGGGGGAAGGTTAGAGGAGAGTGTGTTGGGGGTGGGGGGCATCTCACCTACCATTGACCACTCCCACAGCCTGCCAGTCTCCTGTGACCTGGACCAGGGGATGGGCATTCCAGAAATTGACCAGGCTGCTGGACTATAGTCTCACACTGATGCCGGTGGAGAACATGTCAGGCAGCTTCTCGAATGAAGTTCCCTTCTGTGGGAAGAGGGTGTTTGGGAGGGCCAGGTTGGAGAAAGAAGGGGTGGAGGCCAGCTCCAGGAAGAGGCCATAAGGTGCTGATTCTCCCCTAATTGGTCAGGATTGCTACAAGGTGCATTTCCCCCCTAATTGGTCAGGACTGCATACAATTGAATCTCACAGGGTCACTCCTCCAGCAGGGAATCAATCAGTCAATTAATCAATCGTATTTATTAAGCATTTACTGCATGCAGAGCACTGCACTAAGCACTTGGAAGAGTACAGCATAACAATATAACAGACATTCATCATTTAATCTTATTTATTGAGCAGTTACTTTATACAGAGCACTGCACTAAGTGCTTGGGAGAGTACAACATAACAATAAGCAGACACATTCTCTGCACACAACAAGCTCCCTGCCCACAATAAGCCTGCAGTCTAGATGGAGAAACAGACATTAATATAATAAAGTTCAGATATGTACATAAGTGCTGTGGGGCTGGCTGGGGTTGGGTGAATAAAAGGAGCCAATCAGGGCGATGCAGAGGGGAGTGGGAGAAAAGGAAAGGAGGACTTAGTCACGGAAGGCCTTTTGGAGGAGGCGCACCTTCCGTAAGGCTTTGGAGTGGGAAAGAGTAATTGTCCATAGGAGAAACCTAGCCTCCATCACCAAGACCATCCCCTGCCTCCATGTCACACCAACGATGGCCCAGAGAGCAAGCAATTTTATTTCTTGGGCACCTATTTTGTACAGACCACTGTACTAAACACTCAAGAGAGTAGAACAATGGTAGAAGGGGAGGCAGTGTCGCCTGGTAGAAAGTGACTCTAAATTAGGAGGCCCAGATTCTAGTCCCAGCCTGGCCACTGACCTGCTGGGTAACCTTGAATGAGTCACTTGACCTCTCTGGGCCTCAGTTTCCTCATCTGTAAAATAGGGATAAGATGGACTGTGGGACTGGGGCTGTGTCCATTCCAATTACCTTATCCCTAGCTCATAATAAGTGCTTAATGAATGTCATCATTATTATTATTGTTATCATTGCAGAAGACAATCCATTGCTGCCTAAAAGGCATTTATCATTTCGCAGGACTCTTAGAGATTTGCAGGGACAGTACTTAGCATCAGACACTTTATCCTGCCATTCCCCCTAAATCCTATCACTGTTTTCCATGAACACTGGAAGCAGAAGCTACAAAAGAGAAGCAGCACAGTCTAGTGTCTAGAGCATGGGGCTGGGAGTCAAAAAGACCTGGGTTCTAATCCCGCTGCACCACTTGACTGCTGTGTAACTTAGAGCAAGTCGCTTCACTTCTCTGTGCCTCCATTAACTTATCTGTGAGCTGGGGATTAAGACTGTGAACCCCCGTGTGGGAAAGGGACTGTGTGCAACCTGATTATCTTATATCTACCCCGGCACTTAGAACAGTGCCTGGCACATAGAAAGTACTTAATGAATGCCATTTTAAAAAATAGTCTGTAGGTTAAACAGGGAGCCAGGCATGCTTTCTGTCTACTATAACTGTGGATGTATGTAAAGAAGGAAACTAAAGTCAGTCCCCATCTAGTCTGTAAACTTGTTATGGGCAGCAAATGGTCTGTTAACTCTGTTGTACTGTACTCTCCCAAACGCTTACTACAGTGCTCTGCCCATAGTAAGTGCTCAATAAATACTATTGATTGAGTCTTCTCTCTCCATTTCGTGAGACTGAGAGGCCTGAACCCAGGCCTGAACGTCCGAAACTTCTGAGTTGTACTCTCAACTCCAACTCCAGTGTACTCTCCAACAGTTGGTGAAAATCTCATCTCTTTGAACTTTTGTTTTCTTTCTCCTTTGCTCTAATATGGAAAAGAAAATGAGCTTTCCTGGAGGGTTAACACGTGTTTGCCACATCTTTGGGAGAAGGATAAACTCTATTAGCTGATGGTCTAATCACATCATCGCTTAGTACAGAGCTCTGCACACAGTAAGTGCTCGATAAATACGATTGAATGAATGAATCATCCCTCTAGACTGTAAGTTCATTGTGGGCAAGGAACATATCTACCAACTCTGTAATAGTGTACTTTCCCAAGTAAGTGCTCAAAAAATATCACTGATTGACTGATCATCAATCTAGCTATCGATAGTATTTTTTGTGTGCAGAGCACTGTTAGGAGAGTACAAGAGAATCAGTTGACATGACCTGTCCTCAAGAAGATTACAATCTAATGGGGGCTATGTCTTTATAGCTAAATATATATATGTATATATATATATATATTTATGAACACATACATAATCTACATATGCAAACATATATGGCAGTACTTTGGGTTTGAAGATTTTACTGACTTTAATCATGTCTATGAATGTGCAATAATTGTGGTATTTGTTAAGCACTTACTATGTGTCAGGCACAGTACTAAGTGCTGTGGTGAATACAAAATAATCAGGTCCTATGTGGGGTTTTACAGTTGAGGAAACTGAAGCACAAGGAGGTTAATCGACTTACCCAAGGTCGCCGAACAGACCACTGGTGGAGTGGGGATTAGAACACAGATCCTCTGACTCCCAAGCCCGTGCTCTTTCCGCTAGGCCACATTGCTTCTCGTTACCAATGTGGTTATGTACCAAAGCGGCATGAGACTGAGGATGATTGACAATTCTTTCCACTTCACGTGTATGTGAAGAGGGCTCCTTGCTGCACTTCAGAAATAGTCATGGTTTCTATAATGCATTTGCTGTGTACAGAGCACTGTACTAAGCTCTGGGAAAGAATACACAGATGGGAATTAGACATAATCCCTGTCCCTTAAGGGGCTTACAGGCTAATTATATAAGGGTGGAGAAAGACACCTAAGGAAAGATGATCCATTAATCAATGGTATTTATTGAGCTCTTATTATGTGCAGAGCACTGTACTAAGCATCTGGAAGTGTACAATACAGCAGGGTACAGACATGTTTCCTGCCCACAGGAGCTTGTAGTCTAGATAGGAAGACTGTTCTACCCCTCTAGACTGTAAGCTCGTTGTGGACAGGGAAAGTGTCTGTTATATTGTTATATATTATTCTACTAAGTACTTAGTATAGTGCTCTGCACACAGTAAACACTCAATAAACATGATTGACTGGCTGACTGACTGACATTAAAATAAATTATGAATGTGTACGTAAGTGCTATGAAATTGGGGGTGGTCTCAAGTGCTTAAAAGGTAAAGATCCAAGTGCATAGGTTACGCAGAAGGGAGAGGAAAAGGGGATATGAGGGCTTAGTTGGGGAAGACCTCTTGGAGGAGATGGGATTTTAATAAGGTGATTAGTAAGATTACACTAAGTAAAGTCTTATAAAGTAAGACCACATTTAGTAGGATGTGACTATAAGAAAATGACCCAGTAAAGCACTAAAACAACATAAGAGATGAGGACAAGTACACAAAATAAAAGACCTTACAGTACCCTGACTAGAGGAGCAGAATTTCAGGCTCTCCATGTCTCAGAGTATAACAGTCCCAACCAAAGTGTCCACTACAACCACCACCAGAGCCTTCCTCAAGTTTTAAGTTCTGTGGAGGCTGGCCATTGTGGCTACTTATGTCCTCCCCACTGGGACGGTGCAACGCAGGATGGGATGGAGGCTCCAGGTGATGTGAGAGGAAGTCAATACGGGTCTCTGGGAGGTGGCATGGTTGTCTGGTGGCAGGGGGCTGGAGAAAGGAGCAGGAGAGGGTGTGCTGCTGGCCAGGCAGTGTTTTCATTTATTCCTTTTTTGGGTGGCATCTAAGTCCTAAAACAGTCACCGCTTTATTCATTCATTCATTTAATCATATTTATTGAGCTCTTACTGTGTGCAGAGCACTGTACTAAGCACTAGGGAAGTACAAGTCGGCAACATATAGATATGGTCCCTACCCAACAACGGGCTCATAGTCTAGAAGGGGGAGACAGACAACAAAACAAAACATGTGGACAGGTGTCAAGTCATCAGAATAAATAGAATTAAAGCTAAATGCACATCATTAACAAAGTAAATAGAATAGGAAATATGAACAAGTGAAATAAATAGAGTAATAAACCTGTACAAACATAGATACAGGTGCTGTGGGGAGGGGAAGGAGGTAGGGTGATGGGGGATGGGGAAGAGGAGAGGAGAAAGGGGGCTCAATCTGGGAAGGCCTCTTGGAGGATGTGAGCTCTCAGTAGGGCTTTGAAGGGAGGAAGAGAGCTAGCTTGGCAGATGTGTGGAGGGAGAGCATTCCAGGCCAGGGGGAAGACGTGGGCCAGCAGTTGACAGTGGGACAGGCAAGAATGAGGTACAGTGAGGAGGTTAGCTTCAGAGGAGCAGAGCGTGTGGGCTGGGCTGGAGAAAGAAAGAAGGGAGGTGAGGTAGGAGGGGGCAAGGTGATGGAGAGCCTTGAAGCCGAGAATGAGGAGTTTTTGCTTGATGTGTAGGTTGACAGGCAGCCACTGGAGATTTTTGAGGAGGGGAGTAACATGCCCAAAGCGTTTCTGCACAAAGATGATCTGGGCAGCAGCGTGAAGTATAGACTGAAGTGGGGAGAGACAGTAGGATGGGAGATCAGAGAGACTCCTTAGGAGATCTGTCTTCTGCTGCTGCCACTCTCCAACTGTCCCTCGCTAGGTCACTTGGTAGTTTGAGGTTTTATTTCACTGCTCCTTGATTACTGTTACCTGGTTTTGGTTCACCATCGAGTAGCCATTTGGTGCCCTTCTGTCACCCATCTTCTTCTTATAACCTGCTCAGCAGAGATATGATGTGACAGGTTTCACCTTGGTGCTGGTGGACTGGTGGACGGGCTGTATTCCAGGACCTCACCATCTGTGAGGTTGTCTTGGCATCAGTGGAACTGACTTGGGCTCTATTCCCGGCTCTGACAATTGCTTGCTGTGTGATGTTGAGTGACTCGCTTAACTTCTCTGTGCTTCAGTTTCCTCACCTGTAAAATGGGGACGTCTGTTCTCCTTTCAATGTAAACTTTGAGCCCCATGCAGGACAGGGACTGCATCCAACCCTAAGCCCTCGGCACAATGTTTGACACATTTTAAGTGCTTCAGAAATACCATAAAAAAAACTGCTCCATAGATGTGGGGCCTCCGTTAGGCCCCAGTCTTAGCCTTAAAGGTAATGCGAAATTCAGCAGTACGTCATTTCTCTTTATGAGCAGGGAACAGAAAGAAACCTCTGAAGGGAAACCAGAGAAAGAAAAGAAAGGGTTGCAAGGGGGAGGATGAGATTCTCCTGTCTGATAATTTGGAGGACAGGGTCTGGAAACTTCTGGAGTCTTCTTATTCCAACTCTAGCCAAAGCCCTCCCATCCCACCTGGGAAACATGAACAAAAGCTTGACAATATCAATCTACTATTTTCCTGGCTGATTGATAGAGATTCTTCCCCGTTCTAAGTGAACAACAGTGGGGTTAAATGCTTGCAATGCTCTCTAAATTCCCTCAAGCCTGCAAGTACCTGATTTTACTATTGTGGGGATAAAATAATTAATAATAATTATGATATTTGTTAAGTGCTTACTATGTGCAAAACACTGTTCTAAGCGCTGGGGGGATACAGGGTGATCATGTTGCCCCACGCGGGGCTCACAGTCTTAATGCCCATTTTACAGATGAGAGAACTGAGGTACAGAGAAGTGAAGTGACTTGCCCAAGGTCACACAACTGACAAGCGGAGGAGCCGGGATTAGAACTCACTCCCAAGCCCATGCTCTTTCCACTGAGCCGTGCTGCTTCTCTAAATGATCAATGATTCTGGGGTCCAAGAGTTGGGGGAACCCAGGGAAAAGAAAGAACTTCACCCAGGCTGCCAGTACGAGTACCAGACCATGGACTAACCTGCCTAAGGGAACCCCCAAAGGGGCTGAAAAAAGAGAAGGCGAAATCTCTTATGTGGTTGATCCCCAGACCTGAAATAAATGGCTTCAACTTTGTCTTGGAGTTCCCCTGCCTGTTCTGATAATAATAATAATGATAATAATAATTGTGGTACTTGTTAAAGCACTTACTATGTGCCAAGCACTGTTCTACATACTGGGATAGATGTAAGGTAATCAGGCTGGACACAGTCCCCGTACCACTTGGAGCTCACACTCTTTATCCCCATTTTACAGATGAGGTAACTGAGGTACAGAGAAGGGAAGTGACTTCCCCAAGGTCACACAGCGGACACGTGACAGAACCGGGATTAGAACGCACGTCCTCTGACTTTTTCCTCTAGGCCACTGTGCTGCTCTGAAATCCCTCCTTCTAAAAATGGTCAGTTCCAGGATCCCAGTGTTCCCAGCACCTCACCAGTCTCCCCAGGAACCAACACCGCGTTCCCCGGACGAGACAGTGGAGCCTGTGGTGGCAGAAATCCGCAGAATAGACCCTGCTAGACAAATGTGGAGAAATATTATAAACATTTACTGCAATGTAGACAAAACAGTCTATTGTAGCCTCTCAGCGCCGGTGGGAGAGTCTTGCCTGTAAGAACTCTTGAGTCCAGGCCAAAAATCCAGGCTGTTTTTATAAGAGTAGGTGTTTTTGTCTAAGGTGCAGTCTGAATACCGTGACCTTTGTCGTGTCTGCTACTGAAATTTCCTGCCTCTCTGTTATTCTCTTCTTCAGTAAGACGATATGAAACCCAAAACTTTTATTACCCCTTTTAAAATGTCTTTATAGCTCCCCATCTACCTCTTATACCGTCTTTTCCTTCTTCACTGGGATATTACTTAGGGGAGCTTGCTTACGGCTGTTAAAGGCATTTGGGCCTCTTGTAGCCACCCTGCCTGTGTTTTTCCAGATCAGCAGAAAGTGAAATAAGATGTGAGGGTCTTTGAGGGCTGAATTCCAAAGTGCACCCATCCTGTGGTGAGGTGGGGGTGGGATGGGGGGGCCCTTCTGCCTCTAGAGGAGTCAATCAATCATTATATTTATTTCAAACTCACGCCTGCCCAGTACTTATGTAAATATTCTTAATCTAATTTAACGTCCCTCTCTCCCTAAACTTTTAGCTCCTTGTGGGGAGGGATCCCATCCACAAATTCAGCTGTATTGTTCTTTCCCAAGTGCTTAGTACAGTACCCTGCACTCACTGGGTACACAATAAATACCATGGATTGATCTGTTGATTGACTGTCTACTCGACCACTGTACCAAATGCTTGGGACTGTGCAATACAGTGCAATTAGTGGACATGGCCCCTGCCCTATGGAGATTTTTAATATAATAAAATACAAATATATTTATTCAGTCTTATTTATTGAGTGCTTCCTGTGTGCTAAGAACTTGGGAGAGTACAATAAAACAATAAACAGACACTTTCCCTGCCCACAAGCCAATAAATGATAATAATAATAATGGTATTTGTTAAGCACTTACTATGTGCAAAGCACTTTTGTAAGGACTGGGGATGTTGCCTGCCGTGGTTGGAGAATTCTCACTAGAAGAGAGATGAGGGAGATGAGGAAAATGGTCCTCAGAGGGCTGGCTGTGGGGCCCTTATTGCCTTCTGGGTAAGCTCCTTGAGGACATGTCAACTAACTCTATGGCACCCTCCTAAACACTTTTTACAATGCTCTGTCAAGTAAATGTTCAATAAATACTGACTGATTGATTGACTGTCAAATAAGTGCCAGAACATTCTATCTAAATGACATCCCAGGAAGTTCCGACTTACATGGTTTCTGCATCACTCCTCCTTGTGTCTGCAGACCTCTTTGCTCCAAACCTCATCCAAACTTGGATGGTTGCCTTGCCCCCAGCCCACTCCATGCCCTGCTCTGATCCCTCCCAGGTGATACCAGACTTTTGACTTGACTTTTTTATGGTATTTGTTGAGCGCTTACTGGGTGCCAGACACTGTACTTAGCTCTGGGGTAGATTCTAGATAATCAGATTGGACACAGGCCATGTCCTACATGTAATTAACAGTCTTACTCCCCATTTAACAGATGAGATAACTGAGACACAGAGAAGTCAAGTGACTTGCCCAAGGTCACCCAGCAGACATTGGATTAGAACCCAGGTCTTTCTGACTCCAGGGTCCAGCAGGCCATGCTGCTTCTCTTCTTGGCCGATCTCTGAGTTGGTCTTCCTCAATCTGCCTGTGACCCACTCTGCCAGCCCCTTACCCAACTAGGTGACTCCTTCTGGCCAGTCAACCACTCACTCTCCTAACAGATATTGGTGGTCCCATTGTTGCCGTAGTAGTGGCTGGTTTGCCTCCAGGATTCCAGCAACCCCCAAGAACTCCCCGTAGATAGCTCTCTCCGGAAGCTCTCTCCAGTCTGCCAACTGCCTGGACTAAAGCCCACTTGTGCCCTGCCTTCTCAGTCCCTGGAATCATTTTTGTTGGCTGAAACAGGAGGCCAACCTTCTTCCACTGAGGAACTTCACCTTGCCACCTCCTACTTCACCTCGCTACTCTCCTACTACAACCCAGACTGCATACTTCACTCCTCTGGTGCTAACCTTCTCACTGTATCTCGATCTCATCTATCTAGGCGCCAACCTCAAGCCCACATCCTGCCTCTGGTCTGGAACACCCTCCCTCCTCACTTCAAACAGACAATTATTCTCCCCGACTTCGAAGTCTTATTGAAGGCACATCTCTTCCAAGAGGCCTTCCCTGACTAAGCCTTCCTCCCCAGTAGACTGTAAGCTCAATGTCCCTGACTAAGCCCTCCTTTCCATTATTTCTATTAATGTCTGTCTCCCCCCTAGACTGTAGGCTCATTGTGAGCAGGGAATGTCTGTTTATTGTCATATTGCACTCTCCCAAGCACTTAGTACAGTGCTCTGCACCCAGTAAGTGCTCAATAAATACGATTGACAGACTTATTGACCGACTGACCCTCTTCACGCTGATGTCCAAGCCTGGAAGCTCCAGGGGATGGCCCCAGGTGACACTCTGTGTCCAGGGACTGCCAGACATTGCCTCCAGACCCCACCCCCACCTGCCTTTTCTCATTTCTCCCTTTCTGAGAGAGCAAACCCTTTCCAGGCTTTGATTCCCTGGAGTCACAGGCCAGAGCAGTTTCCTCTTTGGAGGCCCAAAGCAGCGGCCCTTACCCACCTCTGTTTGTGTTTGTATTTTCGCCCCAGTCCTGCTAATCCCAACCGAGCCAGAGTCAGGGTCCAGGTTGCCGCCGCTACGATATCAGGTGACGCTTCCAACATCTGGAAAAGATTTTGACAGAGGTTCTCCCAGACTGCTACAGACAGCCCCAAAGCAAAATCTGATAAAGAACAAATGTTTTAACACGGCAGTAAAAGATGGTGGTGTTGGTCCTCGTGGCTCTGCCGGGCTGGTTTTGCTGGGTCAACCCAAGGCTTTAGCAGGGTGACACCAGAGCTCGAAGACCCAGACCCCAGAGCAGAAAGTTCCTCCTTGCCTCCCCGGAGAAATAGCCTGGCTTAATGGATAGAGCGCAGGCCTGGGAGTCAGAAGGACCTGGGTTCTAGTCCTGGCTCTGCCAAGCATCTGCTGTATGCCCCTGGGCAAGTCACTTAACTTCTCTGAGCCTCAGTTACCTCATCTGTAAAATGGGGATTAAGAATATGAGCCCCATGTGGGATTCATTCATTCATTCGTATTTATTGAGCACTTACTGTGTGCAGAGCACTGTACTAAGCACTTGGGAAGTACAAGTTGGCAACATATAGAGACGGTCCCTACCCAACAATGGGCTCACAGTCTAGAAGGGGGAGACAAACAACAAAACAAAACAAGTAGACAGGTGTCAATACCATCAGAATAAATAGAATTATAGCTATATTCACATCATTAATAAAATAAATAGAATAGTAAATATGTACAAGTAAAATAAATAGAGCATTAAATCTGTACAAACATATATACAGGTGCTATGGGGAGGGGAAGGAGGTAGGGCCGGGGGGATGGGGAGGAGGAAAGGAAAAAGGGGGCTCAGTCTGGGAAGGCCTCTTGGAGAAAGTGAGCTCTCAGATTAACTTGTATCTACCCCAGTACTTGGAACAGTGCTGGGCACAGTGCTTTAACAGGTGCCATTATAATAACAATAATAATAATAATGGTATTTGTTAAACACTTACTATATGCAAAGTACTGTTCTAAGCGCTGGGGAGGTTACAAGGTGATCAGGTTGTCCCACGGGGAGCTCACAGTTTTAATCCCCATTGTACAGATGAGGTAACTGAGGCCCAGAGAAGTTAAGTGACTTGCCCAAAGTCACACAGCTGACAGTTGGCGGAGCTGGGATTTGACCCATGACCCATGACCTCTGACTCCAAAGCCCGTGCTCTTTACACTGAGCCATGCTGCTTCTCCAATAATAATAATGAGGCATTTATTAAGTGCTTACTATGTGCAAAGCACTGTTCTAAGCGTTGGGGAGGTTACAAGGTGATCAGGTTGTCCCACAGTGGGCTCACATAATAGATTTCCTCCTCACCCTCCTCAGCAGCTGCAACTGAGCCTGTGAGGCTCAGGGCAGGATCATAATAATCTCAGATTCCAAGATACCTTCTGGAGGGTTCACCCTCAGGACACCCCTCCGGTGTCACTCACTTATCTGTCTCTCCAACACCCCCATTCTGCCCAAGGACCCCAAGGCTGTTTCTCTCTTCACTGGGTCTTCCTCCCTTCAGCAGAGACTGACTGAAAAGATCGGAAGTACAGCATGGCTCAGTGGAACGAGCACAGGCTTTGGAGTCAGAGGTCAGGGGTTCAAATCCCGGCTCCGCCACTTGTCAGCTGTGTGACTTTGGGCAAGTCACAATTTCTCTGTGCCTAAATTTCCTCATCTGTAAAATGGGGATTAAGACTTTGAGCCCCCCGTGGGACAATATGATCACCATGTAACCTCCCCAGCTCTTAGAACAGTGCTTTGCACAAAGTGCTTAATAAATGCCATTATTATTATTATCATCCAAAGCTGCTTTCCTTCCCCCCACCCTTTTTTCTTTTATGATATTCATTAAGTACTTGCTGTGTGCCTGGCACTGTCTTCAGCGCCGGGGTAGGTACATGCTAATCAGACTGTACATGCTTCTAGACTGTGAGCCCACTGTTGGGTAGGGACTGTCTCTATATGTTGCCAACTTGTACTTCCCAAGCACTTAATACAGTGCTCTGCACACAGTAAGTGCTCAATAAATATGATTGATTGATTGATTGATTGACACTGTCCAGGTCTTAATTCCCGTTTTACAGATAAGGTAACTGAGGCCCAGAGAAGTGAAATAACTTGCCCAAGGTCACACAGCAGACAAATGGCAGAGCTGGAATTAGAACCCTGGTCCTTCTAACTCCCAAGTCTGCCCTCTATCCACTAGGACATGTTGTTTCTCTGTTTTGCCTTCCCCAGGCTACCTCTTCTCCCTCAGCCTGATGCCACACATTCTTCCTCTCCCAGACAACATTTCTAGTTAATAATAATAATAATAATTGTGGTATTTGTTAAGCGCTTACGATGTGCCAAGCACTGTTCTAAGCACTGGGGGAGATACAAGATAATCAGGTTGTCCCACGTGGGGCTCACAGTCTTCATCCCCATTTTACAGATGAGGGAACTGAGGCCCAGAGAAGTTAAGTGACTTGCCCAAGGTCACAAAGCTGACAAGTGGCGGAGCTGGGATTTGAACCCACGACCTCTGGATCCCCAGCTCGTGCTCTTTCCACTGAGCCACGCCGCTTCTCAATGAGTAGTTCTCATCAGCTCCTTCTGGCTCCCCAAGAACTTGCCACAGGAGCCTAGAAATACTGAGCAGGAGAAGGAGGTGTGGGGAAGGAGCTGAGGAGGGTGTTTGCCAGATACAATAACCTTTCCTCCCGTCCCACACCTCACCTCACTAAAGAGTTCAGGTGGCAGCATCTATCACCCAGGGCAGGACTTTGCCACAAATACATAGACTCCCATGCTGTGGGCCTTCATACTTGCTTGAGAGGGGGAATCTGGACTCCAGACCAGAGGGTCCAGCACCCCCAGTATCCCCACACACAGCACAATGTCTCATTGAGTTGGCAGCCTCTGGACCACCAAAAAGGCTGACTTTCGTAAGAGGCTATAGAGTCCTAGACAACTAGAGTTACAAGGATCGTGAGAAGTCATCTGGTCCAGCAGAAGATCTGGATCATTTGAACAGATAAAAATAATAATAAATAATATTAGTGGCATTTGTTGGCATTCATTCATTCATTCAATCGCATTTATTGAGTGCTTACTGCATGCAGAGCACTGTACTAAGCGCTTGGGAAGTACAAGTTGGCAACGTATAGAGACGGTCCCTACCCAACAGCGGGCTCACAGTCTAGAAAGCAGTGCATTAAATGCCAGGATGGATGGGAAGGTAGAACAGGTGTTAAATCCCCTTTTTAACAGATGAGGAAACTGAGGCACAGGGAAATTAACTATTTTTCCCAAGGTCACCCAGCAGACAAGTGGTGGAGTGGGGATTCGAACCCAGACCCCTTGACTCCTGGGCTTGTCACGATTGTGCTCTTTCCACTCTGCCATGCTGCTCTTCCAGTTGTCAAGTGGTCAAACCTTTCCCTCAGAGTCACTGTGGAGGGTTCCCAGCATCAATGATCACTAACTGGTGGAAGACTCACTAACCGCTGGGAACTGGGCGGACAACCTTGAGTTTTGCAACTCCTACCACTGATGGTCTTTCATAAGTCTAGAGTTACAGCCCACCCAAAGGTGCAGTTGGAGAGGGTGGAAGTAGAAACTCTGTGACTTGATTCTCACCACTCCATGCCCGTCCACTTTTTATATCTCTCCCATGGACCTGCAGCTTCCTGGAAAAGCAGAAGGGTGAAAATACGTATAGATCATCCCCTCCCTTACCTTCTTCTCTCCGCTTTCTCCTAACTTCCATCTCCACCAGAGAAAACATTGATCTCCATGGTTTAGTGGTTAGAGCATGGGCCCAGCAGTCAGAAGGACCTGGATTCTAATCCCAGCTCCGCCACTAGTCTGCTGTGTGACCTTGGGCAAGTCACTTAACTCCTCTAGGCCTCAGTAACCTCGCCTGTAAAATAAAGATAAATACTGTGAGTCCCATGTGGAACACGGACTGTGTCCAACCTGATTAGCCTGTATCTACCCCAGAGCTTAGTACAGTGCCTGGAGTGTAGTAAGCTCTAGGAGAAGCAGCATGGCCTAAGGGAAAGAGCAGAGCTTGGGAGTCAGAGGACCTGGGTTCTAATCCTGGTTCTGCCAATTGCCTGCTGTGTAACCTTGGACAGGTCACTTAAATTCTCTATGCCTTAATTCCCACAACTGTAAAATGAGGATCAAATACCTGTTGTCCCTCTTACCTGGACTATGAGCCCAATGCAGGACAGGGACTGTCCATTCATTCATTCACATTTGTTAATAATAATAATAATTGTGATATTTAAGTACTTACTATGTGCCAGGCACCATACTAAGCACTGGGGTAGATACAAATTAATCAGGTTGGACACAGTCCCTGCTCCACTTGGGGCTCACAGCCTCAATCCCCATTTTGCTGATGCGATAACTGAAGCCCAGAGAAGTGAAGTGACCTGCTCAAGGTCTCACAGCAGATAAGCGGACAAACTGGGATTAGAACTCAAGTCCTTCTGATTCCTAGGCCCGTGCTCTTACTGAGTGTTTACTGTGTGCAGAGCATGGTACTAAGCCTGTGGGAGAGTACAACAATAGACACATTCCTTGCCCACAAGCAGCACAGGGTCTAGAGGCTGTGTCTGACCTAATTAACTTACACCTACCCCAATGTTTAAAACAGTGTTTGACACATAGTAGGCGCTTAACAAATACCGTAAAAAAAAACTGATGCTACTCTGAAACATATCCTCAGAAAGAGGTCTTGTCCCCTGCAGATACCACTGCCAACGCCCTGGAGTCTCCCAGAAATTCTCAGGCCAGTACCTCAGCCTCCTGCAAATGTTTCACTTCCAGACTTCCAATTCCCAGCCTTTGGCATCATCCCCAAGTGGCCCCCCACTTCGCCCAAGTCCAAAACGCCATCACCCTTCTGTGGTGAGCAGAGAGGCCCGTCTGGATCCACGGATCGGGCGTGCGGGGCTGTGCACGGAGCGATTACGGAGCCAAAGAGGCTGCAATGGAAATGTCAGAGGCTTGGATTGTCTACCCTGTTACTGGAAGTCTGATTTTCAAGCCCATCACGAAAAGCCATCAAGAGCCAAGGTTGGGTTGCTCGCGACAGGAGAAAGTGAAAGCTGATTGATTCATGGATATGCTCCAGAGCCCGGAGGGGCTCTGTGTAAATATCACTTCAAAATAGGATGCGTCTCCCTGATGTGTATACACGCCGGTGTCTGTCCTAATCCCCCTTGAAATAAAACACGCTTCAGGGACCTCGCCATGAATTCATTTCAGCTGGAAGGAAGCGATGCCCCTGGACTTACCTGATCCTGCCGTCGTCTGTAATTCACCATTTCCCGGCAGACGAGACGACCGCTGGGCTCTCAGTGGACAGGAGCCAAATGCCCCCCCGGCCTGGACTTTGGAGCTGAACCACCCAGCCTGGTCCCCCATCACCAGTGGCGATGCCCATTGTGGACCTCCTAGCCCTAGGGTTTACCTAAAATGGTCAGAGACCAGAGCCGAGTCAGGTTCTGGACAAGAGAATCATTTGAGGCCATTGGGGGTGGATGGGGGTGTCAGAAGGCCTGGAAACTGACTCGCTCAAGTCCATCGGGGAAATGGGGAGAGTTAAGATCCCAGCTCTTCCCTGCACTGGCTGGACAGAGGGATTGTTTCAGTTCCCTGGGGGCAAACACGCAGATCAGCGACATGTCGGCCTCCAGAAATCCAGGTGCTGGATACAAGCTCTGGTGTGTCTGCAAGAGCACAGCTGAGGGATGCGGGCCAAAGCTCTCTGGCTCTCCCGCCCCTCCATCCGCCTGCCCCATTGTCTAGCCTGGGAACACCAGGGGAGAATGGTTTCTGTCCCCGGGGGCATTTTTGCAGACACCTCTGGAGCTGAGAATATTTCTTCCCTGACGCCCTAAGAGGTACCATAACTGAAACTGCAGCAGGAGGAGTGGAAGTGACTTATGACTTATAAAAAAGAACTTTCCGACTGCATGTGTTAAATTCTGGAAATGGGAGTGGAGGTGGGGAGCAAAGGGGGCTAAGAGAAGGAATAGCTTTCTCTGGAGAGCTTCCAGAATAGGAAAGAATCACATCTGCTTGGGACGATTTTGGGGCTGCTTGGACCAACGAGCAGCAGGGGGGATGGACAGGTTGACCTCTGGAGGTTCCTTCCAGCTTGAATTCCTAGGAACTGCCAAATGCACCATAGCTCAGGAGAGTGAGGGGCAGTTTGGGGTTGGTTCTCCCTTGGTCCCCATCAGCTGCACCATCCCTTGAATAAGCTTGTGCTGCCGATGGTCCTCAGAGCTGAAGAAGCCCTTCACGCAGGCCTCCTTTGGCCCATGCAGATCTGGGACAGGGTTCAAAGTTTTGCCGCGACTCTACTCGGCCTAAAGAAAAGACCACACACGAGACAGTTCCAGGAGGCCAGGAGCCATGCTCAGAGCATTTGGTTTATATTAATTACGTCTGGACTTTTAAAAGAAAAAAAGAGGGGGGGGGGCACTTAATTCCTTAGTAATACCAGGGCAGTGTGGGGTGGACACTTGTATTTAGTACCGATAAGCATTCTCTGGAGCACAGAGGATGAAGCCATCCGAAACACATTGTTTTGGGGGCAGCTCAACCACAGAGCCCGGCGGGCACTTGCTAGACAGAGTCACATGTCCTAACTGGGGGCTGAAACACTCTGTAAAAGCAGCCTCCGCAGGCCAAATCCAGGTAGCCGGAAGGTTCATATGGAAATAATAAAGACCGCCAGACAGGCTATATTATTTTCAGGGGTCTTAATTGGAGTCATTCATGAGACCTTATCTTTTTTCCTTTTCCTCCTCCCCCTCACCAATCTTCCTTTTCTTCCCTTCCCTGAGGAGAACCATTATAGGAGCCAATTAGAACAGTTAGGAGAGATGATGTGGTGGGCCAGGTCGGACCGGGCCGGGGGTCCTGGGGAGTAGGGTTGGGAGTGGTGGGGAAGGTGGGATATCCATGCGGGATGAAAGCTGTCAGGATCACACAGACTGAATGCAGGGAATGTGGGGAGTGGGGACTGTGGGAGCGGAGGACAACCAGAAGCCAGGAGGACACGAGTGGGCCAGAGTCCTCGTGCCTTTGGGACTCTGGGGCCCGTGAAGACTGCCCAGAGGCTGGGGAAGCCCCCATCCATTACTCTGCTGCAGGTGGCACCATCACAGCATAAGCCAAATAATCAATCACTGATATTTATTGGGCATTTACTGTGTACAGAGCACTGTACTAGGCCCTTGGGAAACATACAATGCCATGGAGTTGGTAGATGAGATCCCTGATATCTGGGAAGGTTGGGGAGGTTTGAACGGGGACAACCAAGACGAGTGATGAAGAACTTGGTGGGCGAAGGACTAGCCCCACAACCACTAATGAACTAGACTACCTTTGTTGGGATTGATTTACTCATCTCCACTCCTTTTACCTCTCTCTCTCTCTCTCTCCCCTCTGTCTCTCTCACTCATAAAAATAATTGTGGCATTTGTTAAGTGCTTACTATGTGCCAGGCACTGTACTAAGCTCTGGGGTGGATACAAGTAAATTGGGTTGGATACAGTCCCTGTCCCACATGGGCTCAAAGTCTCAATCCCCATTTTGCAGATGAGGTAACTGAGGCACAGAAAAGTGAAGTGACTTGCCTAAAGGCACACAGCAGACAGGTGGCAAAGTGGGAATTAGAACCCATGACCTTCCGACTCCCAAGCCCATGCTCTATCCACCATGCCATGCTGCTTTTCTCTTTCTCTCTCTCTCTCTCTCTCTCTCTCTCTCTCTCTCTCTCTCTCTCTCTCTCTCTTTCTCTCTCTCTCTCTCTCTCTCTCTCTCTCTCTCTCTCTCTCTCTCTCTCTCTCTCTTTCCCTGGAGTTCTATCCTCCCGACCTTTAAATGGTGAGCTCCTTATAGGCCACGATTTGATTGATGGCAGTCATTTAATTGACGGCAGCTATTTCACTGGAAAAGATGCTTCTCAGGGCCCGAAAGATCAGAAGGGAGACCAATTTTCCCCATGTGGGTGAAAAGTCCAGTTTCCATGCAGGCCAATTCCCACTGGTGTGAAGAAGACTGGGGGTAGAACGGGAGTCTGGGGTTGGAATCTAGGGCAGATAAGGGGGAGGTGGGCTGGATTTAGGTAGCTGGTTCTCCCAGTCCCTGGGAACTGAGCTGAGCTGATCAGGAGGAAATCCAGGCAGGAAGTTACCCTATGTCTTACTGAGAAACCTTAGATGGGTAAGAGGACTGGGAAGGGGGAGGAAGCCCCCTGTGTTTCCAGTTCTCATTTCCTGAGAAGTCTGACCACGTCTGAAGCGCATTTGGTTTGTCATTCAGTGAGGGGTCTTGGGTGGAGCCGAGGGAAACCCTCATCCCCGCCCCCCGGCCCCCACCCTATGTCAAGAGCAGCAGAGGGGCGGGTCCTGTGCCTGATGCTTGTCCCTGGCCCCGGGCAACCTGCCCCCAAAGAGTGGATGAGCCAGTGAGAGGGTCACAGCAGCTGCCTGCCTCGCCAGCCCCAGGTTGCTGGCTAGCTTGGAACCACCTCAGACTGCCGGCCTGTGCTCTCAGTTTCAAATGAGCTAGGCTGCCAGGGCCATAGTTCATTACTCATGGGGGCAGTCGCTGTCATATAACAACAGAAGGCCTGAGTCTACGAGCTGTAAAATTTGAACTTCCGAGTCCCAGGTGCCTCTCTGCCATTGCTGCATTCCTGCTTTCCGCTCGGAGGCAGGGGCTCAAAATCATGACCATTATCCTAGCAAAACTGCAAATGCCCGCAGAGGGCCAAATTGGACTAGACTAATGGAGTTGAGGGAGAAAGTGTCCTGCAGCCCCTGAAAATAGGCAGGCACCCTGGGACCCCCGACTGGGGCCTAGGCGGTGATCTGAACTTGTCTCTCTGATACCAATACCATCAATCCCCCATCAGCCTCCTCTCTCCCCACCGGTGTGTTCCAAACTTTCCATGAGGTCACAGCGTACCTAATTATTTTTTTAAAAAAGAGACCTCTTATCCCACAGGAGCACTCTCCCCTCCAATCCCAGAAACACGAATTGTCTCTTTTTCTCTCAGGAGCCAAGGCAGAGAGAGATTTCATCATCCCACTAGCTTGTTGGCCGTAGATAGTGTGTACCCATCACAGTCACCCTACTTACACAGCGATATAGAGAAAGCTCAGCGCCACAAAGCATTGAGCGTTTACATTGGCCTCTTTGGGTCATGGAGTTGATCTTGGCCGGGACCCACAGACAGACACTCGGCATTCTTCGGAGATTAGGCTCTCAGAGTTCAGGGGGAGCCCAGCTGCCTTCCCTTCTGTAATCGCAGCACTAATTCCAAACACATGCTGGCTGTCCAGGAGAGAGGGACAGACAAAAAACTCCACACACACCTTGTCAACACACACGCACGTGCACACATCCACAAGGCATTAGCAAGCAGAGAGAGCACATGACTGAGAAACAGCATGGCCTAGTGGATAGACAACAGGCCTGGGAGTGAGAAGGATCTAGGTTCCAACTCCAGCTCCGCCGTTTATCTCCTGGTGACTTCATTTCTCTGTGCCTCAGTTCCCTCATCTGTAAAATGGGGATTAAGACAATGAACCCCATGTAGGAAGAGGATTGTGTCCAACCTGATTAGCTTGGGTGTACCCCAGCGCTTTGTACAGTGCCCGGCATATAGTAAGCGCTCAACAAATACCATGTCTGCTTGGCACATGGGTTATTAGGTCAAAAGGCAGCCGTCATAACAGGTTGTGATGCCATGATCAGGACCCAGCTTGGAGTGAAACCCCGTAGGTCTTCCTGAATATGATTTTGGCTTAAGCTCTCCAGCTAAAGCCTGCAGTTTTGTTCCCCTCAAGGGAGGCCACTGGTCTGAGTGTCCAGGTACAGCTCCTTGGCTTTTAGAGGAGAGTGGCTTTCTCAGAAAACCCAGTGGGGCTGAGGGATAAGTCTGGGGAGCACTCTGGTTGGTCAGTGTAGGTAGGAGAGCTGCTGGCATTGGGGGCTAGGGAGGGATGGAGGAACAAGATGGAGTCAGGGTTGTACCCTACAAAGTCTAGACTGGTTGAGACAACAAGTTAGGTATACCAGCTTCCTCTCCTCCCCTCTGAGGGCTGCCAAAAACTTCCCTGTGACTTTGGCAAATTATTTGGCAGTCCCTGCCTCAAATGGACCACCAGTCCATCCAAACCTCACAGACAGTGAGGGGAGACCAGCCCCTCAGAGCTCTCATGGCCTAGTCGAATCCCGGATAGCTGCCCCTCCTCTCCTCCTTCCGCCCACCCCAACACCCACGTACTTTAGCATGCAGCTAGGCAGCTGGGCCTGTCTCATAGAGAGCAAATGCTTAATCTGCTGGCAGAAAAGCCTTCTTACCATGTACCTTTGCCATCCACAGAGTCCCGCGGTAGGGGAAATGCAGAGAACAGTGAGGCTCTCTGTCATAAAATCATTATTTTCCACTCGGAATTGCAGACTGACATTGTTACTCAACAGGGAGTTCTTGGACGAAATCACATGTAGCACATTAAATACGGGACAAAATGGATCGCGGTAGTTTCCCATTAGGTACCTGCAGGCCGTGGTGGAGCCAAGCCTAGGGCAAAGGATCTGAGCTGGAGAGGTTGAATGAGAACTCTACTCCATGGCTTTATAGCATCTGGAAAAGTCTGCCTGCTGTTCCTCCTTGGACCCCAATAGAAATCTCTGTCCTCTTCAGGGTTGGTGGTCTATTACCCCCATTACTAAGGACCCTGGCACCTTGTGCAGCAGCACATAACAATAATAATAATTTAAAAAATGACATTTGTTAAAGCACTTACTCTGTGCCAGCCACTGTACTAACTTCTGGGTGGTGATACCAGCAAACTGAGCTGGACACAGTCCCTGTCCCACATGGGCTCACAGTCTCAATCCCCATTTTACAGATGAGGTAACTGAGGCCCCAAGAAGTAAAGTGACTTGCTCAAGGTCACACAGCAGACAAGTGGCAGAGTTCAACTTTGGGTACTGCATCGGCCTCCTTGCCGGCCTCCCTCCCTCAAGCCTCTACCCCTTCTAGTCCAAATTTCACTCTGCAACCCTGATCTTTGTTTAAAAAATAATTCTGCACAAAGCTCCCTACTCCTTCCAAACCTCCAGTGGGTACCTATTCCTTACCACTGGCTTTAAAGTACTCAATCAGCTCTTCCTCTCCTACCTAACCTGGCTCATCTCCCACTACAAACCAGCCCACACGCATCGCTCCCCTGGAATGCCAACCTACTCACTCTACCTCATTCTCATCTCTCTTGCTGTCAACCCCTTGCTCATCCCCTCCCTCCCGCCTGGAACTTTTTCCCTGTTCCTAACCGACAGACCACTACTCTCCTCTTCTTCAAAACCCTACTAAAGTTGTATTTCCTCCAAGAAACCTTACCTGGCTAACTTTTTATTTCCCCACCTTATTTGCCCTCCCTACTTTCACCTTCTCCCTTTAAGTCTCTCACCCCACCCTCATCCCCTCAGCACTGATGTAACATATCCTTATACTCTGCTAATAATAATAATAATAATGGTATTTGTTAAGCACTTACTATGTGGAAAGCACTGTTCTGAGTGTTGGGAAGGTTACCAGATGATCAGGTTGTCCCGCCAGGGGCTCACAGTTTTAATCTCCATTTTACAGATGAGGTAACTGAGGCACAGAGAAGTTGTGACTTGCCCAAAGTCAGACAACTGACAGGTGGCGGAGCTGGGACTTGAACCTATGACATCTGACTCCAAAGCCCAGGCTTTGGAGTCACACTGAGCCACGCTGCTTCTCTGATAATTTCTGCAAGGACAATTAAAAATAATTAAGTTTGCCACACCACAGCATTCTTGAAAAAAACTGAAGCGATCGGATTGTCATTAAATCAGGGTTACTTCCCCTAGCTGTAATTTATTTTAATGTCTGTCTCCCCAGCTAGACTGTAAGTTCCTTAAAGGCAGGAATCGTGTCTACCAACTCCATAATCATCACCATCCATGATATTTATTGAGTGCTTACTTTGTGCAGAGCACTATGCTGAGCGCTTGGGAGAGTACAATACAACAGAGTTGGCAGACATGTTCCCTGCCCACAGTGAGTTTACAGTCTTTGGGGGAAATTACTCTTCAAGGACTTAGTTCAGTGCTGTTCACACAGTAAGCACTCAATACATACCATTGTTTGATTAAGTCCAGAAGACCCTAGTCAGTAAGTCAATCGTATTTATTGAGTGCTTACTGTGTGCAGAGCACAGCACTAAGTGCTTGGGAGAGTACAACATGGAAATATAATAGATACATTCACTGCCCACAATGAGCTTAAAGCTGAGAGAGAGAGAGACAGAAATTAATGTAAATAAATAAATTTACAGATATGTACTTAAGTGCTGTGGGGCTGGGAGGTTTGCATTAAAGGAGTTAAATGTGGGGGCTAGGCCGTAGTTGGAGAGTAGTGAGGTGAGGTAGGGGAGGGTGAGGTGATTGAGTGCTTTAAAGTCAATGGTAAGGAGTTTCTGTTTGTTGCAGGGGTGGATGGGCAATCACTCGTGGTTATACAGACACATTTCTACAGTGGGTGCCTCCTCATTTCAACATGATTTCACCACTTTCCAAGGGGTACCCAAACTGCAACAACAAATAGTGTTGCCTAGTGGTAAAAGCAGGGACCTGGAGCCACAGGACCTGGGTTCTAATCCTGACTCTGCCAATTACTTCCTATGTGACCAAGGGTAAGTCACTTATCTTCTCTTTGCCTCAGTATCCTCAACTGTAAAGTGAGGATTAAATCCTACTCCCTCCAATTTAGACTGTGAGCTCCATGTGGCACATGGACTGTGTCCAACCTGATAAACTACCCCAGCTCTTTGAACAGTGTTTGACACATAGCGAGCGCTTAACAAATACCATTAAAAAATGGAAATATCCCATGTTGGAGCAGTAAACCAAATACCATCTGGGAAGAAGGTCAGACACTATGGAGGGGGTTAGACCAGATGCCAGGTTGTGGGGGAAGATGTTGTGGACAAGGAATGTGTCCATTGTTGTATTGTACTCTTCCTAGTGCTTAGTGCAGTGCTCTGCACACAGTAAGTGCTCAATAAATATGAATGAATGAACCAGATGCCATACTGGGGAAAGGCCAGATGCCCAGTTAGATCTCTCTGTGGAAGAGCTGGGCTCCAGCCAGGGAACCTGTCCATACTAAGAATCCACAGAGCCCTCTTCCAGACACTCAGAGAACAGACTGGCCTCTCCCCGCAAAGACTTATAGTCTCAGGGAAAGCTAGACAGACACCGACAATCAGCTTCAGTGTGTACTTTTCAGGCCAGGGATTAGTTGAGATGATGAAGCCAGTGACATTTCTACGAAGAGCCATAAATTGTAAGGGCTGCCACACCGTACTAGGCAGCTCATTCCTCTTCTGCCAGACGGCCGCAGCTGTAAACTGTACAGGCGCACTTGACAGGGCTCTGCATTTCACCACAGAGACTCCAGCTCTCTGTCAGTCATCAGAGTCAGTCAGTCAGTCATATTTATTGAGCACTTACTGTGTGCAGAGCACTGTACTAAGCCCTTGGAGAGTACAATATAACAGACACATTCCCCGCCCACATGAACAGAATCACTGGTTCCTTCACCCCTGTCACCCCTGCAGTTTCCATTCACGGGGAAGGCCAGACCATGGTAGGGTATGTAGGTGGGAAGCTAAAAGCGCTCCTTGACTGTGCTGACCTAAAATGGAAATACAGAGAAATCAGTAGTGCCCAGCGTATGCCAGGGATGCAAATTGTGCCGTCAGGTGGGAGGATGGGTGAAGTTAGAGTCTGCTATCTGAAAGAGGTGGAAGCAGCTTGGCCTAGTGAATAGAGCATGGGCTTGGAAGTCGGAAGGACCTGGGCTCTAATCCCGGCTCCACCACTCCTCGGCAAGTCACTCCACCTCTCTGAACCTCAGTTCCCTCATCTGTAAAATGGGGATTAAGACTGTGAGCCTTATGTGGGACTAGGACTGTGTCCAACCTGATTAGCTTGTATCTACCCCAACACTTAGTACAGTGCCTGGCACTTAGTAGGTGCTTAACAAATGCCATAAAAAAAGATACAGTTTGAAAGAGGGGAAGCAAGTCATGTGTCAGACAGGGACAGGGGGATTTTCCGCACAGGAGGGTCAGGCTGGGCAAAGGCTTGGAGGCAGGAGACGGAGAACTGGGATCAAGGGCCTCACCCGTTTCCTTCCAGGAGAATGTGACCTCTTCTCCTGACTAGATCTTCCTGTGATTGGGTGCCCAAACCGGTGGAACTGTGGGGAGGGGAAGGGGCTTCCTCTCGGGGGGCCAGCTGGCCTCTCCAGCCCTCTGAGTCAAGGTTGGGGACAATGGCCACAATGATGTGGTGATGACAGTGGTTTGGCTTTCCTCCAAAGGACACGCGCCGCCCATCAGGCCAGAGCGACGGAACTCTGAGCCAGAAGCCTGCTTGACTAAGCAGAAACCTTTGATGTTTGCTTTCTGGGCCAAGGAACTCTGGGGGCTAGTGACAGAGCTGAATGGCCAGGAGCTGGCTTAGCATTCTGGGCTATTCAGTTAAAGATCCATCAGTCATATTTATTGAGTGCTTACTGGGTACAGAGCCCTGTACTAAGAGATTGGAAGAGTGCAACATAGAGTTGGAAAGCACGTTCCCTGCCCACGGGAGCTTAATAATGGTGGTGGTATTTGTTAAGCGCTTACTATGGGCCAGGTACTGTACTAAGCGCTGGGCTTGATACAAGCAAATCTGGTTGGGCACAGTCCGTGTCCCACATGGGACTCAGCCTTAAGTCCCATTTGAAGGATGAGGCAACTGAGGCACAGAGAAGTGAAGAGACTTGTCCAAGGTCACACAGCAGACAAGTGGCAGAGTGGGGATTGGAACTCAGGTCCTTCTGACTCCCAAGCCATGCCTTATCCTTTTAGACTGTGAGCCCACTGTTGGGTAGGGACTGTCTCTATATGTTGCCAATTTGTACTTCCCAAGCGCTTAGTACAGTGCTCTGCACATAGTAAGCGCTCAATAAATACGATTGATTGATTGATTGATTGATTATCCATTAGGCCATGCTGCTGCTTTAACAGTCTAGATCAAACTTCAGTGAGTCAATGTCTGTCGAGGTACATCTTTCCCTGGGCCCTCTGTATGCTGCCCTCCAGGCTGAAGGTCAAGAATCAGGAATATGTCAAAGAGAATAATAATGATGACATTGAATAAGCACTTACTATGGGAGTCAGAGATCATGGGTTCTAATCCCAGCTCTGCCACTTATCAGCTGTGTAACTTTGGGCAAGCCACAACTTCTTTGTTCCTCAGTTCCCTCATATGGAAAATGGGGATGAGGACTGTGAGCCCCTTGTGGGACAACCTGATTACCTCATATCTCCCAGTACTTAGAACCGTGTTTGGTTCATAGTAAGCGCTTAACAAATACCAAAATTATTTAATTATTATTATTAAATGCTAGGGTAGATACAAGGTTATGAGATTCATCAAAGTCCCTGTCCCAGGCAGGGTTCACAATCTATCTTATCCCCATTTTACAGATGAAGAAATAGAGGCCCAGAGAGATGAAATGTCTTGCCTCAGGTCAAACAGTAGAGCAGTGGTGGAGTTGGGATTTCCACCCAGATCTCCTGAACCCCAGCATGGCACTCAGGTACAAAGCATACTGCTTCTAAAAGCATCTCTCCTCCAGGAAGCTTTCCCTGACTTCCCCTCTCCTCAACTGTACACTTGGGTCTGTACCCTTTAAACTCTTTATAATAATGATGGCATTTGTTAAGCACTTACTATGTGCCAAGCACTGTTCTAGGTGCTGGGGTGGTTACAAGGTGATCAGGTTGTCCCACGGGGGGCTCACAGTCTTCATTCCCATTTTACAGATGAGGGAACTGAGGCCCAGAGAAGTTAAGTGACTTGCCCAAGGTCACACAGCTAAGTGGCGGAGCCAGAATTTGAACCCATGAACTCTGACTCCAAAGCCCAGGCTCCTTCCCCTGAGCCGCGCTGCTTCTCCTAACTCCACCCAACCCCATTGCCACAGCACTTAGTGTACTGTGCTGCACCCTATCTCCTCTGCTTACCCTATCTATAATTTATTTTAGAATCTTTCACCACACTAGACTGTAAGCTCTTCTGCGGGCAGGGATCGTGTCCACGAATTCTAATTGAATTGTACTTTACCAAGTGCTTAATACAGTGCTCTGCCCCCAGTAAGTGCTCAATAAACACCATCGACTGATTGATTGCATTTGGGTCTTTCCCAAGGCAACTGAAAGAGAACCAGGCCCCTCTGTGTTCTCCCACCAAACCCAACCAGTTCCTCCCAGCCTCCCCCTCCCACCCCACAGAACTGGAGTTTGGTCCAGCATGCCGGGCTGCAGCTCTCAGGAACTGCAGCCCCCGCCCCATCGGAGCGAGCTGATTTATGGACACACTTGTGGTGTCCAGTTCCTTGGAATTTTCCCTCCCCCAGCATCCCTGGCACCTGCAAGGAGGAGGTGGTGAGGGACTACTGCATTTTGCAACATTTTGATGCAAAAGTTCAGGTTTCGAGCATTTTGAAGAGGGAACTCAGTGCCTAGCTGCACTGGTCAGTTGGTGTTCTGGATGGGAATCCTGTCTCTTGCCGATGAGCAGCGGTTTGGACGCCGGGATGCCAACACTGTTCAACCCTCCAGCTCCTCCTCCAGAGTCCTCTCCTCCCTCGAGGCGTTGTGACCTGCCAGTGAGCCCCGGGGCAGTGTCGAATGTGGATCCCTGCTGAGGTAGCAAACCATGTCGCCCAGGATGCCCTCCACGTCAGACACACTCTCCCCTGTCCCAGAGTGGGCTGTGGGCAAAACCTGCCAGACTGAGGACTTCCCGCAAACCCCTCATCTCTCATCCTCATCATCAATAGTATTTATTGAGTGCTGACTGTGTGCAGAGCACTGTACTAAGTACTTCAGAGAGTACAATGCAGCAGAATTGGCAGACAGTAAGCCCTCTTTTCCTTTTCTTCAACTCCCTTTATTCAGCGTGGCTCAGTGGAAAAGCACGGGTTTTGGAGTCAGAGGTCATGGGTTCAAATCCCGGCTCGGCCAATTGTCAGCTGTGTGACTTTGGGCAAGTCACTTCACTTCTCTGGGCCTCAGTTACCTCATCTGTAAAATGGGGATTAAGACTGTGAGCCCCCCCGTGGGAGAACCTGATCACCTTGTAAGCTCCCCAGTGCTTAGAACAGTGCTTTGCACATAGTAAGTACTTAATAAATGCCATTATTATTATTATTCCCAGCCCCACAGCACTAATGTTCATATCTTCAATTTATGCAGTTCTATTGGTGTCTGTCTACCCCTCTATACTGTAATCTCATTGTGGGCAGAGAATGTGTCTGTTATTAGATTGTACTCTCCCAAGTGCTTAGTACAGTGCTCTACACACAGAAAAAACTCAATAAATACTACTGACTGACATTCCCTGCCCACAATGAGTTTAAAGTCTCTCCCCCATCAAGGTAGCTTAATGAAAAGAGTGTGAGCCTAGAAGTCAAGAAACCTGGCTTCTAATTCCGGCTCAGCCACTTGCCTGTCTTGTGACCCTAGGCAAGCTACTTAACTTTTTTTTAGTGGTATTTGTTAATTGCTTACTAAAGGTCAGGGACTGTTCTAAGTGCTGGGATAGGTACGAGCTAATCAGGTTGGACACAGTCCCTGCCCCACATTAGGTTCACAGTCTTAATCCCCATTTTACAGATGCAGTCACTGAGACACAAAGAAGTTAAGTGACTGCCCAAGGTCACACAGCACACAAGTGGAGGAGCTGGGATTAGAACCCAGGTCCCTCTGACTCCTAGGCCCGTGCTCTATCCACTAGGCTATGCTGCTTCTCTATGCCTCAGTTTCCACAGCTGTAAAATGAGGATAAACTGCTCATTCTCCTTCCTACTTAGACTGTGAGCCCCATGAGGGACAGGGACTGAATCTACTCCATCTATCATGTCTGACCCCCAATGCTTAGCAAATAGCCCAGTTATTATTAGAGTGGAGCAGTGGCAGCCAGTCCAGCTCTGCATGCAGGAATGAACCCAAATGATCCCAGGCAAATAGCTGCTTCCCCTCTTTTCCAAAAAAAAAAAGACCCAGAGGAGGAGACCCTCTAACCTTCCTTGGTCACATCCCTGACCATCAGGAAGCCATTCTGAATGAGTCACTGAAGTCCTTCCTGCTACAGTTTAAACTCATTCCCTCTCGTCCTGCCTCAGCGGAGATGGAACAGCTGTTTACTTCTGATATTACGATCATATTCTTGTCTGGGCTCTGCTGCAGTAGGATCCTTGCCCCTTATTATATGGTACTCTCCCAAGCGCTTAGTATAGTGTTCTGTACACCATAAACTCTCAATAAAAATGCTCTGCACACATAGTAAGCGCTCAACACGATGATAATGATGATGATGATGAACCCAAACCCATGCTGGTCCTCCTGGTAACAGTGGAGAAGCCAGGGCTCTGAAAGTCTGCAAGAAGGAGGAGGGGCAAGAGCAAGTGCGGGAAGAGTGGAAGGGGCATCTTGGGTCCTGCTGGGACTTGGGGTCACTTAGTCCTGGAGATGATAATAATGACAGTATTTGTTAAGTGCTGATTATGGTCCAGGCACTATACTAAGCGCTGAGGTAGATATAAGATAATCAGGTTGGACACAGTCCCTGCCCCACAAGGGCTCACAGTCTCAATCCCCATTTTACAGATGAGGTAACTGAGGCACAGAGAAGTGAAGTGATTTGCCCAAGGTCACACAGCAGACAAGTGGAAGAGTCAGGATTAGAACCCATGACTTTCTGACTCCCAGGCCTTAGGTCTATCTACTATGCCATGACGCTTTTCTAGATAGAGTTCGTC